>NW_028129277.1:2400000-3670000 GCF_055761805.1 Camellia sinensis
ACGCCATCTTGCGCTCCTCGTCGCACTGTTTTGTGCACATTACTTGCATTTTGCACGCATTTTATCGCGCGATCTTGCGCACCTCATTGCTCAGTTTTGTGCACACGACTTGCATTTTGCATGCATTTTATCGCACCATCTTGCTCACCTCATTGCGCAGTTTTGTGCACACTACTTGCATTTTGCAAGCATTTTAACACGCCATCTTGCGCACATCGTTGCGCAGTTTTGTGCGCCCTACTTCCAGTTTTCATGCTTTTTATCACGATATCTTGCGCACCTCGTCGCACTGTTTTGTGCACATTTCTTGCATTTTGCACGCATCTTATCGCGCTATCTTGCGCACCTCACTGCGTTGTTTTGTGCACACTACTTGCATTTTGCATGCATGTTATCGCGCCATCTTGCGCACCCCATTGCGCAGTTTTGTGCACACTACTTGCATTTTGCCTGCATTTTATCGCGCCATCTTGCGTACCTCATTGCGCAGTTTTGTGCACACTACTTGCATTTTGCATGCATTTTTTCGCACCATCTTGCGCACCTCATTGCGCAGTTTTGTGCACAGTACTTGCATTTTGCAAGCATTTTATCGCGCTATCTTGCGCACCTCATTGTGCAGCTTTGTGCACACTACTTGCATTTTGCATGCATTTTGTCGCGCCATCTTGCGCACCACATTGCACTGTTTTCCGCACATTGCTCTCATTTTGCACGCATTCTATCGCGCTATCATGCGCACCTCATTGCGCAGTTTTGTGCACACTACTTGCATTTTGCATGCATTTTATCGCGCCATCTTACGCACCTCATTGCGCTGTTTTGTGCACACTACTTGCAGTTTGCATGCATTTTATCAAGCTATCTTACGCACCTCATTGCACTGTTTTGTGCACATTACTTGCATTTTGCATGCATTTTATCGGGCTATCTTGCGCACGTCATCGCGCTGTTTTCTGCACATTACTTGCATTTGGCATGCATTTTATCGCGCTATCTTGCGCACCTCAACGCACTGTTTTGTGCACATTACTTACATTTTGCACGCATTTTATCGCGCTATCTTGCGCACCTCATTGCGCAGTTTTGTGCACACTACTTGCATTTTGCATGCATTTTATCGCGATATCTTGCGCATCTCGTCGCACTGTTTTGTGCACATTAGTTGCATTTTGCATGCATTTTATCGCGCTTTCTTGCGCACCTCATTGCGCAGTTTTGTGCACACTACTTGCATTTTCCATGCATTTTATCGCGCCATCTTGCGCACCCCATTGCGCAGTTTTGTGCACACTACTTGCATTTTGCATGCATTTTATCACGCCATCTTGCGCACCTCATCGCACAGTTTTGTGCACACTGCTTGCATTTTGCATGCATTTTATCGCGCTATCTTGCGCACCTCATTTCACTGTTTTGTGCACATTACTTGCATTTTGCACGCATTTTATCGCGCTATCTTGCGCACCTCACCGCGCTGTTTTCTGCACATTACTTGCATTTTGCAGGCATTTTATCGCGCTATCTTCCGCACCTCACTGCACTGTTTTAGGTACATTACTTGCATTTTGCAGGCATTTTATCGCGCTATCTTGCGCACCTCATTACACTGTTTTGTGCACATTACTTACATTTTGCACGCATTTTATCGCGCTATCTTGCGCACCTCATTGCGCAGTTTTGTGCACACTACTTGCATTTTGCATGCATTTTATCGCGCCATCTTGCGCACCTCATTGCGCAAATTTGTGCACACTACTTGCATTTTGCATGCATTTTATCAGGCTATGTTACGCACCTCATTGCGCAGTTTTGTGCACATTACTTGCATTTTGCATGCATTTTTTCGCGCTATCTAGCGCACCTCATCGCATTGTTTTGTGCACATTACTTGCATTTTGCATGCATTTTATTGCGCTAACTTGCGCACCTCGTCGCACAGTTTTGTGCACATTACTTGAATTTTGCATTCATTTTATCACACTATGTTACGCACCTCATTACACTGTTTTGTGCACATTACTTGCATGTTGCACCCATTTTATCGCGCTATCTTGCGCACCTCATCGCGCAGTTTTCTGCACATTACCTGCATTCTGCATGCATTTTGTCGCGCCATCTTGCGCACGTCATTGCGCTGTTTTGTGCACACTACTTGCATTTTGCATGCATTTTATCGCGCTATCTTACACACGTCATTACACTATTTTGTGCACATACTTACATTTTGCACCCATTTTATCGCGCTATCTTGTGCACCTCATCGCGCAGTTTTCTGCACATTACTTGCCTTTTGCATGCATTTTATCGCGCCATCTTGCGCACATCACTGAGCTGTTTTGTGCACACTACTTGCATTTTGCATGCATTTTCTCACGCTATCTTACGCACCTGATTGCACTGTTTTGTGCACATTACTTGCATTTTGCATTCATTTTATCGCGCTATCTTGCGCACCTCATCGCGCTGTTTTCTGCACATTACTTGCATTTCGCATGCATTTTATCGCGCTATCTTACGCACCTCCCTGCACTGTTTTAGGTACATTACTAACATTTTGCACGCATTTTATCGCGCCATCTTGCGCACCTCATTGCGCAGTTTTGTGCACTTCACTTGCATTTTGCATGCATTTTATCGGGCTATCTTGCGCACCTCATTGCGCAGTTTTGTGCACACTACTTGAATTTTGCATGCATTTTATCACGCTATCTTACGCACCTCATTACACTGTTTTGTGCACATTACTTGCATTTTGCACCCATTTTATCGCGCTATCTTGCGCACCTCATCGCGCAGTTTTCTGCACATTACCTGCATTCTGCATGCATTTTGTCGCGCCATCTTGCGCACGTCACTGCGCTGTTTTGGGCACACAACTTCCATTTCGCATGCAGTTTATCGCGCTATCTTACACACGTCATTACACTATTTTGTGCACATTACTTACAATTTGCACCCACTTTATCGCGCTATCCTGTGCACCTCATCGCGCAGTTTTCTGCACATTACTTGCATTTTGCATGCATTTTATCGCGCCATCTTGCGCACGTCACTGCGCTATTTTCTGCACACTACTTGCATTTTGCATGCATTTTCTCACGCTATCTTACGCACCTGATTGCACTGTTTTGTGCACATTACTTGCATTTTGCATTCATTTTATCGCGCTATCTTGCGCACCTCATCGCGCTGTTTTCTGCACATTATTTGCATTTCGCATGCATTTTATCGCGCCAGCTTACGCACCTCACTGCACTGTTTTAGGTACATTACTTACATTTTGCACGCATTTTATCGCGCCATCTTGCGCACCTCATTGCGCAGTTTTGTGCACTCTACTTGCATTTTGCATGCATTTTATCGCGGTATCTTGCGCACCTCATTGCACTGTTTTCTGCACGTTACGTGCATTTTGCAAGCATTTTATCGCGCTATCCTGCGCACCTCATCGCGCTGTTTTCTGCACATTACTTGCATTTTGCACGCATTTTATGGCGCTATCTTGCGCACCTCATTGCACTGTATTATGCACATTACTTGCATTTTGCACCCATTTATCGCGCTATCTTGCGCACCTCGTTGCGCAGTTTTGTGCACACTACTTGCATTTTGCATGCATTTTATCGCGCCACCTTGCGCAACTCATTGCACAGTTTTGTGCACACTACTTGCATTTTGCATGCATTTTATCGTGCTGTCTTGCGCACCTCATTGCTCTGTTTTGCACACATTACTTGGATTTTGCATGCATTTTTTCGCGCTATCTTGCGCACCTCATTGCGCAGTTTTGTGCACACTACTTGCATTTTGCATGCATTTTATCATGCTATCTTGCGCACCTCATTGCACTGTTTTGCGCACATTACTTGCATTTTGCATGCATTTTATCGCGCGATCTTGCGCACCTCATCGGGCTGTTTTGGGCACATTACTTGCATTTTGCATGCATTTTATCGCGCTATCTTGCGCACCTCATTGCACTGTTTTGCGCACTTTACTTGCATTTTCCATGCATTTATCGCGCTATCCTGCGCACCTCATTGCACTGTTTTGCGCACATTACTAGCATTTTGCATGCATTTTATCGCACTATCTTACGCACCTCATCGCGCTGTTTTGTGCACATTTCTTGCATCCTGCATGCATTTTATCGCGCTATCTTACGCACCTAATCATACGGCTTTGTGCACGTTACCTGCATTTTGCTTGCATTTTATCGCGCTATCTTGGGCATCGCGCAATTTTACGCTGTGTCCATCACTTGCATTTTGCATGCATTTTATCGCGCCATCTTGCGCACCTCACTGCGCTGTTTTGTGCACAATATTTGCATTTTGCATGCATTTTATCGCGCTATCTTGCGCACCTCATTGCACTGTTTTGCGCACATTACTTGCATTTTGCATACATTTTATCGCGCTACCTTGCGAACCTCATCGCGCTGTTTTCTGCACATTACTTGCATTTTGCATGCATTTTATCGCGCTATCTTGCGCACCTCATTGCACTGTTTTAGATACATTACTTGCATTTTGCACGCTTTTTATCGCGCTATCTTGCGCACCTCATTGCGTAATTTTGTGCACACTACTTACATTTTGCATGCATTTTATCGCGCCATCTTGCGCACCTCATTGCGCAGTTTTGTGCACAGTACTTGCATTTTGAATTCATTTTATCACGCTATCTTACGCACCTCAATGCACTGTTTTGTGCACATTACTTGCATTTTGCACGCATTTTATCGCGCTATCTTGCGCACCTCATCGCGCAGTTTTCTGCACATTACTTGGATTTTGCATGCATTTTATCACGCCATCTTGCGCACGTCATTGCACGGTTTTGTGCACACTACTTGCATTTTGCATGCAATTTATCATGCTATCTTACGCCCTCATTGCACTGTTTTGTGCACATTACTTGCATTTTTCATGCATTTTATCGCGCTATCTTACGCACCTCATCGCGCTGTTTTCTGCACATTACTTACATTTTGCATGCATTTTATCGCCCTATCCTGCGCACCTCATTGCACTGTTTTATGCACATTACTTGCATTTTGCACGCATTTTGTCGCGCTATCTTGCGCACCTCATTGTGCAGTTTTGTGCTCTCTACTTGCATTTTGCATGCATTTTATCGCGGTATCTTGCGCACCTTATTGCACTGTTTTGTGCACATTACTTGCATTTTGCAAGCATTTTATCGCGCTATCATGCGCACCTTATCGCGCTGTTCTCTGCACATTACTTGCATTTTGCGCGCATTTTATCGCGGTATCTTGCGCACCTCATTGCACTGTATTATGCACATTACTTGCATTTTGCACACATTTTATCGCGTTATCTTGCGCACCTCATTGCGCAGTTTTGTGCACACTACTTGCATTTTGCATGCATTTTATCGCGCCATCTTTCGCACCTCATTGCGCAGTTTTGTACACACTACTTGCATTTTGCATGCATTTTATCGCGCTAACTTGCGCACCTCATTGCACTGTTTTGTGCACATTACTTGCATTTTGCACGCATTTTATCGGGCTATCTTGCGCACCTCATTGCGCAGTTTTGTGCACACTACTTGAATTTTGCATGCATTTTATCACGCTATCTTACGCACCTCATTACACTGTTTTGTGCACATTACTTGCATTTTGCACCCATTTTATCGCGCTATCTTGCGCACCTCATCGCGCAGTTTTCTGCACATTACTTGCATTCTGCATGCATTTTATCGCGCCATCTTGCGCACGTCATTGCGCTGTTTTGTGCACACTACTTGCATTTTGCATGCATTTTAACGCGCTATCTTACGCACGTCATTACACTATTTTGTGCACATTACTTACATTTTGCACCCATTTTATCGCGCTATCTTGTGCACCTCATCGCGTAGTTTTCTGCACATTACTTGCATTTTGCATGCATTTTATCGCGCCATCTTGCGCACGTCACTGCGCGGTTTTGTGCACACTACTTGCATTATGCATGCATTTTCTCACGCTATCTTACGCACCTGATTGCACTGTTTTGTGCACATTACTTGCATTTTGCATTCATTTTCTCGCGCTATCTTGCGCACCTCATCGCGCTGTTTTCTGCACATTACTTGCATTTCGCATGCATTTTATCGCGCCAGCTTACGCACCTCACTGCACTGTTTTAGGTACATTACTTACATTTTGCACGCATTTTATCGCGCCATCTTGCGCACCTCATTGCGCAGTTTTGTGCACTCTACTTGCATTTTGCATGCATTTTATCGCGGTATCTTGCGCACCTCATTGCACTGTTTTCTGCACGTTACGTGCATTTTGCAAGCATTTTATCGCGCTATCCTGCGCACCTCATCGCGCTGTTTTCTGCACATTACTTGCATTTTGCACGCATTTTATGGCGCTATCTTGCGCACCTCATTGCACTGTATTATGCACATTACTTGCATTTTGCACCCATTTATCGCGCTATCTTGCGCACCTCGTTGCGCAGTTTTGTGCACACTACTTGCATTTTGCATGCATTTTATCGCGCCATCTTGCGCAACTCATTGCACAGTTTTGTGCACACTACTTGCATTTTGCATGCATTTTATCGTGCTGTCTTGCGCACCTCATTGCTCTGTTTTGCACACATTACTTGCATTTTGCATGCATTTTTTCGCGCTATCTTGCGCACCTCATTGCGCAGTTTTGTGCACACTACTTGCATTTTGCATGCATTTTATCATGCTATCTTGCGCACCTCATTGCACTGTTTCGCGCACATTACTTGCATTTTGCATGCATTTTATCGCGCGATCTTGCGCACCTCATCGGGCTGTTTTGGGCACATTACTTGCATTTTGCATGCATTTTATCGCGCTATCTTGCGCACCTCATTGCACTGTTTTGCGCACATTACTAGCATTTTGCATGCATTTTATCGCACTATCTTACGCACCTCATCGCGCTGTTTTGTGCACATTTCTTGCATCCTGCATGCATTTTATCGCGCTATCTTACGCACCTAATCGTACGGCTTTGTGCACGTTACCTGCATTTTGCATGCATTTTATCGCGCCATCATGGGCATCGCGCAATTTTACGCTGTGTCCATCACTTGCATTTTGCATGCATTTTATCGCGCCATCTTGCGCACCTCACTGCGCTGTTTTGTGCACAATATTTGCATTTTGCATGCATTTTATCGCGCTATCTTGCGCACCTCATTGCACTGTTTTGCGCACATTACTTGCATTTTGCATACATTTTATCGCGCTACCTTGCGAACCTCATCGCGCTGTTTTCTGCACATTACTTGCATTTTGCATGCATTTTATCGCGCTATCTTGCGCACCTCATCGCGCTGTTTTCTGCACATTATTTGCATTTCGCATGCATTTTATCGCGCCAGCTTACGCACCTCACTGCACTGTTTTAGGTACATTACTTACATTTTGCACGCATTTTATCGCGCCATCTTGCGCACCTCATTGCGCAGTTTTGTGCACTTCACTTGCATTTTGCATGCATTTTATCGGGCTATCTTGCGCACCTCATTGCACTGTTTTCTGCACGTTACGTGCATTTTGCAAGCATTTTATCGCGCTATCCTGCGCACCTCATCGCGCTGTTTTCTGCACATTACTTGCATTTTGCACGCATTTTATGGCGCTATCTTGCGCACCTCATTGCACTGTATTATGCACATTACTTGCATTTTGCACCCATTTATCGCGCTATCTTGCGCACCTCGTTGCGCAATTTTGTGCACACTACCTGCATTTTGCATGCATTTTATCGCGCCATCTTGCGCAACTCATTGCACAGTTTTGCGCACACTACTTGCATTTTAGATGCATTTTATCGTGCTGTCTTGCGCACCTCATTGCACTGTTTTGCACACATTACTTGCATTTTGCATGCATTTTTTCGCGCTATCTTGCGCATCTCATTGCGCAGTTTTGTGCACACTACTTGCATTTTGCATGCATTTTATCATGCTAACTTGCGCACCTCATTGCACTGTTTTGCGCACATTACTTGCATTTTGCATGCATTTTATCGCGCGATCTTGCGCACCTCATCGGGCTGTTTTGGGCACATTACTTGCATTTTGCATGCATTTTATCGCGCTATCTCGCGCACCTCATTGCACTATTTTGCGCACTTTACTTGCATTTTGCATGCATTTATCGCGCTATCCTGCGCACCTCATTGCACTGTTTTGCGCACATTACTAGCATTTTGCATGCAATTTAATGGAACTATCTTACGCACCTGATCGCGCTGTTTTGTGCACATTTCTTGCATCCTGCATGCATTTTATCGCGCTATCTTACGCACCTAATCGTACGGCTTTGTGCACGTTACCTGCATTTTGCATGCATTTTATCGCGCCATCATGGGCATCGCGCAATTTTACGCTGTGTCCATCACTTGCATTTTGCATGCATTTTATCGTGCTATCTTGCGCACCTCATTGCACTGTTTTGCGCACATTACTTGCATTTTGCATGCATTTTATCGCGCTATCTTGCGCACCTCATCGGGCTGTTTTGGGCACATTACTTGCAGATTGCATGCATTTAATCGTGCTATCTTGCGCGCCTCATTGCACTGTTTTGCGCACATTACTTGCATTTTGCATGCATTTTATCGCGCTATCTTGCGCACCTCATTGTACTGTTTTGCGCACATTACTGGCATTTTGCATGCATTTTATCGCACTATCTTGCGCACCACATCACGCTGTTTTGTGCACATTTCTTGCATGTTGCATGCATTTCATCGCGCTATCTTGCGCACGTCATCGTACGGCTTTGTGCACGTTACCTGCATTTTGCATGCATTTTATCGCGCCATCATGGGCATTGCGCAATTTTACGCTGTGTCCATCACTTGCATTTTGCATGCATTTTATCGCGCCATCTTGCGCACCTCATTGCGCTGTTTTGTGCACAATACTTGCATTTTGCATGCATTTTATCGCGCTATCTTGCGCACCTCATTGCACTGTTTTGTGCACACTACTTGCATTTTGAATGCATTTTATCGCGCCATCATGGGCATCGCGCAATTTTACGCTGTGTCCATTACTTGCATTTGGCATACATTTTATCGCGCTGCCTTGCGAACCACATCGCGCTGTTTTCTGCACGTTACTTGCATTTTGCATGCATTTTATCGCACTATCTTGCGCACCTCATTGAACAGTTTTGTGCACACTACTTGCATTTTGCATGCATTTTTTCGTGCTATCTTGTGCACCTCATTGCTCTGTTTTGCGCACATTACTTGTATTTTGCATGCTTTTTTCCGCGCTATCTTGCGCACCTCATTGCGCAGTTTAGTGCACACTACTTGCATTTTGCATGTATTTTATCGTGCTATCTTGCGCACCTCATTGCACTGTTTTGCGCAAATTACTTGCATTTTGCATGCATTTTATCGCGCTATCTTGCGCACCTCATCGGGCTGTTTTTGGCACATTACTTGCATTTTGCATGCATTTTATCGCGCTATCTTGCGCACCTCATTGCACTGTTTTGTGCACACTACTTGCATTTTGCATGCATTTTATCGCGCCATCATGGGCATCGCGCAATTTTACGCTGTGTCCATTACTTGCATTTGGCATACATTTTATCGCGCTACCTTGCGAACCACATCGCGTTGTTTTCTGCACATTACTTGCATTTTGCATGCATTTTATCGCACTATCTTGCGCACCTCATTGAACAGTTTTGTGCACACTACTTGCATTTTGCATGCATTTTTTCGGGCTATCTTGCGCACGTCATTGCACTGTTTTGCGCACATTACTAGCATTTTGCCTGCATATAATCGCACTATCTTGCGCACTTCATCGCGCTGTTTTGTGCACATTTCTTGCATCTTGCATGCATTTTATCGCGCTATCTTGCGCACCTCATCGTACGGATTTGTGCACGTTACTTGCATTTTGCATGCATTTTATCGCGCCATCTTGGGCATCGCGCAATTTTACGCTGTGTCCATCACTTGCATTTTGCATGCATTTTATCGCGCCATATTGCGCACCTCACTGCGCTGTTTTGTGCACTGTACTTGCATTTTGCATGCATTTTATCGCGCTATCTTGCGCACCTCATTGCACTGTTTTGCGCACATTACTTGCATTTTGGATACATTTTATCGCGCTACCTTGCGAACCTCATCGCGCTGTTTTCTGCACATTACTTGCATTTTGCATGCATTTTATCGCGCTATCTTGCGCACCACATTGCACTGTTTTAGGTACATTACTTGCATTTTGCACGCATTTTATCGCGCTATCTTGCGCACCTCATTGCGCAATTTTGTGAACACTACTTGCATTTTGCATGCATTTTATCGCGCCATCTTGCGCACCTCATCGCGCAGTTTTCTGCACATTACTAGGATTTTGCATGCATTTTATCGCGCCATCTTGCGCACGTCATTGCGCGGTTTTGCGCACACTACTTGCACTTTGCATGCATTTTATCACGCTATCTTACGCCCCTCATTGCACTGTTTTGTGCACATTACTTGCATTTTGCATGCATTTTATCGCGCTATCTTGCGCACCTCATCGCGCTGTTTTCTGCACATTACTTGCATTTTGCAGGCATTTTATCGCCCTATCCTGCGCACCTCATTGCACTGTTTTATGCACATTACTTGCATTTTGCACGCATTTTGTCGCGCTATCTTGCGCACCTCATTGCGCAGTTTTGTGCACTCTACTTGCATTTTGCATGCATTTTATCGCGGTATCTTGCGCACCTCATTGCACTGTTTTGTGCACATTACTTGCATTTTGCAAGAATTTTATCCCGCTATCTTGCGCACCTCATCGCGCTGTTTTCTACACATTACTTGCATTTTGCACGCATTTTATCGCGCTATCTTGCGCACCTCATTGCACTGTATTATGCACATTACGTGCATTTTGCACGCATTTTATCGCGCAATCTTGCGCACCTCACTGCGCAGTTTTGTGCACACTACTTGCATTTTGCATGCATTTTATCGCGCCATCTTGTGCACCTCATCGCGCAGTTTTGTGCACACTACTTGCATTTTGCATGCATTTTATCGCGCCATCTTACGCACCTCATTGCGCAGGTTTGTGCACACTACTTGCATTTTGCATGCATTTTGTCGCGCTATCTAGCGCACCTCATTGCACTATTTTGTGCACATTACTTACATTTTGCACGCATTTTATCGCGCTATCTTGCGCACCTCATTGCGCAGTTTTGTGCACACTACTTGAATTTTGCATGCATTTTATCAAGCTATCTTACGCACCTCATGGCACTGTTTTGTGCACATTACTTGCATTTTGCATGCATTTTATCGCGCTATCTTGCGCACCTCATCGCGCTGTTTTCTGCACATTACTTGCATTTTCATTGCATTTTATCTCGCTATCTTGCGCACCTCAATGCCCTGTTTTGTGCACATTACTTGCATTTTGCACGCATTTTATCGCGCTATCTTACGCACCTCGCTGCACAGTTTTGTGCACACTACTTGCATTTTGCATGCATTTTATCGCGCCATCTTGCGCACCTCATTGCGCAGTTTTGTGCACACAACTTGCAATTTGCATGCATTTTATCGCGCTATCTTGCGCACCTCATTGCACTGTTTTGTGCACATTACTTACATTTTCCACGCATTTTATCGCGCTATCTTGCGCACCTCATTGCGCAGTTTTGTGCACACTACTTGCAATTTGCATGCATTTTATCGCAATATCTTGCCCACCTTGTCGTACTGTTTTGTGCACATTAATCGCATTTTGCACGCATTTTATCGCGCTATGTTGCGCACCTCATTGCGTAGTTTTGTGCAAACTACTTGCATTTGGCATGCATTTTATCGCGCCATCTTGCGCACCCCATTGCGCAGTTTTGTGCACACTACTTGCATTTTGCATGCATTTTATCGCGCCATCTTGCGCACCTCATCGCGCAGTTTTGTGCACACTACTTGCATTTTGCACGCACTTTATCGCGCTATCTTGCGCACCTCATTGCCCTGTTTTGTGCACATTACTTACATTTTGCACGCATTTTATCGCGCTATCTTGCGCACCTCATGGCGCAGTTTTTTGCAGACTACATCCATTTTTCATGCATTTTATCGCGATATCTTGCGCACCTCGTCGCACTGTTTTGTGCACATTACTTGCATTTTGCACGCATTTTATCGCGCTATCTTGTGCACCTCATTGCGCAGTTTTGTGCACACTACTTGCATTTTGCATGTATTTTATCGCGCCATCTTGCGCACCACATTGGGCAGTTTTGTGCACACTACTTGCATTTTGAATGCATTTTATCGCGCCATCATGTGCACCTCATCGCGCAGTTTTGTGCTCACTACTTACATTTTGCATGCATTTTGTCGCGCCATCTTGCGCACCACATTGCACTGTTTTCCGCACATTGCTCTCATTTTGCACGCATTTTATCGCGCTATCTTGCACACCTCATTGCGCAGTTTTGTGCACACTACTCGCATTTTGCATGCATTTTATCGCGCCATCTTGCGTACCTCATTGCGCAGTTTTGTGCACACTACTTGCATTTTGCATGCATTTTATCAAGCTATCTTACGCACCTCATTGCACTATTTTGTGCACATTACTTGCATTTTGCATGCATTTTATCGCGCTATCTTGCGCACCTCATCGCGCTGTTTTCTGCACATTACTTGCATTTTGCAGGCATTTTATCGCGCTATCTTGCGCACCTCATTGCCCTGTTTTGTGCACATTACTTGCATTTTGCACGCATTTTATCGTGCTATCTTGCGCACCTCGCTGCGCAGTTTTGTGCACACTACTTGCATTTTGCATGCATTTTATCGCGCCATCTTGCGCACCTCATTGCCCTGTTTTGTGCGCACAACTTGCAATTTGCATGCATTTTATCGCGCTATCTTGCGCACCTCATTGCACTGTTTTGTGCACATTACTTACATTTTCTTCGCATTTTATCGCGCTATCTTGCGCACCTCAATGCGCAGTTTCGTGCACACTACTTGTATTTTGCGTGCATTTTATCGCGATATCTCGCGCACCTCGTCGCACTGTTTTGTGCACGTTTCTTGCATTTTGCACGCATTTTATCGCGCTATCTTGCGCACCTCATTGCGCAGTTTTGTGCAAACTACTTGCATTTGGCATGCATTTTATCACGCCATCTTGCGCACCCCATTGCGCAGTTTTGTGCACACTACTTGCATTTTGCATGCATTTTATCACGCCATCTTGCGCACCTCATCGCGTAGTTTTGTGCACACCACTTGCATTTTGTATGCATTTTATCGCGCTATGTTGCGCACCTCATTTCGCTGTTTTGTGCACATTACTTGCATTTTGCATGCATTTTATCCCGCTATCTTGCGCACCTCATCGCGCTGTTTTCTGTACATTACTTGCATTTTTCATGCATTTTATCGCGCTATCTTCCACACCTCACTGTACTGTTTTACGCACATTACTTGCATTTTGCTTGCATTTTATCGCGATATCTTGCGCACCTCGTCGCACTGTTTTGTGCACATTACTTGCATTTTGCACGCATTTTATCGCGCTATCTTGCGCACCTCATTGCGCAGCTTTGTGCAAACTACTTGCATTTGGCATGCATGTTATCGCGCTATCTTGCGCACCCCATTGCGCAGTTTTATGCAAACTACTTGCATTTTGCAAGCATTTTATCGAGCTATCTTGCGGACCTCATTGCACTGTTTTGTGCACATTACTTGCATTTTGCATGCATTTTATCGCGCTATCTTGCGCACCTCATCGCGCTGTTTTCTGCACATTACTTGCATTTTGCATGCATTTTATCGCACTATCTAGCGCACCTCACTGCACTGTTTTACGCACAATACTTGCATTTTGCACGCATTTTATCGCGCTATCTTGCCCACCTCATTGCGCAGTTTTGTGCACACTACTTGCATTTTGCATGCATTTTATCGTGCAATCTTGCGCACCACATTGCGCTGTTTTGTGCACAATACTTGCATTTTGCATACATTTAATCGCGCTATCTTGCGCACCTCATTGCACTGTTTTGTGCCCATTACTTGCATTTTGCATACATTTTATCGCGCTATCTTGCGAACCTCATCGCGCTGTTTTGTGCACATTACTTGCATTTTGCATGCATTTTATCGCACTATCTTGCGGACCTCGTTGCACTGTTTTGGGTACATTACTTGCATTTTGCACGCATTTTATCGCGCTATCTTGCGCACCACATTGTGCAGCTTTGTGCACACTACTTGCATTTTGCATGCATTTTGTCGCGCTATCTTGCGCACCTCATTTCACTATTTTGTGCACATTACTTACATTTTGCACGCATTTTATCTCGCTATCTCGCGCACCTCATTGCGCAGTTTTGTGCACACTACTTGCATTTTGCATGCATTTTATCGCGCCATCTTGCGCACCTCATTGCGCCGTTTTGTGCACACTACTTGCATTTTGCTTGCATTTTATCAAGCTGTCTTACGCACCTCATTGCACTGTTTTGTGCACATTACTTGCGTTTTGCATGCATTTTATCGCGCTATCTTGCGCACCTGATCGCGCTGTTTTCTGCACATTACTTGCATTTTGCATGCATTTTATCGCGCTATCTTGCGCACCTCATTGCCCTGTTTTGTGCACATTACTTGCATTTTGCATGCATTTTATCGCGCTATGTTGCGCACCTCGCTGCGTAGTTTTGTGCACACTACTTGCATTTTGCATGCATTTTATCGCGCCATCTTGCGCACCTCATTGCGCAGTTTTGTGCACACAACTTGTAATTTGCACGCATTTTATCGCGCTATCTTGCGCACCTCATTGCACTGTTTTCTGCACATTACTTACATTTTCCACGCATTTTATCGCGCTATCTTGCGCACCTCAATGCGCAGTTTTGTGCACACTACTTGCATTTTACGTGCATTTTATCGCGATATCTAGCGCACCTCGTCGCACTGTTTTGTGCACATTTCTTGCATTTTGCACGCATTTTATCGCGCTATCTTGCGCACCTCATTGCGCAGTTTTGTGCAAACTACTTGCATTTGGCATGCATTTTATCGCGCCATCTTGCGCACCCCATTGCGCAGTTTTGTGCACACTACTTGCATTTTGCATGCATTTTATCACGCCATCTTGCGCACCTCATCGCGTAGTTTTGTGCACACCACTTGCATTTTGCATGGATTTTATCGCGCTATCTTGCGCACCTCATTTCGTTGTTTTGTGCACATTACTTGCATTTTGCATGCATTTTATCCCGCTATCTTGCGAACCTCATCGCGCTGTTTTCTGCACATTACTTGCATTTTTCATGCATTTTATCGCGCTATCTTCCGCACCTCACTGTACTGTTTTACGCACATTACTTGCATTTTGCACGCATTTTATTGCGCTATCTTGCGCACCTCATTGCGCAGTTTTGTGCACACTACATGCATTTTGCATGCATTTTATTGCGCCAACTTGTGCACCTCATCGCGCAGTTTTGTGCACACTGCTTGCATTTTGCATTCATTTTATCGCGCCATCTTGCGGACCTCATTGCGCAGTTTTGTGCACACTACTTGCATTTTGCATGCTTTTTGTCGCGCTATCTTGCGCACCTCATTGCACTATTTTGTGCACATTACTTACATTTTGCACGCATTTTATCGCGCTATCTTGCGCACCTCATTGCGCAGTTTTGTGCACAGTACTTGCATTTTGTAAGCATTTTATCGCGCCATCTTGCGCACCTCATTGCGCAGTTTTGTGCACACTACTTGCATTTTGCATGCATTTTATCAAGCTATTTTACGCACCTCATTGCACTGTTTTGTGCACATTACTTCCATGTTGCATGCATTTTATCGCGCTATCATGCGCACCTCATCGCGTTGTTTTCTGCACATTACTTGCATTTTGCATGCATTTTATGGCGCTATCTTGCACACCTCATTGCCCTGTTTTGTGCACATTACTTGCATTTTGCACGCATTTTATCGCGCTATCTTGCGCACCTCGCTGCGCAGTTTTGTGCACAGTACTTGCATTTTGCATGCATTTTATCGCGCCATCTTGCGCACCTCGTTGCGCAGTTTTGTGCACACAACTTGCAATTTGCATGCATTTTATCGCGCTATCTTGCGCACCTCATTGCGCAGCTTTGTGCAAACTACATGCATTTGGCATGCATTTTATCGCGCCATCTTGCGCACCCCATTGCGCAGTTTTGTGCACACTACTTGCATTTTGCATGCATTTTATCGCGCCATCTTGCGCACCTCATCGCGCCGTTTTGTGCACACTACTTGCATTTTGCACGCATTTTATCGCGCTATCTTGCGCACCTCATTGCCCTGTTTTGTGCACATTACTTACATTTTCCACGCATTTTATCGCGCTATCTTGCGCACCTCATGGCGCAGTTTTGTGCACACTACATCCATTTTTCATGCATTTTATCGCGATATCTTGCGCACCTCGTCGCACTGTTTTGTGCACATTACTTGCATTTTGCACGCATTTTAACCCGCTATCTTGCGCACCTCATTGCGCAGTTTTGTGCACACTACTTGCATTTTGCATGCATTTTATCGCGCCATCTTGCGCACCACATTGCGCAGTTTTGTGCACACTACTTGCATTTTGAATGCATTTTATCGCGCCATCTTGTGAACCTCATGGCGCAGTTTTGTGCACACTACTTGCATTTTGCATGCATTTTATCGCGTCATCTTGCGCAGCACATTGCACTATTTTCCGCACATTGCTTACATTTTGCACGCATTTTATCGCGCTATCTTGCGCACCTCATTGCGCCGTTTTGTGCACACTACTCGCATTTTGCATGCATTTTATCGCGCCATCTTGCGCACCTCATTGCGCAGTTTTGTGCACACTACTTGCATTTTGCATGCATTTTATCAAGCTATCTTACGCACCTCATTGCACTGTTTTGTGCACATCACTTGCATTTTGCATGCATTTTATCGCGCTATCTTGCGAACCTCATCGCGCTGTTTTCTGCGCATTACTTGCATTTTGCATGCATTTTATCGCGCTATCTTGCGCACCTCATTGCCCTGTTTTGTGCACATTACTTGCATTTTGCACGCATTTTATCGCGGTATCTTGCGCACCTCGCTGCCCGATTTTGTGCACACTACTTGCATTTTGCATGCATTTTATCGCGCCATGTTGCGTACCTCATTGCGTAGTTTTGTGCACACAACTTGCAATTTGCATGCATTTTATCGCGCTATCTTGCGCACCTCATTGCACTGTTTTGTGCACATTACTTACATTTTCCACGCATTTTATCGCGCTATCTTGCGCACCTCATTTTGCAGTTTTGTGCAAACTACTTGCATTTTGCATGCATTTTATCGCGATATCTTGCGCACCTCGTCGTACTATTTTGTGCACATTACTTGCATTTTGCATGCATTTTATCGCGCTATCTTGCGCACCTCATTGCGTAGTTTTGTGCAAACTACTTGCATTTGGCATGCATTTTATCGCGCCATCTTGCGCACCCCATTGCGCAGTTTTGTGCACACTACTTGCATTTTGCATGCATTTTATCGCGCCATCTTGCGCACCTCATCGCGCAGTTTTGTGCACACTACTTGCATTTTGCATGCATTTTATCGCGCCATCTTGCGCACCTCATTGCGCCGTTTTGTGCACACTACTTGCATTTTGCTTGCATTTTATCAAGCTGTCTTACGCACCTCATTGCACTGTTTTGTGCACATTACTTGCATTTTGCATGCATTTTATCGCGCTATCTTGCGCACCTGATCGCGCTGTTTTCTGCACATTACTTGCATTTTGCATGCATTTTATCGCGCTATCTTGCGCACCTCATTGCCCTGTTTTGTGCACATTACTTGCATTTTGCATGCATTTTATCGCGCTATGTTGCGCACCTCGCTGCGTAGTTTTGTGCACACTACTTGCATTTTGCATGCATTTTATCGCGCCATCTTGCGCACCTCATTGCGCAGTTTTGTGCACACAACTTGTAATTTGCACGCATTTTATCGCGCTATCTTGCGCACCTCATTGCACTGTTTTCTGCACATTACTTACATTTTCCACGCATTTTATCGCGCTATCTTGCGCACTTCAATGCGCAGTTTTGTGCACACTACTTCCATTTTACGTGCATTTTATCGCGATATCTAGCGCACCTCGTCGCACTGTTTTGTGCACATTTCTTGCATTTTGCACGCATTTTATCGCGCTATCTTGCGCACCTCATTGCGCAGTTTTGTGCAAACTACTTGCATTTGGCATGCATTTTATCGCGCCATCTTGCGCACCCCATTGCGCAGTTTTGTGCACACTACTTGCATTTTGCATGCATTTTATCACGCCATCTTGCGCACCTCATCGCGTAGTTTTGTGCACACCACTTGCATTTTGCATGGATTTTATCGCGCTATCTTGCGCACCTCATTTCGTTGTTTTGTGCACATTACTTGCATTTTGCATGCATTTTATCCCGCTATCTTGCGAACCTCATCGCGCTGTTTTCTGCACATTACTTGCATTTTTCATGCATTTTATCGCGCTATCTTCCGCACCTCACTGTACTGTTTTACGCACATTACTTGCATTTTGCACGCATTTTATTGCGCTATCTTGCGCACCTCATTGCGCAGTTTTGTGCACACTACATGCATTTTGCATGCATTTTATTGCGCCAACTTGTGCACCTCATCGCGCAGTTTTGTGCACACTGCTTGCATTTTGCATTCATTTTATCGCGCCATCTTGCGGACCTCATTGCGCAGTTTTGTGCACACTACTTGCATTTTGCATGCTTTTTGTCGCGCTATCTTGCGCACCTCATTGTACTATTTTGTGCACATTACTTACATTTTGCACGCATTTTATCGCGCTATCTTGCGCACCTCATTGCGCAGTTTTGTGCACAGTACTTGCATTTTGTAAGCACTTTATCGCGCCATCTTGCGCACCTCATTGCGCAGTTTTGTGCACACTACTTGCATTTTGCATGCATTTTATCAAGCTATTTTACGCACCTCATTGCACTGTTTTGTGCACATTACTTCCATTTTGCATGCATTTTATCGCGCTATCATGCGCACCTCATCGCGTTGTTTTCTGCACATTACTTGCATTTTGCATGCATTTTATGGCGCTATCTTGCACACCTCATTGCCCTGTTTTGTGCACATTACTTGCATTTTGCACGCATTTTATCGCGCTATCTTGCGCACCTCGCTGCGCAGTTTTGTGCACAGTACTTGCATTTTGCATGCATTTTATCGCGCCATCTTGCGCACCTCGTTGCGCAGTTTTGTGCACACAACTTGCAATTTGCATGCATTTTATCGCGCTATCTTGCGCACCTCATTGCGCAGCTTTGTGCAAACTACATGCATTTGGCATGCATTTTATCGCGCCATCTTGCGCACCCCATTGCGCAGTTTTGTGCACACTACTTGCATTTTGCATGCATTTTATCGCGCCATCTTGCGCACCTCATCGCGCCGTTTTGTGCACACTACTTGCATTTTGCACGCATTTTATCGCGCTATCTTGCGCACCTCATTGCCCTGTTTTGTGCACATTACTTACATTTTCCACGCATTTTATCGCGCTATCTTGCGCACCTCATGGCGCAGTTTTGTGCACACTACATCCATTTTTCATGCATTTTATCGCGATATCTTGCGCACCTCGTCGCACTGTTTTGTGCACATTACTTGCATTTTGCACGCATTTTAACCCGCTATCTTGCGCACCTCATTGCGCAGTTTTGTGCACACTACTTGCATTTTGCATGCATTTTATCGCGCCATCTTGCGCACCACATTGCGCAGTTTTGTGCACACTACTTGCATTTTGAATGCATTTTATCGCGCCATCTTGTGAACCTCATGGCGCAGTTTTGTGCACACTACTTGCATTTTGCATGCATTTTATCGCGTCATCTTGCGCAGCACATTGCACTATTTTCCGCACATTGCTTACATTTTGCACGCATTTTATCGCGCTATCTTGCGCACCTCATTGCGCCGTTTTGTGCACACTACTCGCATTTTGCATGCATTTTATCGCGCCATCTTGCGCACCTCATTGCGCAGTTTTGTGCACACTACTTGCATTTTGCATGCATTTTATCAAGCTATCTTACGCACCTCATTGCACTGTTTTGTGCACATCACTTGCATTTTGCATGCATTTTATCGCGCTATCTTGCGAACCTCATCGCGCTGTTTTCTGCGCATTACTTGCATTTTGCATGCATTTTATCGCGCTATCTTGCGCACCTCATTGCCCTGTTTTGTGCACATTACTTGCATTTTGCACGCATTTTATCGCGGTATCTTGCGCACCTCGCTGCCCGGTTTTGTGCACACTACTTGCATTTTGCATGCATTTTATCGCGCCATGTTGCGTACCTCATTGCGTAGTTTTGTGCACACAACTTGCAATTTGCATGCATTTTATCGCGCTATCTTGCGCACCTCATTGCACTGTTTTGTGCACATTACTTACATTTTCCACGCATTTTATCGCGCTATCTTGCGCACCTCATTTTGCAGTTTTGTGCAAACTACTTGCATTTTGCATGCATTTTATCGCGATATCTTGCGCACCTCGTCGTACTATTTTGTGCACATTACTTGCATTTTGCATGCATTTTATCGCGCTATCTTGCGCACCTCATTGCGTAGTTTTGTGCAAACTACTTGCATTTGGCATGCATTTTATCGCGCCATCTTGCGCACCCCATTGCGCAGTTTTGTGCACACTACTTGCATTTTGCATGCATTTTATCGCGCCATCTTGCGCACCTCATCGCGCAGTTTTGTGCACACTACTTGCATTTTGCACGCATTTTATCGCGCTATCTTGCGCACCTCATTGCCCTGTTTTGTGCACACTACTTCCATTTTTCATGCATTTTATCGCGATATCTTGCGCACCTCGTCGCACTGTTTTGTGCACATTACTTGCATTCTGCACGCATTTTATCGCGCTATCTTGCGCACCTCATTGCGCAGTTTTGTGCACACTACTTGCATTTTGCATGCATTTTACCGCGCCATCTTGCGCACCACATTGCGCAATTCTGGGCACACTGCTTGCATTTTGAATGCATTTTATCGCGCCATCTTGTGCACCTCATTGCGCAGTTTTGTGCACACAACTCGCATTTTGCATACATTTTATCGCGCCATCTTGCACACCTCATTGCGCAGTTTTGTGCACACTGCTTGCATTTTGCATGCATTTTATCGCGCCATCTTGCGCACCACATTGCGCAGTTTTGTGCACACTACTTGCATTTTGAATGCATTTTATCGCGCCATCTTGTGCACCTCATTGCGCAGTTTTGTGCACACAACTTGCATTTTGCATACATTTTATCGCGCCATCTTGCACACCTCATTGCGCAGTTTTGTGCACACTACTTGCATTTTGCATGCATTTTATCAGGCTATCTTACGCACCTCATTGCACTGTTTTGTGCACATTACTTGCATTTTGCTTGCATTTTATCGCGCTATCTTGCGCACCTAATCGCGCTATTTTCTGCACATTACTTGCCTTTTGCATGCATTTTATCGCACTATCTTGCGCACCTCATTGCCCTGTTTTGTGCACATTACTTGCATTTTGCACGCATTTTATCGCGCCATCTTGCGCACCTCGCTGAGCAGTTTTGTGCACACTACTTGCATTTTGCATGCATTTTATCGCGCCATCTTGCGCACCTCATTGCGCAGTTTTCTGCACACAACTTGCAATTTGCATGCATTTTATCGCGCTATCTTGCGCACCTCATTGCACTGTTTTGTGCACATTACTTACATTTTCTACGCATTTTATCGCGCTATCTTGCACACCTCATTGCGCAGTTTAGTGCACACTACTTGCATTTTGCATGCATTTTATCGCGATATCTTGCGCACCTCGTCGCACTGTTTTGTACGCATTACTTCCATTTTGCACACATTTTATTGCACTATCCTGCGCACCTCATTGCCCAGCTTTGTGCAAACTACTTGCATTTGGCATGCATTTTATCGCGCCAACTTGCGCACCCCATTGCGCAGTTTTGTGCAAACTACTTGCATTTTGCAAGCATTTTATCGAGCTATCTTGCGCACCTCATTGCACTGTTTTGTGCGCATTACTTGCATTTTGCATGCATTTTATCGCGCTATCTTGCGCACCTCATCGCGCTGTTTTCTGCACATTACTTGCATTTTGCATGCATTTTATCGCGCTATCTTGCGCACCGCACTGCACTGTTTTACGCACGTAACTTGCATTTTGCACGCATTTTATCGCGCTATCTTGCCCACCTCGTTGCGCAGTTTTGTGCACACTACTTGCATTTTGCATGCATTTTATTGGCCCATCTTGTGCACCACATTGCGCTGTTTTGTGCACAATACTTGCATTTTGCATGCATTTAATCGCGCTATCTTGCGCACCTCATTGCACTGTTTTGTGCACATTACTTGCATTTTGCATACATTTTATAGCGCTATCTTGCGAACCTCATCGCGCTGTTTTCTGCACATTACTTGCAGTTTGCAAGCATTTTATCGCACTATCTTGGGGACCTCATTGCACTGTTTTGGGTACATTACTTGCATTTTGCACGCATTTTATCGCGCTATCTTGCGCACCTCATTGCACAGCTTTGTGCACACTACTTGCATTTTACATGCACTTTGTCGCGCTATCTTGCGCACCTCATTTCACCATTTTGTGCACATTACTTACATTTTGCACGCATTTTATCGCGCTACCTCGCGCACCTCATTGCGCAATTTTGTGCACACTACTTGCATTTTGCATGCTTCTTGCATTTTGCATGCATTTTATCGCGCCATCTTGCGCACCTCATTGCGCAGTTTGGTGCACACTACTTGCATTTTGCATGCATTTTATCAAACTATCTTACGCACCTCATTGCACTGTTTCGTGCACATTACTTGCATTTTGCATGCATTTTATCGCGCTATCTTGCGCACCTCATCGCGCTGTTTTCTGCACATTACCTGCATTTTGCATGCATTTTATCGCGCTATCTTGCGCACCTCATTGCCCTGTTTTGTGCACATTACTTGCATTTTGCACGCATTTTATCGCGCTATCTTCCGCACCTCGCTGCGCAGTTTTGTGCACACTACTTGCATTTTGCATGCATTTTATCGCGCCATCTTGCGCACCTCATTGCGCAGTTTTGTGCACACAACTTGCAATTTGCATGCATTTTATCGCACTATCTTGCGCACCTCATTGCACTGTTTTGTGCACATTACTTACATTTTCAACGCATTTTATCGCGTTATCTTGCGCACCTCATTGCGCAGTTTTGTGCACACTACTTGCATTTTGCATGCATTTTATCGCGATATCTTGCGCACCTCGTCGCACTGTTTTGTACGCATTACTTGCATTTTGCACGCATTTTATCGCGCTATCTTGCGCACCTCATTGCCCAGCTTTGTGCAAACTACTTGCATTTGGCATGCATTTTATCGCGCCAACTTGCGCACCCCATTGCGCAGTTTTGTGCAAACTACTAGCATTTTGCAAGCATTTTATCGAGCTATCTTGCGCACCTCATTGCACTGTTTTGTGCACATTACTTGCATTTTCCATGCATTTTATCGCGCTATTTTGCGCACCTCATCGCGCTGTTTTCTGCACATTACTTGCATTTTGCATGCATTTTATCACGCTATCTTGCGCACCGCACTGCACTGTTTTACGCACGTTACTTGCATTTTGCACGCATTTTATCGCGCTATCTTGCCCACCTCGTTGCGCAGTTTTGTGCACACTACTTGCATTTTGCATGCATTTTATTGGCCCATCTTGTGCACCACATTGCGCTGTTTTGTGCACAATACTTGCATTTTGCATGCATTTAATCGCGCTATCTTGCGCACCTCATTGCACTGTTTTGTGCACATTACTTGCATTTTGCATACATTTTATAGCGCTATCTTGCGAACCTCATCGCGCTGTTTTCTGCACATTACTTGCATTTTGCATGCATTTTATCGCACTATCTTGGGGACCTCATTGCACTGTTTTGGGTACATTACTTGCATTTTGCACGCATTTTATCGCGCTATCTTGCGCACCTCATTGCATAGCTTTGTGCACACTACTTGCATTTTGCATGCATTTTGTCGCGCTATCTGGCGCACCTCATTTCACCATTTTGTGCACATTACTTACATTTTGCACGCATTTTATCGCGCTACCTCGCGCACCTCATTGCGCAGTTTTGTGCACACTACTTGCATTTTGCATGCTACTTGCATTTTGCATGCATTTTATCGCGCCATCTTGCGCACCTCATTGCGCAGTTTTGTGCACACTACATGCATTTTGGATCCATTTTATGAAACTATCTTACGCACCTCATTGCACTGTTTCGTGCACATTACTTGCATTTTGCATGCATTTTATCGCGCTATCTTGCGCACCTCATCGCGCTGTTTTCTGCACATTACTTGCATTTTGCATGCATTTTATCGCGCTATCTTGCGCACCTCATTGCCCTGTTTTGTGCACATTACTTGCATTTTGCACGCATTTTATCGCGCTATCTTCCGCACCTCGCTGCGCAGTTTTGTGCACACTACTTGCATTTTGCATGCATTTTATCGCGCCATCTTGCGCACCTCATTGCGCAGTTTTGTGCACACAACTTGCAATTTGCATGCATTTTATCGCGCTATCTTGCGCACCTCATTGCACTGTTTTGTGCACATTACTTACATTTTCCACGCATTTTATCGCGCTATCTTGCGCACCTCATTGCGCAGTTTTGTGCACACTACTTGCATGTTGCATGCATTTTATCGCGATACCTTGCGCACCTCGTCGTACTGTTTTGTGCACATTACTTCCATTTTGCACGAATTTTATCGCGCTATCTTGCGCACCTCATTGCGCAGCTTTGTGCAAACTACTTGCATTTGGCATGCATTTTATCGCGCCATCTTGCGCACCCCATTGCGCAGTTTTGTGCACACTACTTGCATTTTGCATGCATTTTATCGCGCCATCTTGCGCACCTCATCGCGCCATTTTGTGCACACTACTTGCATTTTGCACGCATTTTATCGCGCTATCTTGCGCACCTTATTGCCCTGTTTTGTGCACATTACTTACATTTTGCACGCATTTTATTGCGCTATCTTGCGCACCTCATGGCGCAGTTTTGTGCACACTACTTCCATTTTTCATTCATTTTATCACGATATCTTGCGCACCTCGTCGCACTGTTTTGTGCACATTACTTGCATTTTGCACGCATTTTAACGCGCTATCTTGCGCACCTCATTGCGCAGTTTTGTGCACACTGCTTGCATTTTGAACGCATTTTATCGCGCCATCTTGCGCACCACATTGCGCAGTTTTGTGCACACTACTTGCATTTTGAATGCATTTTATCGCGCCATCTTGGGCACCTCATCGCACAGTTTTGTGCACACTACTTGCATTTTGCATGCATTTTATCGCGCCATCTTGCGCACCACATTGCACCGTTTTCCGCACATTGCTTACATTTTGCACGGATTTTATCGCGCTATCTTGCGGACCTCATTGCGCAGTTTTGTGCACACTACTCGCATTTTGCATGGATTTTATCGCGCCATCTTGCGCACCTCATTGCGCAGTTTTGTGCACACTACTTGCATTTTGCATGCATTTTATCGCGCTATCTTGCGCACCTCATTGCCCTGTTTTGTGTACATTACTTGCATTTTGCATGCATTTTATCGCGCTATCTTGCGCACCTCATCGCGCTGTTTTCTGCACATTACTTGCATTTTGCATGCATTTTATCGCGCTATCCTGCGCACCGCACTGCACTGTTTTACACACGTTACTTGCATTTTGCACGCATTTTATCGCGCTATCTTGCCCACCTCATTGCGCAGTTTTGTGCACACTACTTGCATTTTGCATGCATTTTATCGCCCCATCTTGTGCACCACGTTGCGCTGTTTTGTGCACAATACTTGCATTTTCCATGCATTTAATCGCGCTATCTTGCGCACCTCATTGCACTGTTTTGTGCACATTACTTGCATTTTGCATACATTTTATCGCGCTATCTTGCGAACCTCATCGCGCTGTTTTCTGCACATTACTTGCATTTTGCATGCATTTTATCGCACTATCTTGCGGACCTCATTGCACTGTTTTGGGTACATTACTTGCATTTTGCACGCATTTTATCGCTCTATCTTGCGCACCTCATTGCACAGCTTTGTGCACACTACTTGCATTTTGCATGCATTTTCTCGCGCTATCTTGCGCACCTCATTTCACTATTTTGTGCACATTACTTACATTTCGCACGCATTTTATCGCGCTATCTCGCGCACCTCATTGCGCAGTTTTGGACACACTACTTTCATTTTGCATGCTGCTTGCATTTTGCATGCATTTTATCGCGCCATCTTGCGCACCTCATTGCGCAGTTTTGTGCACACTACTTGCATTTTGCATGCATTTTATCAAGCTATCGTACGCACCTCATTGCACTGTTTTGTGCACATTACTTGCATTTTGCATGCATTTTATCGCGCTATGATGCGCACCTCATCGCGCTGTTTTCTGCACATTACTTGCATTTTGCATGCATTTTATCGCGCTATCTTGCGCACCTCATTGCCCTGTTTTGTGCACATTACTTGCATTTTGCACGCATTTTATCGCGCTATCTTGCGCACCTCGCTGCGCAGTTTTGTGCACACTACTTGCATTTTGCAAGCATTTTATCGCGCCATCTTGCGCACCTTATTGCGCAGTTTTGTGCACACAACTTGCAATTTGCATGCATTTTATCGCGCTATCTTGCGCACCTCATTGCACTGTTTTGTGCACATTACTTACATTTTCCACGCATTTTATCGCGCTATCTTGCGCACCTCACTGCGCAGTTTTGTGCACACTACTTGCATTTTGCATGCATTTTATCGCGATACCTTGCGCACCTCGTCGTACTGTTTTGTGCACATTACTTGCATTTTGCACGCATTTTATCGCGCTATCTTGCGCACCGCATTGCGCAGCTTTGTGCAAACTACTTGCATTTGGCATGCATTTTATCGCGCCATCTTGCGCACCCCATTGCGCAGTTTTGTGCACACTACTTGCATTTTGCATGCATTTTATCGCCCCATCTTGCGCACCTCATCGCGCCGTTTTGTGCACACTACTTGCATTTTGCACGCATTTTATCGCGCTATCTTGCGCACCTCATTGCCCTGTTTTGTGCACATTACTGACATTTTGCACGCATTTTATCGCGCTATCTTGCGCACCTCATGGCGCTGTTTTGTGCACACTACTTCCATTTTTCATGCATTTTATCGCGATATCTTGCGCACCTCGTCGCACTGTTTTGTGCACATTACTTGCATTTTGCACGCATTTTAACGCGCTATCTTGCGCACCTCATTGCGCAGTTTTGTGCACACTACTTGCATTTTACACGCATTTTATCGCGCCATCTTGCGCACCACATTGCGCAGTTTCGTGCACACTACTTGCATTTTGAATGCATTTTATCGCGCCATCTTGTGCACCTCATCGCGCAGTTTTGTGCACACTACTTGCATTTTGCATTCATTTTATCGCGCCATCTTGCGCACCACATTGCACTGTTATCCGCACATTGCTTACATTTTGCACGTATTTTATCGCGCTATCTTGCGCACCTCATTGCGCAGTTTTGTGCACACTACTCGCATTTTGCATGCATTTTATCGCGCCCTCTTACGCACCTCATTGCGCAGTTTTGTGCACACTACTTGCATTTTGCATGCATTTTATCAAGCTATCTTACGCACCTCATTGCACTGTTTTGTGCACATTACTTGCATTTTGCATGCATTTTATCGCGCTATCTTGCGCACCTCATCGCGCTGTTTTCTTCACATTACTTGCATTTTGCATGCATTTTATTGCGCTATCTTGCGCACCTCATTGCCCTGTTTTGTGCACATTACTTGCATTGTGCACGCATTTTATCGCGCTATCCTGCGCACCTCGCTGAGCAGTTTTGTGCACACTACTTGCATTTTGCATGCATTTTATCGCGCCATCTTGCGCACCTCATTGCGCAGTTTTGTGCACACAACTTGCAATTTGCATGCATTTTATCGCGCTATCTTGCGCACCTCATTGCACTGTTTTGTGCACATTACTTACATTTTCCACGCATTTTATCGCGCTATCTTGCGCACCTCATTGCGCAGTTTTGTGCACACTACTTGCATTTTGCATGCATTTTATCGCGATATCTTGCACACCTCGTCGTACTGTTTTGTGCACATTACTTGCATTTTGCATGCATTTTATCGCGCTATCTTGCGCACCTCATTGCGTAGTTTTGTGCAAACTACTTGCAGTTGGCATGCATTTTATCGCGCCATCTTGCGCACTCCATTGCGCAGTTTTGTGCACACTACTTGCATTTTGCATGCATTTTATCGCGCCATCTTGCGCACCTCATCGCGCCGTTTTGTGCACACTACTTGCATTTTGCACGCATTTTATCGCGCTATCTTGCGCACCTCATTGCCCTGTTTTGCGCACATTACTTACATTTTGCACGCATTTTATCGCGCTATCTTGCGCACCTCATGGCGCAGTTTTGTGCACACTACTTCCATTTTTCATGCATTTTATCGCGATGTCTTGCGCACCACGTCGCACTGTTTTGTGCACAATACTTGCATTTTGAACGCATTTTAAAGCGCTATCTTGTGCAACTCATTGCGCAGTTTTGTGCACACTACTTGCATTTTGCACGCATTTTATCGCGCCATCTTGCGCACCACAATGCGCAGTTTTGTGCACACTGCTTGCATTTTGAATGCATTTTATCGCGCCATCTTGGGCACCTCATCGCACAGTTTTGTGCACACTACTTGCATTTTGCTTGCATTTTATCGCGCCATCTTGCGCACCACATTGCACTGTTTTCCGCACATTGCTTACATTTTGCACGCATTTTATCGCGCTATCTTGCGCCCCTCATTGCGCAGTTTTGTGCACACTACTCGCATTTTGCATGCATTATATTGCGCCATCTTGCGCACCTCATTGCGCAGTTTTGTGCACACTACTTGCATTTTGCATGCATTTTATCGCGCTATCTTGTGCACCTCATTGCACTGTTTTGTGCACATTACTTGCATTATGCATACATTTTATCGCGCTATCTTGCGCACCTCATCGCGCTGTTTTCTGCACATTACTTGCATTTTGCATGCATTTTATCGCGCTATCTTGCGCACCGCACTGCACTGTTTTACACACGTTACTTGCATTTTGCACGCATTTTATCGCGCTATCTTGCCCACCTCATTGCGCAGTTTTGTGCACACTACTTGCATTTTGCATGCATTTTATCGCCCCATCTTGTGCACCACATTGCGCTGTTTTGTGCACAATACTTGCATTTTGCATGCATTTAATCGCGCTATCTTGCGCACCTCATTGCACTGTTTTGTGCACATTACTTGCATTTTGCATACATTTTATCGCGCTATCTTGCGAACCTCATCGCGCTGTTTTCTGCACATTACTTGCATTTTGCATGCATTTTATCGCACTATCTTGCGGACCTCATTGCACTGTTTTGGGTACATTACTTGCATTTTGCATGCATTTTATCGCGCTATCTTGCACACCTCATTGCATAGCTTTGTGCACACTACTTGCATTTTGCATGCATTTTGTCGCGCTATCTTGCGCACGTCATTTCACTATTTTGTGCACATTACTTACATTTCGCACGCATTTTATCGCGCTATCTCGCGCACCTCATTGCGCAGTTTTGGGCACACTACTTGCATTTTGCATGCTACCGGCATTTTGCATGCAGTTTATCGCGCCATCTTGCGCACCTCATTGCGCAGTTTTGTGCACACTACTTGCATTTTGCATGCATTTTATCAAGCTATCTTACGCACCTCATTGCACTGTTTTGTGCACATTACTTGCATTTTGCATGCATTTTATCGCGCTATCTTGCGCAACTCATTGCCCTGTTTTGTGCACATTACTTGCATTTTGCACGCATTTTATCGCGCTATCTTGCGCACCTCGCTGCGCAGTTTTGTGCACACTACTTGCATTTTGCATGCATTTTATCGAGCCATCTTGCCCACCTTATTGCGCAGTTTTGTGCACACAACTTGCAATTTGCATGCATTTTATCGCGCTATCTTGCGCACCTCATTGCCCTGTTTTGTGCACATTACTTACATTTTCCACGCATTTTATCGCACTATCTTCCGCACCTCATTGCGCAGTTTTGTGCACACTACTTGCATTTTGCATGCATTTTATCGCGATACCTTGCGCACCTCGTCGTACTGTTTTGTGCACATTACTTGCATTTTGCACGCATTTTATCGCGCTATCTTGCGCACCTCATTGCGCAGCTTTGTGCAAACTACTTGCATTTGGCATGCATTTTATCGCGCCATCTTGCGCACCCCATTGCGCAGTTTTGCGCACACTACTTGCATTTTGCATGCATTTTATCTTCCCATCTTGCGCACCTCATTGCGCCGTTTTGTGCACACTACTTGCATTTTGCACGCATTTTATCGCGCTATCTTGCGCACCTCATTGCCCTGTTTTGTGCACATTACTTACATTTTGCACGCATTTTATCGCGCTATCCTGCGCACCTCTTGGCGCAGTTTTGTGCACACTACTTCCATTTTTCATGCATTTTATCGCGATATCTTGCGCACCTCGTCGCACTGTTTTGTGCACATTACTTGCATTTTGCACGCATTTTAACGCGCTATCTTGCGCACCTCATTGCGCAGTTTTGTGCACACTACTTGCATTTTACACGCATTTTATCGCGCCATCTTGCGCACCACATTGCGCAGTTTTGTGCACACTACTTGCATTTTGAATGCATTTTATCGCGCCATCTTGGGCACCTCATCGCGCAGTTTTGTGCACACTACTTGCATTTTGCATTCATTTTATCGCGCCATCTTGCGCACCACATTGCACTGTTATCCGCACATTGCTTACATTTTGCACGCATTTTATCGCGCTATCTCGCGCACCTCATTGCGCAGTTTTGTGCACACTACTTGCATTTTGCATGCTACTTGCATTTTGCATGCATTTTATCGCGCCATCTTGCGCACCTCATTGCGCAGTTTTGTGCACACCACTTGCATTTTGCATGCATTTTATCAAGCTATCTTACGCACCTCATTGCACTGTTTTGTGCACGTTACTTGCATTTTGCATGCATTTTATCAGGCTATCTTGCGCACGTCATCGCACTGTTTTCTGCACATTACTTGCATTTTGCATGCATTTTATCGCACTATCTTGCGCACCTCATTGCGTAGTTTTGTGCAAACTACTTGCATTTGGCATGCATTTTATCGCGCCATCTTGCGCACCCCATTGCGCAGTTTTGTGCACACTACTTGCATTTTGCATGGATTTTATCGCGCCATCTTGCGCACCTCATCGCGCAGTTTTGTGCACACTACTTGCATTTTTCATGCATTTTATCGCGCTATCTTGCGCACCTCATTGCCCTGTTTTGTGCACACTACTTCCATTTTTTATGCATTTTATCGCGATATCTTGCGCACCTCGTCGCACTGTTTTGTGCACATTACTTGCATTCTGCACGCATTTTATCGCGCTATCTTGCGCACCTCATTGCGCAGTTTTGTGCACACTACATGAATTTTGCATGCATTTTACCGCGCCATCTTGCGCACCACATTGCGCAGTTCTGGGCACACTGCTTGCATTTTGAATGCATTTTATCGCGCCATCTTGTGCACCTCATCGCGCAGTTTTGTGCACACTACTTGCATTTTGCATGCATTTTGTCGCGCCATCTTGCGCACCACATTGCACTGTTTTCCACACATTGCTTACATTTTGCACGCATTTTATCGCGCTATCTTGCGCACCTCATTGCGCAGTTTTGTGCACACTACTCGCATTTTGCATGCATTTTATCGCGCCATCTTGCGCACCTCATTGCGCAGTTTTGTGCACACTACTTGCATTTTGCATGCATTTTATCAAGCTATCTTACGCACCTCATTGCACTGTTTTGTGCACATTACTTGCATTTTGCATGCATTTTATCGCGCTATCTTGCGCACCTCATCGCGTTGTTTTCTGCACATTACTTGCATTTTGCATGCATTTTATCGCGCTATCTTGCGCACCTCATTGCCCTGTTTTGTGCACATTACTTGCATTTTGCACTCATTTTATCGCGCTATCTTGCGCACCTCGCTGCGTAGTTTTGTGCACACTACTTGCATTTTGCATGCATTTTATCGCGCCATCTTGCGCACCTCATTGCGCAGATTTGTGCGCACAACTTGCAATTTGCACGCATTTTATCGCGCTATCTTGCGCACCTCATTGCGCAGTTTTGTGCACACTACTCGCATTTTGCATACATTTTATCGCGCCATCTTGCGCACCACATTGCGCAGTTTTGTGCACACTACTTGCATTTTGCATGCATTTTATCGCGATATCTTGCTCACCTCGTCGCACTGTTTTGTGCACATTACTTGCATTTTGCACGCATTTTATCGCGCTGTCTTGCGCACCTCATTGGGCAGTTTTGTGCAAACTACTTGCATTTGGCATGCATTTTATCGCGCCATCTTGCGCACCCCATTGCGCAGTTTTGTGCACACTACTTGCATTTTGCATGCATTTTGTCACGCTATCTTGCGCACCTCATCGCGTAGTGTTGTGCACACCACTTGCATTTTGCATGCATTTTATCGCGCTATCTGGCGCACCTCATTTCGCTGTTTTGTGCACATTACTTGCATTTTTCATGCATTTTATCGCGCTATCTTGCGCACCTCATCGCGCTATTTTCTGCACATTACTTGCATTTTTCATGCATTTTATCGCGCTATCTTCCACACCTCACTGCACTGTTTTACGCACATTACTTGCATTTTGCACGCATTTTATCGCGCTATCTGGCGCACCTCATTGCGCAGTTTTGTGCACACTACTTGCATTTTGCATGCGTTTTATAGCACCATCTTGCGCACCTCATTGCGCTGTTTTGTGCACAACACTTGCATTTTGCATGCATTTTATCGCGCTATTTTGCGCACCTCATTGCACTGTTTTGTCCACATTTCCTGCATTTTGCATACATTTTATCGCGCTATCTTGCGAACCTCATCGCGCTGTTTTCTGCACATTACTTGCATTTTGCATGCATTTTATCGCGCTATCTTGCGCACCTCAACGCACTGTTTTAGGTACATTACTTGCATTTTGCACGCATTTTAACGTGCTATCTTGCGCACCTCAATGCGCAGCTTTGTGCAGACTACTTGCATTTTGCATGTATTTTATCGCGCCATCTTGCGCACCTCATTGCGCAGTTTTGTGCACACTACTTGCATTTTGCAGGCATTTTGTCGCGCTATCTTGCGCACCTCATTGCACTATTTTGTGCACATTACTTACATTTTGCCCGCATTTTATCGCGCTATCTCGCACGTCTCATTGTGCAGTTTTGTGCACACTACTTGCATTTTGCATGCATGTTATCGCGCCATCTTGCGCACCTCATTGCGCAGTTTTGTGCACACTACTTGCATTTTGCATACATTTTATCAAGCTATCTTACGCACCTCATTGCACTGTTTTGTGCACATTACTTGCAATTTGCATGCATTTTCTCGGGCTATCTTGCGCACGTCATCGCGCTGTTTTCGGCACATTACTTACATTTTGCATGCATTTTATCGCGCTATCTTGCGCACCTCAATGCGCTGTTTTGCGCACAGTACTTTCATTTTGCACGCATTTTATCGCGCCATCTTGCGCACCTCATTGCGCAGTTTTGTGCAAAGTACTTGCATTTTGCATGCATTTTATCGCGATATCTTGCGCACCTCGTCGCACTGTTTTGTGCACATTAGTTGCATTTTGCACGCATTTTATCGCGCTATCTTGCGCACCTCATTGCGCAGTTTTGTGCACACTACTTGCATTTTGCATGCATTTTATCGCGCCATCTTGCGCACCTCATTGCGCAGTTTTGTGCACACTACTTGCATTTTGCATGCATTTTATCGCGCAATCTCGCGCACCTCATTTCACTGTTTTGTGCACATTACTTGCATTTTGCATGCATTTTATCGCGCTATCTTGCGCACCTCATCGCGTTGTTTTCTGCACATTACTTGCATTTTGAATGCATTTTATCGCGCTATCTTCCGCACCTCACCGCACTGGTTTACGCAGATTACTTGGATTTTGCACGCATTTTATCGCGCTATCTTGCGCACCTCATTGCGCAGTTTTGTGCACACTACTTGCATTTTGCATGCATTTTATCGCGCCATCTTGCGCACCTCATTGCGCTGTTTTGTGCACAATACTTGCATTTTGCATGCATTTTATCGCGTTATCTTGCGCACCTCGTTGCCCTGTTTTGTGCACATTACTTGCATTTTGCATACATGTTATCGCGCTATCTTGCGAACCTCATCGCACTGTTTTCTGCACATTGCTTGCATTTTGCATGCATTTTATCGCGCTATCTTGCGCACCTCATTGCACTGTTTTAGGTACATTACTTGCATTTTGCACGCATTTTATCGCGCTATCTTGCGCACGTCTTTCCGCTGTTTTGTGCCCACTACTTGCATTTTGCATGCATTTTATCCCGCCATCTTGCGCACCTCATTGCGCAGTTTTGTGCACACTACTTGCATTTTGCATGCATTTTATCACGCTATCTTGCGCACCTCATTGCGCAGTTTTGTGCACACTACTTGCATTTTGCATGCATTTTATCGCGCTATCTTGCGCACCTCATTGCACTATTTACTGCACATTACTTACATTTTGCACGCATTTTATCGCGCTATCTTGCGCACCTCATTGCGCAGTATTGTGCACACTACTTGCATTTTGCATGCATTTTATCGCGCCATCTTGCGCACCTCATTGCGCTGTTTTGTGCACAATACTTGCATTTTGCATGCATTTTATCGCGTTATCTTGCGCACCTCGTTGCCCTGTTTTGTGCACATTACTTGCATTTTGCATACATGTTATCGCGCTATCTTGCGAACCTCATCGCACTGTTTTCTGCACATTGCTTGCATTTTGCATGCATTTTATCGCGCTATCTTGCGCACCTCATTGCACTGTTTTAGGTACATTACTTGCATTTTGCACGCATTTTATCGCGCTATCTTGCGCACGTCATTCCGCTGTTTTGTGCCCACTACTTGCATTTTGCATGCATTTTATCCCGCCATCTTGCGCACCTCATTGCGCCGTTTTGTGCACACTACTTGCATTTTGCATGCATTTTATCGCGCTATCTTGCGCACCTCATTGCGCTGTTTTGTGCACACTACTTGCATTTTGCATGCATTTTATCGCGCTATCTTGCGCACCTCATTGCACTATTTACTGCACATTACTTACATTTTGCACGCATTTTATCGCGCTATCTTGCGCAACTCATTGCGCAGTTTTGTGCACACTACTTGCATTTTGCATGCATTTTATCGCGCCATCTTGCGCACCTCATTGCGCAGTTTTGTGCACACTACTTGCACTTTGCATGCATTTTATAAAGCTATATTACGCACCTCATTGCACTGTTTTGTGCACATTACTTGCATTTTGCATGCACTTTAACGCGCTATCTTGCGCACCTCATCGCGGTGTTTTCTGCACATTACTTGCATTTTGCATGCATTTTATTGCGCTATCTTACGCACCTCACTGCACTGTTTTAGGTACATTACTTACATTTTGCACGCATTTTATCGCGCCATCTTGCGCACCTCATTGCGCAGTTTTGTGCACACTACTTGCATTTTGGATGTATTTTATCGCGCTATCCTGCGTACCTCATTGCACTATTTTGTGCACACTACTTACATTTTGCACGGATTTTATCGCGCTATCTTGCGCACCTCATTGCGCAGTTTTGTGCACAATACTTGCACTTTGCATGCATTTTATCGCGCTATCTTGCGCACCTCATTGCGCAGTTTTGTGCACACTACTTACATTTTGCATGCATTTTATCAAGCTATCTTACGCACCTCATTGCACTGTTTTGTGCACATTATTTGCATTTTGCATGCATTTTATCGCGCTGTCTTGCGCACCTCATTGGGCAGTTTTGTGCACACTACTTGCATTTTGCATGCTTTTTATCGCGATATCTTGCGCACCTCGTCGCACTGTTTTGTGCACATTACTTGCATTTTGCACGCATTTTATCGCGCTATCTTGCGCACCTCATTGCATAGTTTTGTGCACACTACTTGCATTTTGCATGCATTTTATCGCGGCATCTTGCGCACCCCATTGCGCAGTTTTGTGCCCACTACTTGCATTTTGCATGCATTTTATCGCGCCATCTTGCGCACCTCATCCCGCAGTTTCGTGCACACTACTTGCATTTTGCAAGTATTTTATCGCGCTATCTTTCGCACCTCATTGCACTGTTTTGTGCACATTTCTTGCATTTTCCATGCATTTTATCGCGCTATCTAACGCACCTCACTGCACTGTTTTACGCACATTACTTGCATTTTCGCGCTATCTTGCGCACCTCATTGCGCTGTTTTGTGCACACTACTTGCATTTTGCATGCATTTTATCGCGCCATCTTGCGCTCCTCATTGCGCTGTTTTGTGCACAATACTTGCATTTTGCATGCATTTTATCGCGCTATCTTGCGCACCTCGTTGCACTGTTTTGTGCATATTACTTGCAAATTGCATACATTTTATCGCGCTATCTTGTGAGCCTCATCGCGCTGTTTTCTGCACATTGATTACATTTTGCATGCATTTTATCGCGCTATCTTGCGCACCTCATTGCGTAGTTTTGTGCAAACTACTTGCATTTGGCATGCATTTTATCGCGCTTTCTTGCGCACCTCATTGCGCAGTTTTGTGCACACTACTTGTATTTTTCATGTATTTTATCGCGCTATCTTCCACACCTCACTGCACTGTTTTACGCACATTACTTGCATTTTGCACGCATTTTATCGCGCTATCTTGCGCACCTCATTGCGCAGTTTTGTGCACACTACTTGCATTTTGCACGCATTTTATCGCGCCATCTTGCGCACCTCATTGCGCTGTTTTGTGCACAATACTTGCATTTTGCATGCATTTTATCGCGCTATCTTGCGCACCTCATTGCACTGTTTTGTCCACATTTCCTGCATTTTGCATACATTTTATCGCGCTATCTTGCGAACCTCATCGCGCTGTTTTCTGCACATTACTTGCATTTTGCATGCATTTTATCGCGCTATCTTGCGCACCTCAATGCACTGTTTTAGGTACCTTACTTGCATTTTGCCCGCATTTTATCGTGCAATCTTGCGCACCTCATTGCGCAGCTTTGTGCACACTACTTGCATTTTGCATGCATTTTATCGCGCCATCCTGCGCACCTCATTGCGCAGTTTTGTGCACACTACTTGCATTTTGCAGGCATTTTTTCGCGCTATCTTGTGCACCTCATTGCACAATTTTGTGCACATTACTTACATTTTGCACTCATTTTATCGCGCTATCTCGCGCATCTCATTGTGCAGTTTTGTGCACACTACATGCATTTTGCATGCATGTTATCGCGCCATCTTGCGCACCTCATTGCGCGGTTTTGTGCACACTACTTGCATTTTGCATGCATTTTATCAAGCTATCTTGCGCACCTCATTGCACTGTTTTGTGCACATTACTTGCATTTTGCATGCATTTTATCGGGCTATCTTGCGCACCACATCGCACAGTTTTCTGCAAATTACTTACATTTTGCATGCATTTTATCGCGATATCTTGCATACCACATCGCGCAGTTTTGTGCACACTACTTGCATTTTGCATGCATTTTATCGTGCTATCTTGCGCACCTCACTGCGCTGTTTTGTGCACATTACTTGCATTTTGCACGCATTTTATCGCGCTATCTTGCGCACCTCATCGCGCTGTTTTCTGCAAATTACTTGCATTTTGCATGCATTTTATCGCGCTATCTTGCGCACCTCACTGCACTGTTTTACGCACATTACTTGCATTTTGCACGCATTTTATCGCGCTATCATGCGCACCTCATTGCGCAGTGCTGTGCACACTACTTGCATTTTGTATGCATTTTATCGCTCCATCTTGCGCACCTCATTGCGCAGTTTTGTGCACACTACTTGCATTTTGCATGCATTTTATCGCGCTATCTTGCGCACCTCATTGCACTATTTTGTGCACATTACTTACATTTTGCACGCATATTATCGCGCTATCTTGCGCACCTCACTGCGTAGTTTTGTGCACACTACTTGCATTTTGCATGCATTTTATCGCGCTATCTTGCGCACCTCATTGCACTGTCTTAGGTACATTACTTGCATTTTGCACGCATTTTATCGCGCTATCTTGCGCACCTCATTGCGCTGTTTTGTGCAAACTACTTGCATTTTGCATGCATTTTATCGCGCCATCTTGCGCACCTCATTGCGCAGTTTTGTGCACACTACTTGCATTTTGCATACATTTTATCGCGCCATCTTGCGCACCTCACTGCGCAGTTTTGTGCACGCTACTTGCATTTTGCATGCATTTTATCGCACTATCTTGCGCACCTCATTGCACTGTTTTGTGCACATTACGTACATTTTGCACGAATTTTATCGCGCTATCTTGCGCACCTCATTGCGCAGTTTTGTGCACACTACTTGCATTTTGCATGCATTTTATCACGCTATCTTGCGCACCTCATTACACTATTTTGTGCACATTACTTACATTTTGCACGCATATTATCGCGCTATCTTGCGCACCTCATTGCGTAGTTTTGTGCACACAACTTGCATTTTGCATGCATTTTATCGCGCTATCTTGCGCACCTCATTGCACTGTTTTAGGTACATTACTTGCATTTTGCACGCATTTTATCGCGCTATCTTGCGCACCTCATTGCGCTGTTTTGTGCACACTACTTGCATTTTGCATGCAATTTATCGCGCCATCTTGCGCACCTCATTGCGCAATTTTGTGCACACTACTTGCATTTTGCATGCATTTTATCGCGCTATCTTGCGCACCTCATTGCACTGTTTTGTGTATATTACTTGCAAATTGTATACATTTTATCGCGCTATCTTGCGAGCCTCATCGCGCTGTTTTCTGCACATTGATTACATTTTGCATGCATTTTATCGCGCTATCTTGCGCACCTCATTGCGTAGTTTTGTGCAAACTACTTGCATTTGGCATGCATTTTATCGCGCTTTCTTGCGCACCTCATTGCGCAGTTTTGTGCACAGTACTTGCATTTTGCATGCATTTTATCGCGCCATCTTGCGCACCTCACTGCGCAGTTTTGTGCACACTACTTGCATTTTGCATGCATTTTATCACACTATCTTGCGCACCTCATTGCACTGTTTTGTGCACATTACGTACATTTTGCACGCATTTTATCGCGCTATCTTGCGCACCTCATTGCGCAGTTTTGTACACGCTACTTGCATTTTGCATGCATTTTATCGCGATATCTTGCGCACCTCGTCGCCCCGTTTTGTGCACATTACTTGCATTTTGCACGCATTTTATCGCGCTATCTTGCGCACCTCATCGTGCTGTTTTCTGCAAAATACTTGCATTTTGCATGCATTTTATCGCGCTATCATGCGCACCTCACTGCACTGTTTTACGCACATTACTTGCATTTTGCACGCATTTTATCGCGCTATCATGCGCACCTCTTTGCGCAGTGCTGTGCACACTACTTGCATTTTGCATGCATTTTATCGCTCTATCTTGCGCACCTCATTGCGCAGTTTTGTGCACACTACTTGCATTTTGCATGCATTTTATCGCGCTATCTTGCGCACCTCATTGCACTATTTTGTGCACATTACTTACATTTTGCACGCATATTATCGCGCTATCTTGCGCACCTCATTGCGTAGTTTTGTGCACACTACTTGCATTTTGCATACATTTTATCGCGCTATCTTGCGCACCTCATTGCACTGTCTTAGGTACATTACTTGCATTTTGCACGCATTTTATCGCGCTATCTTGCGCACCTCATTGCGCTGTTTTGTGCACACTACTCGCATTTTGCATGCATTTTATCGCGCCATCTTGCGCACCTCATTGCGCAGTTTTGTGCACACTACTTGCATTTTGCATGCATTTTATCAAGCTATCTTACGCACCTCATTGCACTGTTTTGTGCACATTACTTGCATTTTGCATGCATTTTATCGCACTATCTTGCGCACCTCATTGCACTGTTTTGTGCACATTCCGTACATTTTGCACGAATTTTATCGCGCTATCTTGCGCAACTCATTGCGCAGTTTTGTGCACACTACTTGCATTTTGCATGCATTTTATCGCGCTATCTTGCGCACCTCATTGCACTATTTTGTGCACATTACTTACATTTTGCACGCATATTATCGCGCTATCTTACGCACCTCATTGCGTAGTTTTGTGCACACAACTTGCATTTTGCATGCATTTTATCGCGCTATCTTGCGCACCTCATTGCACTGTTTTAGGTACATTACATGCATTTTGCACGCATTTTTTCGCGCTATCTTGCGCACCTCATTGCGCTGTTTTGTGCACACTACTTGCATTTTGCATGCAATTTATCGCGCCATCTTGCGCACCTGATTGCGCAATTTTGTGCACACTACTTGCATTTTGCATGCATTTTATCGCGCAATCTTGCGCACCTCATTCCGCAGTTTTGTGCACACTACTTGCATTTTGCATGCATTTTATCGCGCCATCTTGTGCACCTTACTGCGCAGTTTTGTGCACACTACTTGCATTTTGCATGCATTTTATCGCACTATCTTGGGCACCTCATTGCACTGTTTTGTGCACATTACGTACATTTTGCACGCATTTTATCGCGCTATCTTGCGCACCTCATTGCGCAGTTTAGTACACACTACTTGCATTTTGCATGCATTTTATCGCGATATCTTGCGCACCTCGTCGCCCCATTTTGTGCACATTACTTGCAATTTGCACGCATTTTATCTCGCTATCTTGCGCACGTCATTGCGCACTTTTGAGCACGCTACTTGCATTTTGCATGCATTTTATCGCGCCATCTTGCACACCCCGTGGCGTATTTTTGTGAACATTACTTGCATTTTGCATGCATTTTATCGTGCCATCTTGCGCACCTCATCGCGCAGTTTTGTGCACACTACTTGCATTTTGCATGCATTTTATCGCGCCATCTTGCGCACCTCATGGCGCTGTTTTGTGCACATTACTTGCATTTTGCACGCTTTTTATCGCGCTATCTTGCGCATCTCATCGCGCTGTTTTCTGCGCATTACTTGCATTTTGCATGCATTTTATCGCGCTATCTTGCGCACCTCACTGCACTGTTTTACGCACATTACTTGCATTTTGCACGCATTTTATCGCGCTATCTTGCGCACCTCATTGCGCAGTGCTGTGCACACTACTTGCATTTTGCATGCATTTTATCGCGCCATCTTGCGCACCTCATTGCGCTGTTTTGTGCACAATACTTGCATTTTGGATGCATTTTATCGCGCTATCTTGCGCACCTCATTGCACTGTTTTGCGCACATTACTTGCATTTTGCATACATTTTATCGCGCTATCTTGCGAACCTCATTGCGCCGTTTTCTGCACATTACTTGCATTTTGCATGCATTTTATCGCAATATCTTGCGCACCCCATTGCCCAATTGTGGGTACATTACTTGCATTTTGCACGCATTTTATCGCGCTATCTTGCGCACCTCATTGCGCAGTTTTGTACACACTACTTGCATTTTGCGTGCATTTTATCGCGCTATCTTGCGCACCTCATTGCACTATTTTGTGCACATTACTTACATTTTGCACGCATATTATCGCGCTATCTTGCGCACCTCATTGCGTAGTTTTGTGCACACTAATTGCATTTTGCATGCATTTTATCGCGCCATCTTGCGCACCTCATTGCGCAGTTTTGTGCACACTACTTGCATTTTGCATGCATTTTATCAAACTATCATACGCACCTCATTGCACTGTTTTGTGCATATTACTTGGATTTTGCATGCAGTTTATCGCGCTATCTTGCGCACCTCATCGCGTTGTTTTCTGCACAATACTTGCATTTTGCAGGCATTTTATCGCGCTATCTGGCGCACCTCATTGCATTGTTTTATGCACATTACTTGGATTTTGCACGCATTTTATCGCGCTATCTTGCGCACCTTATTGCGCAGTTTTGTGCACACTACTCTCATTTTGCATGCATTTTGTCGCGCTATCTTGCGCACCTCATTGCCCTGTTTTGTGCACATTACTTGCATTTTGCACGCATTTTATCACGCTATCTTGCTCATCTCGTTGCGCAGTTTCGTGCACTCTACTTGCATTTTGCGTGCATTTTATCGCGCCATCGTGCGCACCTCATTGCGCAGTTTTGTGCACACTACTTACATTTTGCATGCATTTTGTCGCGCTATCTTCCGCACCTCATTGCCCTGTTTTGTGCACATTACTTGCATTTTGCACGCATTTTATCGCGCTATCTTGCTCAACTCGTTGCGCAGTTTTGTGCACACTACTTCCATTTTGCATGCATTTTGTCGCGCCATCTTGCACACCTCTGTGCGCAGTTTTGTGCACACTACTTGCATTTTGCATGCATTTTATCGCGCTATCTTGCGCACCTCATTGCCCTATTTTGTGCACATTACTTGCATTTTGCACGCATTTTATCGCGCTATCTTGCTCAACTCGTTGCGCAGTTTTGTGCACACTACTTGCATTTTGCATGCATTTTATCGCGCCATCTTGCGCGCCTCTTTGTGCAGTTTTGTGCACACTACTTGCATTTTGCATGCATTTTATCGCACTATCTTGCGCACCTCATTGCACTGTTTTGTTCACATTACTTGCATTTTGCATGCATTTTATAGCGCTATCTTGCGCACCTCATTGCACTGTTTTGTGCACATTACTTGCATTTTGCATACATTTTATCGCGCTATCTTGCGAACCTCATCGCGCAGTTTTCTGCACATTACTTGCATTTTGCAAGCATTTTATCGCGCTATCTTGCGCACCTCATTGCATTGTTTTAGGCACATTACTTGCATTTTGCACGCATTTTATCGCGCTATCTTGAGCACCTCATTGCGCAGTTTTGTGCACACAACTTGCATTTTGCATGCATTTTATCGCGCCATCTTGCGCACCTCAATGCGCAATTTTGTGCACACTACTTGGATTTTACATGCATTTTATCGCGCTATCTTGCGTACCTCATTGCGCAGTTTTGTGCACACTACTTGCATTTTGCACGCATTTTATCGCGCTATCATGCGCACCTCATTGCGCAGTGCTGTGCACACTACTTGCATTTTGCATGCATTTTATCGCTCCATCTTGCGCACCACATTGCGCAGTTTTGTGCACACTACTTGCATTTTGCATGCATTTTATCGCGCTATCTTGCGCACCTCATTGCACTATTTTGTGCACATTACTTACATTTTGCACGCATATTATCGCGCTATCTTGCGCACCTCATTGCGTAATTTTGTGCACACTACTTGCATTTTGCATGCATTTTATCGCGCTATCTTGCGCACCTCATTGCACTGTTTTAGGTACATTACTTGCATTTTGCACGCATTTTATCGCGCCATCTTGCGCACCCCATTGCGCAGTTTTGTGCACACTACTTGCATTTTGCATGCATTTTATCGCGGTATCTTGCGCACCTCATTGCACTGCTTTGTGCACAATACTTGCATTTTGTATGCATTTTATCGCGCCATCTTGCGCACCTCATTGCGTAGTTTTGTGCACACTACTTGCATTTTGCATGCATTTTATCGCGCTATCTTGCGCACCTCATTGCCCTGTTTTGTGCACATTACTTGCATTTTGCACGCATTTTATCGCGCTATCTTGCGCACCCCATTGCGCAGTTTTGTGCACAATACTTTAATTTTGCATGCATTTTATCGCGCCATCTTGCGCACCTCATCGCGCAGTTTTGTGCACACTACTTGCATTTTGCATGCATTTTATCGCGCCATCTAGCGCACCTCATTGCGCAGTTTTGTGCGCACTACTTGCATTTTGCATGCATTTTATTGCGATATCTTGCGCACCTCGTCACACTGTTTTGTGCACATTACTTGCATTTTGCACGCATTTTATCGCGCTATCTTGCGCACCTCATTGCGCAGTTTTGTGCACACTACTTGCATTTTGCATGCATGTTATCGCGCTATCTTGCGCACCTCATTGCACTGCTTTATGCACATTACTTGCATTTTGCACGAATTTTATCGCGCTATATTTCGCACCTCATTGCGCAGTTTTGTGCACACTACTTGCATTTTGCATGCATTTTATCGCGCTATCTTGGGCACCTCATTGCACTGTTTTGCACACATTACTTGCATTTTGCATGCATTTTATCGCACTATCTTGCGCACCTCATCGCGCTGTTTTGTGCACATTTCTTGAATCTTGCATGCATTTTATCGCGCTATCTTGCGCACCTCATTGTACGGCTTTGTGCACGTTACCTGCATTTTGCATGCATTTTATCGCGCCATCTTGGGCATCGCGTAATTTTACGCTGTGTCCATCACTAGCATTTTGCATGCATTTTATCGCGATATCTTGCGCACCTCATCACACAGTTTTGTGCACATTACTTGCATTTTGCATGCATTTTATCACGCTATCTTGCGCAGCTCATCGCACAGTTTTGTGCACATTACTTGCATTTTGTATGCTTTTTATCGCGCTATTTTGCTCACCTCATCGCGCAGTTTTGTGCACACTACTTGCATTTTGTATGCATTTTATCGCTCTATCTTGCGCACCTCGTGGCACTGTTTTGTGCACATGACTAGCATTTTGCATGCATTTTATCGCGCTATCTTGCGCACCTCATCACACTATCTTCCATGCATTTTATCGCGATATCTTGCGCAGCTCATCGCGCTATCTTGCATGCATTTTATCGCGCTATCTTCCGCACCTCATTGCACTATTTTGCGCACAATACTTGCATTCTGCATGCATTTTATCGCGCTATCTTGCACACCTCATCGCGTTGTTTTGTGCACATTTCTTGCATTTTTCATGAATTTTATCGCGCTATCTTGCGCACCTCATCGTACAACTTTGTGCACGTTACCTGCATTTTGCATGCATTTTATCGCGCCATCTTGGGCATCGGGTAATTTTACGCTGTGTCCATTACTTGCATTTTGCATGCATTTTATCGCGCTATCTTGCACACCTCATCGGACTGTTTTGTGCACATTACTTGCATTTTGCATGCATTTTATCGCGCTATCTTGCGCACCTCATCGCACAGTTTTGTGCACATTACTTGCATTTTGCATGCATTTTATCGCGCTATCTTGCGCACCTCATCGCACAGTTTTGTGCACTTTACTTGCATTTTGGATGCTTTTTATCGCGCTATTTTGCGCACCTCATCGTGCAGTTTTGTGCACACTACTTGCATTTTGCATGCATTTTATCGCGCTATCTTGCGCACCTCATTGCACTGTTTTGTGCACATTACTTGCATTTTACATACATTTTATCGCGCTATCTTGCGAACCTCATCGCGCTGTTTTCTGCACATTACTTGCATTTTGCATGCATTTTATCGCACTATCTTGCGCACCTCATTGCGCAGTTTTGTACACACTACCTGCATTTTATCGCGCCATCTTGCGCACCCCATTGCGCAGTCTTGTGCACACTACTTGCATTTTGCATGCATTTTATCGCGGTATCTTGCGCACCTCATTGCACTGATTTGTGCACATTACTCGCATTTTGCATGCATTTTATCGCGCCCTCTTGCGCACCTCATTGCGCAGTTTTGTGCACACTACTTGCATTTTGCATGCATTTTATCGCGCCATCTTGCGCACCTCATTGCACAGTTTTTTGCGCACTACTTGCATTTTGCATGCATTTTATCGCGATATCTTGCGCACCTCGTCGCACTGTTTTGTGCACATTATTTCCATTTTGCACGCATTTTATCGCGCTATCTTGCGCACCTCATTGCGCAGTTTTGTGCACACAACTTGCATTTTGCATGCATTTTATCGCGCTATCTTGCGCACCTCATTGCACAGTTTTGTGCACATTACTTGCATTTTGAGTGCATTTTATCGCGCTATCTTGCGCACCTCATCGCGCTATTTTCTGCACATTACTTGCATTTTGCATGCATTTTATCGCGCTATCTTCCGCACCTCACTACACTATTTTACGCACATTACTTGCATTTTGCACGCTTTTGATCGCGCTTTCTTGCGCACCTCATTACGCAGTTTTGTGCACACTACTTGCATTTCGCATGCATTTAATCGCGCCATCTTGCGCACCTCATTTCGCTGTTTTGTGCACAATACTGGTATTTTGCATGCATTTTATCGCGCTATCTTGTGCACCTCATTGCACTGTTTTGTGCATATTACTTGCATTTTGTATACATTTTATCGCGCTATCTTGCGAACCTCATCGCGCTGTTTTCTGCACATTACTTGCTTTTTGCGTGCAGTTAATCGCGCTATCTTGCGCACCTCATTGCACTGGTTTAGGAACATTACTTGCATTTTGCACGCATTTTATCGCGCTATCTTGCGCACCTCGTTGCGCAGTTTTGTGCACACTACTTGTATTTTGCATGCATTTTATCGCGAAATCTTGCGCACCTCATTGCGCAGTTTGGTGCACACTACTAGCATTTTGCATGCATTTTATCGCGCTATCTTGCGCACCTCATTGCATTGTTTTGTACACATTACTTACATTTTGCACGCATTTTATCGCGCTATCTTGCGCACCTCATTGCGCAGTTTTGTGCACACTACTTGCATTTTGGATGCATTTTATCCCGCCATCTTGCGCACCTCATTGCGCAGTTTTGTGCTCACTACTTGCATATTGCATGCGTTTTATCAAGCTATCTTACGCACCTCATTGCACTGTTTTGTGCACATTACTTGCATTTTTCATGCATTTTATCGCGCTGTCTTGCGCACCTCATCGCGCTGTTTTCTGCACATTACTTGCATTTTGCATGCATTTTATCGCGCTATCTTGCGCAACTCATTGCACTGTTTTATGCACATTACTTGCATTTTGCACGCATTTTATCGCGCCATCTTGCGCACCTCATTGCGCAGTTTTGTGCACTCTACTTGCATTTTGCATGCATTTTATCGCGCCATCTTGCGCACCTCGTTGCGTAGTTTTGTGCACACTACTTGTATTTTGCATGCATTTTATTACGATATCGTGCGCACCTCATTGCACAGTTTTGTCCACATTACTTGCATTTTGCATGTATTTTATCGCGCTATGTTGCGCACCTCATCGCGCTGTTTTCTGCGCATTACTTACATTTTGCATGCATTTTATCGCGCTATCTTGAGCACCTCATTGCACTGTCTTAGGTACATTACTTGCATTTTGCACGCATTTTATCGTGCTATCTTGCGCACCACATTGCGCAGTTTTGTGCACACTACTTGCATTTTGCATGCATTTTATCGCGCCATCATGCGCACTTCATTGCACCGTATTATGCACATTACTTGCATTTTGCATGCATTTTATCGCGCCGTCTTGCTCACCTCATTGCGCAGTTTTGTGCACACTACTTGCATTTTGCATGCATTTTATCGCGCCATCTTGCGCACCTCATTGCACAGTTTTGTGCGCACTACTTGCATTTTGCATGCATTTTATCGCGATATCTGGCGCACCTCGTCGCACTGTTTTGTGCACATTACTTCCATTTTGCACCCATTTTATCGCGCTATCTTACGCGCCTCATTGCGCAGTTTTGTGCACACAACTTGCATTTTGCATGCATTTTATCGCGCTATCTTGCGCACCTCATTGCACTGTTTTGTGAACATTACTTGCATTTTGCGTGCATTTTATCGCGCTATCTTTCGTACCTCATCGCACTATTTTCTGCACATTACTTGCATTTTGCATGCATTTTATCGCGCTATCTTCCGCACCTCACTGCACTGTTTTACGCACATTACTTGCATTTTGCACGCATTTGATCGCGCTTTCTTGCGCATCTCATTACGCAGTTTTGTGCACACTATTTGCATTTCGCATGCATTTTGTCGCGCCATCTTGCGCACCTCATTTCGCTGTTTTGTGCACAATACTTGCATTTTGCATGCATTTTATCGCGCTATCTTGTGCACCTCATTGCACTATTTTGTGCATATTACTTGCATTTTGCATAAATTTTATCGCGCTATCTTGCGAACCTCATCGCGCTGTTTTCTGCACATTACTTGCATTTTGTGTGCATTTTATCGCGCTATCTTGCGCACCTCATTGCACTGTTTTAAGTACATTACTTGCATTTTGCACGCATTTTATCGCGCTATCTTGCGCACCTCGTTGCGCAGTTTTGTGCACACTACTTGTATTTTGCATGCATTTTATCGCGAAATCTTGCGCACCTCATTGCGCAGTTTTGTGCACACTACTTGCATTTTGCATGCATTTTATCGCGCTATCTTGCGCACCTCATTGCATTGTTTTGTACACATTACTTACATTTTGCACGCATTTTATCGCGCTATCTTGCGCACCTCATTGCGCAGTTTTGTGCACACTACTTGCATTTTGGATGCATTTTATCCCGCCATCTTGCGCACCTCATTGCGCAGTTTTGTGCTCACTACTTGCATATTGCATGCGTTTTATCAAGCTATCTTACGCACCTCATTGCACTGTTTTGTGCACATTACTTGCATTTTTCATGCATTTTATCGCGCTGTCTTGCGCACCTCATCGCGCTGTTTTCTGCACATTACTTGCATTTTGCATGCATTTTATCGCGCTATCTTGCGCAACTCATTGCACTGTTTTATGCACATTACTTGCATTTTGCACGCATTTTATCGCGCCATCTTGCGCACCTCATTGCGCAGTTTTGTGCACTCTACTTGCATTTTGCATGCATTTTATCGCGCCATCTTGCGCACCTCGTTGCGTAGTTTTGTGCACACTACTTGTATTTTGCATGCATTTTATTACGATATCGTGCGCACCTCATTGCACAGTTTTGTCCACATTACTTGCATTTTGCATGTATTTTATCGCGCTATGTTGCGCACCTCATCGCGCTGTTTTCTGCGCATTACTTACATTTTGCATGCATTTTATCGCGCTATCTTGAGCACCTCATTGCACTGTCTTAGGTACATTACTTGCATTTTGCACGCATTTTATCGTGCTATCTTGCGCACCACATTGCGCAGTTTTGTGCACACTACTTGCATTTTGCATGCATTTTATCGCGCCATCATGCGCACTTCATTGCACCGTATTATGCACATTACTTGCATTTTGCATGCATTTTATCGCGCCGTCTTGCTCACCTCATTGCGCAGTTTTGTGCACACTACTTGCATTTTGCATGCATTTTATCGCGCCATCTTGCGCACCTCATTGCACAGTTTTGTGCGCACTACTTGCATTTTGCATGCATTTTATCGCGATATCTGGCGCACCTCGTCGCACTGTTTTGTGCACATTACTTCCATTTTGCACCCATTTTATCGCGCTATCTTACGCGCCTCATTGCGCAGTTTTGTGCACACAACTTGCATTTTGCATGCATTTTATCGCGCTATCTTGCGCACCTCATTGCACTGTTTTGTGAACATTACTTGCATTTTGCGTGCATTTTATCGCGCTATCTTTCGTACCTCATCGCACTATTTTCTGCACATTACTTGCATTTTGCATGCATTTTATCGCGCTATCTTCCGCACCTCACTGCACTGTTTTACGCACATTACTTGCATTTTGCACGCATTTGATCGCGCTTTCTTGCGCATCTCATTACGCAGTTTTGTGCACACTATTTGCATTTCGCATGCATTTTGTCGCGCCATCTTGCGCACCTCATTTCGCTGTTTTGTGCACAATACTTGCATTTTGCATGCATTTTATCGCGCTATCTTGTGCACCTCATTGCACTATTTTGTGCATATTACTTGCATTTTGCATACATTTTATCGCGCTATCTTGCGAACCTCATCGCGCTGTTTTCTGCACATTACTTGCATTTTGTGTGCATTTTATCGCGCTATCTTGCGCACCTCATTGCACTGTTTTAAGTACATTACTTGCATTTTGCACGCATTTTATCGCGCTATCTTGCGCACCTCGTTGCGCAGTTTTGTGCACACTACTTGTATTTTGCATGCATTTTATCGCGAAATCTTGCGCACCTCATTGCGCAGTTTTGTGCACACTACTTGCATTTTGCATGCATTTTATCGCGCTATCTTGCGCACCTCATTGCATTGTTTTGTACACATTACTTACATTTTGCACGCATTTTATCGCGCTATCTTGCGCACCTCATTGCGCAGTTTTGTGCACACTACTTGCATTTTGCATGCATTTAATCGCGCCATCTTGCGCACCCCATGGCGCAGTTTAGTGCACACTACTTGCATTTTGCATGCATTTTATCGCGCCATCTTGCGCACCTCATCGCGCAGTTTGGTGCACACTACTTGCATTTTGCATGCATTTTATCGCGCTATCTTGCGCACCTCATTGACCTGTTTTCTGCACATTACTTGCATTTTGCATGCATTTTATCGCGCTATCTTGCGCACCTCATCGCGCTGTTTTTTGCACATTACTTGCAATTTGCATGCATTTTATCGCGCTATCTTGCGCACCTAACTGCACTGTTTTACGCACATTACTTGCGTTTTGCACGCATTTTATCGCGCTATCTTGCACACCTCATTGCGCAGTTTTGTGCACACTACTTGCACTTTGCATGCATTTTATCGCGCCGTCCTGCGTACCTCATTGCGCAGTTTTGTGCACACCACATGCATTTTGCATGCATTTTATCGCGCTATCCTGCGCACCTCATTGGCCTGTTTTGTGCACATTACTTGCATTTTGCATGCATTTTATCGCGCTATCTTGCGCACCACATCGCGCTGTTTTCTGCACATTACTTGGATTTTGCAAGAATTTTATCGCGCTATCTTGCGCACCTCATTGCACTGTTTTAGGCACGTTACTTGCATTTTGCACGCATTTTATCGCGCTATCTTGCACACCTCATTCCGTAGTTTTGTGCAAACTACTAGCATTTTATCGCGCCATCTTGCGCACCTCATTGCGCAGTTTTGTGCGCACTACTTGCATTTTGTCACGCTATCTGGCGCACCTCATTGCACGGTTTTGTGCACACTACTTGCATTTTGCACGCATTTTATCGCGCCATCTTGCGCACCTCGTTGCGCAGTTTTGTGCACATTAGTTGCATTTTGCATGCACTTTATCAAGCTATCTTACGCACCTCATTGTACTGTTTTGTGCACATTATTTGCATTTTGCATGCATTTTATCGCGCTATCTTGCGCACCTCATCGCGCTGTTTTCTACACATTACTTGCATTTTGCATGCATTTTATCGTGCTATCTTGCGCACCTCATTGCACTGTTTTATGCACATTACTTGCATTTTGCACGCATTTTATCGCGCAATCTTGCGCACCTCATTGCGCAGTTCTGTCCAGTCCACTTGCATTTTGCATGCATTTTATCGCGCTATCTGGCGCACCTCGCTGTGCAGTTTTGTGCACACTACTTGCATTTTGCATATATTTTATCGCGCTATCTTGCGCACCTCATTGCGCAGTTTTGTGCACACTACTTGCATTTTGCATGCATTTTATCGCGCCATCCTGCGCACCTCATTGCGCAGTTTTGGGCGCACTACTTGCATTTTGCATGCATTTGATCGCGCTATCTGGCGCACCTCATTGCACTGTTTTACGCACATTACTTGCATTTTGCACGCATTTTATCGCGCTATGTTGCGCACCTCATTGCGCAGTTTTGCGCACACTACATGCATTTTGCATGCATTTTATCGCGCCATCTTGCGCACCTCATTGCGCAGTTTTGTGCATACTACTTGCATTTTGCATGCATTTTATCGCGTTATCTTGCGCACCTCATTGCCCTGTTTTGTGCACATTACATGGATTTTGCTCACATTTTATCGCGCTATCTTGCGCACCTCATTGCGCTGTTTTGTGCACACTACTTGCATTTTGCATGCATTTTATCGCGCCATCTTGCGCACCTCATTGCGCAGTTTTGTGCACATTACTTGCATTTTGCACGCATTTTATCGCGCTATCTTGCGCACCTCATTGCGCAGTTTTGTGCACACTACTTGCATTTTGCATGCATTTTATCGCGCCATCCTGCGCACCTCATTGCGCAGTTTTGGGCACACTACTTGCTTTTTGCGTGCATTTTATCGCGCTATCTAGCGCACCTCATTGCACTGTTTTACGCACATTACTTGCATTTTGCACGCATTTTATCGCGCTATCTTGCGCAGCTCATTGCGCAGTTTTGCGCACACTACATGCATTTTGCATGCATTTTATCGCGCCATATTGCCCACCTCATTGCGCAGTTTTGTGCACACTACTTGCATTTTGCATGTATTTTATCGCGATATCTAGCGCACCTCGTCGCCCTGTTTTGTGCACATTACTTGCATTTTGCTCGCATTTTATCGCGCTATCTTGCGCACCTCATTGCGCAGTTTTGTGCACACTACTTGCATTTTGCATGCATTTTATCGCGCCATTTTGCGCACCCCATTGCGCAGTTTTGTGCACACTACTTGCATTTTGCATGCATTTTATCGCGCCATCTTGCGCACCTCATCGCGTAGTTTTGTGCACACGGCTTGCATTTTGCATGCATTTTATCGCGCTATCTTGCGCACCTCATCGCGCTATTTTCTGCACATTACTTGCATTTTGCATGCATTTTATCGTGCTATCTTGCGCACCTCACTGCACTGTTTTACGCACATCACTTGCATTTTGCACACATTTTATCGCGCTACCTTGCGTACCTCATTGCGTAGTTTTGTGCACACTACTTGCATTTTGCATGCATTTTATCGCGCCATCTTGCGCACCTCATTGCGCTGTTTTGTGCACAATACTTGCATTTTGCATGCATTTTATCGCGCTATCTTGCGCACCTCATCGCGCTGTTTTTTGCACATTACTTGCATTTTGCATGCATTTTATCGCGCTATCTTGCGCACCTCCCTGCACTGTTTTACGGACATTACTTGCGTTTTGCACGCATTTTATCGCGCTATCTTGCGCACTTCATTGCGCAGTTTTGTGCACACTACTTGCATTTTGCATGCATTTTATCGCGCCGTCTTGCGCACCTCATTGCGCAGTTTTGTGCACACCACTTGTATTTTGCATGCATTTTATCGTGCTGTCTTGCGCACCTCATTGCCCTGTTTTGTGCACATTACTTGCATTTTGCATGCATTTTATCGCGCTATCTTGCGCACCTCATCCCGCTGTTTTCTGAACATTACTTGCATTTTGCATGCATTTTATCGCGCTCTCTTGCGCATCTCATTGCACTGTTTTAGGCACATTACTTGCATTTTGCACGCATTTTATCGCGCTATCTTGCGCACCTCATTCCGCAGTTTTGTGCAAACTACATGCATTTTATCGCGCCACCTTGCGCACCTCATTGCCCAGTTTTGTGCCCACTACTTGCATTTTGCATGCATTTTGTCGCGCTACCTTGCGTACCTCATTGCACTGTTTTGCGCACATTACTTACATTTTGCACGCATTTTATCGCGCTATCTTGCACACCTCAGTGCGCAGTTTTGTGCACACTACTTGCATTTTGCATGCATTTTATCGCGCCATCTTGCACACCTCATTGCGCAGTTTTGTGCACACTACTTGCATTTTGCATGCATTTTATCACGCTATCTTGCGCACCTCATTGCACGGTTTTGTGCACATTACTTGCATTTTGCACGCATTTTATCGCGTTATATTGCGCACCTCATTGCGCAGTTTTGTGCACACTACTTGCATTTTGCATGTATTTTATCGCGATATCTTGCGCACCTCGTCGCACTGTTTTGTGCACATTACTTGCATTTTGCACGCATTTTATCGCGCTATCTTGCGCACCTCATTGCGCAGTTTTGTGCACACAGCTTGCATTTTGCATGCATTTTATCGCGCCATTTTGCGCACTCCATTGCGCTCTTTTGTGCACACTACTTGCATTTTGCATGCATTTTATCGCGCCATCTTGCACACCTCATCGCGTAGTTTTGTGCACACAGCTTGCATTTTGCATGCATTTTATCGCGCTATCTTGCGCACCTCATCGTGCTGTTTTCTGCACATTACTTGAATTTTGCAAGCATTTTATCGCGCTATCTTGCGCACCTCACTGCACTGTTTTACGCGCATTACTTGCATTTTGCACGTATTTTATCGCGCTATCTTGCGCATCTCATTGCGTAGTTTTGTGCACACTACTTGCATTTTGCATGCATTTTATCGCGCCATCTTGCGCACCTCATTGCGCTGTTTTGTGCACAATACTTTCATTTTGCATGCATTTTATCGCGCTATCTTGGGCACCTCATTGCCCTGTTTTGTGCACATTACTTGCATTTTGCATACATTTTATCGCGCTATCTTGCGAACCTCATCACGCTGTTTTCTGCACATTACTTGAATTTTGCATGCATTTTATCGCGCTATCTTGCGCACCTCATTGCACTGTTTTGTGCACATTACTTACATTCTGCACACATTTTATCGCGCTATCTTGCGCACCTCATTGCGCAATTTTGTGCACACTACTTGAATTTTGCATGCATTTTATCGCGCTATCTTGCGCACCTCATTGCACTGTTTTGTGCACATTACTTACATTTTGCACGCATTTTTTCGCGCTATCTTGCGCACCTCATTGCGCAGTTTTGTGCACACTACTTGCATTTTGCATGCATTTTATCACGCCATCTTGCGCACCTCGTTGCGCAGTTTTGTGCACATTAGTTGCATTTTGCATGCACTTTATCAAGCTATCTTACGCACCTCATTGTACTGTTTTGTGCACATTATTTGCATTTTGCATGCATTTTATCGCGCTATCTTGCGCACCTCATCGCGCTGTTTTCTACACATTACTTGCATTTTGCATGCATTTTATCGTGCTATCTTGCGCACCTCATTGCACTGTTTTATGCACATTACTTACATTTTGCACGCATTTTATCGCGCAATCTTGCGCACCTCATTGCGCAGTTCTGTCCAGTCCACTTGCATTTTGCATGCATTTTATCGCGCTATCTGGCGCACCTCGCTGTGCAGTTTTGTGCACACTACTTGCATTTTGCATATATTTTATCGCGCTATCTTGCGCACCTCATTGCGCAGTTTTGTGCACACTACTTGCATTTTGCATGCATTTTATCGCGCCATCCTGCGCACCTCATTGCGCAGTTTTGGGCGCACTACTTGCATTTTGCATGCATTTGATCGCGCTATCTGGCGCACCTCATTGCACTGTTTTACGCACATTACTTGCATTTTGCACGCATTTTATCGCGCTATGTTGCGCACCTCATTGCGCAGTTTTGCGCACACTACATGCATTTTGCATGCATTTTATCGCGCCATCTTGCGCACCTCATTGCGCAGTTTTGTGCATACTACTTGCATTTTGCATGCATTTTATCGCGTTATCTTGCGCACCTCATTGCCCTGTTTTGTGCACATTACATGGATTTTGCTCACATTTTATCGCGCTATCTTGCGCACCTCATTGCGCTGTTTTGTGCACACTACTTGCATTTTGCATGCATTTTATCGCGCCATCTTGCGCACCTCATTGCGCAGTTTTGTGCACATTACTTGCATTTTGCACGCATTTTATCGCGCTATCTTGCGCACCTCATTGCGCAGTTTTGTGCACACTACTTGCATTTTGCATGCATTTTATCGCGCCATCCTGCGCACCTCATTGCGCAGTTTTGGGCACACTACTTGCTTTTTGCGTGCATTTTATCGCGCTATCTAGCGCACCTCATTGCACTGTTTTACGCACATAGCTTGCATTTTGCACGCATTTTATCGCGCTATCTTGCGCACCTCATTGCGCAGTTTTGCGCACACTACATGCATTTTGCATGCATTTTATCGCGCCATATTGCGCACCTCATTGCGCAGTTTTGTGCATACTACTTGCATTTTGCATGCATTTTATCGCGTTATCTTGCGCACCTCATTGCCCTGTTTTGTTCACATTACATGGATTTTGCTCGCATTTTATCGCGCTATCTTGCGCACCTCATTGCGCAGTTTTGTGCACACTACTTGCATTTTGCATGCATTTTATCGCGCCATCTTGCGCACCACATTGCGCAGTTTTGTGCACACTACTTGCATTTCGCATGCCTTTTATCGCACCATCTTGCGCACCTCATTGCGCAGTTTTGTGCGCACTACTTGCATTTTGCGTGCATTTTATAGCTATATCTTGCGCACCTCGTCGCACTGTTTTGTGCACATTACTTGCATTTTGCACCCATTTTATCGCGCTATCTTGCGCACCTCATTGCGCAGTTTTGTGCACACTACTTGCATTTTGCGTGCATTTTATCGCGCTATCTTGCGCACCTCACTGCACTATTTTACACACATTACTTGCATTTGGCACGCATTTTATCGTGCCATCTGCCGCACCTCATTGCGCAGTTTTGTGCACACTACTTGCATTTTGCATGCATTTTATCGCACTGTCTTGCGTACCGCATTGCACTGTTTTGTGCACATTACTTACATTTTGCACGCATTTTATCGCGCTATCTTGCGCACCTCATTGCACAGTTTTGTGAACACTAGTTGCATTTTGCATGCATTTTGTCTCGCCATCTTGCGCACCTCGTTGCGCAGTTTTGTGCACTCTACTTGCATTTTGCATGCATTTGATCATGCCATCTTGCGCACCTCATTGCGCAGTTTTGTGCACACTACTTGCATTTTGCATGCATTCTATCGCGCTATCCTGCGCACCTCATTGCCCTGTTTTGTGCACATTACTTGCATTTTGCACGCATTTTATCGCGCTACCTTGCGCACCTCATTGCGCAGTTTCGTGCACACTACTTGCATTTGGATGCATTTCATCGTGCCATCTTGCGCACCTCATTGCGCTGTTTTGTGCACCCTACTTCCATTTTGCGTGCATTTTATCGCGCTATATGGCGCACCACATTACATTGTTTTGTGCACATTACTTACATTTTGCACGCATTTTATCACGCTATCTTGCGCACCTCATTGCGCAGTTTTGTGCACACTACTTGCATTTTGCATGCATTTTATCACGCCATCTTGCGTACCTCATCGCGCAGTTTTGTGCACACTACTTGCATTTTGCATGCATTTTATCAAGCTATCTTACGCACCTCATTGCACTGTTTTGTGCACATTACTTGCATTTTGCACGCATTTTATCGCACTATCTTGCGCACCTCATCGCGCTGTTTTCTACACATTACTTGCATTTTGCATGCATTTTATTGCGCTATCTTCCGCACCTCATTGCACTATTTTACGCACATTACTTGCATTTTGCACGCATTTTATCGCGCTATCTTGCGCACCTCATTGCGCAGTTTTGTGCACTCTACTTGCATTTTGCATGCATTTTACCGCGCCATCTTGCGCACCTCGTTGCGCAGTTTTGTGCACACTACTTGTATTTTGCATGCATTTTATTGCGGTATCTTGCGCACCTCATTGCACATTTTTGTGCACATTACTTGCATTTTGCATGCATTTTATCGCGCTATCTTGCGCACCTCATCGCGATGTTTTCTGCACATTACTTGCATTTTGCAGGCATTTTATCGCGCTATCTTGAGCACCTCATGGCACTGTTTTGTGCACATTACTTGCATTTTGCATGCATTTTATCGTGCTATCTTGCGCACCTCATCGCGCTGTTTTCTGCACATTACTTACATTTTGCATGCATTTTGTCGCGCTATCTTGCGCACCTCATTGCACTGTTTTACGCAGAGTACTTGCATTTTGCACGCATTTTATCGCGCTATCTTGCGCACCTCATTGCGCAGTTTTGTGCACACTACTTGCATTTTGCATGCATTTTATCGCGCCATCTTGCGCACCTCATTGCGCTGTTTTGTGCAAAATACTTGCATTTTGCATGCATTTTATCGTGCTATCTTGTGCACCTCGTTGCACTGTTTTGTGCACATCACTTGCATTTTGCATACATTTTATCGCGCTATCTTGCGAACCTCATCGCGCTGTTTTCTGCACATTACTTGTATTTTGCAGGCATTTTATCGCGCAATCTTGCGCACCTCATTGCACGGTTTTATGCGCATTACTTGCATTTTGCACGCATTTTATCGCGCTATCTTGCGCACCTCATTTCGTAGTTTTGTGCACACTACTTGTTTTGCGCATCGCGCTATTTTGCGCTGTGAGCATTACTTGCATTTTCCATGCATTTTATTGCGCTATCTTGCGCAACTCATTGCACTGTTTTGTGCACATTGCTTGCGTTTTGCATGCATTTTGTCGCGCTATCTAGTGCACCTCATCGCACTGTTTTGTTCACATTACTTGCATTTTGCATGCCTTTTATCGCGCTATTTTGCGCAACGCGCTATTTTGCGCTGTGACCATTACTTGCATTTTCCATGCATTTTATCGCGCTATCTTGCGCACCTCACCGCACTGTTTTGTGCATATTACTTGCGTTTTACATTCATTTTATCGCGCTATCTTGCGCACCTCATCGCACTGTTTTGTTCACATTACTTGCATTTTGCATGCATTTTATCGCGCTATTTTGCGCTGTGACCATTTGTTGCATTTTGCATGCCTTTTATCGCGCTATCTTGGGCACATCATCGCACTGTTTGGTGCACAATACTAGCATTTTGCATGCATTTTATCGCACTATCTTGTGCACCTCATCGCACAATTTTGTGCACATTACTTGCATTTTGCATGCATTTTATCGCGCTATTTTGCGCATCGCGCTATTTTTCGCTGTGACCATTACTTGCATTTTCCATACATTTTATCGCGCTATCTTGCGCACCTCATCGCACTGTTTTGTGGCCATTACTTGCGTTTTGCATGCATTTTGTCGCGCTATCTTGCGCACCTGATCGCACTGTTTTGTTCACATTACTTACATTTTGCATGCATTTTATCGCGCTATTTTGCGCATCGCGCTATTTTGTGCTGTGACCATTACTTGCATTTTCCATGCATTTTATCGTGCTATCTTGGGCAACTCATCGCACTGTTTTGTGCACATTACTTGCGTTTTGCAAGCATTTTGTCGCGCTATCTTGCGCACCTCATCGCACTGTTTTGTTCACATTACTTGCATTTTGCATGCATTTTATCGTGCTATTTTGCGCGTCGCGCTATTTTGCGCTGTGACCGTTACTTGCATTTTCCATGCATTTTATGGCGCTATCTTGCGCAACTCATCGCACGGTTTTGTGCACATTACTTGCGTTATGCATGCATTTTGTCGCGCTATCTTGCGCACCTCATCGCACTATTTTGTTCACATTACTTGCATTTTGCATGTATTTTATCGCGCTATTTTGCGCATCGCGCTATTTTGCGCTGTGACCATTACTTGCATTTTCCATGCATTTTATCGCGCTATCTTGAGCAATATCGCACTGCTTTGTTCACATTACTTGCATTTTGCATGGATTTTACAGTGCTAATTTGCGCATCGCGCTATTTTGCGCTGTGACCATTTATTGCATTTTGCATGCCTTTTATCGCGCTATCTTGCGCACCTCATCGCACTGTTTTGTGCACAATACTAGCGTTTTGCATGTATTTTATCACACTATGTTGTGCACCTCATCACACAATTTTGTGCACATTACTTGCGTTTTGCATGCATTTTATCTTGCTATTTTGCGCATCGCCCTATTTTGCGCTGAGACCATTACTTGCATTTTCCATGCATTTTATCGCGCTATCTTGCGCACCTCATCGCACTGTTTTGTGCACGTTACTTGCATTTTGCTTGCATTTTGTCGCGCTATCTTGCGCACCTCATCGCACTGTTTTGTTCACGTTACTTGCATTTTGCATGCATTTTATCGCGCTATTTTGCGCATCGCGCTATTTTGTACCGTGACCATTACTTGCATTTTCAATGCATTTTATCGCGCTGTCTTGCGCAACTCATCGCACTGTTTTGTGCACATTACTTGCATTTTGCATGCTTTTTGTCGCGCTATCTTGCGCACTCATCGCACTGTTTTGTTCACATTACTTGCATTTTGCATGCATTTTAGCGCGCTATTTTGCGCATCGCACTATTTTGCGCTGTGATCGTTACTTGCATTTTCCATGGATTTTATCGCGCTATCTTGCACACCACATCGCACTGTTTTGTGCACATTACTTGCGTTTTGCATGCATTTTGTCGCGCTATCTTGCGCACCTCATCGCACTGTTTTGTTCACATTACTTGCATTTTGCATGCATTTTATCGCGCTATTTTACGCATCACGCTATTTTGCGCTGTGACCATTACTTGCATTTTCCATGCATTTTATCGGGCTATCTTGCGCACCTCATCGCACTGTTTTGTGCACGTTACTGGCGTTTTGAATGCATTTTCTCACGCTATCTGGCGCACCTCATCGCACTGTTTTGTTCACATTACTTGCATTTTGCATGCATTTTATCGCGCTATTTTGTGCAGTGACCATTACTTCCATTTTCCATGCATTTTATCGCGCTATCTTGCGCAATTCATCGCACTGTTTTGTGCACATTACTTGCGTTTTGCATGCATTTTGTCGCGCTATCTTGCGCACTCAACGCACTGTTTTGTTCACATTACTTGCATTTTGCATGCATTTTATCGCGCTATTTTACGCATCGCGATATTTTGCGCTGTGATCGTTACTTGCATTTTCCATGTATTTTATCGCGCTATCTTGCGCACCGCATCGCACTGTTTTGTGCACAATACTAGCGTTTTGCATGTATTTTATCACACTATCTTGTGCACCTCATCGCCCAATTTTATGCACAATACTTGCATTTTACGTGCATTTAATCCCGCTATTTTGCGCATCGCGCTATTTTACGCTGTGACCATTACTTGCATTTTCTATGCTTTTTATCGCGCTATCTTGCGCACTTCATCGCACTATTTTGTGCACATTACTTGTGTTTTGCTTGCATTTTGTCGGGCTATCTTGCGCACCTCATCGCACTGTTTTGTTCACATTACTTGCATTTTGCATGCATTTTATCGCGCTATTTTGCGCATCGCGCTATTTTTCGCTGTGACCATTACTTGCATTTTCCATACATTTTATCGCGCTATCTTGCGCACCTCATCGCACTGTTTTGTGGCCATTACTTGCGTTTTGCATGCATTTTGTCGCGCTATCTTGCGCACCTGATCGCACTGTTTTGTTCACATTACTTACATTTTGCATGCATTTTATCGCGCTATTTTGCGCATCGCGCTATTTTGTGCTGTGACCATTACTTGCATTTTCCATGCATTTTATCGTGCTATCTTGGGCAACTCATCGCACTGTTTTGTGCACATTACTTGCGTTTTGCAAGCATTTTGTCGCGCTATCTTGCGCACCTCATCGCACTGTTTTGTTCACATTACTTGCATTTTGCATGCATTTTATCGTGCTATTTTGCGCGTCGCGCTATTTTGCGCTGTGACCGTTACTTGCATTTTCCATGCATTTTATGGCGCTATCTTGCGCAACTCATCGCACGGTTTTGTGCACATTACTTGCGTTATGCATGCATTTTGTCGCGCTATCTTGCGCACCTCATCGCACTATTTTGTTCACATTACTTGCATTTTGCATGTATTTTATCGCGCTATTTTGCGCATCGCGCTATTTTGCGCTGTGACCATTACTTGCATTTTCCATGCATTTTATCGCGCTATCTTGAGCAATATCGCACTGCTTTGTTCACATTACTTGCATTTTGCATGGATTTTACAGTGCTAATTTGCGCATCGCGCTATTTTGCGCTGTGACCATTTATTGCATTTTGCATGCCTTTTATCGCGCTATCTTGCGCACCTCATCGCACTGTTTTGTGCACAATACTAGCGTTTTGCATGTATTTTATCACACTATGTTGTGCACCTCATCACACAATTTTGTGCACATTACTTGCGTTTTGCATGCATTTTATCTTGCTATTTTGCGCATCGCCCTATTTTGCGCTGAGACCATTACTTGCATTTTCCATGCATTTTATCGCGCTATCTTGCGCACCTCATCGCACTGTTTTGTGCACGTTACTTGCATTTTGCTTGCATTTTGTCGCGCTATCTTGCGCACCTCATCGCACTGTTTTGTTCACGTTACTTGCATTTTGCATGCATTTTATCGCGCTATTTTGCGCATCGCGCTATTTTGTACCGTGACCATTACTTGCATTTTCAATGCATTTTATCGCGCTGTCTTGCGCAACTCATCGCACTGTTTTGTGCACATTACTTGCATTTTGCATGCTTTTTGTCGCGCTATCTTGCGCACTCATCGCACTGTTTTGTTCACATTACTTGCATTTTGCATGCATTTTAGCGCGCTATTTTGCGCATCGCACTATTTTGCGCTGTGATCGTTACTTGCATTTTCCATGGATTTTATCGCGCTATCTTGCACACCACATCGCACTGTTTTGTGCACATTACTTGCGTTTTGCATGCATTTTGTCGCGCTATCTTGCGCACCTCATCGCACTGTTTTGTTCACATTACTTGCATTTTGCATGCATTTTATCGCGCTATTTTACGCATCACGCTATTTTGCGCTGTGACCATTACTTGCATTTTCCATGCATTTTATCGGGCTATCTTGCGCACCTCATCGCACTGTTTTGTGCACGTTACTGGCGTTTTGAATGCATTTTCTCACGCTATCTGGCGCACCTCATCGCACTGTTTTGTTCACATTACTTGCATTTTGCATGCATTTTATCGCGCTATTTTGTGCAGTGACCATTACTTCCATTTTCCATGCATTTTATCGCGCTATCTTGCGCAATTCATCGCACTGTTTTGTGCACATTACTTGCGTTTTGCATGCATTTTGTCGCGCTATCTTGCGCACTCAACGCACTGTTTTGTTCACATTACTTGCATTTTGCATGCATTTTATCGCGCTATTTTACGCATCGCGATATTTTGCGCTGTGATCGTTACTTGCATTTTCCATGTATTTTATCGCGCTATCTTGCGCACCGCATCGCACTGTTTTGTGCACAATACTAGCGTTTTGCATGTATTTTATCACACTATCTTGTGCACCTCATCGCCCAATTTTATGCACAATACTTGCATTTTACGTGCATTTAATCCCGCTATTTTGCGCATCGTGCTATTTTACGCTGTGACCATTACTTGCATTTTCTATGCATTTTATCGCGCTATCTTGCGCACTTCATCGCACTATTTTGTGCACATTACTTGTGTTTTGCTTGCATTTTGTCGGGCTATCTTGTGCACCTCATCGCACTGTTTTGTTCACATTACTTGCATTTTGCATGCATTTTATCGCGCTATTTTGCGCATCGCGCTATTTTTCGCTGTGACCATTACTTGCATTTTCCATACATTTTATCGCGCTATCTTGCGCACCTCATCGCACTGTTTTGTGGCCATTACTTGCGTTTTGCATGCATTTTGTCGCGCTATCTTGCGCACCTGATCGCACTGTTTTGTTCACATTACTTACATTTTGCATGCATTTTATCGCGCTATTTTGCGCATCGCGCTATTTTGTGCTGTGACCATTACTTGCATTTTCCATGCATTTTATCGTGCTATCTTGGGCAACTCATCGCACTGTTTTGTGCACATTACTTGCGTTTTGCAAGCATTTTGTCGCGCTATCTTGCGCACCTCATCGCACTGTTTTGTTCACATTACTTGCATTTTGCATGCATTTTATCGTGCTATTTTGCGCGTCGCGCTATTTTGCGCTGTGACCGTTACTTGCATTTTCCATGCATTTTATGGCGCTATCTTGCGCAACTCATCGCACGGTTTTGTGCACATTACTTGCGTTATGCATGCATTTTGTCGCGCTATCTTGCGCACCTCATCGCACTATTTTGTTCACATTACTTGCATTTTGCATGTATTTTATCGCGCTATTTTGCGCATCGCGCTATTTTGCGCTGTGACCATTACTTGCATTTTCCATGCATTTTATCGCGCTATCTTGAGCAATATCGCACTGCTTTGTTCACATTACTTGCATTTTGCATGGATTTTACAGTGCTAATTTGCGCATCGCGCTATTTTGCGCTGTGACCATTTATTGCATTTTGCATGCCTTTTATCGCGCTATCTTGCGCACCTCATCGCACTGTTTTGTGCACAATACTAGCGTTTTGCATGTATTTTATCACACTATGTTGTGCACCTCATCACACAATTTTGTGCACATTACTTGCGTTTTGCATGCATTTTATCTTGCTATTTTGCGCATCGCCCTATTTTGCGCTGAGACCATTACTTGCATTTTCCATGCATTTTATCGCGCTATCTTGCGCACCTCATCGCACTGTTTTGTGCACGTTACTTGCATTTTGCTTGCATTTTGTCGCGCTATCTTGCGCACCTCATCGCACTGTTTTGTTCACGTTACTTGCATTTTGCATGCATTTTATCGCGCTATTTTGCGCATCGCGCTATTTTGTACCGTGACCATTACTTGCATTTTCAATGCATTTTATCGCGCTATCTTGCGCAACTCATCGCACTGTTTTGTGCACATTACTTGCATTTTGCATGCTTTTTGTCGCGCTATCTTGCGCACTCATCGCACTGTTTTGTTCACATTACTTGCATTTTGCATGCATTTTAGCGCGCTATTTTGCGCATCGCACTATTTTGCGCTGTGATCGTTACTTGCATTTTCCATGGATTTTATCGCGCTATCTTGCACACCACATCGCACTGTTTTGTGCACATTACTTGCGTTTTGCATGCATTTTGTCGCGCTATCTTGCGCACCTCATCGCACTGTTTTGTTCACATTACTTGCATTTTGCATGCATTTTATCGCGCTATTTTACGCATCACGCTATTTTGCGCTGTGACCATTACTTGCATTTTCCATGCATTTTATCGGGCTATCTTGCGCACCTCATCGCACTGTTTTGTGCACGTTACTGGCGTTTTGAATGCATTTTCTCACGCTATCTGGCGCACCTCATCGCACTGTTTTGTTCACATTACTTGCATTTTGCATGCATTTTATCGCGCTATTTTGTGCAGTGACCATTACTTCCATTTTCCATGCATTTTATCGCGCTATCTTGCGCAATTCATCGCACTGTTTTGTGCACATTACTTGCGTTTTGCATGCATTTTGTCGCGCTATCTTGCGCACTCAACGCACTGTTTTGTTCACATTACTTGCATTTTGCATGCATTTTATCGCGCTATTTTACGCATCGCGATATTTTGCGCTGTGATCGTTACTTGCATTTTCCATGTATTTTATCGCGCTATCTTGCGCACCGCATCGCACTGTTTTGTGCACAATACTAGCGTTTTGCATGTATTTTATCACACTATCTTGTGCACCTCATCGCCCAATTTTATGCACAATACTTGCATTTTACGTGCATTTATTCCCGCTATTTTGCGCATCGCGCTATTTTACGCTGTGACCATTACTTGCATTTTCTATGCATTTTATCGCGCTATCTTGCGCACTTCATCGCACTATTTTGTGCACATTACTTGTGTTTTGCTTGCATTTTGTCGCGCTATCTTGCGCACCTCATCGCACTGTTTTGTTCACATTACTTGCATTTTGCATGCATTTTATCGCGCTATTTTGCGCATCGCGCTATTTTGTGCTGCGACCACTACTTGCATTTTCAATGCATTTTATCGCGCTATCTTGCGCAACTCATCGCACTGTTTTGTGCACATTACCTGGATTTTGCATGCCTTTTGTCGCGCTATCTTGCGCACTCATCGCACTGTATTGTTCACATTACTTGCATTTTGCATGCATTTTAGCGCGCTATTTTGCGCATCGCACTATTTTGCGCTCTGATCGTTACTTGCATTTTCCATGCATTTTATCGCGCTATCTTGCACACCTCATCGCACTGTTTGGTGCACATTACTTGCGTTTTGCATGCATTTTGTCGCGCTATCTTGCGCACCTCATCGCACTATTTTGTTCGCATTACTTGCATTTTACATGCATTTTATCGCGCTGTTTTGCGCTTCGCGCTATTTTGCGCTGTGACCATTACTTGCATTTTCCATGCATTTTATCGCGCTGTCTTGCGCACCTCATCGCACTGTTTTGTGCACATTACTCGCGTTTTGCATGCATTTTGTCGCGCTATCTTGCGCACCTCATCGCACTGTTTTGTTCACATTACTTGCATGTTGCATGCATTTTATCGCGCTATTTTGCACATCGCGCTACTTTGCGCTGTGACCATTTCTTCAATTTTGCAAGCCTTTTATCGCGCTATCTTGCGCACCTCATCGCACTATTTTGTGCACAATACTAGAGTTTTGCATGCATTTTATCTGTAATAACCCAACCCTCATATCTGTTTCTAGTATATTTTCGATCTGTTATTCTGTGCATTTACTTGCTTTCTGTGAAAAGTGATTTATATCCGTGGCATTTTTATTAGTGTATTTGGAACCTCCCTATTTTATTTTGGGCTATTGATTGTGGTGGTAATATGATGGTAAAGTAAGATTGGATCAAAAACTTTAATTTGAATAATTCGTTTACGACCAACCGTCACTCTTTTGCCCTTTTCTTGTTCCACACTTGGAATTTGGATGTGCGGTTAGAACCATTGGAAAGCTTATTTTCGGGGCTTCAATTTGGGCACAAGAATGACCTAAAACGGAGTCCGGATGAGAGAGTTACGCCTGTTTGAAGTTTTCATATCTGTGCTGGAAGCAGAACCGCACGTGTGGGAAATGCGGCGCACGTGCGGTGATGTGCGGGGCAGCAGCTCAAAAACGTGATTTTTGAGTCATTTCTTAGATTTTCTTTTCCTTTCTTCTTCTTCCCTCTTCCATGTCCGAAACCCTAGCTCCCAAAACCTTGATTTCCTCTACTTTTCTCAACAAATTAACCATGAATCTTGCATCAAGGATGGAGAATAAGAGGAGATCACCACTTTCTACCGAATGGAATTCCGAAAATTTTGAGGTATGTTGGGGTATGTTGGGGTTCTATTATGGGGTTTAGAGTATGGTTTATGGGTTATGGACCTAGGGTGCCTAATAAATGAGAAGATTTGCAATCAAAAGTAATGGGTTAAGAAGATTTAAAATTGTATTTGAAATTTGTAGATTTCTTAGAAACCCTAGGTTGGTTTTTGATGATAATCCATGATTTGGCCCAAATTGATAGTTGAATCATGAAAGTGGTAAGTTGAATTAGATGTGTTCAAGTTTAATTGGAATTTGGTTATGTTTGGAAATTATGTTTAAATTTTGCGATTGAACTTTGTTAAATGCATTGTAAATTATGTTTTAATAAAAGGGAAATTGGGGAGAAAGAAGAAGAAGCTTCCAAGGAAGAAGATTGGGAAATTAAAGGGGTTATAAAGATTTTAATGGAGGGTATGTGTAATTCATTCTTAATGGTTCCTCTCTTTGATAACTAAGTAGAAAGTTCTTTATGTTATACAAGTTAGGGTTTATGTTATGGAACAAATATGTGGTGAATGATTAATTAGAGTCACGTTTTTGAAGTTTGATTGTGTAGCTAAATGATCATGTGTGTATATATAGCTATGTGTGAAAAGATAGGAATGTTATGAAGTTAAGTTGTGTTTGTGAGTTAAGATCACATTACTTGCATTTCGCATGCATTTTACCGCGCTATTTTGCGCTGTGACCATTTCTTGCATTTCGCATGCCTTTTATCGCGCTATCTTGCGCACCTGATCGCATTGTTTTGTGCACAATACTAGCATTTTGCATGTATTTTATCACACTATCTTGTGCACCTCATCGCCCAATTTTGTCCACATTACTTGCGTTTTGCTTGCATTTCATCGCGCTCTTTTGCGCATCGCGCTATTTTGCGCTGTGGCCATTACTTGCATTTTCCATGCATTTTATCGCGCTATCTTGCGCACCTCATCGCACTGTTTTGTTAACATTACCTGCATCTTGCATGCATTTTATCGCAATATTATGCGCATCGCGCTATTTTGCGCTGTGACCATTACTTGCATTTTCCATGCATTTTATCGCGCTGTCTTGCGCACCTCATCGCACTGTTTTGTGCACATTACTTGCGTTTTGCATTCATTTTGTCGCGCTATATTGCGCACTCATCGCACTGTTTTGTTCACATTACTTGCATTTTGCATGGATTTTATCGCGCTATTTTGCGCATCGCGCTATTTTGCGCTGTGACTGTTACTTGCATTTTCCATGCATTTTATCGCGCTATCTTGCGCACCTCATCGCACTGTTTTGTGCTCATTACTTGCGTTTTGAATGCATTTTGTCGCGCTATCTTGCGCACCGCATCGCACTGTTTTGTTCACATTACTTGCATTTTGCATGCATTTTATCGCGCTGTGACCATTACTTGCATTTTCCATGGATTTTATCGCGCTATCTATCGCACCTCATCGCACAATTTTGTGCACATTACTTGCGTTTTGCATGCATTTCGTCGCACTATCATGCACACCTCATCGCAATATTTTGTTCACATTGCTTGCATTTTGCATGCATTTTATCGCGCTATTCTGCGCATCGCGCTATTTTGCGCTGTGACCATTACTTGCATTTTCCATGCATTTTATCGCGCTATCTTGCGCACCTCATCGCACTGTTTTATGCACATTACTTGCGTTTTGCATGCATTTTGTCGCGCTATCTTGCGCACCTCATCGCACTGTTTTGTGCACATTACTTGCGTTTTGCATGCATTTTGTCGTGCTATCTTGCGCACCTCATCGCACTGTTTTGTTCACATTACTTGCATTTTGCATGCATTTTACCGCACTATTTTGCGCATCGCGCTATTTTGCGCTGTGACCATTTCTTGCATTTTTCATGCCTTTTATCGCGCTATCTTGCGCACCTCATCGCGATGTTTTGTGCACAATACTAGCGTTTTGCATGTATTTGATCACACTATCTTGTGCACCTCATCGCACAATTTTGTGCACATTACTTGCGTTTTGCATGCATTTTATCGTGCTCTTTTGCGCATCGCGCGATTTTGCGCTGTGACCATCACTTGCATTTTCCATGCATTTTATCGCGCTATCTTGCGCACCTCATCGCACTATTTTGTGCACATTACTTGCGTTTTGCATGCATTTTGTCGCGCTATCTTGCGCACCTCATCGCACTATTTTGTTCACATTACTTGCATTTTGCATGCATTTTACCGCGCTATTTTGCGCATCGCGCTATTTTGCACTGTGACCATTTCTTGCATTTTGCATGCCTTTTATCGCGCTATCTTGCGCACCTCATCGCACTGTTTTGTGCACAAGACTAGCGTTTTGCATGTATTTTATCACACTATCTTGTGCACCTCATCGCACAATTTTGTGCACATTACTTGCGTTTTGCATGCCTTTTACCGCGCTATTTTGCGCATCGCGCTATTTTGCGCTGTGACCATTTCTTGCATTTTGCATGCCTTTTATCGCGCTATCTTGCGCACCTCGTCGCACTGTTTTGTGCACAATACTAGCGTTTTGCATGTATTTTATCACACTATCTTTTGCACCTCATCGCACAATTTTGTGCACATTACTTGCGTTTTGCAGGCATTTTATCGCGCTATTTTGCGCAACACGCTATTTTGCGTTGTGAGCATTACTTGCATTTTCCATGCATTTTATCGCGCTATCTTTCTGTAGGAACCCACATTTTATGTCCTCATCATGTTCATGAGCATCGGTATGATTATGACTTGTTAAGCTTGCATGTGTATGTTTGTGACTTGTTTCGCTCGAGCGTATGTGAACCATGTCTTGTTTTGAAACCTTGTAATTTGTCTAAGTGTAGTATGCTTGTCTTGTTCCTTCCTCGATGTGAAACTTAGGTCACGCCTTGCCTGACTTATACTAGCCGATGTTATTCCAAGACTAGGTTACGTTATGCCTAGATCATTCCAAGCCGAGGTGATCCTCAGTCTAGAAGTATCCTGGAACCCCTTGTCGACCTCCGTTCTTGCCTTGACACGTTAGCCGAGATGTTACCTTGCACCCCAGCGAACTCGTCCTGGAGTGGTATGACCTAGACCGAGGTGTGGCGCATCTAGGCCAAGATGTGGCACAGCTTAGTCAAGTGTTGTCCTTCCTAGCCGAGGTCATTATCACCTTAGTTGCCGAAGTCCTTTTGTTAGCCGATGTTACCCCTTGCCGGAGTGCCGTTCCGTGTAGCTTGTTAGAAACGCCTTGTTATTAGCCAATGTCATTGCCTCGTCAGAGAGCCCATACCGCTTTACTTGTTGAACACCCTTCCACCATGCTTTGTCTGGTCTGTCAGCCACCTTTTCAGGGTGAACCCAACCAGTCGCCGCCACGTGTCCCAACAGAGGGATTAAGCCCAGAACCGAGTGAGAACACTTATCATTTTAGTGTCATAGCCTTGCCTTGTAGAGAGAGAGAAGCTCTAGGAGGAAGAAGGAGTTTTAGAGTGAGAAAGTAAGTCTTCAAGCTTGATTCCTTGAGATCAAACCATTAGATTCGTGTTCTAAGGTTAGATTCTTAATCTGCTCATGACATTCTCTATGTTCATATTATTGAATTGCATGATCGGATATGATTTGTAAGCCATGCATCGTCTTGAAATTCAGTTTTAGAAAGAGAAAATGACATTCATGTGTTCTTCAAGAAAAGTCATGTTTTGATCCGAAAGCTTTTTGCCTAGATTCACGTTTTGTGTTTGTTCTTGCATGATTTCCAACTATGGGTACCCAGGTCCATGTTTTCAAACTTGTAGCATGAAAATCCCAGATTTTGTGATGTCAGGTGGTGATTGAACATTCATACTCCTCATGTTTTCATACTCATGTTCTTCATATTCAACAGCAGAGGGAAACCCAGAGTTTCCCGACCTCTTTCCCTTGCATGTGGCCCACGGGAACGCACCTCGGCTTAGACCTGGTTGGTGCCCAGTATGTTTTCCAAAATCATTTGCATGCATGTTAGACTTGTTTTGAGGAATATGTTCAAGTACGCTTTGCCATGTGATTGTAGGACTTGGACCTTGCTTGGCCCCGACGTTTGAAGAATTACGTGAGTGGTATTTTTAATAAAGCTATGTTACACTTGCCTTGATAAATCTTGTTTTGCCTTGTCTTGAAAAGTATTTGATTTAGCATGAATGACTATCCCTAATTGTATATCAAGCACTATCTTGTTTTGATGACATTTCTTGGAAGTCCTTAGTGCTAGAGGACTCTAAACTTTCGCAGCACAGCTTGTCTTGACAGTCCTTAGTGCTAGGGGACTCTAAACTTTCGCAGCACAGCTTGTCTTGACAGTCCTTAGTGCTAGGGGACTCTAAACTTTCGCAGCACAGCTTGTCTTGAAAGTCCTTAGTTGCAGGGGACTATAATGCAACTGCACTCTTGTCTTGATATGTCATCACCCCTTGAAATAAGTAGATGTTATTAACATCCAAGGAACTTGAAAGCCGGCAAATGAACTTGCTTTTTCCTCTTGATTGTAAAGTATACTATGTATCGTTTTGTAAGAAATCTTGGATATCAATCATGCAAAACCTTTATTTCTAATATCATTCACTGAGTATCCAAGCTCACCCTCTCCATATATATATATATGTAGGTGATGAACAAGAAGGCATTGAGGCCTAGGCGTGATGCTGATGTGTTTTGGGCGCATTGCCGACATGTTTTGGACTTGCGTTTTGCATCGTCTTGAAGATTATGCTTCTCGGCTTATGTTTTCTTTTGTTTGTTTTGGCATATGTCGGCTTGAGAAGCCTTTTGGTCAGGATGTATTTTGTATCTCATTCTTGTTGCATCTAAATTGTAAGACTTGTAAAGATGTTTGATGTATGACATTCCATTGGACTTATGCACGGCTCTCATGGACTACTCAGTTTTATATGTATATTTTGCTTCCGCTCTTGTAAGCCCCATATTTCATACTCTGATTGTGTGTGATTTTTGTAAGACGGCCTTCGGTAACCTCGGGTTACTGGCCATCACGGCACCAAACTACTAGGGGCGGTTTGGGGGCGTGACACTTGCGTACCTCATCGCATTGTTTTGTGCACATTACTCGCATTTTGCATGCATTTTGTCGCGCTATCTTGCGCACCTCATCGCACTGTTCTGTTCACATTACTTGCATTTTGCATGCATTTTACCGCGCTATTTTGCGCTGTGACCATTTCTTGCATTTCGCATGCCTTTTATCGCGCTATCTTGCGCACCTGATCGCATTGTTTTGTGCACAATACTAGCATTTTGCATGTATTTTATCACACTATCTTGTGCACCTCATCGCCCAATTTTGTCCACATTACTTGCGTTTTGCTTGCATTTCATCGCGCTCTTTTGCGCATCGCGCTATTTTGCGCTGTGGCCATTACTTGCATTTTCCATGCATTTTATCGCGCTATCTTGCGCACCTCATCGCACTGTTTTGTTAACATTACCTGCATCTTGCATGCATTTTATCGCAATATTATGCGCATCGCGCTATTTTGCGCTGTGACCATTACTTGCATTTTCCATGCATTTTATCGCGCTGTCTTGCGCACCTCATCGCACTGTTTTGTGCACATTACTTGCGTTTTGCATTCATTTTGTCGCGCTATATTGCGCACTCATCGCACTGTTTTGTTCACATTACTTGCATTTTGCATGGATTTTATCGCGCTATTTTGCGCATCGCGCTATTTTGCGCTGTGACTGTTACTTGCATTTTCCATGCATTTTATCGCGCTATCTTGCGCACCTCATCGCACTGTTTTGTGCTCATTACTTGCGTTTTGAATGCATTTTGTCGCGCTATCTTGCGCACCGCATCGCACTGTTTTGTTCACATTACTTGCATTTTGCATGCATTTTATCGCGCTGTGACCATTACTTGCATTTTCCATGGATTTTATCGCGCTATCTATCGCACCTCATCGCACAATTTTGTGCACATTACTTGCGTTTTGCATGCATTTCGTCGCACTATCATGCACACCTCATCGCAATATTTTGTTCACATTGCTTGCATTTTGCATGCATTTTATCGCGCTATTCTGCGCATCGCGCTATTTTGCGCTGTGACCATTACTTGCATTTTCCATGCATTTTATCGCGCTATCTTGCGCACCTCATCGCACTGTTTTATGCACATTACTTGCGTTTTGCATGCATTTTGTCGCGCTATCTTGCGCACCTCATCGCACTGTTTTGTGCACATTACTTGCGTTTTGCATGCATTTTGTCGTGCTATCTTGCGCACCTCATCGCACTGTTTTGTTCACATTACTTGCATTTTGCATGCATTTTACCGCACTATTTTGCGCATCGCGCTATTTTGCGCTGTGACCATTTCTTGCATTTTTCATGCCTTTTATCGCGCTATCTTGCGCACCTCATCGCGATGTTTTGTGCACAATACTAGCGTTTTGCATGTATTTGATCACACTATCTTGTGCACCTCATCGCACAATTTTGTGCACATTACTTGCGTTTTGCATGCATTTTATCGTGCTCTTTTGCGCATCGCGCGATTTTGCGCTGTGACCATCACTTGCATTTTCCATGCATTTTATCGCGCTATCTTGCGCACCTCATCGCACTATTTTGTGCACATTACTTGCGTTTTGCATGCATTTTGTCGCGCTATCTTGCGCACCTCATCGCACTATTTTGTTCACATTACTTGCATTTTGCATGCATTTTACCGCGCTATTTTGCGCATCGCGCTATTTTGCACTGTGACCATTTCTTGCATTTTGCATGCCTTTTATCGCGCTATCTTGCGCACCTCATCGCACTGTTTTGTGCACAAGACTAGCGTTTTGCATGTATTTTATCACACTATCTTGTGCACCTCATCGCACAATTTTGTGCACATTACTTGCGTTTTGCATGCCTTTTACCGCGCTATTTTGCGCATCGCGCTATTTTGCGCTGTGACCATTTCTTTCATTTTGCATGCCTTTTATCGCGCTATCTTGCGCACCTCGTCGCACTGTTTTGTGCACAATACTAGCGTTTTGCATGTATTTTATCACACTATCTTTTGCACCTCATCGCACAATTTTGTGCACATTACTTGCGTTTTGCAGGCATTTTATCGCGCTATTTTGCGCAACACGCTATTTTGCGTTGTGAGCATTACTTGCATTTTCCATGCATTTTATCGCGCTATCTTTCTGTAGGAACCCACATTTTATGTCCTCATCATGTTCATGAGCATCGGTATGATTATGACTTGTTAAGCTTGCATGTGTATGTTTGTGACTTGTTTCGCTCGAGCGTATGTGAACCATGTCTTGTTTTGAAACCTTGTAATTTGTCTAAGTGTAGTATGCTTGTCTTGTTCCTTCCTCGATGTGAAACTTAGGTCACGCCTTGCCTGACTTATACTAGCCGATGTTATTCCAAGACTAGGTTACGTTATGCCTAGATCATTCCAAGCCGAGGTGATCCTCAGTCTAGAAGTATCCTGGAACCCCTTGTCGACCTCCGTTCTTGCCTTGACACGTTAGCCGAGATGTTACCTTGCACCCCAGCGAACTCGTCCTGGAGTGGTATGACCTAGACCGAGGTGTGGCGCATCTAGGCCAAGATGTGGCACAGCTTAGTCAAGTGTTGTCCTTCCTAGCCGAGGTCATTATCACCTTAGTTGCCGAAGTCCTTTTGTTAGCCGATGTTACCCCTTGCCGGAGTGCCGTTCCGTGTAGCTTGTTAGAAACGCCTTGTTATTAGCCAATGTCATTGCCTCGTCAGAGAGCCCATACCGCTTTACTTGTTGAACACCCTTCCACCATGCTTTGTCTGGTCTGTCAGCCACCTTTTCAGGGTGAACCCAACCAGTCGCCGCCACGTGTCCCAACAGAGGGATTAAGCCCAGAACCGAGTGAGAACACTTATCATTTTAGTGTCATAGCCTTGCCTTGTAGAGAGAGAGAAGCTCTAGGAGGAAGAAGGAGTTTTAGAGTGAGAAAGTAAGTCTTCAAGCTTGATTCCTTGAGATCAAACCATTAGATTCGTGTTCTAAGGTTAGATTCTTAATCTGCTCATGACATTCTCTATGTTCATATTATTGAATTGCATGATCGGATATGATTTGTAAGCCATGCATCGTCTTGAAATTCAGTTTTAGAAAGAGAAAATGACATTCATGTGTTCTTCAAGAAAAGTCATGTTTTGATCCGAAAGCTTTTTGCCTAGATTCACGTTTTGTGTTTGTTCTTGCATGATTTCCAACTATGGGTACCCAGGTCCATGTTTTCAAACTTGTAGCATGAAAATCCCAGATTTTGTGATGTCAGGTGGTGATTGAACATTCATACTCCTCATGTTTTCATACTCATGTTCTTCATATTCAACAGCAGAGGGAAACCCAGAGTTTCCCGACCTCTTTCCCTTGCATGTGGCCCACGGGAACGCACCTCGGCTTAGACCTGGTTGGTGCCCAGTATGTTTTCCAAAATCATTTGCATGCATGTTAGACTTGTTTTGAGGAATATGTTCAAGTACGCTTTGCCATGTGATTGTAGGACTTGGACCTTGCTTGGCCCCGACGTTTGAAGAATTACGTGAGTGGTATTTTTAATAAAGCTATGTTACACTTGCCTTGATAAATCTTGTTTTGCCTTGTCTTGAAAAGTATTTGATTTAGCATGAATGACTATCCCTAATTGTATATCAAGCACTATCTTGTTTTGATGACATTTCTTGGAAGTCCTTAGTGCTAGAGGACTCTAAACTTTCGCAGCACAGCTTGTCTTGACAGTCCTTAGTGCTAGGGGACTCTAAACTTTCGCAGCACAGCTTGTCTTGACAGTCCTTAGTGCTAGGGGACTCTAAACTTTCGCAGCACAGCTTGTCTTGAAAGTCCTTAGTTGCAGGGGACTATAATGCAACTGCACTCTTGTCTTGATATGTCATCACCCCTTGAAATAAGTAGATGTTATTAACATCCAAGGAACTTGAAAGCCGGCAAATGAACTTGCTTTTTCCTCTTGATTGTAAAGTATACTATGTATCGTTTTGTAAGAAATCTTGGATATCAATCATGCAAAACCTTTATTTCTAATATCATTCACTGAGTATCCAAGCTCACCCTCTCCATATATATATATATGTAGGTGATGAACAAGAAGGCATTGAGGCCTAGGCGTGATGCTGATGTGTTTTGGGCGCATTGCCGACATGTTTTGGACTTGCGTTTTGCATCGTCTTGAAGATTATGCTTCTCGGCTTATGTTTTCTTTTGTTTGTTTTGGCATATGTCGGCTTGAGAAGCCTTTTGGTCAGGATGTATTTTGTATCTCATTCTTGTTGCATCTAAATTGTAAGACTTGTAAAGATGTTTGATGTATGACATTCCATTGGACTTATGCACGGCTCTCATGGACTACTCAGTTTTATATGTATATTTTGCTTCCGCTCTTGTAAGCCCCATATTTCATACTCTGATTGTGTGTGATTTTTGTAAGACGGCCTTCGGTAACCTCGGGTTACTGGCCATCACGGTACCAAACTACTAGGGGCGGTATGGGGGCGTGACACTTGCGTACCTCATCGCATTGTTTTGTGCACATTACTCGCATTTTGCATGCATTTTGTCGCGCTATCTTGCGCACCTCATCGCACTGTTCTGTTCACATTACTTGCATTTTGCATGCATTTTACCGCGCTATTTTGCGCTGTGACCATTTCTTGCATTTTGCATGCCTTTTATCGCGCTATCTTGCGCACCTGATCGCATTGTTTTGTGCACAATACTAGCATTTTGCATGTATTTTATCACACTATCTTGTGCACCTCATCGCCCAATTTTGTCCACATTACTTGCGTTTTGCTTGCATTTCATCGCGCTCTTTTGCGCATCGCGCTATTTTGCGCTGTGGCCATTACTTGCATTTTCCATGCATTTTATCGCGCTATCTTGCGCACCTCATCGCACTGTTTTGTTAACATTACCTGCATCTTGCATGCATTTTATCGCAATATTATGCGCATCGCGCTATTTTGCGCTGTGACCATTACTTGCATTTTCCATGCATTTTATCGCGCTGTCTTGCGCACCTCATCGCACTGTTTTGTGCACATTACTTGCGTTTTGCATTCATTTTGTCGCGCTATATTGCGCACTCATCGCACTGTTTTGTTCACATTACTTGCATTTTGCATGGATTTTATCGCGCTATTTTGCGCATCGCGCTATTTTGCGCTGTGACTGTTACTTGCATTTTCCATGCATTTTATCGCGCTATCTTGCGCACCTCATCGCACTGTTTTGTGCTCATTACTTGCGTTTTGAATGCATTTTGTCGCGCTATCTTGCGCACCGCATCGCACTGTTTTGTTCACATTACTTGCATTTTGCATGCATTTTATCGCGCTGTGACCATTACTTGCATTTTCCATGGATTTTATCGCGCTATCTATCGCACCTCATCGCACAATTTTGTGCACATTACTTGCGTTTTGCATGCATTTCGTCGCACTATCATGCACACCTCATCGCAATATTTTGTTCACATTGCTTGCATTTTGCATGCATTTTATCGCGCTATTCTGCGCATCGCGCTATTTTGCGCTGTGACCATTACTTGCATTTTCCATGCATTTTATCGCGCTATCTTGCGCACCTCATCGCACTGTTTTATGCACATTACTTGCGTTTTGCATGCATTTTGTCGCGCTATCTTGCGCACCTCATCGCACTGTTTTGTGCACATTACTTGCGTTTTGCATGCATTTTGTCGTGCTATCTTGCGCACCTCATCGCACTGTTTTGTTCGCATTACTTGCATTTTGCATGCATTTTATCGCGCTATTCTGCGCATCACGCTATTTTGTGCTGTGACCATTACATGCATTTTGGATGCATTTTATCGCGTTATCTTGCGCAACTCAACGCACTGTTTTGTGCACATTACTTGCGTTTTGCATGCATTTTGTCGCGCTATCTTGCGCACCTCATCGCACTGTTTTGTTCACATTACTTGCATTTTGCATGCATTTTAACGCGCTATTTTGCGCATCGCGCTATTTTGCGCTGTGACAAGTTCTTGCATTTTGCATGCCTTTTATCCCGCTATCTTGCGCACCTCATCGCACTGTTTTGTGCACAATACTAGCGTTTTGCATGTATTTTATCACACTATGTTGTGCACCTCATCGCACAATTTTGTGCACATTACTTGCGTTTTGCATGCATTTTATCGCGCTCTTTTGCGCATCGCGCTATTTTGCGCTGTGACCATTACTCGCATTTTCCATGCATTTTATCGCGCTATCTTGCGCACCTCATTGCACCGTTTTGTGCACATTACTTGCGTTTTGCATGCGTTTTGTCGTGCTATCTTGCGCACCTCATCGCACTGTTTTGTTCACATTACTTGGATTTTGCATGCATTTTATCGCGCTATTTTGCGCTGTGACCATTACTTGCATTTTCCATGCATTTTATCGCGCTATCTTGCGCACCTCATCGCACTGTTTTGTGCAAATTACTTGCGTTTTGCATGCATTTTATCGCGCTATCTTGCGCACTCATCGCACTGTTTTGTTCACATTACTTGCATTTTGCATGCATTTTATCGCGCTATTTTGCGCATCGCGCTATTTTGCGCTGTGACCGTTACTTGCATTTTCCATGCATTTTATCGCGCTATCTTGCGCACCTCATCGCACTATTTTGTGCCCATTACATGCGTTTTGCATGCATTTTGTCGCGCTATCTTGCGCCCCTAATCGCACCGTTATGTTCACATTACTTGCATTTTGCATGCATTTTGTCGCGCTATTTTGCGCTGTGACCATTATTTTCATTTTCCTTGCATTTTATCACGCTATCTTGCGCAACTCATCGCACTGTTTTGTGCACATTACTTGCGTTTTGCATGCATTTTGTCGCGCTATCTTGCGCACCTCATCGCACTATTTTGTTCACATTACTTGCATTTTGCATGCATTTTATCGCGCTATTTTCCGCATCGCGTTATTTTGTGCTGTGACCAGTACTTGCCTTTTGGATGCATTTTATCACGCTACCTTGCGCAACTCAACGCACTGTTTTGTGCACATTACTTGCGTTTTGCATGCATTTTGTCGCGCTATCTTGCGCACCTCATCGCACTGTTTTGTTCACATTACTTGCATTTTGCATGCATTTTACCGCGCTATTTTGCGCATCGCGCTATTTTGCACTGTGACCATTTCTTGCATTTTGCATGCCTTTTATCGCGCTATCTTGCGCACCTCATCGCACTGTTTTGTGCACAATACTACCGTTTTGCATGTATTTTATCACACTATCATGGGCACCTCATCGCACAATTTTGTGCACATTACTTGCGTTTTGCATGCTTTTTATTGCGCTCTTTTGCGCATCGCGCCATTTTGCGCTGTGACCACTACTTGCATTTTCCACGCATTTTATCGCGCTATCTTGCGCACCTCATCGCACTGTTTTGTGCACATTACTTGCGTTTTGCATGCATTTTGTCGCGCTATCTTGCACACCACATCGCACTGTTTGGTTCACATTACTTGCATTTTGCATGCATTTTATCGCGCTACTTTGCGCATCGCGCTATTTTGCGCTGTGACCATTACTTGCATTTTCCATGCATTTTATCGCGCTATCTTTCGCACCTCATCGCACTGTTTTGTGCAAATTACTTGCATTTTGCATTCATTTTGTCGCGCTATCTTGCGTACTCATCGCACTGTTTTGTTCACATTACTTGCATTTTGCATGCATTTTATCGCGCTATTTTGCGCATCGCGCAATTTTGCGCTGTGACCGTTACTTGCATTTTCCATGCATTTTATCGCGCTATCTTGCGCACCTCATCGCACTGTTTTGTGCACATTACCTGCGTTTTGCATGCATTTTGTCGTGCTATTTTGCGCACCTCATCGCACTGTTTTCTTCACATTATTTGCATTTTGCATGCATTTTGTCGCGCTATTTTGTGCTGTGACCATTACTTGCATTTTGGATGCATTTTATCGCGCTATCTTGCGCAACTCAACGCACTGTTTTGTGCACATTACTTGCGTTTTGCATGCATTTTGTCGCGCTATCTTGCGCACCTCATTGCACTATTTTGTGCACATTACTTGCGTTTTACACGCATTTTGTCACGCTATCTTGCGCACTCGTCACACTGTTTTGTTCACATTACTTGCATTTTGGATGCATTTTATCGCGCTATTTTGCGCATCGCGCAATTTTGCGCTGTGACCGTTACTTGCATTTTCCATGCATTTTATCGCGCTATCTTGCGCACCTCATCGCACTGTTTTGTGCACATTACTTGCGTTTTGCATGCATTTTGTCGTGCTATCTTGCGCACCTCATCGCACTGTTTTGTTCACATTACTTGCATTTTGCATGCATTTTATCGCGCTATTTTGTGCTGTGACCATTACTTGCATTTTGGATGCATTTCATCGCGCTATCTTGCGCAACTCAACGCACTGTTTTGTGCACATTACTTGCGTTTTGCTTGCATTTTTTCGCGCTATCTTGCGCACCTCATCGCACTGTTTCGTGCACAATACTAGCGTTTTGCATGTATTTTATCACACTATCTTTTGCACCTCATCGCACAATTTTGTGCACATTACTTGCGTTTTGCATGCATTTTATCGCGCTCTTTTGCGCATCGCGCTATTTTGCAGTGTGACCACTACTTGCGTTTTCCACGCATTTTATCGCGCTATCTTGCGTACCTCAGCGCACTGTTTTGTGCACATTACTTGCGTTTTGCATGCATTTTGTCGCGCAATCTTGCGCACCACATCGCACTGTTTTGTTCACATTACTTGCATTTTGCATGCATTTTATCGCGCTATTTTGCGCATCGCGCTATTTTGCGCCGTGACCGTTACTTGCATTTTCCATGCATTTTATTGCGCTATCTTGCGCACCTCATCGCACTGTTTTGTGCACATTACTTGCGTTTTGCATGCATTTTGTCGCGCTATCTTGCGCACCTCATCGCACTGTTTTCTTCACATTACTTGCATTTTGCATGCAGTTTATCGCGCTGTTTTGCGCATCGCGCTATTTTGCCCTGTGACCATTACTTGCATTTTCCATGAATTTTACCGCGCTATCTTGCGCACTTCATCGCACTGTTTTGTGCACGTTACTTTCGTTTTGCATGCATTTTGTCGCGCTATCTTGCGCACTCCTCGCACTGTTTTGTTCACATTACTTGCATTTTGCATGCATTTTATCGCGCTATTTTGCGCATCGCGCTATTTTGCGCTGTGTCCATTACTTGCATTTTCCATGCATTTTATCGCGCTATCTTGCGCACCTCATCGCACTATTTTGTGCCCATTACATGCGTTTTGTATGCATTTTGTCGCGCTATCTTGTGCCCCTAATCGCACCGTTATGTTCACATTACTTGCATTTTGCATGCATTTTGTCGCGCTATTTTACGCTGTGACCATTATTTTCATTTTCCTTGCATTTTATGACGCTATCTTGCGCAACTCATCGCACTGTTTTGTGCACATTACTTGCGTTTTGCATGCATTTTGTCGCGCTATCTTGCACACTCATCGCACTATTTTGTTCACATTACTTGCATTTTGCATGCATTTTATCGCGCTATTTTGCGCTGTGACCGTTACTTGCATCTTCCATGCATTTTATCGTGCTATCTTGCGCACCTCATCGCACTGTTTTGTGCACATATCTTGCGTTTTGCATGCATTTTGTTGCGCTATCATGCGCACCTCATCGCACTATTTTGTTCACATTACTTGCATTTTGCATGCATTTTATCGCGCTATTTTCCGCATCGCGCTATTTTGTGCTGTGACCATTACTTGCATTTTGGATGCATTTTATCGCGCTACCTTGCGCAACTCAACGCACTGTTTTGTGCACATTACTTGCGTTTTGCATGCATTTTGTCGCGTTATCTTGCGCACCTCATCGCACTATTTTGTTCACATTACTTGCATTTTGCATGCATTTTACCGCGCTATTTTGCGCATCGCGCTATTTTGCACTGTGACCATTTCTTGCATTTTGGATGCCTTTTATCGCGCTATCTTGCGCACCTCATCGCACTGTTTTGTGCACAATACTACGGTTTTGCATGTATTTTATCACACTATCATGTGCACCTCATCGCACTGTTTTGTGCACATTACTTGCGTTTTGCATGCTTTTTATCACGCTCTTTTGCGCATCGCGGTATTTTGCGCTGTGACCACTACTTGCATTTTCCATGCATTTAATCGCGCTATCTTGCGCACCTCATCGCACTATTTTGTGCACATTACTTACGTTTTGCATGCATTTTGTCGCGCTATCTTGCGCACCTCATCGCACTGTTTGGTTCACATTACTTGCATTTTGCATGCATTTTATCGTGCTACTTTGCGCATCGCGCTATTTTGCGCTGTGACCATTACTTGCATTTTCCATGCATTTTATCGCGCTATCTTGCGCACCTCATCGCACTGTTTTGTGCAAATTACTTTCGTTTTGCATGCATTTTGTCGCGCTATCTTGCGTACTCATCGCACTGTTTTGTGCACATTACTTGTGTTTTGCATGCATTTTGTCGTTCTATCTTGCGCACCTCATCGCACTGTTTTGTTCACATTACATGCATTTTGCATAAATTTTATCGCGCTATTTTGTGCTGTGACAATTACTTGCATTTTGGATGCATTTTATCGCGCTATCTTGCGCAACTCAACGCACTGTTTTGTGCACATTACTTGCGTTTTGCATGCACTTTGTCGCGCTATCTTGCGCACCTCATTGCACTGTTTTGTGCACATTACTTGCGTTTTACATGCATTTTGTCGCGCTATCTTGCGCACTCCTCACACTGTTTTGTTCACATTACTTGCATTTTGCATGCATTTTATCGCACTATTTTGCGCATCGCGCAATTTTGCGCTGTGACCGTTACTTGCATTTTCCATGCATTTTATCGCGCTACCTTGCGCACCTCATCGCACTGTTTTGTGCATATTACTTGCGTTTTGCATGCATTTTGTCGTGCTATCTTGCGCACCTCATCGCACTGTTTTGTTCACATTACTTGCATTTTGCATGCATTTTATCGCGCTATTTTGTGCTGTGACCATTACATGCATTTTGGATGCATTTTATCGCGCTATCTTGCGCAACTCAACGCACTGTTTTGTGCACATTACTTGCGTTTTGCATGCATTTTGTCGCGCTATCTTGCGCACCTCATTGCACTGTTTTGTGCACATTACTTACGTTTTACACGCATTTTGTCACGCTATCTTGCGCACTCATCACACTGTTTTGTTCACATTACTTGCATTTTGCATGCATTTTATCGCGCTATTTTGCGCATCGCGCTATTTTGCGCTGTGACCGTTACTTGCATTTTCCATGCATTTTATCGCGCTAACTTCCGCAGCTCATCGCACTGTTTTGTGCACATTACTTGCGTTTTGCATGCATTTTGTCGTGCTATCTTGCGCACCTCATCGCACTGTTTTGTTCACATTACTTGCATTTTGCATGCATTTTATCGCGCTATTTTGTGCTGTGACCATTACTTGCATTTTGGATGCATTTTATCGCGCTATCTTGCGCAACTCAACGCACTGTTTTGTGCACATTACTTGCGTTTTGCTTGCATTTTTTCGCGCTATCTTGCGCACCTCATCGCACTGTTTCGTGCACAATACTAGCGTTTTGCATGTATTTTATCACACTATCTTTTGCACCTCATCGCACAATTTTGTGCACATTACTTGCGTTTTGCATGCATTTTATCGCGCTCTTTTGCACATCGCGCTATTTTGCAGTGTGACCACTACTTGCGTTTTCCACGCATTTTATCGCGCTATCTTGCGTACCTCATCGCACTGTTTTGTGCACATTACTTGCGTTTTGCATGCATTTTGTCGCGCTATCTTGCGCACCACATCGCACTGTTTTGTTCACATTACTTGCATTTTGCATGCATTTTATCGCGCTATTTTGCGCATCGCACTATTTTGCGCTGTGACCATTAGTTGCATTTTCCATCAATTTTATCGCGCTATCTTGCGCACCTCATCGCACTGTTTTGTGCACATTACTTGCTTTTTGTATGCATTTTGTCGCGCTATCTTGCGCACTCATCGCACTGCTTTGTTCACATTACTTGCATTTTGCATGCATTTTATCGCGGTATTTTGCGCATCGCGCTATTTTGCGCTGTGACCATTACTTGCATTTTCCATGCATTTTATCGCGCTATCTTGCGCATCTCATCGCACTGTTTTGTGCACATTACTTGCGTTTTGCATGCATTTTGTCGCGCTATCTTGCGCACCTCATCGCACTGTTTTGTGCACAATACTAGCGTTTTGCATGTATTTTATCGCACTATCTTTTGCACCTCATCGCACAATTTTCTGCACATTACTTGCGTTTTGCATGCATTTTATCGCGCTCTTTTGCGCATCGCGCTATTTTGCGCTGTGACCACTACTTGCATTTTCCACGCATTTTATCGCGCTATCTTGCGCACCTCATCGCACTGTTTTGTGCACATTACTTGCGTTTTGCATGCATTTTGTCGCGCTATCTTGCGCACCACATCGCACTGTTTTGTTCACATTACTTGCATTTTGCATGCATTTTATCGCGCTATTTTGCGCATCGCGCTATTTTGCGCTGTGACCATTAGTTGCATTTTCCATCCATTTTATCGCGCTATCTTGCGCACCTCATCGCACTGTTTTGTGCACATTACTTCCGTTTTGCATGCATTTTGTCGCGCTATCTTGCGCACTCATCGCACTGTTTTGTTCACATTACTTGCATTTTGCAAGCATTTTTTCGCGCTATTTTGCACATCGCGCTATTTTGCGCTGTGACCGTTACTTGCATTTTCCATGCATTTTATCGCGCTATCTTGCGCACCTCATCGCACTGTTTTGTGCACATTACTTGCGTTTTGCATGCATTTTGTCGCGCTATCTTGCGCACCTCATCGCACTGTTTTCTTCACATTACTTGCATTTTGCATGCAGTTTATCGCGTTATTTTGCGCATCGCGCTATTTTGCCCTGTGACCATTACTTGCGTTTTCCATGAATTTTACCGCGCTATCTTGCGCACTTCATCGCACTGTTTTGTGCACATTACTTTCGTTTTGCATGCATTTTGTCGCGCTATCTTGCGCACTCCTCGTACTGTTTTGTTCACATTACTTGCATTTTGCATGCATTTTATCGCGCTATTTTGCGCATCGCGCTATTTTGCGCTGTGTCCATTACTTGCATTTTACATGCATTTTATCGCGCTATCTCGCGCACCTCATCGCACTATTTTGTGCCCATTACATGCGTTTTGAATGCATTTTGTCGCGCTATCTTGTGCCCCTAATCGCACCGTTATGTTCACGTTACTTGCATTTTGCATGCATTTTGTCGCGCTATTTTGCGCTGTGACCATTATTTTCATTTTCCTTGCATATTATCACGCTATCTTGCGCAACTCATCGCACTGTTTTGTGCACATTACTTGCGTTTTGCATGCATTTTGTCGCGCTATCTTGCGCACTCATCGCACTATTTTGTTCACATTACTTGCATTTTGCATGCATTTTATCGCGCTATTTTGCGCATCGCGCTATTTTGCGCTGTAACCGTTACTTGCATTTTCCATGCATTTTATCGCGCTAACTTGCGCAGCTCATCGCACTGTTTTGTGCACATTACTTGCGTTTTGCATGCATTTTGTCGTGCTATGTTGCGCACCTCATCGCACTGTTTTGTTCACATTACTTGCATTTTGCATGCATTTTATCGCGCTATTTTGTGCTGTGACCATTACTTGCATTTTGGATGCATTTTATCGCGCTATCTTGCGCAACTCAACGCACTGTTTTGTGCACATTACTTGCGTTTTGCTTCATTTTTTCGCGCTATCTTGCGCACCTCATCGCACTGTTTCGTGCACAATACTAGCGTTTTGCATGTATTTTATCACACTATCTTTTGCACCTCATCGCACAATTTTGTGCACATTACTTGCGTTTTGCATGCATTTTATAGCGCTCTTTGGCGCATCGCGCTATTTTGCAGTGTGACCACTACTTGCATTTTCCACGCATTTTATCGCGCTATCTTGCGTACCTCATCGCACTGTTTTGTGCACATTACTTGCGTTTTGCATGCATTTTGTCGCGCTATCTTGCGCACCACATCGCACTGTTTTGTTCACATTACTTGCATTTTGCATGCATTTTATCGCGCTATTTTGCGCTGTGACCATTAGTTGCATTTTCCATCAATTTTATCGCGCTATCTTGCGCACCTCATCGCACTGTTTTGTGCACATTACTTGCTTTTTGTATGCATTTTGTCGCGCTATCTTGCGCACTCATCGCACTGCTTTGTTCACATTACTTGCATTTTGCATGCATTTTATCGCGGTATTTTGCGCATCGCGCTATTTTGCGCTGTGACCATTACTTGCATTTTCCATGCATTTTATCGCGCTATCTTGCGCATCTCATCGCACTGTTTTGTGCACATTACTTGCGTTTTGCATGCATTTTGTCGCGCTATCTTGCGCACCTCATCGCACTGTTTTGTGCACAATACTAGCGTTTTGCATGTATTTTATCGCACTATCTTTTGCACCTCATCGCACAATTTTCTGCACATTACTTGCGTTTTGCATGCATTTTATCGCGCTCTTTTGCGCATCGCGCTATTTTGCGCTGTGACCACTACTTGCATTTTCCACGCATTTTATCGCGCTATCTTGCGCACCTCATCGCACTGTTTTGTGCACATTACTTGCGTTTTGCATGCATTTTGTCGCGCTATCTTGCGCACCACATCGCACTGTTTTGTTCACATTACTTGCATTTTGCATGCATTTTATCGCGCTATTTTGCGCATCGCGCTATTTTGCGCTGTGACCATTAGTTGCATTTTCCATCCATTTTATCGCGCTATCTTGCGCACCTCATCGCACTGTTTTGTGCACATTACTTGCGTTTTGCATGCATTTTGTCGCGCTATCTTGCGCACTCATCGCACTGTTTTGTTCACATTACTTGCATTTTGCAAGCATTTTTTCGCGCTATTTTGCACATCGCGCTATTTTGCGCTGTGACCGTTACTTGCATTTTCCATGCATTTTATCGCGCTATCTTGCGCACCTCATCGCACTGTTTTGTGCACATTACTTGCGTTTTGCATGCATTTTGTCGCGCTATCTTGCGCACCTCATCGCACTGTTTTCTTCACATTACTTGCATTTTGCATGCAGTTTATCGCGTTATTTTGCGCATCGCGCTATTTTGCCCTGTGACCATTACTTGCGTTTTCCATGAATTTTACCGCGCTATCTTGCGCACTTCATCGCACTGTTTTGTGCACATTACTTTCGTTTTGCATGCATTTTGTCGCGCTATCTTGCGCACTCCTCGCACTGTTTTGTTCACATTACTTGCATTTTGCATGCATTTTATCGCGCTATTTTGCGCATCGCGCTATTTTGCGCTGTGTCCATTACTTGCATTTTACATGCATTTTATCGCGCTATCTCGCGCACCTCATCGCACTATTTTGTGCCCATTACATGCGTTTTGAATGCATTTTGTCGCGCTATCTTGTGCCCCTAATCGCACCGTTATGTTCACGTTACTTGCATTTTGCATGCATTTTGTCGCGCTATTTTGCGCTGTGACCATTATTTTCATTTTCCTTGCATTTTATCACGCTATCTTGCGCAACTCATCGCACTGTTTTGTGCACATTACTTGCGTTTTGCATGCATTTTGTCGCGCTATCTTGCGCACTCATCGCACTATTTTGTTCACATTACTTGCATTTTGCATGCATTTTATCGCGCTATTTTGCGCATCGCGCTATTTTGCGCTGTGACCGTTACTTGCATTTTCCATGCATTTTATCGCGCTAACTTGCGCAGCTCATCGCACTGTTTTGTGCACATTACTTGCGTTTTGCATGCATTTTGTCGTGCTATCTTGCGCACCTCATCGCACTGTTTTGTTCACATTACTTGCATTTTGCATGCATTTTATCGCGCTATTTTGTGCTGTGACCATTACTTGCATTTTGGATGCATTTTATCGCGCTATCTTGCGCAACTCAACGCACTGTTTTGTGCACATTACTTGCGTTTTGCTTGCATTTTTTCGCGCTATCTTGCGCACCTCATCGCACTGTTTCGTGCACAATACTAGCGTTTTGCATGTATTTTATCACACTATCTTTTGCACCTCATCGCACAATTTTGTGCACATTACTTGCGTTTTGCATGCATTTTATCGCGCTCTTTTGCGCATCGCGCTATTTTGCAGTGTGACCACTACTTGCGTTTTCCACGCATTTTATCGCGCTATCTTGCGTACCTCATCGCACTGTTTTGTGCACATTACTTGCGTTTTGCATGCATTTTGTCGCGCTATCTTGCGCACCACATCGCACTGTTTTGTTCACATTACTTGCATTTTGCATGCATTTTATCGTGCTATTTTGCGCATCGCGCTATTTTGCGCTGTGACCATTAGTTGCATTTTCCATCAATTTTATCGCGCTATCTTGCGCACCTCATCGCACTGTTTTGTGCACATTACTTGCTTTTTGTATGCATTTTGTCGCGCTATCTTGCGCACTCATCGCACTGCTTTGTTCACATTACTTGCATTTTGCATGCATTTTATCGCGGTATTTTGCGCATTGCGCTATTTTGCGCTGTGACCATTACTTGCATTTTCCATGCATTTTATCGCGCTATCTTGCGCATTTCATCGCACTGTTTTGTGCACATTACTTGCGTTTTGCATGCATTTTGTCGCGCTATCTTGCGCACCTCATCGCACTGTTTTGTGCACAATACTAGCGTTTTGCATGTATTTTATAGCACTATCTTTTGCACCTCATCGCACAATTTTCTGCACATTACTTGCGTTTTGCATGCATTTTTTCGCGCTATTTTGCACATCGCGCTATTTTGCGCTGTGACCGTTACTTGCATTTTCCATGCATTTTATCGCGCTATCTTGCGCACCTCATCGCACTGTTTTGTGCACATTACTTGCGTTTTGCATGCATTTTGTCGCGCTATCTTGCGCACTCATCGCACTATTTTGTTCACATTACTTGCATTTTGCATGCATTTTATCGCGCTATTTTGCGCATCGCGCTATTTTGCACTGTGACCGTTACTTGCATCTTCCATGCATTTTATCGCGCTATCTTGCGCACCTCATCGCACTGTTTTGTGCACATTACTTGCGTTTTGCATGCATTTTGTTGCGCTATCATGCGCACCTCATCGCACTATTTTGTTCACATTACTTGCATTTTGCATGCATTTTATCGCGCTATTTTCCGCATCGCGCTATTTTGTGCTGTGACCATTACTTGCATTTTGGATGCATTTTATCGCGCTACCTTGCGCAACTCAACGCACTGTTTTGTGCACATTACTTGCGTTTTGCATGCATTTTGTCGCGTTATCTTGCGCACCTCATCGCACTATTTTGTTCACATTACTTGCATTTTGCATGCATTTTACCGCGCTATTTTGCGCATCGCGCTATTTTGCACTGTGACCATTTCTTGCATTTTGCATGCCTTTTATCGCGCTATCTTGCGCACCTCATCGCACTGTTTTGTGCACAATACTACGGTTTTGCATGTATTTTATCACACTATCATGTGCACCTCATCGCACTGTTTTGTGCACATTACTTGCGTTTTGCATGCTTTTTATCACGCTCTTTTGCGCATCGCGGTATTTTGCGCTGTGACCACTACTTGCATTTTCCATGCATTTAATCGCGCTATCTTGCGCACCTCATCGCACTGTTTTGTGCACATTACTTACGTTTTGCATGCATTTTGTCGCGCTATCTTGCGCACCACATCGCACTGTTTGGTTCACATTACTTGCATTTTGCATGCATTTTATCGTGCTACTTTGCGCATCGCGCTATTTTGCGCTGTGACCATTACTTGCATTTTCCATGCATTTTATCGCGCTATCTTGCGCACCTCATCGCACTGTTTTGTGCAAATTACTTTCGTTTTGCATGCATTTTGTCGCGCTATCTTGCGTACTCATCGCACTGTTTTGTTCACATTACTTGCATTTTTCATGCATTTTATCGCGCAATTTTGCGCGTCGCGCAATTTTGCGCTGTGAGCGTTACTTGCATTTTCCACGCATTTTATCGCGCTATCTGGCGCACCTCATCGCACTGTTTTGTGCACATTACTTGTGTTTTGCATGCATTTTGTCGTTCTATCTTGCGCACCTCATCGCACTGTTTTGTTCACATTACTTGCATTTTGCATGAATTTTATCGCGCTATTTTGTGCTGTGACAATTACTTGCATTTTGGATGCATTTTATCGCGCTATCTTGCGCAACTCAACGCACTGTTTTGTGCACATTACTTGCGTTTTGCATGCACTTTGTCGCGCTATCTTGCGCACCTCATTGCACTGTTTTGTGCACATTACTTGCGTTTTACATGCATTTTGTCGCGCTATCTTGCGCACTCCTCACACTGTTTTGTTCACATTACTTGCATTTTGCTTGCATTTTATCGCACTATTTTGTGCTGTGACAACTACTTGGATTTTGGATGCATTTTATCGCGCTATCTTGCGCAACTGAACGCACTGTTTTGTGCACATTACTTGCGTTTTGCATGCATTTTGTCGCGCTATCTTGCGCACCTCATTGCACTGTTTTGTGCACATTACTTGCGTTTTACACGCATTTTGTCACGCTATCTTGCGCACTCATCACACTGTTTTGTTCACATTACTTGCATTTTGCATGCATTTTATCGCGCTATTTTGCGCATCGCGCAATTTTGCGCTGTGACCGTTACTTGCATTTTCCATGCATTTTATCGTGCTATCTTGCGCACCTCATCGCACTGTTTTGTGCACATTACTTGCGTTTTGCATGCATTTCGTCGTGCTATCTTGCGCACCTCATCGCACTGTTTTGTTCACATTACTTGCATTTTGCATGCATTTTATCGCGCTATTTTGTGCTGTGACCATTACTTGCATTTTGGATGCATTTTATCGCGCTATCTTGCGCAACTCAACGCACTGTTTTGTGCACATTACTTGCGTTTTGCTTGCATTTTTTCGCTCTATCTTGCGCACCTCATCGCACTGTTTCGTGCACAATACTAGCGTTTTGCATGTATTTTATCACACTATCTTTTGCACCTCATCGCACAATTTTGTGCACATTACTTGCGTTTTGCATGCATTTTATCGCGCTCTTTTGCGCATCGCGCTATTTTGCAGTGTGACCACTACTTGCGTTTTCCACGCATTTTATCGTGCTATCTTGCGTACCTCATCGCTCTGTTTTGTGCACATTACTTGCATTTTGCATGCATTTTGTCGCGCTATCTTGCGCACCACATCGCACTGTTTTGTTCACATTACTTGCATTTTGCATGCATTTTATCGCGCTATTTTGCGCATCGCGCTATTTTGCGCTGTGTCCATTACTTGCATTTTACATGCATTTTATCGCGCTATCTCGCGCACCTCATCGCACTATTTTGTGCCCATTACATGCGTTTTGAATGCATTTTGTCGCGCTATCTTGTGCCCCTAATCGCACCGTTATGTTCACGTTACTTGCATTTTGCATGCATTTTGTCGCGCTATTTTGCGCTGTGACCATTATTTTCATTTTCCTTCCATTTTATCACGCTATCTTGCGCAACTCATCACACTGTTTTGTGCACATTACTTGCGTTTTGCATGCATTTTGTCGCGCTATCTTGCGCACTCATCGCACTATTTTGTTCACATTACTTGCATTTTGCATGCATTTTATCGCGCTATTTTGCGCATCGCGCTATTTTGCACTGTGACCGTTACTTGCATCTTCCATGCATTTTATCGCGCTATCTTGCGCACCTCATCGCACTGTTTTGTGCACATTACTTGCGTTTTGCATGCATTTTGTTGCGCTATCATGCGCACCTCATCGCACTATTTTGTTCACATTACTTGCATTTTGCATGCATTTTATCGCGCTATTTTCCGCATCGCGCTATTTTGTGCTGTGACCATTACTTGCATTTTGGATGCATTTTATCGCGCTACCTTGCGCAACTCAACGCACTGTTTTGTGCACATTACTTGCGTTTTGCATGCATTTTGTCGCGTTATCTTGCGCACCTCATCGCACTATTTTGTTCACATTACTTGCATTTTGCATGCATTTTACCGCGCTATTTTGCGCATCGCGCTATTTTGCACTGTGACCATTTCTTGCATTTTGCATGCCTTTTATCGCGCTATCTTGCGCACCTCATCGCACTGTTTTGTGCACAATACTACGGTTTTGCATGTATTTTATCACACTATCATGTGCACCTCATCGCACTGTTTTGTGCACATTACTTGCGTTTTGCATGCTTTTTATCACGCTCTTTTGCGCATCGCGGTATTTTGCGCTGTGACCACTACTTGCATTTTCCATGCATTTAATCGCGCTATCTTGCGCACCTCATCGCACTGTTTTGTGCACATTACTTACGTTTTGCATGCATTTTGTCGCGCTATCTTGCGCACCACATCGCACTGTTTGGTTCACATTACTTGCATTTTGCATGCATTTTATCGTGCTACTTTGCGCATCGCGCTATTTTGCGCTGTGACCATTACTTGCATTTTCCATGCATTTTATCGCGCTATCTTGCGCACCTCATCGCACTGTTTTGTGCAAATTACTTTCGTTTTGCATGCATTTTGTCGCGCTATCTTGCGTACTCATCGCACTGTTTTGTTCACATTACTTGCATTTTTCATGCATTTTATCGCGCAATTTTGCGCGTCGCGCAATTTTGCGCTGTGAGCGTTACTTGCATTTTCCACGCATTTTATCGCGCTATCTGGCGCACCTCATCGCACTGTTTTGTGCACATTACTTGTGTTTTGCATGCATTTTGTCGTTCTATCTTGCGCACCTCATCGCACTGTTTTGTTCACATTACTTGCATTTTGCATGAATTTTATCGCGCTATTTTGTGCTGTGACAATTACTTGCATTTTGGATGCATTTTATCGCGCTATCTTGCGCAACTCAACGCACTGTTTTGTGCACATTACTTGCGTTTTGCATGCACTTTGTCGCGCTATCTTGCGCACCTCATTGCACTGTTTTGTGCACATTACTTGCGTTTTACATGCATTTTGTCGCGCTATCTTGCGCACTCCTCACACTGTTTTGTTCACATTACTTGCATTTTGCTTGCATTTTATCGCACTATTTTGTGCTGTGACAACTACTTGGATTTTGGATGCATTTTATCGCGCTATCTTGCGCAACTGAACGCACTGTTTTGTGCACATTACTTGCGTTTTGCATGCATTTTGTCGCGCTATCTTGCGCACCTCATTGCACTGTTTTGTGCACATTACTTGCGTTTTACACGCATTTTGTCACGCTATCTTGCGCACTCATCACACTGTTTTGTTCACATTACTTGCATTTTGCATGCATTTTATCGCGCTATTTTGCGCATCGCGCAATTTTGCGCTGTGACCGTTACTTGCATTTTCCATGCATTTTATCGTGCTATCTTGCGCACCTCATCGCACTGTTTTGTGCACATTACTTGCGTTTTGCATGCATTTCGTCGTGCTATCTTGCGCACCTCATCGCACTGTTTTGTTCACATTACTTGCATTTTGCATGCATTTTATCGCGCTATTTTGTGCTGTGACCATTACTTGCATTTTGGATGCATTTTATCGCGCTATCTTGCGCAACTCAACGCACTGTTTTGTGCACATTACTTGCGTTTTGCTTGCATTTTTTCGCTCTATCTTGCGCACCTCATCGCACTGTTTCGTGCACAATACTAGCGTTTTGCATGTATTTTATCACACTATCTTTTGCACCTCATCGCACAATTTTGTGCACATTACTTGCGTTTTGCATGCATTTTATCGCGCTCTTTTGCGCATCGCGCTATTTTGCAGTGTGACCACTACTTGCGTTTTCCACGCATTTTATCGTGCTATCTTGCGTACCTCATCGCTCTGTTTTGTGCACATTACTTGCATTTTGCATGCATTTTGTCGCGCTATCTTGCGCACCACATCGCACTGTTTTGTTCACATTACTTGCATTTTGCATGCATTTTATCGCGCTATTTTGCGCATCGCGCTATTTTGCGCTGTGTCCATTACTTGCATTTTACATGCATTTTATCGCGCTATCTCGCGCACCTCATCGCACTATTTTGTGCCCATTACATGCGTTTTGAATGCATTTTGTCGCGCTATCTTGTGCCCCTAATCGCACCGTTATGTTCACGTTACTTGCATTTTGCATGCATTTTGTCGCGCTATTTTGCGCTGTGACCATTATTTTCATTTTCCTTCCATTTTATCACGCTATCTTGCGCAACTCATCGCACTGTTTTGTGCACATTACTTGCGTTTTGCATGCATTTTGTCGCGCTATCTTGCGCACTCATCGCACTATTTTGTTCACATTACTTGCATTTTGCATGCATTTTATCGCGCTATTTTGCGCATCGCGCTATTTTGCACTGTGACCGTTACTTGCATCTTCCATGCATTTTATCGCGCTATCTTGCGCACCTCATCGCACTGTTTTGTGCACATTACTTGCGTTTTGCATGCATTTTGTTGCGCTATCATGCGCACCTCATCGCACTATTTTGTTCACATTACTTGCATTTTGCATGCATTTTATCGCGCTATTTTCCGCATCGCGCTATTTTGTGCTGTGACCATTACTTGCATTTTGGATGCATTTTATCGCGCTACCTTGCGCAACTCAACGCACTGTTTTGTGCACATTACTTGCGTTTTGCATGCATTTTGTCGCGTTATCTTGCGCACCTCATCGCACTATTTTGTTCACATTACTTGCATTTTGCATGCATTTTACCGCGCTATTTTGCGCATCGCGCTATTTTGCACTGTGACCATTTCTTGCATTTTGCATGCCTTTTATCGCGCTATCTTGCGCACCTCATCGCACTGTTTTGTGCACAATACTACGGTTTTGCATGTATTTTATCACACTATCATGTGCACCTCATCGCACTGTTTTGTGCACATTACTTGCGTTTTGCATGCTTTTTATCACGCTCTTTTGCGCATCGCGGTATTTTGCGCTGTGACCACTACTTGCATTTTCCATGCATTTAATCGCGCTATCTTGCGCACCTCATCGCACTGTTTTGTGCACATTACTTACGTTTTGCATGCATTTTGTCGCGCTATCTTGCGCACCACATCGCACTGTTTGGTTCACATTACTTGCATTTTGCATGCATTTTATCGTGCTACTTTGCGCATCGCGCTATTTTGCGCTGTGACCATTACTTGCATTTTCCATGCATTTTATCGCGCTATCTTGCGCACCTCATCGCACTGTTTTGTGCAAATTACTTTCGTTTTGCATGCATTTTGTCGCGCTATCTTGCGTACTCATCGCACTGTTTTGTTCACATTACTTGCATTTTTCATGCATTTTATCGCGCAATTTTGCGCGTCGCGCAATTTTGCGCTGTGAGCGTTACTTGCATTTTCCACGCATTTTATCGCGCTATCTGGCGCACCTCATCGCACTGTTTTGTGCACATTACTTGTGTTTTGCATGCATTTTGTCGTTCTATCTTGCGCACCTCATCGCACTGTTTTGTTCACATTACTTGCATTTTGCATGAATTTTATCGCGCTATTTTGTGCTGTGACAATTACTTGCATTTTGGATGCATTTTATCGCGCTATCTTGCGCAACTCAACGCACTGTTTTGTGCACATTACTTGCGTTTTGCATGCACTTTGTCGCGCTATCTTGCGCACCTCATTGCACTGTTTTGTGCACATTACTTGCGTTTTACATGCATTTTGTCGCGCTATCTTGCGCACTCCTCACACTGTTTTGTTCACATTACTTGCATTTTGCTTGCATTTTATCGCACTATTTTGTGCTGTGACAACTACTTGGATTTTGGATGCATTTTATCGCGCTATCTTGCGCAACTGAACGCACTGTTTTGTGCACATTACTTGCGTTTTGCATGCATTTTGTCGCGCTATCTTGCGCACCTCATTGCACTGTTTTGTGCACATTACTTGCGTTTTACACGCATTTTGTCACGCTATCTTGCGCACTCATCACACTGTTTTGTTCACATTACTTGCATTTTGCATGCATTTTATCGCGCTATTTTGCGCATCGCGCAATTTTGCGCTGTGACCGTTACTTGCATTTTCCATGCATTTTATCGTGCTATCTTGCGCACCTCATCGCACTGTTTTGTGCACATTACTTGCGTTTTGCATGCATTTCGTCGTGCTATCTTGCGCACCTCATCGCACTGTTTTGTTCACATTACTTGCATTTTGCATGCATTTTATCGCGCTATTTTGTGCTGTGACCATTACTTGCATTTTGGATGCATTTTATCGCGCTATCTTGCGCAACTCAACGCACTGTTTTGTGCACATTACTTGCGTTTTGCTTGCATTTTTTCGCTCTATCTTGCGCACCTCATCGCACTGTTTCGTGCACAATACTAGCGTTTTGCATGTATTTTATCACACTATCTTTTGCACCTCATCGCACAATTTTGTGCACATTACTTGCGTTTTGCATGCATTTTATCGCGCTCTTTTGCGCATCGCGCTATTTTGCAGTGTGACCACTACTTGCGTTTTCCACGCATTTTATCGTGCTATCTTGCGTACCTCATCGCTCTGTTTTGTGCACATTACTTGCATTTTGCATGCATTTTGTCGCGCTATCTTGCGCACCACATCGCACTGTTTTGTTCACATTACTTGCATTTTGCATGCATTTTATCGCGCTATTTTGCGCATCGCGCTATTTTGCGCTGTGTCCATTACTTGCATTTTACATGCATTTTATCGCGCTATCTCGCGCACCTCATCGCACTATTTTGTGCCCATTACATGCGTTTTGAATGCATTTTGTCGCGCTATCTTGTGCCCCTAATCGCACCGTTATGTTCACGTTACTTGCATTTTGCATGCATTTTGTCGCGCTATTTTGCGCTGTGACCATTATTTTCATTTTCCTTCCATTTTATCACGCTATCTTGCGCAACTCATCGCACTGTTTTGTGCACATTACTTGCGTTTTGCATGCATTTTGTCGCGCTATCTTGCGCACTCATCGCACTATTTTGTTCACATTACTTGCATTTTGCATGCATTTTATCGCGCTATTTTGCGCATCGCGCTATTTTGCACTGTGACCGTTACTTGCATCTTCCATGCATTTTATCGCGCTATCTTGCGCACCTCATCGCACTGTTTTGTGCACATTACTTGCGTTTTGCATGCATTTTGTTGCGCTATCATGCGCACCTCATCGCACTATTTTGTTCACATTACTTGCATTTTGCATGCATTTTATCGCGCTATTTTCCGCATCGCGCTATTTTGTGCTGTGACCATTACTTGCATTTTGGATGCATTTTATCGCGCTACCTTGCGCAACTCAACGCACTGTTTTGTGCACATTACTTGCGTTTTGCATGCATTTTGTCGCGTTATCTTGCGCACCTCATCGCACTATTTTGTTCACATTACTTGCATTTTGCATGCATTTTACCGCGCTATTTTGCGCATCGCGCTATTTTGCACTGTGACCATTTCTTGCATTTTGCATGCCTTTTATCGCGCTATCTTGCGCACCTCATCGCACTGTTTTGTGCACAATACTACGGTTTTGCATGTATTTTATCACACTATCATGTGCACCTCATCGCACTGTTTTGTGCACATTACTTGCGTTTTGCATGCTTTTTATCACGCTCTTTTGCGCATCGCGGTATTTTGCGCTGTGACCACTACTTGCATTTTCCATGCATTTAATCGCGCTATCTTGCGCACCTCATCGCACTGTTTTGTGCACATTACTTACGTTTTGCATGCATTTTGTCGCGCTATCTTGCGCACCACATCGCACTGTTTGGTTCACATTACTTGCATTTTGCATGCATTTTATCGTGCTACTTTGCGCATCGCGCTATTTTGCGCTGTGACCATTACTTGCATTTTCCATGCATTTTATCGCGCTATCTTGCGCACCTCATCGCACTGTTTTGTGCAAATTACTTTCGTTTTGCATGCATTTTGTCGCGCTATCTTGCGTACTCATCGCACTGTTTTGTTCACATTACTTGCATTTTTCATGCATTTTATCGCGCAATTTTGCGCGTCACGCAATTTTGCGCTGTGAGCGTTACTTGCATTTTCCACGCATTTTATCGCGCTATCTGGCGCACCTCATCGCACTGTTTTGTGCACATTACTTGTGTTTTGCATGCATTTTGTCGTTCTATCTTGCGCACCTCATCGCACTGTTTTGTTCACATTACTTGCATTTTGCATGAATTTTATCGCGCTATTTTGTGCTGTGACAATTACTTGCATTTTGGATGCATTTTATCGCGCTATCTTGCGCAACTCAACGCACTGTTTTGTGCACATTACTTGCGTTTTGCATGCACTTTGTCGCGCTATCTTGCGCACCTCATTGCACTGTTTTGTGCACATTACTTGCGTTTTACATGCATTTTGTCGCGCTATCTTGCGCACTCCTCACACTGTTTTGTTCACATTACTTGCATTTTGCTTGCATTTTATCGCACTATTTTGTGCTGTGACAACTACTTGGATTTTGGATGCATTTTATCGCGCTATCTTGCGCAACTGAACGCACTGTTTTGTGCACATTACTTGCGTTTTGCATGCATTTTGTCGCGCTATCTTGCGCACCTCATTGCACTGTTTTGTGCACATTACTTGCGTTTTACACGCATTTTGTCACGCTATCTTGCGCACTCATCACACTGTTTTGTTCACATTACTTGCATTTTGCATGCATTTTATCGCGCTATTTTGCGCATCGCGCAATTTTGCGCTGTGACCGTTACTTGCATTTTCCATGCATTTTATCGTGCTATCTTGCGCACCTCATCGCACTGTTTTGTGCACATTACTTGCGTTTTGCATGCATTTCGTCGTGCTATCTTGCGCACCTCATCGCACTGTTTTGTTCACATTACTTGCATTTTGCATGCATTTTATCGCGCTATTTTGTGCTGTGACCATTACTTGCATTTTGGATGCATTTTATCGCGCTATCTTGCGCAACTCAACGCACTGTTTTGTGCACATTACTTGCGTTTTGCTTGCATTTTTTCGCTCTATCTTGCGCACCTCATCGCACTGTTTCGTGCACAATACTAGCGTTTTGCATGTATTTTATCACACTATCTTTTGCACCTCATCGCACAATTTTGTGCACATTACTTGCGTTTTGCATGCATTTTATCGCGCTCTTTTGCGCATCGCGCTATTTTGCAGTGTGACCACTACTTGCGTTTTCCACGCATTTTATCGTGCTATCTTGCGTACCTCATCGCTCTGTTTTGTGCACATTACTTGCATTTTGCATGCATTTTGTCGCGCTATCTTGCGCACCACATCGCACTGTTTTGTTCACATTACTTGCATTTTGCATGCATTTTATCGCGCTATTTTGCGCATCGCGCTATTTTGCGCTGTGACCATTTGTTGCATTTTCCATCAATTTTATCGCGCTATCTTGCGCACCTCATCGCACTGTTTTGTGCACATTACTTGCTTTTTGTATGCATTTTGTCGCGCTATCTTGCGCACTCATCGCACTGCTTTGTTCACATTACTTGCATTTTGCATGCATTTTATCGCGGTATTTTGCGCATCGCGCTATTTTGCGCTGTGACCATTACTTGCATTTTCCATGCATTTTATCGCGCTATCTTGCGCATCTCATCGCACTGTTTTGTGCACATTACTTGTGTTTTGCATACATTTTGTCGCGCTATCCTGCGCACCTCATCGCACTGTTTTGTGCACAATACTAGCGTTTTGCATGTATTTTATCGCACTATCTTTTGCACCTCATCGCACAATTTTGTGCACATTACTTGCGTTTTTCATGCATTTTATCGCGCTCTTTTGCGCATCGCGGTATTTTGCGCTGTGACCACTACTTGCATTTTCCACGCATTTTATCGCGCTATCTGGCGCACCTCATCGCACTGTTTTGTGCACATTACCTGCGTTTTGCATGCATTTTGTCGCGCTATCTTGCGCACCACATCGCACTGTTTTGTTCACATTACTTGCATTTTGCATGCATTTTATCGCGCTATTTTGCGCATCGCGCTATTTTGCGCTGTGACCATTAGTTGCATTTTCCATCCATTTTATCGCGCTATCTTGCGCACCTCATCGCACTGTTTTGTGCACATTACTTGCGTTTTGCATGCATTATGTCGCGCTATCTTGCGCACCTCATTGCACTGTTTTGTACACATTACTTGTGTTTTACATGCATTTTATCGCGCTATCTTGCGCACTCATCACTCTGTTTTGTTCACATTACTTGCATTTTGCATGCATTTTATCGCGATATTTTGCGCATCGCGCAATTTTGCGCTGTGACCGTTACTTGCATTTTCCATGCATTTTATCGCGCTATCTTGCGCACCTCATCGCACTGTTTTGTGCACATTACTTGCGTTTTGCATTCATTTTGTCGTGCTATCTTGCACACCTCATCGCACTGTTTTGTTCACATTACTTGCATTTTGCATGCATTTTATCGCGCTATTTTGTGCTGTGACCATTACTTGCATTTTGGATGCATTTTATCGCGCTATCTTGCGCAACTCAACGCACTGTTTTGTGCACATTACTTGCGTTTTGCATGCATTTTGTCGTGCAATCTTGCGCACCTCATCGCACTGTTTTGTTCACATTACTTGCATTTTGCATGCATTTTATCGCGCTATTTTGTGCTGTGACCATTACTTGCATTTTGGATGCATTTTATCGCGCTATCTTGCGCAACTCAACGCACTGTTTTGTGCACATTACTTGCGTTTTGCATGCATTTTTTCGCGCTATCTTGCGCACCTCATCGCACTGTTTCGTGCACAATACTAGCGTTTTGCATGTATTTTATCACACTATCTTTTGCACCTCATCGCACAATTTTGTGCACATTACTTGCGTTTTGCATGCATTTTATCGCGCTCTTTTGCGCATCGCGCTATTTTCCAATGTGCCCACTACTTGCGTTTTCCACGCATTTTATCGCGCTATCTTGCGTACCTCATCGCACTGTTTTGTGCACATTACTTGCGTTTTGCATGTATTTTGTCGCGCTATCTTGCGCACCACATCGCACTGTTTTGTTCACATTACTTGCATTTTGCATGCATTTTATCGCGCTATTTTGCGCATCGCGCTATTTTGCGCTGTGACCATTTGTTGCATTTTCCATCAATTTTATCGCGCTATCTTGCGCACCTCATCGCACTGTTTTGTGCACATTACTTGCTTTTTGTATGCATTTTGTCGCGCTATCTTGCGCACTCATCGCACTGCTTTGTTCACATTACTTGCATTTTGCATGCATTTTATCGCGGTATTTTGCGCATCGCGCTATTTTGCGCTGTGACCATTACTTGCATTTTCCATGCATTTTATCGCGCTATCTTGCGCATCTCATCGCACTGTTTTGTGCACATTACTTGTGTTTTGCATACATTTTGTCGCGCTATCCTGCGCACCTCATCGCACTGTTTTGTGCACAATACTAGCGTTTTGCATGTATTTTATCGCACTATCTTTTGCACCTCATCGCACAATTTTGTGCACATTACTTGCGTTTTTCATGCATTTTATCGCGCTCTTTTGCGCATCGCGGTATTTTGCGCTGTGACCACTACTTGCATTTTCCACGCATTTTATCGCGCTATCTGGCGCACCTCATCGCACTGTTTTGTGCACATTACCTGCGTTTTGCATGCATTTTGTCGCGCTATCTTGCGCACCACATCGCACTGTTTTGTTCACATTACTTGCATTTTGCATGCATTTTATCGCGCTATTTTGCGCATCGCGCTATTTTGCGCTGTGACCATTAGTTGCATTTTCCATCCATTTTATCGCGCTATCTTGCGCACCTCATTGCACTGTTTTGTACACATTACTTGTGTTTTACATGCATTTTGTCGCGCTATCTTGCGCACTCATCACTCTGTTTTGTTCACATTACTTGCATTTTGCATGCATTTTATCGCGATATTTTGCGCATCGCGCAATTTTGCACTGTGACCGTTACTTGCATTTTCCATGCATTTTATCGCGCTATCTTGCGCACCTCATCGCACTGTTTTGTGCACATTACTTGCGTTTTGCATTCATTTTGTCGTGCTATCTTGCACACCTCATCGCACTGTTTTGTTCACATTACTTGCATTTTGCATGCATTTTATCGCGCTATTTTGTGCTGTGACCATTACTTGCATTTTGGATGCATTTTATCGCGCTATCTTGCGCAACTCAACGCACTGTTTTGTGCACATTACTTGCGTTTTGCATGCATTTTGTCGTGCAATCTTGCGCACCTCATCGCACTGTTTTGTTCACATTACTTGCATTTTGCATGCATTTTATCGCGCTATTTTGTGCTGTGACCATTACTTGCATTTTGGATGCATTTTATCGCGCTATCTTGCGCAACTCAACGCACTGTTTTGTGCACATTACTTGCGTTTTGCATGCATTTTGTCGTGCAATCTTGCGCACCTCATCGCACTGTTTTGTTCACATTACTTGCATTTTGCATGCATTTTATCGCGCTATTTTGTGCTGTGACCATTACTTGCATTTTGGATGCATTTTATCGCGCTATCTTGCGCAACTCAACGCACTGTTTTGTGCACATTACTTGCGTTTTGCATGCATTTTTTCGCGCTATCTTGCGCACCTCATCGCACTGTTTCGTGCACAATACTAGCGTTTTGCATGTATTTTATCACACTATCTTTTGCACCTCATCGCACAATTTTGTGCACATTACTTGCGTTTTGCATGCATTTTATCGCGCTCTTTTGCGCATCGCGCTATTTTCCAGTGTGACCACTACTTGCGTTTTCCACGCATTTTATCGCGCTATCTTGCGTACCTCATCGCACTGTTTTGTGCACATTACTTGCGTTTTGCATGCATTTTGTCGCGCTATCTTGCGCACCACATCGCACTGTTTTGTTCACATTACTTGCATTTTGCATGCATTTTATCGCGCTATTTTGCGCATCGCGCTATTTTGCGCTGTGACCATTTGTTGCATTTTCCATCAATTTTATCGCGCTATCTGGCGCACCTCATCGCACTGTTTTGTGCACATTACTTGTGTTTTGCATGCATTTTGTCGTTCTATCTTGCGCACCTCATCGCACTGTTTTGTTCACATTACTTGCATTTTGCATGAATTTTATCGCGCTATTTTGTGCTGTGACAATTACTTGCATTTTGGATGCATTTTATCGCGCTATCTTGCGCAACTCAACGCACTGTTTTGTGCACATTACTTGCGTTTTGCATGCACTTTGTCGCGCTATCTTGCGCACCTCATTGCACTGTTTTGTGCACATTACTTGCGTTTTACATGCATTTTGTCGCGCTATCTTGCGCACTCCTCACACTGTTTTGTTCACATTACTTGCATTTTGCTTGCATTTTATCGCACTATTTTGTGCTGTGACAACTACTTGGATTTTGGATGCATTTTATCGCGCTATCTTGCGCAACTGAACGCACTGTTTTGTGCACATTACTTGCGTTTTGCATGCATTTTGTCGCGCTATCTTGCGCACCTCATTGCACTGTTTTGTGCACATTACTTGCGTTTTACACGCATTTTGTCACGCTATCTTGCGCACTCATCACACTGTTTTGTTCACATTACTTGCATTTTGTATGCATTTTATCGCGCTATTTTGCGCATCGCGCAATTTTGCGCTGTGACCGTTACTTGCATTTTCCATGCATTTTATCGTGCTATCTTGCGCACCTCATCGCACTGTTTTGTGCACATTACTTGCGTTTTGCATGCATTTCGTCGTGTTATCTTGCGCACCTCATCGCACTGTTTTGTTCACATTACTTGCATTTTGCATGCATTTTATCGCGCTATTTTGTGCTGTGACCATTACTTGCATTTTGGATGCATTTTATCGCGCTATCTTGCGCAACTCAACGCACTGTTTTGTGCACATTACTTGCGTTTTGCTTGCATTTTTTCGCGCTATCTTGCGCACCTCATCGCACTGTTTCGTGCACAATACTAGCGTTTTGCATGTATTTTATCACACTATCTTTTGCACCTCATCGCACAATTTTGTGCACATTACTTGCGTTTTGCATGCATTTTATCGCGCTCTTTTGCGCATCGCGCTATTTTGCAGTGTGACCACTACTTGCGTTTTCCACGCATTTTATCGCGCTATCTTGCGTACCTCATCGCTCTGTTTTGTGCACATTACTTGCATTTTGCATGCATTTTGTCGCGCTATCTTGCGCACCACATCGCACTGTTTTGTTCACATTACTTGCATTTTGCATGCATTTTATCGCGCTATTTTGCGCATCGCGCTATTTTGCGCTGTGACCATTTGTTGCATTTTCCATCAATTTTATCGCGCTATCTTGCGCACCTCATCGCACTGTTTTGTGCACATTACTTGCTTTTTGTATGCATTTTGTCGCGCTATCTTGCGCACTCATCGCACTGCTTTGTTCACATTACTTGCATTTTGCATGCATTTTATCGCGGTATTTTGCGCATCGCGCTATTTTGCGCTGTGACCATTACTTGCATTTTCCATGCATTTCATCGCGCTATCTTGCGCATCTCATCGCACTGTTTTGTGCACATTACTTGTGTTTTGCATACATTTTGTCGCGCTATCCTGCGCACCTCATCGCACTGTTTTGTGCACAATACTAGCGTTTTGCATGTATTTTATCGCACTATCTTTTGCACCTCATCGCACAATTTTGTGCACATTACTTGCGTTTTTCATGCATTTTATCGCGCTCTTTTGCGCAACGCGGTATTTTGCGCTGTGACCACTACTTGCATTTTCCACGCATTTTATCGCGCTATCTGGCGCACCTCATCGCACTGTTTTGTGCACATTACCTGCGTTTTGCATGCATTTTGTCGCGCTATCTTGCGCACCACATCGCACTGTTTTGTTCACATTACTTTTATTTTGCATGCATTTTATCGCGCTATTTTGCGCATCGCGCTATTTTGCGCTGTGACCATTAGTTGCATTTTCCATCCATTTTATCGCGCTATCTTGCGCACCTCATCGCACTGTTTTGTGCACATTACTTGCGTTTTGCATGCATTTTGTCGCGCTATCTTGCGCACCTCATTGCACTGTTTTGTACACATTACTTGTGTTTTACATGCATTTTGTCGCGCTATCTTGCGCACTCATCACTCTGTTTTGTTCACATTACTTGCATTTTGCATGCATTTTATCGCGATATTTTGCGCATCGCGCAATTTTGCGCTGTGACCGTTACTTGCATTTTCCATGCATTTTATCGCGCTATCTTGCGCACCTCATCGCACTGTTTTGTGCACATTACTTGCGTTTTGCATTCATTTTGTCGTGCTATCTTGCACACCTCATCGCACTGTTTTGTTCACATTACTTGCATTTTGCATGCATTTTATCGCGCTATTTTGTGCTGTGACCATTACTTGCATTTTGGATGCATTTTATCGCGCTATCTTGCGCAACTCAACGCACTGTTTTGTGCACATTACTTGCGTTTTGCATGCATTTTGTCGTGCAATCTTGCGCACCTCATCGCACTGTTTTGTTCACATTACTTGCATTTTGCATGCATTTTATCGCGCTATTTTGTGCTGTGACCATTACTTGCATTTTGGATGCATTTTATCGCGCTATCTTGCGCAACTCAACGCACTGTTTTGTGCACATTACTTGCGTTTTGCATGCATTTTTTCGCGCTATCTTGCGCACCTCATCGCACTGTTTCGTGCACAATACTAGCGTTTTGCATGTATTTTATCACACTATCTTTTGCACCTCATCGCACAATTTTGTGCACATTACTTGCGTTTTGCATGCATTTTATCGCGCTCTTTTGCGCATCGCGCTATTTTCCAGTGTGCCCACTACTTGCGTTTTCCACGCATTTTATCGCGCTATCTTGCGTACCTCATCGCACTGTTTTGTGCACATTACTTGCGTTTTGCATGTATTTTGTCGCGCTATCTTGCGCACCACATCGCACTGTTTTGTTCACATTACTTGCATTTTGCATGCATTTTATCGCGCTATTTTGCGCATCGCGCTATTTTGCGCTGTGACCATTTGTTGCATTTTCCATCAATTTTATCGCGCTATCTTGCGCACCTCATCGCACTGTTTTGTGCACATTACTTGCTTTTTGTATGCATTTTGTCGCGCTATCTTGCGCACTCATCGCACTGCTTTGTTCACATTACTTGCATTTTGCATGCATTTTATCGCGGTATTTTGCGCATCGCGCTATTTTGCGCTGTGACCATTACTTGCATTTTCCATGCATTTTATCGCGCTATCTTGCGCATCTCATCGCACTGTTTTGTGCACATTACTTGTGTTTTGCATACATTTTGTCGCGCTATCCTGCGCACCTCATCGCACTGTTTTGTGCACAATACTAGCGTTTTGCATGTATTTTATCGCACTATCTTTTGCACCTCATCGCACAATTTTGTGCACATTACTTGCGTTTTTCATGCATTTTATCGCGCTCTTTTGCGCATCGCGCTATTTTGCGCTGTGACCACTACTTGCATTTTCCACTCATTTTATCGCGCTATCTGGCGCACCTCATCGCACTGTTTTGTGCACATTACCTGCGTTTTGCATGCATTTTGTCGCGCTATCTTGCGCACCACATCGCACTGTTTTGTTCACATTACTTGCATTTTGCATGCATTTTATCGCGCTATTTTGCGCATCGCGCTATTTTGCGCTGTGACCATTAGTTGCATTTTCCATCCATTTTATCGCGCTATCTTGCGCACCTCATTGCACTGTTTTGTACACATTACTTGTGTTTTACATGCATTTTGTCGCGCTATCTTGCGCACTCATCACTCTGTTTTGTTCACATTACTTGCATTTTGCATGCATTTTATCGCGATATTTTGCGCATCGCGCAATTTTGCACTGTGACCGTTACTTGCATTTTCCATGCATTTTATCGCGCTATCTTGCGCACCTCATCGCACTGTTTTGTGCACATTACTTGCGTTTTGCATTCATTTTGTCGTGCTATCTTGCACACCTCATCGCACTGTTTTGTTCACATTACTTGCATTTTGCATGCATTTTATCGCGCTATTTTGTGCTGTGACCATTACTTGCATTTTGGATGCATTTTATCGCGCTATCTTGCGCAACTCAACGCACTGTTTTGTGCACATTACTTGCGTTTTGCATGCATTTTGTCGTGCAATCTTGCGCACCTCATCGCACTGTTTTGTTCACATTACTTGCATTTTGCATGCATTTTATCGCGCTATTTTGTGCTGTGACCATTACTTGCATTTTGGATGCATTTTATCGCGCTATCTTGCGCAACTCAACGCACTGTTTTGTGCACATTACTTGCGTTTTGCATGCATTTTTTCGCGCTATCTTGCGCACCTCATCGCACTGTTTCGTGCACAATACTAGCGTTTTGCATGTATTTTATCACACTATCTTTTGCACCTCATCGCACAATTTTGTGCACATTACTTGCGTTTTGCATGCATTTTATCGCGCTCTTTTGCGCATCGCGCTATTTTCCAGTGTGACCACTACTTGCGTTTTCCACGCATTTTATCGCGCTATCTTGCGTACCTCATCGCACTGTTTTGTGCACATTACTTGCGTTTTGCATGCATTTTGTCGCGCTATCTTGCGCACCACATCGCACTGTTTTGTTCACATTACTTGCATTTTGCATGCATTTTATCGCGCTATTTTGCGCATCGCGCTATTTTGCGCTGTGACCATTTGTTGCATTTTCCATCAATTTTATCGCGCTATCTTGCGCACCTCATCGCACTGTTTTGTGCACATTACTTGCTTTTTGTATGCATTTTGTCGCGCTATCTTGCGCACTCATCGCACTGCTTTGTTCACATTACTTGCATTTTGCATGCATTTTATCGCGGTATTTTGCGCATCGCGCTATTTTGCGCTGTGACCATTACTTGCATTTTCCATGCATTTTATCGCGCTATCTTGCGCATCTCATCGCACTGTTTTGTGCACATTACTTGTGTTTTGCATACATTTTGTCGCGCTATCCTGCGCACCTCATCGCACTATTTTGTGCACAATACTAGCGTTTTGCATGTATTTTATCGCACTATCTTTTGCACCTCATCGCACAATTTTGTGCACATTACTTGCGTTTTTCATGCATTTTATCGCGCTCTTTTGCGCATCGCGCTATTTTGCGCTGTGACCACTACTTGCATTTTCCACGCATTTTATCGCGCTATCTGGCGCACCTCATCGCACTGTTTTGTGCACATTACCTGCGTTTTGCATGCATTTTGTCGCGCTATCTTGCGCACCACATCGCACTATTTTGTTCACATTACTTGCATTTTGCATGCATTTTATCGCGCTATTTTGCGCATCGCGCTATTTTGCGCTGTGACCATTAGTTGCATTTTCCATCCATTTTATCGCGCTATCTTGCGCACCTCATCGCACTGTTTTGTGCACATTACTTGCGTTTTGCATGCATTTTGTCGCGCTATCTTGCGCACCTCATTGCACTGTTTTGTACACATTACTTGTGTTTTACATGCATTTTGTCGCGCTATCTTGCGCACTCATCACTCTGTTTTGTTCACATTACTTGCATTTTGCATGCATTTTATCGCGCTATCTTGCGCACCTCATCGCACTGTTTTGTGCACATTACTTGCGTTTTGCATTCATTTTGTCGTGCTATCTTGCACACCTCATCGCACTGTTTTGTTCACATTACTTGCATTTTGCATGCATTTTATCGCGCTATTTTGTGCTGTGACCATTACTTGCATTTTGGATGCATTTTATCGCGCTATCTTGCGCAACTCAACGCACTGTTTTGTGCACATTACTTGCGTTTTGCATGCATTTTGTCGTGCAATCTTGCGCACCTCATCGCACTGTTTTGTTCACATTACTTGCATTTTGCATGCATTTTATCGCGCTATTTTGTGCTGTGACCATTACTTGCATTTTGGATGCATTTTATCGCGCTATCTTGCGCAACTCAACGCACTGTTTTGTGCACATTACTTGCGTTTTGCATGCATTTTTTCGCGCTATCTTGCGCACCTCATCGCACTGTTTCGTGCACAATACTAGCGTTTTGCATGTATTTTATCACACTATCTTTTGCACCTCATCGCACAATTTTGTGCACATTACTTGCGTTTTGCATGCATTTTATCGCGCTCTTTTGCGCATCGCGCTATTTTCCAGTGTGACCACTACTTGCGTTTTCCACGCATTTTATCGCGCTATCTTGCGTACCTCATCGCACTGTTTTGTGCACATTACTTGCGTTTTGCATGCATTTTGTCGCGCTATCTTGCGCACCACATCGCACTGTTTTGTTCACATTACTTGCATTTTGCGTGCATTTTGTCGCGCTATTTTGCGCATCGCGCTATTTTGAGCTGTGACCGTTACTTGCATTTTCCATGCATTATATCGCGCTATCTTGCGCATCTCATCGCACTGTTTTGTGCACATTACTTGCGTTTTGCAGACATTTTGTCGCGCTATCTTACGCACCTCATCGCACTGTTTTGGGCACAATACTAGCGTTTTGCATGTATTTTATCGCAGTATCTTTTGCACCTCATCGCACAATTTTGTGCACATTACTTGCGTTTTGCAAGCATTTTATCGCGCTCTTTTGCGCATCGCGCTATTTTCCGCTGTGACCCCTACTTGCATTTTCCACGCATTTTATCGCGCTATCTTGCGCACCTCATCGCACTGTTTCGTGCAAATTACTTTCGTTTTGCATGCATTTTGTCGCGCTATCTTGCGTACTCATCGCACTGTTTTGTTCACATTACTTGCATTTTGCATGCATTTTATCGCGCTATTTTGCGCGTCGCGCAATTTTGCGCTGTGACCGTTACTTGCATTTTCCATGCATTTTATCGCGCTATCTTGCGCACCTCATCGCACTGTTTTGTGCACATTACTTGTGTTTTGCATGCATTTTGTCGTTCTATCTTGCGCACCTCATCGCACTGTTTTGTTCACATTACTTGCATTTTGCATGAATTTTATCGCGCTATTTTGTGCTGTGACAATTACTTGCATTTTGGATGCATTTTATCGCGCTATCTTGCGCAACTCAACGCACTGTTTTGTGCACATTACTTGCGTTTTGCATGCATTTTGTCGCGCTATCTTGCGCACCTCATTGCACTGTTTTGTGCACATTACTTGCGTTTTACATGCATTTTGTCGCGCTATCTAGCGCACTCATCACACTGTTTTGTTCACATTACTTGCATTTTGCATGCATTTTATCGCGCTATTTTGCGCATCGCGCAATTTTGCGCTGTGACCGTTACTTGCATTTTCCATGCATTTTATCGCGCTATCTTGCGCACCTCATCGCACTGTTTTGTGCACATTACTTGCGTTTTGCATGCATTTTGTCGTGCTATCTTGCGCACCTCATCGCACTGTTTTGTTCATATTACTTGCATTTTGCATGCATTTTATCGCGCTATTTTGTGCTGTGACCATTACTTGCATTTTGGATGCGTTTTATCGCGCTATCTTGCGCAACTCAACGCACTGTTTTGTGCACATTACTTGCGTTTTGCATGCATTTTTTCGCGCTATCTTGCGCACCTCATCGCACTGTTTCGTGCACAATACTAGCGTTTTGCATGTATTTTATCACACTATCTTTTGCACCTCATCGCACAATTTTGTGCACATTACTTGCGTTTTGCATTCATTTTATCGCGCTCTTTTGCGCTTCGCCCTATTTTGCAGTGTGACCACTACTTGCGTTTTCCACGCATTTTATCGCGCTATCTTGCGTACCTCATCGCACTGTTTTGTGCACATTACTTGCGTTTTGCATGCATTTTGTCGCGCTATCTTGCGCACCACATCGCACTATTTTGTTCACATTACTTGCATTTTGCATGCATTTTATCGCGCTATTTTGCGCATCGCGCTATTTTGCGCTGTGACCATTAGTTGCATTTTCCATCCATTTTATCGCGCTATCTTGCGCACCTCATCGCACTGTTTTGTGCACATTACTTGCTTTTTGTATGCATTTTGTCGCGCTATCTTGCGCACTCATCGCACTGTTTTGTTCACATTACTTGCATTTTGCATGCATTTTATCGCGCTATTTTGCGCATCGCGCTATTTTGCGCTGTGACCGTTACTTGCATTTTCCATGCATTTTATCGCGCTATCTTGCGCATCTCATCGCACTGTTTTGTGCACATTACATGCGTTTTGCATGCATTTTGTCGCGCTATCTTGCGCACCTCATCGCACTGTTTTGTGCACAATACTAGCGTTTTGCATGTATTTTATCGCACTATCTTTTGCACCTCATCGCACAATTTTGTGCACATTACTTGCATTTTGCATGCATTTTATCGCGCTCTTTTGCGCATCGCGCTATTTTGCGCTGTGACCACTACTTGCATTTTCAACGCATTTTATCGCGCTATCTTGCGCACCTCATCGCACTATTTTGTGCACATTACTTGCGTTTTGCATGCATTTTGTCGCGCTATCTTGCGCACCACATCGCACTGTTTTGTTGACATTACTTGCATTTTGCATGCATTTTATCGCGCTATTTGGCGCGTCGCGCTATTTTGCGCTGTGACCATTAGTTGCATTTTCCATCCATTTTATCGCGCTATCTTGCGCACCTCATCGCACTGTTTTGTGCAGATTACTTGCGTTTTGCATGCATTTTGTCGCGCTATCTTGCGCACTCATCGCACTGTTTTGTTCACATTACTTGCATTTTGCAAGCATTTTATCGCGTTATTTTGCTCATCGCGCAATTTTGCGCTGTGACCGTTACTTGCATTTTCCATGCATTTTATCGCGCTATTTTGCGCACCTCATCGCACTGTTTTGTGCACATTACTTGTGTTTTGCATGCATTTTGTCGTTCTATCTTGCGCACCTCATCGCACTGTTTTGTTCACATTACTTGCATTTTGCATTCATTTTATCTCGCTATTTTGTGCTGTGACAATTACTTGCATTTTGGATGCATTTTATCGCGCTATCTTGCGCAACTCAACGCACTATTTTGTGCACATTACTTGCGTTTTCCATGCATTTTGTCGCGCTATCTTGCGCACCTCATTGCACTGTTTTGTGCACATTACTTGCGTTTTACATGCATTTTGTCGCGCTATCTTGCGCACTCATCACACTGTTTTGTTCACATTACTTGCATTTTGCTTGCATTTTATCGCGCTATTTTGCGCATCGCGCTATTTTGCGCTGTGACCGTTACTTGCATTTTCCATGCATTTTATCGCGCTATCTTGCGCATCTCATCGCACTGTTTTGTGCACATTACTTGCGTTTTGCATGCATTTTGTCGCGCTATCTTGTGCACCTCATCGCACCGTTTCGTGCACAATACTAGCGTTTTGCATGTATTTTATCACACTATCTTTTGCACCTCATCGCACAATTTTGTGCACATTACTTGCGTTTTGCATGCATTTTATCGCGCTCTTTTGCGCATCGCGCGATTTTGCAGTGTGACCACTACTTGCGTTTTCCACGCATTTTATCGCGCTATCTTGCGTACCTCATCGCACTGTTTTGTGCACATTACTTGCGTTTTGCATGCATTTTGTCACGCTACCTTGTGCACCACATCGCACTGTTTTGTTCACATTATTTGCATTTTGCATGCATTTTATGGCGCTATTTTGCGCATCGCGCTATTTTGCGCTGTGACCATTAGTTGCATTTTCCATCCATTTTATCGCGCTATCTTGCGCACCTCATCGCACTGTTTTGTGCACATTACTTGCTTTTTGTATGCATTTTGTCACGCTATCTTGCGCACTCATCGCACTGTTTTGTTCACATTACTTGCATTTGGCATGCATTTTATCGCGCTATTTTGCGCATCGCGCTATTTTGCGCTGTGACCGTTACTTGCATTTTCCATGCATTTTATCGCGCTATCTTGCGCATCTCATCGCACTGTTTTGTGAACATTACTTGCGTTTTACATGCATTTTGTCGCGCTATCTTGTGCACCTCATCGCACTGTTTTGTGCACAATACTAGCGTTTTGCATGTATTTTATCGCACTATCTTTTGCACCTCATCACACAATTTTGTGCACATTACTTGCGTTTTGCATGCATTTTATCGCGCTCTTTTGCGCATCGCGCTATTTTGCGCTGTGACCACTACTTGCATTTTCCACGCATTTTATCGCGCTATCTTGCGCACCTCATCGCACTGTTTTGTGCACATTACTTACGTTTTGCATGTATTTTGTCACGCTATCTTGCGCACCACATCGCACTGTTTTATTCACATTACTTGCATTTTGCATGCATTTTATCGCGATATTTTGCGCATCGCGCTATTTTTCGCTGTGACCATTAGTTGCATTTTCCATCCATTTTATCGCGCTATCTTGCGCACCTCATCGCACTGTTTTGTGCACATTACTTGCGTTTTGCATGCATTTTGTCGCGCTATCTTGCGCACTCATCGCACTGTTTTGTTCACATTACTTGCATTTTGCAAGCATTTTATCGCGCTATTTTGCGCATCGCGCTATTTTACGCTGTGACCGTTACTTGCATTTGCATGCATTTTATCGCGCTATCTTGCGCACCTCATCGCACTGTTTTGTGCACATTACTTGCGTTTTGCATGCATTTTGTCGCGCTATCTTGCGCACCTCATCACACTATTTTCTTCACATTACTTGCATTTTGCATGCAGTTTATCGCGCTATTTTGCGCATCGCGGTATTTTGCCCTGTGACCATTACTTGCATTTTCCATGAATTTTACCGCGCTATCTTGCGCACTTCATCGCACTGTTTTGTGCACATTACTTGCATTTTGCATGCATTTTGTCGCGCTATCTTGCGCACTCATCGCACTGTTTTGTTCACATTACTTGCATTTTGCATGCATTTTATCGCGCTATTTTGTGCTGTGACCGTTACTTGCATTTTCCATGCATTTTATCGCGCTATCTTGCGCACCTCATCGCACTGTTTTGTTCACATTACTTACATTTTTCATGCATTTTATCGCGCTATTTTGTCCTGTGACCATTACTTGCATTTTGGATGCATTTTATCGCGCTATCTTGCGCAACTCAACGCACTGTTTTGTGCACATTACTTGCGTTTTGCATGCATTTTGTCGCGCTATCTTGCGCACCTCATCGCACTGTTTTGTTCACATTACTTGCATTTTGCATGCATTTTACCGCACTATTTTGCGCATCGCGCTATTTTGCGCTGTGACCATTTCTTGCATTTTGCATGCCTTTTATCGCGCTATCTTGCGCACCTCATCGCACTGTTTTGTGCACAATACTAGCGTTTTGCATGTATTTTATCACACTATCTTGTGCACCTCATCGCACAATTTTGTGCACCTTACTTGCGTTTTGCATGCATTTTATCGCGCTCTTTTGCACATCGCACTATTTTGCGCTGTGACCATTACTTGCATTTTCCATGCATTTTATCGCGCTATCTTGCGCACCTCATCGCACTGTTTTGTGCACATTACTTGCGTTTTGCATGCATTTTGTCGCGCTATCTTGCGCACCTCATCGCGCTGTTTTGTTCACATTACTTGCATTTTGCATGCTTTTTATCGCACTACAACAAAATACACATTTGGCGACCCAGAAATTGGTCGCCAAAAGTACACATTTCGTCGCCGAAAGAATCTGCGACAAATATACAATTTGTCGCCAATGGCCTGTCACTAAAAGTATTGGCGACGAAATCAGAAATTGTCGCCGTATGTAGACATTTAGCAACAAGAAAATTTGTCGCCAAAAATCATATATTTTGTCGCTATAAAATTACAATTTGTTGCTAAAAGGTTGAAATTTGGATAGGCCCTGTAGTTTTAGCGACAAATAAATGCGTCGCCAAAAGTACTATTTAACGACAAAATTAATATGGTCGCTAAAAATCACGTTTTTAGCGACGAATAAGTTTTGGCTGCGAAAAGTTCTTGGAATAACCACTAACTTTTAGCAACAAAAACAATATGTTGTCGCCAAATATATTAACAGCGACCAAAATACCACCTGTCACTAAAAATTCAGTACATAAATTTTGATTTTAATAATTTTCCTGTTCAAAATAATCCAAAACACCTGTTTTCCTGTGCACAATATATACACAAGTGTAATGTGAATAATAATACACCTGTGCATGACATTCATACTAATTCAAAATTAATAGCTATGAAAAATCCCAATAAACATAATTACAATTCTCTGACAATCTAAAACATGCATGCCAAAGTACTTACAAACTACTAACATCAAACCCATAAATACATTACCAAATGCTATGTCAAAATATTTTCAAAATTACAACCAAATATTTTGATGTTAAACATCTAACCAACAAGTCAATTACTAAAATCCTATGTCAAAATATTTGCAAAAATACAACACCAAATATTTTGATGCTAAACATTTAATCCATAAATCATTTACCAAAATCCTATGTCAAAATATTTCCAAAAACACAAAATCAAATCTTCTGATGTAGCCCAAACTATTTTCCACCATTGCCAATCTGTCACATGAAAAAACAAAACAATATTACATTGACAAAAAAAAAAAAAAAACAAAACAAAACAAGCTGTCCGTGCTAAGTTTCGATGGTTTCGGTGGTCATTTCACAGTTTCGACCCCCGAACGGGCCTTTTAAGTCTTGTATTTTACAAATTTCCTTCTAATTTTCTAACCGAAGATCCAATTGAGGTCCCGTTTGTTCCTACAAGTCTATTTAGGCCTTAACCAGCTGTCCGTGCTAAGTTTCGATGGTTTCGGTGGCCATTTCACAATTTCGGCCCCCGTACGGGCCTTTCAAGTCTTGTATTTTACAATTTTCCTTCTAATTTTCCAACCGGAGATCCAATAGAGGTTCCGTTTGTTCCAGTGCACAATCATACTTGCATGCATGAATCGACACATATCCTAAGCCTAAGGCACGTAAGAATTTTTTGGCTTCATAAAGGGTCCATGGAATCACTTGATCACTTACCGGTAGAAGGTCCTTTAATATCCCCAACAACATGTTGAAAGACTTATTGCTCCACTTGTTCAACACCTTCACATGAAGCATCTTAACAACAAATGATAAAAGAGAAAACTTACGACACCCAGGGTACAACTCTCTTTGAGCATCATTCAACAATTTGTTAAAGTTGGGCACGCCCTCTTTTTCAACATTGTTAGCCACATCATCGTCATTGTCATTGTCACCTTCCTCCTCATCCTCTTCATTTTCATCATCATTTATGGTAGTCCCCATGTAAACATCTTCTAACAAATTTAGGATTTCATCTTGATCTTCACCTGTCTCTGCTTCCATTCCATCCCCAACACTTCCAAAGTCATTGTGGTTGTCATTATTCAATGCATGAGATTGATTCATGGGAACAGATTCCCCGTGATGCACCCAAGTCTTATAAGAAGGAGACATCCCTTTCACAACTAAATGATACTCCACAATTTTACAAGTATGTCGTTCACAATTCAAACAGTCCATACATGGGCAACGAATCTTATCATTTGGCTCTACATTCATCATTGCAAATTGAACAAAAGCCTTCACCCTATCTCGATACTGGGAACTCATCCTATCCCTAAGTAACATCCAACTCTTATCCATATTTGGTCACCTACAAAGCCATGGTTATGTGAAATTCCTTTGAATTAGAGAATTACATGTCAAATAGTTCCTTGAGTCATATAAGTGTTTGTCATATCATGAATGCTCAAAACATTAGGTAAACATTGAGAAACAATAAAAAAATAATATTTTCTCTCAAAAAAGCCAAACCTTGTAATACATTTTTTTAATTTAACATTTAATTTAAAGATGCTGCATGTACACATGATGACATTGTATAGTATAAGAAACTATAAGTCAAATTATATGGTGATCTTCCAACATCCTATTGGCCTTGATGGCTGTTTTCCAATGATATTTGAACATATATGTTTTTTGTAATATTGTTAGCAAGACTTTAAATAGACGTAGCATTGCTCTTAAACTATTCTTACCTAATAAACTATAAACAGAAACTATACAAAACAGTTTAAATTGATTCTAAAAATAATAAATAACTATAAACAACTCATATAAACCATACAAAACAGTCCCATAATGTGGCATGAACCACATATAAACTGAAGGGTAATTTACAGTTGCCCTTTTATTTTTTATTTTTTTAATCAACAACAAATAACCCTTTATTGATGATGGATAACCTTACAGAAAGGAAGAAAACATCAACAAAAAGAGAGGGATGATGCAAGCAATACAGCAACTACAAACCAAAATAGAGGCATGCAACCTAATCCAAATACAAACAAAACAAAAAGAGCCATGGAACCAGTGCTAGCATAGGCCAAAAACAGCAACAGACACACATCAGATTAGCAGATTAGCATCAGGTTATCACCCAACAGATATAGACCAGCCACACAGTAGCAGAGAACCAGATTAACAAAAAATCAGATTATCACCCAACAGATACAGATTAGCAGATAATCAAATTATCACCCAGTAGTCCCACAAACAACCCTCATTTTATATGATGTGGCAGGAAACATGCATTTTCTATCTAATTTTGAACAAAAGTTAGTTTTAGGAGTAAATTAGAAAAAAACTTGAAACATGAATGATCAAAATAAAAAAAATAAAAAAATGACTAAAAATAAAGGGAAAAAGTGCAATTTATCGTAAAAGAATTGGATCCAAATATATATTGACTAGGTATCTATATTACTGGTTTGAAACATAGAGAGGTCCTACACAGTATCCTTGTTATCCATATCTCAATCAGGAACTTTGAACAAAGTTGCAACTAAGATTCTCTTTATTACCTTATGGGATTGTTCATGGACTTCATTTTATCAAAGTGTGTGATTTTAGCTTTGTTGTCACATACTCACCCAGAGACTTTACAAAAAGATAACTGATTATTTCTGTTTTCTTTTTAGGCCTGTTTGGGACTTATATTTTGGGTAAATAGTCAATAGAAAAAAATAGTTAATAAAACAAAATGTCATGTCCTATACATTAATCAACAACTTTTTTTTTTTACAATTATCTATTCACCTACAAAAAAAAAAATCCACAAATCATCCAAAACATAATTCTTTTTCATTTCATAAAAAAATAAAAAAATCAACTAAAATATTAAAGTTGCTAAATGACGTATCTAGTCCCATTTTTTTTGACAACTAGACTTATTAAATTTAATAAGGTTATATAGTTTCAAGATCATAGGTGTAGAAACTAAAATGACTAACTTGATAAATAAATTTAAAATGCCCTAAAATATAGTCAAAGCTTACTTGATGTAGTAATTGCCCCCAACGAATGATTGCAGCTTTTTTATCTCTTCGCATTAGCCAATAACCTATAACATTTGAATTGTAAATCAAAGTTTAAATTAAAATCGCACTGTACATGAAATTAATGGAGAGTGGACATGAAATGAATGTTATATGATGAAATTATTAAAAGGGTCACCGATACACAAAATATCTATAATTTTTTGGGCAATGAATAGTTGTAACTTGTAAGAATATTCAACACAAAACTGTGGTCCACCCTCATGACACACCACTTGAATAAAAATACAAAAAAAATGCAAGTTCCCTGGTTCATTCACATACCCAACAAAACAAAACAAGAGTCATATTTTGCATACTCCATCTAAACCAATGGCAAAGATGATCTCAGCCAATGCTCTTGAATATCCCATTAACATATGCTTCTTAATGCCATGTCATGCTGTGTGCTCACAATCGATGGGCCTCACTGACACACTGACAGCGGTGGTAAATATTAATCCAAACAATATTTTTTCACTTTTTAACAATGAAAAATATTTTTCACCCAAACAAATTATTTTTCATTGACTATAAAAAATATATTTTTTTGTTAACTTTTGTTTTCCTTCATAAAAAACTATAGAAAATACAGAAAATAAAAAATAACTTTCACTTAAACAAACGAGCTTAAGTTTGATCTCTGTTTTATTGGTAACATCCATTTACCTTTTTGCCCTCTAATGCTATATAATACATCACCAAGAAATAAAAAAAATAAAAAATAAAAAAGAACAGACACAGAGACAGACACCAAAATTCTCACAGCTCCAAAATCAATCACAAGAACAAAGAAGACACCATAAATTCTCTATAAAGTCTTATATAAACCATCCTTGCATCTCTTGAAAAAGCTCTAGATTTTGTTTCTTACAAAAATCAGTCCAAAAATTCCGAACATACCAGTCCCGAAAATTAGTTTCAAAATCAGTCCAAAAATTAGAATAGATCAATCCCGAAAATCACAATATCAGTCCGAAACTCACAATGAGTGAGAGTGAGAGGGAGAGGGAGAATGAGAGGGAGAGGGAAAGAGAGACGAAGAAGAGGGAGAGAAAAATACCTGTTTGTGCCGTCTCTGTTTTGTGCCGCTGCAGATTCTAAAATGAGAAGATGAAGAAGTCTCTTTTAGGTCAGTTTTGTTTATTCACTTATTAAAAAAAAAAAAAAAAAGACAGATTCAAAACGACGTCGTTTTGATAATAAATTTATTAGCGACGAAAATAATTTCGTTGCCATAAATAGCACTCACCTTTCAGCGACTAGTTTAATTCAGTCGCCAAAAAGTCGAAAATTGGCGACAAACAGTTTCGTCGCCATATATAAATTGCGTCGCCAAAACTTTTTTAGCGCTCCCGCGCGAAAAATTAAATTGGCGCCAACCATTTTTCGCGACGAATTTAAATATTTGTTGCTAATGGTGTATTTTTTGGCGACCAACACGTATATTGTCGCCAAAAAAATACAATTGGCAACCAAATTCAATTTTGTTGCTAAAACACGTCGCAGAAAATGCTTTTTGTTATAGTGTCGCGCTATTTTGCGCATCGCGCTATTTTGCGCTGTGACCATTACTTGCATTTTCCATGCATTTTATCGCGCTATCTTGCGCACCTCATCGCATTGTTTTGTGCGCATTACTTGCGTTTTGCATGCATTTTGTCGCACTATCTTGCGCACTCATCGCACTGTTTTGTTCACATTACTTGCATTTTCCATGCATTTTATCGCGCTATTTTGCGCTGTGACCGTTACTTGCATTGTCCATGCATTTTATCGCGCTATCTTGCGCACCTCATCGCACTATTTTGTGCACATTACTTGCGTTTTGCATGCATTTTGTCGCGCTATCTTGCGCGCCTCGTCGCACTGTTTTGTTCACATTACTTGCATTTTGCATGCATTTTACCGCGCTATTTTGCGCATCGCGCTATTTTGTGCTGTGACCATTACTTGCATTTTGTATACATTTTATCGCGCTATCTTGCGTAACTCAACGCACTGTTTTGTGCACATTACTTGCGTTTGGCATGCATTTTGTCGCGCTATCTTGCGCACCTCATCGCACTGTTTTGTTCACATTACTTGCATTTTGCATGCATTTTACCGCGCTATTTTGCGCATCGCGCTATTTTACGATGTGACCATTTCTTGAATTTTGCATGCCTTTTATTGCGCTATCTTGCGAACCTCATCGCACTGTTTTGTGCACAATACTAGCGTTTTGCATGTATTTGATCACACTATCTTGTGCACCTCATCGCATAATTTTGTGCACATTACTTGCGTTTTGCATGCATTTTATCGTGCTATTTTGCGCATCGCGCTATTTTGCGCATCGCGCTATTTTGCGCTGTGACCATTACTTGCATTTTCCATGCATTTTATCGCGCTATCTTGCGCACCTCATCGCACTGTTTTGTGCACATTACTTGCGTTTTGCGTGCATTTTGTCGCGCTATCTTGCGCACCTCATCGCACTATTTTGTTCACATTACTTGCATTTTGCATGCATTTTATCACGCTATTTTGCGCTTCGCGCTATTTTGCGCTGTGACCATTATTTGCATTTTCCATGCATTTTATCACGCTATCTTGCGCAACTCATCGCACTGTTTTGTGCACATTACTTGCGTTTTGCATGCATTTTGTCGCGCTCTCTTGCGCACCTGATCGCACTGTTTTGTTCACATTACTTGCATTTTGCATGCATTTTTTGGCGCTATTTTGCGCATCGCGCTATTTTGTGCTATGACCATTACTTGCATTTTGCATGCATTTTATCGCGCTATCTTGCGCAACTCATCGCACTGTTTTGTGCACATTACTTGCGTTTTGCGTGCATTTTGTCGCGCTATCTTGCGCACCTCATCGCACTATTTTGTTCACATTACTTGCATTTTGCATGCATTTTACCGCGCTATTTTGCGCATCGCGCTATTTTGCGCTGTGACCATTTCTGGCATTTTGCATGCCTTTTATCGCGCTATCTTGCGCACCTCATCGCACTGTTTTGTGCACAATACTAGCGTTTTCCATGTATTTTATCACACTAGCTTGGGCACCTCATCGCACAATTTTGTGCACATTACTTGCGTTTTGCATGCATTTTATCGAGCTATTTTGCGCTGTGACAATTGCTTGCATTTTCCATGCATTTTATCGCGCTATCTTGCTAACCTCATCGCACTGTTTTGTGCACATTACTTGCGTTTTGCATGCATTTTGTCGCGCTATCTTGCGCACCTCATCGCATTGTTTTGTTCACATTACTTGCATTTTGCATGAATTTTACCGCGCTATTTTGCGCATCGCGCTATTTTGCGCTGTGACCATTTCTTGCATTTTGCATGCCTTTTGTAACGCTATCTTGCGCACCTCATCGCACAGTTTTGTGCACATTACTTGCGTTTTGCATGCATTCTGTCGCGCTATCTTGCGCACCTCATCGCACTGTTTTGTTCACAATACTTGCATTTTGCATGCATTTTATCGTGCTATTTTGCGCATCGGTCTCTTTTATGCTATGGCCATCACTTGCATTTTGGATGCTTTTTATCGCGCTATCTTGCGCAACTCAACGCACAGTTTTGTGCACATTACTTGCGTTTTGCATGCATTTTGTCGCGCTATCTTGCGCACCTCATCGCACTGTTTTTTTCACATTACTTGCATTTTGCGTGCATTTTACCGCGCTATTTTGCGCATCGCGCTATTTTGCGCCGTGACCATTTCTTGCATTTTGCATGCCTTTTATCGCGCTATCTTGCGTGCCTCATCGCACTGTTTTGTGCACAATACTAGCGTTTTGCATGTATTTTATCACACTATCTTGTGCACCTCATCGCACAATTTTGTGCACATTACTTGCGTTTTGTATGCCTTTTAACGCGCTATTTTGCGCATCGCGCTATTTTGCGCTGTGACCATTTCTTGCATTTTCCATGCATTTTATCGCGCTATCTTGCGCACCTCATCGCACCGTTTTGTGCACATTACTTGCGTTTTGCATGCATTTTGTCGCGCTATCTTGCGCACCTCATCGCACTGTTTTGTTCACATTACATCCATTTTGCATGCATTTTATCGCGCTATTTTGCGCTGTGACCATTACTTGCATTTTCCATGCGTTTTATTGCGCTATCTTGCGCACCTCATCGCATTGTTTTGTGCACATTACTCGCGTTTTGCATGCATTTTGTCGCGCTATCCTGCGCACGTCATCGCACTGTTTTGTTCACATTACTTGCATTTTGCATGCATTTTATCGCGTTATTTTGCGCATCACGCTATTTTGTGCTGTGACCATTACTTGCATTTTGGATGCATTTTATCGCGCTATCTTTCGCAACTCAACGCACTGTTTTGTGCACATTACTTGCGTTTTGCATGCATTTTGTCGCGCTATCTTGCGCACCTCATCGCACTGTTTTGTTCACATCACTTGAATTTTGCATGCATTTTACCGCGCTATTTTGCGCATTGCGCTATTTTGCGCTGTGACCATTTCTTACATTTTGCATGCCTTTTATCGCGCTATCTTGCGCACCTGATCGCACTGTTTTGTGCGCAATACTAGCATTTTGCATGTATTTTATCACACTATCTTGTGCACCTCATCGCACAATTTTGTGCACATTACTTGCGTTTTGCTTGCATTTTATCGCGCTCTTTTGCGCATCGCGCTATTTTGCGCTGTGACCATTACATGCATTTTCCATGCATTTTATCGCGCTATCTTGCGCACCTCATCGCACTGTTTTGTGCACATTACTTGCGTTTCGCATGCATTTTGTCGCGCTATCTTGCGCACCTCATCGCACTGTTTTGTTCGCATTACTTGCATTTTACATGCATTTTATCGCGCTATTTTGCGCATCACGCTATTTTGTGCTGTGACCGTTACTTGCATTTTGGATGCATTTTGTCGCGCTATCTTGCGCAACTCAACGCACTGTTTTGTGCACATTACTTGCGTTTTGCATGCATTTTGTCGCGCTATCTTCCGCACCTCATCGCACTGTTTTGCTAGCATTACATGCATTTTGCATGCATTTTATCGCAATATTTTGCGCATCGCGCTATTTTGCGCTGTGACCATTACTTGCATTTTCCATGCATTTTATCGCGCTATCTTGCGCACCTCATCGCACTGTTTTGGGCACATTACTTGCGTTTTGCATGCATTTTGTCGCGCTATCTTGCGCGCTCATCGCACTATTTTGTTCACATTACTTGCATTTTGCATGCATTTTCTCGCGCTATTTTGCGCGTTGCGCTATTTTGCGCTGTGACCGTTACTTGCGTTTTCCATTCATTTTATCGCGCTATCTTGCGCACCTCATCGCACTGTTTTGTGCACATTACTTGCGTTTTGCATGCATTTTGTCGCGCTATCTTGCGCACCTCATCGCACCGTTTTGTTCGCGTTACTTGCATTTTGCATGCATTTTATCGCGCATCACGCTATTTTGTGCTGTGACCGTTACTTGCATTTCGGATGCATTTTATCGCGCTATCTTGCGCAACTCAACGCACTGTTTTGTGCACATTACTTGCGTTTTGCATGCATTTTGTCGCGCTATCTTGCGCACGTCATCGCACTGTTTTGTTCACATTACTTGCATTTTGCATGCATTTTAACGCGCTATTTTGCGCTGTGACCATTTCTTGCATTTTCCATGCATTTTATCGCTCTATCTTGCGCACCTCATCGCACCGTTTTGTGCGCATTACTTGCGTTTTGCATGCATTCTGTCGCGCTATCTTGCGCACCTCATCGCACTGTTTTGTTCACATTACTTGCATTTTGCATGCATTTTATCGCGCTATTTTGCGCATCGCGCTATTTTGCACTGTGACCATTACTTGCATTTTCCATGCATTTTATCGCGCTATCTTGCGTACCTCATCGCACTGTTTTGTGCACATTACTTGCATTTTGCATGCATTTTGTCGTGCTATCTTGCGCACTCATCGCACTGTTTTGTTCACATTACTTGCATTTTGCATGCATTTTATCGCGCTATTTTGCGCATTGCGCTATTTTGCGCTGTGACCGTTACTTGCATTTTCCATGCATTTTATCGCGCCATCTTGTGCACCTCATCGCACAATTTTGTGCACATTACTTGCGTTTTGCATGCATTTTATCGCGCTATTTTGCGCACCGCACTATTTTGCGCTGTGACCATTACTTGCATTTTCCATGCATTTTATCGCGCTATCTTACGCACCTCATCGCACTGTTTTGTGCACATTATTTGCGTTTTGCATGCATTTTGTCGCGCTATCTTGCGCATCTCATCGCACTGTTTTGTTCACATTACTTGCATTTTGCATTCATTTTATCGCGCTATTTTGTGCTGTGACCATTACTTGCATTTTGCAAGCATTTTATCGTGCTATCTTGCGCAACTCATCGCACTGTTTTGTGCACATTACTTGCGTTTTGCGTGCATTTTGTCACGCTATTTTGCGCACCTCATCGCACTGTTTTGTTCACATTGCTTGCATTTTGCATGCATTTTACCGCGCAATTTTGCGCTGTGACCATTTCTTGCATTTTGCATGCCTGTTATCGCGCTATCTTGCGCACCTCATCGCACTGTTTTTTGCGCAATACTAGCGTTATGCATGCATTTTATCACACTATCTTATGCACCTCATCGCATTATTTTGTGCACATTACTTGCGTTTTGCATGCATTTTATCGCGCTATTTTGCGCATCGCGCTATTTTGCGCTGTGACCGTTACTTGCATTTTCCATGCATTTTATCGCGCAATCTTGCTCAACTCATCGCACTGTTTTGTGCACATTACTTGCGTTTTGCATGCATTTTGTCGCGCTATCTTGCGCACCTCAGCGCACTGTTTTGTTCAGAATACATGCATTTTGCATCCATTTTACCGCGCTATTTTGCGCAACGCGCTATTTTGCGCTGTGACCATTTCTTGCATTTCGCATGCCTTTTATCGCGCTATCTAGCGCACCTCGTCGCACTGTTCTGTGCACAATGCTAGCATTTTGAATGCATTTTATCACACTATTTTGTGCACCTCATCGCACTATTTGGTGCACATTACTTGCGTTTTGCATGCATTTTACCGCGCTATTTTGCGCATCGCGCAATTCTTGCATTTTGCATGCCTTATATCGCGCTATCTTGCGCACCTCATCGCACTGTTTTGTGCACAATACTAGCGTTTTGCATGTATTTTATCACACTATCTTGTGCACTTCATCGCACAATTTTGTGCACATTACTTGAGTTTTGCATCCATTTTATCGCGCTACTTTGCGCGTCGCGCTATTTTGCGCTGTGACCATTACTTGCATTTTCCATGCATTTTATCGCGCTATCTTGCGCACCTCATCGCACTGTTTTGTGCACATTACTTGCGTTTTGCATGCATTCTGTCGCGCTATCTTGCGCACCTCATCGCACTGTTTTGTTAACATTACTTGCATTTTGCATTCATTTTACCGCGCTATTTTGCGCTGTGACCATTTCTTGCATTTTCCATGCATTTTATCGCGCTATCTTGCTAACCTCATCGCACTGTTTTGTGCACATTACTTGCGTTTTGCATGCATTTTGTCGCGCTATCTTGCGCACCTCATCGCATTGTTTTGTTCACATTACTTGCATTTTGCATGCATTTTACCGCGCTATTTTGCGCATCGCGCTATTTTGCGCTGTGACCGTTTCTTGCATTTTGCATGCCTTTTATATCGCTATCTTGCGCACCTCATCGCACAGTTTTGTGCACATTACTTGCGTTTGGCATGCATTTTGTCGCGCTATCTTGCGCACCTCATCGCACTGTTTTGTTCACATTACTTGCATTTTGCATGCATTTTATCGCGCTATTTTGCGCATCGGTCTCTTTTATGCTATGACCATTACTTGCATTTTGGATGCTTTTTATCGCGCTATCTTGCGCAACTCAACGCACTATCTTGTGCACATTACTTGCGTTTTGCATGCATTTTGTCGCGCTATCTTGCGCACCTCATCGCACTGTTTTTTTCACATTACTTGCATTTTGCGTGCATTTTACCGCGCTATTTTGCGCATCGCGCTATTTTGCGCCGTGACCATTTCTTGCATTTTGCATGCCTTTTATCGCGCTATCTTGCGTGCCTCATCGCACTGTTTTGTGCACAATACTAGCGTTTTGCATGTATTTTATCACACTATCTTGTGCACCTCATCGCACAATTTTGTGCACATTACTTGCGTTTTGTATGCCTTTTAACGCGCTATTTTGCGCATCGCGCTATTTTGCGCTGTGACCATTTCTTGCATTTTCCATGCATTTTATCGCGCTATCTTGCGCACCTCATCGCACCGTTTTGTGCACATTACTTGCGTTTTGCATGCATTTTGTCGCGCTATCTTGCGCACCTCATCGCACTGTTTTGTTCACATTACATCCATTTTGCATGCATTTTATAGCGCTATTTTGCGCATCGCGGTATTTTGCGCTGTGACCATTACTTGCATTTTCCATGCCTTTTATCGTGCTATCTTGCGCACCTCATCGCATTGTTTTGTGCACATTACTCGCGTTTTGCATGCATTTTGTCGCACTATCCTGCGCACGTCATCGCACTGTTTTGTTCACATTACTTGCATTTTGCATGCATTTTATCGCGTTATTTTGCGCATCGCGCTATTTTGTGCTGTGACCATTACTTGCATTTTGGATGCATTTTATCGCGCTATCTTGCGCAACTCAACGCACTGTTTTGTGCACATTACTTGCGTTTTGCATGCATTTTGTCGCGCTATCTTGCGCACCTCATCGCACTGTTGTGTTCACATTACTTGCATTTTGCATGCATTTTACCGCGCTATTTTGCGCATTGCGCTATTTTACGCTGTGACCATTTCTTGCATTTTGCATTCCTTTTATCGCGCTATCTTGCGCACCTGATCGCACTGTTTTGTGCACAATACTAGCATTTTGCATGTATTTTATCACCCTATCTTGTGCACCTCATCGCACAATTTTGTGCACATTACTTGCGTTTTGATTGCATTTTATCGCGCTCTTTTGCGCATCGCGCTATTTTGCGCTGTGACCCTTACTTGCATTTTCCAAGCATTTTATCGCGCTATCTTGCGCACCTCATCGCACTGTTTTGTGCACATTACTTGCGTTTTGCATGCATTTTGTTGCGCTATCTTGCGCACCTCATCGCACTGTTTTGTTCGCATTACTTGCATTTTGCATGCATTTTATCGCGCTATTTTGCGCATCACGTATTTTGTGCTGTGACCGTTACTTGCATTTTGGATGCATTTTGTCGCGCTATCTTGCGCAACTCAACGCACTGTTTTGTGCACATTACTTGCGTTTTGCATGCATTTTGTCGCGCTATCTTGCGCACCTCATCGCACTGTTTTGTTCACATTACTTGCATTTTGCATGTATTTTAACGCGCTATTTTGCGCATCGCGCTATTTTGCGCTGTGACCATTACTTGCATTTTGGATGCTTTTTATCGCGCTATCTTGCGCAACTCAACGCACTATCTTGTGCACATTACTTGCGTTTTGCATGCATTTTGTCGCGCTATCTTGCGCACCTCATCGCACTGTTTTTTTCACATTACTTGCATTTTGCGTGCATTTTACCGCGCTATTTTGCGCATCGCGCTATTTTGCGCCGTGACCATTTCTTGTATTTTGCATGCCTTTTATCGCGCTATCTTGCGTGCCTCATCGCACTGTTTTGTGCACAATACTAGCGTTTTGCATGTATTTTATCACACTATCTTGTGCACCTCATCGCACAATTTTGTGCACATTACTTGCGTTTTGTATGCCTTTTAACGCGCTATTTTGCGCATCGCGCTATTTTGCGCTGTGACCATTTCTTGCATTTTCCATGCATTTTATCGCGCTATCTTGCGCACCTCATCGCACCGTTTTGTGCACATTACTTGCGTTTTGCATGCATTTTGTCGCGCTATCTTGCGCACCTCATCGCACTGTTTTGTTCACATTACATCCATTTTGTATGCATTTTATAGCGCTATTTTGCGCATCGCGCTATTTTGCGCTGTGACCATTACTTGCATTTTCCATGCCTTTTATCGCGCTATCTTGCGCACCTCATCGCATTGTTTTGTGCACATTACTCGCGTTTTGCATGCATTTTGTCGCACTATCCTGCGCACGTCATCGCACTGTTTTGTTCACATTACTTGCATTTTGCATGCATTTTATCGCGTTATTTTGCGCATCGCGCTATTTTGTGCTGTGACCATTACTTGCATTTTGGATGCATTTTATCGCGCTATCTTGCGCAACTCAACGCACTGTTTTGTGCACATTACTTGCGTTTTGCATGCATTTTGTCGCGCTATCTTGCGCACCTCATCGCACTGTTTTGTTCACATTACTTGCATTTTGCATGCATTTTACCGCGCTATTTTGCGCATTGCGCTATTTTACGCTGTGACCATTTCTTGCATTTTGCATTCCTTTTATCGCGCTATCTTGCGCACCTGATCGCACTGTTTTGTGCACAATACTAGCATTTTGCATGTATTTTATCACCCTATCTTGTGCACCTCATCGCACAATTTTGTGCACATTACTTGCGTTTTGATTGCATTTTATCGCGCTCTTTTGCGCATCGCGCTATTTTGCGCTGTGACCCTTACTTGCATTTTCCATGCATTTTATCGCGCTATCTTGCGCACCTCATCGCACTGTTTTGTGCACATTACTTGCGTTTTGCATGCATTTTGTTGCGCTATCTTGCGCACCTCATCGCACTGTTTTGTTCGCATTACTTGCATTTTGCATGCATTTTATCGCGCTATTTTGCGCATCACGTATTTTGTGCTGTGACCGTTACTTGCATTTTGGATGCATTTTGTCGCGCTATCTTGCGCAACTCAACGCACTGTTTTGTGCACATTACTTGCGTTTTGCATGCATTTTGTCGCGCTATCTTGCGCACCTCATCGCACTGTTTTGTTCACATTACTTGCATTTTGCATGTATTTTAACGCGCTATTTTGCGCATCGCGCTATTTTGCGCTGTGACCATTTCTTGCATTTTCCATGTATTTTATCGCTCTATCTTGCGCACCTCATCGCACCGTTTTGTGCACATTACTTGCGTTTTGCATGCATTTTGTCGCGTTATCTTGCGCACCTCATCGCACTGTTTTTTTCACATTACTTGCATTTTGCGTGCATTTTACCGCGCTATTTTGCGCATCGCGCTATTTTGCGCCGTGACCATTTCTTGCATTTTGCATGCCTTTTATCGCGCTATCTTGCGTGCCTCATCGCACTGTTTTGTGCACAATACTAGCGTTTTGCATGTATTTTATCACACTATCTTGTGCACCTCATCGCACAATTTTGTGCACATTACTTGCGTTTTGTATGCCTTTTAACGCGCTATTTTGCGCATCGCGCTATTTTGCGCTGTGACCATTTCTTGCATTTTCCATGCATTTTATCGCGCTATCTTGCGCACCTCATCGCACCGTTTTGTGCACATTACTTGCGTTTTGCATGCATTTTGTCGCGCTATCTTGCGCACCTCATCGCACTGTTTTGTTCACATTACATCCATTTTGCATGCATTTTATAGCGCTATTTTGCGCATCGCGCTATTTTGCGCTGTGACCATTACTTGCATTTTCCATGCCTTTTATCGCGCTATCTTGCGCACCTCATCGCATTGTTTTGTGCACATTACTCGCGTTTTGCATGCATTTTGTCGCACTATCCTGCGTACGTCATCGCACTGTTTTGTTCACATTACTTGCATTTTGCATGCATTTTATCGCGTTATTTTGCGCATCGCGCTATTTTGTGCTGTGACCATTACTTGCATTTTGGATGCATTTTATCGCGCTATCTTGCGCAACTCAACGCACTGTTTTGTGCACATTACTTGCGTTTTGCATGCATTTTGTCGCGCTATCTTGCGCACCTCATCGCACTGTTTTGTTCACATTACTTGCATTTTGCATGCATTTTACCGCGCTATTTTGCGCATTGCGCTATTTTGCGCTGTGACCATTTCTTGCATTTTGCATTCCTTTTATCGCGCTATCTTGCGCACCTGATCGCACTGTTTTGTGCACAATACTAGCATTTTGCATGTATTTTATCACCCTATCTTGTGCACCTCATCGCACAATTTTGTGCACATTACTTGCGTTTTGCTTGCATTTTATCGCGCTCTTTTGCGCATCGCGCTATTTTGCGCTGTGACCCTTACTTGCATTTTCCATGCATTTTATCGCGCTATCTTGCGCACCTCATCGCACTGTTTTGTGCACATTACTTGCGTTTTGCATGCATTTTGTTGCGCTATCTTGCGCACCTCATCGCACTGTTTTGTTCGCATTACTTGCATTTTGCATGCATTTTATCGCGCTATTTTGCGCATCACGCTATTTTGTGCTGTGACCGTTACTTGCATTTTGGATGCATTTTGTCGCGCTATCTTGCGCAACTCAACGCACTGTTTTGTGCACATTACTTGCGTTTTGCATGCATTTTGTCGCGCTATCTTGCGCACCTCATCGCACTGTTTTGTTCACATTACTTGCATTTTGCATGTATTTTAACGCGCTATTTTGCGCATCGCGCTATTTTGCGCTGTGACCATTTCTTCCATTTTCCATGTATTTTATCGCTCTATCTCGCGCACCTCATCGCACCGTTTTGTGCACATTACTTGCGTTTTGCATGCATTTTGTCGCGCTATCTTGCGCACCTCATCGCACTGTTTTGTTCACATTACTTGCATTTTGCATGCATTTTATCGCGCTATTTTGCGCATCGCGCTATTTTGCGCTGTGACCATTACTTGCATTTTCCATGCATTTTATCGCGCTATCTTGCGTACCTCATCGCACTGTTTTGTGCACATTACTTGCATTTTGCATGCATTTTGTCGCGCTATCTTGCGCACTCATCGCACTGTTTTGTTCACATTACTTGCATTTTGCATGCATTTTGTCGCGCTATTTTGCGCATTGCGCTATTTTGCGCTGTGACCGTTACTTGCATTTTCCATGCATTTTATCGCGCCATCTTGTGCACCTCATCGCACAATTTTGTGCACATTACTTGCGTTTTGCATGCATTTTATCGTGTTGTTTTGCGCACCGCACTATTTTGCGCTGTGACCATTACTTGCATTTTCCATGGATTTTGTCGCGCTATCTTACGCACCTCATCGCACTGTTTTGTGCACATTACTTGCGTTTTGCATGCATTTTGTCGCGCTATCTTGCGCATCTCATCGCACTGTTTTGTTCACATTACTTGCATTTTACATTCATTTTATCGCGCTATTTTGTGCTGTGACCATTACTTGCATTTTGCAAGCATTTTATCACGCTATCTTGCGCAACTCATCGCACTGTTTTGTGCACATTACTTGCGTTTTGCGTGCATTTTGTCGCACTACCTTGCGCACCTCATCGCACTGTTTTGTTCACATTGCTTGCATTTTGCATGCATTTTACCGCGCAATTTTGCGCTGTGACCATTTCTTGCATTTTGCATGCCTGTTATCGCGCTATCTTGCGCACCTCATCGCACTGTTTTGTGCACAATACTCGCGTTATGCATGCATTTTATCACACTATCTTATGCACCTCATCGCACTATTTTGTGCACATTACTTGCGTTTTGCATGCATTTTATCGCGCTATTTTGCGCATCGCGCTATTTTGCGCTGTGACCGTTACTTGCATTTTCCATGCATTTTATCGCGCAATCTTGCTCAACTCATCGCACTGTTTTGTGCACATTACTTGCGTTTTGCATGCATTTGGTCGCGCTATCTTGCGCACCACAGCGCACTGTTTTGTTCACAATACATGCATTTTGCATCCATTTTACCGCGCTATTTTGCGCAACGCGCTATTTTGCGCTATGACCATTTCTTGCATTTCGCATGCCTTTTATCGCGCTATCTAGCGCACCTCATCGCACTGTTCTGTGCACAATGCTAGCGTTTTGAATGCATTTTATCACACTATCTTGTGCACCTCATCGCACTATTTTGTGCACATTACTTGCGTTTTGCATGCATTTTACCGCGCTATTTTGCGCATCGCGCAATTCTTGCATTTTGCATGCCTTTTATCGCGATATCTTGCGCACCTCATCGCACTGTTTTGTGCACAATACTAGCGTTTTGCATGTATTTTATCACACTATCTTGTGCACCTCATCGCACAATTTTGTGCACATTACTTGAGTTTTGTATCCATTTTATCGCGCTATTTTGCGCTGTGACCATTACTTGCATTTTCCATGCATTTTATCGCGCTATCTTGCGCACCTCATCGCACTGTTTTGTGCACATTACTTGCGTTTTGCATGCATTCTGTCGCGCTATCTTGCGCACCTCATCGCACTGTTTTGTTCACATTACTTGCATTTTGCATTCATTTTACCGCGCTATTTTGCGCTGCGACCATTTCTTGCATTTTCCATGCATTTTATCGCGCTATCTTGCTAACCTCATCGTACTGTTTTGTGCACATTACTTGCGTTTTGCATGCATTTTGTCGCGCTATCTTGCGCACCTCATCGCATTGTTTTGTTAACATTACTTGCATTTCGCATGCATTTTACCGCGCTATTTTGCGCATCGCGCTATTTTGCGCTTTGACCATTTCTTGCATTTTGCAGGCCTTTTATATCGCTATCTTGCGCACCTCATCGCACAATTTTGTGCACATTACTTGCGTTTTGCATTCATTCTGTCGCGCTATCTTGCGCACCTCATCGCACTGTTTTGTTCACATTACTTGCATTTTGCATGCATTTTATCACGCTATTTTGCGCATCGGTCTCTTTTATGCTATGAACATTACTTGCATTTTGGATGCTTTTTATCGCGCTATCTTGCGCAACTCAACGCACTATTTTGTGCACATTACTTGCGTTTTGCATGCATTTTGTCCCGCTATCTTGCGCACCTCATCGCACTGTTTTGTTCACATTACTTGCATTTTGCATGTATTTTAACGCGCTATTTTGCGCATCGCGCTATTTTGCGCTGTGACCATTTCTTGCATTTTCCATGTGTTTTATCGCTCTATCTTGCGCACCTCATCGCACCGTTTTGTGCACATTACTTGCGTTTTGCATGCATTTTGTCGCGCTATCTTGCGCACCTCATCGCACTGTTTTGTTCACATTACTTGCATTTTGCATGCATTTTATCGCGCTATTTTGCGCATCGCGCTAGTTTGCGCTGTGACCATTACTTGCATTTTCCATGCATTTTATCGCGCTATCTTGCGTACCTCATCGCACTGTTTTGTGCACATTACTTGCATTTTGCATGCATTTTGTCGCGCTATCTTGCGCACTCATCGCACTGTTTTGTTCACATTACTTGCATTTTGCATGCATTTTGTCGCGCTATTTTGCGCATCGCGCTATTTTGCGCTGTGACCGTTACTTGCATTTTCCATGCATTTTATCGCGCCATCTTGTGCACCTCATCGCACAATTTTGTGCACATTACTTGCGTTTTGCATGCATTTTATCGTGCTGTTTTGCGCACCGCACTATTTTGCGCTGTGACCATTACTTGCATTTTCCATGGATTTTGTCGCGCTATCTTACGCACCTCATCGCACTGTTTTGTGCACATTACTTGCGTTTTGCATGCATTTTGTCGCGCTATCTTGCGCATCTCATCGCACTGTTTTGTTCACATTACTTGCATTTTGCATTCATTTTATCGCGCTATTTTGTGCTGTGACCATTACTTGCATTTTGCAAGCATTTTATCGCGCTATCTTGCGCAACTCATCGCACTGTTTTGTGCACATTACTTGCGTTTTGCGTGCATTTTGTCGCTCTATCTTGCGCACCTCATCGCACCGTTTTGTTCACATTGCTTGCATTTTGCATGCATTTTACCGCGTAATTTTGCGCTGTGACCATTTCTTGCATTTCGCATGCCTGTTATCGCGCTATCTTGCGCACCTCATCGCACTGTTTTGTGCACAATACTCGCGTTATGCATGCATTTTATCACACTATCTTATGCACCTCATCGCACTATTTTGTGCACATTACTTGCGTTTTGCATGCATTTTATCGTGCTATTTTGCGCATCGCGCTATTTTGCGCTGTGACCGTTACTTGCATTTTCCATGCATTTTATCGCGCAATCTTGCTCAACTCATCGCACTGTTTTGTGCACAATACTTGCGTTTTGCATGCATTTTGTCGCGCTATCTTGCGCACCACAGCGCACTGTTTTGTTCACAATACATGCATTTTGCATCCATTTTACCGCGCTATTTTGCGCAACGCGCTATTTTGCGCTGTGACCATTTCTTGCATTTCGCATGCCTTTTATCGCGCTATCTAGCGCACCTCATCGCACTGTTCTGTGCACAATGCTAGCGTTTTGAATGCATTTTATCACACTATCTTGTGCACCTCATCGCACTATTTTGTGCACATTACTTGCGTTTTGCATGCATTTTACCGCGCTATTTTGCGCATCGCGCAATTCTTGCATTTTGCATGCCTTTTATCGCGATATCTTGCGCACCTCATCGCACTGTTTTGTGCACAATACTAGCGTTTTGCATGTATTTTATCACACTATCTTGTGCACCTCATCGCACAATTTTGTGCACATTACTTCAGTTTTGCATCCATTTTATCGCGCTATTTTGCGCTATGACCATTACTTGCATTTTCCATGCATTTTATCGCGCTATCTTGCGCACCTCATCGCACTGTTTTGCGCACATTACTTGCGTTTTGCATGCATTCTGTCGCGCTATCTTGCGCACCTCATCGCACTGTTTTGTTCACATTACTTGCATTTTGCATTCATTTTACCGCGCTATTTTGCGCTGTGACCATTTCTTGCATTTTCCATGCATTTTATCGCGCTATCTTGCTAACCTCATCGTACTGTTTTGTGCACATTACTTGCGTTTTGCATGCATTTTGTCGCGCTATCTTGCGCACCTCATCGCATTGTTTTGTTCACATTACTTGCATTTTGCATGCATTTTACCGCGCTATTTTGCGCATCGCGCTATTTTGCGCTGTGACCATTTCTTGCATTTTGCAGGCCTTTTATATCGCTATCTTGCGCACCTCATCGCACAGTTTTGTGCACATTACTTCAGTTTTGCATCCATTTTATCGCGCTATTTTGCGCTATGACCATTACTTGCATTTTCCATGCATTTTATCGCGCTATCTTGCGCACCTCATCGCACTGTTTTGCGCACATTACTTGCGTTTTGCATGCATTCTGTCGCGCTATCTTGCGCACCTCATCGCACTGTTTTCTTCACATTACTTGCATTTTGCATGCATTTTGCATGCATTTTATCGCGCTATTTTGCGCATCGGTCTCTTTTATGCTATGACCATTACTTGCATTTTGGATGCTTTTTATCGCGCTATCTTGCGCAACTCAACGCACTATTTTGTGCACATTACTTGCGTTTTGCATGCATTTTGTCGCGCTATCTTGCGCACCTCATCGCACTGTTTTTTTCACATTACTTGCATTTTGCGTGCATTTTACCGCGCTATTTTGCGCCGTGACCATTTCTTGCATTTTGCATGCCTTTTATCGCGCTATCTTGCGTGCCTCATCGCACTGTTTTGTGCACAACACTAGCGTTTTGCATGTATTTTATCACACTATCTTGTGCACCTCATCGCACAATTTTGTGCACATTACTTGCGTTTTGTATGCCTTTTAACGCGCTATTTTGCGCATCGCGCTATTTTGCGCTGTGACCATTTCTTGCATTTTCCATGCATTTTATCGCGCTATCTTGCGCACCTCATCGCACCGTTTTGTGCACATTACTTGCGTTTTGCATGCATTTTGTCGCGCTATCTTGCGCACCTCATCGCACTGTTTTGTTCACATTACATCCATTTTGCATGCATTTTATCGCGCTATTTTGCGCATCGCGCTATTTTGCGCTGTGACCATTACTTGCATTTTCCATGCATTTTATCGCGCTATCTTGCGCACCTCATCGCATTGTTTTGTGCACATTACTCGCGTTTTGCATGCATTTTGTCGCGCTATCCTGCGCACGTCATCGCACTATTTTGTTCACATTACTCGCATTTTGCATGCATTTTATCGCGTTATTTTGCGCATCGCGCTATTTTGTGCTGTGACCATTACTTGCATTTTGGATGCATTTTATCGCGCTATCTTGCGCAACTCAACGCACTGTTTTGTGCACATTACTTGCGTTTTGCATGCATTTTGTCGCGCTATCTTGCGCACCTCATCGCACTGTTTTTTCACATTACTTGCATTTTGCATGCATTTTACCGTGCTATTTTGCGCATTGCGCTATTTTCCGCTGTGACCATTTCTTGCATTTTGCATGCCTTTTATCGCGCTATCTTGCGCACCTGATCGCACTGTTTTGTGCACAATACTAGCATTTTGCATGTATTTTATCACACTATCTTGTGCACCTCATCGCACAATTTTGTGCACATTACTTGCGTTTTGCTTGCATTTTATCGCGCTCTTTTGCGCATCGCGCTATTTTGCGCTGTGACCATTACTTGCATTTTCCATGCATTTTATCGTGCTATCTTGCGCACCTCATCGCATTGTTTTGTGCACATTACTTGCGTTTTGCATGCATTTTGTCGCGCTATCTTGCGCACCTCATCGCACTGTTTTGTTCGCATTACTTGCATTTTGCATGCATTTTATCGCGCTATTTTGCGCATCACGCTATTTTGTGCTGTGACCGTTACTTGCATTTTGGATGCATTTTGTCGCGCTATCTTGCGCAACTCAACGCACTGTTTTGTGCACATTACTTGCGTTTTGCATGCATTTTGTCGCGCTATCTTGCGCACCTCATCGCACTGTTTTGCTAACATTACTTGCATTTTGCATGCATTTTATCGCAATATTTTGCGCATCGCGCTATTTTGCGCTGTGACCATTACTTGCATTTTCCATGCATTTTATCGCGCTATCTTGCGCACCTCATCGCACTGTTTTGGGCACATTACTTGCGTTTTGCATGCATTTTGTCGCGCTATCTTGCGCACTCATCGCACTATTTTGTTCACATTACTTGCATTTTGCAAGCATTTTCTCGCGCTATTTTGCGCATCGCGCTATTTTGCGCTGTGACCGTTACTTGCATTTTCCATGCATTTTATCGCGCTATCTTGCGCACCTCATCGCACTGTTTTGTGCACATTACTTGCGTTTTGCATGCATTTTTTCGCGCTATCTTGCGCACCTCATCGCACTGTTTTGTTCGCATTACTTGCATTTTGCATGCATTTTACCGCGCTATTTTGCGCATCACGCTATTTTGTGCTGTGACCGTTACTTGCATTTTGGATGCATTTTGTCACGCTATCTTGCGCAACTCAACGCACTGTTTTGTGCACATTACTTGCGTTTTGCATGCATTTTGTCGCGCTATCTTGCGCACGTCGTCGCACTGTTTTGTTCACATTACTTGCATTTTGCATGCATTTTAATGCGCTATTTTGCGCATCGCCCTATTTTGCGCTGTGACCATTTCTTGCATTTTCCATGCATTTTATCGCTCTATCTTGCGCACCTCATCGCACCGTTTTGTGCACATTACTTGCGTTTTGCATGCATTTTGTCGCGCTATCTTGCGCGCCTCATCGCACTGTTTTGTTCACATTACTTGCATTTTGCATGCATTTTATCGTGCTATTTTGCGCATCGCGCTATTTTGCGTTGTGACCATTACTTGCATTTTCCATGCATTTTATCGCGCTATCTTGCGTACCTCATCGCACTGTTTTGTGCACATTACTTGCATTTTACATGCATTTTGTCGCGCTATCTTGCGCACTCATCGCACTGTTTTGTTCACATTACTTGCATTTTGCATGCATTTTATCGCGCTATTTTGCGCATTGGGCTATTTTGCGCTGTGACCGTTACTTGCATTTACCATGCATTTTATCGCGCCATCTTGTGCACCTCATCGCACAATTTTGTGCACATTACTTGCGTTTTGCATGCATTTTATCGCGCTATTTTGCGCGCCGCACTATTTTGCGCTGTGACCATTACTTGCATTTTCCATGCATTTTATCGTGATATCTTACGCACCTCATCGCACTGTTTTGTGCACATTACTTGCGTTTTGCATGCATTTTGTCGCGCTATCTTGCGCATCTCATCGCACTGTTTTGTTCACATTACTTGCATTTTGCGTTCATTTTATCGCGTATTTTGTGCTGTGACCATTACTTGCATTTTGCAAGCATTTTATCGCGCTATCTTGCGCAACTCATCGCACTGTTTTGTGCACATTACTTGCGTTTTGCGTGCATTTTGTCGCGCTATCTTGCGCACCTCATCGCACTGTTTTGTTCACATTGCTTGCATTTTGCATGCATTTTACCGCGCAATTTTGCACTGTGACCATTTCTTGCATTTTGCATGCTTGTTATCGCGCTATCTTGCGCACCTCATCGCACTGTTTTGTGCACAATACTAGCGTTATGCATGCATTTTATCACACTATCTTAGGCACCTCATCGCACTATTTTGTGCACATTACTTGCGTTTTGCATGCATTTTATCGCGCTATTTTGCGCATCGCGCTATTTTGCGCTGTGACCGTTACTTGCATTTTCCATGCATTTTATCGCGCAATCTTGCTCAACTCATCGCACTGTTTTGTGCACATTACTTGCGTTTTGCATGCATTTTGTCGCGCTATCTTGCGCACCTCAGCGCACTGTTTTGTTCACAATAAATGCATTTTGCATCCATTTTACGGCGCTATTTTGCGCTGTGACCATTTCTTGCATTTCGCATGCCTTTTATCGCGCTATCTAGCGCACCTCATCGCACTGTTCTGTGCACAATGCTAGCGTTTTGAATGCAATTTATCACACTATCTTGTGCACCTCATCGCACTATTTTGTGCACATTACTTGCGTTTTGCATGCATTTTACAGCGCTATTTTGCGCATCGCGCAATTCTTGCATTTTGCATGCCTTTTATCGCGCTATCTTGCGCACCTCATCGCACTGTTTTGTGCACAATACTAGCGTTTTGCATGTATTTTATCACACTATCTTGTGCACCTCATCGCACAATTTTGTGCACATTACTTGAGTTTTGCATCCATTTTATCGCGCAATTTTGCGCATCGCGCTATTTTGCGCTGTGACCATTACTTGCATTTTCCATGCATTTTATCGCGCTATCTTGCGTACCTCATCGCACTGTTTTGTGCACATTACTTGCGTTTTGCATGCATTCTGTCGCGCTATCTTGCGCACCTCATCGCACTGTTTTGTTCACATTACTTGCATTTTGCATTCATTTTACCGCGCTATTTTGCGTTGTGACCATTTCTTGCATTTTGCATGCCTTTTATCGCCCTATCTTGCGCACCTCATCGCACTGTTTTGTGCACAATACTAGCGTTTTGCATTTATTTTATCACACTATCTTGTGCACCTCATCGCACAATTTTGTGCACATTACTTGCGTTTTGCATGCATTTTATCGCGCTCTTTTGCGAATCGCGCTTTTTTGCGCTGTGACCATTACTTGCGTTTTCCATGCATTTTATCGCGCTATCTGGCGCACCTCATCGCACTGTTTTGTGCACATTACTTGCGTTTTGCATGCATTTTGTCGCGCTATCTTGCGCACCTCATCGCACGCTTTTGTTCACATTACATGCATTTTGCATGCATTTTATCGCGCTATTTTGCGCTGTGACAATTACTTGCATTTTCCATGCATTTTATCGCGCTCTCTTGCGCACCTCATCTCACTGTTTTGTGCACATTACTTGCGTTTTGCATGCATTTTGTCGCGCTATCTTGCGCACTCATCGCACTGTTTTGTTCACTTTACATGCATTTTGCATGCATTTTATGGCGCTATTTTGCGCACCGCGCTATTTTGCGCTGTGACCATTACTTGCATTTTCCATGCATTTTATCGCGCTATCCTGCGCACCTCATCGCATCGTTTTGGGCACATTACTTGCGTTTTGCATGCATTTTGTCGCGCTATCTTGCGCACTCATCGCCCTATTTTGTTCACATTACTTGCATTTTGCATGCATTTTCTCGCGCTATTTTGCGCATCGCGCTATTTTGCGTTGTGACCGTTACTTGCATTTTCCATGCATTTTATCGCGCTATCTTGCGTACCTCATCGCACTGTTTTGTGCACATTACTTGCGTTTTGCATGCATTTTTTCGCGCTATCTTGCGCACCTCATCGCACTGTTTTGTTCGCATTACTTGCATTTTGCATGCATTTTATCGCGCTATTTTGCGCATCACGCTATTTTGTGCTGTGACCGTTACTTGTATTTTGGATGCATTTTGTCGCGCTATCTTGCGCAACTCATCGCACTGTTTTGTGCACATTACTTGCGTTTTGCATGCATTTTGTCACGCTATCTTGCGCTTCTCATCGCACTGTTTTGTTCACATTACTTGCATTTTGCATGTATTTTAACGCGCAATTTTGCGCATCGCGCTATTTTGCGCTGTGACCATTTCTTGCATTTTCCATGCATTTTATCGCTCTATCTTGCGCACCTCATCGCACCGTTTTGTGCACATTACTTGCGTTTTGCATGCATTTTGTCGCGCTATCTTGCGCACCTCATCGCACTGTTTTGTTCACATTACTTGCATTTTGCATGCATTTTATCGCGCTATTTTGCGCATCGAGCTATTTTGCGCTGTGACCATTACTTACATTTTCCATGCATTTTATCGCGCTATCTTGCGTACCTCATCGCACTGTTTTGTGCACATTACTTGCATTTTGCATGCATTTTGTCGCGCTATCTTGCGCACTCGTCGCACTGTTTTGTTCACATTACTTGCATTTTGCATGCATTTTATCGCGCTATTTTGCGCATCGCGCTATTTTGCGCTGTGACCGTTACTTGCATTTTCCATGCATTTTATCGCGCCATCTTGTGCATCTCATCGCACAATTTTGTGCACATTACTTGCGTTTTGCATGCATTTTATCGTGCTATTTTGCGCACCGCACTATTTTGCGCTGTGACCATTACTTGCATTTTCCATGGATTTTATCACGCTATCTTACGCACCTCATCGCACTGTTTTGTGCACATTACTTGCGTTTTCCATGCATTTTGTCGCGCTATCTTGCGCATCTCATCGCACTGTTTTGTTCACGTTACTTGCATTTTGCATTCATTTTATCGCGCTATTTTGTGCTGTGACCATTACTTGCATTTTGCAAGCATTTTATCGCGCTATCTTGCGCAACTCATCGCACTGTTTTGTGCACATTACTTGCGTTTTGCGTGCATTTTGTCGCGCTATCTTGCGCACCTCATCGCACTGTTTTGTTCACATTGCTTGCATTTTGCATGCATTTTACCGCGCAATTTTGCGCTGTGACCATTTCTTGCATTTTGCATGCCTGCTATCGCGCTATCTTGCGCACCTCATCGCACTGTTTTGTGCACAATACTAGCGTTATGCTTGCATTTTATCACACTATCTTATGCACCTCATCGCACTATTTTTTGCACATTACTTGCGTTTTGCATGCATTTTATCGCGCTATTTTGCGCATCGCGCTATTTTGCGCTGTGACCGTTACTTGCATTTTCCATGCATTTTATCGCGCAATCTTGCTCAACTCATCGCACTGTTTTGTGCACATTACTTGCGTTTTGCATGCATTTTGTCGCGCTATCTTGCGCACCTCAGCGCACTATTTTGATCAGAATACATGCATTTTGCATCCATTTTACCGCGCTATTTTGCGCTGTGACCATTTCTTGCATTTCGCATGCCTTTTATCGCGCTATCTAGCGCACCTCATCGCACTGTTCTGTGCACAATGCTAGCGTTTTGAATGCATTTTATCACACTATCTTGTGCACCTCATCGCACTATTTTGTGCACATTACTTGCGTTTTGAATGCATTTTATCACACTATCTTGTGCACCTCATCGCACAATTTTGTGCACATTACTTGAGTTTTGCATCCATTTTATCGCGCTATTTTGCGCTGTGACCATTACTTGCATTTTCCATGCATTTTATCGCGCTATCTTGCGCACCTCATCGCACTGTTTTGTGCACATTACTTGCGTTTTGCATGCATTCTATCGCGCTATCTTGCGCACCTCATCGCACTGTTTTGTTCACATTACTTGCATTTTGCATTCATTTTACCGCGCTATTTTGCGCTGTGACCATTTCTTGCATTTTCCATGCATTTTATCGCGCTATCTTGCGTAACTCATCGCACTGTTTTGTGCATATTACTTGCGTTTTGCATGCATTTTGTCGCGCTATCTTGCGAACCTCATCGCATTGTTTTGTTCACATTACTTGCATTTTGCATGCATTTTACCGCGCTATTTTGCGCATCGCGCTATTTTGCGCTGTGACCATTTCTTGCATTTTGCAGGCCTTTTATATCGCTATCTTGCGCACCTCATCGCACAGTTTTGTGCACATTACTTGCGTTTTGCATGCATTCTGTCGCGCTATCTTGCGCACCTCATCGCACTGTTTTGTTCACATTACTTGCATTTTGCATGCATTTTATCGCGCTATTTTGCGCATCGGTCTCTTTTATGCTATGACCATTACTTGCATTTTGGATGCTTTTTATCGCGCTATCTTGCGCACCTCAACGCACTATTTTGTGCACATTACTTGCGTTTTGCATGCATTTTGTCGCGCTATCTTGCGCACCTCATCGCACTGTTTTTTTCACATTACTTGCATTTTGCGTGCATTTTACCGCGCTATTTTGCGCATCGCGCTATTTTGCGCCGTGACCATTTCTTGCATTTTGCATGCCTTTTATCGCGCTATCTTGTGTGCCTCATCGCACTGTTTTGTGCACAATACTAGCGTTTTGCATGTATTTTATCACACTATCTTGTGCACCTCATCGCACAATTTTGTGCACATTACTTGCGTTTTGTATGCCTTTTAACGCGCTATTTTGCGCATCGCGCCATTTTGCGCTGTGACCATTTCTTGCATTTTCCATGCATTTTATCGCGCTATTTTGCGCACCTCATCGCACCGTTTTGTGCACATTACTTGCGTTTTGCATGCATTTTGTCGCGCTATCTTGCGCACCTCATCGCACTGTTTTGTTCACATTACATCCATTTTGCATGCATTTTATCGCGCTATTTTGCGCATCGCGCTATTTTGCGCTGTGACCATTACTTGCATTTTCCATGCATTTTATCGCGCTATCTTGCGCACCTCATCGCATTGTTTTGTGCACATTACTCGCGTTTTGCATGCATTTTGTCGCGCTATCCTCCGCACGTCATCGCACTGTTTTGTTCATATTACTCGCATTTTGCATGCATTTTATCGCGTTATTTTGCGCATCCCGCTATTTTGTGCTGTGACCATTACTTGCATTTTGGATGCATTTTATCGCGCTATCTTGCGCAACTCAACGCACTGTTTTGTGCACATTACTTGCGTTTTGCATGCATTTTGTCGCGCTATCTTGCGCACCTCATCGCACTGTTTTGTTCACATTACTTGCATTTTGCATGCATTTTACCGCGCTATTTTGCGCATGGCGCTATTTTCCGCTGTGACCATTTCTTGCATTTTGCATGCCTTTTATCACGCTATCTTGCGCACCTGATCGCACTGTTTTGTGCACAATACTAGCATTTTGCATGTATTTTATCACACTATCTTGTGCACCTCATCGCACAATTTTGTGCACATTACTTGCGTTTTGCTTGCATTTTATCGCGCTGTTTTGCGCATCGCGTTATTTTTCGCTGTGACCATTACTTGCATTTTCCATGCATTTTATCGTGCTATCTTGCGCACCTCATCGCACTGTTTTGTGCACATTACTTGCGTTTTGCATGCATTTTGTCGCGCTATCTTGCGCACCTCATCGCACTGTTTTGTTCGCATTACTTGCATTTTGCATGCATTTTATCGCGCTAATTTGCGCATCACGCTATTTTGTGCTGTGACCGTTACTTGCATTTTGGATGCATTTTGTCGCGCTATCTTGCGCAACTCAACGCACTGTTTTGTGCACATTACTTGCGTTTTGCATGCATTTTGTCGCGCTATCTTGCGCACCTCATCGCACTGTTTTGCTAACATTACTTGCATTTTGCATGCATTTTATCGCAATATTTTGCGCATCGCGCTATTTTGCGCTGTGACCATTACTTGCATTTTCCATGCATTTTATCGCGCTATCCTGCGCATCTCATCGCATCGTGTTGGGCACATTACTTGCGTTTTGCATGCATTTTGTCGCGCTATCTTGAGCACTCATCGCCCTATTTTGTTCACATTACTTGCATTTTGCATGCATTTTCTCGCGCTATCTTGCGCACCTCATGGCACTGTTTTGTGCACATTACTTGCGTTTTGCATGCATTTTTTCGCGCTATCTTGCGCACCTCATCGCACTGTTTTGTTCGCATTACTTGCATTTTGCATGCATTTTATCGCGCTATTTTGCGCATCACGCTATTTTGTGCTGTGACCGTTACTTGCATTTTGGATGCATTTTGTCGCGCTATCTTGCGCAACTCAACGCACTGTTTTGTGCACATTACTTGCGTTTTGCATGCATTTTGTCGCGCTATCTTGCGCACGTCATCGCACTGTTTTGTTCACATTACTTGCATTTTGCATGCATTTTAACGCGCTATTTTCCGCATCGCGCTATTTTCCGCTGTAACCATTTCTTGCATTTTCCATGCATTTTATCGCTCTATCTTGCGCACCTCATCGCACCGTTTTGTGCACATTACTTGCGTTTTGCATGCATTTTGTCGCGCTATCTTGCGCACCTCAACGCACTGTTTTGTTCACATTACTTGCATTTTGCATGCATTTTATCGCGCTATTTTGCGCATCGCGCTATTTTGCGCTGTGACCATTACTTGCATTTTCCTTGCATTTTATCGCGCTATCTTGCGTACCTCATCGCACTGTTTTGTGCACATTACTTGCATTTTGCATGCATTTTGTCGCGCTATCTTGCGCACTCATCGCACTGTTTTGTTCACATTACTTGCATTTTGCATTCATTTTATCGCGCTATTTTGTGCTGTGACCATTACTTGCATTTTGCAAGCATTTTATCGCGCTATCTTGCGCAACTCATCGCACTGTTTTGTGCACATTACTTGCGTTTTGCGTGCATTTTGTCGCGCTATCTTGCGCACCTCATCGCACTGTTTTGTTCACATTGCTTGCATTTTGCATGCATTTTACCGCGCAATTTTGCGCTGTGACCATTTCCTGCATTTTGCATGCCTGTTATCGCGCTATCTTGCGCACCTCATCGCACTGTTTTGTGCACAATACTCGCGTTATGCATGCATTTTATCACACTATCTTATGCACCTCATCGCACTATTTTGTGCACATTACTTGCGTTTTGCATGCATTTTATCTCGCTATTTTGCGCATCGCGCTATTTTGCGCTGTGACCGTTACTTGCATTTTCCATGCATTTTATCGCGCAATCTTGCTCAACTCATCGCACTGTTTTGTGCACATTACTTGCGTTTTGCATGCATTTTGTCGCGCTATCTTGCACACCTCAGCGCACTGTTTTGTTCACAATACATGCATTTTGCATCCATTTTACCGCGCTATTTTGCGCATCGCGCCATTTTGCGCTGTGACCATTTCTTGCATTTTCCATGCATTTTATCGCGCTATCCTGCGCACCTCATCGCACCGTTTTGTGCACATTACTTGCGTTTTGCATGCATTTTGTCGCGCTATCTTGCGCACCTCATCGCACTGTTTTGTTCACATTACATCCATTTTGCATGCATTTTATCGCGCTATTTTGCGCATCGCGCTATTTTGCGCTGTGACCATTACTTGCATTTTCCATGCATTTTATCGCGCTATCTTGCGCACCTCATCGCATTGTTTTGTGCACATTACTCGCGTTTTGCATGCATTTTGTCGCGCTATCCTGCGCACGTCATCGCACTGTTTTGTTCATATTACTCGCATTTTGCATGCATTTTATCGCGTTATTTTGCGCATCCCGCTATTTTGTGCTGTGACCATTACTTGCATTTTGGATGCATTTTATCGCGCTATCTTGCGCAACTCAACGCACTGTTTTGTGCACATTACTTGCGTTTTGCATGCATTTTGTCGCGCTATCCTGCGCACGTCATCGCACTGTTTTGTGCACATTACTTGCGTTTTGCTTGCATTTTATCGCGCTCTTTTGCGCATCGCGTTATTTTTCGCTGTGACCATTACTTGCATTTTCCATGCATTTTATCGTGCTATCTTGCGCACCTCATCGCACTGTTTTGTGCACATTACTTGCGTTTTGCATGCATTTTGTCGCGCTATCTTGCGCACCTCATCGCACGCTTTTGTTCACATTACATGCATTTTGCATGCATTTTATCGCGCTATTTTGCGCTGTGACAATTACTTGCATTTTCCATGCATTTTATCGCGCTCTCTTGCGCACCTCATCTCACTGTTTTGTGCACATTACTTGCGTTTTGCATGCATTTTGTCGCGCTATCTTGCGCACTCATCGCACTGTTTTGTTCACTTTACATGCATTTTGCATGCATTTTATGGCGCTATTTTGCGCACCGCGCTATTTTGCGCTGTGACCATTACTTGCATTTTCCATGCATTTTATCGCGCTATCCTGCGCACCTCATCGCATCGTTTTGGGCACATTACTTGCGTTTTGCATGCATTTTGTCGCGCTATCTTGCGCACTCATCGCCCTATTTTGTTCACATTACTTGCATTTTGCATGCATTTTCTCGCGCTATTTTGCGCATCGCGCTATTTTGCGTTGTGACCGTTACTTGCATTTTCCATGCATTTTATCGCGCTATCTTGCGTACCTCATCGCACTGTTTTGTGCACATTACTTGCGTTTTGCATGCATTTTTTCGCGCTATCTTGCGCACCTCATCGCACTGTTTTGTTCGCATTACTTGCATTTTGCATGCATTTTATCGCGCTATTTTGCGCATCACGCTATTTTGTGCTGTGACCGTTACTTGCATTTTGGATGCATTTTGTCGCGCTATCTTGCGCAACTCATCGCACTGTTTTGTGCACATTACTTGCGTTTTGCATGCATTTTGTCACGCTATCTTGCGCACCTCATCGCACTGTTTTGTTCACATTACTTGCATTTTGCATGTATTTTAACGCGCAATTTTGCGCATCGCGCTATTTTGCGCTGTGACCATTTCTTGCATTTTCCATGCATTTTATCGCTCTATCTTGCGCACCTCATCGCACCGTTTTGTGCACATTACTTGCGTTTTGCATGCATTTTGTCGCGCTATCTTGCGCACCTCATCGCACTGTTTTGTTCACATTACTTGCATTTTGCATGCATTTTATCGCGCTATTTTGCGCATCGAGCTATTTTGCGCTGTGACCATTACTTACATTTTCCATGCATTTTATCGCGCTATCTTGCGTACCTCATCGCACTGTTTTGTGCACATTACTTGCATTTTGCATGCATTTTGTCGCGCTATCTTGCGCACTCGTCGCACTGTTTTGTTCACATTACTTGCATTTTGCATGCATTTTATCGCGCTATTTTGCGCATCGCGCTATTTTGCGCTGTGACCGTTACTTGCATTTTCCATGCATTTTATCGCGCCATCTTGTGCATCTCATCGCACAATTTTGTGCACATTACTTGCGTTTTGCATGCATTTTATCGTGCTATTTTGCGCACCGCACTATTTTGCGCTGTGACCATTACTTGCATTTTCCATGGATTTTATCACGCTATCTTACGCACCTCATCGCACTGTTTTGTGCACATTACTTGCGTTTTCCATGCATTTTGTCGCGCTATCTTGCGCATCTCATCGCACTGTTTTGTTCACGTTACTTGCATTTTGCATTCATTTTATCGCGCTATTTTGTGCTGTGACCATTACTTGCATTTTGCAAGCATTTTATCGCGCTATCTTGCGCAACTCATCGCACTGTTTTGTGCACATTACTTGCGTTTTGCGTGCATTTTGTCGCGCTATCTTGCGCACCTCATCGCACTGTTTTGTTCACATTGCTTGCATTTTGCATGCATTTTACCGCGCAATTTTGCGCTGTGACCATTTCTTGCATTTTGCATGCCTGCTATCGCGCTATCTTGCGCACCTCATCGCACTGTTTTGTGCACAATACTAGCGTTATGCATGCATTTTATCACACTATCTTATGCACCTCATCGCACTATTTTTTGCACATTACTTGCGTTTTGCATGCATTTTATCGCGCTATTTTGCGCTGTGACCGTTACTTGCATTTTCCATGCATTTTATCGCGCAATCTTGCTCAACTCATCGCACTGTTTTGTGCACATTACTTGCGTTTTGCATGCATTTTGTCGCGCTATCTTGCGCACCTCAGCGCACTATTTTGATCAGAATACATGCATTTTGCATCCATTTTACCGCGCTATTTTGCGCTGTGACCATTTCTTGCATTTCGCATGCCTTTTATCGCGCTATCTAGCGCACCTCATCGCACTGTTCTGTGCACAATGCTAGCGTTTTGAATGCATTTTATCACACTATCTTGTGCACCTCATCGCACTATTTTGTGCACATTACTTGCGTTTTGAATGCATTTTATCACACTATCTTGTGCACCTCATCGCACAATTTTGTGCACATTACTTGAGTTTTGCATCCATTTTATCGCGCTATTTTGCGCTGTGACCATTACTTGCATTTTCCATGCATTTTATCGCGCTATCTTGCGCACCTCATCGCACTGTTTTGTGCACATTACTTGCGTTTTGCATGCATTCTATCGCGCTATCTTGCGCACCTCATCGCACTGTTTTGTTCACATTACTTGCATTTTGCATTCATTTTACCGCGCTATTTTGCGCTGTGACCATTTCTTGCATTTTCCATGCATTTTATCGCGCTATCTTGCGCAACTCATCGCACTGTTTTGTGCACATTACTTGCGTTTTGCATGCATTTTGTCGCGCTATCTTGCGAACCTCATCGCATTGTTTTGTTCACATTACTTGCATTTTGCATGCATTTTACCGCGCTATTTTGCGCATCGCGCTATTTTGCGCTGTGACCATTTCTTGCATTTTGCAGGCCTTTTATATCGCTATCTTGCGCACCTCATCGCACAGTTTTGTGCACATTACTTGCGTTTTGCATGCATTCTGTCGCGCTATCTTGCGCACCTCATCGCACTGTTTTGTTCACATTACTTGCATTTTGCATGCATTTTATCGCGCTATTTTGCGCATCGGTCTCTTTTATGCTATGACCATTACTTGCATTTTGGATGCTTTTTATCGCGCTATCTTGCGCACCTCAACGCACTATTTTGTGCACATTACTTGCGTTTTGCATGCATTTTGTCGCGCTATCTTGCGCACCTCATCGCACTGTTTTTTTCACATTACTTGCATTTTGCGTGCATTTTACCGCGCTATTTTGCGCATCGCGCTATTTTGCGCCGTGACCATTTCTTGCATTTTGCATGCCTTTTATCGCGCTATCTTGTGTGCCTCATCGCACTGTTTTGTGCACAATACTAGCGTTTTGCATGTATTTTATCACACTATCTTGTGCACCTCATCGCACAATTTTGTGCACATTACTTGCGTTTTGTATGCCTTTTAACGCGCTATTTTGCGCATCGCGCCATTTTGCGCTGTGACCATTTCTTGCATTTTCCATGCATTTTATCGCGCTATCTTGCGCACCTCATCGCACCGTTTTGTGCACATTACTTGCGTTTTGCATGCATTTTGTCGCGCTATCTTGCGCACCTCATCGCACTGTTTTGTTCACATTACATCCATTTTGCATGCATTTTATCGCGCTATTTTGCGCATCGCGCTATTTTGCGCTGTGACCATTACTTGCATTTTCCATGCATTTTATCGCGCTATCTTGCGCACCTCATCGCATTGTTTTGTGCACATTACTCGCGTTTTGCATGCATTTTGTCGCGCTATCCTCCGCACGTCATCGCACTGTTTTGTTCATATTACTCGCATTTTGCATGCATTTTATCGCGTTATTTTGCGCATCCCGCTATTTTGTGCTGTGACCATTACTTGCATTTTGGATGCATTTTATCGCGCTATCTTGCGCAACTCAACGCACTGTTTTGTGCACATTACTTGCGTTTTGCATGCATTTTGTCGCGCTATCTTGCGCACCTCATCGCACTGTTTTGTTCACATTACTTGCATTTTGCATGCATTTTACCGCGCTATTTTGCGCATGGCGCTATTTTCCGCTGTGACCATTTCTTGCATTTTGCATGCCTTTTATCACGCTATCTTGCGCACCTGATCGCACTGTTTTGTGCACAATACTAGCATTTTGCATGTATTTTATCACACTATCTTGTGCACCTCATCGCACAATTTTGTGCACATTACTTGCGTTTTGCTTGCATTTTATCGCGCTGTTTTGCGCATCGCGTTATTTTTCGCTGTGACCATTACTTGCATTTTCCATGCATTTTATCGTGCTATCTTGCGCACCTCATCGCACTGTTTTGTGCACATTACTTGCGTTTTGCATGCATTTTGTCGCGCTATCTTGCGCACCTCATCGCACTGTTTTGTTCGCATTACTTGCATTTTGCATGCATTTTATCGCGCTAATTTGCGCATCACGCTATTTTGTGCTGTGACCGTTACTTGCATTTTGGATGCATTTTGTCGCGCTATCTTGCGCAACTCAACGCACTGTTTTGTGCACATTACTTGCGTTTTGCATGCATTTTGTCGCGCTATCTTGCGCACCTCATCGCACTGTTTTGCTAACATTACTTGCATTTTGCATGCATTTTATCGCAATATTTTGCGCATCGCGCTATTTTGCGCTGTGACCATTACTTGCATTTTCCATGCATTTTATCGCGCTATCCTGCGCACCTCATCGCATCGTTTTGGGCACATTACTTGCGTTTTGCATGCATTTTGTCGCGCTATCTTGAGCACTCATCGCCCTATTTTGTTCACATTACTTGCATTTTGCATGCATTTTCTCGCGCTATCTTGCGCACCTCATGGCACTGTTTTGTGCACATTACTTGCGTTTTGCATGCATTTTTTCGCGCTATCTTGCGCACCTCATCGCACTGTTTTGTTCGCATTACTTGCATTTTGCATGCATTTTATCGCGCTATTTTGCGCATCACGCTATTTTGTGCTGTGACCGTTACTTGCATTTTGGATGCATTTTGTCGCGCTATCTTGCGCAACTCAACGCACTGTTTTGTGCACATTACTTGCGTTTTGCATGCATTTTGTCGCGCTATCTTGCGCACGTCATCGCACTGTTTTGTTCACATTACTTGCATTTTGCATGCATTTTAACGCGCTATTTTCCGCATCGCGCTATTTTCCGCTGTAACCATTTCTTGCATTTTCCATGCATTTTATCGCTCTATCTTGCGCACCTCATCGCACCGTTTTGTGCACATTACTTGCGTTTTGCATGCATTTTGTCGCGCTATCTTGCGCACCTCAACGCACTGTTTTGTTCACAATACTTGCATTTTGCATGCATTTTATCGCGCTATTTTGCGCATCGCGCTATTTTGCGCTGTGACCATTACTTGCATTTTCCTTGCATTTTATCGCGCTATCTTGCGTACCTCATCGCACTGTTTTGTGCACATTACTTGCATTTTGCATGCATTTTGTCGCGCTATCTTGCGCACTCATCGCACTGTTTTGTTCATATTACTTGCATTTTGCATTCATTTTATCGCGCTATTTTGTGCTGTGACCATTACTTGCATTTTGCAAGCATTTTATCGCGCTATCTTGCGCAACTCATCGCACTGTTTTGTGCACATTACTTGCGTTTTGCGTGCATTTTGTCGCGCTATCTTGCGCACCTCATCGCACTGTTTTGTTCACATTGCTTGCATTTTGCATGCATTTTACCGCGCAATTTTGCGCTGTGACCATTTCCTGCATTTTGCATGCCTGTTATCGCGCTATCTTGCGCACCTCATCGCACTGTTTTGTGCACAATACTCGCGTTATGCATGCATTTTATCACACTATCTTATGCACCTCATCGCACTATTTTGTGCACATTACTTGCGTTTTGCATGCATTTTATCTCGCTATTTTGCGCATCGCGCTATTTTGCGCTGTGACCGTTACTTGCATTTTCCATGCATTTTATCGCGCAATCTTGCTCAACTCATCGCACTGTTTTGTGCACATTACTTGCGTTTTGCATGCATTTTGTCGCGCTATCTTGCACACCTCAGCGCACTGTTTTGTTCACAATACATGCATTTTGCATCCATTTTACCGCGCTATTTTGCGCATCGCGCCATTTTGCGCTGTGACCATTTCTTGCATTTTCCATGCATTTTATCGCGCTATCTTGCGCACCTCATCGCACCGTTTTGTGCACATTACTTGCGTTTTGCATGCATTTTGTCGCGCTATCTTGCGCACCTCATCGCACTGTTTTGTTCACATTACATCCATTTTGCATGCATTTTATCGCGCTATTTTGCGCTGTGACCATTACTTGCATTTTCCATGCATTTTATCGCGCTATCTTGCGCACCTCATCGCATTGTTTTGTGCACATTACTCGCGTTTTGCATGCATTTTGTCGCGCTATCCTGCGCACGTCATCGCACTGTTTTGTTCATATTACTCGCATTTTGCATGCATTTTATCGCGTTATTTTGCGCATCCCGCTATTTTGTGCTGTGACCATTACTTGCATTTTGGATGCATTTTATCGCGCTATCTTGCGCAACTCAACGCACTGTTTTGTGCACATTACTTGCGTTTTGCATGCATTTTGTCACGCTATCCTGCGCACGTCATCGCACTGTTTTGTGCACATTACTTGCGTTTTGCTTGCATTTTATCGCGCTCTTTTGCGCATCGCGTTATTTTTCGCTGTGACCATTACTTGCATTTTCCATGCATTTTATCGTGCTATCTTGCGCACCTCATCGCACTGTTTTGTGCACATTACTTGCGTTTTGCATGCATTTTGTCGCGCTATCTTGCGCACCTCATCGCACTGTTTTGTTCGCATTACTTGCATTTTGCATGCATTTTATCGCGCTAATTTGCGCATCACGCTATTTTGTGCTGTGACCGTTACTTGCATTTTGGATGCATTTTGTCGCGCTATCTTGCGCAACTCAACGCACTGTTTTGTGCACATTACTTGCGTTTTGCATGCATTTTGTCGCGCTATGTTGCGCACGTCATCGCACTGTTTTGTGCACATTACTTGCGTTTTGCTTGCATTTTATCGCGCTCTTTTGCGCATCGCGTTATTTTTCGCTGTGACCATTTCTTGCATTTTCCATGCATTTTATCGGTCTATCTTGCGCACCTCATCGCACCGTTTTGTGCACATTACTTGCGTTTTGCATGCATTTTGTCGCGCTATCTTGCGCACCTCAACGCACTGTTTTGTTCACATTACTTGCATTTTGCATGCATTTTATCGCGCTATTTTGCGCATCGCGCTATTTTGCGCTGTGACCATTACTTGCATTTTCCTTGCATTTTATCGCGCTATCTTGCGTACCTCATCGCACTGTTTTGTGCACATTACTTGCATTTTGCATGCATTTTGTCGCGCTATCTTGCGCACTCATCGCACTGTTTTGTTCACATTACTTGCATTTTGCATTCATTTTATCGCGCTATTTTGTGCTGTGACCATTACTTGCATTTTGCAAGCATTTTATCGCGCTATCTTGCGCAACTCATCGCACTGTTTTGTGCACATTACTTGCGTTTTGCGTGCATTTTGTCGCGCTATCTTGCGCACCTCATCGCACTGTTTTGTTCACATTGCTTGCATTTTGCATGCATTTTACCGCGCAATTTTGCGCTGTGACCATTTCCTGCATTTTGCATGCCTGTTATCGCGCTATCTTGCGCACCTCATCGCACTGTTTTGTGCACAATACTCGCGTTATGCATGCATTTTATCACACTATCTTATGCACCTCATCGCACTATTTTGTGCACATTACTTGCGTTTTGCATGCATTTTATCTCGCTATTTTGCGCATCGCGCTATTTTGCGCTGTGACCGTTACTTGCATTTTCCATGCATTTTATCGCGCAATCTTGCTCAACTCATCGCACTGTTTTGTGCACATTACTTGCGTTTTGCATGCATTTTGTCGCGCTATCTTGCGCACCTCAGCGCACTGTTTTGTTCACAATACATGCATTTTGCATCCATTTTACCGCGCTATTTTGCGCAACGCGCTATTTTGCGCTGTGACCATTTCTTGCATTTCGCATGCCTTTTATCGCACTATCTAGCGCACCTCATCGCACTGTTCTGTGCACAATGCTAGCGTTTTGAATGCATTTTATCACACTATCTTGTGCACCTCATCGCACTATTTTGTGCACATTACTTGCGTTTTGCATGCATTTTACCGCGCTATTTTGCGCATCGCGCAATTCTTGCATTTTGCATGCCTTTTATCGCGCTATCTTGCGCACCTCATCGCACTGTTTTGTGCACAATACTAGCGTTTTGCATGTATGTTATCACACTATCTTGTGCACCTCATCGCACAATTTTGTGCACATTACTTGAGTTTTGCATCCATTTTATCGCGCTATTTTGCGCTGTGACCATTACTTGCATTTTCCATGCATTTTATCGCGCTATCTTGCGCACCTCATCGCACTGTTTTGTGCACATTACTTGCGTTTTGTATGCATTCTGTCGCGCTATCTTGCGCACCTCATCGCACTGTTTTGTTCACATTACTTGCATTTTGCATTCATTTTACCGCGCTATTTTGCGCTGTGACCATTTCTTGCATTTTCCATGCATTTTATCGCGCTATCTTGCTAACCTCATAGTACTGTTTTGTGCACATTACTTGCGTTTTGCATGCATTTTGTCGCGCTATCTTGCGCACCTCAGCGCACTGTTTTGTTCACAATAAATGCATTTTGCATCCATTTTACCGCGCTATTTTGCGCAACGCGCTATTATGCGCTGTGACCATTTCTTGCATTTCGCATGCCTTTTATCGCGCTATCTAGCGCACCTCATCGCACTGTTCTGTGCACAATGCTAGCGTTTTGAATGCATTTTATCACACTATCTTGTGCACCTCATCGCACTATTTTGTGCACATTACTTGCGTTTTGCATGCTTTTTACCGCGCTATTTTGCGCATCGCGCAATTCTTGCATTTTGCATGCCTTTTTTCGCGCTATCTTGCGCACCTCATCGCACTGTTTTGTGCACAATACTAGCGTTTTGCATGTATTTTATCACACTATCTTGTGCACCTCATCGCACAATTTTGTGCACATTACTTGAGTTTTGCATCCATTTTATCGCGCAATTTTGCGCATCGCGCTATTTTGCGCTGTGACCATTACTTGCATTTTCCATGCATTTTATCGCGCTATCTTGCGTACCTCATCGCACTGTTTTGTGCACATTACTTGCGTTTTGCATGCATTCTGTCGCGCTATCTTGCGCACCTCATCGGACTGTTTTGTTCACATTACTTGCATTTTGCATTCATTTTACCGCGCTATTTTGCGTTGTGACCATTTCTTGCATTTTGCATGCCTTTTATCGCCCTATCTTGCGCACCTCATCGCACTGTTTTGTGCACAATACTAGCGTTTTGCATTTATTTTATCACACTATCTTGTGCACCTCATCGCACAATTTTGTGCACATTACTTGCGTTTTGCATGCATTTTATCGCGCACTTTTGCGAATCGCGCTTTTTTGCGCTGTGACCATTACTTGCGTTTTCCATGCATTTTATCGCGCTATCTGGCGCACCTCATCGCACTGTTTTGTGCACATTATTTGCGTTTTGCATGCATTTTGTCGCGCTATCTTGCGCACCTCATCGCACGCTTTTGTTCACATTACATGCATTTTGCATGCATTTTATCGCGCTATTTTGCGCTGTGACAATTACTTGCATTTTCCATGCATTTTATCGCGCTATCTTGCGCACCTCATCGCACTGTTTTGTGCACATTACTTGCGTTTTGCATGCATTTTGTCGCGCTATCTTGCGCACTCATCGCACTGTTTTGTTCACTTTACATGCATTTTGCATGCATTTTATGGCGCTATTTTGCGCACCGCGCTATTTTGCGCTGTGACCATTACTTGCATTTTCCATGCATTTTATCGCGCTATCCTGCGCACCTCATCGCATCGTTTTGGGAACATTACTTGCGTTTTGCATGCATTTTGTTGCGCTATCTTGCGCACTCATCGCCCTATTTTGTTCACATTACTTGCATTTTGCATGCATTTTCTCGCGCTATTTTGCGCATCGCGCTATTTTGCGTTGTGACCGTTACTTGCATTTTCCATGCATTTTATCGCGCTATCTTGCGCACGTCATGGCACTGTTTTGTGCACATTACTTGCGTTTTGCATGCATTTTTTCGCGCTATCTTGCGCACCTCATCGCACTGTTTTGTTCGCATTACTTGTATTTTGCATGCATTTTATCGCGCTATTTTGCGCATCACGCTATTTTGTGCTGTGACCGTTACTTGCATTTTGGATGCATTTTGTCGCGCTATCTTGCGCAACTCATCGCACTGTTTTGTGCACATTACTTGCGTTTTGCATGCATTTTGTCACGCTATCTTGCGCACCTCATCGCACTGTTTTGTTCACATTACTTGCATTTTGCATGTATTTTAACGCGCTATTTTGCGCATCGCGCTATTTTGCGCATCGCGCTATTTTGCGCTGTGACCATTTCTTGCATTTTCCATGCATTTTATCGCTCTATCTTGCGCACCTCATCGCACCGTTTTGTGCACATTACTTGCGTTTTGCATGCATTTTGTCGCGCTATCTTGCGCACCTCATCGCACTGTTTTGTTCACATTACTTGCATTTTGCATGCATTTTATCGCGCTATTTTGCGCATCGAGCTATTTTGCGCTGTGACCATTACTTACATTTTCCATGCATTTTATCGCGCTATCTTGCGTACCTCATCGCACTGTTTTGTGCACATTACTTGCATTTTGCATGCATTTTGTCGCGCTATCTTGCGCACTCGTCGCACTGTTTTGTTCACATTACTTGCATTTTGCATGCATTTTATCGCGCTATTTTGCGCATCGCGCTATTTTGCGCTGTGACCGTTACTTGCATTTTCCATGCATTTTATCGCGCCATCTTGTGCATCTCATCGCACAATTTTGTGCACATTACTTGCGTTTTGCATGCATTTTATCGTGCTATTTTGCGCACCGCACTATTTTGCGCTGTGACCATTACTTGCATTTTCCATGGATTTTATCACGCTATCTTACGCACCTCATCGCACAGTTTTGTGCACATTACTTGCGTTTTGCATGCATTTTGTCGCGCTATCTTGCGCATCTCATCGCACTGTTTTGTTCACGTTACTTGCATTTTGCATTCATTTTATCGCGCTATTTTGTGCTGTGACCATTACTTGCATTTTGCAAGCATTTTATCGCGCTATCTTGCGCAACTCATCGCACTGTTTTGTGCACATTACTTGCGTTTTGCGTGCATTTTGTCGCGCTATCTTGCGCACCTCATCGCACTGTTTTGTTCACATTGCTTGCATTTTGCATGCATTTTACCGCGCAATTTTGCGCTGTGACCATTTCTTGCATTTTGCATGCCTGTTATCGCGCTATCTTGCGCACCTCATCGCACTGTTTTGGGCACAATACTAGCGTTATGCATGCATTTTATCACACTATCTTATGCACCTCATCGCACTATTTTTTGCACATTACTTGCGTTTTGCATGCATTTTATCGCGCTATTTTGCGCATCGCGCTATTTTGCGCTGTGACCGTTACTTGCATTTTCCATGCATTTTATCGCGCAATCTTGCTCAACTCATCGCACTGTTTTGTGCACATTACTTGCGTTTTGCATGCATTTTGTCGCGCTATCTTGCGCACCTCAGCGCACTATTTTGATCACAATACATGCATTTTGCATCCATTTTACCGCGCTATTTTGCGCTGTGACCATTTCTTGCATTTCGCATGCCTTTTATCGCGCTATCTAGCGCACCTCATCGCACTGTTCTGTGCACAATGCTAGCGTTTTGAATGCATTTTATCACACTATCTTGTGCACCTCATCGCACTATTTTGTGCACATTACTTGCGTTTTGAATGCATTTTATCACACTATCTTGTGCACCTCATCGCACAATTTTGTGCACATTACTTGAGTTTTGCATCCATTTTATCGCGCTATTTTGCGCCGTGACCATTACTTGCATTTTCCATGCATTTTATCGCGCTATCTTGCGCACCTCATCGCACTGTTTTGTGCACATTACTTGCGTTTTGCATGCATTCTGTCGCGCTATCTTGCGCACCTCATCGCACTGTTTTGTTCACATTACTTGCATTTTGCATTCATTTTACCGCGCTATTTTGCGCTGTGACCATTTCTTGCATTTTCCATGCATTTTATCGCGCTATCTTGCGCAACTCATCGCACTGTTTTGTGCACATTACTTGCGTTTTGCATGCATTTTGTCGCGCTATCTTGCGAACCTCATCGCATTGTTTTGTTCACATTACTTGCATTTTGCATGCATTTTACCGCGCTATTTTGCGCATCGCGCTATTTTGCGCTGTGACCATTTCTTACATTTTGCAGGCCTTTTATATCGCTATCTTGCGCACCTCATCGCACAGTTTTGTGCACATTACTTGCGTTTTGCATGCATTCTGTCGCGCTATCTTGCGCACCTCATCGCACTGTTTTGTTCACATTACTTGCATTTTGCATGCATTTTATCGCGCTATTTTGCGCATCGGTCTCTTTTATGCTATGACCATTACTTGCATTTTGGATGCTTTTTATCGCGCTATCTTGCGCAACTCAGCGCACTATTTTGTGCACATTACTTGCGTTTTGCATGCATTTTGTCGCGCTATCATGCGCACCTCATCGCACTGTTTTTTTCACATTACTTGCATTTTGCGTGCATTTTACCGCGCTATTTTGCGCATCGCGCTATTTTGCGCCGTGACCATTTCTTGCATTTTGCATGCCTTTTATCGCGCTATCTTGTGTGCCTCATCGCACTGTTCTGTGCACAATACTAGCGTTTTGCATGTATTTTATCACACTATCTTGTGCACCTCATCGCACAATTTTGTGCACATTACTTGCGTTTTGTATGCCTTTTAACGCGCTATTTTGCGCATCGCGCCATTTTGCGCTGTGACCATTTCTTGCATTTTCCATGCATTTTATCGCGCTATCTTGCGCACCTCATCGCACCGTTTTGTGCACATTACTTACGTTTTGCATGCATTTTGTCGCGCTATCTTGCGCACCTCATCGCACTGTTTTGTTCACATTACATCCATTTTGCATGCATTTTATCGCGCTATTTTGCGCATCGCGCTATTTTGCGCTGTGACCATTACTTGCATTTTCCATGCATTTTATCGCGCTATCTTGCGCACCTCATCGCATAGTTTTGTGCACATTACTCGCGTTTTGCATGCATTTTGTCGCGCTATCCTGCGCACGTCATCGCACTGTTTTGTTCATATTACTCGCATTTTGCATGCATTTTATCGCGTTATTTTGCGCATCCCGCTATTTTGTGCTGTGACCATTACTTCCATTTTGGATGCATTTTATCGCGCTATCTTGCGCAACTCAACGCACTGTTTTGTGCACATTACTTGCGTTTTGCATGCATTTTGTCGCGCTATCTTGCGCACCTCATCGCACTGTTTTGTTCACATTACTTGCATTTTGCATGCATTTTACCGCGCTATTTTGCGCATGGCGCTATTTTCCGCTGTGACCATTTCTTGCATTTTGCATGCCTTTTATCACGCTATCTTGCGCACCTGATCGCACTGTTTTGTGCACAATACTAGCATTTTGCATGTATTTTATCACACTATCTTGTGCACCTCATCGCACAATTTTGTGCACATTACTTGCGTTTTGCTTGCATTTTATCGCGCTGTTTTGCGCATCGCGTTATTTTTCACTGTGACCATTACTTGCATTTTCCGTGCATTTTATCGTGCTATCTTGCGCACCTCATCGCACTGTTTTGTGCACATTACTTGCGTTTTGCATGCATTTTGTCGCGCTATCTTGCGCACCTCATCGCACGGTTTTGTTCGCATTACTTGCATTTTGCATGCATTTTATCGCGCTAATTTGCGCATCACGCTATTTTGTGCTGTGACCGTTACTTGCATTTTGCATGCATTTTGTCGCGCTATCTTGCGCAACTCAACGCACTGTTTTGTGCACATTACTTGCGTTTTGCATGCATTTTGTCGCGCTATCTTGCGCACCTCATCGCACTGTTTTGCTAACATTACTTGCATTTTGCATGCATTTTATCGCAATATTTTGCGCATCGCGCTATTTTGCGCTGTGACCATTACTTGCATTTTCCATGCATTTTATCGCGCTATCCTGCGCACCTCATCGCATCGTTTTGGGCACATTACTTGCGTTTTGCATGCATTTTGTCGCGCTATCTTGAGCACTCATCGCCCTATTTTGTTCACATTACTTGCATTTTGCATGCATTTTCTCGCGCTATTTTGCGCATCGCGCTATTTTGCGTTGTGACCGTTACTTGCATTTTCCATGCATTTTATCGCGCTATCTTGCGCACCTCATGGCACTGTTTTGTGCACATTACTTGCGTTTTGCATGCATTTTTTCGCGCTATCTTGCGCACCTCATCGCACTGTTTTGTTCGCATTACTTGCATTTTGCATGCATTTTATCGCGCTATTTTGCGCATCACGCTATTTTGTGCTGTGACCGTTACTTGCATTTTGGATGCATTTTGTCGCGCTATCTTGCGCAACTCAACGCACTGTTTTGTGCACATTACTTGCGTTTTGCATGCATTTTGTCGCGCTATCTTGCGCACGTCATCGCACTGTTTTGTTCACATTACTTGCATTTTGCATGCATTTTAACGCGCTATTTTGCGCATCGCGCTATTTTCCGCTGTGACCATTTCTTGCATTTTCCATGCATTTTATCGCTCTATCTTGCGCACCTCATCGCACCGTTTTGTGCACATTACTTGCGTTTTGCATGCATTTTGTCGCGCTATCTTGCGCACCTCAACGCACTGTTTTGTTCACATTACTTGCATTTTGCATGCATTTTATCGCGCTATTTTGCGCATCGCGCTATTTTGCGCTGTGACCATTACTTGCATTTTCCTTGCATTTTATCGCGCTATCTTGCGTACCTCATCGCACTGTTTTGTGCACATTACTTGCATTTTGCATGCATTTTGTCGCGCTATCTTGCGCACTCATCGCACTGTTTTTTTTTCACATTACTTGCATTTTGCATTCATTTTATCGCGCTATTTTGTGCTGTGACCGTTACTTGCATTTTTCAAGCATTTTATCGCGCTATCTTGCGCAACTCATCGCACTGTTTTGTGCACATTACTTGCGTTTTGCGTGCATTTTGTCGCGCTATCTTGCGCACCTCATCGCACTGTTTTGTTCACATTGCTTGCATTTTGCATGCATTTTACCGCGCAATTTTGCGCTGTGACCATTTCCTGCATTTTGCATGCCTGTTATCGCGCTATCTTGCGCACCTCATCGCACTGTTTTGTGCACAATACTCGCGTTGTGCATGCATTTTATCACACTATCTTATGCACCTCATCGCACTATTTTGTGCACATTACTTGCGTTTTGCATGCATTTTATCTCGCTATTTTGCGCATCGCGCTATTTTGCGCTGTGACCGTTACTTGCATTTTCCATGCATTTTATCGCGCAATCTTGCTCAACTCATCGCACTGTTTTGTGCACATTACTTGCGTTTTGCATGCATTTTGTCGCGCTATCTTGCGCACCTCAGCGCACTGTTTTGTTCACAATACATGCATTTTGCATCCATTTTACCGCGCTATTTTGCGCATCGCGCCATTTTGCGCTGTGACCATTTCTTGCATTTTCCATGCATTTTATCGCGCTATCTTGCGCACCTCATCGCACCGTTTTGTGCACATTACTTGCGTTTTGCATGCATTTTGTCGCGCTATCTTGCGCAACTCATCGCACTGTTTTGTTCACATTACATCCATTTTGCATGCATTTTATCGCGCTATTTTGCGCATCGCGCTATTTTGCGCTGTGACCATTACTTGCATTTTCCATGCATTTTATCGCGCTATCTTGCGCACCTCATCGCATTGTTTTGTGCACATTACTCGCGTTTTGCATGCATTTTGTCGCGCTATCCTGCGCACGTCATCGCACTGTTTTGTTCATATTACTCGCATTTTGCATGCATTTTATCGCGTTATTTTGCGCATCCCGCTATTTTGTGCTGTGACCATTACTTGCATTTTGGATGCATTTTATCGCGCTATCTTGCGCAACTCAACGCACTGTTTTGTGCACATTACTTGCGTTTTGCATGCATTTTGTCGCGCTATCTTGCGCACCTCATCGCACTGTTTTGTTCACATTACTTGCATTTTGCATGCATTTTACCGCGCTATTTTGCGCATGGCGCTATTTTCCGCTGTGACCATTTCTTGCATTTTGCATGCCTTTTATCACGCTATCTTGCGCACCTGATCGCACTGTTTTGTGCACAATACTAGCATTTTGCATGTATTTTATCACACTATCTTGTGCACCTCATCGCACAATTTTGTGCACATTACTTGCGTTTTGCTTGCATTTTATCGCGCTCTTTTGCGCATCGCGTTATTTTTCGCTGTGACCATTACTTGCATTTTCCATGCATTTTATCGTGCTATCTTGCGCACCTCATCGCACTGTTTTGTGCACATTACTTGCGTTTTGCATGCATTTTGTCGCGCTATCTTGCGCACCTCATCGCACTGTTTTGTTCGCATTACTTGCATTTTGCATGCATTTTATCGCGCTAATTTGCGCATCACGCTATTTTGTGCTGTGACCGTTACTTGCATTTTGGATGCATTTTGTCGCGCTATCTTGCGCAACTCAACGCACTGTTTTGTGCACATTACTTGCGTTTTGCATGCATTTTGTCGCGCTATCTTGCGCACCTCATCGCACTGTTTTGCTAAGATTACTTGCATTTTGCATGCATTTTATCGCAATATTTTGCGCATCGCGCTATTTTGCGCTGTGACCATTACTTGCATTTTCCATGCATTTTATCGCGCTATCCTGCGCACCTCATCGCATCGTTTTGGGCACATTACTTGCGTTTTGCATGCATTTTGTCGCGCTATCTTGAGCACTCATCGCCCTATTTTGTTCACATTACTTGCATTTTGCATGCATTTTCTCGCGCTATTTTGCGCATCGCGCTATTTTGCGTTGTGACCGTTACTTGCATTTTCCATGCATTTTATCGCGCTATCTTGCGCACCTCATGGCACTGTTTTGTGCACATTACTTGCGTTTTGCATGCATTTTTTCGCGCTATCTTGCGCACCTCATCGCACTGTTTTGTTCGCATTACTTGCATTTTGCATGCATTTTATCGCGCTATTTTGCGCATCACGCTATTTTGTGCTGTGACCGTTACTTGCATTTTGGATGCATTTTGTCGCGCTATCTTGCGCAACTCAACGCACTGTTTTGTGCACATTACTCGCGTTTTGCATGCATTTTGTCGCGCTATCTTGCGCACGTCATCGCACTGTTTTGTTCACATTACTTGCATTTTGCATGCATTTTAACGCGCTATTTTGCGCATCGCGCTATTTTCCGCTGTGACCATTTCTTGCATTTTCCATGCATTTTATCGCTCTATCTTGCGCACCTCATCGCACCGTTTTGTGCACATTACTTGCGTTTTGCATGCATTTTGTCGCGCTATCTTGCGCACCTCAACGCACTGTTTTGTTCACATTACTTGCATTTTGCATGCATTTTATCGCGCTATTTTGCGCATCGCGCTATTTTGCGCTGTGACCATTACTTGCATTTTCCTTGCATTTTATCGCGCTATCTTGCGTACCTCATCGCACTGTTTTGTGCACATTACTTGCATTTTGCATGCATTTTGTCGCGCTATCTTGCGCACTCATCGCACTGTTTTTTTTTCACATTACTTGCATTTTGCATTCATTTTATCGCGCTATTTTGTGCTGTGACCGTTACTTGCATTTTTCAAGCATTTTATCGCGCTATCTTGCGCAACTCATCGCACTGTTTTGTGCACATTACTTGCGTTTTGCGTGCATTTTGTCGCGCTATCTTGCGCACCTCATCGCACTGTTTTGTGCACATTACTCGCGTTTTGCATGCATTTTGTCGCGCTATCCTGCGCACGTCATCGCACTGTTTTGTTCATATTACTCGCATTTTGCATGCATTTTATCGCGTTATTTTGCGCATCCCGCTATTTTGTGCTGTGACCATTACTTGCATTTTGGATGCATTTTATCGCGCTATCTTGCGCAACTCAACGCACTGTTTTGTGCACATTACTTGCGTTTTGCATGCATTTTGTCGCGCTATCTTGCGCACCTCATCGCACTGTTTTGTTCACATTACTTGCATTTTGCATGCATTTTACCGCGCTATTTTGCGCATGGCGCTATTTTCCGCTGTGACCATTTCTTGCATTTTGCATGCCTTTTATCACGCTATCTTGCGCACCTGATCGCACTGTTTTGTGCACAATACTAGCATTTTGCATGTATTTTATCACACTATCTTGTGCACCTCATCGCACAATTTTGTGCACATTACTTGCGTTTTGCTTGCATTTTATCGCGCTCTTTTGCGCATCGCGTTATTTTTCGCTGTGACCATTACTTGCATTTTCCATGCATTTTATCGTGCTATCTTGCGCACCTCATCGCACTGTTTTGTGCACATTACTTGCGTTTTGCATGCATTTTGTCGCGCTATCTTGCGCACCTCATCGCACTGTTTTGTTCGCATTACTTGCATTTTGCATGCATTTTATCGCGCTAATTTGCGCATCACGCTATTTTGTGCTGTGACCGTTACTTGCATTTTGGATGCATTTTGTCGCGCTATCTTGCGCAACTCAACGCACTGTTTTGTGCACATTACTTGCGTTTTGCATGCATTTTGTCGCGCTATCTTGCGCACCTCATCGCACTGTTTTGCTAAGATTACTTGCATTTTGCATGCATTTTATCGCAATATTTTGCGCATCGCGCTATTTTGCGCTGTGACCATTACTTGCATTTTCCATGCATTTTATCGCGCTATCCTGCGCACCTCATCGCATCGTTTTGGGCACATTACTTGCGTTTTGCATGCATTTTGTCGCGCTATCTTGAGCACTCATCGCCCTATTTTGTTCACATTACTTGCATTTTGCATGCATTTTCTCGCGCTATTTTGCGCATCGCGCTATTTTGCGTTGTGACCGTTACTTGCATTTTCCATGCATTTTATCGCGCTATCTTGCGCACCTCATGGCACTGTTTTGTGCACATTACTTGCGTTTTGCATGCATTTTTTCGCGCTATCTTGCGCACCTCATCGCACTGTTTTGTTCGCATTACTTGCATTTTGCATGCATTTTATCGCGCTATTTTGCGCATCACGCTATTTTGTGCTGTGACCGTTACTTGCATTTTGGATGCATTTTGTCGCGCTATCTTGCGCAACTCAACGCACTGTTTTGTGCACATTACTCGCGTTTTGCATGCATTTTGTCGCGCTATCTTGCGCACGTCATCGCACTGTTTTGTTCACATTACTTGCATTTTGCATGCATTTTAACGCGCTATTTTGCGCATCGCGCTATTTTCCGCTGTGACCATTTCTTGCATTTTCCATGCATTTTATCGCTCTATCTTGCGCACCTCATCGCACCGTTTTGTGCACATTACTTGCGTTTTGCATGCATTTTGTCGCGCTATCTTGCGCACCTCAACGCACTGTTTTGTTCACATTACTTGCATTTTGCATGCATTTTATCGCGCTATTTTGCGCATCGCGCTATTTTGCGCTGTGACCATTACTTGCATTTTCCTTGCATTTTATCGCGCTATCTTGCGTACCTCATCGCACTGTTTTGTGCACATTACTTGCATTTTGCATGCATTTTGTCGCGCTATCTTGCGCACTCATCGCACTGTTTTTTTTTCACATTACTTGCATTTTGCATTCATTTTATCGCGCTATTTTGTGCTGTGACCGTTACTTGCATTTTTCAAGCATTTTATCGCGCTATCTTGCGCAACTCATCGCACTGTTTTGTGCACATTACTTGCGTTTTGCGTGCATTTTGTCGCGCTATCTTGCGCACCTCATCGCACTGTTTTGTTCACATTGCTTGCATTTTGCATGCATTTTACCGCGCAATTTTGCGCTGTGACCATTTCCTGCATTTTGCATGCCTGTTATCGCGCTATCTTGCGCACCTCATCGCACTGTTTTGTGCACAATACTCGCGTTGTGCATGCATTTTATCACACTATCTTATGCACCTCATCGCACTATTTTGTGCACATTACTTGCGTTTTGCATGCATTTTATCTCGCTATTTTGCGCATCGCGCTATTTTGCGCTGTGACCGTTACTTGCATTTTCCATGCATTTTATCGCGCAATCTTGCTCAACTCATCGCACTGTTTTGTGCACATTACTTGCGTTTTGCATGCATTTTGTCGCGCTATCTTGCGCACCTCAGCGCACTGTTTTGTTCACAATACATGCATTTTGCATCCATTTTACCGCGCTATTTTGCGCATCGCGCCATTTTGCGCTGTGACCATTTCTTGCATTTTCCATGCATTTTATCGCGCTATCTTGCGCACCTCATCGCACCGTTTTGTGCACATTACTTGCGTTTTGCATGCATTTTGTCGCGCTATCTTGCGCAACTCATCGCACTGTTTTGTTCACATTACATCCATTTTGCATGCATTTTATCGCGCTATTTTGCGCATCGCGCTATTTTGCGCTGTGACCATTACTTGCATTTTCCATGCATTTTATCGCGCTATCTTGCGCACCTCATCGCATTGTTTTGTGCACATTACTCGCGTTTTGCATGCATTTTGTCGCGCTATCCTGCGCACGTCATCGCACTGTTTTGTTCATATTACTCGCATTTTGCATGCATTTTATCGCGTTATTTTGCGCATCCCGCTATTTTGTGCTGTGACCATTACTTGCATTTTGGATGCATTTTATCGCGCTATCTTGCGCAACTCAACGCACTGTTTTGTGCACATTACTTGCGTTTTGCATGCATTTTGTCGCGCTATCTTGCGCACCTCATCGCACTGTTTTGTTCACATTACTTGCATTTTGCATGCATTTTACCGCGCTATTTTGCGCATGGCGCTATTTTCCGCTGTGACCATTTCTTGCATTTTGCATGCCTTTTATCACGCTATCTTGCGCACCTGATCGCACTGTTTTGTGCACAATACTAGCATTTTGCATGTATTTTATCACACTATCTTGTGCACCTCATCGCACAATTTTGTGCACATTACTTGCGTTTTCCTTGCATTTTATCGCGCTCTTTTGCGCATCGCGTTATTTTTCGCTGTGACCATTACTTGCATTTTCCATGCATTTTATCGTGCTATCTTGCGCACCTCATCGCACTGTTTTGTGCACATTACTTGCGTTTTGCATGCATTTTGTCGCGCTATCTTGCGCACCTCATCGCACTGTTTTGTTCGCATTACTTGCATTTTGCATGCATTTTATCGCGCTAATTTGCGCATCACGCTATTTTGTGCTGTGACCGTTACTTGCATTTTGGATGCATTTTGTCGCGCTATCTTGTGCAACTCAACGCACTGTTTTGTGCACATTACTTGCGTTTTGCATGCATTTTGTCGCGCTATCTTGCGCACCTCATCGCACTGTTTTGCTAACATTACTTGCATTTTGCATGCATTTTATCGCAATATTTTGCGCATCGCGCTATTTTGCGCTGTGACCATTACTTGCATTTTCCATGCATTTTATCGCGCTATCCTGCGCACCTCATCGCATCGTTTTGGGCACATTACTTGCGTTTTGCATGCATTTTGTCGCGCTATCTTGAGCACTCATCGCCCTATTTTGTTCACATTACTTGCATTTTGCATGCATTTTCTCGCGCTATTTTGCGCATCGCGCTATTTTGCGTTGTGACCGTTACTTGCATTTTCCATGCATTTTATCGCGCTATCTTGCGCACCTCATGGCACTGTTTTGTGCACATTACTTGCGTTTTGCATGCATTTTTTCGCGCTATCTTGCGCACCTCATCGCACTGTTTTGTTCGCATTACTTGCATTTTGCATGCATTTTATCGCGCTATTTTGCGCATCACGCTATTTTGTGCTGTGACCGTTACTTGCATTTTGGATGCATTTTGTCGCGCTATCTTGCGCAACTCAACGCACTGTTTTGTGCACATTACTTGCGTTTTGCATGCATTTTGTCGCGCTATCTTGCGCACGTCATCGCACTGTTTTGTTCACATTACTTGCATTTTGCATGCATTTTAACGCGCTATTTTGCGCATCGCGCTATTTTCCGCTGTGACCATTTCTTGCATTTTCCATGCATTTTATCGCTCTATCTTGCGCACCTCATCGCACCGTTTTGTGCACATTACTTGCGTTTTGCATGCATTTTGTCGCGCTATCTTGCGCACCTCAACGCACTGTTTTGTTCACATTACTTGCATTTTGCATGCATTTTATCGCGCTATTTTGCGCATCGCGCTATTTTGCGCTGTGACCATTACTTGCATTTTCCTTGCATTTTATCGCGCTATCTTGCGTACCTCATCGCACTGTTTTGTGCACATTACTTGCATTTTGCATGCATTTTGTCGCGCTATCTTGCGCACTCATCGCACTGTTTTTTTTTCACATTACTTGCATTTTGCATTCATTTTATTGCGCTATTTTGTGCTGTGACCGTTACTTGCATTTTTCAAGCATTTTATCGCGCTATCTTGCGCAACTCATCGCACTGTTTTGTGCACATTACTTGCGTTTTGCGTGCATTTTGTCGCGCTATCTTGCGCACCTCATCGCACTGTTTTGTTCACATTACTTGCATTTTGCATGCATTTTACCGCGCTATTTTGCGCATGGCGCTATTTTCCGCTGTGACCATTTCTTGCATTTTGCATGCCTTTTATCACGCTATCTTGCGCACCTGATCGCACTGTTTTGTGCACAATACTAGCATTTTGCATGTATTTTATCACACTATCTTGTGCACCTCATCGCACAATTTTGTGCACATTACTTGCGTTTTGCTTGCATTTTATCGCGCTCTTTTGCGCATCGCGTTATTTTTCGCTGTGACCATTACTTGCATTTTCCATGCATTTTATCGTGCTATCTTGCGCACCTCATCGCACTGTTTTGTGCACATTACTTGCGTTTTGCATGCATTTTGTCGCGCTATCTTGCGCACCTCATCGCACTGTTTTGTTCGCATTACTTGCATTTTGCATGCATTTTATCGCGCTAATTTGCGCATCACGCTATTTTGTGCTGTGACCGTTACTTGCATTTTGGATGCATTTTGTCGCGCTATCTTGCGCAACTCAACGCACTGTTTTGTGCACATTACTTGCGTTTTGCATGCATTTTGTCGCGCTATCTTGCGCACCTCATCGCACTGTTTTGCTAACATTACTTGCATTTTGCATGCATTTTATCGCAATATTTTGCGCATCGCGCTATTTTGCGCTGTGACCATTACTTGCATTTTCCATGCATTTTATCGCGCTATCCTGCGCACCTCATCGCATCGTTTTGGGCACATTACTTGCGTTTTGCATGCATTTTGTCGCGCTATCTTGCGCACTCATCGCCCTATTTTGTTCACATTACTTGCATTTTGCATGCATTTTCTCGCGCTATTTTGCGCATCGCGCTATTTTGCGTTGTGACCGTTACTTGCATTTTCCATGCATTTTATCGCGCAATCTTGCTCAACTCATCGCACTGTTTTGTGCACATTACTTGCGTTTTGCATGCATTTTGTCGCGCTATCTTGCGCACCTCAGCGCACTGTTTTGTTCACAATACATGCATTTTGCATCCATTTTACCGCGCTATTTTGCGCAACGCGCTATTTTGCGCTGTGACCATTTCTTGCATTTCGCATGCCTTTTATCGCACTATCTAGCGCACCTCATCGCACTGTTCTGTGCACAATGCTAGCGTTTTGAATGCATTTTATCACACTATCTTGTGCACCTCATCGCACTATTTTGTGCACATTACTTGCGTTTTGCATGCATTTTACCGCGCTATTTTGCGCATCGCGCAATTCTTGCATTTTGCATGCCTTTTATCGCGCTATCTTGCGCACCTCATCGCACTGTTTTGTGCACAATACTAGCGTTTTGCATGTATGTTATCACACTATCTTGTGCACCTCATCGCACAATTTTGTGCACATTACTTGAGTTTTGCATCCATTTTATCGCGCTATTTTGCGCTGTGACCATTACTTGCATTTTCCATGCATTTTATCGCGCTATCTTGCGCACCTCATCGCACTGTTTTGTGCACATTACTTGCGTTTTGTATGCATTCTGTCGCGCTATCTTGCGCACCTCATCGCACTGTTTTGTTCACATTACTTGCATTTTGCATTCATTTTACCGCGCTATTTTGCGCTGTGACCATTTCTTGCATTTTCCATGCATTTTATCGCGCTATCTTGCTAACCTCATAGTACTGTTTTGTGCACATTACTTGCGTTTTGCATGCATTTTGTCGCGCTATCTTGCGCACCTCAGCGCACTGTTTTGTTCACAATAAATGCATTTTGCATCCATTTTACCGCGCTATTTTGCGCAACGCGCTATTATGCGCTGTGACCATTTCTTGCATTTCGCATGCCTTTTATCGCGCTATCTAGCGCACCTCATCGCACTGTTCTGTGCACAATGCTAGCGTTTTGAATGCATTTTATCACACTATCTTGTGCACCTCATCGCACTATTTTGTGCACATTACTTGCGTTTTGCATGCTTTTTACCGCGCTATTTTGCGCATCGCGCAATTCTTGCATTTTGCATGCCTTTTTTCGCGCTATCTTGCGCACCTCATCGCACTGTTTTGTGCACAATACTAGCGTTTTGCATGTATTTTATCACACTATCTTGTGCACCTCATCGCACAATTTTGTGCACATTACTTGAGTTTTGCATCCATTTTATCGCGCAATTTTGCGCATCGCGCTCTTTTGCGCTGTGACCATTACTTGCATTTTCCATGCATTTTATCGCGCTATCTTGCGTACCTCATCGCACTGTTTTGTGCACATTACTTGCGTTTTGCATGCATTCTGTCGCGCTATCTTGCGCACCTCATCGCACTGTTTTGTTCACATTACTTGCATTTTGCATTCATTTTACCGCGCTATTTTGCGTTGTGACCATTTCTTGCATTTTGCATGCCTTTTATCGCCCTATCTTGCGCACCTCATCGCACTGTTTTGTGCACAATACTAGCGTTTTGCATTTATTTTATCACACTATCTTGTGCACCTCATCGCACAATTTTGTGCACATTACTTGCGTTTTGCATGCATTTTATCGCGCACTTTTGCGAATCGCGCTTTTTTGCGCTGTGACCATTACTTGCGTTTTCCATGCATTTTATCGCGCTATCTGGCGCACCTCATCGCACTGTTTTGTGCACATTATTTGCGTTTTGCATGCATTTTGTCGCGCTATCTTGCGCACCTCATCGCACGCTTTTGTTCACATTACATGCATTTTGCATGCATTTTATCGCGCTATTTTGCGCTGTGACAATTACTTGCATTTTCCATGCATTTTATCGCGCTATCTTGCGCACCTCATCGCACTGTTTTGTGCACATTACTTGCGTTTTGCATGCATTTTGTCGCGCTATCTTGCGCACTCATCGCACTGTTTTGTTCACTTTACATGCATTTTGCATGCATTTTATGGCGCTATTTTGCGCACCGCGCTATTTTGCGCTGTGACCATTACTTGCATTTTCCATGCATTTTATCGCGCTATCCTGCGCACTTCATCGCATCGTTTTGGGCACATTACTTGCGTTTTGCATGCATTTTGTCGCGCTATCTTGCGCACTCATCGCCCTATTTTGTTCACATTACTTGCATTTTGCATGCATTTTCTCGCGCTATTTTGCGCATCGCGCTATTTTGCGTTGTGACCGTTACTTGCATTTTCCATGCATTTTATCGCGCTATCTTGCGCACGTCATGGCACTGTTTTGTGCACATTACTTGCGTTTTGCATGCATTTTTTCGCGCTATCTTGCGCACCTCATCGCACTGTTTTGTTCGCATTACTTGTATTTTGCATGCATTTTATCGCGCTATTTTGCGCATCACGCTATTTTGTGCTGTGACCGTTACTTGCATTTTGGATGCATTTTGTCGCGCTATCTTGCGCAACTCATCGCACTGTTTTGTGCACATTACTTGCGTTTTGCATGCATTTTGTCATGCTATCTTGCGCACCTCATTGCACTGTTTTGTTCACATTACTTGCATTTTGCATGTATTTTAACGCGCTATTTTGCGCATCGCGCTATTTTGCGCTGTGACCATTTCTTGCATTTTCCATGCATTTTATCGCTCTATCTTGCGCACCTCATCGCACCGTTTTGTGCACATTACTTGCGTTTTGCATGCATTTTGTCGCGCTATCTTGCGCACCTCATCGCACTGTTTTGTTCACATTACTTGCATTTTGCATGCATTTTATCGCGCTATTTTGCGCATCGAGCTATTTTGCGCTGTGACCATTACTTACATTTTCCATGCATTTTATCGCGCTATCTTGCGTACCTCATCGCACTGTTTTGTGCACATTACTTGCATTTTGCATGCATTTTGTCGCGCTATCTTGCGCAGTCGTCGCACTGTTTTGTTCACATTACTTGCATTTTGCATGCATTTTATCGCGCTATTTTGCGCATCGCGCTATTTTGCGCTGTGACCGTTACTTGCATTTTCCATGCATTTTATCGCGCCATCTTGTGCATCTCATCGCACAATTTTGTGCACATTACTTGCGTTTTGCATGCATTTTATCGTGCTATTTTGCGCACCGCACTATTTTGCGCTGTGACCATTACTTGCATTTTCCATGGATTTTATCACGCTATCTTACGCACCTCATCGCACTGTTTTGTGCACATTACTTGCGTTTTGCATGCATTTTGTCGCGCTATCTTGCGCATCTCATCGCACTGTTTTGTTCACGTTACTTGCATTTTGCATTCATTTTATCGCGCTATTTTGTGCTGTGACCATTACTTGCATTTTGCAAGCATTTTATCGCGCTATCTTGCGCAACTCATCGCACTGTTTTGTGCACATTACTTGCGTTTTGCGTGCATTTTGTCGCGCTATCTTGCGCACCTCATCGCACTGTTTTGTTCACATTGCTTGCATTTTGCATGCATTTTACCGCGCAATTTTGCGCTGTGACCATTTCTTGCATTTTGCATGCCTGTTATCGCGCTATCTTGCGCACCTCATCGCACTGTTTTGTGCACAATACTAGCGTTATGCATGCATTTTATCACACTATCTTATGCACCTCATCGCACTATTTTTTGCACATTACTTGCGTTTTGCATGCATTTTATCGCGCTATTTTGCGCATCGCGCTATTTTGCGCTGTGACCGTTACTTGCATTTTCCATGCATTTTATCGCGCAATCTTGCTCAACTCATCGCACTGTTTTGTGCACATTACTTGCGTTTTGCATGCATTTTGTCGCGCTATCTTGCGCACCTCAGCGCACTATTTTGATCACAATACATGCATTTTGCATCCATTTTACCGCGCTATTTTGCGCTGTGACCATTTCTTGCATTTCGCATGCCTTTTATCGCGCTATCTAGCGCACCTCATCGCACTGTTCTGTGCACAATGCTAGCGTTTTGAATGCATTTTATCACACTATCTTGTGCACCTCATCGCACTATTTTGTGCACATTACTTGCGTTTTGAATGCATTTTATCACACTATCTTGTGCACCTCATCGCACAATTTTGTGCACATTACTTGAGTTTTGCATCCATTTTATCGCGCTATTTTGCGCCGTGACCATTACTTGCATTTTCCATGCATTTTATCGCGCTATCTTGCGCACCTCATCGCACTGTTTTGTGCACATTACTTGCGTTTTGCATGCATTCTGTCGCGCTATCTTGCGCACCTCATCGCACTGTTTTGTTCACATTACTTGCATTTTGCATTCATTTTACCGCGCTATTTTGCGCTGTGACCATTTCTTGCATTTTCCATGCATTTTATCGCGCTATCTTGCGCAACTCATCGCACTGTTTTGTGCACATTACTTGCGTTTTGCATGCATTTTGTCGCGCTATCTTGCGAACCTCATCGCATTGTTTTGTTCACATTACTTGCATTTTGCATGCATTTTACCGCGCTATTTTGCGCATCGCGCTATTTTGCGCTGTGACCATTTCTTGCATTTTGCAGGCCTTTTATATCGCTATCTTGCGCACCTCATCGCACAGTTTTGTGCACATTACTTGCATTTTGCATGCATTCTGTCGCGCTATCTTGCGCACCTCATCGCACTGTTTTGTTCACATTACTTCCATTTTGCATGCATTTTATCGCGCTATTTTGCGCATCGGTCTCTTTTATGCTATGACCATTACTTGCATTTTGGATGCTTTTTATCGCGCTATCTTGCGCAACTCAACGCACTATTTTGTGCACATTACTTGCGTTTTGCATGCATTTTGTCGCGCTATCTTGCGCACCTCATCGCACTGTTTTTTTCACATTACTTGCATTTTGCGTGCATTTTACCGCGCTATTTTGCGCATCGCGCTATTTTGCGCCGTGACCATTTCTTGCATTTTGCATGCCTTTTATCGCGCTATCTTGTGTGCCTCATCGCACTGTTTTGTGCACAATACTAGCGTTTTGCATGTATTTTATCACACTATCTTGTGCACCTCATCGCACAATTTTGTGCACATTACTTGCGTTTTGTATGCCTTTTAACGCGCTATTTTGCGCATCGCGCCATTTTGCGCTGTGACCATTTCTTGCATTTTCCATGCATTTTATCGCGCTATCTTGCGCACCTCATCGCACCGTTTTGTGCACATTACTTGCGTTTTGCATGCATTTTGTCGCGCTATCTTGCGCACCTCATCGCACTGTTTTGTTCACATTACATCCATTTTGCATGCATTTTATCGCGCTATTTTGCGCATCGCGCTATTTTGCGCTGTGACCATTACTTGCATTTTCCATGCATTTTATCGCGCTATCTTGCGCACCTCATCGCATAGTTTTGTGCACATTACTCGCGTTTTGCATGCATTTTGTCGCGCTATCCTGCGCACGTCATCGCACTGTTTTGTTCATATTACTCGCATTTTGCATGCATTTTATCGCGTTATTTTGCGCATCCCGCTATTTTGTGCTGTGACCATTACTTCCATTTTGGATGCATTTTATCGCGCTATCTTGCGCAACTCAACGCACTGTTTTGTGCACATTACTTGCGTTTTGCATGCATTTTGTCGCGCTATCTTGCGCACCTCATCGCACTGTTTTGTTCACATTACTTGCATTTTGCATGCATTTTACCGCGCTATTTTGCGCATGGCGCTATTTTCCGCTGTGACCATTTCTTGCATTTTGCATGCCTTTTATCACGCTATCTTGCGCACCTGATCGCACTGTTTTGTGCACAATACTAGCATTTTGCATGTATTTTATCACACTATCTTGTGCACCTCATCGCACAATTTTGTGCACATTACTTGCGTTTTGCTTGCATTTTATCGCGCTGTTTTGCGCATCGCGTTATTTTTCGCTGTGACCATTACTTGCATTTTCCATGCATTTTATCGTGCTATCTTGCGCACCTCATCGCACTGTTTTGTGCACATTACTTGCGTTTTGCATGCATTTTGTCGCGCTATCTTGCGCACCTCATCGCACTGTTTTGTTCGCATTACTTGCATTTTGCATGCATTTTATCGCGCTAATTTGCGCATCACGCTATTTTGTGCTGTGACCGTTACTTGCATTTTGGATGCATTTTGTCGCGCTATCTTGCGCAACTCAACGCACTGTTTTGTGCACATTACTTGCGTTTTGCATGCATTTTGTCGCGCTATCTTGCGCACCTCATCGCACTGTTTTGCTAACATTACTTGCATTTTGCATGCATTTTATCGCAATATTTTGCGCATCGCGCTATTTTGCGCTGTGACCATTACTTGCATTTTCCATGCATTTTATCGCGCTATCCTGCGCACCTCATCGCATCGTTTTGGGCACATTACTTGCGTTTTGCATGCATTTTGTCGCGCTATCTTGAGCACTCATCGCCCTATTTTGTTCACATTACTTGCATTTTGCATGCATTTTCTCGCGCTATTTTGCGCATCGCGCTATTTTGCGTTGTGACCGTTACTTGCATTTTCCATGCATTTTATCGCGCTATCTTGCGCACCTCATGGCACTGTTTTGTGCACATTACTTGCGTTTTGCATGCATTTTTTCGCGCTATCTTGCGCACTCATCGCACTGTTTTGTTCGCATTACTTGCATTTTGCATGCATTTTATCGCGCTATTTTGCGCATCACGCTATTTTGTGCTGTGACCGTTACTTGCATTTTGGATGCATTTTGTCGCGCTATCTTGCGCAACTCAACGCACTGTTTTGTGCACATTACTTGCGTTTTGCATGCATTTTGTCGCGCTATCTTGCGCACGTCATCGCACTGTTTTGTTCACATTACTTGCATTTTGCATGCATTTTAACGCGCTATTTTGCGCATCGCGCTATTTTCCGCTGTGACCATTTCTTGCATTTTCCATGCATTTTATCGCTCTATCTTGCGCACCTCATCGCACCGTTTTGTGCACATTACTTGCGTTTTGCATGTATTTTGTCGCGCTATCTTGCGCACCTCAACGCACTGTTTTGTTCACATTACTTGCATTTTGCAGGCATTTTATCGCGCTATTTTGCGCATCGCGCTATTTTGCGCTGTGACCATTACTTGCATTTTCTTTGCATTTTATCGCGCTATCTTGCGTACCTCATCGCACTGTTTTGTGCACATTACTTGCATTTCGCATGCATTTTGTCGCGCTATCTTGCGCACTCATCGCACTGTTTTGTTCACATTACTTGCATTTTGCATTCATTTTATCGCGCTATTTTGTGCTGTGACCATTACTTGCATTTTGCAAGCATTTTATCGCGCTATCTTGCGCAACTCATCGCATTGTTTTGTGCACATTACTTGCGTTTTGCGTGCATTTTGTCGCGCTATCTTGCGCACCTCATCGCACTATTTTGTTCACATTGCTTGCATTTTGCATGCATTTTACCGCGCAATTTTGCGCTGTGACCATTTCCTGCATTTTGCATGCCTGTTATCGCGCTATCTTGCGCACCTCATCGCACTGTTTTGTGCACAATACTCGCGTTATGCATGCATTTTATCACACTATCTTATGCACCTCATCGCACTATTTTGTGCACATTACTTGCGTTTTGCATGCATTTTATCTCGCTATTTTGCGCATCGCGCTATTTTGCGCTGTGACCGTTACTTGCATTTTCCATGCATTTTATCGCGCAATCTTGCTCAACTCATCGCACTGTTTTGTGCACATTACTTGCGTTTTGCATGCATTTTGTCGCGCTATCTTGCGCACCTCAGCGCACTGTTTTGTTCACAATACATGCATTTTGCATCCATTTTACCGCGCTATTTTGCGCATCGCGCCATTTTGCGCTGTGACCATTTCTTGCATTTTCCATGCATTTTATCGCGCTATCTTGCGCACCTCATCGCACCGTTTTGTGCACATTACTTGCGTTTTGCATGCATTTTGTCGCGCTATCTTGCGCACCTCATCGCACTGTTTTGTTCACATTACATCCATTTTGCATGCATTTTATCGCGCTATTTTGCGCATCGCGCTATTTTGCGCTGTGACCATTACTTGCATTTTCCATGCATTTTATCGCGCTATCTTGCGCACCTCATCGCATTGTTTTGTGCACATTACTCGCGTTTTGCATGCATTTTGTCGCGCTATCCTGCGCACGTCATCGCACTGTTTTGTTCATATTACTCGCATTTTGCATGCATTTTATCGCGTTATTTTGCGCATCCCGCTATTTTGTGCTGTGACCATTACTTGCATTTTGGATGCATTTTATCGCGCTATCTTGCGCAACTCAACGCACTGTTTTGTGCACATTACTTGCGTTTTGCATGCATTTTGTCGCGCTATCTTGCGCACCTCATCGCACTGTTTTGTTCACATTACTTGCATTTTGCATGCATTTTACCGCGCTATTTTGCGCATGGCGCTATTTTCCGCTGTGACCATTTCTTGCATTTTGCATGCCTTTTATCACGCTATCTTGCGCACCTGATCGCACTGTTTTGTGCACAATACTAGCATTTTGCATGTATTTTATCACACTATCTTGTGCACCTCATCGCACAATTTTGTGCACATTACTTGCGTTTTGCTTGCATTTTATCGCGCTCTTTTGCGCATCGCGTTATTTTTCGCTGTGACCATTACTTGCATTTTCCATGCATTTTATCGTGCTATCTTGCGCACCTCATCGCACTGTTTTGTGCACATTACTTGCGTTTTGCATGCATTTTGTCGCGCTATCTCGCGCACCTCATCGCACTGTTTTGTTCGCATTACTTGCATTTTGCATGCATTTTATCGCGCTAATTTGCGCATCACGCTATTTTGTGCTGTGACCGTTACTTGCATTTTGGATGCATTTTGTCGCGCTATCTTGCGCAACTCAACGCGCTGTTTTGTGCACATTACTTGCGTTTTGCATGCATTTTGTCGCGCTATCTTGCGCACCTCATCGCACTGTTTTGCTAACATTACTTGCAATTTGCATGCATTTTATCGCAATATTTTGCGCATCGCGCTATTTTGCGCTGTGACCATTACTTGCATTTTCCATGCATTTTATCGCGCTATCCTGTGCACCTCATCGCATCGTTTTGGGCACATTACTTGCGTTTTGCATGCATTTTGTCGCGCTATCTTGCGCACTCATCGCCCTATTTTGTTCACATTACTTGCATTTTGCATGCATTTTCTCGCGCTATTTTGCGCATCGCGCTATTTTGCGTTGTGACCGTTACTTGCATTTTCCATGCATTTTATCGCGCTATCTTGCGCACCTCATGGCACTGTTTTGTGCACATTACTTGCGTTTTGCATGCATTTTTTCGCGCTATCTTGCGCACCTCATCGCACTGTTTTGTTCGCATTACTTGCATTTTGCATGCATTTTATCGCGCTATTTTGCGCATCACGCTATTTTGTGCTGTGACCGTTACTTGCATTTTGGATGCATTTTGTCGCGCTATCTTGCGCAACTCAACGCACTGTTTTGTGCACATTACTTGCGTTTTGCATGCATTTTGTCGCGCTATCTTGCGCACGTCATCGCACTGTTTTGTTCACATTACTTGCATTTTGCATGCATTTTAACGCGCTATTTTGCGCATCGCGCTATTTTCCGCTGTGACCATTTCTTGCATTTTCCATGCATTTTATCGCTCTATCTTGCGCACCTCATCGCACCGTTTTGTGCACATTACTTGCGTTTTGCATGCATTTTGTCGCGCTATCTTGCGCACCTCAACGCACTGTTTTGTTCACATTACTTGCATTTTGCATGCATTTTATCGCGCTATTTTGCGCATCGCGCTATTTTGCGCTGTGACCATTACTTGCATTTTCCTTGCATTTTATCGCGCTATCTTGCGTACCTCATCGCACTGTTTTGTGCACATTACTTGCATTTTGCATGCATTTTGTCGCGCTATCTTGCCCACTCATCGCACTGTTTTGTTCACATTACTTGCATTTTGCATTCATTTTATCGCGCTATTTTGTGCTGTGACCATTACTTGCATTTTGCAAGCATTTTATCGCGCTATCTTGCGCAACTCATCGCACTGTTTTGTGCACATTACTTGCGTTTTGCGTGCATTTTGTCGCGCTATCTTGCGCACCTCATCGCACTGTTTTGTTCACATTGCTTGCATTTTGCATGCATTTTACCGCGCAATTTTGCGCTGTGACCATTTCCTGCATTTTGCATGCCTGTTATCGCGCTATCTTGCGCACCTCATCGCACTGTTTTGTGCACAATACTCGCGTTATGCATGCATTTTATCACACTATCTTATGCACCTCATCGCACTATTTTGTGCACATTACTTGCGTTTTGCATGCATTTTATCTCGCTATTTTGCGCATCGCGCTATTTTGCGCTGTGACCGTTACTTGCATTTTCCATGCATTTTATCGCGCAATCTTGCTCAACTCATCGCACTGTTTTGTGCACATTACTTGCGTTTTGCATGCATTTTGTCGCGCTATCTTGCGCACCTCAGCGCACTGTTTTGTTCACAATACATGCATTTTGCATCCATTTTACCGCGGTATTTTGCGCAACGCGCTATTTTGCGCTGTGACCATTTCTTGCATTTCGCATGCCTTTTATCGCACTATCTAACGCACCTCATCGCACTGTTCTGTGCACAATGCTAGCGTTTTGAATGCATTTTATCACACTATCTTGTGCACCTCATCGCACTATTTTGTGCACATTACTTGCGTTTTGCATGCATTTTACCGCGCTATTTTGCGCATCGCGCAATTCTTGCATTTTGCATGCCTTTTATCGCGCTATCTTGCGCACCTCATCGCACAATTTTGTGCACATTACTTGAGTTTTGCATCCATTTTATCGCGCTATTTTGCGCTGTGACCATTACTTGCATTTTCCATGCATTTTATCGCGCTATCTTGCGCACCTCATCGCACTGTTTTGTGCACATTACTTGCGTTTTGTATGCATTCTGTCGCGCTATCTTGCGCACCTCATCGCACTGTTTTGTTCACATTACTTGCATTTTGCATTCATTTTACCGCGCTATTTTGCGCTGTGACCATTTCTTGCATTTTCCATGCATTTTATCGCGCTATCTTGCTAACCTCATAGTACTGTTTTGTGCACATTACTTGCGTTTTGCATGCATTTTGTCGCGCTTCTTGCGCACCTCAGCGCACTGTTTTGTTCACAATAAATGCATTTTGCATCCATTTTACCGCGCTATTTTGCGCAACGCGCTATTATGCGCTGTGACCATTTCTTGCATTTCGCATGCCTTTTATCGCGCTATCTAGCGCACCTCATCGCACTGTTCTGTGCACAATGCTAGCGTTTTGAATGCATTTTATCACACTATCTTGTGCACCTCATCGCACTATTTTGTGCACATTACTTGCGTTTTGCATGCTTTTTACCGCGCTATTTTGCGCATCGCGCAATTCTTGCATTTTGCATGCCTTTTTTCACGCTATCTTGCGCACCTCATCGCACTGTTTTGTGCACAATACTAGCGTTTTGCATGTATTTTATCACACTATCTTGTGCACCTCATCGCACAATTTTGTGCACATTACTTGAGTTTTGCATCCATTTTATCGCGCAATTTTGCGCATCGCGCTATTTTGCGCTGTGACCATTACTTGCATTTTCCATGCATTTTATCGCGCTATCTTGCGTACCTCATCGCACTGTTTTGTGCACATTACTTGCGTTTTGCATGCATTCTGTCGCGCTATCTTGCGCACCTCATCGCACTGTTTTGTTCACATTACTTCCATTTTGCATTCATTTTACCGCGCTATTTTGCGTTGTGACCATTTCTTGCATTTTGCATGCCTTTTATCGCCCTATCTTGCGCACCTCATCGCACTGTTTTGTGCACAATACTAGCGTTTTGCATTTATTTTATCACACTATCTTGTGCACCTCATCGCACAATTTTGTGCACATTACTTGCGTTTTGCATGCATTTTATCGCGCACTTTTGCGAATCGCGCTTTTTTGCGCTGTGACCATTACTTGCGTTTTCCATGCATTTTATCGCGCTATCTGGCGCACCTCATCGCACTGTTTTGTGCACATTATTTGCGTTTTGCATGCATTTTGTCGCGCTATCTTGCGCACCTCATCGCACGCTTTTGTTCACATTACATGCATTTTGCATGCATTTTATCGCGCTATTTTGCGCTGTGACAATTACTTGCATTTTCCATGCATTTTATCGCGCTATCTTGCGCACCTCATCGCACTGTTTTGTGCACATTACTTGCGTTTTGCATGCATTTTGTCGCGCTATCTTGCGCACTCATCGCACTGTTTTGTTCACTTTACATGCATTTTGTATGCATTTTATGGCGCTATTTTGCGCACCGCGCTATTTTGCGCTGTGACCATTACTTGCATTTTCCATGCATTTTATCGCGCTATCCTGCGCACTTCATCGCATCGTTTTGGGCACATTACTTGCGTTTTGCATGCATTTTGTCGCGCTATCTTGCGCACTCATCGCCCTATTTTGTTCACATTACTTGCATTTTGCATGCATTTTCTCGCGCTATTTTGCGCATCGCGCTATTTTACGTTGTGACCGTTCCTTGCATTTTCCATGCATTTTATCGCGCTATCTTGCGCACCTCATGGCACTGTTTTGTGCACATTACTTGCGTTTTGCATGCATTTTTTCGCGCTATCTTGCGCACCTCATCGCACTGTTTTGTTCGCATTACTTGCATTTTGCATGCATTTTATCGCGCTATTTTGCGCATCACGCTATTTTGTGCTGTGACCGTTACTTGCATTTTGGATGCATTTTGTCGCGCTATCTTGCGCAACTCATCGCACTGTTTTGTGCACATTACTTGCGTTTTGCATGCATTTTGTCACGCTATCTTGCGCACCTCATCGCACTGTTTTGTTCACATTACTTGCATTTTGCATGTATTTTAACGCGCTATTTAGCGCATCGCGCTATTTTGCGCATCGCGCTATTTTGCGCTGTGACCATTTCTTGCATTTTCCATGCATTTTATCGCTCTATCTTGCGCACCTCATCGCACCGTTTTGTGCACATTACTTGCGTTTTGCATGCATTTTGTCGCGCTATCTTGCGCACCTCATCGCACTGTTTTGTTCACATTACTTGCATTTTGCATGCATTTTATCGCGCTATTTTGCGCATCGAGCTATTTTGCGCTGTGACCATTACTTACATTTTCCATGCATTTTATCGCGCTATCTTGCGTACCTCATCGCACTGTTTTGTGCACATTACTTGCATTTTGCATGCATTTTGTCGCGCTATCTTGCGCACTCGTCGCACTGTTTTGTTCACATTACTTGCATTTTGCATGCATTTTATCGCGCTATTTTGCGCATCGCGCTATTTTGCGCTGTGACCGTTACTTGCATTTTCCATGCATTTTATCGCGCCATCTTGTGCATCTCATCGCACAATTTTGTGCACATTACTTGCGTTTTGCATGCATTTTATCGTGCTATTTTGCGCACCGCACTATTTTGCGCTGTGACCATTACTTGCATTTTCCATGGATTTTATCACGCTATCTTACGCACCTCATCGCACTGTTTTGTGCACATTACTTGCGTTTTGCATGCATTTTGTCGCGCTATCTTGCGCATCTCATCGCACTGTTTTGTTCACGTTACTTGCATTTTGCATTCATTTTATCGCGCTATTTTGTGCTGTGACCATTACTTGCATTTTGCAAGCATTTTATCGCGCTATCTTGCGCAACTCATCGCACTGTTTTGTGCACATTACTTGCGTTTTGCGTGCATTTTGTCGCGCTATCTTGCGCACCTCATCGCACTGTTTTGTTCACATTGCTTGCATTTTGCATGCATTTTACCGCGCAATTTTGCGCTGTGACCATTTCTTGCATTTTGCATGCCTGTTATCGCGCTATCTTGCGCACCTCATCGCACTGTTTTGTGCACAATACTAGCGTTATGCATGCATTTTATCACACTATCTTATGCACCTCATCGCACTATTTTTTGCACATTACTAGCGTTTTGCATGCATTTTATCGCGCTATTTTGCGCATCGCGCTATTTTGCGCTGTGACCGTTACTTGCATTTTCCATGCATTTTATCGCGCAATCTTGCTCAACTCATCGCACTGTTTTGTGCACATTACTTGCGTTTTGCATGCATTTTGTCGCGCTATCTTGCGCACCTCAGCGCACTATTTTGATCACAATACATGCATTTTGCATCCATTTTACCGCGCTATTTTGCGCTGTGACCATTTCTTGCATTTCGCATGCCTTTTATCGCGCTATCTAGCGCACCTCATCGCACTGTTCTGTGCACAATGCTAGCGTTTTGAATGCATTTTATCACACTATCTTGTGCACCTCATCGCACTATTTTGTGCACATTACTTGCGTTTTGAATGCATTTTATCACACTATCTTGTGCACCTCATCGCACAATTTTGTGCACATTACTTGAGTTTTGCATCCATTTTATCGCGCTATTTTGCGCCGTGACCATTACTTGCATTTTCCATGCATTTTATCGCGCTATCTTGCGCACCTCATCGCACTGTTTTGTGCACATTACTTGCGTTTTGCATGCATTCTGTCGCGCTATCTTGCGCACCTCATCGCACTGTTTTGTTCACATTACTTGCATTTTGCATTCATTTTACCGCGCTATTTTGCGCTGTGACCATTTCTTGCATTTTCCATGCATTTTATCGCGCTATCTTGCGCAACTCATCGCACTGTTTTGTGCACATTACTTGCGTTTTGCATGCATTTTGTCGCGCTATCTTGCGAACCTCATCGCATTGTTTTGTTCACATTACTTGCATTTTGCATGCATTTTACCGCGCTATTTTGCGCATCGCGCTATTTTGCGCTGTGACCATTTCTTGCATTTTGCAGGCCTTTTATATCGCTATCTTGCGCACCTCATCGCACAGTTTTGTGCACATTACTTGCGTTTTGCATGCATTTTGTCGCGCTATCTTGCGCACTCATCGCACTGTTTTGTTCACTTTACATGCATTTTGTATGCATTTTATGGCGCTATTTTGCGCACCGCGCTATTTTGCGCTGTGACCATTACTTGCATTTTCCATGCATTTTATCGCGCTATCCTGCGCACTTCATCGCATCGTTTTGGGCACATTACTTGCGTTTTGCATGCATTTTGTCGCGCTATCTTGCGCACTCATCGCCCTATTTTGTTCACATTACTTGCATTTTGCATGCATTTTCTCGCGCTATTTTGCGCATCGCGCTATTTTACGTTGTGACCGTTCCTTGCATTTTCCATGCATTTTATCGCGCTATCTTGCGCACCTCATGGCACTGTTTTGTGCACATTACTTGCGTTTTGCATGCATTTTTTCGCGCTATCTTGCGCACCTCATCGCACTGTTTTGTTCGCATTACTTGCATTTTGCATGCATTTTATCGCGCTATTTTGCGCATCACGCTATTTTGTGCTGTGACCGTTACTTGCATTTTGGATGCATTTTGTCGCGCTATCTTGCGCAACTCATCGCACTGTTTTGTGCACATTACTTGCGTTTTGCATGCATTTTGTCACGCTATCTTGCGCACCTCATCGCACTGTTTTGTTCACATTACTTGCATTTTGCATGTATTTTAACGCGCTATTTTGCGCATCGCGCTATTTTGCGCATCGCGCTATTTTGCGCATCGCGCTATTTTGCGCTGTGACCATTTCTTGCATTTTCCATGCATTTTATCGCTCTATCTTGCGCACCTCATCGCACCGTTTTGTGCACATTACTTGCGTTTTGCATGCATTTTGTCGCGCTATCTTGCGCACCTCATCGCACTGTTTTGTTCACATTACTTGCATTTTGCATGCATTTTATCGCGCTATTTTGCGCATCGAGCTATTTTGCGCTGTGACCATTACTTACATTTTCCATGCATTTTATCGCGCTATCTTGCGTACCTCATCGCACTGTTTTGTGCACATTACTTGCATTTTGCATGCATTTTGTCGCGCTATCTTGCGCACTCGTCGCACTGTTTTGTTCACATTACTTGCATTTTGCATGCATTTTATCGCGCTATTTTGCGCATCGCGCTATTTTGCGCTGTGACCGTTACTTGCATTTTCCATGCATTTTATCGCGCCATCTTGTGCATCTCATCGCACAATTTTGTGCACATTACTTGCGTTTTGCATGCATTTTATCGTGCTATTTTGCGCACCGCACTATTTTGCGCTGTGACCATTACTTGCATTTTCCATGGATTTTATCACGCTATCTTACGCACCTCATCGCACTGTTTTGTGCACATTACTTGCGTTTTGCATGCATTTTGTCGCGCTATCTTGCGCATCTCATCGCACTGTTTTGTTCACGTTACTTGCATTTTGCATTCATTTTATCGCGCTATTTTGTGCTGTGACCATTACTTGCATTTTGCAAGCATTTTATCGCGCTATCTTGCGCAACTCATCGCACTGTTTTGTGCACATTACTTGCGTTTTGCGTGCATTTTGTCGCGCTATCTTGCGCACCTCATCGCACTGTTTTGTTCACATTGCTTGCATTTTGCATGCATTTTACCGCGCAATTTTGCGCTGTGACCATTTCTTGCATTTTGCATGCCTGTTATCGCGCTATCTTGCGCACCTCATCGCACTGTTTTGTGCACAATACTAGCGTTATGCATGCATTTTATCACACTATCTTATGCACCTCATCGCACTATTTTTTGCACATTACTAGCGTTTTGCATGCATTTTATCGCGCTATTTTGCGCATCGCGCTATTTTGCGCTGTGACCGTTACTTGCATTTTCCATGCATTTTATCGCGCAATCGTGCTCAACTCATCGCACTGTTTTGTGCACATTACTTGCGTTTTGCATGCATTTTGTCGCGCTATCTTGCGCACCTCAGCGCACTATTTTGATCACAATACATGCATTTTGCATCCATTTTACCGCGCTATTTTGCGCTGTGACCATTTCTTGCATTTCGCATGCCTTTTATCGCGCTATCTAGCGCACCTCATCGCACTGTTCTGTGCACAATGCTAGCGTTTTGAATGCATTTTATCACACTATCTTGTGCACCTCATCGCACTATTTTGTGCACATTACTTGCGTTTTGAATGCATTTTATCACACTATCTTGTGCACCTCATCGCACAATTTTGTGCACAATACTTGAGTTTTGCATCCATTTTATCGCGCTATTTTGCGCCGTGACCATTACTTGCATTTTCCATGCATTTTATCGCGCTATCTTGCGCACCTCATCGCACTGTTTTGTGCACATTACTTGCGTTTTGCATGCATTCTGTCGCGCTATCTTGCGCACCTCATCGCACTGTTTTGTTCACATTACTTGCATTTTGCATTCATTTTACCGCGCTATTTTGCGCTGTGACCATTTCTTGCATTTTCCATGCATTTTATCGCGCTATCTTGCGCAACTCATCGCACTGTTTTGTGCACATTACTTGCGTTTTGCATGCATTTTGTCGCGCTATCTTGCGAACCTCATCGCATTGTTTTGTTCACATTACTTGCATTTTGCATGCATTTTACCGCGCTATTTTGCGCATCGCGCTATTTTGCGCTGTGACCATTTCTTGCATTTTGCAGGCCTTTTATATCGCTATCTTGCGCACCTCATCGCACAGTTTTGTGCACATTACTTGCGTTTTGCATGCATTCTGTCGCGCTATCTTGCGCACCTCATCGCACTGTTTTGTTCACATTACTTGCATTTTGCATGCATTTTATCGCGCTATTTTGCGCATCGGTCTCTTTTATGCTATGACCATTACTTGCATTTTGGATGCTTTTTATCGCGCTATCTTGCGCAACTCAACGCACTATTTTGTGCACATTACTTGCGTTTTGCATGCATTTTGTCGCGCTATCTTGCGCACCTCATCGCACTGTTTTTTTCACATTACTTGCATTTTGCGTGCATTTTACCGCGCTATTTTGCGCATCGCGCTATTTTGCGCCGTGACCATTTCTTGCATTTTGCATGCCTTTTATCGCGCTATCTTGTGTGCCTCATCGCACTGTTTTGTGCACAATACTAGCGTTTTGCATGTATTTTATCACACTATCTTGTGCACCTCATCGCACAATTTTGTGCACATTACTTGCGTTTTGTATGCCTTTTAACGCGCTATTTTGCGTATCGCGCCATTTTGCGCTGTGACCATTTCTTGCATTTTCCATGCATTTTATCGCGCTATCTTGCGCACCTCATCGCACCGTTTTGTGCACATTACTTGCGTTTTGCATGCATTTTGTCGCGCTATCTTGCGCACCTCATCGCACTGTTTTGTTCACATTACATCCATTTTGCATGCATTTTATCGCGCTATTTTGCGCATCGCGCTATTTTGCGCTGTGACCATTACTTGCATTTTCCATGCATTTTATCGCGCTATCTTGCGCACCTCATCGCATAGTTTTGTGCACATTACTCGCGTTTTGCATGCATTTTGTCGCGCTATCCTGCGCACGTCATCGCACTGTTTTGTTCATATTACTCGCATTTTGCATGCATTTTATCGCGTTATTTTGCGCATCCCGCTATTTTGTGCTGTGACCATTACTTCCATTTTGGATGCATTTTATCGCGCTATCTTGCGCAACTCAACGCACTGTTTTGTGCACATTACTTGCGTTTTGCATGCATTTTGTCGCGCTATCTTGCGCACCTCATCGCACTGTTTTGTTCACATTACTTGCATTTTGCATCCATTTTACCGCGCTATTTTGCGCATGGCGCTATTTTCCGCTGTGACCATTTCTTGCATTTTGCATGCCTTTTATCACGCTATCTTGCGCACCTGATCGCACTGTTTTGTGCACAATACTAGCATTTTGCATGTATTTTATCACACTATCTTGTGCACCTCATCGCACAATTTTGTGCACATTACTTGCGTTTTGCTTGCATTTTATCGCGCTGTTTTGCGCATCGCGTTATTTTTCGCTGTGACCATTACTTGCATTTTCCATGCATTTTATCGTGCTATCTTGCGCACCTCATCGCACTGTTTTGTGCACATTACTTGCGTTTTGCATGCATTTTGTCGCGCTATCTTGCGCACCTCATCGCACTGTTTTGTTCGCATTACTTGCATTTTGCATGCATTTTATCGCGCTAATTTGCGCATCACGCTATTTTGTGCTGTGACCGTTACTTGCATTTTGGATGCATTTTGTCGCGCTATCTTGCGCAACTCAACGCACTGTTTTGTGCACATTACTTGCGTTTTGCATGCATTTTGTCGCGCTATCTTGCGCACCTCATCGCACTGTTTTGCTAACATTACTTGCATTTTGCATGCATTTTATCGCAATATTTTGCGCATCGCGCTATTTTGCGCTGTGACCATTACTTGCATTTTCCATGCATTTTATCGCGCTATCCTGCGCACCTCATCGCATCGTTTTGGGCACATTACTTGCGTTTTGCATGCATTTTGTCGCGCTATCTTGCGCACTCATCGCCCTATTTTGTTCACATTACTTGCATTTTGCATGCATTTTCTCGCGCTATTTTGCGCATCGCGCTATTTTGCGTTGTGACCGTTACTTGCATTTTCCATGCATTTTATCGCGCTATCTTGCGCACCTCATGGCACTGTTTTGTGCACATTACTTGCGTTTTGCATGCATTTTTTCGCGCTATCTTGCGCACCTCATCGCACTGTTTTGTTCGCATTACTTGCATTTTGCATGCATTTTATCGCGCTATTTTGCGCATCACGCTATTTTGTGCTGTGACCGTTACTTGCATTTTGGATGCATTTTGTCGCGCTATCTTGCGCAACTCAACGCACTGTTTTGTGCACATTACTTGCGTTTTGCATGCATTTTGTCGCGCTATCTTGCGCACGTCATCGCACTGTTTTGTTCACATTACTTGCATTTTGCATGCATTTTAACGCGCTATTTTGCGCATCGCGCTATTTTCCGCTGTGACCATTTCTTGCATTTTCCATGCATTTTATCGCTCTATCTTGCGCACCTCATCGCACCGTTTTGTGCACATTACTTGCGTTTTGCATGCATTTTGTCGCGCTATCTTGCGCACCTCAACGCACTGTTTTGTTCACATTACTTGCATTTTGCATGCATTTTATCGCGCTATTTTGCGCATCGCGCTATTTTGCGCTGTGACCATTACTTGCATTTTCCTTGCATTTTATCGCGCTATCTTGCGTACCTCATCGCACTGTTTTGTGCACATTACTTGCATTTTGCATGCATTTTGTCGCGCTATCTTGCGCACTCATCGCACTGTTTTGTTCACATTACTTGCATTTTGCATTCATTTTATCGCGCTATTTTGTGCTGTGACCATTACTTGCATTTTGCAAGCATTTTATCGCGCTATCTTGCGCAACTCATCGCACTGTTTTGTGCACATTACTTGCGTTTTGCGTGCATTTTGTCGCGCTATCTTGCGCACCTCATCGCACTGTTTTGTTCACATTGCTTGCATTTTGCATGCATTTTACCGCGCAATTTTGCGCTGTGACCATTTCCTGCATTTTGCATGCCTGTTATCGCGCTATCTTGCGCACCTCATCGCACTGTTTTGTGCACAATACTCGCGTTATGCATGCATTTTATCACACTATCTTATGCACCTCATCGCACTATTTTGTGCACATTACTTGCGTTTTGCATGCATTTTATCTCGCTATTTTGCGCATCGCGCTATTTTGCGCTGTGACCGTTACTTGCATTTTCCATGCATTTTATCGCGCAATCTTGCTCAACTCATCGCACTGTTTTGTGCACATTACTTGCGTTTTGCATGCATTTTGTCGCGCTATCTTGCGCACCTCAGCGCACTGTTTTGTTCACAATACATGCATTTTGCATCCATTTTACCGCGCTATTTTGCGCATCGCGCCATTTTGCGCTGTGACCATTTCTTGCATTTTCCATGCATTTTATCGCGCTATCTTGCGCACCTCATCGCACCGTTTTGTGCACATTACTTGCGTTTTGCATGCATTTTGTCGCGCTATCTTGCGCACCTCATCGCACTGTTTTGCTAACATTACTTGCATTTTGCATGCATTTTATCGCAATATTTTGCGCATCGCGCTATTTTGCGCTGTGACCATTACTTGCATTTTCCATGCATTTTATCGCGCTATCCTGCGCACCTCATCGCACTGTTTTGTGCACAATACTCGCGTTATGCATGCATTTTATCACACTATCTTATGCACCTCATCGCACTATTTTGTGCACATTACTTGCGTTTTGCATGCATTTTATCTCGCTATTTTGCGCATCGCGCTATTTTGCGCTGTGACCGTTACTTGCATTTTCCATGCATTTTATCGCGCAATCTTGCTCAACTCATCGCACTGTTTTGTGCACATTACTTGCGTTTTGCATGCATTTTGTCGCGCTATCTTGCGCACCTCAGCGCACTGTTTTGTTCACAATACATGCATTTTGCATCCATTTTACCGCGCTATTTTGCGCAACGCGCTATTTTGCGCTGTGACCATTTCTTGCATTTCGCATGCCTTTTATCGCACTATCTAGCGCACCTCATCGCACTGTTCTGTGCACAATGCTAGCGTTTTGAATGCATTTTATCACACTATCTTGTGCACCTCATCGCACTATTTTGTGCACATTACTTGCGTTTTGCATGCATTTTACCGCGCTATTTTGCGCATCGCGCAATTCTTGCATTTTGCATGCCTTTTATCGCGCTATCTTGCGCACCTCATCGCACTGTTTTGTGCACAATACTAGCGTTTTGCATGTATGTTATCACACTATCTTGTGCACCTCATCGCACAATTTTGTGCACATTACTTGAGTTTTGCATCCATTTTATCGCGCTATTTTGCGCTGTGACCATTACTTGCATTTTCCATGCATTTTATCGCGCTATCTTGCGCACCTCATCGCACTGTTTTGTGCACATTACTTGCGTTTTGTATGCATTCTGTCGCGCTATCTTGCGCACCTCATCGCACTGTTTTGTTCACATTACTTGCATTTTGCATTCATTTTACCGCGCTATTTTGCGCTGTGACCATTTCTTGCATTTTCCATGCATTTTATCGCGCTATCTTGCTAACCTCATCGTACTGTTTTGTGCACATTACTTGCGTTTTGCATGCATTTTGTCGCGCTATCTTGCGCACCTCAGCGCACTGTTTTGTTCACAATAAATGCATTTTGCATCCATTTTACCGCGCTATTTTGCGCAACGCGCTATTATGCGCTGTGACCATTTCTTGCATTTCGCATGCCTTTTATCGCGCTATCTAGCGCACCTCATCGCACTGTTCTGTGCACAATGCTAGCGTTTTGAATGCATTTTATCACACTATCTTGTGCACCTCATCGCACTATTTTGTGCACATTACTTGCGTTTTGCATGCTTTTTACCGCGCTATTTTGCGCATCGCGCAATTCTTGCATTTTGCATGCCTTTTTTCGCGCTATTTTGCGCACCTCATCGCACTGTTTTGTGCACAATACTAGCGTTTTGCATGTATTTTATCACACTATCTTGTGCACCTCATCGCACAATTTTGTGCACATTACTTGAGTTTTGCATCCATTTTATCGCGCAATTTTGCGCATCTCGCTATTTTGCACTGTGACCATTACTTGCATTTTCCACGCATTTTATCGCGCTATCTTGCGTACCTCATCGCACTGTTTTGTGCACATTACTTGCGTTTTGCATGCATTCTGTCGCGCTATCTTGCGCACCTCATTGCACTGTTTTGTTCACATTACTTGCATTTTGCATTCATTTTACCGCGCTATTTTGCGCTGTGACCATTTCTTGCATTTTGCATGCCTTTTATCGCCCTATCTTGCGCACCTCATCGCACTGTTTTGTGCACAATACTAGCGTTTTGCATTTATTTTATCACACTATCTTGTGCACCTCATCGCACAATTTTGTGCACATTACTTGCGTTTTGCATGCATTTTATCGCGCTCTTTTGTGAATCGCGCTTTTTTGCGCTGTGACCATTACTTGCGTTTTCCATGCATTTTATCGCGCTATCTGGCGCACCTCATCGCACTGTTTTGTGCACATTACTTGCGTTTTGCATGCATTTTGTCGCGCTATCTTGCGCACCTCAACGCACTGTTTTGTTCACATTACTTGCATTTTGCATGCATTTTATCGCGCTATTTTGCGCATCGCGCTATTTTGCGCTGTGACCATTACTTGCATTTTCCTTGCATTTTATCGCGCTATCTTGCGTACCTCATCGCACTGTTTTGTGCACATTACTTGCATTTTGCATGCATTTTGTCGCGCTATCTTGCGCACTCATCGCACTGTTTTGTTCACATTACTTGCATTTTGCATTCATTTTATCGCGCTATTTTGTGCTGTGACCATTACTTGCATTTTGCAAGCATTTTATCGCGCTATCTTGCGCAACTCATCGCACTGTTTTGTGCACATTACTTGCGTTTTGCGTGCATTTTGTCGCGCTATCTTGCGCACCTCATCGCACTGTTTTGTTCACATTGCTTGCATTTTGCATGCATTTTACCGCGCAATTTTGCGCTGTGACCATTTCCTGCATTTTGCATGCCTGTTATCGCGCTATCTTGCGCACCTCATCGCACTGTTTTGTGCACAATACTCGCGTTATGCATGCATTTTATCACACTATCTTATGCACCTCATCGCACTATTTTGTGCACATTACTTGCGTTTTGCATGCATTTTATCTCGCTATTTTGCGCATCGCGCTATTTTGCGCTGTGACCGTTACTTGCATTTTCCATGCATTTTATCGCGCAATCTTGCTCAACTCATCGCACTGTTTTGTGCACATTACTTGCGTTTTGCATGCATTTTGTCGCGCTATCTTGCGCACCTCAGCGCACTGTTTTGTTCACAATACATGCATTTTGCATCCATTTTACCGCGCTATTTTGCGCATCGCGCCATTTTGCGCTGTGACCATTTCTTGCATTTTCCATGCATTTTATCGCGCTATCTTGCGCACCTCATCGCACCGTTTTGTGCACATTACTTGCGTTTTGCATGCATTTTGTCGCGCTATCTTGCGCACCTCATCGCACTGTTTTGTTCACATTACATCCATTTTGCATGCATTTTATCGCGCTATTTTGCGCATCGCGCTATTTTGCGCTGTGACCATTACTTGCATTTTCCATGCATTTTATCGCGCTATCTTGCGCACCTCATCGCATTGTTTTGTGCACATTACTCGCGTTTTGCATGCATTTTGTCGCGCTATCCTGCGCACGTCATCGCACTGTTTTGTTCATATTACTCGCATTTTGCATGCATTTTATCGCGTTATTTTGCGCATCCCGCTATTTTGTGCTGTGACCATTACTTGCATTTTGGATGCATTTTATCGCGCTATCTTGCGCAACTCAACGCACTGTTTTGTGCACATTACTTGCGTTTTGCATGCATTTTGTCGCGCTATCTTGCGCACCTCATCGCACTGTTTTGTTCACATTACTTGCATTTTGCATGCATTTTACCGCGCTATTTTGCGCATGGCGCTATTTTCCGCTGTGACCATTTCTTGAATTTTGCATGCCTTTTATCACGCTATCTTGCGCACCTGATCGCACTGTTTTGTGCACAATACTAGCATTTTGCATGTATTTTATCACACTATCTTGTGCACCTCATCGCACAATTTTGTGCACATTACTTGCGTTTTGCTTGCATTTTATCGCGCTCTTTTGCGCATCGCGTTATTTTTCGCTGTGACCATTACTTGCATTTTCCATGCATTTTATCGTGCTATCTTGCGCACCTCATCGCACTGTTTTGTGCACATTACTTGCGTTTTGCATGCATTTTGTCGCGCTATCTTGCGCACCTCATCGCACTGTTTTGTTCGCATTACTTGCATTTTGCATGCATTTTATCGCGCTAATTTGCGCATCACGCTATTTTGTGCTGTGACCGTTACTTGCATTTTGGATGCATTTTGTCGCGCTATCTTGCGCAACTCAACGCACTGTTTTGTGCACATTACTTGCGTTTTGCATGCATTTTGTCGCGCTATCTTGCGCACCTCATCGCACTGTTTTGCTAACATTACTTGCATTTTGCATGCATTTTATCGCAATATTTTGCGCATCGCGCTATTTTGCGCTGTGACCATTTCTTGCATTTTCCATGCATTTTATCGCTCTATCTTGCGCACCTCATCGCACCGTTTTGTGCACATTACTTGCGCTTTGCATGCATTTTGTCGCGCTATCTTGCGCACCTCAACGCACTGTTTTGTTCACATTACTTGCATTTTGCATGCATTTTATCGCGCTATTTTGCGCATCGCGCTATTTTGCGCTGTGACCATTACTTGCATTTTCCTTGCATTTTATCGCGCTATCTTGCGTACCTCATCGCACTGTTTTGTGCACATTACTTGCATTTTGCATGCATTTTGTCGCGCTATCTTGCGCACTCATCGCACTGTTTTGTTCACATTACTTGCATTTTGCATTCATTTTATCGCGCTATTTTGTGCTGTGACCATTACTTGCATTTTGCAAGCATTTTATCGCGCTATCTTGCGCAACTCATCGCACTGTTTTGTGCACATTACTTGCGTTTTGCGTGCATTTTGTCGCGCTATCTTGCGCACCTCATCGCACTGTTTTGTTCACATTGCTTGCATTTTGCATGCATTTTACCGCGCAATTTTGCGCTGTGACCATTTCCTGCATTTTGCATGCCTGTTATCGCGCTATCTTGCGCACCTCATCGCACTGTTTTGTGCACAATACTCGCGTTATGCATGCATTTTATCACACTATCTTATGCACCTCATCGCACTATTTTGTGCACATTACTTGCGTTTTGCATGCATTTTATCTCGCTATTTTGCGCATCGCGCTATTTTGCGCTGTGACCGTTACTTGCATTTTCCATGCATTTTATCGCGCAATCTTGCTCAACTCATCGCACAGTTTTGTGCACATTACTTGCGTTTTGCATGCATTTTGTCGCGCTATCTTGCGCACCTCAGCGCACTGTTTTGTTCACAATACATGCATTTTGCATCCATTTTACCGCGCTATTTTGCGCAACGCGCTATTTTGCGCTGTGACCATTTCTTGCATTTCGCATGCCTTTTATCGCACTATCTAGCGCACCTCATCGCACTGTTCTGTGCACAATGCTAGCGTTTTGAATGCATTTTATCACACTATCTTGTGCACCTCATCGCACTATTTTGTGCACATTACTTGCGTTTTGCATGCATTTTACCGCGCTATTTTGCGCATCGCGCAATTCTTGCATTTTGCATGCCTTTTATCGCGCTATCTTGCGCACCTCATCGCACTGTTTTGTGCACAATACTAGCGTTTTGCATGTATGTTATCACACTATCTTGTGCACCTCATCGCACAATTTTGTGCACATTACTTGAGTTTTGCATCCATTTTATCGCGCTATTTTGCGCTGTGACCATTACTTGCATTTTCCATGCATTTTATCGCGCTATCTTGCGCACCTCATCGCACTGTTTTGTGCACATTACTTGCGTTTTGTATGCATTCTGTCGCGCTATCTTGCGCACCTCATCGCACTGTTTTGTTCACATTACTTGCATTTTGCATTCATTTTACCGCGCTATTTTGCGCTGTGACCATTTCTTGCATTTTCCATGCATTTTATCGCGCTATCTTGCTAACCTCATCGTACTGTTTTGTGCACATTACTTGCGTTTTGCATGCATTTTGTCGCGCTATCTTGCGCACCTCAGCGCACTGTTTTGTTCACAATAAATGCATTTTGCATCCATTTTACCGCGCTATTTTGCGCAACGCGCTATTATGCGCTGTGACCATTTCTTGCATTTCGCATGCCTTTTATCGCGCTATCTAGCGCACCTCATCGCACTGTTCTGTGCACAATGCTAGCGTTTTGAATGCATTTTATCACACTATCTTGTGCACCTCATCGCACTATTTTGTGCACATTACTTGCGTTTTGCATGCTTTTTACCGCGCTATTTTGCGCATCGCGCAATTCTTGCATTTTGCATGCCTTTTTTCGCGCTATTTTGCGCACCTCATCGCACTGTTTTGTGCACAATACTAGCGTTTTGCATGTATTTTATCACACTATCTTGTGCACCTCATCGCACAATTTTGTGCACATTACTTGAGTTTTGCATCCATTTTATCGCGCAATTTTGCGCATCTCGCTATTTTGCGCTGTGACCATTACTTGCATTTTCCACGCATTTTATCGCGCTATCTTGCGTACCTCATCGCACTGTTTTGTGCACATTACTTGCGTTTTGCATGCATTCTGTCGCGCTATCTTGCGCACCTCATTGCACTGTTTTGTTCACATTACTTGCATTTTGCATTCATTTTACCGCGCTATTTTGCGCTGTGACCATTTCTTGCATTTTGCATGCCTTTTATCGCCCTATCTTGCGCACCTCATCGCACTGTTTTGTGCACAATACTAGCGTTTTGCATTTATTTTATCACACTATCTTGTGCACCTCATCGCACAATTTTGTGCACATTACTTGCGTTTTGCATGCATTTTATCGCGCTCTTTTGTGAATCGCGCTTTTTTGCGCTGTGACCATTACTTGCGTTTTCCATGCATTTTATCGCGCTATCTGGCGCACCTCATCGCACTGTTTTGTGCACATTACTTGCGTTTTGCATGCATTTTGTCGCGCTATCTTGCGCACCTCATCGCACGCTTTTGTTCACATTACATGCATTTTGCATGCATTTTATCGCGCTATTTTGCGCTGTGACAATTACTTGCATTTTCCATGCATTTTATCGCGGTATCTTGCGCACCTCATCGCACTGTTTTGTGCACATTACTTGCGTTTTGCATGCATTTTGTCGCGCTATCTTGCGCACTCATCGCACTGTTTTGTTCACTTTACATGCATTTTGCATGCATTTTATGGCGCTATTTTGCGCACCGCGCTATTTTGCGCTGTGACCATTACTTGCATTTTCCATGCATCGCGCTATCTTGCGCACCTCATCGCACTGTTTTGTGCACATTACTTGCGTTTTGCATGCATTTTGTCGCGCTATCTTGCGCACTCATCGCACTGTTTTGTTCACATTACTTGCATTTTGCATGCATTTTATCGCGCTATTTTGCGCATCGCGCTATTTTGCGCTGTGACCGTTACTTGCATTTTCCATGTATTTTATCGCGCTATCTTGCGCACCTCATCGCACTGTTTTGTGCACATTACTTGCGTTTTGCATGCATTTTGTCGCGCTACCTTGCGCACCTCATCGCACTGTTTTGTTCACATTACTTGCATTTTGCATGCATTTTACCGCGCTATTTTGCGCAACGCACTATTTTGCGCTGTGACCATTTCTTGCATTTTGCATGCCTTTTATCGCGCTATCTTGCGCACCTCATCGCACTGTTTTCTGCACAATACTAGCGTTTTGCATGTATTTCATCACACTATCTTGTGCACCTCATCGCACTGTTTTGTGCACATTACTTGCGTTTTGTATGCATTTTGTCGCTTTGTCTTGCGCATCTCATCGCACTGTTTTGTTCACATTACTTGCATTTTGCATTCATTTTATCGCGCTATTTTGTGCTGTGACCATTACTTGCATTTTGCAAGCATTTTATCGCGCTATCTTGCGCAACTCATCGCACTGTTTTGTGCACATTACTTGTGTTTTGCGTGCATTTTGTCGCGCTATCTTGCGCACCTCATCGCACTGTTTTGTTCACATTGCTTGCATTTTGCATGCATTTTACCGCGCAATTTTGCGCTGTGACCATTTCTTGCATTTTGCATGCCTGTTATCGCGCTATCTTGCGCACCTCATCGCACTGTTTTGTGCACAATACTAGCGTTTTGCATGTATTTTGTCACACTATCTTGGGCACCTCATCGCACAATTTTGGGCACATTACTTGCGTTTTGCATGCATTTTGTCGCGCTATCTTGCGCACCTCATCGCACTGTTTTGTTCACATTACTTGCATTTTGCATGCATTTTATCGCGCTATTTTGCGCTGTGACCATTACTTGCATTTTGCATGCCTTTTATCGCCCTATATTGCGCACCTCATCGCATTGTTTTGTGCACAATACTAGCGTTTTGCATGTATTTTATCTCACTATCTTGTGCACCTCATCGCACAATTTTGTGCACATTACTTGCGTTTTGCATGCATTTTATCGCGCTATTTTGCGCTGTGACCATTACTTGCATTTTCCATACATTTTATCGCGCTATCTTGCGCACCTCATCGCACTGTTTTGTGCACATTACTTGCGTTTTGCATGCATTTTGTCGTGCTCTCTTGCGCACCTCATCGCACGCTTTTGTTCACATTACTTGCATTTTGCATGCATTTTATCGCGCTATTTTGCGCTGTGACCATTACTTGCATTTTCCATGCATTTTATCGCGCTATCTTGCGCATCTCATCGCACTGTTTTGTGCACATTACTTGCGTTTTGCATGCATTTTGTCGCGCTATCTTGCGCACTCATCGCACTGTTTTGTTCCCATTACATGCATTTTGCATGCATTTTATGGCGCTATTTTGCGCACAGCGCTGTTTTGCGCTGTGACCATTACTTGCATTTTCCATGCATTTTATCGCGCTATCTTGCGCACCTCATCGCACTGTTTTGTGCACATTACTTGCATTTTGCATGCATTTTGTCGCGCTATCTTGCGCACTCATCGCACTGTTTTGTTCACATTACTTGCATTTTGCATGCATTTTATCGCGCTATTTTGCGCATCGCGCTATTTTGCGCTGTGACCGTTACCTGCATTTTCCTTGCATTTTATCGCGCTATCTTGCGCACCTCATCGCACTGTTTTGTGCACATTACTTGCGTTTTGCATGCATTTTGTCGCGCTACCTTGCGCAGCTCATCGCACTGTTTTGTTCACATTACTTGCATTTTGCATGCATTTTACCGCGCTATTTTGCGCATCGCGCTATTTTGCACTGTGACCATTTCTTGCATTTTGCATGCCTTTTATCGCGCTATCTTGCGCACCTCATCGCACTGTTTTGTGCACAATGCTAGCGTTTTGCATGTATTTTATCACACTATCTTGTGCACCTCATCGCATTATTTTGTGCACATTACTTGCGTTTTGCATGCATTTTATCACGTTCTTTTACGCATCGCGCTATTTTGCGCTGTGACCATTACTTGCATTTGCCATGCATTTTATCGCGCTATCTTGCGCACTCGTCGCACTGTTTTGTTCACATTACTAGCATTTTGCATGCATTTTATCGCGCTATTTTGCGCATCACGCTATTTTGCGCTGTGACCATTACTTGCATTTTGCATGCATTTTATCGCGCTATCTTGCGCACCTCATCGCACTGTTTTGTGCACATTACTTGCGTTTTGCATGCATTTTGTCGCGCTATGTTGCGCATCTGATCGCACTGTTTTGTTCACATTACTTGCATGTTGCATTCATTTTATCGCGTTATTTTGCGCATCGCGCTGTTTTGTGCTGTGACCATTACTTCCATTTTTCATGCATTTTATCGCGCTATCTTGGGCAACTCAGTGCACTGTTTTGTGCAGATTACTTGCGTTTTGCGTGCATTTTGTCGCGCTATCTTGCGCATCTCATCGCACTGTTTTGTTCACATTACTTGCATTTTGCATGCTTTTTACCGCGCAATTTTGCGCTGTGACCATTTCTTGCATTTTGCATGCCTTTTATCGCGCTATCTTGCGCACCTCATCGCACTGTTTTGTGCACAATACTAGCGTTTTGTATGTATTTTATCACACTATCTTGGGCACCTCATCGCACAATTTTGTGCACATTACTTGCGTATTGCTTGCATTTTATCGCGCTATTTTGCGCATCGCGCTATTTTGCGCTGTGACCATTACTTGCATTTTCCATGCATTTTATCGCGCTATCTTGCGAACCTCATCGCACTGTTTTGTGCATATTACTTGCGTTTTGCATACATTTTGTCGCGTTATCTTGCACACCTCATCGCATTGTTTGGTTCACATTACTTGCATTTGGCATGCATTTTACCGCGCCACTTTGCGCATCGCGCTATTTTGCGCTGTGACCATTTCTTGCATTTTGCATGCCTTTTATCGCGCTATCTTGCGCACCTCATCGCACTGTTTTGTGCACAATACTAGTGTTTTGCATGTATTTTATCACACTATCTTGTGCACCTCATCGCACAATTTTGTGCACATTACTTGCGTTTTGCATCCATTTTATCGCGCTCTCTTGCGCATCGCGCTATTTTGCGCTGTGACCATTACTTGCATTTTCCATGCATTTTATCGCGCTATCTTGGGCACCTCATCGCACCGTTTTGTGCACATTACTTGCGTTTTGCATGCATTTTGTCGCGATATCTGGCGCACCTCATCGCACTGTTTTGTTCACATTACTTGCATTTTGCAAGCATTTTATCGCGCTATTTTGCGCTGTGACCATTACTTGCATTTTCCATGCATTTTATTGCGCAATCTTGTGCACCTCAACGCACTGTTTTGTGCTCATTACTTGCGTTTTGAATGCATTTTGTAGCGCTGTCTTGCGCACCTCATCGCACTGTTTTGTTCACATTACTTGCATTTTGCATGCATTTTATCGCGCTGTGACCATTACTTGCATTTTCCATGGATTTTATCACGCAATCTAGCGCACCTCATCGCACTATTTTGTGCACATTACTTGCGTCTTGCATGCATTTCGTCGCACTATATTGCGCACCTCATCGCAATATTTTGTTCACACTACTTGCATTTTGCATGCATTTTATCGCGCTATTTTGCGCATCGCGCTATTTTGCGCTGTGACCATTACTTGCATTTTCCATGCATTTTATCGCGCTATCTTGCGCACCTCATCGCACTGTTTTGTTCACATTACTGGCATTTTGCAAGCATTTTATCACGCTATTTTGCGCACCTCATCGCACTGTTTTGTTCGCATTACTTGCATTTTGCTTGCATTTTATCGCCCTATTTTGCGCTGTGACCATTACTTGCATTTTGCATGCCTTTTATCGCCCTATATTGCGCACCTCATCGCATTGTTTTGTGCACAATACTAGCGTTTTGCATGTATTTTATCTCACTATCTTGTGCACCTCATCGCACAATTTTGTGCACATTACTTGCGTTTTGCATGCATTTTATCGCGCTATTTTGCGCTGTGACCATTACTTGCATTTTCCATACATTTTATCGCGCTATCTTGCGCACCTCATCGCACTGTTTTGTGCACATTACTTGCGTTTTGCATGCATTTTGTCGTGCTCTCTTGCGCACCTCATCGCACGCTTTTTGTTCACATTACTTACATTTTGCATGCATTTTATCGCGCTATTTTGCGCTGTGACCATTACTTGCATTTTCCATGCATTTTATCGCGCTATCTTGCGCATCTCATCGCACTGTTTTGTGCACATTACTTGCGTTTTGCATGCATTTTGTCGCGCTATCTTGCGCACTCATCGCACTGTTTTGTTCACATTACATGCATTTTGCAAGCATTTTATGGCGCTATTTTGCGCACAGCGCTGTTTTGCGCTGTGACCATTACTTGCATTTTCCATGCATTTTATCGCGCTATCTTGCGCACCTCATCGCACTGTTTTGTGCACATTACTTGCATTTTGCATGCATTTTGTCGCGCTATCTTGCGCACTCATCGCACTGTTTTGTTCACATTACTTGCATTTTGCATGCATTTTATCGCGCTATTTTGCGCATCGCGCTATTTTGCGCTGTGACCGTTACCTGCATTTTCCTTGCATTTTATCGCGCTATCTTGCGCACCTCATCGCACTGTTTTGTGCACATTACTTGCGTTTTGCATGCATTTTGTCGCGCTACCTTGCGCACCTCATCGCACTGTTTTGTTCACATTACTTGCATTTTGCATGCATTTTACCGCGCTATTTTGCGCATCGCGCTATTTTGCACTGTGACCATTTCTTGCATTTTGCATGCCTTTTATTGCGCTATCTTGCGCACCTCATCGCACTGTTTTGTGCACAATGCTAGCGTTTTGCATGTATTTTATCACACTATCTTGTGCACCTCATCGCACAATTTTGTGCACATTACTTGCGTTTTGCATGCATTTTATCACGTTCTTTTACGCATCGCGCTATTTTGCGCTGTGACCATTACTTGCATTTGCCATGCATTTTATCGCGCTATCTTGCGCACTCGTCGCACTGTTTTGTTCACATTACTAGCATTTTGCATGCATTTTATCACGCTATTTTGCGCATCACGCTATTTTGCGCTGTGACCATTACTTGCATTTTGCATGCATTTTATCGCGCTATCTTGCGCACCTCATCGCACTGTTTTGTGCACATTACTTGCGTTTTGCATGCATTTTGTCGCGCTATGTTGCGCATCTGATCGCACTGTTTTGTTCACATTACTTGCATGTTGCATTCATTTTATCGCGTTATTTTGCGCATCGCGCTGTTTTGTGCTGTGACCATTACTTCCATTTTTCATGCATTTTATCGCGCTATCTTGGGCAACTCAGTGCACTGTTTTGTGCAGATTACTTGCGTTTTGCGTGCATTTTGTCGCGCTATCTTGCGCATCTCATCGCACTGTTTTGTTCACATTACTTGCATTTTGCATGCTTTTTACCGCGCAATTTTGCGCTGTGACCATTTCTTGCATTTTGCATGCCTTTTATCGCGCTATCTTGCGCACCTCATCGCACTGTTTTGTGCACAATACTAGCGTTTTGTATGTATTTTATCACACTATCTTGGGCACCTCATCGCACAATTTTGTGCACATTACTTGCGTATTGCTTGCATTTTATCGCGCTATTTTGCGCATCGCGCTATTTTGCGCTGTGACCATTACTTGCATTTTCCATGCATTTTATCGCGCTATCTTGCGAACCTCATCGCACTGTTTTGTGCATATTACTTGCGTTTTGCATACATTTTGTCGCGTTATCTTGCACACCTCATCGCATTGTTTGGTTCACATTACTTGCATTTGGCATGCATTTTACCGCGCCACTTTGCGCATCGCGCTATTTTGCGCTGTGACCATTTCTTGCATTTTGCATGCCTTTTATCGCGCTATCTTGCGCACCTCATCGCACTGTTTTGTGCACAATACTAGTGTTTTGCATGTATTTTATCACACTATCTTGTGCACCTCATCGCACAATTTTGTGCACATTACTTGCGTTTTGCATCCATTTTATCGCGCTCTCTTGCGCATCGCGCTATTTTGCGCTGTGACCATTACTTGCATTTTCCATGCATTTTATCGCGCTATCTTGGGCACCTCATCGCACCGTTTTGTGCACATTACTTGCGTTTTGCATGCATTTTGTCGCGATATCTGGCGCACCTCATCGCACTGTTTTGTTCACATTACTTGCATTTTGCAAGCATTTTATCGCGCTATTTTGCGCTGTGACCATTACTTGCATTTTCCATGCATTTTATTGCGCAATCTTGTGCACCTCAACGCACTGTTTTGTGCTCATTACTTGCGTTTTGAATGCATTTTGTAGCGCTGTCTTGCGCACCTCATCGCACTGTTTTGTTCACATTACTTGCATTTTGCATGCATTTTATCGCGCTGTGACCATTACTTGCATTTTCCATGGATTTTATCACGCAATCTAGCGCACCTCATCGCACTATTTTGTGCACATTACTTGCGTCTTGCATGCATTTCGTCGCACTATATTGCGCACCTCATCGCAATATTTTGTTCACACTACTTGCATTTTGCATGCATTTTATCGCGCTATTTTGCGCATCGCGCTATTTTGCGCTGTGACCATTACTTGCATTTTCCATGCATTTTATCGCGCTATCTTGCGCACCTCATCGCACTGTTTTGTTCACATTACTGGCATTTTGAAAGCATTTTATCACGCTATTTTGCGCACCTCATCGCACTGTTTTGTTCGCATTACTTGCATTTTGCTTGCATTTTATCGCCCTATTTTGCGCTGTGACCATTACTTGCATTTTGCATGCCTTTTATCGCCCTATATTGCGCACCTCATCGCATTGTTTTGTGCACAATACTAGCGTTTTGCATGTATTTTATCTCACTATCTTGTGCACCTCATCGCACAATTTTGTGCACATTACTTGCGTTTTGCATGCATTTTATCGCGCTATTTTGCGCTGTGACCATTACTTGCATTTTCCATACATTTTATCGCGCTATCTTGCGCACCTCATCGCACTGTTTTGTGCACATTACTTGCGTTTTGCATGCATTTTGTCGTGCTCTCTTGCGCACCTCATCGCACGCTTTTTGTTCACATTACTTACATTTTGCATGCATTTTATCGCGCTATTTTGCGCTGTGACCATTACTTGCATTTTCCATGCATTTTATCGCGCTATCTTGCGCATCTCATCGCACTGTTTTGTGCACATTACTTGCGTTTTGCATGCATTTTGTCGCGCTATCTTGCGCACTCATCGCACTGTTTTGTTCACATTACATGCATTTTGCAAGCATTTTATGGCGCTATTTTGCGCACAGCGCTGTTTTGCGCTGTGACCATTACTTGCATTTTCCATGCATTTTATCGCGCTATCTTGCGCACCTCATCGCACTGTTTTGTGCACATTACTTGCATTTTGCATGCATTTTGTCGCGCTATCTTGCGCACTCATCGCACTGTTTTGTTCACATTACTTGCATTTTGCATGCATTTTATCGCGCTATTTTGCGCATCGCGCTATTTTGCGCTGTGACCGTTACCTGCATTTTCCTTGCATTTTATCGCGCTATCTTGCGCACCTCATCGCACTGTTTTGTGCACATTACTTGCGTTTTGCATGCATTTTGTCGCGCTACCTTGCGCACCTCATCGCACTGTTTTGTTCACATTACTTGCATTTTGCATGCATTTTACCGCGCTATTTTGCGCATCGCGCTATTTTGCACTGTGACCATTTCTTGCATTTTGCATGCCTTTTATTGCGCTATCTTGCGCACCTCATCGCACTGTTTTGTGCACAATGCTAGCGTTTTGCATGTATTTTATCACACTATCTTGTGCACCTCATCGCACAATTTTGTGCACATTACTTGCGTTTTGCATGCATTTTATCACGTTCTTTTACGCATCGCGCTATTTTGCGCTGTGACCATTACTTGCATTTGCCATGCATTTTATCGCGCTATCTTGCGCACTCGTCGCACTGTTTTGTTCACATTACTAGCATTTTGCATGCATTTTATCACGCTATTTTGCGCATCACGCTATTTTGCGCTGTGACCATTACTTGCATTTTGCATGCATTTTATCGCGCTATCTTGCGCACCTCATCGCACTGTTTTGTGCACATTACTTGCGTTTTGCATGCATTTTGTCGCGCTATGTTGCGCATCTGATCGCACTGTTTTGTTCACATTACTTGCATGTTGCATTCATTTTATCGCGTTATTTTGCGCATCGCGCTGTTTTGTGCTGTGACCATTACTTCCATTTTTCATGCATTTTATCGCGCTATCTTGGGCAACTCAGTGCACTGTTTTGTGCAGATTACTTGCGTTTTGCGTGCATTTTGTCGCGCTATCTTGCGCATCTCATCGCACTGTTTTGTTCACATTACTTGCATTTTGCATGCTTTTTACCGCGCAATTTTGCGCTGTGACCATTTCTTGCATTTTGCATGCCTTTTATCGCGCTATCTTGCGCACCTCATCGCACTGTTTTGTGCACAATACTAGCGTTTTGTATGTATTTTATCACACTATCTTGGGCACCTCATCGCACAATTTTGTGCACATTACTTGCGTATTGCTTGCATTTTATCGCGCTATTTTGCGCATCGCGCTATTTTGCGCTGTGACCATTACTTGCATTTTCCATGCATTTTATCGCGCTATCTTGCGAACCTCATCGCACTGTTTTGTGCATATTACTTGCGTTTTGCATACATTTTGTCGCGTTATCTTGCACACCTCATCGCATTGTTTGGTTCACATTACTTGCATTTGGCATGCATTTTACCGCGCCACTTTGCGCATCGCGCTATTTTGCGCTGTGACCATTTCTTGCATTTTGCATGCCTTTTATCGCGCTATCTTGCGCACCTCATCGCACTGTTTTGTGCACAATACTAGTGTTTTGCATGTATTTTATCACACTATCTTGTGCACCTCATCGCACAATTTTGTGCACATTACTTGCGTTTTGCATCCATTTTATCGCGCTCTCTTGCGCATCGCGCTATTTTGCGCTGTGACCATTACTTGCATTTTCCATGCATTTTATCGCGCTATCTTGGGCACCTCATCGCACCGTTTTGTGCACATTACTTGCGTTTTGCATGCATTTTGTCGCGATATCTGGCGCACCTCATCGCACTGTTTTGTTCACATTACTTGCATTTTGCAAGCATTTTATCGCGCTATTTTGCGCTGTGACCATTACTTGCATTTTCCATGCATTTTATTGCGCAATCTTGTGCACCTCAACGCACTGTTTTGTGCTCATTACTTGCGTTTTGAATGCATTTTGTAGCGCTGTCTTGCGCACCTCATCGCACTGTTTTGTTCACATTACTTGCATTTTGCATGCATTTTATCGCGCTGTGACCATTACTTGCATTTTCCATGCATTTTATCGCGCTATCTTGCGCAACTCATCGCACTGTTTTGTGCACATTACTTGCGTTTTGCATGCATTTTATCGCGCTATCTTGCGCACCTCGTCGAACTGTTTGTTAACATTACTTGCATTTTGCATGCATTTTACCGCGCCATTTTGCGCATCGCGCTATTTCGCGCTGTGACCATTTTTTGCATTTTGCATGCCTTTTATCGCGCTATCTTGCGCACCTCATCGCACTGTTTTGTTCACATTACTGGCATTTTGCAAGCATTTTATCACGCTATTTTGCGCACCTCATCGCACTGTTTTGTTCGCATTACTTGCATTTTGCTTGCATTTTATCGCCCTATTTTGCGCATCACGCTATTTTGCGCTGTGACCATTACTTGCATTTTCCATGCATTTTATCGCGCTATCTTGCACACCTCATCGCACCGTTTTGTGCACATTACTTGCGTTTTGCATGCATTTTGTCGCGCTATCTTGCGCACCTCATCGCACTGTTTATTTCTCATTACTTGCATTTTGCAGGCATTTTATCGGGCTATTTTGCGCTGTAACCATTACTTGCATTTTCCATGGATTTTATCGCGCTATCTTGCGCAACTCGTCGCACTGTTTTGTGCACATTACTTGCATTTTGCATGCATTTTGTCGCGCTATCTTGCGCACCTCGTCGCATTGTTTTGTTCACATTAGTTGCATTTTGCATGCATTTTATCGCGCTATTTTGCGCATCGCGCTATTTTGCGGTGTGACCGTTACTTGCATTTTCCATGCATTTTATCGCGCAATCTTGCGCACCTCATCGCACTGTTTTGTGCACATTACTTGCATTTTGCATGCATTTTGTCGCGCTATCTTGCGCCCCTTCTCGCACTGTTTTGTTCTCATTACTTGCATTTTGCATGCATTTTATCGCGCTATTTTGCGCATCGCGCTATTTCGCGCCGTGACCGTTACTTGCATTTTGCATGCATTTTATCGCGCTATCTTGCGCACCTCATCGCACTGTTTTATGCACATTACTTGCGTTTGCATGAATTTTCTCGCGCTATCTGGCGCACCTCATCGCACTGTTTTATTCACATTACTTGCATTTTGCATGCATTTTATCATGCTATTTTGCGCATCGCGCTATTTTGCGTTGTGACCATTATTTGCTTTTTCCATGCATTTTATTGCGCTATCTTGCGCACCTCATCGCACTGTTTTGTGCACAAAACTTGCGTTTTGCATGCATTTTGTCGTACTATCTTGCGCACCACATCGCACTGTTTTGTTCACATTACTTGCGTTTTGCAGGCATTTTATCGCGCAATTTTGCGCATCGCGCTATTTTGTGCTGTGACCAATACTTGCATTTTTCATGCATTTTATCGTGCTATCTTGCGCACCTCATCGCACTGTTTTGTTCACATTACTTGCATTTTGCATGCATTTTATCGCGCTATTTTGCGCTGTGACCATTACTTGCATTTTTCATGCATTTTATCGCGCTACCATGCGCAACTCATCGCACTGTTTCGTGCACATTGCTTGCATTTTGCATGCATTTTGTCGCGCTATCTTGCGCACCTCGTCGCACTGTTTTGTTCACATTACTTGCATTTCGCATGAATTTCATCGCGCTATTTTGCGCATCGCGCTATTTTGCGCTGTGACCGTTACTTGCTTTTTCCATGCATTTTATCGCGCTATCTTGCGCACCCCATCGTACTGTTTTGTGCACATTACTTGCGTTTTGTATGCATTTTGTCGCGCTATCTTGCGCACCTCATCGCATTGTTTTGTTCACATTACTTGCATTTTGCATGCATTTTATCGCGCTATTTTGCGCATCGCGCTATTTTCTGCTGTGACCATTACTTGCATTTTCCATGCATTTTATCGCGCTATCTTGCGCAACTCATCGCACTGTTTTGTGGACATTACTTGCGTTTTGCATGCATTTTGTCGCGCTATCTTGCGCACCTCGTCGAACTGTTTTGTTAACATTACTTGCATTTTGCATGCATTTTACCACGCCATTTTGCGCATCGCGCTATTTCGCGCTGTGACCATTTTTTGCATTTTGCATGCCTTTTATCGCGCTATCTTACGCACCTCATCGCACTGTTTTGTGCACAATACTAGCGTTATGCATGCATTTTATCACACTATCTTGTGCGCCTCATCGCACTATTTTGTGCACATTACTTGCGTTTTGCAAGCATTTTATCGTGCTATTTTGCGCATCGCGTTATTTTGCGCTGTGACCAATACTTGCATTTTCCATGCATTTTATCGCGCAATCTTGCTCAACTCATGGCACTGTTTTGTGCACATTACTTGCGTTTTGCATGCATTTTGTCGCGCTATCTTGCGCACCTCAGCGCACTGTTTTGTTCACAATACATGCATTTTGCATCCATTTTACCGCGCTATTTTGCGCAACGCGCTATTTTGCGCTGTGACCATTTCTTGCATTTCGCATGCCTTTTATCGCGCTATCTAGCGCACCTCATCGCACTATTCTGTGCACAATGCTAGCGTTTTGAATGCATTTTATCACACTATCTTGTGCACCTCATCGCACTATTTTGTGCACATTACTTGCGTTTTGCATGCATTTTATCGCGCTATCATGCGCACCTCATCGCACTGTTTTGTTCACATTACTTGCATTTTGCAAACATTTTTCGCGCTATTTTGCGCATCGCGCTATTTTGTGCTGTGACCATTACTTGCATTTTTCATGCATTTTATCGCGCTATCTTGCGCAACTCATCGCACTGTTTTGTGCACATTACTTGCATTTTGAATGCATTTTGTCGCGCTATCATGCGCACCTCATCACACTATTTTGTTCACATTACTTGCAATTTGCATGCATTTTATCGCGCTATTTTACGCATCGCGCTATTTTGTGCTGTGACCATTACTTGCATTTTCCATGCATTTTATCGCGCTATCTTGCGCAACTCATCGCACTGTTTTGTGCACATTACTTGCGTTTTGCGTGCATTTTGTCGCGCTATCTTGAGCACCTCAGCGCACTGTTTTGTTCACATTACATGCATTTTGCCTGCATTTTACCGCGCTATTTTGCGCTGTGACCATTTCTTGCATTTCGCATGCCTTTTATCGCGCTCTCTGGCGCACCTCATCGTACTGTTTTGTGCACAATGCTAGCGTTTTGCATGCATTTTATCAAACTGTCTTGTGCACCTCATCGCACTATTTTGCGCACAGTACTTGCGATTTGCATGCATTTTATCGCGCTATTTTGCGCATCGCGCTATTTTGCGCAGTGACCATTACTTGCATTTTCCATGCATTTTATCGCGATATCTTGTGCACCTCATCGCACTGTTTTGTGCACATTACTTGCGTTTTGGATGCATTTTGTCACGCTATCTTCCGCACCTCATCGCACTGTTTTGTTCGCATTACTTGCATTTTGCATGCATTTTATCGCGCTATTTGGCGCTGTGACCACTACTTGCATTTTCCATGCATTTTATCGCGCTATCTTGCGCCACTCAACGCACTGTTTCGTGCACATTACTTGCGTTTTGCATGCATTTTGTCGCGCAATCTTGCGCACCTCGTCGCACTGTTTTGTTCACATTACTTGCATTTTGCATGCATTTTATCGCGTTATTTTGCGCATCGCGCTATTTTGCGCTGTGACCGTTACTTGCATTTTCAATGCATTTTATCGCGCTATCTTGCGCACCTCATCGCACTGTTTTGTGCACATTATTTGCGTTTTGCATGCATTTTGTCGTGCTATCTTGTGCACCTCATCGCACTGTTTTGTTCACATTACTTGCATTTTGCAATGCATTTTATCGCGCTATTTTGCGCATCACGCTATTTTGCGATGTGACCGTTACTTGCATTTTCCATGCATTTTATCGCGCTTTCTTGCGCACCTCATCGCACTGTTTTGTGCACATTACTTGCGTTTTGCATGCATTTTCCCGCGCTATCTTGTGCACCTCATCGCACTGTTTTTTTCTCATTACTTGCATTTTGCATGCTTTTTATCGCACTATTTTCCGCATCGCGCTATTTTGCGCTATGACCATTACTTGCATTTTTCATGCATTTTATCGCGCTATCTTGCGCACCTCATCGCACTGTTTTGTGCACATTACTTGCGTTTTGCATGCATTTTGTCGCGCTATCTTGCGCACCTCATCCCACTGTTTTGTTCACATTACTTGCATTTTGCATGCATTTTATCGCGCTATTTTGCGAATTGCGCTATTTTGGGCTGTGTCCATTACTTGCATTTTCAATGCATTTTATCGCGCTATCTTGCGCACCTCATCGCACTATTTTGTGGACATTACTTGCGTTTTGCATGCATTTTATCGCGCTATCATGCGCACCTCATCGCACTGTTTTGTTCACATTACTTGCATTTTGCAAACATTTTTCGCGCTATTTTGCGCATCGCGCTATTTTGTGCTGTGACCATTACTTGCATTTTTCATGCATTTTATCGCGCTATCTTGCGCAACTCATCGCACTGTTTTGTGCACATTACTTGCGTTTTGCATGCATTTTGTCGCGCTATCTTGAGCACCTCAGCGCACTGTTTTGTTCACATTACATGCATTTTGCCTACATTTTACCGCGCTATTTTGCGCTGTGACCATTTCTTGCATTTTGCATGCCTTTTATCGCGCTCTCTGACGCACCTCATCGTACTGTTTTGTGCACAATGCTAGCGTTTTGCATGCATTTTATCAAACTATCTTGTGCACCTCATCGCACTATTTTGCGCACATTACCTGCGATTTGCATGCATTTTATCGCGCTATTTTGCGCATCGCGCTATTTTGCGCTGTGACCATTACTTGCATTTTCCATGCATTTTATCGCGATATCTTGCGCACCTCATCGCACTATTTTGTGCACATTGCTTGCGTTTTGGATGCATTTTGTCACGCTATCTTCCGCACCTCATCGCACTGTTTTGTTCGCATTACTTGCATTTTGCATGCATTTTATCGCGCTATTTTGCGCTGTGACCATTACTTGCATTTTCCATGCATTTTATCGCGCTATCTTGCGCAACTCAACGCACTGTTTCGTGCACATTACTTGCGTTTGGCATGCATTTTGTCGCGTAATCTTGCGCACCTCGTCACACTGTTTTGTTCACATTACTTGCATTTTGCATGCATTTTATCGCGCTATTTTGCGCTGTGACCGTTACTTGCATTTTCAATGCATTTTATCGCGCTATCTTGCGCACCTCATCGCACTGTTTTGTGCACATTACTTGCGTTTTGCATGCATTTTATCGCGCTATCTTGCGCACCTCATCGCACTGTTTTGTGCACATTACTTGCGTTTTGCATGCATTTTGTCGCGCTATGTTGCGCTTCTGATCGCACTGTTTTGTTCACATTACTTGCATGTTGCATTCATTTTATCGCGTTATTTTGCGCATCGCGCTGTTTTGTGCTGTGACCATTACTTCCATTTTTCATGCATTTTATCGCGCTATCTTGCGCAACTCATCGCACTGTTTCGTGCAGATTACTTGCGTTTTGCGTGCATTTTGTCGCGCTATCTTGCGCACCTCATCGCACTGTTTTGTTCACATTACTTGCATTTTGCATGCTTTTTACCGCGCAATTTTGCGCTGTGACCATTTCTTGCATTTTCCATGCCTTTTATCGTGCTATCTTGCGCACCTCATCGCACTGTTTTGTGCACAATACTAGCGTTTTGTATGTATTTTATCACACTATCTTGGGCACCTCATCGCACAATTTTGTGCACATTACTTGCGTATTGCATGCATTTTATCGCGCTATTTTGCGCTGTGACCATTACTTGCATTTTCCATGCATTTTATCGCGCTATCTTGCGAACCTCATCGCACTGTTTTGTGCATATTACTTGCGTTTTGCATACATTTTGTCGCGTTATCTTGCACACCTCATCGCATTGTTTGGTTCACACTTATTGCATTTGGCATGCATTTTACCGCGCCACTTTGCGCATCGCGCTATTTTGCGCTGTGACCATTTCTTGCATTTTGCATGCCTTTTATCGCGCTATCTTGCGCACCTCATCGCACTGTTTTGTGCACAATACTAGTGTTTTGCATGTATTTTATCACACTATCTTGTGCACCTCATCGCACAATTTTGTGCACATTACTTGCGTTTTGCATCCATTTTATCGCGCTCTCTTGCGCATCGCGCTATTTTGCGCTGTGACCATTACTTGCATTTTCCATGCATTTTATCGCGCTATCTTGTGCACCTCATCGCACCGTTTTGTGCACATTACTTGCGTTTTGCATGCATTTTGTCGCGATACCTGGCGCACCTCATCGTACTGTTTTGTTCACATTACTTGCATTTTGCAAGCATTTTATCGCGCTATTTTGCGCATTGCGCTATTTTGCGCTGTGACCATTACTTGCATTTTCCATGCATTTTATCGCGCAATCTGGCGCACCTCAACGCACTGTTTTGTGCTCATTACTTGCATTTTGAATGCATTTTGTCGCGCTGTCTTGCGCACCTCATCGCACTGTTTTGTTCACATTACTTGCATTTTGCATGCATTTTATAGCGCTCTGACCATTACTTGCATTTTCCATGGATTTTATTGCGCTATCTAGCGCACCTCATCGCACTATTTTGTGCACATTACTTGCGTCTTGCATGCATTTCGTCGCACTATATTGCGCCCCTCATCGCAGTATTTTGTTCACATTACTTGCATTTTGCATGCATTTTATCGCGCTATTTTGCGCATCGCGCTATTTTGCGCTGTGACCATTACTTGCATTTTCCATGCATTTTATCGTGCTATCTTGCGCACCTCATCGCACTGTTTTGTTCACATTACTGGCATTTTGCAAGCATTTTATCACGCTATTTTGCGCACCTCATCGCACTGTTTTGTTCACATTACTTGCATTTTGCTTGCATTTTATCGCGCTATTTTGCGCATCACGCTATTTTGCGCTGTGACCATTACTTGCATTTTCCATGCATTTTATCGCGCTATCTTCCACACCTCATCGCACCGTTTTGTGCACATTACTTGTGTTTTGCATGCATTTTGTCGCGCTATCTTGCGCACCTCATCGCACTGTTTATTTCTCATTACTTGCATTTTGCAGGCATTTTATCGCGCTATTTTGCGCTGTAACCATTACTTGCATTTTCCATGCATTTTATCGCGCTATCTTGCGCAACTCGTCCCACTGTTTTGTGCACATTACTTGCATTTTGCATGCATTTTGTCGCGCTATTTTGCGCACCTCATCGCATTGTTTTGTTCACATTAGTTGCATTTTGCATGCATTTTATCGCGCTATTTTGCGCATCGCGCTATTTTGCGGTGTGACCGTTACTTGCATTTTCCATGCATTTTATCGCGCAATCTTGCGCACCTCATCGCACTGTTTTGTGCACATTACTTGTATTTTGCATGCATTTTGTCGCGCTATCTTCCGCCCCTCCTCGCACTGTTTTGTTCTCATTACTTGCATTTTGCATGCATTTTATCGCGCTATTTTGCGCATCGCGCTATTTTGCGCTATGTCCATTACTTGCATTTTTCATTCAATTTATCGCCCTATCTTGCGCACCTCATCGCACTGTTTTGTGCGCATTACTTGCGTATTGTATGCATTTTATCGCGCTATTTTGCGCATCGCGCTATTTTGCGCTGTGACGATTACTTGCATTTTCCATGCATTTTATCGCGCTATCTTGCGAACCTCATCGCACTATTTTGTGCATATTACTTGCGGTTTGCATACATTTTGTCGCTTTATCTTGCGCACCTCATCGCATTGTCTGGTTCACATTACTTGCATTTGGCATGCATTTTACCGCGCGACTTTGCGCATCGCGCTATTTTGCGCTGTGACCATTTCTTGCATTTTGCCTGCCTTTTATAGCGCTATCTTGCGCACCTCAACGCACTGTTTTGTGCACAATACTAGTGTTTTGCATGTATTTTATCACACTATCTTGTGCACCTCATCGCACAATTTTTTGCACATTACTTGCGTTTTGCATCCATTTTATCGCGCTCTCTTGCGCATCGCGCTATTTTGCGCTGTGACCATTACTTGCATTTTCCATGCATTTTATCGCGCTATCTTGCGCACCTGATCGCACCGTTTTGTGCACATTACTTGCGTTTTGCATGCATTTTGTCGCGCTATCTGGCGCACCTCATCGCACTGTTTTGTTCACATTACTTGCATTTTGCAAGCATTTTATCGCGCTATTTTGCGCATCGCGCTATTTTGCGCTGTGACCATTACTTGCATTTTCCATGCATTTTATCGTGCTATCTTGCGCACCTCATCGCACTGTTTTGTGCTCATTACTTGCGTTTGGAATGCATTTTGTCGCACTATCTTGCGCACCTCATCGCACTGTTTTGTTCACATTACTTGCATTTTGCATGCATTTTATCGCGCTGTGACCATTACTTGCATTTTCCATGGATTTTATCGCGCTATCTTGCGCACCTCATCGCACTATTTTGTGCACATTACTTGCGTCTTGCATGCATTTCGTTGCACTATCTTGCGCACCTCATTGCAATATTTTGTTCACATTACTTGCATTTTGCATTCATTTTATCGCGCTATTTTGCGCATCGCGCTATTTTGCGCTGTGGCCATTACTTGCATTTTCCATGCATTTTATCGCGCTATCTTGCGCACCACATCGCACTGTTTTGTTCACATTACTGGCATTTTGCAAGCATTTTATCACGCTATCTTGCCCACCTCATCGCACCGTTTTGTGCACATTACTTGCGTTTTGCATGCATTTTGTCGCGCTATCTTGCGCACCTCATCGCACTGTTTTTTTCTCATTACTTGCATTTTGTAGGCATTTTATCGCGCTATTTTGCGCTATAACCATTACTTGCATTTTCCATGCATTTTATCGCGCTATCTTGCGCAACTCATCGCACTGTTTTGTGCACATTACTTGCGTTTTGCATGCATTTTGTCGCGCCATCTTGCGCACCTCGTCGCGTTGTTTTGTTCACATTACTTGCATTTTGCATGCATTTTATCGCGCTATTTTGCGCTGTGACCGTTACTTGCATTTTCCATGCATTTTATCACGCTATCTTGCGCACCTCATCGCACTGTTTTGTGCACATTACTTGCATTTTGCATGCATTTTGTCGCGCTATCTTGCGCCCCTCCTCGCACTGTTTTGTTCTCATTACTTACATTTTGCATGCATTTTATCGCGCTATTTTGCGCTATGTCCATTACTTGCATTCTTCATTCAATTTATCGCCCTATCTTGCGCACCTCATCGCACTGTTTTGTGCACATTACTTGCGTTTTGAATGCATTTGGTCGCGCTATCTTGCGGACCTCATCGCACTGTTTTGTGCACATTACTTGTGTTTTTCATGCATTTTGTCGCGCTATCTTGCGCACCTCATCGCACTGTTTTGTTCACATTACTTGCATTTTGCAGGCATTTTATCGCGCTATTTTGCGTATTGCGCTATTTTGGGCTGTGACCATTACTTGCATTTTCCATTCATTTTATCGCGCTATCTTGCGCATCTCATCGCACTGTTTTGTGCACATTACTTGCGTTTTGCATGCATTTTGTCGCGCTATCTTGTGCACCTCATCGCACTGTTTTGTTCACATTACTTGCATTTTGCATGCATTTTATCGCACTATTTTGCGCATCGCTATTTCGCGGCGTGACCGTTACTTGCATTTTGCATGCATTTTATCGCGCTATTTTGCGCACCTCATCGCACTGTTTTATGCACATTACTTACGTTTTGCATGAATTTTCTCGCGCTATCTGGCGCACCTCATCGCGCTGTTTTATTCACATTACTTGCATTTTCCATGCATTTTATCGCGCTATCTTGCGCAACTCATCGCACTGTTTTGTGCACATTACTTGCGTTTTGCATGCATTTTGTCGCGCTATCTTGAGCACCTCAGCGCACTGTTTTGTTCACATTACATGCATTTTGCCTGCATTTTACCGTGCTATTTTGCGCTGTGACCATTTCTTGCATTTCGGATGCCTTTTATCGCGCTCTCTGGCGCACCTCATCGTACTGTTTTGTGCACAATGCTAGCGTTTTGCATGCATTTTATCAAACTGTCTGGTGCACCTCATCGCACTATTTTGCGCACATTACTTGCGATTTGCATGCATTTTATCGCGCTATTTTGCGCATCGCGCTATTTTGCGCAGTGACCATTACTTGCATTTTCCATGCATTTTATCGCGATATCTTGTGCGCCTCATCGCACTGTTTTGTGCACATTACTTGCGTTTTGGATGCATTTTGTCACGCTATCTTCCGCACCTCATCGCACTGTTTTGTTCGCATTACTTGCATTTTGCATGCATTTTATCGCGCTATTTTGCGCATCGCGCTATTTTGTGCTGTGACCATTACTTGCATTTTTCATGCATTTTATCGCGCTATCTTGCGCAACTCATCGCACTGTTTTGTGCACATTGCTTGCATTTTGAATGCATTTTGTCGCGCTATCATGCGTACCTCATCGCACTATTTTGTTCACATTACTTGCAATTTGCATGCATTTTATCGCGCTATTTTACGCATCGCGCTATTTTGTGCTGTGACCATTACTTGCATTTTCCATGCATTTTATCGCGCTATCTTGCGCAACTCATCGCACTGTTTTGTGCACATTACTTGCGTTTTGCATGCATTTTGTCGCGCTATCTTGAGCACCTCAACGCACTGTTTTGTTCACATTACATGCATTTTGCCTGCATTTTACCGCGCTATTTTGCGCTGTGACCATTTCTTGCATTTCGCATGCCTTTTATCGTGCCCTCTGGCGCACCTCATCGTACTGTTTTGTGCACAATGCTAGCGTTTTGCATGCATTTTATCAAACTGTCTTGTGCACCTCATCGCACTATTTTGCGCACATTACTTGCTATTTGCATGCATTTTATCGCGCTATTTTGCACATCGCGCTATTTTGCGCAGTGACCATTTCTTGCATTTTCCATGCGTTTTATCGCGATATCTTGTGCACCTCATCGCACTGTTTTGTGCACATTACTTGCGTTTTGGATGCATTTTGTCACGCTGTCTTCCGCACCTCATCGCACTGTTTTGTTCGCATTACTTGCATTTTGCATGCATTTTATCGCGCTATTTTGCGCTGTGACCATTACTTGCATGTTCCATGCATTTTATCGCGCCATCTTGCGCCACTCAACGCACTGTTTCGTGCACATTACTTGCGTTTTGCATGCATTTTGTCGCGCAATCTTGCGCACCTCGTCGCACTGTTTTGTTCACATTACTTGCATTTTGCATGCATTTTATCGCGCTATTTTGCGCATCGCGCTATTTTGCGCTGTGACCGTTACTTGCATTTTCAATGCATTTTATCGCGCTATCTTGCGCACCTCATCGCACTGTTTTGTGCACATTACTTGCGTTTTGCATGCATTTTGTCGTGTTATCTTGTGCACCTCATCGCACTGTTTTGTTCACATTACTTGCATTTTGCAATGCATTTTATCGCGCTATTTTGCGCATCACGCTATTTTGCGATGTGACCGTTACTTGCATTTTCCATGCATTTTATCGCGCTTTCTTGCGCACCTCATCGCACTGTTTTGTGCACATTACTTGCGTTTTGCATGCATTTTCTCGCGCTATCTTGTGCACCTCATCGCACAGTTTTTTTCCCATTACTTGCATTTTGCATGCTTTTTATCGCACTATTTTGCGCATCGCGCTATTTTGCTCTATGACCATTACTTGCATTTTTCATGCATTTTATCGCGCTATCTTGCGCACCTCATCGCACTGTTTTGTGCACATTACTTGCGTTTTGCATGCATTTTGTCGCGCTATCTTGCGCACCTCATCACACTGTTTTGTTCACATTACTTGCATTTTGCATGCATTTTATCGCGCTATTTTGCGAATTGCGCTATTTTGGGCTGTGTCCATTACTTGCATTTTCAATGCATTTTATCGCGCTATCTTGCGCACCTCATCGCACTATTTTGTGCACATTACTTGCGTTTTGCATGCATTTTATCGCGCTATCATGCGCACCTCAACGCACTGTTTTGTTCACATTACTTGCATTTTGCAAACATTTTTCGCGCTACTTTGCGCATCGCGCTATTTTGTGCTGTGACCATTACTTGCATTTTTCATGCATTTTATCGCGCTATCTTGCGCAACTCATCGCACTGTTTTGTGCACATTACTTGCATTTTGAATGCATTTTGTCGCGCTATCATGCGTACCTCATCGCACTATTTTGTTCACATTACTTGCAATTTGAATGCATTTTATCGCGCTATTTTACGCATCGCGCTATTTTGTGCTGTGACCATTACTTGCATTTTCCATGCATTTTATCGCGCTATTTTGCGCAACTCATCGCACTGTTTTGTGCACATTACTTGCGTTTTGCATGCATTTTGTCGCGCTATCTTGAGCACCTCAGCGCACTGTTTTGTTCACATTACATGCATTTTGCCTGCATTTTACCGCGCTATTTTGCGCTGTGACCATTTCTTGCATTTAGCATGCCTTTTATCGCGCTCTCTGGCGCACCTCATCGTACTGTTTTGCGCACAATGCTAGCGTTTTGCATGCATTTTATCAAACTATCTTGTGCACCTCATCGCACTATTTTGCGCACATTACTTGTGATTTGCATGCATTTTATCGCGCTATTTTGCGCATCGCGCTATTTTGCGCTGTGACCATTACTTGTAATTTCCATGCATTTTATCGCGATATCTTGCGCACCTCATCGCACTGTTTTGTGCACATTACTTGCGTTTGGGATGCATTTTGTCACGCTATCTTCCGCACCTCATCGCACTGTTTTGTTCGCATTACTTGCATTTTGCATTCATTTTATCGCGCTATTTTGCGCTGTGACCATTACTTGCATTTTCAATGCATTTTATCGCGCTATCTTGCGCAACTCAACGCACTGTTTCGTGCACATTACTTGCGTTTGGCATGCATTTTGTCGCGCAATCTTGCGCACCTCGTCGCACTGTTTTGTTCACATTACTTGCATTTTGCATGCATTTTATCGCGCTATTTTGCGCATCGCGCTATTTTGCGCTGTGACCGTTACTTGCATTTTCAATGCATTTTATCGCGCTATCTTGCGCACCTCATCGCACTATTTTGTGCACATTACTTGCGTTTTGCATGCATTTTGTCGTGATATCTTGTGCACCTCATCGCACTGTTTTGTTCACATTACTTGCATTTTGCAATGCATTTTATCGCGCTATTTTGCGCATCACGCTATTTTATGATGTGGCCGTTACTTGCATTTTCCATGCATTTTATCGCGCTATCTTGCGCACCTCATCGCACTGTTTTGTGCACATTACTTGCGTTTTGCATGCATTTTCTCGCGCTATCTTGTGCACCTCATCGCACTGTTTTTTTCTCATTACTTGCATTTTGCATGCTTTTTATCGCACTATTTTGCGCATCGCGCTATTTTGCGCTATGACCATTACTTGCATTTTTCATGCATTTTATCGCGCTATCTTGCGCACCTCATCGCACTGTTTTGTGCACATTACTTGCGTTTTGCATGCATTTTGTCGCGCTATCTTGCACACCTCATCGCACTGTTTTGTTCACATTACTTGCATTTTGCATGCATTTTATCGCACTATTTTGCGAATTGCGCTATTTTGGGCTGTGTCCATTACTTGCATTTTCAATGCATTTTATCGCGCTATCTTGGGCACCTCGTCGCACAGTTTTGTGCACATTACTTGCGTTTTGCATGCATTTTGTCGCGCTATCTTGCGCTCCTCATCGCACTGTTTTGTTCACATTACTTGCATTTGGCATGCATGTTATCGCGCTATTTTGCGCATCGCGCTATTTTGCGCTGTGACCGTTACTTTCATTTTCCATGCATTTTATCGCGCTATCTTGCGCACCTCTTCGCACTGTTTTGTGCTCATTACTTGCATTTTGCATGAGTTTTGTCGCGCTACCTTGCGCACCTCATCGCACTGTTTTGTTCACATTACTTGCATTTTGCATGCATTTTATCGTGCTATTTTGCGCATCACGCTATTTTGCGCTGTGACCATTACTTGCATTTTCCTTGCATTTTATCGCGCTATCTTGCGCACCTCATCTCACTGTTTTGTGCAGATTACTTGCGTTTTGCATGGATTTTGTCGCGCTATCTTGCGCACCTCATCGCACTGTTTTGTTCACATTACTTGCATTTTGCATGCATTTTATCGTGCTGTTTTGCGCATCGCGCTATTTTGCGCTGTCACTATTACTTGCATTTTCCATGCACTTTATTGCGCTATCTTCCGCAACTCATCGCACTGTTTTGTGCACATTACTTGCGTGTTGCATGCATTTTGTCGCGCTATCTTGCGCACCTCATCGCACTGTTTTGTTCACATTACTTGTATTTTGCATGCATTTATCGCGCTATTTTGCGCATCGCGCTATTTTGCGCTGTGACCATTACTTGCATTTTCCATGCATTTTATCGCGATATCTTGCGCACCTCATCGCACTGTTTTGTGCACATTACTTGCGTTTTGCATGCATTTTGTCACGCTATCTTCCGCACCTCATCGCACTGTTTTGTTCGCATTACTTGCATTTTGCATGCATTTTATCGCGCTATTTTGCGCTGTGACCATTACTTGCATTTTCCATGCATTTTATCGCGCTATCTTGTGCAACTCAACGCACAGTTTCGTGCACATTACTTGCGTTTTGCATGCATTTTGTCGCGCAATCTTGCGCACCTCGTCGCACTGTTTTGTTCACATTACTTGCATTTTGCATGCATTTTATCGCGCCATTTTGCGCATCGCGCTATTTTGCGCTGTGACCGTTACTTGCATTTTCCATGCATTTTATCGCGCTATCTTGCGCACCTCATCGCACTGTTTTGTGCACATTACTTGCGTTTTGCATGCATTTTGTCGTGCTATCTTGTGCACCTCATTGCACTGTTTTGTTCACATTACTTGCATTTTGCAATGCATTTTATCGCGCTATTTTGCGCATCACGCTATTTTGCGATGTAACCGTTACTTGCATTTTCCATGCATTTTATCGCGCTATCTTGCGCACCTCATCGCACTGTTTTGTGCACATTACTTGCGTTTTGCATGCATTTTCTCGCGCTATCTTGTGCACCTCATCGCACTGTTTTTTTCTCATTACTTGCATTTTGCATGCTTTTTATCGCACTATTTTGCGCATCGCGCTATTTTGCGCTATGATCATTACTTGCATTTTTCATGCATTTTATCGCGCTATCTTGCGCACCTCATCGCACTGTTTTGTGCACATTACTTGCGTTTTGCATGCATTTTGTCGCGCTATCTTGCGCACCTCATCGCACTGTTTTGTTCACATTACTTGCATTTTGCATGCATTTTATCGCGTTATTTTGCGAATTGCGCTATTTTGGGCTGTGTCCATTACTTGCATTTTCAATGCATTTTATCGCGCTATCTTGCGCACCTCATCGCACTGTTTTGTGCACATTACTTGCGTTTTGCATGCATTTTGTCGCGTTATCTTGCGCTCCTCATCGCACTGTTTTGTTCACATTACTTGCATTTTGCATGCATGTTATCGCGCTATTTTGCGCATCGCGCTATTTTGCGCTGTGACCGTTACTTGCATTTTCCATGCATTTTATCGCACTATCTTGCGCACCTCATCGCACTGGTTTGTGCTCATTACTTGCATTTTGCATGAATTTTGTCGCACTACCTTGCGCACCTCATCGCACTGTTTTGTTCACATTACTTGAATTTTGCATGCATTTTATCGTGCTATTTTGCGCATCACGCTATTTTGCGCTGTGACCATTACTTGCATTTTCCATGCATTTTATCGCGCTATCTTGCGCACCTCATCTCACTGTTTTGTGCACATTACTTGCGTTTTGCATGGATTTTGTCGCGCTATCTTGCGCACCTCATCGCACTGTTTTGTTCACATTACTTGCATTTTGCATGCATTTTATCGTGCTGTTTTGCGCATCGCGCTATTTTGCGCTGTGACCATTACTTGCATTTTCCATGCATTTTATTGCGCTATCTTGCGCAACTCATCGCACTGTTTTGTGCACATTACTTGCGTGTTGCATGCATTTTGTCGCGCTATCTTGCGCACCTCATCGCACTGTTTTGTTCACATTACTTGCATTTTGCATGCATTTTATCGCGCTATTTTGCGCTGTGACCATTACTTGCATTTTCAATGCATTTTATCGCGCTATCCTGCGTACCTCATTGCACTGTTTTGGGCACATTACTTGCGTTTTGCATGCATTTTGTCGTGCTATCTTGCGCACATCATCGCACTGTTTTGTTCACATTACTTGCATTTTGCAATGCGTTTTATCACGCTATTTTGCGCATCACGGTATTTTGCGATGTGACCGTTACTTGCATTTTCCATGCATTTTATCGCGCTATCTTGCACACCTCATCGGACTGTTTTGTGCACATTACTTGCGTTTTGCATGCATTTTGTCGCGCTATCTTGCGCACCTCATCGCACTGTTTTTTTCACATTACTTGCATTTTGCATGCATTTTATCGCGCTAGTTTGCGCATCACGGTATTTTGCGCTGTGACCATTACTTGCATTTTCCATGCATTTTATCGCGCTATCTTGCGCACCTCATCGCACTGTTTTGCGCACATTACTTGCGTTTTGCATGAATTTTGTCGCGCTATCTTGCGCACCTCATCGCACTATTTTGTTCACATTACTTGCATTTTGCATGCATTTTATCGCGCTATTTTGCGCATCTCATCGCACTGTTTTGTGCACATTACTTGCATTTTGCATGCATTTTGTCGCGCTATCTTGCGCACCTCATCGCATTGTTTTTTTCTCATTACTTGCATTTTGCATGCATTTTATCGCGCTATTTTGCGCTGTGACCATTACTTGCATTTTCCATGCATTATATCGCCCTATCTTGCGCAACTCATCGCACTGTTTTGTGCACATTACTTGCGTTTTGCATGCATTTTGTCGCGCTATCTTACGCACCTCGTCGCACTGTTTTGTTCACATTACTTGCATTTTGCATGCATTTTATCGCGCTATTTTGCGCATCGCGTTATTTTGCGCTGTGACCGTTACTTGCATTTTCCATGCATTTTATCGCGCTATCTTGCGCACCTCATCGCACTGTTTTGTGCACATTACTTGCGTTTTGCATGCATTTTGTCGCGCTATCTTGCGCCCCTCATCGCACTGTTTTTGTCACGCCCCAAACCCGCCCCTAGAAGTTTGGGCATGACCACTTCGGAAACGGACACTTAACCTGTTTTATATCTATATATATGGGGCCTGAACGGAAGCACTAAATATAAAAATTTGACACTGGAAACAAACTCCATCGAGCTACTACTATCATGCCCGGATCACAAACTTTTAACAAACAAATAAAATCTAAAACATACACCTGAACATCGGTTATATACATACATATATACAGACCCAGCCCTATTATTGGGCATATACAAAAACATAAGAGCTATATACATCACTCTTAGATAGACATTTAAAAAGCAAGCCAACATCATATCAGCTTAACAAAATCAATGATTGTGTATTGTGCCTGGACACACGAAGGTTGACAAAAGAAGGCAGCGTCATGGCTAGGACTGACCATCTGATTGGTGACCTACAGAAACAGACATAATAGAGAGTGAGCCGGACTCAGTGAATAGTAATACATAAATAAAACGATGCTTAATTTGAAACATAACACGGGGCAATACATATAATGATGTAGAGTTCACATAGTTAGTCTGATTCTGAGCTAAGTACATAATGGCCTTAGGTTCAATCTTGCAACATAAACATGGTGGCTATAAGCCCTTGAAACATGTGGCATAAAGCCCTTATAACATATGGCACTAAGGCCCTTGAAACATGTGACATAAAGCCCTTGTAACAAAGAACTTGTAACATCCTTGAACTTGTAACAGACTTAAACTTGTAACATACATAAACTTGTAACATACATAAGCTTGTAACAACATAAACTTGTAACATACACTTGAAACATACCTGAATATACTTGAACTTGTAACATACTGGAAACATGCCTAAAACATACTTGAACATCATTCATTAATTCGAACGGAACATATCATAACTAGAGCATTTCTTGTTGTATCATGTCATTATCGTACGCTTAACAATGAGAGACTAATTCACATTCTCATGAGGGTCACACAATGATTCTAAACTTTACGCTTATAATGTAGATTCTGAATAACTTCCAATTTATAAGTATCATAGCAAAATAACTTCAATTCATATGGATGCACATAGCTACTCTTATATTTACTCAGAATTCATCATTCAAGAATGAACATAAGTTCTTTTGGGTAAATGACTTACTTTACGTGCTCTATTAATCAATAGCATACACCTTTGTTTCATCATTCTTATATGTTAACATAGTTGCCTTGCCTTGTAATTAACAGAGTCCTAATGGTAACCATTGCATTATTCCCATGAGTTAACATAATTAACGTAAAGTTGACAGGACATTCCTGATAATTAGTAACGAAAAGTAAGCATATTTTCATTAGATTACAGATGACTTTATCGGTTTCACAATTTCACAGTGTGGCCCTTGGCCTGAGAGGTTCTCACATTCACAATAGCCTTTGGGTTTCATAGAGTCACAACTTAACACATCGGCCTTCGGCCCTTTGGATTCACAAGTTCACAAGTTTGGCCCCTGGCCTCATAGCTTCATAAGTCACAAGTCGGCCCTTGGCCACATAGGTTTGATCTTCACAAATGGCCCTTGGTCACATAACTTCATATTTCACAAATGGCCCTTGGCCACATAGATTCATAATTCACAAATGGCCCTTGGCCACATAGATTCATAATTCACAAATGGCCCTTGGTCACATAACTTCATATTTCACAAATGGCCCTTGGCCACATATATTCATAATTCACAAATGGCCCTTGGTCACATAACTTCATATTTCACAAATGGCCCTTGGCCACATAGATTCATAATTCACAAATGGCCCTTGGCCACATCGTTTCATATTTCACAAGTTGGTGATCCATACTTCACAAATTCGAGATGCATATTTCACAAACCCTTTTTGATGTTTCCATAATTTCACAATGTTCCTCATATAGCATACACCTTTGACGTGTCCATAATTTCACAATATTTATGTAGCATACATAACATACATGTCAACATAATTCTTATGACGAAGATCATAACGTCAATGACAATAATCATTAACGATTAGAGATACATCGAAGTACTACTACTCACAGTGCTACAACGGAGTGCTTGGCCCTCCTGAAGTGTGTCCTGTACACATATATAACTTAGTCATTAGTTCTTTTTCCTTCCTTCGTTATTCTTCACAAGCCTACTATTATCCATCCATTATACCACAATTTCCTCCATCTCAATATATCTATATATAGAAATAGAAGATTACCATTCTTGCAAACACAATATGGAATTTATAACCAATCACCTTGATTTCAAGATAGGAAGGAATTGTATGGACATCTTCCACATTTTTCCAAAAATAAATCATTCTCTTGATTTTAATAACTAAGCAAGCCCACAAGTATTTAGCAAAATAATTTGGGATTAGCCCATTTTGGAAAACTTCACATTTTAGGTCACAAAAATCAAAGTCAACATAGTCAGTACCATCTCACATAATCACTACAATTCAATATAAGCAACATGATTCAACTTAACATCATTAAATATAATTTAACATGATTCAAGAGGAATTCTTAAATTCCATTTCAACATTCCATAACCGAGTTTATGTCATCTATATCATTAATAAATTATTTCCTCCAATTTCCTTCTCATTATAACATGATTTACATTGCTCATAACAAAATTCATTCGCAAATTTTAAACATAATTTCCAAGTATCACCAAATTCCAATTAAACTTGTATATACATAATTCAATACCTCAATTTCATTATTCTACTTTCAATTTGGGTTAAATCTTTGGTTATCATCTTTAATCAACCTAGGGTTTCAAGAAAATATGGAGATTTCAAGAAATAATCAAACTTATTAACCTAACACTTTTTATTCCAACTTTTCCATTGATTATACACTTAGGACTCATAATTCACCATTTTAACCCATTAATTAACTCCCAACATCTTCAAACCATAAAACCCCAAATCTCATACTATACACTACATGCTCTAAATATGAAAATTTTGTATTTAGATAATAAAATGTCACAAATTTATCTATGGATATAAGTATTGAAGAGTATTCAAACCCTTACCTCAATAATCAAGCAAAGAAGTGAGCTTGAGAAGAAGCCTTCACAAATCCAAGTTCTAATCGGGTAAAAACATCGATCCTCCCTTGTTCTCCATCCTTGATGCCAAAAACCATGGTGGATCATGAGCAAAGTAAAGGAATTCAAGGATTTAGGGCTAGGGTTTCGGACATGGAAGAGGGGAGAAGAAGAGAGGAAAAGAAATTGCAAGAAATGGCCCAAAAATCCCGTTTTTAGAGCTGCTGTCCCGCACCGACCGCACGTGCGGCGCTATTCCCCGGACGTGCGGCTCTGCTTCCAGCACAGATGTGAAAACTTCAAACGGGTATAACTTTCTCATCGGAACTCCGTTCTAGGTCGTTCTTGTGTCCAAATCGAAGCCCCGGAAATAAGCCTTCCAATGGTTCTAACCTCACATTCAAATTCCAAGTGTGGAAAAACAAAAGGACAAATGAATGAGGCTGATCGTAGGTTAACTGTAAGAATTAAATTCGTTGGTCCAATCTTACTTTACCATCATACCACCACCTCAAACAATATCCCAAAATAAGGTAAGAACATTCCAAATACACTATTAAGAATGCCAAATATGAGCCCATGCTCGAGCGGAGGGTAAAAAAAAAATTTCAAGTCGATACAATAAAGGTCGCCATAACTCAGCAGATAATTTTTCAATTCCGATAGATATAGTTGAATTAAAACACATTAACCCCTAATTAAATAAGGATGACTTTCTATACGCATATTGGGGTCAATACAGTTTTGTTCTCATTACTTGCATTTGGCACGCATTTTATCGCGCTATTTTGCGCATCGCGCTATTTTGCGCTATGTCCATTACTTGCATTTTTCATACAATTTATCGCGCTATCTTGCGCACCTCATCGCACTGTTTTGTGCATATTACTTGCGTTTTGCATGCATTTTGTCGCGCCATCTTGCGCACCTCATCGCACTGTTTTGTGCACATTACTTGCGTTTTGCATGCATTTTGTCGCGCTATCTTGCGCACCTCATCGCACTGTTTTGTTCACATTACTTGCATTTTGCAGGCATTTTATTGCGCTATTTTGCGTATTGCGCTATTTTGGGCAGTGACCATTACTTGCATTTTCCACGCATTTTATCGCGCTATCTTACGCAACTCATCGCTCTATTTTGTGAACATTACTTGCGTTTTGCATGCATTTTGTCGCGCTATCTTGCGCACCTCATCACACTGTTTTGTTCACATTACTTGCATTTTGCATGCATTTTATCGTGCTATTTTGCGCTGTGACCGTTACTTGCATTTTCCATGCATTTTATCGCGCTATCTTGCGCACCTCATCGCACTGTTTTATGCACATTACTTGCGTTTTGCATGAATTTTCTCGCGCTATCTTGCGCATCTTATCGCACTGTTTTATTCACATTACTTGCATTTTGCATGCATTTTATCGTGCTATTTTACGCATCGCGCTATTTTGTGTTGTGACCATTATTTGCTTTTTCCATGCATTTTATTGCGCTTTCTTGCGCACCTCATCGCACTATTTTGTGCACAAAACTTTCGTTTTGCATGCATTTTGTCGCACTATGTTGCGCACCACATCGCACTGTGTTGTTCACATTACTTGCGTTTTGCCTGCATTTTGTCGCGCTATCTGGCACACCTCATCGAACTGTTTTGTTCACATTACTTGCATTTTGTATGCATTTTACCGCGCTATTTTGCCCATCGCGCTATTTCGCACTGTGACCATTTTTTGCATTTTGCATGCCTTTTATCGCGCTATCTTGCGCACCTCATCGCACTGTTTTGTGCACAATACTAGCGTTTTGCATGCATTTTATCACACTATCTTGTGCACCTCATCGCACTATTTTGTGCACATTACTTGCGTTTTGCATGCATTTTATCGCGCTATTTTGCGCATCGCGCAATTTTGCGCTGTGACCATTACTTGCATTTTCCATGCATTTTATCGCGCTATCTTGCTCAACTCATCGCACTGTTTTGTGCACATTACTTGCGTTTTGCATGTATTTTGTCGCGCTATCTTGCGCACCTCAGCGCACTGTTTTGTTCACATTACATGCATTTTGCATGCATTTTACCGCGCTATTTTGCGCATCACGCAATTTTGCGCTGTGACCATTTCTTGCATTTCGCATGCCTTTCATCGTGCTATCTAGCGCACCTCATCGCACTGTTTTGTGCACAATGCAAGCGTTTTGCATGCATTTTATCACACTATCTTGTGCACCTCATCGCACTATTTTGTGCACATTACTTGCGTTTTGCATGCATTTTATCGTGCTATCATGCGCACCTCATCGCACTGTTTTGTTCACATTACTTGCATTTTGCATGCATTTTATCGCGCTATTTTGCGCATCGCGCTGTTTTGTGCTGTCACCATTACTTGCATTTTCCATGCATTTTATCGCGCTATCTTGCGCAACTCATCGCACTGTTTTGTGCACATTACTTGCGTTTTGCATGCATTTTGTCGCGCTATCTTGAGCACCTCAGCGCACTGTTTTGTTCACATTACATGCATTTTGCATGCATTTTACCGCGCTATTTTGCGCATCGCGCTATTTTGCGCTGTGACCATTTCTTGCATTTCGCATGCGTTTTATCGCGCTATCTAGCGCACCTCATCGCACTATTTTGTGCACAATGCTAGCGTTTTGCATGCATTTTATCAAACTATCTTGTGCACCTCATCGCACTATTTTGTGCACATTACTTGCGTTTTGCATGCATTTTATCACGCTATTTTGCGCTGTGACCATTACTTGCATTTTCCATGCATTTTATCGCGCTATCTTGCGCACCTCATCGCACTGTTTTGTGCACATTACTTGCGTTTTGCATGCATTTTGTCGCGCTATCTTGCGCATCTCATCGCACTGTTTCGTTCACATTACTTGCATTTTATCGTGCTATTTTGTGCTGTGACCATTACTTGGACTTTCCATGTATTTTATCGCGCTATCTTGCGCAACTCATCGCACTGTTTCGTGCACATTACTTGCGTTTTGCATGCATTTTGTCGCGCTATCTTGCGCACCTCGTCGCACTGTTCTGTTCACATTACTTGCATTTTGCATGCATTTTATCGCGCTATTTTGCGCATCGCGCTATTTTGCGCTATGACCGTTACTTGCATTTTCGCACCTCATCGCACTGTTTTGTGCACATTACTTGCGTTTTGAATGCATTTTGTCATGCTATCTTGCGCACCTCATTGCACTGTTTTGTTCACATTACATGCATTTTGCATGCATTTTATCGCGCTATTTTGCGTTGTGACCATTACTTGCATTTTCCACGCATTTTATCGCGTTATCTTGCGCACCTCGTCGCACTGTTTTGTGCACATTACTTGCGTTTTGCATGGATTTTGTCGCGCTATCTTGCGCACCTCATCGCACTATTTTATTCACATTACTTGCATTTTCCATGCATTTTACCACGCTATTTTGTGCATCGCGCTATTTTGCGCTGTCACCATTACTTGCATTTTCCACGCATATTATCGCGCTATCTTGCGCACCTCATCGCACTGTTTTGTGCACATTACTTGCGTTTTGCATGGATTTTGTCGCGCTATCTTGCGCACCTCATCGCACTGTTTTGTTCACATTACTTGCATTTTGCATGCATTTTATCGCGCTATTCTGCACATCGCGCTATTTTGCGCTGTGACCATTACTTGCAATTTCCATGCATTTTATCGCGCTATCTTGCGCAACTCATCGCACTGTTTTGTGCACATTACTTGCGTTTTGCATGGATTTTGTCGCGCTATCTTGCGCACCTCGTCGCACGGTTTTGTTCACATTACTTGCATTTTGCATGCATTTTATCGTGCTATTTTGCGCATCGCGCTATTTTACGCTGTGACCATTACTTCCATTTTCCATGCATTTTATCGCGCTATCTTGCGCACCTCATCGCACTGTTTTGTGCACATTACTTGCGTTTTGCATAGATTTTGTCGCGCTATCTTGCGCACCTCATCGCACATTTTTGTTCACATTACTTGCATTTTGCAGGCATTTTACTGCGGTGATTTGTGCAACGCGCTATTTTGCGCTGTGACCATTACTTGCATTTTCCATGCATATTATCGCGCTATCTTGCGCACCTCATCGCACTGTTTTGTGCACATTACTTGCGTTTTGCATGGATTTTGTCGCGCTATCTTACGCACCTCATCGCACTGTTTTATTCACATTACTTGCATTTTCCATGCATTTTACCACGCTATTTTGTGCACCGCGCTATTTTGCGCTGTCACCATTACTTGCATTTTCCATGCATATTATCGCGCTATCTTGCGCACCTCATCGCACTGTTTTGTGCACATTACTTGCGTTTTGCATGGATTTTGTCGCGCTATCTTGCGCGCCTCATCGCACTGTTTTGTTCACATTACTTGCATTTTGCATGCATTTTATCGCACTATTTTGCGCATCGCGCTATTTTGCGCTGTGACCATTACTTGCATTTTCCATGCATTTTATCGCGCTATCTTGCGCAACTCATCGCACTGTTTTGTGCACATTACTTGCGTTTTGCATGCATTTTGTCGCACTATCTTGCGCACCTCATCGAACTGTTTTGTTCACATTACTTGCATTTTGCATGCATTTTATTGCGCTATTTTGCGCATCGCGCTATTTTGTGCTGTGACCATTACTTGCATTTTCCATGCATTTTATCGCACTATATTGCGCAACTCATCGAACTATTTTGTGCACATTACTTGCGTTTTGAATGCATTTTGTCGCGCTATCTTGCGCACCTCATCGCACTGTTTTGTTCGCGTTACTTGCATTTTGCATGCATTTTATCGCGCTATTTTGTGCTGTGACCATTACTTGCATTTTCCATGCATTTTATCGCGCTATCTTGCGCAACTCATCGCACTGTTTTCTGCACATTACTTGCGTTTTGCATGGATTTTGTCGCGCTATCTTGCGCACCTCATCGCACTGTTTTGTTCACATTACTTGCATTTTGCATGCATTTTATCGCGCTATTTTGCGCATCGCGCTATTTTGCGCTGTGACCATTACTTGCATTTTCCATGCATATTATCGCGCTATCTTGCGCACCTCATCGCACTGTTTTGTGCACATTACTTGCGTTTTGCATGGATTTTGTCGCGCTATCTTGCGCACCTCATCGCACTGTTTTGTTCACATTACTTGCATTTTGCATGCATTTTATCGCGCTATTTTGCGGATCGCGCTATTTTGTGCTATGACCATTAATTGCATTTTTCATGCATTTTATCGCGCTATCTTGCGCAACTCATCGCACTGTTTTGTGCACATTACTTGCGTTTTGCATGCATTTTGTCGCGCTATCTTGAGCACCTCAGCGCACTGTTTTGTTCACATTACATGCATTTTGCATGCATTTTACCGCGCTATTTTGCGCATCGCGCTATTTTGTGCTGTGACCATTTCTTGCATTTCGCATGCCTTTTATCGTGCTATCTAGTGCACCTCATCGCACCGTTTTGTGCGCAATGCTAGTGTTTTGCATGCATTTGATCAAACTATCATGTGCACCTCATCGCACTATTTTGTGTACATTACTTGCGTTTTGCATGCATTTTATCGCGCTATTTTGCGCATCGCGCTATTTTGCGCTGTGACCATTACTTGCGTTTCCTATGCATTTTATCGTGCTATCTTGCGCACCTCATCGCACTGTTTTGTGCACATTACTTGCGTTTTGCATGCATTTTGTCGCGCTATCTTGCGCACCTCATCGCACTGTTTTGTTCACATTACTTGCATTTTGCATGCATTTTATCGCGCTATTATGCGCTGTGACCATTACTTGCATATTCTATGCATTTTAACGCGATATCTTGCGCAACTCATCGCACTGTTTCGTGCACATTACTTGCGTTTTGCATGCATTTTGTCGCGCTATCTTGCGCACCTCGTCGCACTGTTTTGTTCACCTTACTTGCATTTTGCATGCATTTTATCGCGCTATTTTGCGCATCGCGCTATTTTGCGCTGTGACCGTTACTTGTATTTTCCATGCATTTTATCGCGCTATCTTGCGCACCTCATCGCATTGTTTTGCGCGCATTACTTGCGTTTTGCATGCATTTTGTCGTGCTATCTTGCGCACCTCATCGCACTGTTTTGTTCGCATTACATGCATTTTGCATGCATTTTATCGCGCTACTTTTCGCATCGCGCTATTTTGCGCTGTGACCATTACTTGCATTTTCCATGCGTTTTATCGCGTTATCTTGCGCACCTCATCGCACTGTTTTGTGCACATTACTTGCGTTTTGCATGCATTTTGTCGCGTTATCATGCGCACCTCATCGCACTGTTTTTTTCTCATTACTTGCATTTTGCATGCTTTTTATCGCGCTATTTTGCGCATCGCCCTATTTTGCGCTATGACCATTACTTGCATTTTTCATGCATTTTATCGCGCTATCTTGCGCACCTCATCGTACTGTTTTGTGCACATTACTTGCATTTTGCTTGCATTTTATCGCGCTATTTTGCGTATTGCGCTATTTTTGGCTGTGACCAATCTTGCATTTTCCATGCATTTTATCGCGCTATCTTCCGCAACTCATCGCACTGTTTTGTGCACATTACTTGCGTTTTGCATACATTTTGTCGCTCTATCTTGCGCACCTCATCGCACTGTTTTGTTCACATTACTTGCGTTTTGCATGCATTTTATCGCGCTATTTTCCGCATCGCGCTATTTTGCGCATCGCGCTATTTTGCGCTGTGACCATTACTTGCATTTTCCATGCATTTTATCACGTTTTCTTGCGCACCTCATCGCACTGTTTTGTGCACATTACTTGCATTTTGCATGCATTTTGTCGCGCTATCTTGCGCACCTCATCGCACTGTTTCGTTCACAATACTTGCATTTTGCTTGCATTTTATCGCGCTATTTTGCGTATTGCGCTATTTTTGGCTGTGACCAATCTTGCATTTTCCATGCATTTTATCGCGCTATCTTCCGCAACTCATCGCACTGTTTTGTGCACATTACTTGCGTTTTGCATACATTTTGTCGCTCTATCTTGCGCACCTCATCGCACTGTTTTGTTCACATTACTTGCGTTTTGCATGCATTTTATCGCGCTATTTTCCGCATCGCGCTATTTTGCGCATCGCGCTATTTTGCGCTGTGACCATTACTTGCATTTTCCATGCATTTTATCACGTTTTCTTGCGCACCTCATCGCACTGTTTTGTGCACATTACTTGCGTTTTGCATGCATTTTGTCGCGCTATCTTGCGCACCTCATCGCACTATTTTTTTCTCATTACTTGCATTTTGCATGCTTTTTGTCGCGCTATTTTGCGCATCGCGCTATTTTGCGCTATGACCATTACTTGCATTTTCCATGCATTTTATCGCGCTATCTTGCGCACCTCATCGCACTGTTTTGTGCACATTACTTGCGTTTTGCATGCGTTATGTCGCGCTATCTTGCGCACCTCATCGCACTGTTTTGTTCACATTACTTGCATTTTGCATGCATGTTATCGTGCTATTTTGCGCTGTGACCGTTACTTGCATTTTCCATCCATTTTATCGCGCTATCTTGCGCACCTCATCGCACAGCTTTGTGCTCATTACTTACATTTTGCATGAATTTTGTCGCGCTACCTTGCGCACCTCATCGCACTGTTTTGTTCACATTACTTGCATTTTGCATGCATTTTATCGTGCTATTTTGCGCATCGCGCTATTTTGCGCTGTGACCATTATTTGCATTTTTCATGCATTTTATCGCCCTATCTTGCCCACCTCATCGCACTGTTTTGTGCTCATTACTAGCGTTTTGCATGCATTTTGTCACGCTATCTTGCGCACCTCATCGCACTGTTTTGTTCACATTACTTGCATTTTGCATGCATTTTACCACGCTATTTTGTGCATCGCGCTATTTTGCGCTGTGACCATTACTTGCATTTTCCATGCATTTTATCGCGCTATCTTGCGCACCTCATCGCACTGTTTTGGGCACATTACTTGCGTTTTGCATGCATTCTGTCGCGCTATCTTGCGCACATCAACGCACTGTTTTGTTCACATTACTTGCATTTTGCAATGCATTTTGTCGCGCTATTTTGTGCATCACGCTATTTTGCGCTGTGACCGTTACTTGCAGTTTCCATGCATTTTATCGCGCTATTTTGCGAACCTCATCTCACTGTTTTGTGCACATTACTTGCGTTTTGCATGCATTTTGTCGCGCTATCTTGCGCACCTCATCGCACTATTTTGTTCACATTACTTGCATTTTGCATGCATTTTATCGCGCTATTTTGCGCATCGCGCTATTTTCCGCTGTGATCATTACTTGCATTTTCCATGCATTTTGTCGCGCTGTCTTGCGCAACTCATCGCACTGTTTTGTGCACATTCCTTGCGTTTTGCATGCATTTTGTCGCGCTATCTTGCGCACCTCATCGCACTGTTTTGTTCACATTACTTGCATTTTGCATGCATTTCATCGCGCTATTTTGCGCATCGCTCAATTTTGCGCTGTGACCGTTACTTGCATTTTCCATGCATTTTATCGCATTATCTTGCGCACCTCATCCCACTGTTTTGTGCACATTAATTGCGTTTTGTATGCATTTTGTCGTGCTATTTTACGCACCTCGCCGCACTATTTTGTTCACATTACACACATTTTGCATTCATTTTATCGCGCTATTTTGCGCATCGCGCAATTTTGCGCTCTGACCATTACTTGCATTATCTATGCATTTTATCGCGCTATCTTGCGCACCTCATCGCACTGTTTTGTGCACATTACTTGCATTTTGCATGCATTTTGTCGCGCTATCTTGCGCACCACATCGCACTGTTTTGTTCACATTACTTCCATTTTGCATGCATTTTATCGAGCTATTTTGCGCATCGCACTATTTTGTGCTGTGACCATTACTTGCATTTTCCATGCATTTTATTGCGCTATCCTGCGCATCTCATCGCACTGTTTTGGGCACATTACTTGCGTTTTGCATGCATTTTGTCGCGCTATCTTGCACACATCATCGCACTGTTTTGTTCACATTACATGCATTTTGCAATGCATTTTATCGCGCTATTTTGCACATCACGCTATTTTGCGCTGTAACCGTTACTTGCAATTTACATGCATTTTATCGCGCTATCTTGCGCACCTCATCGCACTGTTTTGTGCACATTACTTGCGTTTTGCATGCATTTTGTCGCGCTATCTTGCGCACCTCATCGCACTGTTTTGTTCACATTACTTGTATTTTGCATGCATTTTATCGCGCTATTTTGCGCATCCCACTGTTTTGCGCTGTGACCATTACTTTCATTTTCCACGCATTTTATCGCGCTATCTTGCGCACCTCATCGCACTGTTTTGCGCACATTACTTGCGTTTTGCATGAATTTTGTCGCGCTATCTTGCGCACCTCATCGCACTGTTTTGTTCACATTACTTGCATTTCGCATGCATTTTATCGCGCTATTTTGCGCATCGCACTATTTTGCACAGTGACCATTACTTGCATTTTCCATGCATTTTATCGCGCTATCTTACGCACCTCAACGCACTGTTTTGTGCACATTACTTGCGTTTTGCATGCATTTTTTCGCGCTATCTTGCGCACCTCATCGCACCGTTTTGTTCTCATTACTTGCATTTTGAATGCATTTTATTGCGCTATTTTGCGCGTCAAGCTATTTTGCGCTATGACCATTACTTGCATTTTCCATGCATTTTATCGCGCTATCTTACGCACCTCATCTCACTGTTTTGTGCACATTACTTGCGTTTTGCATGCATTTTGTCGCGCTATCTTGCGCACCTCATCGCACTATTTTGTTCACATTACTTGCATTTTGCATGCATTTTGTCGCGCTATTTTGCGCTGTGACCATTACTTGCATTTTCCATGCATTTTGTCGCGCTATCTTGTACAACTCATCGCACTATTTTGTGGACATTCCTTGCGTTTTGCATGCATTTTGTCGTGCTATCTTGCGCACCTCATCGCACTATTTTGTTCACATTACTTCCATTTTGCATGCATTTTATCTCGCTATTTTGCGCATCGCGCTATTTTGTGCTGTGATCATTACTTGCATTTTCCATGCATTTTATCGCGCAATCTTGCGCAACTCATCGCACTGTTCTGTGCACATTACTTGCATTTTGAATGCATTTTGTCGCGCTATCATGCGCACCTCATCGCACTGTTTTGTTCACATTACTTGCATTTTGCATGCATTTTATCGCGCTATTTTGCGCATCGCGCTGTTTTGTGCTGTGACCATTACTTGCATTTTCCATGCATTTTATCGCGCTATCTGACGCACCTCATCGCACTGTTTTGTGCACATTACTTGCATTTTGCATGCATTTTTTCGCGCTATCTTGCGCACCTCATCGCACCGTTTTGTTCTCATTACTTGCATTTTGAATGCATTTTATTGCGCTATTTTGCGCGTCGCGCTATTTTGCGCTATGACCATTACTTGCATTTTCCATGCATTTTATCGCGCTATCTTACGCACCTCATCTCACTGTTTTGTGCACATTACTTGCGTTTTGCATGCATTTTGTCGCGCTATCTTGCGCACCTCATCGCACTATTTTGTTCACATTACTTGCATTTTGCATGCATTTTGTCGCGCTATTTTGCGCATCGCGCTATTTTGCGCTGTGACCATTACTTGCATTTTCCATGCATTTTGTCGCGCTATCTTGCACAACTCATCGCACTGTTTTGTGCACATTCCTTGCGTTTTGCATGCATTTTGTCGCGCTATCTTGCGCACCTCATCGCACTATTTTGTTCACATTACTTGCATTTTGCATGCATTTTATCGCGCTATTTTGCACATCGCGTTATTTTGCGCTGTGACCATTACTTGCATTTTCCATGCATTTTAACGCGCTATCTTACGCACCTCATCGCATTGTTTTGTGCACATTAATTGCGTTTTGCATGCATTTTGTCGTGCTTTTTTGCGCACCTCGTCGCACTGTTTTGTTCACATTACATACATTTTGCATGCATTTTATCGCGCTATTTAGCGCATCGCGCTATTTTGCGCTGCGACCATTACCTGCATTTTGCATGCATTTTATCGGGCTATCTTGCGCACCTCATCGCACTGTTTTGCGCACATTGCTTGCCTTTTGCATGAATTTTGTCACGCTATCTTGCGCACCTCATCGCACTGTTTTGTTCAGATTACTTGCGTTGTGCATGCATTTTGTCGCGCTATCTTGCGCCCCTCATCGCACCGTTTTGTTCTCATTACTTGCATTTTGCATGCATTTTATCGCGCTATTTTGCGCTGTGACCATTACTTGTATTTTCCATGCATTTTATCGCGCTATCTTGCGCACCTTATCTCACTGTTTTGTGCACATTACTTGCGTTTTGCATGCATTTTGTCACGCTATCTTGCGCACCTCATCGCACTGTTTTGTTCATATTACTTGCATTTTGCAGGCATTTTATCGCGCTATTTTGCGCATCACGCTATTTTGCGCTATGACCATTACTTGCATTTTCCACGCATTTTATCGCGCTATCTTGCGCACCTCATCGCACTGTTTTGCGCACATTGCTTGCGTTTTGCATGAATTTTGTGACGCTATCTTGCGCACCTCATCGCACTGTTTTGTTCATATTACTTGCATTTTGCATGCATTTTATCGCGCTATTTTACGTTGTGACCATTACTTGCATTTTCCATGCATTTTATCGCGCTATCTTGCGTAACTCATCGCACTGTTTTGTGCACATTACTTGCGTTTTGCATCCATTTTGTCGCGCTATCTTGCGCACCTCATCGCACTGTTTTGTTCACATTACTTGCATTTTGCATGCATTTTATCGCGCTATTTTGTGCATCGCGCTATTTTGCACTGTGACCGTTACTTGCATTTTCCATGCATTTTATCGCGCTATCTTGCGCACCTCATCGCACTGTTTTATTCACATTACGTGCATTTTGCATGCATTTTATCGCGCTATTTTGCGCAGCGCGCTATTTTGCGCTGTGACCATTACTTGCATTTTCCAGGCATTTTATCGCGCTATCTTGCGCACCCCATCTCAGTGTTTTGTGCACATTACTTGCGTTTTGCATGCATTTTGTCACGCTATCTCGCACACCTCATCGCACTATTTTGTTCACATTACTTGCATTTTGCATGCATTTTATCGCGCTATTTTGCGCATCGCGCTATTTTGCGCTGTGATCATTACCTGCATTTTCCATGCATTTTGTCGCGCTGTCTTGCACAACTCATCGCTCTGTTTTGTGCACATTACTTGCGTTTTGCATGCATTTTGTCGCGCTATCTTGCGCACCTCATCGCACTGTTTTGTTCACATTACTTGCATTTTGCATGCATTTTATCGCGCTATTTTACGCATAGCGCTATTTTGCGCTAACACCGTTACTTGCATTTTCCATGCATTTTATCGCGCTATCTTGCGCACCTCATCGAACTGTTTTGTGCACATTAATTGCGTTTTGCATGCATTTTGTCGCGCTATCTTACGCACCTCATCGCACTATTTTGTTCACATTACTTGCATTTTCCATGCATTTTATCGCGCTATTTTGCGCATCGCCCTATTTTGCGCTGTGACCATTACTTGCATTTTCTATGCATTTTATTGCGCTATCTTGCGCACCTCATCTCACTGTTTTGTGCACATTACTTGCGTTTTGCATGCATTTTGTCGCGCTATATTGCGCACCTCATCGCACTGTTTTGTTCACATTACTTGCATTTTGCATGCATTTTATCGCGCTATTTTGCGCATCACGCAATTTTGCGCTGTGACCATTACTTGTATTTTCCATGCATTTTATCGCGCTATCTTGCGCACCTCATCTCACTGTTTTGTGCACATTACTTGCGTTTTGCATGCATTTTGTCGTGCTATATTGCGCACCTCATCACACTGTTTTGTTCACATTACTTGCATTTTGCATGCATGTTGTCGCGCTATTTTTGCGCATCGCACTATTTTGCGCTGTGACCGTTACTTGCATTTTCCATGCATTTTATCGCGCTATCTTGCGTACCTCATCTCACTGTTTTGTGGATATTACTTGCGTTTTGCATGCATTTTGTCGCACTATCTTGCGCAACTCATCGCATTGTTTTGTTCACATTACTTGCATTTTGCATGCATTTTATCGCGCTATTTTTCGCTGTGACCATTACTTGCATTTTCTATGCATTTTTTCGCGCTATCTTGCCCAACTCATCGCACTGTTTCGTGCACATTACTTTTGTTTTGCATGCATTTTGTCGCGCTATCTTGCGTACATCGTCGCACTGTTTTGTTCACATTACTTGCATTTTGCATGCATTTTATCGCGCTATTTTGCGCATCGCGCTATTTTGCGCTGTGACCGTTACTTGTATTTTCCATGCATTTTATCTCGCTATCTTGCGCACCTCATCGCACTGTTTTGTGCACATTACTTGCGTTTTGCATGCATTTTGTCGTGCTATCTCGCGCACCTCGTCGCACTGTTTTGTTCACATTACATGCATTTTGCATGCATTTTATCGCGCTATTTTGCGCATCGCGCTATTTTGCGCTGTGACCATTACTTGCATTTTCCATGCATTTTATCGCGTTATCTTGCGCACCTCATCGCACTGTTTTGTGCACATTACTTGCGTTTTGCATGCATTTTGTCGCGCTATCTTGCACACCTCATCGCACCGTTTTTTTCTCATTACTTGCATTTTGCATGCTTTTTATCGCGATATTTTGCGCATCGCGCTATTTTGCGCTATGACCATTACTTGCATTTTTCATGCATTTTATCGCGCTATCTTGCGCACCACATCGTACTGTTTTGTGCACATTACTTGCGTTTTGCATGCATTTTGTCGCGTTATCTTGCGCACCTCATCGCACCGTTTTGTTCTCATTACTTGCATTTTGAATGCATTTTATTGCGCTATTTTGCGCGTCGCGCTATTTTGCGCTATGACCATTACTTGCATTTTCCATGCATTTTATCGCGCTATCTTACGCACCTCATCTCACTGTTTTGTGCACATTACTTGCGTTTTGCATGCATTTTGTCGCGCTATCTTGCGCACCTCATCGCACTATTTTGTTCACATTACTTGCATTTTGCATGCATTTTGTCGCGCTATTTTGCGCATCGCGCTATTTTGCGCTGTGACCATTACTTGCATTTTCCATGCATTTTGTCGCGCTATCTTGCACAACTCATCGCACTGTTTTGTGCACATTCCTTGCGTTTTGCATGCATTTTGTCGGGCTATCTTGCGCACCTCATCGCACTGTTTTGTTCGCATTACATGCATTTTGCATGCATTTTATCGCGCTACTTTTCGCATCGCGCTATTTTGCGCTGTGACCATTACTTGCATTTTCCATGCGTTTTATCGCGTTATCTTGCGCACCTCATCGCACTGTTTTGTGCACATTACTTGCGTTTTGCATGCATTTTGTCGCGTTATCATGCGCACCTCATCGCACTGTTTTTTTCTCATTACTTGCATTTTGCATGCTTTTTATCGCGCTATTTTGCGCATCGCCCTATTTTGCGCTATGACCATTACTTGCATTTTTCATGCATTTTATCGCGCTATCTTGCGCACCTCATCGTACTGTTTTGTGCACATTACTTGCATTTTGCTTGCATTTTATCGCGCTATTTTGCGTATTGCGCTATTTTTGGCTGTGACCAATCTTGCATTTTCCATGCATTTTATCGCGCTATCTTCCGCAACTCATCGCACTGTTTTGTGCACATTACTTGCGTTTTGCATACATTTTGTCGCTCTATCTTGCGCACCTCATCGCACTGTTTTGTTCACATTACTTGCGTTTTGCATGCATTTTATCGCGCTATTTTCCGCATCGCGCTATTTTGCGCATCGCGCTATTTTGCGCTGTGACCATTACTTGCATTTTCCATGCATTTTATCACGTTTTCTTGCGCACCTCATCGCACTGTTTTGTGCACATTACTTGCATTTTGCATGCATTTTGTCGCGCTATCTTGCGCACCTCATCGCACTGTTTCGTTCACAATACTTGCATTTTGCTTGCATTTTATCGCGCTATTTTGCGTATTGCGCTATTTTTGGCTGTGACCAATCTTGCATTTTCCATGCATTTTATCGCGCTATCTTCCGCAACTCATCGCACTGTTTTGTGCACATTACTTGCGTTTTGCATACATTTTGTCGCTCTATCTTGCGCACCTCATCGCACTGTTTTGTTCACATTACTTGCGTTTTGCATGCATTTTATCGCGCTGTGACCGTTACTTGCATTTTCCATGCATTTTATCGCATTATCTTGCGCACCTCATCCCACTGTTTTGTGCACATTAATTGCGTTTTGTATGCATTTTGTCGTGCTATTTTACGCACCTCGCCGCACTATTTTGTTCACATTACACACATTTTGCATTCATTTTATCGCGCTATTTTGCGCATCGCGCAATTTTGCGCTCTGACCATTACTTGCATTATCTATGCATTTTATCGCGCTATCTTGCGCACCTCATCGCACTGTTTTGTGCACATTACTTGCATTTTGCATGCATTTTGTCGCGCTATCTTGCGCACCACATCGCACTGTTTTGTTCACATTACTTCCATTTTGCATGCATTTTATCGAGCTATTTTGCGCATCGCACTATTTTGTGCTGTGACCATTACTTGCATTTTCCATGCATTTTATTGCGCTATCCTGCGCATCTCATCGCACTGTTTTGGGCACATTACTTGCGTTTTGCATGCATTTTGTCGCGCTATCTTGCACACATCATCGCACTGTTTTGTTCACATTACATGCATTTTGCAATGCATTTTATCGCGCTATTTTGCACATCACGCTATTTTGCGCTGTAACCGTTACTTGCAATTTACATGCATTTTATCGCGCTATCTTGCGCACCTCATCGCACTGTTTTGTGCACATTACTTGCGTTTTGCATGCATTTTGTCGCGCTATCTTGCGCACCTCATCGCACTGTTTTGTTCACATTACTTGTATTTTGCATGCATTTTATCGCGCTATTTTGCGCATCCCACTGTTTTGCGCTGTGACCATTACTTTCATTTTCCACGCATTTTATCGCGCTATCTTGCGCACCTCATCGCACTGTTTTGCGCACATTACTTGCGTTTTGCATGAATTTTGTCGCGCTATCTTGCGCACCTCATCGCACTGTTTTGTTCACATTACTTGCATTTCGCATGCATTTTATCGCGCTATTTTGCGCATCGCACTATTTTGCACAGTGACCATTACTTGCATTTTCCATGCATTTTATCGCGCTATCTTACGCACCTCAACGCACTGTTTTGTGCACATTACTTGCGTTTTGCATGCATTTTTTCGCGCTATCTTGCGCACCTCATCGCACCGTTTTGTTCTCATTACTTGCATTTTGAATGCATTTTATTGCGCTATTTTGCGCGTCAAGCTATTTTGCGCTATGACCATTACTTGCATTTTCCATGCATTTTATCGCGCTATCTTACGCACCTCATCTCACTGTTTTGTGCACATTACTTGCGTTTTGCATGCATTTTGTCGCGCTATCTTGCGCACCTCATCGCACTATTTTGTTCACATTACTTGCATTTTGCATGCATTTTGTCGCGCTATTTTGCGCTGTGACCATTACTTGCATTTTCCATGCATTTTGTCGCGCTATCTTGTACAACTCATCGCACTATTTTGTGGACATTCCTTGCGTTTTGCATGCATTTTGTCGTGCTATCTTGCGCACCTCATCGCACTATTTTGTTCACATTACTTCCATTTTGCATGCATTTTATCTCGCTATTTTGCGCATCGCGCTATTTTGTGCTGTGATCATTACTTGCATTTTCCATGCATTTTATCGCGCAATCTTGCGCAACTCATCGCACTGTTCTGTGCACATTACTTGCATTTTGAATGCATTTTGTCGCGCTATCATGCGCACCTCATCGCACTGTTTTGTTCACATTACTTGCATTTTGCATGCATTTTATCGCGCTATTTTGCGCATCGCGCTGTTTTGTGCTGTGACCATTACTTGCATTTTCCATGCATTTTATCGCGCTATCTGACGCACCTCATCGCACTGTTTTGTGCACATTACTTGCATTTTGCATGCATTTTTTCGCGCTATCTTGCGCACCTCATCGCACCGTTTTGTTCTCATTACTTGCATTTTGAATGCATTTTATTGCGCTATTTTGCGCGTCGCGCTATTTTGCGCTATGACCATTACTTGCATTTTCCATGCATTTTATCGCGCTATCTTACGCACCTCATCTCACTGTTTTGTGCACATTACTTGCGTTTTGCATGCATTTTGTCGCGCTATCTTGCGCACCTCATCGCACTATTTTGTTCACATTACTTGCATTTTGCATGCATTTTGTCGCGCTATTTTGCGCATCGCGCTATTTTGCGCTGTGACCATTACTTGCATTTTCCATGCATTTTGTCGCGCTATCTTGCACAACTCATCGCACTGTTTTGTGCACATTCCTTGCGTTTTGCATGCATTTTGTCGCGCTATCTTGCGCACCTCATCGCACTATTTTGTTCACATTACTTGCATTTTGCATGCATTTTATCGCGCTATTTTGCACATCGCGTTATTTTGCGCTGTGACCATTACTTGCATTTTCCATGCATTTTAACGCGCTATCTTACGCACCTCATCGCATTGTTTTGTGCACATTAATTGCGTTTTGCATGCATTTTGTCGTGCTTTTTTGCGCACCTCGTCGCACTGTTTTGTTCACATTACATACATTTTGCATGCATTTTATCGCGCTATTTTGCGCATCGCGCTATTTTGCGCTGCGACCATTACCTGCATTTTGCATGCATTTTATCGGGCTATCTTGCGCACCTCATCGCACTGTTTTGCGCACATTGCTTGCCTTTTGCATGAATTTTGTCACGCTATCTTGCGCACCTCATCGCACTGTTTTGTTCAGATTACTTGCGTTGTGCATGCATTTTGTCGCGCTATCTTGCGCCCCTCATCGCACCGTTTTGTTCTCATTACTTGCATTTTGCATGCATTTTATCGCGCTATTTTGCGCTGTGACCATTACTTGTATTTTCCATGCATTTTATCGCGCTATCTTGCGCACCTTATCTCACTGTTTTGTGCACATTACTTGCGTTTTGCATGCATTTTGTCACGCTATCTTGCGCACCTCATCGCACTGTTTTGTTCATATTACTTGCATTTTGCAGGCATTTTATCGCGCTATTTTGCGCATCACGCTATTTTGCGCTATGACCATTACTTGCATTTTCCACGCATTTTATCGCGCTATCTTGCGCACCTCATCGCACTGTTTTGCGCACATTGCTTGCGTTTTGCATGAATTTTGTGACGCTATCTTGCGCACCTCATCGCACTGTTTTGTTCATATTACTTGCATTTTGCATGCATTTTATCGCGCTATTTTACGTTGTGACCATTACTTGCATTTTCCATGCATTTTATCGCGCTATCTTGCGTAACTCATCGCACTGTTTTGTGCACATTACTTGCGTTTTGCATCCATTTTGTCGCGCTATCTTGCGCACCTCATCGCACTGTTTTGTTCACATTACTTGCATTTTGCATGCATTTTATCGCGCTATTTTGTGCATCGCGCTATTTTGCACTGTGACCGTTACTTGCATTTTCCATGCATTTTATCGCGCTATCTTGCGCACCTCATCGCACTGTTTTATTCACATTACGTGCATTTTGCATGCATTTTATCGCGCTATTTTGCGCAGCGCGCTATTTTGCGCTGTGACCATTACTTGCATTTTCCAGGCATTTTATCGCGCTATCTTGCGCACCCCATCTCAGTGTTTTGTGCACATTACTTGCGTTTTGCATGCATTTTGTCACGCTATCTCGCACACCTCATCGCACTATTTTGTTCACATTACTTGCATTTTGCATGCATTTTATCGCGCTATTTTGCGCATCGCGCTATTTTGCGCTGTGATCATTACCTGCATTTTCCATGCATTTTGTCGCGCTGTCTTGCACAACTCATCGCTCTGTTTTGTGCACATTACTTGCGTTTTGCATGCATTTTGTCGCGCTATCTTGCGCACCTCATCGCACTGTTTTGTTCACATTACTTGCATTTTGCATGCATTTTATCGCGCTATTTTACGCATAGCGCTATTTTGCGCTAACACCGTTACTTGCATTTTCCATGCATTTTATCGCGCTATCTTGCGCACCTCATCGAACTGTTTTGTGCACATTAATTGCGTTTTGCATGCATTTTGTCGCGCTATCTTACGCACCTCATCGCACTATTTTGTTCACATTACTTGCATTTTCCATGCATTTTATCGCGCTATTTTGCGCATCGCCCTATTTTGCGCTGTGACCATTACTTGCATTTTCTATGCATTTTATTGCGCTATCTTGCGCACCTCATCTCACTGTTTTGTGCACATTACTTGCGTTTTGCATGCATTTTGTCGCGCTATATTGCGCACCTCATCGCACTGTTTTGTTCACATTACTTGCATTTTGCATGCATTTTATCGCGCTATTTTGCGCATCACGCAATTTTGCGCTGTGACCATTACTTGTATTTTCCATGCATTTTATCGCGCTATCTTGCGCACCTCATCTCACTGTTTTGTGCACATTACTTGCGTTTTGCATGCATTTTGTCGTGCTATATTGCGCACCTCATCACACTGTTTTGTTCACATTACTTGCATTTTGCATGCATGTTGTCGCGCTATTTTTGCGCATCGCACTATTTTGCGCTGTGACCGTTACTTGCATTTTCCATGCATTTTATCGCGCTATCTTGCGTACCTCATCTCACTGTTTTGTGGATATTACTTGCGTTTTGCATGCATTTTGTCGCACTATCTTGCGCAACTCATCGCATTGTTTTGTTCACATTACTTGCATTTTGCATGCATTTTATCGCGCTATTTTTCGCTGTGACCATTACTTGCATTTTCTATGCATTTTTTCGCGCTATCTTGCCCAACTCATCGCACTGTTTCGTGCACATTACTTTTGTTTTGCATGCATTTTGTCGCGCTATCTTGCGTACATCGTCGCACTGTTTTGTTCACATTACTTGCATTTTGCATGCATTTTATCGCGCTATTTTGCGCATCGCGCTATTTTGCGCTGTGACCGTTACTTGTATTTTCCATGCATTTTATCTCGCTATCTTGCGCACCTCATCGCACTGTTTTGTGCACATTACTTGCGTTTTGCATGCATTTTGTCGTGCTATCTCGCGCACCTCGTCGCACTGTTTTGTTCACATTACATGCATTTTGCATGCATTTTATCGCGCTATTTTGCGCATCGCGCTATTTTGCGCTGTGACCATTACTTGCATTTTCCATGCATTTTATCGCGTTATCTTGCGCACCTCATCGCACTGTTTTGTGCACATTACTTGCGTTTTGCATGCATTTTGTCGCGCTATCTTGCACACCTCATCGCACCGTTTTTTTCTCATTACTTGCATTTTGCATGCTTTTTATCGCGATATTTTGCGCATCGCGCTATTTTGCGCTATGACCATTACTTGCATTTTTCATGCATTTTATCGCGCTATCTTGCGCACCACATCGTACTGTTTTGTGCACATTACTTGCGTTTTGCATGCATTTTGTCGCGTTATCTTGCGCACCTCATCGCACCGTTTTGTTCTCATTACTTGCATTTTGAATGCATTTTATTGCGCTATTTTGCGCGTCGCGCTATTTTGCGCTATGACCATTACTTGCATTTTCCATGCATTTTATCGCGCTATCTTACGCACCTCATCTCACTGTTTTGTGCACATTACTTGCGTTTTGCATGCATTTTGTCGCGCTATCTTGCGCACCTCATCGCACTATTTTGTTCACATTACTTGCATTTTGCATGCATTTTGTCGCGCTATTTTGCGCATCGCGCTATTTTGCGCTGTGACCATTACTTGCATTTTCCATGCATTTTGTCGCGCTATCTTGCACAACTCATCGCACTGTTTTGTGCACATTCCTTGCGTTTTGCATGCATTTTGTCGGGCTATCTTGCGCACCTCATCGCACTATTTTGTTCACATTACTTGCATTTTGCATGCATGTTATCGCGCTATTTTGCGCATCGCGCTATTTTGTGCTGTGACCATTACTTGCATTTTCCATGCATTTTATCGCGCAATCTTGCGCAACTCATCGCACTGTTCTGTGCACATTACTTGCATTTTGAATGCATTTTGTCGCGCTACCTTGCGCACCTCATCGCACTGTTTTGTTCACATTACTTGCATTTTGCATGCATTTTATCGTGCTATTTTGCGCATCGCGCTATTTTGCGCTGTGACCATTATTTGCATTTTTCATGCATTTTATCGCCCTATCTTGCCCACCTCATCGCACTGTTTTGTGCTCATTACTAGCGTTTTGCATGCATTTTGTCACGCTATCTTGCGCACCTCATCGCACTGTTTTGTTCACATTACTTGCATTTTGCATGCATTTTACCACGCTATTTTGTGCATCGCGCTATTTTGCGCTGTGACCATTACTTGCATTTTCCATGCATTTTATCGCGCTATCTTGCGCACCTCATCGCACTGTTTTGGGCACATTACTTGCGTTTTGCATGCATTCTGTCGCGCTATCTTGCGCACATCAACGCACTGTTTTGTTCACATTACTTGCATTTTGCAATGCATTTTGTCGCGCTATTTTGTGCATCACGCTATTTTGCGCTGTGACCGTTACTTGCAGTTTCCATGCATTTTATCGCGCTATTTTGCGAACCTCATCTCACTGTTTTGTGCACATTACTTGCGTTTTGCATGCATTTTGTCGCGCTATCTTGCGCACCTCATCGCACTATTTTGTTCACATTACTTGCATTTTGCATGCATTTTATCGCGCTATTTTGCGCATCGCGCTATTTTCCGCTGTGATCATTACTTGCATTTTCCATGCATTTTGTCGCGCTGTCTTGCGCAACTCATCGCACTGTTTTGTGCACATTCCTTGCGTTTTGCATGCATTTTGTCGCGCTATCTTGCGCACCTCATCGCACTGTTTTGTTCACATTACTTGCATTTTGCATGCATTTCATCGCGCTATTTTGCGCATCGCTCAATTTTGCGCTGTGACCGTTACTTGCATTTTCCATGCATTTTATCGCGTTATCTTGCGCTCCTCATCCCACTGTTTTGTGCACATTAATTGCGTTTTGTATGCATTTTGTCGTGCTATTTTGCGCACCTCGCCGCACTATTTTGTTCACATTACACACATTTTGCATTCATTTTATCGCGCTATTTTGCGCATCGCGCAATTTTGCGCTCTGACCATTACTTGCATTATCTATGCATTTTATCGCGCTATCTTGCGCACCTCATCGCACTGTTTTGTGCACATTACTTGCATTTTGCATGCATTTTGTCGCGCTATCTTGCGCACCACATCGCACTGTTTTGTTCACATTACTTCCATTTTGCATGCATTTTATCGAGCTATTTTGCGCATCGCACTATTTTGTGCTGTGACCATTACTTGCATTTTCCATGCATTTTATTGCGCTATCCTGCGCATCTCATCGCACTGTTTTGGGCACATTACTTGCGTTTTGCATGCATTTTGTCGCGCTATCTTGCACACATCATCGCACTGTTTTGTTCACATTACATGCATTTTGCAATGCATTTTATCGCGCTATTTTGCACATCACGCTATTTTGCGCTGTAACCGTTACTTGCAATTTACATGCATTTTATCGCGCTATCTTGCGCACCTCATCGCACTGTTTTGTGCACATTACTTGCGTTTTGCATGCATTTTGTCGCGCTATCTTGCGCACCTCATCGCACTGTTTTGTTCACATTACTTGTATTTTGCATGCATTTTATCGCGCTATTTTGCGCATCCCGCTGTTTTGCGCTGTGACCATTACTTTCATTTTCCACGAATTTTATCGCGCTATCTTGCGCACCTCATCGCACTGTTTTGCGCACATTACTTGCGTTTTGCATGAATTTTGTCGCGCTATCTTGCGCACCTCATCGCACTGTTTTGTTCACATTACTTGCATTTCGCATGCATTTTATCGCGCTATTTTGCGCATCGCACTATTTTGCACAGTGACCATTACTTGCATTTTCCATGCATTTTATCGCGCTATCTTACGCACCTCAACGCACTGTTTTGTGCACATTACTTGCGTTTTGCATGCATTTTTTCGCGCTATCTTGCGCACCTCATCGCACCGTTTTGTTCTCATTACTTGCATTTTGAATGCATTTTATTGCGCTATTTTACGCGTCAAGCTATTTTGCGCTATGACCATTACTTGCATTTTCCATGCATTTTATCGCGCTATCTTACGCACCTCATCTCACTGTTTTGTGCACATTACTTGCGTTTTGCATGCATTTTGTCGCGCTATCTTGCGCACCTCATCGCACTATTTTGTTCACATTACTTGCATTTTGCATGCATTTTGTCCCGCTATTTTGCGCTGTGACCATTACTTGCATTTTCCATGCATTTTGTCGCGCTATCTTGTACAACTCATCGCACTATTTTGTGGACATTCCTTGCGTTTTGCATGCATTTTGTCGCGCTATCTTGCGCACCTCATCGCACTATTTTGTTCACATTACTTCCATTTTGCATGCATTTTATCTCGCTATTTTGCGCATCGCGCTATTTTGTGCTGTGATCATTACTTGCATTTTCCATGCATTTTATCGCGCAATCTTGCGCAACTCATCGCACTGTTCTGTGCACATTACTTGCATTTTGAATGCATTTTGTCGCGCTATCATGCGCACCTCATCGCACTGTTTTGTTCACATTACTTGCATTTTGCATGCATTTTATCGCGCTATTTTGCGCATCGCGCTGTTTTGTGCTGTGACCATTACTTGCATTTTCCATGCATTTTATCGCGCTATCTGACGCACCTCATCGCACTGTTTTGTGCACATTACTTGCATTTTGCATGCATTTTTTCGCGCTATCTTGCGCACCTCATCGCACCGTTTTGTTCTCATTACTTGCATTTTGAATGCATTTTATTGCGCTATTTTGCGCGTCGCGCTATTTTGCGCTATGACCATTACTTGCATTTTCCATGCATTTTATCGCGCTATCTTACGCACCTCATCTCACTGTTTTGTGCACATTACTTGCGTTTTGCATGCATTTTGTCGCGCTATCTTGCGCACCTCATCGCACTATTTTGTTCACATTACTTGCATTTTGCATGCATTTTGTCGCGCTATTTTGCGCATCGCGCTATTTTGCGCTGTGACCATTACTTGCATTTTCCATGCATTTTGTCGCGCTATCTTGCACAACTCATCGCACTGTTTTGTGCACATTCCTTGCGTTTTGCATGCATTTTGTCGCGCTATCTTGCGCACCTCATCGCACTATTTTGTTCACATTACTTGCATTTTGCATGCATTTTATCGCGCTATTTTGCACATCGCGTTATTTTGCGCTGTGACCATTACTTGCATTTTCCATGCATTTTAACGCGCTATCTTACGCACCTCATCGCATTGTTTTGTGCACATTAATTGCGTTTTGCATGCATTTTGTCGTGCTTTTTTGCGCACCTCGTCGCACTGTTTTGTTCACATTACATACATTTTGCATGCATTTTATCGCGCTATTTAGCGCATCGCGCTATTTTGCGCTGCGACCATTACCTGCATTTTGCATGCATTTTATCGGGCTATCTTGCGCACCTCATCGCACTGTTTTGCGCACATTGCTTGCCTTTTGCATGAATTTTGTCACGCTATCTTGCGCACCTCATCGCACTGTTTTGTTCAGATTACTTGCGTTGTGCATGCATTTTGTCGCGCTATCTTGCGCCCCTCATCGCACCGTTTTGTTCTCATTACTTGCATTTTGCATGCATTTTATCGCGCTATTTTGCGCTGTGACCATTACTTGTATTTTCCATGCATTTTATCGCGCTATCTTGCGCACCTTATCTCACTGTTTTGTGCACATTACTTGCGTTTTGCATGCATTTTGTCACGCTATCTTGCGCACCTCATCGCACTGTTTTGTTCATATTACTTGCATTTTGCAGGCATTTTATCGCGCTATTTTGCGCATCACGCTATTTTGCGCTATGACCATTACTTGCATTTTCCACGCATTTTATCGCGCTATCTTGCGCACCTCATCGCACTGTTTTGCGCACATTGCTTGCGTTTTGCATGAATTTTGTGGCGCTATCTTGCGCACCTCATCGCACTGTTTTGTTCATATTACTTGCATTTTGCATGCATTTTATCGCGCTATTTTACGTTGTGACCATTATTTGCATTTTCCATGCATTTTATCGCGCTATCTTGCGTAACTCATCGCACTGTTTTGTGCACATTACATGCGTTTTGCATCCATTTTGTCGCGCTATCTTGCGCACCTCATCGCACTGTTTTGTTCACATTACTTGCATTTTGCATGCATTTTATCGCGCTATTTTGTGCATCGCGCTATTTTGCACTGTGACCGTTACTTGCATTTTCCATGCATTTTATCGCGCTATCTTGCGCACCTCATCGCACTGTTTTATTCACATTACGTGCATTTTGCATGCATTTTATCGCGCTATTTTGCGCAGCGCGCTATTTTGCGCTGTGACCATTACTTGCATTTTCCAGGCATTTTATCGCGCTATCTTGCGCACCCCATCTCAGTGTTTTGTGCACATTACTTGCGTTTTGCATGCATTTTGTCACGCTATCTCGCACACCTCATCGCACTATTTTGTTCACATTACTTGCATTTTGCATGCATTTTATCGCGCTATTTTGCGCATCGCGCTATTTTGCGCTGTGATCATTACCTGCATTTTCCATGCATTTTGTCGCGCTGTCTTGCACAACTCATCGCTCTGTTTTGTGCACATTACTTGCGTTTTGCATGCATTTTGTCGCGCTATCTTGCGCACCTCATCGCACTGTTTTGTTCACATTACTTGCATTTTGCATGCATTTTATCGCGCTATTTTACGCATAGCGCTATTTTGCGCTAACACCGTTACTTGCATTTTCCATGCATTTTATCGCGCTATCTTGCGCACCTCATCGAACTGTTTTGTGCACATTAATTGCGTTTTGCATGCATTTTGTCGCGCTATCTTACGCACCTCATCGCACTATTTTGTTCACATTACTTGCATTTTCCATGCATTTTATCGCGCTATTTTGCGCATCGCCCTATTTTGCGCTGTGACCATTACTTGCATTTTCTATGCATTTTATTGCGCTATCTTGCGCACCTCATCTCACTGTTTTGTGCACATTACTTGCGTTTTGCATGCATTTTGTCGCGCTATATTGCGCACCTCATCGCACTGTTTTGTTCACATTACTTGCATTTTGCATGCATTTTATCGCGCTATTTTGCGCATCACGCAATTTTGCGCTGTGACCATTACTTGTATTTTCCATGCATTTTATCGCGCTATCTTGCGCACCTCATCTCACTGTTTTGTGCACATTACTTGCGTTTTGCATGCATTTTGTCGTGCTATATTGCGCACCTCATCACACTGTTTTGTTCACATTACTTGCATTTTGCATGCATGTTGTCGCGCTATTTTTGCGCATCGCACTATTTTGCGCTGTGACCGTTACTTGCATTTTCCATGCATTTTATCGCGCTATCTTGCGTACCTCATCTCACTGTTTTGTGGATATTACTTGCGTTTTGCATGCATTTTGTCGCACTATCTTGCGCAACTCATCGCATTGTTTTGTTCACATTACTTGCATTTTGCATGCATTTTATCGCGCTATTTTTCGCTGTGACCATTACTTGCATTTTCTATGCATTTTTTCGCGCTATCTTGCCCAACTCATCGCACTGTTTCGTGCACATTACTTTTGTTTTGCATGCATTTTGTCGCGCTATCTTGCGTACATCGTCGCACTGTTTTGTTCACATTACTTGCATTTTGCATGCATTTTATCGCGCTATTTTGCGCATCGCGCTATTTTGCGCTGTGACCGTTACTTGTATTTTCCATGCATTTTATCTCGCTATCTTGCGCACCTCATCGCACTGTTTTGTGCACATTACTTGCGTTTTGCATGCATTTTGTCGTGCTATCTCGCGCACCTCGTCGCACTGTTTTGTTCACATTACATGCATTTTGCATGCATTTTATCGCGCTATTTTGCGCATCGCGCTATTTTGCGCTGTGACCATTACTTGCATTTTCCATGCATTTTATCGCGTTATCTTGCGCACCTCATCGCACTGTTTTGTGCACATTACTTGCGTTTTGCATGCATTTTGTCGCGCTATCTTGCACACCTCATCGCACCGTTTTTTTCTCATTACTTGCATTTTGCATGCTTTTTATCGCGATATTTTGCGCATCGCGCTATTTTGCGCTATGACCATTACTTGCATTTTTCATGCATTTTATCGCGCTATCTTGCGCACCACATCGTACTGTTTTGTGCACATTACTTGCGTTTTGCATGCATTTTGTCGCGTTATCTTGCGCACCTCATCGCACCGTTTTGTTCTCATTACTTGCATTTTGAATGCATTTTATTGCGCTATTTTGCGCGTCGCGCTATTTTGCGCTATGACCATTACTTGCATTTTCCATGCATTTTATCGCGCTATCTTACGCACCTCATCTCACTGTTTTGTGCACATTACTTGCGTTTTGCATGCATTTTGTCGCGCTATCTTGCGCACCTCATCGCACTATTTTGTTCACATTACTTGCATTTTGCATGCATTTTGTCGCGCTATTTTGCGCATCGCGCTATTTTGCGCTGTGACCATTACTTGCATTTTCCATGCATTTTGTCGCGCTATCTTGCACAACTCATCGCACTGTTTTGTGCACATTCCTTGCGTTTTGCATGCATTTTGTCGGGCTATCTTGCGCACCTCATCGCACTATTTTGTTCACATTACTTGCATTTTGCATGCATGTTATCGCGCTATTTTGCGCATCGCGCTATTTTGTGCTGTGACCATTACTTGCATTTTCCATGCATTTTATCGCGCAATCTTGCGCAACTCATCGCACTGTTCTGTGCACATTACTTGCATTTTGAATGCATTTTGTCGCGCTACCTTGCGCACCTCATCGCACTGTTTTGTTCACATTACTTGCATTTTGCATGCATTTTATCGTGCTATTTTGCGCATCGCGCTATTTTGCGCTGTGACCATTATTTGCATTTTTCATGCATTTTATCGCCCTATCTTGCCCACCTCATCGCACTGTTTTGTGCTCATTACTAGCGTTTTGCATGCATTTTGTCACGCTATCTTGCGCACCTCATCGCACTGTTTTGTTCACATTACTTGCATTTTGCATGCATTTTACCACGCTATTTTTTGCATCGCGCTATTTTGCGCTGTGACCATTACTTGCATTTTCCATGCATTTTATCGCGCTATCTTGCGCACCTCATCGCACTGTTTTGGGCACATTACTTGCGTTTTGCATGCATTCTGTCGCGCTATCTTGCGCACATCAACGCACTGTTTTGTTCACATTACTTGCATTTTGCAATGCATTTTGTCGCGCTATTTTGTGCATCACGCTATTTTGCGCTGTGACCGTTACTTGCAGTTTCCATGCATTTTATCGCGCTATTTTGCGAACCTCATCTCACTGTTTTGTGCACATTACTTGCGTTTTGCATGCATTTTGTCGCGCTATCTTGCGCACCTCATCGCACTATTTTGTTCACATTACTTGCATTTTGCATGCATTTTATCGCGCTATTTTGCGCATCGCGCTATTTTCCGCTGTGATCATTACTTGCATTTTCCATGCATTTTGTCGCGCTGTCTTGCGCAACTCATCGCACTGTTTTGTGCACATTCCTTGCGTTTTGCATGCATTTTGTCGCGCTATCTTGCGCACCTCATCGCACTGTTTTGTTCACATTACTTGCATTTTGCATGCATTTCATCGCGCTATTTTGCGCATCGCTCAATTTTGCGCTGTGACCGTTACTTGCATTTTCCATGCATTTTATCGCGTTATCTTGCGCACCTCATCCCACTGTTTTGTGCACATTAATTGCGTTTTGTATGCATTTTGTCGTGCTATTTTGCGCACCTCGCCGCACTATTTTGTTCACATTACACACATTTTGCATTCATTTTATCGCGCTATTTTGCGCATCGCGCAATTTTGCGCTCTGACCATTACTTGCATTATCTATGCATTTTATCGCGCTATCTTGCGCACCTCATCGCACTGTTTTGTGCACATTACTTGCATTTTGCATGCATTTTGTCGCGCTATCTTGCGCACCACATCGCACTGTTTTGTTCACATTACTTCCATTTTGCATGCATTTTATCGAGCTATTTTGCGCATCGCACTATTTTGTGCTGTGACCATTACTTGCATTTTCCATGCATTTTATTGCGCTATCCTGCGCATCTCATCGCACTGTTTTGGGCACATTACTTGCGTTTTGCATGCATTTTGTCGCGCTATCTTGCACACATCATCGCACTGTTTTGTTCACATTACATGCATTTTGCAATGCATTTTATCGCGCTATTTTGCACATCACGCTATTTTGCGCTGTAACCGTTACTTGCAATTTACATGCATTTTATCGCGCTATCTTGCGCACCTCATCGCACTGTTTTGTGCACATTACTTGCGTTTTGCATGCATTTTGTCGCGCTATCTTGCGCACCTCATCACACTGTTTTGTTCACATTACTTGTATTTTGCATGCATTTTATCCCGCTATTTTGCGCATCCCGCTGTTTTGCGCTGTGACCATTACTTTCATTTTCCACGCATTTTATCGCGCTATCTTGCGCACCTCATCGCACTGTTTTGCGCACATTACTTGCGTTTTGCATGAATTTTGTCGCGCTATCTTGCGCACCTCATCGCACTGTTTTGTTCACATTACTTGCATTTCGCATGCATTTTATCGCGCTATTTTGCGCATCGCACTATTTTGCACAGTGACCATTACTTGCATTTTCCATGCATTTTATCGCGCTATCTTACGCACCTCAACGCACTGTTTTGTGCACATTACTTGCGTTTTGCATGCATTTTTTCGCGCTATCTTGCGCACCTCATCGCACCGTTTTGTTCTCATTACTTGCATTTTGAATGCATTTTATTGCGCTATTTTGCGCGTCAAGCTATTTTGCGCTATGACCATTACTTGCATTTTCCATGCATTTTATCGCGCTATCTTACGCACCTCATCTCACTGTTTTGTGCACATTACTTGCGTTTTGCATGCATTTTGTCGCGCTATCTTGCGCACCTCATCGCACTATTTTGTTCACATTACTTGCATTTTGCATGCATTTTGTCGCGCTATTTTGCGCTGTGACCATTACTTGCATTTTCCATGCATTTTGTCGCGCTATCTTGTACAACTCATCGCACTATTTTGTGGACATTCCTTGCGTTTTGCATGCATTTTGTCGCGCTATCTTGCGCACCTCATCGCACTATTTTGTTCACATTACTTCCATTTTGCATGCATTTTATCTCGCTATTTTGCGCATCGCGCTATTTTGTGCTGTGATCATTACTTGCATTTTCCATGCATTTTATCGCGCAATCTTGCGCAACTCATCGCACTGTTCTGTGCACATTACTTGCATTTTGAATGCATTTTGTCGCGCTATCATGCGCACCTCATCGCACTGTTTTGTTCACATTACTTGCATTTTGCATGCATTTTATCGCGCTATTTTGCGCATCGCGCTGTTTTGTGCTGTGACCATTACTTGCATTTTCCATGCATTTTATCGCGCTATCTGACGCACCTCATCGCACTGTTTTGTGCACATTACTTGCATTTTGCATGCATTTTTTCGCGCTATCTTGCGCACCTCATCGCACCGTTTTGTTCTCATTACTTGCATTTTGAATGCATTTTATTGCGCTATTTTGCGCGTCGCGCTATTTTGCGCTATGACCATTACTTGCATTTTCCATGCATTTTATCGCGCTATCTTACGCACCTCATCTCACTGTTTTGTGCACATTACTTGCGTTTTGCATGCATTTTGTCGCGCTATCTTGCGCACCTCATCGCACTATTTTGTTCACATTACTTGCATTTTGCATGCATTTTGTCGCGCTATTTTGCGCATCGCGCTATTTTGCGCTGTGACCATTACTTGCATTTTCCATGCATTTTGTCGCGCTATCTTGCACAACTCATCGCACTGTTTTGTGCACATTCCTTGCGTTTTGCATGCATTTTGTCGCGCTATCTTGCGCACCTCATCGCACTATTTTGTTCACATTACTTGCATTTTGCATGCATTTTATCGCGCTATTTTGCACATCGCGTTATTTTGCGCTGTGACCATTACTTGCATTTTCCATGCATTTTAACGCGCTATCTTACGCACCTCATCGCATTGTTTTGTGCACATTAATTGCGTTTTGCATGCATTTTGTCGTGCTTTTTTGCGCACCTCGTCGCACTGTTTTGTTCACATTACATACATTTTGCATGCATTTTATCGCGCTATTTAGCGCATCGCGCTATTTTGCGCTGCGACCATTACCTGCATTTTGCATGCATTTTATCGGGCTATCTTGCGCACCTCATCGCACTGTTTTGCGCACATTGCTTGCCTTTTGCATGAATTTTGTCACGCTATCTTGCGCACCTCATCGCACTGTTTTGTTCAGATTACTTGCGTTGTGCATGCATTTTGTCGCGCTATCTTGCGCCCCTCATCGCACCGTTTTGTTCTCATTACTTGCATTTTGCATGCATTTTATCGCGCTATTTTGCGCTGTGACCATTACTTGTATTTTCCATGCATTTTATCGCGCTATCTTGCGCACCTTATCTCACTGTTTTGTGCACATTACTTGCGTTTTGCATGCATTTTGTCACGCTATCTTGCGCACCTCATCGCACTGTTTTGTTCATATTACTTGCATTTTGCAGGCATTTTATCGCGCTATTTTGCGCATCACGCTATTTTGCGCTATGACCATTACTTGCATTTTCCACGCATTTTATCGCGCTATCTTGCGCACCTCATCGCACTGTTTTGCGCACATTGCTTGCGTTTTGCATGAATTTTGTGGCGCTATCTTGCGCACCTCATCGCACTGTTTTGTTCATATTACTTGCATTTTGCATGCATTTTATCGCGCTATTTTACGTTGTGACCATTACTTGCATTTTCCATGCATTTTATCGCGCTATCTTGCGTAACTCATCGCACTGTTTTGTGCACATTACTTGCGTTTTGCATCCATTTTGTCGCGCTATCTTGCGCACCTCATCGCACTGTTTTGTTCACATTACTTGCATTTTGCATGCATTTTATCGCGCTATTTTGTGCATCGCGCTATTTTGCACTGTGACCGTTACTTGCATTTTCCATGCATTTTATCGCGCTATCTTGCGCACCTCATCGCACTGTTTTATTCACATTACGTGCATTTTGCATGCATTTTATCGCGCTATTTTGCGCAGCGCGCTATTTTGCGCTGTGACCATTACTTGCATTTTCCAGGCATTTTATCGCGCTATCTTGCGCACCCCATCTCAGTGTTTTGTGCACATTACTTGCGTTTTGCATGCATTTTGTCACGCTATCTCGCACACCTCATCGCACTATTTTGTTCACATTACTTGCATTTTGCATGCATTTTATCGCGCTATTTTGCGCATCGCGCTATTTTGCGCTGTGATCATTACCTGCATTTTCCATGCATTTTGTCGCGCTGTCTTGCACAACTCATCGCTCTGTTTTGTGCACATTACTTGCGTTTTGCATGCATTTTGTCGCGCTATCTTGCGCACCTCATCGCACTGTTTTGTTCACATTACTTGCATTTTGCATGCATTTTATCGCGCTATTTTACGCATAGCGCTATTTTGCGCTAACACCGTTACTTGCATTTTCCATGCATTTTATCGCGCTATCTTGCGCACCTCATCGAACTGTTTTGTGCACATTAATTGCGTTTTGCATGCATTTTGTCGCGCTATCTTACGCACCTCATCGCACTATTTTGTTCACATTACTTGCATTTTGCATGCATTTTATCGCGCTATTTTTCGCTGTGACCATTACTTGCATTTTCTATGCATTTTTTCGCGCTATCTTGCCCAACTCATCGCACTGTTTCGTGCACATTACTTTTGTTTTGCATGCATTTTGTCGCGCTATCTTGCGTACATCGTCGCACTGTTTTGTTCACATTACTTGCATTTTGCATGCATTTTATCGCGCTATTTTGCGCATCGCGCTATTTTGCGCTGTGACCGTTACTTGTATTTTCCATGCATTTTATCTCGCTATCTTGCGCACCTCATCGCACTGTTTTGTGCACATTACTTGCGTTTTGCATGCATTTTGTCGTGCTATCTCGCGCACCTCGTCGCACTGTTTTGTTCACATTACATGCATTTTGCATGCATTTTATCGCGCTATTTTGCGCATCGCGCTATTTTGCGCTGTGACCATTACTTGCATTTTCCATGCATTTTATCGCGTTATCTTGCGCACCTCATCGCACTGTTTTGTGCACATTACTTGCGTTTTGCATGCATTTTGTCGCGCTATCTTGCGCACCTCATCGCACTGTTTTGTTCACATTACTGGCATTTTGAATGCATTTTACCGCGCTATTTTGTCCATCGCGCTATTTTGCGTTGTGACCATTACTTGCATTCTCCATGCAATTTATCGCGCTATCTTGCGCACCTCATCGCACTGTTTTGTGCACATTACTTGCGTTTTGCATGCATTTTGTCGCGTTATCTTGCGCACCTCATCGCACCGTTTTGTTCTCATTACTTGCATTTTGAATGCATTTTATTGCGCTATTTTGCGCGTCGCGCTATTTTGCGCTATGACCATTACTTGCATTTTCCATGCATTTTATCGCGCTATCTTACGCACCTCATCTCACTGTTTTGTGCACATTACTTGCGTTTTGCATGCATTTTGTCGCGCTATCTTGCGCACCTCATCGCACTATTTTGTTCACATTACTTGCATTTTGCATGCATTTTGTCGCGCTATTTTGCGCTGTGACCATTACTTGCATTTTCCATGCATTTTGTCGCGCTATCTTGTACAACTCATCGCACTATTTTGTGGACATTCCTTGCGTTTTGCATGCATTTTGTCGCGCTATCTTGCGCACCTCATCGCACTATTTTGTTCACATTACTTCCATTTTGCATGCATTTTATCTCGCTATTTTGCGCATCGCGCTATTTTGTGCTGTGATCATTACTTGCATTTTCCATGCATTTTATCGCGCAATCTTGCGCAACTCATCGCACTGTTCTGTGCACATTACTTGCATTTTGAATGCATTTTGTCGCGCTATCATGCGCACCTCATCGCACTGTTTTGTTCACATTACTTGCATTTTGCATGCATTTTATCGCGCTATTTTGCGCATCGCGCTGTTTTGTGCTGTGACCATTACTTGCATTTTCCATGCATTTTATCGCGCTATCTGACGCACCTGATCGCACTGTTTTGTGCACATTACTTGCATTTTGCATGCATTTTTTCGCGCTATCTTGCGCACCTCATCGCACCGTTTTGTTCTCATTACTTGCATTTTGAATGCATTTTATTGCGCTATTTTGCGCGTCGCGCTATTTTGCGCTATGACCATTACTTGCATTTTCCATGCATTTTATCGCGCTATCTTACGCACCTCATCTCACTGTTTTGTGCACATTACTTGCGTTTTGCATGCATTTTGTCGCGCTATCTTGCGCACCTCATCGCACTATTTTGTTCACATTACTTGCATTTTGCATGCATTTTGTCGCGCTATTTTGCGCATCGCGCTATTTTGCGCTGTGACCATTACTTGCATTTTCCATGCATTTTGTCGCGCTATCTTGCACAACTCATCGCACTGTTTTGTGCACATTCCTTGCGTTTTGCATGCATTTTGTCGCGCTATCTTGCGCACCTCATCGCACTATTTTGTTCACATTACTTGCATTTTGCATGCATTTTATCGCGCTATTTTGCACATCGCGTTATTTTGCGCTGTGACCATTACTTGCATTTTCCATGCATTTTAACGCGCTATCTTACGCACCTCATCGCATTGTTTTGTGCACATTAATTGCGTTTTGCATGCATTTTGTCGTGCTTTTTTGCGCACCTCGTCGCACTGTTTTGTTCACATTACATACATTTTGCATGCATTTTATCGCGCTATTTAGCGCATCGCGCTATTTTGCGCTGCGACCATTACCTGCATTTTGCATGCATTTTATCGGGCTATCTTGCGCACCTCATCGCACTGTTTTGCGCACATTGCTTGCCTTTTGCATGAATTTTGTCACGCTATCTTGCGCACCTCATCGCACTGTTTTGTTCAGATTACTTGCGTTGTGCATGCATTTTGTCGCGCTATCTTGCGCCCCTCATCGCACCGTTTTGTTCTCATTACTTGCATTTTGCATGCATTTTATCGCGCTATTTTGCGCTGTGACCATTACTTGTATTTTCCATGCATTTTATCGCGCTATCTTGCGCACCTTATCTCACTGTTTTGTGCACATTACTTGCGTTTTGCATGCATTTTGTCACGCTATCTTGCGCACCTCATCGCACTGTTTTGTTCATATTACTTGCATTTTGCAGGCATTTTATCGCGCTATTTTGCGCATCACGCTATTTTGCGCTATGACCATTACTTGCATTTTCCACGCATTTTATCGCGCTATCTTGCGCACCTCATCGCACTGTTTTGCGCACATTGCTTGCGTTTTGCATGAATTTTGTGGCGCTATCTTGCGCACCTCATCGCACTGTTTTGTTCATATTACTTGCATTTTGCATGCATTTTATCGCGCTATTTTACGTTGTGACCATTACTTGCATTTTCCATGCATTTTATCGCGCTATCTTGCGTAACTCATCGCACTGTTTTGTGCACATTACTTGCGTTTTGCATCCATTTTGTCGCGCTATCTTGCGCACCTCATCGCACTGTTTTGTTCACATTACTTGCATTTTGCATGCATTTTATCGCGCTATTTTGTGCATCGCGCTATTTTGCACTGTGACCGTTACTTGCATTTTCCATGCATTTTATCGCGCTATCTTGCGCACCTCATCGCACTGTTTTATTCACATTACGTGCATTTTGCATGCATTTTATCGCGCTATTTTGCGCAGCGCGCTATTTTGCGCTGTGACCATTACTTGCATTTTCCAGGCATTTTATCGCGCTATCTTGCGCACCCCATCTCAGTGTTTTGTGCACATTACTTGCGTTTTGCATGCATTTTGTCACGCTATCTCGCACACCTCATCGCACTATTTTGTTCACATTACTTGCATTTTGCATGCATTTTATCGCGCTATTTTGCGCATCGCGCTATTTTGCGCTGTGATCATTACCTGCATTTTCCATGCATTTTGTCGCGCTGTCTTGCACAACTCATCGCTCTGTTTTGTGCACATTACTTGCGTTTTGCATGCATTTTGTCGCGCTATCTTGCGCACCTCATCGCACTGTTTTGTTCACATTACTTGCATTTTGCATGCATTTTATCGCGCTATTTTACGCGTAGCGCTATTTTGCGCTAACACCGTTACTTGCATTTTCCATGCATTTTATCGCGCTATCTTGCGCACCTCATCGAACTGTTTTGTGCACATTAATTGCGTTTTGCATGCATTTTGTCGCGCTATCTTACGCACCTCATCGCACTATTTTGTTCACATTACTTGCATTTTGCATGCATTTTATCGCGCTATTTTGCGCATCGCCCTATTTTGCGCTGTGACCATTACTTGCATTTTCTATGCATTTTAATGCGCTATCTTGCGCACCTCATCTCACTGTTTTGTGCACATTACTTGCGTTTTGCATGCATTTTGTCGCGCTATATTGCGCACCTCATCGCACTGTTTTGTTCACATTACTTGCATTTTGCATGCATTTTATCGCGCTATTTTGCGCATCACGCAATTTTGCGCTGTGACCATTACTTGTATTTTCCATGCATTTTATCGCGCTATCTTGCGCACCTCATCTCACTGTTTTGTGCACATTACTTGCGTTTTGCATGCATTTTGTCGTGCTATATTGCGCACCTCATCACACTGTTTTGTTCACATTACTTGCATTTTGCATGCATGTTGTCGCGCTATTTTTGCGCATCGCACTATTTTGCGCTGTGACCGTTACTTGCATTTTCCATGCATTTTATCGCGCTATCTTGCGTACCTCATCTCACTGTTTTGTGGATATTACTTGCGTTTTGCATGCATTTTGTCGCACTATCTTGCGCAACTCATCGCATTGTTTTGTTCACATTACTTGCATTTTGCATGCATTTTATCGCGCTATTTTTCGCTGTGACCATTACTTGCATTTTCTATGCATTTTTTCGCGCTATCTTGCCCAACTCATCGCACTGTTTCGTGCACATTACTTTTGTTTTGCATGCATTTTGTCGCGCTATCTTGCGTACATCGTCGCACTGTTTGGTTCACATTACTTGCATTTTGCATGCATTTTATCGCGCTATTTTGCGCATCGCGCTATTTTGCGCTGTGACCGTTACTTGTATTTTCCATGCATTTTATCTCGCTATCTTGCGCACCTCATCGCACTGTTTTGTGCACATTACTTGCGTTTTGCATGCATTTTGTCGTGCTATCTCGCGCACCTCGTCGCACTGTTTTGTTCACATTACATGCATTTTGCATGCATTTTATCGCGCTATTTTGCGCATCGCGCTATTTTGCGCTGTGACCATTACTTGCATTTTCCATGCATTTTATCGCGTTATCTTGCGCACCTCATCGCACTGTTTTGTGCACATTACTTGCGTTTTGCATGCATTTTGTCGCGCTATCTTGCACACCTCATCGCACCGTTTTTTTCTCATTACTTGCATTTTGCATGCTTTTTATCGCGATATTTTGCGCATCGCGCTATTTTGCGCTATGACCATTACTTGCATTTTTCATGCATTTTATCGCGCTATCTTGCGCACCACATCGTACTGTTTTGTGCACATTACTTGCGTTTTGCATGCATTTTGTCGCGTTATCTTGCGCACCTCATCGCACCGTTTTGTTCTCATTACTTGCATTTTGAATGCATTTTATTGCGCTATTTTGCGCGTCGCGCTATTTTGCGCTATGACCATTACTTGCATTTTCCATGCATTTTATCGCGCTATCTTACGCACCTCATCTCACTGTTTTGTGCACATTACTTGCGTTTTGCATGCATTTTGTCGCGCTATCTTGCGCACCTCATCGCACTATTTTGTTCACATTACTTGCATTTTGCATGCATTTTGTCGCGCTATTTTGCGCATCGCGCTATTTTGCGCTGTGACCATTACTTGCATTTTCCATGCATTTTGTCGCGCTATCTTGCACAACTCATCGCACTGTTTTGTGCACATTCCTTGCGTTTTGCATGCATTTTGTCGGGCTATCTTGCGCACCTCATCGCACTATTTTGTTCACATTACTTGCATTTTGCATGCATGTTATCGCGCTATTTTGCGCATCGCGCTATTTTGTGCTGTGACCATTACTTGCATTTTCCATGCATTTTATCGCGCAATCTTGCGCAACTCATCGCACTGTTCTGTGCACATTACTTGCATTTTGAATGCATTTTGTCGCGCTATCATGCGCACCTCATCGCACTGTTTTGTTCACATTACTTGCATTTTGCATGCATTTTATCGCGCTATTTTGCGCATCGCGCTGTTTTGTGCTGTGACCATTACTTGCATTTTCCATGCATTTTATCGCGCTATCTGACGCACCTCATCGCACTGTTTTGTGCACATTACTTGCGTTTTGCATGCATTTTTTCGCGCTATCTTGTGCACCTCATCGCACCGTTTTGTTCTCATTACTTGCATTTTGAATGCATTTTATTGCGCTATTTTGCGCGTCGCGCTATTTTGCGCTATGACCATTACTTGCATTTTCCATGCATTTTATCGCGCTATCTTACGCACCTCATCTCACTGTTTTGTGCACATTACTTGCGTTTTGCATGCATTTTGTCGCGCTATCTTGCGCACCTCATCGCACTATTTTGTTCACATTACTTGCATTTTGTCGCGCTATTTTGCGCATCGCGCTATTTTGCGCTGTGACCATTACTTGCATTTTCCATGCATTTTGTCGCGCTATCTTGCACAACTCATCGCACTGTTTTGTGCACATTCCTTGCGTTTTGCATGCATTTTGTCGCGCTATCTTGCGCACCTCATCGCACTATTTTGTTCACATTACTTCCATTTTGCATGCATTTTATCGCGCTATTTTGCACATCGCGTTATTTTGCGCTGTGACCATTACTTGCATTTTCCATGCATTTTAACGCTCTATCTTGCGCATCTCATCGCATTGTTTTGTGCACATTAATTGCGTTTTGCATGCATTTTGTCGTGCTATTTTGCGCACCTCGTCGCACTGTTTTGTTCACATTACATACATTTTGCATGCATTTTATCGCGCTATTTTGCGCATCGCGCTATTTTGCGCTGCGACCATTACCTGCATTTTGCATGCATTTTATCGCGCTATCTTGCGCACCTCATCGCACTGTTTTGCGCACATTGCTTGCCTTTTGCATGAATTTTGTCACGCTATCTTGCGCATCTCATCGCACTGTTTTGTTCACATTACTTGCGTTGTGCATGCATTTTGTCGCGCTATCTTGCGCCCCTCATCGCACCGTTTTGTTCTCATTACTTGCATTTTGCATGCATTTTATCGCGCTATTTTGCGCTGTGACCATTACTTGCATTTTCCATGCATTTTATCGCGCTATCTTGCGCACCTTATCTCACTGTTTTGTGCACATTACTTGCGTTTTGCATGCATTTTGTCACGCTATCTTGCGCACCTCATCGCACTGTTTTGTTCACATTACTTGCATTTTGCAGGCATTTTATCGCGCTATTTTGCGCATCACGCTATTTTTCGCTATGACCATTACTTGCATTTTCCACGCATTTTATCGCGCTATCTTGCGCACCTCATCGCACTGTTTTGCGCACATTGCTTGCGTTTTGCATGAATTTTGTGGCGCTATCTTGCGCACCTCATCGCACTGTTTTGTTCATATTACTTGCATTTTGCATGCATTTTATCGCGCTATTTTGCGTTGTGACCACTACTTGCATTTTCCATGCATTTTATCGCGGTATCTTGCGTAACTCATCGCACTGTTTTGGGCACATTACTTGCGTTTTGCATCCATTTTGTCGCGCTATCTTGCGCACCTCATCGCACTGTTTTGTTCACATTACTTGCATTTTGCATGCATTTTATCGCGCTATTTTGTGCATCGCGCTATTTTGCACTGTGACCGTTACTTGCATTTTCCATGCATTTTATCGCGCTATCTTGCGCACCTCATCGCACTGTTTTATTCACATTACGTGCATTTTGCATGCATTTTATCGCGCTATTTTGCGCAGCGCGCTATTTTGCGCTGTGACCATTACTTGCATTTTCCAGGCATTTTATCGCGTTATCTTGCGCACCCCATCTCAGTGTTTTGCGCACATTACTTGCGTTTTGCATGCATTTTGTCACGCTATCTCGCACACCTCATCGCACTATTTTGTTCACATTACTTGCATTTTGCATGCATTTTATCGCGCTATTTTGCGCATCGTGCTATTTTGCGCTGTGATCATTACCTGCATTTTCCATGCATTTTGTCGCGCTGTCTTGCACAACTCATCGCTCTGTTTTGTGCACATTACTTGCGTTTTGCATGCATTTTGTCGCGCTATCTTGCGCACCTCATCGCACTGTTTTGTTCACATTACTTGCATTTTGCATGCATTTTATCGCGCTATTTTACGCATAGCGCTATTTTGCGCTAACACCGTTACTTGCATTTTCCATGCATTTTATCGCGCTATCTTGCGCACCTCATCGAACTGTTTTGTGCACATTAATTGCGTTTTGCATGCATTTTGTCGCGCTATCTTACGCACCTCATCGCACTATTTTGTTCACATTACTTGCATTTTGCATGCATTTTATCGCGCTATTTTGCGCATCGCCCTATTTTGCGCTGTGACCATTACTTGCATTTTCTATGCATTTTATTGCGCTATCTTGCGCACCTCATCTCACTGTTTTGTGCACATTACTTGCGTTTTGCATGAATTTTGTCGCGCTATATTGCGCACCTCATCGCACTGTTTTGTTCACATTACTTGCATTTTGCATGCATTTTATCGCGCTATTTTGCGCATCACGCAATTTTGCGCTGTGACCATTACTTGTATTTTCCATGCATTTTATCGCGCTATCTTGCGCACCTCATCTCACTGTTTTGTGCATATTACATGCGTTTTGCATGCATTTTGTCGCGCTATATTGCGCACCTCATCACACTGTTTTGTTCACATTACTTGCATTTTGCATGCATGTTGTCGCGCTATTTTGCGCATCGCACTATTTTGCGCTGTGACCGTTACTTGCATTTTCCATGCATTTTATCGCGCTATCTTGCGTACCTCATCTCACTGTTTTGTGGACATTACTTGCGTTTTGCATGCATTTTGTCGCACTATCTTGCGCAACTCATCGCATTGTTTTGTTCACATTACTTGCATTTTGCATGCATTTTATCGCGCTATTTTTCGCTGTGACCATTACTTGCATTTCCCATGCATTTTATCGCGCTATCTTGCCCAACTCATCGCACTGTTTCGTGCACATTACTTTTGTTTTGCATGCATTTTGTCGCGCTATCTTGCGTACATCGTCGCACTGTTTTGTTCACATTACTTGCATTTTGCATGCATTTTATCGCGCTATTTTGCGCATCGCGCTATTTTGCGCTGTGATCGTTACTTGTATTTTCCATGCATTTTATCGTGCTATCTTGCGCACCTCATCGCATTGTTTTGTGCACATTACTTGCGTTTTGCATGCATTTTCTCGTGCTATCTTGCGCACCTCGTCGCACTGTTTTGTTCACATTACATGCATTTTGCATGCATTTTATCGCGCTATTTTGCGCATCGCGCTATTTTGCGCTGTGACCATTACTTGCATTTTCCATGCATTTTATCGCGTTATCTTGCGCACCTCATTGCACTGTTTTGTGCACATTACTTGCGTTTTGCATGCATTTTGTCGCGCTATCTTGCGCACCTCATCGCACTGTTTTTTTCTCATTACTTGCATTTTGTATGCTTTTTATCGCGCTATTTTGCGCATCGCGCTATTTTGCGCTATGACCATTACTTGCATTTTTCATGCATTTTATCGCGCTATCTTGCGCACCACATCGTACTGTTTTGTGCACATTACTTGCGTTTTGCATGCATTTTGTCGCGTTATCTTGCGCTCCTCATCGCACTGTTTTGTTCACAATACTTGCATTTTGCATGCATTTTATCGCGCTATTTTGCGTATTGCGCTATTTTTGGCTGTGACCATTACATGCATTTTCCATGCATTTTATCGCGCTATCTTCCGCAACTCATCGCACAGTTTTGTGCACATTACTTGCGTTTTGCATACATTTTGTCGCGCTATCTTGCGCACCTCATCGCACTGTTTTGTTCACATTACTTGCATTTTGCATGCATTTTATCGCGCTATTTTGCGCTGTGACCGTTACTTGCATTCTCCATGCATTTTATCGCGCTATCTTGCGCACCTCATCGCATTGTTTTGTGCACATTACTTGCGTTTTGCATGCATTTTGTCGCGATATCTTGCGCACCTCGTCGCACTGTTTTGTTCACATTACTTGCATGTTGCATGCATTTTATCGTGCTATTTTGCGTATCGCGCTATTTTGCGCTGTGACCATTACTTGCATTTTCCATGCATTTTTTCGCGCTATCTTGCGCACCTCATCGCACTGTTTTGTGCACATTACTTGCGTTTTGCATGCATTTTGTCGCGCTATCTTGCGCACCTCATCGCACTGTTTTGTTCACATTACTGGCATTTTGAATGCATTTTACCGCGCTATTTTGTCCATCGCGCTATTTTGCGTTGTGACCATTACTTGCATTCTCCATGCAATTTATCGCGCTATCTTGCGCACCTCATCGCACTGTTTTGTGCACATTACTTGCGTTTTGCATGCATTTTGTCGCGCTATCTTGCGCACCTCATCGCACTGTTTTGTTCACATTACTGGCATTTTGAATGCATTTTACCACGCTATTTTGTCCATCGCGCTATTTTGCGTTGTGACCATTACTTGCATTCTCCAAGCATTTTATCGCGCTATCTTGCGCACCTCATCGCACTGTTTTGTGCATATTACTTGCGTTTTGCATGGATTTTGTCGCGCTATCTTGCGTACCTCATCGCACTATTTTGTTCACATTACTTGCATTTTGCAATGCGTTTTATCGCGCTATTTTGTGCATCACGCTATTTTGCGCTGTGACCGTTACTTGCATTTTCCATGCATTTTATCGCGCAATCTTGCGCACCTCATCGCACTGTTTTGTGCACATTACTTGCGTCTTGCATGCATTTTGTCGCGCTACCTTGCGCACCTCACCGCACTGTTTTGTTCACATTACTTGCATTTTGCATGCATTTTATCGCGCTATTTTTGCGCATCACGCTATTTTGCGCTGCGACCATTACTTGCATTTTCCATGCATTTTATCGCGCTATCTTGCGCACCTCATCGCACTGTTTTGTGCACATTACTTGCGTTTTGCATGCATTTTGTTGCGCTATCTTGCGCACCTCATCGCACTGTTTTGTTCACATTACTTGCATTTTGCATGCATTTTACCACGCTATTTTGTGCATCGCGCTACTTTGCACTGTGACGATTACTTGCATTTTCCATGTATTTTATCGCGCTATCTTGCGCACCTCATCGCACAGTTTTGTTCACACTACTTGCATTTTGCATGCATTTTATCGCGCTATTTTGCGCTGTGACCATTACTTACATTTTCCATGCATTTTATCGCGCTATCCTGCGCACCTCATCGCACTATTTTGGGCACATTACTTGCGTTTTGCATGCATTTTGCCGCGCTATCTTGCGCACATCATCGCACTATTTTGTTCACATTACTTGCAATTTGCAATGCATTTTATCGCGCTATTTTGTGCATCACGCAATTTTGCGCTGTGACCGTTACTTGCATTTTCCATGCATTTTATCGCGCTATCTTGCGCACCTCATCGCACTGTTTTGCGCACATTACTTGCGTTTTGCATGAATTTTGTCGCGCTATCTTTCGCACCTCATCGCACTGTTTTGTTCACATTACTTGCATTTTGCATGCATTTTATCGCGGTATTTTGCGCATCGCGCTATTTTGCGCAGTGACCATTACTACCATTTTCCACGCATTTTATCGCGCTATCTTGCGCACCTCATCGCACTGTTTTGGGCACATTACTTGCGTTTTGCATGCATTTTGTCGCGCTATCTTGCGCACTTCGTCGAACTGTTTTGTTCACATTACTTGCATTTTGCATGCATTTTATCGCGCTATTTTGCGCATCGCGCTATTTTGCGCCGTGACCATTACTTGCATTTTCCATGCATTTTATCGCTCTATCTTGCGCACCTCATCGCACTGTTTTGTGCACATTACTTGCATTTTGCATGCGTTATGTCGCGCTATCTTGCGCACCTCATCGCACTGTTTTGTTCACATTACTTGCATTTTGCATTCATGTTATCGCGCTATTTTGCGCATCGCGCTATTTTGCGCTGTGACCGTTACTTGCATTTTCCATACATTTTATCGCGCTATCTTGCGCACCTCATCGCACAGTTTTGTGCTCATTACTTGCGTTTTGCATGAATTTTGTCGCGCTACCTTGCGCACCTCATCGCACTGTTTTGTTCACATTACTGGCATTTTGAATGCATTTTACCGCGCTATTTTGTCCATCGCGCTATTTTGCGTTGTGACCATTACTTGCATTCTCCATGCATTTTATCGCGCTATCTTGCGCACCTCATCGCACTGTTTTGTGCACATTACTTGCGTTTGGCATGCATTTTGTCGCGCTATCTTGCGCACCTCATCGCACTGTTTTGTTCACATTACTGGCATTTTGAATGCATTTTACCGCGCTATTTTGTACATCGCGCTATTTTGCGTTGTGACCATTACTTGCATTCTCCATGCATTTTATCGCGCTATCTTGCGCACCTCATCGCACTGTTTTGTGCATATTACTTGCGTTTTGCATGGATCTTGTCGCGCTATCTTGCGTACCTCATCGCACTGTTATGTTCACATTACTTGCATTTTACAATGCGTTTTATCGCCCTATTTTGTGCATCACGCTATTTTACGCTGTGACCGTTACTTGCATTTTCCATGCATTTTATCGCGCAATCTTGCGCACCTCATCGCACTGTTTTGTGCACATTACTTGCGTCTTGCATGCATTTTGTCGCGCTACCTTGCGCACCTCACTGCAATGTTTTGTTCACATTACTTGCATTTTGCATGCATTTTATCGCGCTATTTTGCGCATCGCGCTATTTTGCGCTGTGACCCTTACTTACATTTTCCATGCATTTTATCGCGCTATCCTGCGCACCTCATCGCACTGTTTTGGGCACATTACTTGCGTTTTGCATGCATTTTGCCGCGCTATCTTGCGCACATCATCGCACTATTTTGTTCACATTACTTGCAATTTGCAATGCATTTTATCGCGCTATTTTGTGCATCACGCTATTTTGCGCTGTGACCGTTACTTACATTTTCCATGCATTTTATCGCGCAATCTTGCGCACCTCATCGCACTGTTTTGCAAACATTACTTGCGTTTTGCATGAATTTTGTCGCGCTATCTTTCGCACCTCATCACACTGTTTTGTTCACATTACTTGCATTTTGCATTCATTTTATCGCGGTATTTTGCGCATCGCGCTATTTTGCGCTGTGACCATTACTACCATTTTCCATGCATTTTATCGGGCTATCTTGCGCACCTCATCGCACTGTTTTGGGCACATTACTTGCGTTTTGCATGCATTTTGTCGCACTATCTTGCGCACTTCGTCGCACTGTTTTGTTCACATTACTTGCATTTTGCATGCATTTTATCGCGCTATTTTGCGCATCACGCTATTTTGCGCTGTGACCATTACTTGCATTTTCCATGCATTTTATCGCGCTATCTTGCGCACCTCATCGCACTGTTTTGTGCACATTACTTGCATTTTGCATGCGTTATGTCGCGCTATCTTGCGCACCTCATCGCACTGTTTTGTTCACATTACTTGCATTTTGCATGCATGTTATCGCGCTATTTTGCGCATCGCGCTATTTTGCACTGTGACCGTTACTTGCATTTTCCATACATTTTATCGCGCTATCTTGCGCACCTCATCGCACAGTTTTGTGCTCATTACTTGCGTTTTGCATGAATTTTGTCGCGCTACCTTGCGCACCTCATCGCACTGTTTTGTTCGCATTACTTGCATTTTGCATGCATTTTATCGTGCTATTTTGCGCATCGCGCTATTTTGCGCTGTGACCATTACTTGCATTTTCCATGCATTTTATCGCGCTATCTTGCGCACCTCATCGCACTGTTTTGTGCACATTACTTGCATTTTGCATGCATTTTGTCACGCTATCTTGTGCACCTCATCGCACTGTTTTGTTCACATTACTTGCGTTTTGCATGCATTTTGGCACGCTATCTTGCATGCATTTTACCACGCTATTTTGTGCATCGCGCTACTTTGCGCTGTGATGATTACTCGCATTTTCCATGCATTTTATCACGCTATCTTTCGCACCTCATCGCACTGTTTTGTGCACATTACTTGCGTTTTGCATGCATTTTGTCGCACCATCTTGCGCACCTCATCGCACCGTTTTGTTCACCCTACTTGCATTTTGCATGCATTTTATCGCCCTATTTTGCGCATCGCGGTATTTTGCGCTGTGACCATTACTTGCATTTTCCATGCATTTTATCGCGCTATCCTGCGCACCTTATCGCACTGTTTTGGGCACATTACTTGCGTTTTGCATGTATTTTGTCGCGCTATCTTGCGCACATCATCGCACTGTTTTGTTCACATTACTTGCATTTTGCAATGCATTTTATCGCCCTATTTTGTGCATCACGGTATTTTGCGCTGTGACCGTTACTTGCATTTTCCATGCATTTTATCGCGCAATCTTGCGCACCTCATCGCACGGTTTTGTGCACATTACTTGCGTCTTGCATGCATTTTGTCGCGCTATCTTCCGTACCTCATCGCACTGTTTTGTTCACATTACTTGCATTTTGCATGCATTTTATCGCGCTATTTTGCGCATCACGCGATTTTGCACTGTGACCATTACTTGCATTTTCCATGCATTTTATCGCGCTATCTTACGCACCTCATCGCATTGTTTTGTGCACATTACTTGCGTTTTGCATGCATTTTGTCGCGCTATCTTGCGCACCTCATCGCACCGTTTTGTTCTCATTACTTGCATTTTGCATGCATTTTATCGCGTTATTTTGCGCATCGCGCTATTTTGCGCTGTGACCATTACTTGCATTTTCCATGCATTTTATCGCGCTATTTTCCGCACCTCGTCTCACTGTTTTGTGCACATTACTTGCGTTTTGCATGCATTTTGTCGCGCTATCTTGCGCACCTCATCGCACTATTTTGTTCACATTACTTGCATTTTGCACGCATTTTATCGCGCTATTTTGCGCATCGCGCTATTTTCCGCTGTGATCATTACTTGCATTTTCCATGCATTTTGTCGCGCTGTCTTGCGCAACGCATCGCTCTGTTTTGTGCACATTACTTGCGTTTTGCGTGCATTTTGTCGCGCTATCTTGCGCACCTCATCGCACTGTTTTGTTCACATTACTTGCATTTTGCATGCATTTCATCGCCCTATTTTGCGCATCGCGCTATTTTGCGCTGTGACCGTTACTTGCATTTTCCATGCATTTTATCACGCTATCATGCGCACCTCATCGCACTGTTTTGTGCACATTAATTGCGTTTTGCATACATTTTGTCGTGCTATTTTGCGCACCTCGTCGCACTATTTTGTTCACATTACATACATTTTGCATGGATTTTATCGCGCTATTTTGCGCATAGCGCTATTTTGCGCTGTGACCATTACTTGCATTATCTATGCATTTTATCGCGCTATCTTGCGCACCTCATCGCACTGTTTAGTGCACATTACTTGCATTTTGCATGCATTTTGTCGCGCTATCTTGCGCACCACATCGCACTGTTTTGTTCACATTACTTGCATTTTGCATGCATTTTATCGAGCTATTTTGCGCATCGCGCTATTTTGCGCTGTGACCATTACTTGCATTTTCCATGCATTTTATCGCGCTATCCTGCGCAACTCATCGCACTGTTTTGGGCACATTACTTGCGTTTTGCATGCAATTTGTCAGGCTATGTTGCGCACATCATCGCACTCTTTTGTTCACGTTACATGCATTTTGCAATGCATTTTATCGCGCTATTTTGCGCATCACGCTATTTTGCGCTGTGACCGTTACTTGCATTTTCCTTGCATTTTATTGCGCTATCTTGCGCACGTCATCGCACTGTTTTGTGCACATTACTTGCGTTTTGCATGCATTTTGTCGCGCTATCAGGCGCACCTCATCGCACTGTTTTGTTCACATTACTTGCATTTTGCATGCATTTTATCGCGCTATTTTGCGCTGTGACCATTACTTTCATTTCCATGCTTTTTATCGCGCTATCTTGCGCACCTCATCGCACTGTTTTGCGCACATCACTTGCGTTTTGCGTGAATTTTGTCGCGCTATCTTGCGCACCTCATCGCACTGTTTTGTTCACATTACTTGCATTTTGCATGCATTTTATCGCGCTATTTTGCGCATCGCACTATTTTGCACAGTGACCATTACTTGCATTTTCCATGCATTTTATCGCGCTATCTTACGCACCTCATCGCACTGTTTTGTGCACATTACTCGCGTTTTGCATGCATTTTGTCGCGCTATCTTGCGCACCTCATCGCACCGTTTTGTTCTCGTTACTTGCATTTTGCATGCATTTTATTGCGCTATTTTGCGCTATGACCATTACTTGCATTTTCCATGCATTTTATCGCGCTATCTTGCGCACCTCATCTCACTGTTTTGTGCACATTACTTGCGTTTTGCATGCATTTTGTCGCGCTATCTTGCGCACCTCATCGCACTGTTTTGTTCACATTGCTTGCATTTTGCATGCATTTTATCGCGCTATTTTGCGCATCGCGCTATTTTGCGCTATGACCATTACTTGCATTTTCCATGCATTTTGTCGCGCTATCTTGCGCAACTCATCGCACTGTTTTGTGTACATTCGTTGCGTTTTGCATGCATTTTGTCGCGCTATCTTGCGCACCTCATCGCACTATTTTGTTCACATTACTTGCATTTTGCATGCATTTTATCGCGCTATTTTGCGCATCGCGCTATTTTGCGCTCTGACCATTACATGCATTTTCCATGCATTTTATCGCGCTATCCTGCGCACCTCTTCGCACTGTTTTGGGTACATTACTTGCGTTTTGCATGCATTTTGTCGCGCTATCTTGCGCACATCATCGCGCTGTTTTGTTCATATTACTTGCATTTTGCAATGCATTTTATCGCGCTATTTTGGGCATCACGCTACTTTGCACTGTGACCGTTACTTGCATTTTCCATGCATTTTATTGCGCAATCTATTGCCCCTCATCGCACTGTTTTGTGCACATTACTTGCGTCTTGCATGCATTTTGTCGCGCTATCTTGCGCACCTCATCGCACTGTTTTGTTCACATTACTTACATTTTGCATGCATTTTATCGCGCTATTTTGCGCATCAGGCTATTTTGCGCTGTGACCATTACTTTCATTTTCCATGCATTTTATCACGCTATCTTGGGCACCTCATCGCACTGTTTTGCGCACATCACTTGCGTTTTGCATGAATTTTGTCGCCCTATCTTGCGCACCTCATCGCACTGTTTTGTTCACATTACTTGCATTTTGCATGCATTTTATCGCGCTATTTTGCGCATCGCACTATTTTGCACAGTGACCATTACTTGCATTTTCCATGCATTTTATCGCGCTATCTTACGCACCTCATCGCACTATCTTACGCACCTCATCGCACTGTTTTGTGCACATTACTTGCGTTTTGCATGCATTTTGTCGCGCTATCTTGCGCAGCTCTTCGCACCGTTTTGTTCTCATTACTTGCATTTTGCATGCATTTTATTGCGCTATTTTGCACTATGACCATTACTTGCATTTTCCATGCATTTTATGGCGCTATCTTGCGCACCTCATCTCACTGTTTTGTGCACATTACTTGCGTTTTGCATGCATTTTGCCGCGCCATCTTGCACACCTCATCGCCCTATTTTGTTCACATTGCTTGCATTTTGCATGCATTTTATCGTGCTATTTTGCGCATCGCGCTATTTTGCGCTATGACCATTACTTGCATTTTCCATGCATTTTGTCGCGCTATCTTGCGCAACTCATCGCACTGTTTTGTGTACATTCCTTGCGTTTTGCATGCATTTTGTCGCACTATCTTGCGCACCTCATCGCACTATTTTGTTCACATTACTTGCATTTTGCATGCATTTTATCGCGCTATTTTGCGCATCGCGCTATTTTGCGCTCTGACCATTACTTGCATTTTCCATGCATTTTATCGCGCTATCCTGCGCACCTCATCGCACTGTTTTGGGCACTTTACTTGCGTTTTGCATGCATTTTGTCGCGCTATCTTGCGCACATCATCGCACTGTTTTGTTCACATTACTTGCATTTTGCAATGCATTTTATTGCGCTATTTTGTGCATCACGCTATTTTGCACTGTGACCGTTACTTGCATTTTCCATGCATTTTATCGCGCAATCTTGCGCACCTCATCGCACTGTTTTGTGCACATTACTTGCGTCTTGCATGCATTTTGTCGCGCTATCTTGCGCACCTCATCGCACTGTTTTGTTCACATTACTTGCATTTTGCATGCATTTTATCGCGCTATTTTGCGCATCATGCTATTTTGCGCTGTGACCATTACTTGCATTTTCCATGCATTTTATCGTGCTATCTTGCGCACCTCATCGCACTGTTTTGCATGAATTTTGTCGCGCTATCTTGCGCACATCATCTGTAGGAACCCACATTTTTTTTTTTGTCTTCGTCATGTTCATGAGCATCTGTATGATTATGGCTTGTTAAGCTTGCATGTGTATGTTTGTGACTCGTTTCGCTTAAGCGAGTGTGATCCATGCCTTGTTTTGAAGCCTTGTGATTTGTCTAAGTGTTGTGTGCTTGTCTTGTTCCTTCCTTGATGTGAAGCTTAGGTTACGCCTTGCCTGAGTTATGTTAGCCGATGTTATTCCAAGCCGAGGTCATCCTCAGTCTAGAAGTATCTTGGGACCCCTTGTTGACCTCCGTCCTTGCCTTGACACATTAGCCGAGATGTTACCTTGCACCCAAGTGATCTCGTCCTGGAGTGGTATGACCTAGACTGAGGTGTGGCGCATCTAGGCCAAGATGTGGCACAGCTTAGTCAAGTGTTGTCCTTCCTAGCCGGGGTCATTGTCACCTTTGTTGCCGAAGTCCTTTTGTTAGCCGATGTCACCCCTTGCCGGAGTGCCATTCCGTGTAGCTTGTTAAATACGCCTTGTTATTAGCCGATGTCATTGCCTCGTCAGAGAGCACATACCGCTTTACTTGTTGAACACCCTTCCACCATGCTTTGTCTGGTTTGTCAGCCACCTTTTCAGGGAAAACCCAACCAGTCGCCGCCACGTGTCTCAGCAGAGGGTTAACCCCAGAACCGGGTAAAGAAAACTATCATTTGGTATCATAACCTTGCCTTGTAGAGAGAGAAACTCTAGGAGGAAGAAGGAGTTTTAGAGTGAGAAAGTAGATCTTCAAGCTTGATTCCTAGAGATCGAACCGTTAGATCCGTGTTCTAAGGTTAGATTCTTGATCTGCTCATGATGTTCTTTATGTTCATGTTATTGCATTGCATGATCGGATATGATTTGTAAGCCATGCATTGTTTTGAAGATCGGTTTTAGAAAGAGAAAATGACATTCATGTGTTCTTTAAGAAAAAGTCTTGTTTTGATCCGAAAGCTTGCATAAAGAATCATGTTTTTGTGTTTATTTCCGCAAGAACTTCAAGTACGGGTACCCACGTCCATGTTTTCAAACTCGTAGCATGAAAATCCCAGATTTGTGATAACAGATGGTGATCGAACATTCATATTTTTCATGTTTTCACACTCATATTCTTCATGTTCATCAGCAGAGGGAAACCCAGAGTTTCCCGACCTCTTTTCCTTGCATGTGGCCCTCGGGAACACACCTCGGCAAGGAGGTGTGGAACCTCGGCCTAGACCTGGTTAGTGCCCAGCATGCTTTTCCGAGATCATTTGCATACATAAGAGACTTGTTTGAAAGTGCATTCAATAGGCTTTGCCCTGTGTTTGTAGGACTTGGGCTTGTCTCGACCCCGACGTGTGAAGAACTATGTGAGTGGTATTTTTAATAAAGCTATGTTATACTTGTTTTGATAAATCTCGTTTTGCTTGGTTTTGACAGAAAGTATTTGATTTTAGCATGAATGACTATCCCTATTTGTATATCAAACACTATCTTGTTTTGATGGCATGTCTTGAAAGTCCTTAGTTGCAGGGGACTATAATGCAACTGCACTCTTGTCTTGAAAGTCCTTAGTTGCAGGGGACTATAATGCAACTGCACTCGTCTTGAAAGTCCTTAGTTGCAGGGGACTATAATGCAACTGCACTCTTGTCTTGATATGCCATCACCCCTGGTAATGTGTAGATGTTATTAACATCCAAGGAACTTGAAAGGCCGGCAATGAACTTGATTTTCCCCTTGATTGTAAAGTATGCTATGTATTGTTTTAAAAGAAATCTTGGATATCAATCATGCAAAAACCTTTATTTCTAATATCATTCACTGAGTATCCAACCTCACCCTCTCTATATATATGTAGGTGATGAGCAAGAAGGCAATGAGGCCTAGACGTGTAGCCGATGTGTTTTTGGGTGCATTGCCGACGTGTTTTGGATTAGCATTTTGTACCATCTTGAAGATTATGCTTCTTAGCTTATATTTCATGTGCACTTGTATATGTCGGCTTGAGAAGCCTTTTGGTCAAGATGTATTTTGTATCTCATTTCCTTATTGTATCTAAGTTGTAAGACTTGTAAAAATGTATGTCATTTCATTGGACTTAAGCACGGCTCTCATGGACTATTTAGATGCAGTGTATATATATATATATGTTACTTCCGCACTTGTAAGCCCCATATTTTATACTCTGATTGTGTGTGATTCTTGTAAGTCGGTCTTTGGTAATCTCGGATTACTGGCCATCACGGCACCAAACTAATAGGGGCGGTTTGGGGGCGTGACATCATCGCACTGTTTTGTTCACATTACTTGCATTTTGCATGCATTTTATCGCGCTATTTGGCGCATCGCGCTATTTTGCACTGTGACCATTACTTGCATTTTCCATGCATTTTATCGCGCTATCTTACGCACCTCATCGCACTGTTTTGTGCACATTACTTGCGTTTTGCATTCATTTTGTCGCGCTATCTTGCGCACCTCATCGCACCGTTTTGTTCTCATTACTTGCATTTTGCATGCATTTTATCGCGCTATTTTGCGCATCGCGCTATTTTGCGCTGTGACCATTACTTGCATTTTCCATGCATTTTATCGCGCTATTTTGCGCACCTCATCTCACTGTTTTGTGCACATTACTTGCGTTTTGCATGCATTTTGTCGCCCTATCTTGCGCACCTCATCGCACTATTTTGTTCACATTACTTGCATTTTGCATGCATTTTATCGCGCTATTTTGCGCATCGCGCTATTTTCCGCAGTGATCATTACTTGCATTTTCAATGCATTTTGTCGCGCTGTCTTGAGCAACTCATCGCACTGTTTTGTGCACATTACTTGCGTTTTGCATGCATTTTGTCGCGCTATCTTGCGCACCTCATCGCACTGTTTTGTTCACATTACTTGCATTTTGCATGCATTTCATCGCGCTATTTTGCGCATCGCGCTATTTTGCGCTGTGACCGTTACTTCCATTTTCCATGCATTTTATCGCGGTATCTTGCGCACCTCATCGCACTGTTTTGTGCACATTAATTGCGTTGTGCATGCATTTTGTCGTGCTATTTTGCGCACCTCGTCGCACTGTTTTGTTCACATTACATACATTTTGCATGCATTTTATCGCGCTATTTTGCGCATCGCGCTCTTTTGCGCTGTGACCATTACTTGCATTATCTATGCATTTTATCGCGCTATCTTGCGTACCTCATCGCACTGTTTTGTGCACATTACTTGCATTTTGCGTGCATTTTGTCTCGCTGTCTTGCGCACCACATCGCACTATTTTGTTCACATTACTTGCATTTTGCATGCATTTTATCGAGCAATTTTGCGCATCGCGCTATTTTGCGCTGTCACCATTACTTGCATTTTCCATGCATTTTATCGCGCTATCCTGCGCATCTCATCGCACTGTTTTGGGCACAATACTTGCGTTTTGCATGCATTTTGTCGCACTATCTTGCGCACATCATCGCACTGTTTTGTTCACATTACAGGCATTTTGCAATGCATTTTATCGCGCTATTTTGCGCATCACGCTATTTTGCGCTGTGACCGTTACTTGCATTTTCCATGCATTTTATCGCGCTATCTTGCGCACGTCATCGCACTGTTTTGTGCACATTACTTGCGTTTTCCATGCATTTTGTCGCGCTATCTTGCGCACCTCATCGCACTGTTTTGTTCACTTTACTTGCATTTTGCATGAATTTTATCGCGCTATTTTGCGCATCACGCTATTTTGCGCTGTGACCATTACTTTCATTTCCATGCATTTTATCGCTCTATCTTGCGCACCTCATCGCACTGTTTTGTTCACGTTACTTGCATTTTGCATGCATTTTATCGCGCTATTTTGCGCTGTGACAATTATTTGCATTTTCTATACATTTTATCGCGCTATCTTGCGCAACTCATCGCACTGTTTCGTGCACATTACTTGCGTTTTGCACGCATTTTGTCGCGCTATCTTGTGCACCTCGTCGCACTGTTTTGTTCACATTACATGCATTTTGCATGCATTTTATCGCGCTATTTTGCGCATCGCGCTATTTTGCGCTGTGACCGTTACTTGTATTTTCCATGTATTTTATCGCGCTACCTTGCGCACCTCATCGCACTGTTTTGTGCACATTACTTGCGTTTTGCATGCATTTTGTCGTGCTACCGTGTGCACCTCATCGCACTGTTTTGTTCACATTACATGCATTTTGCATGCATTTTATCGCGCTATTTTGCGCTGTGACCAATACTTGCATTTTCCATGCATTTTATCGCGTTATCTTGCGCACCTCATCGCACTGTTTTGTGCACATTACTTGCGTTTTGCATGCATTTTGTCGTGTAACGCCCTCAAAATAATAGCAACAACCCATCAAATAACACATTCATTAACATATGAAATAACCACATTTTTCTATTCATTAGTGTTTCATTACAAAAAGTATTACATGTTAACAATAAAAGCAAAATGCCCTACGGGCTTACAGCTTTCCAAGTTAACACTTGGTTACAACAAAAGAGTACTAACTCATACACATTAAGCCCTTAGCTTGTATTTAAATGTAATACATCAAAAAGTAAAACGACATCATTATGTCCGCCTCAAGCCTCCCAAGCTATGTCCTTGGAGGTGGCATGCTACCTGCACCTGAAAATGATATTCCCATATAGGATGAGCCACAACCCAGTAGAAATACACTAAACCAACCATGAACAATGACTAAAATATTAGCAATTGATAGATGGCCAACACTGATACAATCACATAAATCACACATTTATGTCAACCGACTAATGAGTCCAAGTCACTTTTCATTTTCCCTTATTCAATAGACAAGCATGCTAGCTCTATCATCGTTTCCACAGATACGTATAAAAACTATATCCCACATACAGATAAGCATACAAGCTATATCCACATTCTCAACAGATATGTATAACAACAATATCCACAGATAAGCATATAAGCTATATCCACACTTCACAAAGATAAGCATATGAGCTCTATCTTCACTTCTCTAGACAAGCATATGAGCTGTATCTACGGAGTTCATCCCCTTTCTTCTCCCAACACTATCCGGTTTAGAGGTACATCCCCTATCTTCCCCTAAACCGCGGAGTACATCCCCTATCTCCTCCTCTACACATAACGTATACAAACACAATGGTTCTATATACAATCACCCAATACATACAATTAATGTATTCTATCAACCGTCAAGTTCCATGACACATTCCATTGATTAGTTTCAGTTTGCCTAATCATCATGCATTGTCTACAACAATCACGACTATCCTCCACCGATAGCCCAAAGCAGTTATTTCTAAACAGAAAATAAATGCACAATGGATATTCAATCAACATTTCATTTCCTTATTCTTCTCAATTAATTATCCCAATTAATTAAACAATGTAATTAGGTCAATTCCCATAATTAACATTTCAACCCTTAGGTCCCATTTTCATCAATGATTTAACACTCATTCCATTTCTCTAAGCCAAACATGCATCTAGGTTTATTATGAGTAAAACCCCAACTTTTGTAAAATAGCACAAAAGCCCCAAACTCTCACAAAATGACCAAACCAACCCCAACATCTCAAGATACCAAAATTTAAAGACAAAATCCATAGAGAGGAGTAGGATATTCCTACCTCAAATTCGGAGCCCCAAAGGAGATGAAGACCAAAACCATAATGCTCCAAACCTCGAAATTTTCAGATCAAAAGGAAGCTCTCGACGATCAACACAACTTTTGTGAAGACAAAAGGTGAGTAAACGATCCTTACTAGATCAAATCTAAGAGAGAAGGGCCGATTTAGAGTGAGAAGCTCTGAAAATGGCTTTTTGGAAAAGTAAGAGAGAGAAGAGAAAGCAAAAAGTGATTTGAAGAGTCACAAATTCGGGACTTTAACCCAGGTCTCCGCTCGAGCGTAAAACACCCCGCTCGAGCGGCCACTCACAGACTTACGCTCGAGCGGCCAACCTCCCGCTCGAGCGCAGAATGCACTCGCTCAGCACTTTTGCAGAACCAGACCTCCGCTCGAGCTCCCAACCCTACGCTCGAGCGTACAACTCTGCACAACAAATACTGGATGGGTGTATTCCCCGCTCGAGCGCCAACATCTCCGCTCGAGCAGACAGGCCAAAAATCTGCTCAACTAGTTTTGGTTTCTAAACTCAACCAACCTGAAACAAACCCACCCAACACATCCCATAACTCAAATATGAAGTAAAGAGGATGCAAACAAGATAATAAACAACTACCAACATCCACGGACACATGTCCGGATCATGGTACAACAAGGGTAAACCCGGGATCGCTATAACCTCCCCCCCTTAAAGAATTTCGTCCCCGAAATTAAGCACAAGTTTTCAAAAACAAGTTTGTCTCCACTTTAAACAATGTTACACTTTAAGATTCAACAATTCGACCCATTACCGGTCCCCCCCCTTCCATTTAACAAGAGGCATTTCACAATATGTAAACAACATATGTACTTTCAACATGCATTAGCATTATGCATTAATTTTCCAATTTCAACAATATATTCAACATAGACCATGTTACAATCAACTTCCATATGAGGCAAGTTCCCAAAACATACTTCCAATAACCCAAACATTTTCAATGTTTCACAACTTAAGACATATATAAAAGCTCTTAAGTTCAACAAAATGCAAAATTTAAATACAAGATCACATATCAACAAACAAGTCCGGATATTTCTCTCGGACTCCCGACTCACGTTCCCAAGTGGCTTCCTCCACTCCGTGATGTTTCCACAAGATTTTCACCAAAGGAATGGTCTTGCCACGCAAGATCTGATCCCGCCTATCCAAGACCCGAACCGGTCTCTCCTCATACGAGGCATCCTCATCTACCTCTAAATCTGTCCAATCCAACACATGTGATGGATCTGGCTCATACTTCCGAAGCATACTCACATGAAACACGTCATGCACCCCGGACAACTGCGGCGGTAAGGCTAACCGATAAGCAACCTCGCCAATCCTCTCAAGGATCTCAAAAGGACCAATAAACCGAGGGGATAACTTCCCACTCTTCCCAAACCTCATCAAACCTCGCCTAGGTGATATCTTCAGAAAGACATGATCACCTACCTCAAATGCCAAAGGCCTCCTCCTACGGTCAGCATAAGATTTCTGCCGACTCTGGGCTGTAACAAGCCTCCTACGGATAAGCTCAACTTTCTCCGTCGTCTCCCTAACCAACTCCGGACCCAACAAAGGTGCATCACCCACCTCGGCCCAACAAACTGGAGACCTACACGGTCGGCCATACAAGGCCTCGAACGGTGCCATACCAATGCTAGACTGAAAACTGTTGTTGTAGGCAAACTCTACCAAGGGCAAGTGCCTCTCCCACGTCCCACTGAAGTCAAGGACACAACCCCGAAGCATATCCTCGAGGATCTGAATAGTACGCTCGGACTGCCCATCAGTCTGAGGATGGTAAGCCGTACTAAAGGCCAACTTAGTGCCCAAGGCACTCTGCAAACTCTGCCACAACCTAGCAGTAAAACGAGGATCTCTATCTGAGACGATCGTCACTGGGACCCCGTGCAATCTCACTACGTCCCGAACATACAAATCGGCAAGATAATCCACCGAATCTCTCACGCGCATAGGAATAAAGTGCGCCGACTTAGTCAACCGGTCTACAACCACCCAAATAGCATCACTACCCCGCTGAGTCCTCGGAAGGCCTACAACGAAGTCCATAGTGATATGCTCCCACTTCCACTCGGCAATAGGCAAGGGTTGCAACAAACCCGCTGGCCTCTGATGCTCGGCCTTCACTTGCTGACAAGTAAGGCACTTCGATACGAAAACAGCCACATCTCTCTTCATACCCCGCCACCAAAACTGGCGAACCAAATCTTGATACATCTTAGTACCTCCCGGATGCACCGCAAGGCGCGAATGATGAAACTCTCGGAGTACTTCCTCACGGCAAGACTCCGGTACAAACAGACGGTCTCGGTGTCTCACACTCAGGTCGGGATACACCGTCAAACCCTTCTCTACTTTCCCATCGGAGATCTTCTCTCGGAGGGACTCTACCTCAAGGTCACCTCTCTGTGCCTCTAATACTCTAATCACAAGCGTAGGCTGTGCAACAACAGAAAACAAGGCCGCAGCCTCAACAGATTCGCCCAGTAGCAAATCAAACTCACCAAGTGCTCCCAACATCTCCCATTCCCGGATGGCTATACAAGCTACATCACTAATGGTCTTCCTACTAAGGGCATCGGCCACAACATTGGCCTTTCCCGGATGATAATGCAACTCAAAATCATAATCCTCGATGAACTCCATCCATCTCCTCTGCCTCAAATTTAAGTCTCTCTGTGTAAACAGATACTTCAAACTCTTGTGGTCCGAGAACACCTCGAACTTCTCACCATAAAGGTAGTGCCTCCAGATTTTCAAGGCAAAGATCACTGCTGCTAACTCTAGGTCGTGTGTGGGGTAATTCTTCTCGTGTATTTTCAACTGACGTGAGCCATAAGCTACCACATTCCCTTCTTGCATCAACACACAACCCAAACCCTCTCGTGAGGCATCACAATAAACCGAATAACCCAACCCTCTCTCCGGAATAATCAACACCGGAGCGGTGGTCAATCTAACCTTCAGCTCTTGGAACGACTTTTCACAAGTCTCACTCCACACAAACTTGACTCCTTTCCGAGTCAGCCTAGTCAACGGTGACGCTAACCTGGAGAAATCTTTCACAAACCGACGGTAATACCCAGCTAATCCCAGAAAACTGCGAATCTCGAACACACTCTTAGGCTGTGCCCAATCTTGCATTGCCTCAACCTTGGATGTATCAACAGACACCCCTTCCCCGGATACCACGTGGCCTAAGAATTTGACTTCCCTCAGCCAGAACTCACACTTTCCAAACTTGGCATACAGCCTATGGGCTCTAAGCAACTCAAGCACCACTCTCAAGTGTTCCTCGTGCTCCTCCTCAGAAGGCGAATAGATAAGGATGTCGTCCACAAAGACGACCACAAATCGGTCTAAGAACTCCCGGAAAATCCGGTTCATCAAGTCCATAAAGACTGCCGGTGCATTGGTAAGCCCAAATGGCATCACCAGAAACTCATAATGGCCATACCGCGTACGGAATGCCGTCTTCGGAATATCCTCTTCCCTGACCCTCAACTGGTGGTAACCCGATCTCAAATCTATCTTAGAGAAACAACGGGAACCCTTCAATTGGTCAAACAAATCATCTATACGGGGCATAGGGTACTTATTCTTAACCGTAGCCCGATTCAACTTCCGGTAATCAATACACAATCTCAAGGCACCATCTTTCTTTTTAACAAAGAGGGCCGGCGCTCCCCACGGCGAAACACTAGGACGAATAAAGCCCTTATCGAGCAATTCCTGGAGCTGAACTTTCAACTCAACCAACTCTGCTGGAGCAAAACGGTAAGGTGCCATAGAAATCGGCGCCGTGCCGGGCACTAAATCAATAGAGAACTCTATCTCTCGGTGAGGTGGCAAACTAACAAGATCTTCGGGAAAAACATCCGAATACTCACAAACCACCCTCGGCAACACAATCTGTGTCTCAACACACTCACTACTCTCAAAGCTAGCGAGTAGGCCACTAAGCTCACTTCGCCCTCGCGAATCATACCCCGGTGGCAAAACACTACCAACCCGGTCTCCCAAGAAATGGAACCACTCCCCGCTCAGGGTACATAACGTGACCCTCTGGCGGTAGCAATCGATAACAGCCCGGTATGACGATAGCCAGTCCATACCCAAAATAACATCAAAACCCTTCACGGGCATGACAACAAACGGAAAAGCAAGCCTATAATCGGCGACTTCTATATCACATCCGCTAACACCCTGTTTCAGGATCAACTCACCACCCAAAGGCGATATCACACAAATAGGAGATGCTAACTGTGCTAACTCCAATTCCAAAACAGATGCAAATGCAGCAGATACAAAAGAATGAGATGCACCCGTGTCTATCAACACATTAGCAACCGAGTTGCAAAACAGAAAAGTACCTCTCACTACTGATGGAGCTGGTACTAAATCCTGCGCGGTAACAGCATACACGCGCCCCGTAGGCCCCTGGTCTACCTGCTCACCTCTCGGAGCAAAGGACTGTTGCACAGACTGGGATGACGAAGCTCCCGGATTGGCCCTCGAGGCCTGCACAGACTGAGCTGGCTGAAAACCCTGCGTCTGCCTAGAACCAGACGCTCCCGAAGTGGCACTCAACTGTGGGCAAAACCTCTTCAGGTGCCCAGGCTGTCCACACTGATAACAAGACAAGGGCTGTCCCCTGCCTGAACTCTGACTCTGCGGTCTAGCTGAAGAAGAAGCAGCTCTCTGACCTCCACCCTTCTGCGGGCAAACAGAAACCTTGTGACCCAGCTGGCCACACTTGTAACAGGTGAAATTCCCCTGACCACCTCTCCCGGAGCCTGCACTCGGGACTGGGAAGGTCGATCTAGCAACACCACCCTGCGACTGCTGAGGGTTAGGACTCCTCTGCCTCCTGCCATCACCCTGACTATCCTGGTTCCTCTTGGAGCCTCTCTGCCCCTCATCCTCCTCCTGCATCATAAGCTCCATATGAGCTGCAGCATCTACTAGGTGTCTATACTCTCGGATATAAGACCCACCAACCCTCAACTTGAGGCCCCGCCTCAACTTCCGCTCAAACTCATAGCAACGGCGTTCCTCAGACGCCACCAGTTCAGGTGCAAACCTGGACAGACTGGTAAAAGTAGCCTCAAACTCGGCCACTGACAAGCCCTGCTGATTAAGCCGGCTAAACTGATCCCTCAGCTTCTCCCTAGCTGCTGCCGACAAAAACCTCTCCTGGAAAGCATTTACAAACGCCTCCCAAGTACCGCCAACACGAGCCTTCTCGTACTTCCACCATTGACTCGCATCTCCCTTCAGTTGGAAGGATGCCAAGGTCACTTTCAGTGCTCCGTCCTCGATGCCAAGCATCTCGAACGTCTTACTCATTTGCTCTAGCCACTCATCAGCCTTCAGTGGCTCTTTCGGATCCCCAATAAACTCATCCGGATTACACCGGAAGAACTCCCTCTTCAAGAAGGAAGGCCCTGCCTCAGCTGCCTGATTCCCAGCTCTAAGAATGCCCAAAGCTCCTGCTATCTCTCTGGCCAAGGCACCCATGGCCTGCTGACCCACTGGCTCGGTCACATTGGCCTGACCAACTCCCTCCTGCACTGCCGGAATCTCCCCCGGTAACGGTGCTTCCTGCCTCGCAGGTCTACCACGCCTAGCACCTCTTTCTCGTCCTGACATCCTAATTAAGGTAACACAGAACATTAGCACATTCACAAATGTGCCGAAACTAAACACTCACGTCCTAATGCATGAACAACTGTAATTCACTCCACATAAGCACATAAACACATAAGCATTTACGAATTTCATTTCCGGACAATGATAGTCCCGAGGCGTTACTAGAGTTCCGGTTAGAAACAGCATTGATCAAGTGCTTTTCCAACAAGACTCCCAGAAACCCAAGGATCCAATCAACATCCTAGAAACTAAATCCCATACCCACATAGTCACATAAGCATGTTATCAAATAAGCACATAGCATATGATACTACATCTAAGTCTCTATCAAGCGAGACAAACCCATTGTGATACTAATCACTTCCCACGTACCCAAAGTATTCGAACCCGGTACGCTCTGATACCAAGTTGTAACGCCCTCAAAATAATAGCAACAACCCATCAAATAACACATTCATTAACATATGAAATAACCACATTCTTCTATTCATCAGTGTTTCATTACAAAAAGTATTACATGTTAACAATAAAAGCAAAATGCCCTACGGGCTTACAGCTTTCCAAGTTAACACTTGGTTACAACAAAAGAGTACTAACTCATACACATTAAGCCCTTGGCTTGTATTTACATGTAATACATCAAAAAGTAAAACGACATCATTATGTCCGCCTCAAGCCTCCCAAGCTATGTCCTTGGAGGTGGCATGCTACCTGCACCTGAAAATGATATTCCCATATAGGATGAGCCACAGCCCAGTAGAAATACACTAAACCAACCATGAACAATGACTAAAATATTAGCAATTGATAGATGGCCAACACTGATACAATCACATAAATCACACATTTATGTCAACCGACTAATGAGTCCAAGTCACTTTTCATTTTCCCTTATTCAATAGACAAGCATGCTAGCTCTATCATCGTTTCCACAGATACGTATAAAAACTATATCCCACATACAGATAAGCATACAAGCTATATCCACATTCTCAACAGATATGTATAACAACAATATCCACAGATAAGCATATAAGCTATATCCACACTTCACAAAGATAAGCATATGAGCTCTATCTTCACTTCTCTAGACAAGCATATGAGCTGTATCTACGGAGTTCATCCCCTTTCTTCTCCCAACACTATCCGGTTTAGAGGTACATCCCCTATCTTCCCCTAAACCGCGGAGTACATCCCCTATCTCCTCCTCTACACATAACGTATACAAACACAATGGTTCTATATACAATCACCCAATACATACAATTAATGTATTCTATCAACCGTCAAGTTCCATGACACATTCCATTGATTAGTTTCAGTTTGCCTAATCATCATGCATTGTCTACAACAATCACGACTATCCTCCACCGATAGCCCAAAGCAGTTATTTCTAAACAGAAAATAAATGCACAATGGATATTCAATCAACATTTCATTTCCTTATTCTTCTCAATTAATTATCCCAATTAATTAAACAATGTAATTAGGTCAATTCCCATAATTAACATTTCAACCCTTAGGTCCCATTTTCATCAATGATTTAACACTCATTCCATTTCTCTAAGCCAAACATGCATCTAGGTTTATTATGAGTAAAACCCCAACTTTTGTAAAATAGCACAAAAGCCCCAAACTCTCACAAAATGACCAAACCAACCCCAACATCTCAAGATACCAAAATTTAAAGACAAAATCCATAGAGAGGAGTAGGATATTCCTACCTCAAATTCGGAGCCCCAAAGGAGATGAAGACCAAAACCAAAATGCTCCAAACCTCGAAATTTTCAGATCAAAAGGAAGCTCTCGACGATCAACACAACTTTTGTGAAGACAAAAGGTGAGTAAACGATCCTTACTAGATCAAATCTAAGAGAGAAGGGCCGATTTAGAGTGAGAAGCTCTGAAAATGGCTTTTTGGAAAAGTAAGAGAGAGAAGAGAAAGCAAAAAGTGATTTGAAGAGTCACAAATTCGGGACTTTAACCCAGGTCTCCGCTCGAGCGTAAAACACCCCGCTCGAGCGGCCACTCACAGACTTACGCTCGAGCGGCCAACCTCCCGCTCGAGCGCAGAATGCACTCGCTCAGCACTTTTGCAGAACCAGACCTCCGCTCGAGCTCCCAACCCTACGCTCGAGCGTACAACTCTGCACAACAAATACTGGATGGGTGTATTCCCCGCTCGAGCGCCAACATCTCCGCTCGAGCGGACAGGCCAAAAATCTGCTCAACTAGTTTTGGTTTCTAAACTCAATCAACCTGAAACAAACCCACCCAACACATCCCATAACTCAAATATGAAGTAAAGAGGATGCAAACAAGATAATAAACAACTACCAACATCCACGGACACATGTCCGGATCATGGTACAACAAGGGTAAACCCGGGATCGCTATATGTCGTGCTATCTTGCGCACCTCATCGCACTGTTTTTTTCTCATTACTTGCATTTTGCATGCTTTTTATCGCGCTATTTTGCGCATCGCTATATTTTGCGCTATGACCATTACTTGCATTTTTCATGCATTTTATCGCGCTATCTTGCGCACCTCATCGTACTGTTTTGTGCACATTACTTGCGTTTTCCATGCATTTTGTCGCGCTATCTTGCACACCTCATCGCACTGTTTTGTTCACAATACTTGCATTTTGCCTGCATTTTATCGCGCTATTTTGCGTATTGCGCTATTTTTGGCTGTGACCATTACTTGCATTTTTCATGCATTTTATCGCGCTATCTTCCGCAACTCATCGCACTGTTTTGTGCACATTACTTGCGTTTTGCATATATTTTGTCGCGCTATCTTGCGCACCTCATCGCACTGTTTTGTTCACATTACTTGCATTTTTCTTGCATTTTATCGCGCTATTTTGCGCTGTGACCGTTACTTGCATTTTCCATGCATTTTATCGCGCTACCTTGCGCACCTCATCGCACTGTTTTGTGCACATTACTTGCGTTTTGCATGCATTTTGTCGTGCTACCGTGTGCACCTCATCGCACTGTTTTGTTCACATTACATGCATTTTGCATGCATTTTATCGCGCTATTTTGCGCTGTGACCAATACTTGCATTTTCTATGCATTTTATCGCGTTATCTTGCGCACCTCATCGCACTGTTTTGTGCACATTACTTGCGTTTTGCATGCATTTTGTCGTGCTATCTTGCGCACCTCATCGCACTGTTTTTTTCTCATTACTTGCATTTTGCATGCTTTTTATCGCGCTATTTTGCGCATCGCGCTATTTTGCGCTATGACCATTGCTTGCATTTTTCATGCATTTTATCGCGCTATCTTGCGCACCTCATCGTACTGTTTTGTGCACATTACTTGCGTTTTCCATGCATTTTGTCGCGCTATCTTGCACACCTCATCGCACTGTTTTGTTCACAATACTTGCATTTTGCATGCATTTTATCGCGCTATTTTGCGTATTGCGCTATTTTTGGCTGTGACCATTACTTGCATTTTTCATGCATTTTATCGCGCTATCTTCCGCAACTCATCGCACTGTTTTGTGCACATTACTTGCGTTTTGCATACATTTTGTCGCGCTATCTTGCGCACCTCATCGCACTGTTTTGTTCACATTACTTGCATTTTTCTTGCATTTTATCGCGCTATTTTGCACTGTGACCGTTACTTGCATTTTCCATGCATTTTATCGCGCTATCTTGCGCACCTCATCGCATTGTTTTGTGCACATTACTTGCGTTTTGCATGCATTTTGTCGCGCTATCTTGCGCACCTCGTCGCACTGTTTTGTTCACATTACTTGCATGTTGCGTGCATTTTATCGTGCTATTTTGCGCATCGCGCTATTTTGCGCTGTGACCATTACTTGCATTTTCCATGCATTTTATCGCGCTATCTTGCGCACCTCATCGCACTGTTTTGTGCACATTACTTGCGTTTTGCATGCATTTTGTCGTGCTATCTTGCGCACCTCATCGCACTGTTTTTTTCTCATTACTTGCATTTTGCATGCTTTTTATCGCGCTATTTTGCGCATCGCGCTATTTTGCGCTATGACCATTACTTGCATTTTTCATGCATTTTATCGCGCTATCTTGCGCACCTCATCGTACTGTTTTGTGCACATTACTTGCGTTTTCCATGCATTTTGTCGCGCTATCTTGCACACCTCATCGCACTGTTTTGTTCACAATACTTGCATTTTGCATGCATTTTATCGCGCTATTTTGCGTATTGCGCTATTTTTGGCTGTGACCATTACTTGCATTTTTCATGCATTTTATCGCGCTATCTTCCGCAACTCATCGCACTGTTTTGTGCACATTACTTGCGTTTTGCATATATTTTGTCGCGCTATCTTGCGCACCTCATCGCACTGTTTTGTTCACATTACTTGCATTTTTCTTGCATTTTATCGCGCTATTTTGCGCTGTGACCGTTACTTGCATTTTCCATGCATTTTATCGCGCTACCTTGCGCACCTCATCGCACTGTTTTGTGCACATTACTTGCGTTTTGCATGCATTTTGTCGTGCTACCGTGTGCACCTCATCGCACTGTTTTGTTCACATTACATGCATTTTGCATGCATTTTATCGCGCTATTTTGCGCTGTGACCAATACTTGCATTTTCTATGCATTTTATCGCGTTATCTTGCGCACCTCATCGCACTGTTTTGTGCACATTACTTGCGTTTTGCATGCATTTTGTCGTGCTATCTTGCGCACCTCATCGCACTGTTTTTTTCTCATTACTTGCATTTTGCATGCTTTTTATCGCGCTATTTTGCGCATCGCGCTATTTTGCGCTATGACCATTGCTTGCATTTTTCATGCATTTTATCGCGCTATCTTGCGCACCTCATCGTACTGTTTTGTGCACATTACTTGCGTTTTCCATGCATTTTGTCGCGCTATCTTGCACACCTCATCGCACTGTTTTGTTCACAATACTTGCATTTTGCATGCATTTTATCGCGCTATTTTGCGTATTGCGCTATTTTTGGCTGTGACCATTACTTGCATTTTTCATGCATTTTATCGCGCTATCTTCCGCAACTCATCGCACTGTTTTGTGCACATTACTTGCGTTTTGCATACATTTTGTCGCGCTATCTTGCGCACCTCATCGCACTGTTTTGTTCACATTACTTGCATTTTTCTTGCATTTTATCGCGCTATTTTGCGCTGTGACCGTTACTTGCATTTTCCATGCATTTTATCGCGCTATCTTGCGCACCTCATCGCATTGTTTTGTGCACATTACTTGCGTTTTGCATGCATTTTGTCGCGCTATCTTGCGCACCTCGTCGCACTGTATTGTTCACATTACTTGCATGTTGCGTGCATTTTATCGTGCTATTTTGCGCATCGCGCTATTTTGCGCTGTGACCATTACTTGCATTTTCCATGCATTTTATCGCGCTATCTTGCGCACCTCATCGCACTGTTTTGTGCACATTACTTGCGTTTTGCATGCATTTTGTCGCGCTATCTTGCGCACCTCATCGCACTGTTTTGTTAACATTACTTGCATTTTGCATGCATTTTACCACGCTATTTTGTCCATCGCGCTATTTTGCGCTGTGACCATTACTTGCATTCTCCATGCATTTTATCGCGCTATCTTGCGCACCTCATCGCACTGTTTTGGGCACATTACTTGCGTTTTGCATGGATTTTGTCGCGCTGTCTTGCGTACCTCATCGCACTGTTTTGTTCACATTACTTGCATTTTGCATGCATTTTATCGCGCTATTTTGCGCATCGCGCTATTTTGCGCTGTGACCATTACTTGCATTTTGCATGCCTTTTATCGCGCTATCTTGCGCACCTCATCGCACAGTTTTGTGCACATTACTTGCGTTTTGCATGCGTTATGTCGCGCTATCTTGCGCACCTCATCGCACTGTTTTGTTCACATTACTTGCATTTTTCTTGCATTTTATCGCGCTATTTTGCGCTGTGACCGTTACTTGCATTTTCCATGCATTTTATCGCGCTACCTTGCGCACCTCATCGCACTGTTTTGTGCACATTACTTGCGTTTTGCATGCATTTTGTCGTGCTACCGTGTGCACCTCATCGCACTGTTTTGTTCACATTACATGCATTTTGCATGCATTTTATCGCGCTATTTTGCGCTGTGACCAATACTTGCATTTTCCATGCATTTTATCGCGTTATCTTGCGCACCTCATCGCACTGTTTTGTGCACATTACTTGCGTTTTGCATGCATTTTGTCGTGCTATCTTGCGCACCTCATCGCACTGTTTTTTTCTCATTACTTGCATTTTGCATGCTTTTTATCGCGCTATTTTGCGCATCGCGCTATTTTGCGCTATGACCATTGCTTGCATTTTTCATGCATTTTATCGCGCTATCTTGCGCACCTCATCGTACTGTTTTGTGCACATTACTTGCGTTTTCCATGCATTTTGTCGCGCTATCTTGCACACCTCATCGCACTGTTTTGTTCACAATACTTGCATTTTGCATGCATTTTATCGCGCTATTTTGCGTATTGCGCTATTTTTGGCTGTGACCATTACTTGCATTTTTCATGCATTTTATCGCGCTATCTTCCGCAACTCATCGCACTGTTTTGTGCACATTACTTGCGTTTTGCATACATTTTGTCGCGCTATCTTGCGCACCTCATCGCACTGTTTTGTTAACATTACTTGCATTTTGCATGCATTTTACCACGCTATTTTGTCCATCGCGCTATTTTGCGCTGTGACCATTACTTGCATTCTCCATGCATTTTATCGCGCTATCTTGCGCACCTCATCGCACTGTTTTGGGCACATTACTTGCGTTTTGCATGGATTTTGTCGCGCTGTCTTGCGTACCTCATCGTACTGTTTTGTTCACATTACTTGCATTTTGCATGCATTTTATCGCGCTATTTTGCGCATCGCGCTATTTTGCGCTGTGACCATTACTTGCATTTTCCATGCCTTTTATCGCGCTATCTTGCGCACCTCATCGCACAGTTTTGTGCACATTACTTGCGTTTTGCATGCGTTATGTCGCGCTATCTTCCGCACCTCATCGCACTGTTTTGTTCACATTACTTGCATTTTGCGTGCATGTTATCGCGCTATTTTGCGCATCACGCTATTTTGCGCTGTGACCGTTACTTTCATTTTCAATGCATTTTGTCGCGCTATCCTGCGCAACTCATCGCACTGTTTTGTGTACATTCCTTGCGTTTTGTATGCATTTTGTCGCGCTATCTTGCACACCTCATCGCACTATTTTGTTCACATTACTTGCATTTTGCATGCATTTTATCGCGCTATTTTGCGCATCGCGCTATCTTGCGCACCTCATCGCACTGTTTTGTGCAAATTAATTGCGTTTTGCATGCATTTTGTCTTGCTATTTTGCGCACCTCGTCGCACTGTTTTGTTCACAATACATACATTTTGCATTCATTTTATCGCGCCATTTTGCGCATCGCGCTATTTTGCGCTGCGACCATTACTTGCATTTTTCATGCATTTTATCGCGCTATCTTGCGCACCTCATCGCACTGTTTTGCGCACATTGCTTGCGTTTTGCATGATTTTTGTCGCGCTATCTTGCGCACCTCATCGCACTGTTTTGCTCACATTACTTGCATTTTGCATGCATTTTATCGTGCTATTTTGCGCATCGCACTATTTTGCACAATGACCATTACTTGCATTTTCCATGCATTTTATCGCGCTATCTTACGCACCTCATCGCACTATTTTGTGCACATTACTTGCGTTTTGCATGCATTTTGTCGCGCTATCTTTCACACCTCATCGCACCGTTTTGTTCTCATTACTTGCATTTTGCATGCATTTTATCGCGCTATTTTGCGCTGTGACGATTACTTGCATTATCCATGCATTTTATCGCGTTATCTTGCGCACCTCATCGCACTGTTTAGTGCACATTACTTGCGTTTTGCATGCATTTTGTCGCGCTATCTTGCGCACCACATCGCACTGTTTTGTTCACATTACTTGCATTTTGCTTGCATTTTATCGAGCTATTTTGCATGCATTGTATCGCACTGTTTTGTGCTGTGACCATTACTTGCATTTTCCGTGCATTTTATCGCGCTATTTTGCGCATCGCGCTATTTTGCGCTGTGACCATTACTTGCATTTTCCATGCATTTTACCCCGCTATCTTGCGCACCTCATCGCACTGTTTTGTGCACATTACTTGCGTTTTGCATGCATTTTGTCGCGCTATCTTGCGCACCTCATCGCACTGTTTTGTTAACATTACTTGCATTTTGCATGCATTTTACCGCGCTATTTTGTCCATCGCGCTATTTTGCGCTGTGACCATTACTTGCATTCTCCATGCATTTTATCGCGCTATCTTGCGCACCTCATCGCACTGTTTTGGGCACATTACTTGCGTTTTGCATGGATTTTGTCGCGCTGTCTTGCGTACCTCATCGTACTGTTTTGTTCACATTACTTGCATTTTGCATGCATTTTATCGCGCTATTTTGCGCATCGCGCTATTTTGCGCTGTGACCATTACTTGCATTTTCCATGCCTTTTATCGCGCTATCTTGCGCACCTCATCGCACAGTTTTGTGCACATTACTTGCGTTTTGCATGCGTTATGTCGCGCTATCTTCCGCACCTCATCGCACTGTTTTGTTCACATTACTTGCATTTTGCGTGCATGTTATCGCGCTATTTTGCGCATCACGCTATTTTGCGCTGTGACCGTTACTTTCATTTTCAATGCATTTTGTCGCGCTATCCTGCGCAACTCATCGCACTGTTTTGTGTACATTCCTTGCGTTTTGTATGCATTTTGTCGCGCTATCTTGCGCACCTCATCGCACTATTTTGTTCACATTACTTGCATTTTGCATGCATTTTATCGCGCTATTTTGCGCATCGCGCTATCTTGCGCACCTCATCGCACTGTTTTGTGCACATTAATTGCGTTTTGCATGCATTTTGTCTTGCTATTTTGCGCACCTCGTCGCACTGTTTTGTTCACAATACATACATTTTGCATTCATTTTATCGCGCCATTTTGCGCATCGCGCTATTTTGCGCTGCGACCATTACTTGCATTTTTCATGCATTTTATCGCGCTATCTTGCGCACCTCATCGCACTGTTTTGCGCACATTGCTTGCGTTTTGCATGATTTTTGTCGCGCTATCTTGCGCACCTCATCGCACTGTTTTGCTCACATTACTTGCATTTTGCATGCATTTTATCGTGCTATTTTGCGCATCGCACTATTTTGCACAGTGACCATTACTTGCATTTTCCATGCATTTTATCGCGCTATCTTACGCACCTCATCGCACTATTTTGTGCACATTACTTGCGTTTTGCATGCATTTTGTCGCGCTATCTTTCACACCTCATCGCACCGTTTTGTTCTCATTACTTGCATTTTGCATGCATTTTATCGCGCTATTTTGCGCTGTGACGATTACTTGCATTATCCATGCATTTTATCGCGTTATCTTGCGCACCTCATCGCACTGTTTAGTGCACATTACTTGCGTTTTGCATGCATTTTGTCGCGCTATCTTGCGCACCACATCGCACTGTTTTGTTCACATTACTTGCATTTTGCTTGCATTTTATCGAGCTATTTTGCATGCATTGTATCGCACTGTTTTGTGCTGTGACCATTACTTGCATTTTCCGTGCATTTTATCGCGCTATTTTGCGCATCGCGCTATTTTGCGCTGTGACCATTACTTGCATTTTCCATGCATTTTACCCCGCTATCTTGCGCACCTCATCGCACTGTTTTGTGCACATTACTTGCGTTTTGCATGCATTTTGTCGCGCTATCTTGCGCACCTCATCGCACTGTTTTGTTAACATTACTTGCATTTTGCATGCATTTTACCGCGCTATTTTGTCCATCGCGCTATTTTGCGCTGTGACCATTACTTGCATTCTCCATGCATTTTATCGCGCTATCTTGCGCACCTCATCGCACTGTTTTGGGCACATTACTTGCGTTTTGCATGGATTTTGTCGCGCTGTCTTGCGTACCTCATCGTACTGTTTTGTTCACATTACTTGCATTTTGCGTGCATGTTATCGCGCTATTTTGCGCATCACGCTATTTTGCGCTGTGACCGTTACTTTCATTTTCAATGCATTTTGTCGCGCTATCCTGCGCAACTCATCGCACTGTTTTGTGTACATTCCTTGCGTTTTGTATGCATTTTGTCGCGCTATCTGGCGCACCTCATCGCACTATTTTGTTCACATTACTTGCACTTTGCATGCATTTTATCGCGCTATTTTGCGCATCGCGCTATCTTGCGCACCTCATCGCACTGTTTTGTGCACATTAATTGCGTTTTGCATGCATTTTGTCTTGCTATTTTGCGCACCTCGTCGCACTGTTTTGTTCACAATACATACATTTTGCATTCATTTTATCGCGCCATTTTGCGCATCGCGCTATTTTGCGCTGCGACCATTACTTGCATTTTTCATGCATTTTATCGCGCTATCTTGCGCACCTCATCGCACTGTTTTGCGCACATTGCTTGCGTTTTGCATGATTTTTGTCGCGCTATCTTGCGCACCTCATCGCACTATTTTGTTCACATTACTTGCATTTTGCATGCATTTTATCGCGCTATTTTGCGCATCGCACTATTTTGCACAGTGACCATTACTTGCATTTTCCATGCATTTTATCGCGCTATCTTACGCACCTCATCGCACTATTTTGTGCACATTACTTGCGTTTTGCATGCATTTTGTCGCGCTATCTTGCGCACCTCATCGCACCGTTTTGTTCTCATTACTTGCATTTTGCATGCATTTTATCGCGCTATTTTACGCTGTGACGATTACTTGCATTATCCATGCATTTTATCGCGTTATCTTGCGCACCTCATCGCACTGTTTAGTGCACATTACTTGCGTTTTGCATGCATTTTGTCGCGCTATCTTGCGCACCACATCGCACTGTTTTGTTCACATTACTTGCATTTTGCATGCATTTTATCGCGCTATTTTGCGTTTCTCGCTATTTTGCACTATGACCATTACTTGCATTTTCCATGAATTTTATCGCGCTATCTTGCGCCCCTCATCGCACTGTTTTGTGCACATTACTTGCGTGTTGCATGCATTTTGTGGCGCTATCTTGCGCACCTCATCGCGCTGTTCTGTTCACATTACTTGCATTTTGAATGCATTTTATCGCGCTATTTTGCGCATCGCGCTATTTTGCACTGTGGCCATTACTTGTATTTTCCATGAATTTTATCGCGCTAGCTTGGGCACCTCATCGCACTGTTTTGTGCACATTACTTGCGTTTTGCATGCATTTTGTCGCACTATCTTGCGCACCTCATCGCACCGTTTTGTTCTCATTACTTGCATTTTGCATGGATTTTATCGCGCTATTTTGCGCATCGCGCTATTTTGCGCTGTGACCATTACTTGCATTTTCCGTGCATTTTATCGCGCTATCTTGCGCACCTCATCTCACTGTTTTGTGCACATTACTTGCGTTTTGCATGCACTTTGTCGCGCTATCTTGCGTACCTCATCGCACTGTTTTGTTCAAATTACTTGCATTTTGCATGCATTTTATCGCGCTATTTTGCGCATCGCGCTATTTTGCGCATCGCGCTATTTTGCGCTGTGACCATTACTTGCATTTTCCATGCATTTTATCGCGCTATCTTGCGCACCTCATCGCACTGTTTTGTGCACATTACTTGCGTTTTGCATGCATTTTGTAGGTCTATCTTGCACACCTCATCGCACTGTTTTGTTCGCATTACTTGCATTTTGCATGCATTTTATCGCGCTATTTTGCGCATCGCGCTATTTTGCACTGTAACCATTACTTGCATTTTTCATGAATTTTATCGCGCTATCTTCCGCAGCTCATCGCACTGTTTTGTGCACATTATTTGCGTTTTGCATGCATTTTGTCACGCTATCTTGCGCACCTCATCGCACCGTTTTCTTCACATTACTTGCATTTTGCATGCATTTTATCGCGCTATTTTGCGCATCGCGCTATTTTGCGCTGTGACCATTACTTGCATTTTCCGTGCATTTTATCGCGCTGTCTTGCGCACCTCATCTCACTGTCTAGTGCACATTACTTGCGTTTTGCATGCACTTTGTCGCGCTATCTTGCGTACCTCATCGCACTGTTTTGTTCAAATTACTTGCATTTTGCATGCATTTTATCGCGCTATTTTGCGCATCGCGCTATTTTGCGCTGTGACCATTACTTGCATTTTCCATGCATTTTATCGCGCTATCTTGCGCACCTCATCGCACTGTTTTGTGCACATTTCTTGCGTTTTGCATGCATTTCGTCCCGCGATCTTGCGCACCTCATCGCACTGTTTTGTTCACATTACTTGCATTTTGCATGCATTTTATCGCGCTATTTTGCGCAACACGCTATTTTGTACTATGACCATTGCTGGCATTTTCCATGAATTTTATCGCGCTATCTTGCGCACCTCATCGCACTGTTTTGTGCACATTACATGCGTTTTGCATGCATTTTGTCGTGCTATCTTGCGCACCTCATCGCACCGTTTTGTTCTCATTGCTTGCATTTTGCATGGATTTTATCACGCCGTTTTGCGCATCGCACTATTTTGCGCTGTGACCATTACTTGCATTTTCCGTCCATTTTATCGCGCTATATTGCGCACCTCATCTCACTGTTTTGGGCACATTACTTGCGTTTTGCATGCATTTTGTCGCGCTATCTTGCATACCTCATCGCACTGTTTTGTTCACATTACATGCATTTTGGATGCATTTTTTCGCGCTATTTTGCGCATCGCGCTATTTTGCGCTGTGATCATTACTTGCATTTTCCATGCATTTTTTCGCGCTATCTTGCGCACCTCATCGCACGGTTTTGTGCACATTACTTGCGTTTTGCATGCATTTGGTCGCTCTATCTTGCACACCTCATCGCACTGTTTTGTTCGCATTACTTGCATTTTGCATGCATTTTATCGCGCTATTTTGCGCATCGCGCTATTTTGCACTGTAACCATTACTTGCATTTTTCATGCATTTTATCGCGCTACGTTGCGCACCTCATCGCACTGTTTTGTGCACATTACTTGCGTTTTGCATGCATTTTGTCGAGCTATCTTGCGCACCTCATCGCACCGTCTTGTTCTCATTACTTGCATTTTGCATGCATTTTAACGCGCTATTTTGCGCATCGCGCTATTTTGCGCTGTGACCATTACTTGCATTTTGCATGCCTTTTATCGCGCTATCTTGCGCACCTCATCGCACTGTTTTGTGCACATTAATTGCGTTTTGCATGCATTTTGTCGCGCTATCTTGCGCACCTCATCGCACTATTTTGTGCTGTGACCATTACTTGCATTTTCCATGCATTTTATCGCGCTATCTTGCGCAACTCATCGCACTGTTTTGCGCACATTACTTGCGTTTTGCATGCATTTTGTCGCGCTATCTTGCGCACCTCATCGCACTGTTTTGTGCACATTACTTGCGTGCTGCATGCATTTTGTCGTGCTATCTTGCGCTCCTCATCGCACTGTTTTGTTCACATTACTTGCATTTTGCACGCATTTTAACGCGCTATTTTGTGCATCGCGCTATTTTGCGCTATGACCATTACTTGCATTTTCCATGCATTTTATCGCGCTATCTTGCGCACCTCATCGCACTGTTTTGCGCACATTACTTGCGTTTTGCGTGAATTTTGTCGCGCTATCTTGCGCACCTCATCGCACGGTTCTGTTCACATTACTTGCATTTTGAATGCATTTTATCGCGCTATTTTGCGCATCGCGCTATTTTGCAATGTGACCATTACTTGCATTTTCCATGAATTTTATCGCGCTATCTTGCGCACCTCATCGCACTGTTTTGTGCACATTACTTGCGTTTTGCATGCATTTTGTCGCGCTATCTTGCGCTCGTCATCGCACCGTTTTGTTCTCATTAATTGCATTTTGCATGCAATTTATCGCGCTATTTTGCGCATCGCGCTATTTTGCGCTGTGACCATTACTTGCATTTTCCGTGCATTTTATCGCGCTATCTTGCGCACCTCATCGCACTGTTTTGTGCACAATACTTGCGTTTTGCATGCATTTTGTCGCGCTATCTTGCGCTCCTCATCGCACTATCTTGTTCACATTACTTGCATTTTGCATGCATTTTATCGCGCTATTTTTGCGCATCGCGCTATTTTGCGCTGTGACCATTACTTGCATTTTCCATGCATTTTATCCCGCTATCTTGCGCACCTCATCGCACTGTTTTGTGCACATTACTTGCGTTTTGCATGCATTTTGTCGCGCTATCTTGCGCCTCATCTCACTGTTTTGTTCACATTACTTGCATTTTGCATGCATTTTATCGCGCTATTTTGCGCATCACGCTATTTTGCACTATGACCATTACTTGCATTTTCCATGAATTTTATCGCGCTATCTTGCGCCCCTCATCGCACTGTTTTGTGCACATTACTTGCGTGTTGCATGCATTTTATCGCGCTATCTTGCGCACCTCATCGCGCTGTTCTGTTCACATTACTTGCATTTTGAATGCATTTTATCGCGCTATTTTGCGCATCGGGCTATTTTGCACTGTGGCCATTACTTGTATTTTCCATGAATTTTATCGCGCTATCTGGCGCACCTCATCGCACTGTTTTGTGCACATTACTTGCGTTTTGCATGCATTTTGTCGCACTATCTTGCGCACCTCATCGCACCGTTTTGTTCTCATTACTTGCATTTTGCATGGATTTTATAGCGCTGTTTTGCGCATCGCGCTATTTTGCGCTGTGACCATTACTTGCATTTTCCGTGCATTTTATCGCGCTATCTTGCGCACCTCATCTCACTGTTTTGTGCACATTACTTGCGTTTTGCATGCACTTTGTCGCGCTATCTTGCGTACCTCATCGCACTGTTTTGTTCAAATTACTTGCATTTTGCATGCATTTTATCGCGCTATTTTGCGCATCGCGCTATTTTGCGCTGTGACCATTACTTGCATTTTCCATGCATTTTATCGCGCTATCTTGCGCACCTCATCGCACTGTTTTGTGCACATTACTTGCGTTTTGCATGCATTTTGTCGGTCTATCTTGCACACCTCATCGCACTGTTTTGTTCGCATTACTTGCATTTTGCATTCATTTTATCGCGCTATTTTGCGCATCGCGCTATTTTGCACTGTAACCATTACTTGCATTTTTCATGAATTTTATCGCGCTATCTTGCGCAGCTCATCGCACTGTTTTGTGCACATTGCACTGTTTTGTGCAAATTATTTGCGTTTTGCGTGCATTTTGTCACGCTATCTTGCGCACCTCATCGCACCGTTTTGTTCTCATTACTCGCATTTTGCATGCATTTTATCGCGCTATTTTGCGCATCGCGCTATTTTGCGCTGTGACGATTACTTGCATTTTGCATGCCTTTTATTGCGCTATCTTGCGCACCTCATCGCACTTTTTGTGCACATTAATTGCGTTTTGCATGCATTTTGTCGCGCTATCTTGCGCACCTCATCGCACTGTTTTGTTCACATTACATGCATTTTGCATGCATTTTATCACGCTATTTTGCGCATCGCGCTATTTTGTGCTGTGACCATTACTTGCATTTCCCATGCATTTTATCGCGCTATCTTGCACACCTCATCGCACTGTTTTGTGCACATTACTTGCGTTTTGCATGCATTTTGTCGCGCTATCTTGCGCACCTCATCGCACTGTTTTGTTCACATTACTTGCATTTTGCATCCATTTTATCGCGCTATTTTGCGCATTGCGGTATTTTGGGCTGTGACCATTACTTGCATTTTCCAAGCATTTTGTCGCGCTATCTTGCGCACCTCATTGCACTGTTTTGTGCACTTTACTTTCATTTTGCATGCATTTTATCGCGTTATTTTGCGCATCGCGCTATTTTACGCTGTGGCCATTACTTACATTTTCCATGCATGTTATCGCGCTATCTTGCGCACCTCATCGCACAGTTTTGTGCACACTAATTGCATTTTGCATGCATTTTGTCGCGCAATCTTGCGCACCTCATCGCTGTGTTTTGTGCACATTAATTGAGTTTTGTATGCTTTTTGTCGCGCTATCTTGCGCACCTCATCGCACTGTTTTGTTCACATTACTTGCATTTTGCATGCATTTTATCGCGCTATTTTGCACATCGCGCTACTTGTTGCTGTGACCATTACTTGCATTTTCCATGCATTTTATGGCGCTATCTTGCGCACCTCATCGCATTGTTTTGTGCATAATACTTGCGTTTTGCATGCATTTTGTCGCGCTATCTTGCGCACCTCATCGCACTATTTTGTTCACTTTACTTGCATTTTGCATGCATTTTATCGCGCTATTTTGCGCACCTCATCGCACTGTTTTGTTCACATTACTTGCATTTTGCATGGATTTTCTCGTGCTATTTTGCGCATCGCGCTATTTTGCACTGTGACCATTACTTGCATTTTCCATGCATTTTATCGCGCTATCTTGCGAACCTCATCGCACGGTTCTGTGCACATTACTTCCGTTTTGCATGCATTTTGTCGCGCTATCTTGCGCACCTCATCGCACTGTTTTGTTCATATTACTTGCATTTTGCATGCACTTTATCGCGCTATTTTGCGCATCGCGCTATTTTGCGCTGTGACCGTTACTTGCATTTTCCATGCATTTTATCGCGCTATCATGCGCACCTCATCGCACAGTTTTGTGCACATTACTTGCGTTTTGCATGCATTTTGTCGCGCTATCTTGCGCACCTCATCGCACTGTTTTGTTCACATTACTTGCATTTTGCATGCATTTTATCGCGCTATTTTGCGCATAGCGCTATTTTGCGCTGTGACCATTACTTGCATTTTCCATGCATTTTATCGCGCTATGTTGCGCACCTCATCGCACTGTTTTGTGCACACTACTAGCGTTTTGCATGCATTTTATCGCGCTATCTTGCGCATTTTATCGCGCTGTTTTGTTCACATTACTTGCATTTTGCATGCGTTTTGTCGCTCTATTTTGCGCATCGCGCTATTTTGCAGTGTGACCATTACTTGCATTTTCCATGCATTTTATCGCGCTATCTTGCGCACCTTATCGCACTGTTTTGCGCACATTACTTGCGTTGTGCATGCATTTTGTCGCGCTATCTTGCGCACCTCATCGCACTGTTTTGTTCACATTACGTGCATTTTGCATGCATTTTATCGCGTTATTTTGCGCATCGCGCTATTTTGCACTGTGACCATTACTTGCATTTTCCATGCATTTTATCGCGCTATCTTGCGCACCTCATCGCCCTGTTTTGGGCACATTACTTGCGTTTTGCATTCACTTTGTAACGCTATCTTGCGCACCTCATCGCACTGTTTTGTTCATATTACTTGCATTTTGCATGCATTTTATCGCGCTATTTTGCGCTGTGACCATTACTTGCATTTTCCATACGTTTTATCGCGCTATCTTGCACTCATCATCGCACTGTTTTGTGCACATTAGTTGCGTTTTGCATGCATTTTGTCAGGCTATCTTGCGCACCTCATCGCACTGTTTTGTTCACATTACTTGCATTTTGCATGCATTTTACCGCGCTATTTTGCGCTTCGCGCTATTTTACTCTGTCACCATTACTTGCATTTTCCATGCATTTTATCGCGCTTTCTTGCGCACCTCATCGCACAGTTTTGTGCACATTACTTGCGTTTTGCATGCACTTTGTAGCGCTATCTTGCGCACCTCATCGCACTGTTTTGTTCACATTACTTGCGTTTTGCATGCACTTTGTAGCGCTATCTTGCGCACCTCATCGCACTGTTTTGTTCACATTACTTGCATTTTGCATGCATTTTATCGCGCTATTTTGCGCTGTGACCATTACTTGCATTTTCCATGCATTTTATCGCGCTATCTTGCGCATCTCATCGCACTGTTTTGTGCACACTACTTGCATTTTGCATGCATTTTATCGCGCTATCTTGCGCACCTCATCGCACTGTTTTGTGCACACTACTTGCATTTTGCATGCGTTTTATCGCGCTATTTTGCGCATCGCGCTATTTTGCACTGTGACAATTACTTGCATTTTCCATGCGTTTTATCGCTCTATCTTGCACACCTCATCGCACTGTTTTGCGGACATTTCTTGCGTTTTGCATGCATTTTGTCGCGCTATCTTGCGCACCTCATCGCACTGTTTTGTTCACATTACTTGCATTTTGCATGGATTTTCTCGCGCTATTTTGCGCATCGCGCTATATTGCGTATCGCGCTATTTTGCACTGTGGCCATTACTTGCATTTTCCATGCATTTTATCACGCTATCTTGCGAACCTCACCGCACTGTTTTGTGCACATTACTTGCGTTTTGCATGCATTTTGTCGCGCTATCTTGCGCACCTCATCGCACTGTTTTGTTCATATTACTTGCATTTTGCATGCATTTTATCGCGCTATTTTGCGCTGTGACCATTACTTGCATTTTCCATGCATTTTATCGCGCTATCTTGCGCACCTCATCGCACTGTTTTGTGCACATTACTTGCGTTTTACAAGCATTTTGTCGCGCTATCTTGCGTACCTCATCGCACTGTTTTGTTCACATTACTTGCATTTTGCATGCATTTTATCGCGCTATTTTGCGCATCGCGCTATTTTGCGCTGTGACCATTACTCGCCTTTTCCATGCATTTTATCGCGCTATCTTGCGCACCTCATCGCACTGTTTTGTGCACACTACTTGGGTTTTGCATGCATTTTATCGCGCTATCTTGCGCACCTCATCGCACTGTTTTGTTCACATTACTTGCATTTTGCATGCATTTTATCGCGCTATTTTGGGCTGTGACCATTACTTGCATTTTCCATGCATTTTATCGCGCTATATTGCGCACCTCATCGCACTGTTTTGTGCACACTACTTGCGTTTTGCATGCATTTCATCGCGCTATCTTGCGCACCACATCGCACTGTTTTGTTCACATTACTTGCATTTTGCATGCGTTTTATCGCGCAATTTTGCGCATCGCGCTATTTTGCACTGTGACCATTACTTGCATTTTCCATGCGTTTTATCGCGCGATCTTGCGCACCTCATCGCACTGTTTTGCGCACATTACTTGCGTTTGGCATGCATTTTGTCACGCTATCTTGCGCACCTCATCGCACTGTTTTGTTCATATTACTTGCATTTTGCATGCATTTTATCGCGCTATTTTGCGCTGTGACCATTACTTGCATTTTCCATGCATTTTATCGCGCTATCTTGCGCACCTCATAGCACTGTTTTGTGCACATTATTTGCGTTTTGCATGCATTTTGTCGCGCTATCTTGCGCACCTCATCGCACTGTTTTGTTCACATTACTTGCATTTTGCATGCATTTTATCGCGCTATTTTGCGCATCGCGCTATTTTGCGCTGTGACCATTACTCGCCTTTTCCATGCATTTTATCGCGCTATCTTGCGCACCTCATCCCACAGTTTTGTGCACACTACTTGCGTTTTGCATGCATTTTATCGCGCTATCTTGCGCCCCTCATCGCACTGTTTTGTTCACATTACTTGCATTTTGCATGCGTTTTATCGCGCTATTTTGCACTGTGACCATTACTTGCATTTTCCATGCATTTTATCGCGCTATCTTGGGCACCTCATCGCACTGTTTTGCGCGCATTACTTGCGTTGTGCATGCATTTTGTCGCGCTATCTTGCGCATTTTATCGCGCTGTTTTGTTCACATTACTTGCATTTTGCATGCATTTTATCGCGCTATTTTGCGCATCGCGCTATTTTGCACTGTGACCATTACTTGCATTTTCTATGCATTTTATCGCGCTATCTTGCGCACCTCATCGCACTGTTTTGTGCACATTACTTGGGTTTTGCATTCACTTTGTAACGCTATCTTGCGCACATCATCGCACTGTTTTGTTCACATTACTTGCATTTTGCATGCATTTTATCGCGCTATTTTGCGCATCGCGCTATTTTGCGCTGTGACCATTACTTGCATTTTCCATGCATTTTATCGCGCTATCTTGCGCTCCTCATCGCCCTGTTTTGTGCACATTACTTGCGTTTTGCATGCATTTTGTCATGCTATCTTGCGCACCTCATCGCACTGTTTTGTTCACATTACTTGCATTTTGCATGGATTTTCTCGCGCTATTTTGCGCATCACGCTATTTGGCACTGTGACCATTACTTGCATTTTCCATGCATTTTATCGCGCTATCTTGCACACCTCATCGCACTGTTTGGGGCACATTTCTTGCGTTTTGCATGCATTTTGTCGCGCTATCTTGCGCACCTCATCGCACTGTTTTGTTCACATTACTTGCATTTTGCATGGATTTTCTCGCGCTATTTTGCGCATCGCGCTATTTTGCACTGTGGCCATTACTTGCATTTTCCATGCATTTTATCGCGCTATCTTGCGAACCTCATCGCACTGTTTTGTGCACATTACTTGCGTTTTCCTTGCATTTTGTCGCGCTATCTTGCGCACCTCATCGCACTGTTTTGTTCATATTACTTGCATTTTGCATGCATTTTATCGCGCTATTTTGCGCATCGCGCTATTTTGCGCTGTGACCATTACTTGCATTTTCCATGCATTTTATCGCGCTATCTTGCGCAACTCATCGCACTTTTTTGTGCACACTACTTGCGTTTCGCATGCATTTTGTCGCGCTATCTAGCGCACCTCATCGCACTATTTTGTTCACATTACTTGCATTTTGCATGCATTTTGTCGCGCTATTTTACACATCGCGCTATTTGCACTGTGACCATTACTCGCATTTTCCATGCATTTTATCGCGCCATCTTGCACACCTCATCGCACTATTTTGCGCACATTACTTGCGTTTTGCATGCATTTTGTCGCGCTATCTTGCACACCTCATCGCACTGTTTTGTTCACATTACTTGCATTTTGCATGTATTTTCTCGCGCTATTTTGCGCATCGCCCTATTTTGCACTGTGGCCATTACTTGCATTTTCCATGCTTTTTATCGCGCTATCTTGCGCACCTCATCGCACTGTTTTGTGCACATTCCTTGCGTTTTGCATGCATTTTGTCGCGTTATCTTGCGCACCTTATCGCACTGTTTTGTTCACATTACTTGCATTTTGCATGCATTTTATCGCGCTATTTCGCGCATCGCGCTATTTTGCACTTTGACCATTAATTGCATTTTCCATGCATTTTATCGCACTATCTTGCTCACCTCATCGCACTGTATGGTGCACATTACTTGCGTTTTGCACGCATTTTTTCACGCTATCTTGCACACCTCATCGCACTGTTTTGTTCACATTACTTGCATTTTGCATGCATTTTATCGGGCTATTTTGCGCACCGCGCTATTTTGCACTGTCACCATTACTTGCATTTTCCATGCATTTTATCGCGCTATCCTGCGCACCTCATCGCACAGTTTTGCGCACATTACTTGCGTTTTGCATGCACTTTGTAGCGCTATCTTGCGCACCTCATCGCACTGTTTTGTTCACATTACTTGCATTTTGCATGCAATTTATCGCTCTATTTTGCGCATCGCGCTATTTTGCGCTGTGACCATTACTTGCATTTTCGATGCATTTTATCGCGCTATCTTGCACACCTCATCGCAATGTTATGTGCACACTACTTGCGTTTTGCATGCATTTTATCGCGCTATCTTGCGCACCTCATCGCACAGTTTTGTTCACATTACTTGCATTTTGCATGCGTTTTATCGCGCTATTTTGCGCATCGCGCTATTTTGCACTGTGACCATTACTTGCATTTTCCATGCATTTTATCGCGCTATCTTGCGCACCTCATCGCACTGTTTTGCGCACATTACTTGCGTTTTGCATGCATTTTGTAGCGCTATCTTGCGCACCTCATCGCACTGTTTTGTTCACATTACTTGCATTTTGCATGCATTTTATCGCGCTATTTTGCGGATCGCGCTATTTTGCACTGTGACCATTACTTGCATTTTTCACGCATTTTATCGCGCTATCTTATGCACCTCATCGCACTGTTTTGTGCACACTACTTGCGTTTCGCATGCATTTTGTCGGGCTATCTTGCGCACCTCATCGCACTGTTTTGTTCACCTTACTTGCATTTCGCATGCATTTTATCGTGCTATTTTGCGCATCGCGCTATTTTGCAGTGTGACCATTACTTGCATTTTCCATGCATTTTATCGCGCTATCTTGCACACCTCATCGCACTGTTTTGCGCACATTACTTGCGTTTTGCATGCATTTTGTCGCGCTATCTTGCGCACCTCATCGCACTGTTTTGTTCACATTACTTGCATTTTGCATGGATTTTCTCGCGCTATTTTGCGCATCGCGCTATTTTGCACTGTGGCCATTACTTGCATTTTCCATGCTTTTTATCGCGCTATCTTGCGCACCTCATCGCACTGTTTTGCGCACATTACTTGCGTTGTCACACCCCAAATCCGGGCATGACCGGCCGTGGCCCACAGGGACTTAGCCCAAGGCACACATAAGCCTAAACACGAATCCAATCACATTGAACAACTGAACAATAGTCCAATAATAAATAACCAAAACTCAATCCAGACATGTCACAATTATAAACGGCAAAATCAACCGTAATAAAAAACCATCCAAACTTATGGGATAATAACAACCCACATATCAAAAATAATCCTAAATGAACTTCGATAAGAATAATATAAATATGCACAAACTTGACATAACACTCTAAACTAAAGGAATGCCCTAGAGGTCCATGCAATTGAGTCCCCGCTACGCCATGAGTCCACTCTAAGTCCTTCTAACACCTAGAAATGGTAACAACTAAGTCAGCTGATAGCTCAGTGAGTAGCAACATGGATAGTAAATACAGTTTAGAAAACAGGGTTCAATTCCAAAATAAGATATATATCATAGAAACTAGATTGGCATACAGTTTGGTAAATACAATCTGTTTCGAAAAGAAGGTTCCACAATTCAACACTTAAAATACTCATGTCTCGCAAGAACATGATAAACGACATTTTTCACTTAAAACAGATTATAACATGAACACCAATAATTTTCTGGGTACTAATAAAAACAAATAATCTGCCACACATTTCTCAGGCTATAAGCCCCGTTGGATCCAATACCGAACTAAGAGTCATCCTCAGGGTGGCACCTGGGCCTTTTCTCAAAGACGATCCGATTGAAGGTCACCTAGTTGTTTTTAAAGGTCTGTTCCTTACAATCGTTGAGCACTAGAGTCATCACGGCCCAACCCGGATCTGTTCCCTAGTGGCCAGAGTCACCACACACAGTGGAATAATTTCCCTGGACTAAATACACACATGGTCCCAATAATCAATACACATCAGTTTCGCAAAACATGGTAGTTCATCATTATAAACATGAGACCAAAACAAATAGTTTACAGTATGCCAAGTTCACACGTGTTTCAGAAATAATTTGATTCAATTGATAATATAATAATTTATCAAAACAGTTTAATCATGAAACAACAATTTAATTTTTCCAACAGTTCAGGGTAAGGGAACATTTATAAGAATACGTAGCATGAAACTACTCACCTGGAAACGAAATAATATAATCCTCGAATAGAGTATGAAAGTCCAACTAGTGCCCTGAACCAATATGAAAACTACACGTCACTGCTAATTTAAAAATACTAAAGAATACGAACTGAGTAACCCCAAACTAAAGCGCACTAACACGGCTCAACCCAACTCACCGTTACTCTTAAATATTACCTAAGTTCATGTTCTTCAAGGTTTAAAATCACCCAAGACATGGGTTTCGGTCAAAACTTAATTAATTTTGACTTTAAGATAAAACAGAATTTCAAACAAGCCTTCCCAGCCTATTCGCTAACTTTGAAAATTACAAAACCCACTCCACGCTATTCAAAAAATTCCAATAACCTCCAGATATGATCTAATGTATCCTAAGTTTCAAACCCAAATGGTTTCACTTGATTTGCTTATCAAAATAATTATCTACAATTTATTATATCCAAACAGGTTGTTTTCTGCAGCACTTTAAAGAAATTGACGGTTCTCTTAATATACACGAGCAATCAATGCAAGGACAAAAATGTACGAAACTAGACTCGTAACCGGTTCTAATGACACTAATTTGATAATTTTTGGATTTATACCCAAAGAGAACAACACTCCCGAATTTACTATTTCGGACTGGTTTCCCGGACAGATTTGAATACCTCAATTTATATGGATTTTGACTCCCAAAAATTATGAAAAAATTCAGATATACAATTCAATATGTAGTTGATCTATTGTAAAAATTTCAGTTCAAAATTCATCTGTTTGATATGGTTTCTTGATTTTTAAAGTTTGTGATTCTGTGCAGAATTTTTGGACTAAGAATTACAACATTCTTTATACATGAATTTAACTCCTCAAATTTCTTAACAGTATATATATATATATACAAAATACATAAACCTACAACTTCTCCATCAATGATCTAAATAATAATAGAGTAAGAATAAAGAACAAAAACAAAGAAAAAAAAAAAGAAGAAAGATACCTACCACACCCAAAAATTACTCCTTGATTGCAACCCCCTTTTTTCTTCTTCTTTTCTCTCAAACTTCTTCCTCCCCGTGGCTATTGTGGCTGCTGCTATAGAATGTATTAGGAACCTAGGGTTTTTCTTTTCTTTTCTTTGTTATACATAACATAAATGACTCTAGACAAAAAATGTCCTTTGTTTTATTTTATTTTATTTTATCTCTCCATTAATTTAAATAAAATACAACTACTATTAGATCAAAATATGCTTACTAATTTGACACTAAATTTTATTTTATTTATTTTTTTTTTTTTTAAGTAATAAATCTTGCCTTTAAATTGAAGACTTTCACCATAAATTTATTTTAGGCTTTAAAATTAATTAAAAGATCCTCCAATAATATTTAATTTGCATTTTAGGTTTTACCATCAAAATATTTGAGATTGTAATATTATTATTATTATTTACTTAATTTTTATATTCGGGTTCTCACATTCTCCCCTCCTAAAAAAAAAGTTTCGTCCTCGAAACTAACCCGAGTAAATCATGAGAATAGATGTGGGTACTTCTTGCGCATCTCATCCTCGCGTTCCCAAGTCGCCTCTTCAACTAGATGATTACGCCACAATACCTTAACTAATTTAATGGTCTTTGTACGCAACCTTTTCTCTTTTGAATCCAAAATCTGAACAGGCATCTCCTCATACGAAAAATCCTCTCTAATCTGAAGTGGCTCATAATCTATCACATGCGACGAACTATGCACATATTTTCTCAGCATAGACACGTGAAACACATTATGCACTCCTGCCAACCTAGGGGGTAAAACAACACGGTACACAACCTCACTAACCTTCTCTAATACCTCAAATGGTCCAATGTATCTAGAACTCAACTTTCCTTCCTTTCCAAACCTGATGACTCCTTTCCATGGTGATACTTTCAAGAATACCATATCCCCCACATGAAACTCTAAATCTCTCCTACGATGATCAACATAACTTTTTTGTTTACTCTGAGCAGTCAATAATCTCTCTCTAATGATGATAATTTTCTATGTAGCATCCTCCACCAAATCAAGTCCCAACATTTGCCTCTTACCAACCTCATACCAGTACAAAGGAGACCTACACTTCCTCACATACAAAGCCTCATAAGGAGTTACTCCCAAACTAGAATGATAACTATTATTATACGCAAACTCCATGAGCGGCAAATAATCATCCCAATTACCTCTCCACTCCAAAGCATAAGCCCTCAACATATCCTCAAGGATTTGAATAGTCCTCTCCGATACCCCATCTGTCTAAGGGTGATAAGCTGAACTAAAATTTAACCAAGTACCAATAACTGACTGTAACGCACCCCAAAACTTAGACACAAAACGAGGGTCCCGATCTGACACTATTGACACAGGTGCACCATGCAATCTAACAATCTCCTTCACATTCAACTGTGCAAATTGAGCTAGAGAATAGTTATAGCGATCCCGGATTTACCCTTGTTGTACAGTGATCCGGACATGTGTCCGTGAATGTTGGTAGTTGTTTATTTTCTAGTTTGCATCCTCTTTACTTTGTATATTGGGTTATGGGATGTGTTGGGCAGGTTTGTACAGGTTGGTTGTGCTTGGGAGCCTAGTGTTGCTACCCAGATTTTTGGTCCTTCGCTCGAGCGAGGAGTTTGTCGCTCGAGCGAGCGTGGTGTTGCACCTGGTTCTGGACCTGAGAGTTGTAGTTTCTAGCTCGAGCGAGCTTTTCATGGCTCGAGCGGTCTGGGTTTTTCTTCGCTCGATCGAGAACTTCTTGGCTCGAGCGAGAGTTTTCTGTGTCTGGTCGCTCGAGCGACCAATCCTTCGCTCGAGCGAGAGTGTTTTATATCAGCGGACAGCAGCGTCTTAAACATCACTTTTTCAGTCCCTTTCTTTGAGCAAAACCTAAATTCGACACTCTCTCTTCCTAAACTTACACTCTCTCTAAGATTTGATCTCCCTAGGGTGTGAATCTAGCCTAGGGCCTTTGTTAAAAAGATAGAGGGCGTTGAGAGCTTCGATTTAATCTGAAAAAGTTTGGATTTGGAGCAAGTTGATCTTGGAGTCTTCATCTCCTTTTGGGCTAAAACTTCAAGGTAGGGATATCCTACTCCTCTCTATGGGTTTTGTCTTTGAATTTTGGTATTTTGAGATGTTGGGCTTGGTTTGGTAATTTTGTGAAAGTCTGGGGCTTTTGTGCAATTATACGAAAGTTGGGGTTTTATTCATAATAAACCTAGATGCATGTTAGGCATGAAAAAAATGGAATGATTGTTGAATCATTGATGAAAATGGGACCTAAGGGTTGAAATGGTAATTATGGAAAATGGCCTAATTACATTGTTTAATTAATTGGGATAATTAATTGGTGAGAAATGAGGAGATGAAATGTTGATTGAATATCCATTTGTGCATTTATTTTCAGTTTAGAAATAACTGCTTTGGGCTATCGGTGGAGGATAGTCGTGATTGTTGTAGACAATGCATGATGATTAAGTAAACGGAAACTAATCAATAGAATGTGTCATGGAAGTTGACAGTTGATAGAATACATTAATTGTATGTATTGTGTGATTGTATATAGAACCAATGTGTTTATATACGTTATGTGTAGAGGAGGAGATAGGGGATGTACTCCGCGGTTTAGGGGAAGATAGGGGATGTACCTCTAAACCGGATAGGTATTGGGAGGAGATAGGGGATGAACTCCGTAGACAGAGCTCATATGCTTGTCTAGAGAAGTGAAGATAGAGCTCATATGCTTATCTTTGTGAAGTATGGATACAGCTTGTATGCTTATCTGTGGATATTGTTGATATACATATCTGTTGTAGAATGTGGATACAGCTTGTATGCTTATCTGTGGATATTGTTGATATACATATCTGTTGAGAATGTGAGATATAGTTTTTATACATATCTGTGGAAATGATAATAGAGCTAGCATGCTTATCTATTGAAAAGGGAAAATGAAAAGTAATTGGGACTTGTAAGTCGTTGACATAAATATGTAATTTATGTGATTGTATCAGTGTTGACCAACTATCAATTGCTAATGTTTTAGTCATTGTCCATGGTTGGTTTAGTGTATTTCTACTGGGCTGTGGCTCACCCTATATGGGAATATCATTTTCAGGTGCAGGAAGCATGCCACCTCCAAGGACATAGCTGGGAGGCTAGTGGCGGGCATAGTTTTGTCGTTTTACTTTTGATGTATTACATGTAATTTCAAGCCAAGGGCTTAATGTGTAAACGAGTTAGAACTCTTTGTTGTAACCAAGTGTTAACTTGGAAAGCTGTAAGCCCGTAGGGCATTTTGTTATGAGGTTAACATGTAATACTTATGTAATGGAACTCTAATGAATGAAAGAATGTGGTTAGTTTATATGTAAATGTATGTCTTATTAGATGGGTTTATTGTTGTTATTTTGAGGGCGTTACAACTTGGTATCAGAGCGTACCGGGTTCTAATACTTTGGGTACGTGGGAAGTGATTAGGATCACAATGGGTTTGTCTCGCTTGATAGAGACTTAGATGTGGTATCATATGCTATGTGCTTAAGTGATAACATGCTTATGTGACTATGTGGGTATGGGATTTAATTTCTGGGATGTTGATTGGATCCTTGAGTTTCTGGGAGTCTTGTTGGAAAAGCACTTGATCAATGCTGTTTCTAACCGGAACTCTAGTAACGTCTTGGGACTATCATTATCCGGAAATGAAATTCGTAAGTGCTTATGTGTTTATGTGCTTATGTGGAGTGAATTATACTTGTCCATGCATTAGGACGTGAGTGTTTAGTTTCGGCACACCTATGAATGTGCTAACGTTCTGTGTTACCTTTATTAGGATGTCAGGACGAGGAAGAGGTGCTAGGCGTAGTAGACCTGCGAGGCAGGAAGTACCGTCACAGGGTGAGATTCTGGCAGTGCAGGAGGGAGTGGGGCAGGCCAATGTGGCCGAACCAGTGGGTCAGCAGGCTATGGGTGCCTTGGCCAGAGAGATAGCAGGAGCTTTGGGTATTCTTAGAGCTGGGAATCAGGCAGCTGAGGCAGGGCCTTCTTTCTTGAAGAGGGAGTTCTTCCGGTGTAATCCGGACGAGTTTATCGGGGATCCTAAAGAGCCGCTTAAGGCAGATGAATGGCTCGAACAGACAACGAAGACGTTTGAGATGCTTGGCATCGAGGACGGAGCACTGAAAGTGACCTTGGCATCCTTCCAGCTGAAGGGAGATGCGGGTCAATGGTGGAAGTACGAGAAAGCTCGTGTTGGTGGTACTTGGGAGGCGTTTATAAATGCTTTTCAGGAGAGGTTTTTGTCTGCAGTAGCAAGGGAGAAGCTGAGAGATCAGTTTAGCCGGCTTAATCAGCAGGGCTTGTCAGTGGCCGAGTTTGAGGCTACTTTTACCAGTCTGTCTAGGTTTGCACCTGAACTGGTGGCGTCTGAGGAACGCCGTTGCTATGAGTTTGAGCGGAAGTTGAGGCGGGGCCTCAAGTTGAGAGTTGGTGGGTCCTATATCCGGGAGTATAGACACCTAGTGGACGCTGCAGCTCATATGGAGCTTATGATGCAGGAGGAGGATGAGGGGCAGAGAGGCTCCAAGAGGAGCCAGGATAGTCAGAGTGATGGCAGGAGGCAGAGGGGTTCTAACCCTCAGCAGTCGCAGGGTGGTGTTGCTAGATCGACCTTCCCAGTGCCGAGTGCAGGCTCCGGGAGAGGTGGTCAGGGGGATTTAACCTGTTACAAGTGTGGCTAGCTGGGTCACAAGGTTTCTGTTTGCCCGCAGAAGGGTGGAGGTCAGAAAGCTGCTTCTTCTTCAGCTAGACCGCCGAGTCAGAGTTTGGGCAGGGGGCAGCTCTTGACTTGTTATCAGTGTGGACAACCTGGGCACCTGAAAAGGTTTTGCCCACAGTTGAGTGCCACATCGGGAGCGTCTGGTTCTAGGCAGACGCAGGGTTTTCAGCCAGCTCAGTCTGTGCAGGCCTCGAGGGCCAATCCGGGAGTTTCGTCATCCCAGTCTGTGCAGCAGTCTTTTGCTCCGAGAGGTGAGCAGGTAGACCAGGGGCCTACGGGGCGCGTGTATGCCGTTACCGCGCAGGATTTAGTACCGGCTCCATCAGTAGTGAGAGGTACTTTTCTGTTTTGCAACTCGGTTGCTAATGTGTTGATAGACACGGGTGCATCTCATTCTTTTGTATCTGCTGCATTTGCATCTGTTTTGGAATTGGAGTTAGCACAGTTAGCATCTCCTATTTGTGTGGTATCGCCTTTGGGCGGTGAGTTGATCCTGAAACAGGGTGTTAGAGGATGTGATATTGAGGTCACCGATTATAGGCTTCCTTTTCCGTTTGTTGTCATGCCCATGAAGGGTTTTGATGTTATTTTGGGTATGGACTGGCTATCGTCATACCGGGCTGTTATTGATTGCTACCGCCAGAGGGTCACGTTATGTACCTTGAGCGGGGAGTGGTTCCATTTCTTGGGAGACCGGGTTGGTAGTGTTTTGCCACCGGGGTATGACTCGCGAGGGCGAAGTGAGCTTAGTAGTCTACTAGCCAGCTTTGAGAGTGGTGAGAGTGGTGAGACCCAGGTTGTGTTACCGAGGGTGGTTTGTGAGTATTCGGATGTCTTTCCCGAAGATCTTGTTAGTTTGCCACCTCACCGAGAGATAGAGTTCTCTATTGATTTCGTGCCTGGTACGGCGCCGATTTCTATGGCACCTTACCGTTTTGCTCCAGCAGAGTTGGTTGAGTTGAAAGTTCAGCTCCAGGAATTGCTAGATAAGGGTTTTGTTCGCCCTAGTGTTTCGCCGTGGGGAGCACCGGCCCTCTTTGTTAAAAAGAAAGATGGTGCCTTGAGACTGTGTATTGACTATCGGAAGTTGAATCGGGCAACGGTTAAGAATAAGTATCCTATGCCCCGTATAGATGATTTGTTTGACCAGTTGAAGGGTTCCCGTTGTTTCTCTAAGATAGACTTGAGATCGGGTTACCATCAGTTGAGGGTCAGGGAGGAGGATGTTTCTAAGACAGCATTCCGTACGCAGTATGGCCATTACGAGTTTCTGGTGATGCCATTTGGGCTTACCAATGCACCGGCAGTCTTTATGGACTTGATGAACCGGATTTTCCGGGAGTTCTTAGACCGATTTGTGGTCGTCTTCGTGGACGACATTCTTATTTATTCGCCTACTGAGGAGGAGCACGAGGAACACTTGAGAGTGGTGCTTGAATTGCTTAGAGCCCATAGGCTATATGCCAAGTTTGGGAAGTGTGAGTTCTGGCTGAGGGAAGTCAAATTCTTAGGCCACGTGGTATCCGGGAATGGGAGATGTTGGGGGCACTTGGCGAGTTTGATTTGCTACTGGGCGAATCTGTTGAGACTGCGGCTTTGTTTTCTGTTGTTGCGCAGCCTACACTTTTGATTAGAGTGTTAGAGGCACAGAGAGGTGACCTTGAGGTAGAATCCCTCCGAGAGAAGATCTCCAGTGGGACAGTTGAGAAAGGTTTGACGGTGTATCCCGACCTGAGTGTGAGATACCGAGACCGTTTGTTTGTACCGGAGTCTTGCCGTGAGGAAGTACTCCGAGAGTTTCACCATTCGCGCCTTGCGGTGCATCCGGGAGGCACCAAAATGTATCAGGATTTGGGTCGCCAGTTTTGGTGGCGGGGTATGAAAAGAGATGTGGCTGTTTTCGTATCGAAGTGCCTTACTTGCCAGCAAGTGAAGGCCGAGCATCAGAGGCCAGCGGGTTTGTTGCAACCCTTGCCTATTGCCGAGTGGAAATGGGAACATGTCACTATGGACTTCGTTGTAGGTCTTCCGAGGACTCAACGGGGTAGTGATGCTATTTGGGTGGTTGTAGACCGGTTGACTAAGTCGGCGCACTTTATTCCTATGCGCGTGAGAGATTCGGTAGATCATCTTGCCGATTTGTATATTCGGGACGTAGTGAGATTGCACGGGGTCCCAGTGACGATCGTCTCAGATAGAGATCCTCGTTTTACTGCTAGGTTGTGGCAGAGTTTGCAGAGTGCCTTGGGCACTAAGTTGACCTTTAGTACGGCTTATCATCCTCAGACTGACGGGCAGTCCGAGCGTACTATTCAGATCCTCGAGGATATGCTTCGGGGTTGTGTCCTGGACTTCAGTGCGACGTGGGAGAGGCACTTGCCATTGGTAGAGTTTGCCTACAACAACAGTTTTCAGTCTAGCATCGGTATGGCACCGTTTGAGGCCTTGTATGGCCGACCGTGTAGGTCTCCAGTTTGTTGGGCCGAGGTGGGTGATGCACCTTTGTTGGGTCCGGAGTTGGTGAGGGAGACGACGGAGAAATTTGAACTTATCCGTAGGAGGCTTGTTACAGCCCAGAGTCGACAAAAGAGTTATGCCGACCGTAGGAGGAGGCCTTTGGCGTTTGAGGTAGGTGATCATGTCTTTCTGAAGATATCACCTAGGCGAGGCTTGATGAGGTTTGGGAAGAGTGGGAATTTATCCCCTCGGTTTATTGGTCCTTTTGAGATCCTTGAGAGGATAGGTGAGGTTGCTTATCGGTTAGCCTTACCGCCGCAGTTGTCCGGAGTGCATGACGTGTTTCATGTGAGTATGCTTCGGAAGTACGAACCAGATCCATCACATGTGTTGGATTGGACCGATTTAGAGGTAGATGAGGATGCCTCGTATGAGGAGAGACCGGTTCGGGTCTTGGATAGGCGGGATCAGGTCCTGCGTGGCAAGACCATTCCTTTGGTGAAAGTCTTGTGGAAACATCACGGAGTGGAGGAAGCCACTTGGGAACGTGAGTTGGAAGTCCGAGAGAAATATCCGGACTTGTTTATTGATATGTAATTTTGTATTTAAATTTTACATTTGGTTGAACTTAAGAGCTTTTATATATGTCTTAAGTTGTGAAACATTGAAAATGTTTTGGTTATTGGAAGTATGTTTTGGAACTTGCCTCATATGGAAGTTGAATGTAACATTATAGGTGTTAAGTATATTGTTGACATTGGAAAGTTAGTGCATAATGTTGATGCATGTTAATAATACATATGTTGTTTACATATTGTGATATGTCTCTTGTTAAAGGGATGGGATGACCGATAATGGGTCGAATTGTTGAATGTTAAATTGTAACATTGTTCAAAATGGAGGAAAACCTGTTTTTGAAAACTTGTGCTTAATTTCGGGGACGAAATTCTTTAAGGGGGGGAGGTTATAGCGATCCCGGATTTACCCTTGTTGTACAGTGATCCGGACATGTGTCCGTGAATGTTGGTAGTTGTTTATTTTCTAGTTTGCATCCTCTTTACTTTGTATATTGGGTTATGGGATGTGTTGGGCAGGTTTGTACAGGTTGGTTGTGCTTGGGAGCCTAGTGTTGCTGCCCAGATTTTTGGTCCTTCGCTCGAGCGAGGAGTTTGTCGCTCGAGCGAGCGTGGTGTTGCACCTGGTTCTGGACCTGAGAGTTGTAGTTTCTGGCTCGAGCGAGCTTTTCGTGGCTCGAGCGGTCTGGGTTTTTCTTCGCTCGATCGAGAACTTCTTGGCTCGAGCGAGAGTTTTCTGTGTCTGGTCGCTCGAGCGACCAATCCTTCGCTCGAGCGAGAGTGTTTTATATCAGCGGACAGCAGCGTCTTAAACATCACTTTTTCAGTCCCTTTCTTTGAGCAAAACCTAAATTCGACACTCTCTCTTCCTAAACTTACACTCTCTCTAAGATTTGATCTCCCTAGGGTGTGAATCTAGCCTAGGGCCTTTGTTAAAAAGATAGAGGGCGTTGAGAGCTTCGATTTAATCTGAAAAAGTTTGGATTTGGAGCAAGTTGATCTTGGAGTCTTCATCTCCTTTTGGGCTAAAACTTCAAGGTAGGGATATCCTACTCCTCTCTATGGGTTTTGTCTTTGAATTTTGGTATTTTGAGATGTTGGGCTTGGTTTGGTAATTTTGTGAAAGTCTGGGGCTTTTGTGCAATTATACGAAAGTTGGGGTTTTATTCATAATAAACCTAGATGCATGTTAGGCATGAAAAAAATGGAATGATTGTTGAATCATTGATGAAAATGGGACCTAAGGGTTGAAATGGTAATTATGGAAAATGGCCTAATTACATTGTTTAATTAATTGGGATAATTAATTGGTGAGAAATGAGGAGATGAAATGTTGATTGAATATCCATTTGTGCATTTATTTTCAGTTTAGAAATAACTGCTTTGGGCTATCGGTGGAGGATAGTCGTGATTGTTGTAGACAATGCATGATGATTAAGTAAACGGAAACTAATCAATAGAATGTGTCATGGAAGTTGACAGTTGATAGAATACATTAATTGTATGTATTGTGTGATTGTATATAGAACCAATGTGTTTATATACGTTATGTGTAGAGGAGGAGATAGGGGATGTACTCCGCGGTTTAGGGGAAGATAGGGGATGTACCTCTAAACCGGATAGGTATTGGGAGGAGATAGGGGATGAACTCCGTAGACAGAGCTCATATGCTTGTCTAGAGAAGTGAAGATAGAGCTCATATGCTTATCTTTGTGAAGTATGGATACAGCTTGTATGCTTATCTGTGGATATTGTTGATATACATATCTGTTGTAGAATGTGGATACAGCTTGTATGCTTATCTGTGGATATTGTTGATATACATATCTGTTGAGAATGTGAGATATAGTTTTTATACATATCTGTGGAAATGATAATAGAGCTAGCATGCTTATCTATTGAAAAGGGAAAATGAAAAGTAATTGGGACTTGTAAGTCGTTGACATAAATATGTAATTTATGTGATTGTATCAGTGTTGACCAACTATCAATTGCTAATGTTTTAGTCATTGTCCATGGTTGGTTTAGTGTATTTCTACTGGGCTGTGGCTCACCCTATATGGGAATATCATTTTCAGGTGCAGGAAGCATGCCACCTCCAAGGACATAGCTGGGAGGCTAGTGGCGGGCATAGTTTTGTCGTTTTACTTTTGATGTATTACATGTAATTTCAAGCCAAGGGCTTAATGTGTAAACGAGTTAGAACTCTTTGTTGTAACCAAGTGCTAACTTGGAAAGCTGTAAGCCCGTAGGGCATTTTGTTATGAGGTTAACATGTAATACTTATGTAATGGAACTCTAATGAATGAAAGAATGTGGTTAGTTTATATGTAAATGTATGCCTTATTAGATGGGTTTATTGTTGTTATTTTGAGGGCGTTACAACTTGGTATCAGAGCGTACCGGGTTCGAATACTTTGGGTACGTGGGAAGTGATTAGGATCACAATGGGTTTGTCTCGCTTGATAGAGACTTAGATGTGGTATCATATGCTATGTGCTTAAGTGATAACATGCTTATGTGACTATGTGGGTATGGGATTTAATTTCTGGGATGTTGATTGGATCCTTGAGTTTCTGGGAGTCTTGTTGGAAAAGCACTTGATCAATGCTGTTTCTAACCGGAACTCTAGTAACGTCTTGGGACTATCATTATCCGGAAATGAAATTCGTAAGTGCTTATGTGTTTATGTGCTTATGTGGAGTGAATTATACTTGTCCATGCATTAGGACGTGAGTGTTTAGTTTCGGCACACCTATGAATGTGCTAACGTTCTGTGTTACCTTTATTAGGATGTCAGGACGAGGAAGAGGTGCTAGGCGTAGTAGACCTGCGAGGCAGGAAGTACCGTCACAGGGTGAGATTCCGGCAGTGCAGGAGGGAGTGGGGCAGGCCAATGTGGCCGAACCAGTGGGTCAGCAGGCTATGGGTGCCTTGGCCAGAGAGATAGCAGGAGCTTTGGGTATTCTTAGAGCTGGGAATCAGGCAGCTGAGGCAGGGCCTTCTTTCTTGAAGAGGGAGTTCTTCCGGTGTAATCCGGACGAGTTTATCGGGGATCCTAAAGAGCCGCTTAAGGCAGATGAATGGCTCGAACAGACAACGAAGACGTTTGAGATGCTTGGCATCGAGGACGGAGCACTGAAAGTGACCTTGGCATCCTTCCAGCTGAAGGGAGATGCGGGTCAATGGTGGAAGTACGAGAAAGCTCGTGTTGGTGGTACTTGGGAGGCGTTTATAAATGCTTTTCAGGAGAGGTTTTTGTCTGCAGTAGCAAGGGAGAAGCTGAGAGATCAGTTTAGCCGGCTTAATCAGCAGGGCTTGTCAGTGGCCGAGTTTGAGGCTACTTTTACCAGTCTGTCTAGGTTTGCACCTGAACTGGTGGCGTCTGAGGAACGCCGTTGCTATGAGTTTGAGCGGAAGTTGAGGCGGGGCCTCAAGTTGAGAGTTGGTGGGTCCTATATCCGGGAGTATAGACACCTAGTGGACGCTGCAGCTCATATGGAGCTTATGATGCAGGAGGAGGATGAGGGGCAGAGAGGCTCCAAGAGGAGCCAGGATAGTCAGAGTGATGGCAGGAGGCAGAGGGGTTCTAACCCTCAGCAGTCGCAGGGTGGTGTTGCTAGATCGACCTTCCCAGTGCCGAGTGCAGGCTCCGGGAGAGGTGGTCAGGGGGATTTAACCTGTTACAAGTGTGGCTAGCTGGGTCACAAGGTTTCTGTTTGCCCGCAGAAGGGTGGAGGTCAGAAAGCTGCTTCTTCTTCAGCTAGACCGCCGAGTCAGAGTTTGGGCAGGGGGCAGCTCTTGACTTGTTATCAGTGTGGACAACCTGGGCACCTGAAAAGGTTTTGCCCACAGTTGAGTGCCACATCGGGAGCGTCTGGTTCTAGGCAGACGCAGGGTTTTTAGCCAGCTCAGTCTGTGCAGGCCTCGAGGGCCAATCCGGGAGTTTCGTCATCCCAGTCTGTGCAGCAGTCTTTTGCTCCGAGAGGTGAGCAGGTAGACCAGGGGCCTACGGGGCGCGTGTATGCCGTTACCGCGCAGGATTTAGTACCGGCTCCATCAGTAGTGAGAGGTACTTTTCTGTTTTGCAACTCGGTTGCTAATGTGTTGATAGACACGGGTGCATCTCATTCTTTTGTATCTGCTGCATTTGCATCTGTTTTGGAATTGGAGTTAGCACAGTTAGCATCTCCTATTTGTGTGGTATCGCCTTTGGGCGGTGAGTTGATCCTGAAACAGGGTGTTAGAGGATGTGATATTGAGGTCACCGATTATAGGCTTCCTTTTCCGTTTGTTGTCATGCCCATGAAGGGTTTTGATGTTATTTTGGGTATGGACTGGCTATCGTCATACCGGGCTGTTATTGATTGCTACCGCCAGAGGGTCACGTTATGTACCTTGAGCGGGGAGTGGTTCCATTTCTTGGGAGACCGGGTTGGTAGTGTTTTGCCACCGGGGTATGACTCGCGAGGGCGAAGTGAGCTTAGTAGTCTACTAGCCAGCTTTGAGAGTGGTGAGAGTGGTGAGACCCAGGTTGTGTTACCGAGGGTGGTTTGTGAGTATTCAGATGTCTTTCCCAAAGATCTTGTTAGTTTGCCACCTCACCGAGAGATAGAGTTCTCTATTGATTTAGTGCCTGGTACGGCGCCGATTTCTATGGCACTTTACCGTTTTGCTCCAGCAGAGTTGGTTGAGTTGAAAGTTCAGCTCCAGGAATTGCTAGATAAGGGTTTTGTTCGCCCTAGTGTTTCGCCGTGGGGAGCACCGGCCCTCTTTGTTAAAAAGAAAGATGGTGCCTTGAGACTATGTATTGACTATCGGAAGTTGAATCGGGCAACGGTTAAGAATAAGTATCCTATGCCCCGTATAGATGATTTGTTTGACCAGTTGAAGGGTTCCCGTTGTTTCTCTAAGATAGACTTGAGATCGGGTTACCATCAGTTGAGGGTCAGGGAGGAGGATGTTTCTAAGACAGCATTCCGTACGCAGTATGGCCATTACGAGTTTCTGGTGATGCCATTTGGGCTTACCAATGCACCGGCAGTCTTTATGGACTTGATGAACCGGATTTTCCGGGAGTTCTTAGACCGATTTGTGGTCGTCTTCGTGGACGACATTCTTATTTATTCGCCTACTGAGGAGGAGCACGAGGAACACTTGAGAGTGGTGCTTGAATTGCTTAGAGCCCATAGGCTATATGCCAAGTTTGGGAAGTGTGAGTTCTGGCTGAGGGAAGTCAAATTCTTAGGCCACGTGGTATCCGGGAATGGGAGATGTTGGGGGCACTTGGCGAGTTTGATTTGCTACTGGGCGAATCTGTTGAGACTGCGGCTTTGTTTTCTGTTGTTGCGCAGCCTACACTTTTGATTAGAGTGTTAGAGGCACAGAGAGGTGACCTTGAGGTAGAATCCCTCCGAGAGAAGATCTCCAGTGGGACAGTTGAGAAAGGTTTGACGGTGTATCCCGACCTGAGTGTGAGATACCGAGACCGTTTGTTTGTACCGGAGTCTTGCCGTGAGGAAGTACTCCGAGAGTTTCACCATTCGCGCCTTGCGGTGCATCCGGGAGGCACCAAAATGTATCAGGATTTGGGTCGCCAGTTTTGGTGGCGGGGTATGAAAAGAGATGTGGCTGTTTTCGTATCGAAGTGCCTTACTTGCCAGCAAGTGAAGGCCGAGCATCAGAGGCCAGCGGGTTTGTTGCAACCCTTGCCTATTGCCGAGTGGAAATGGGAACATGTCACTATGGACTTCGTTGTAGGTCTTCCGAGGACTCAACGGGGTAGTGATGCTATTTGGGTGGTTGTAGACCGGTTGACTAAGTCGGCGCACTTTATTCCTATGCGCGTGAGAGATTCGGTAGATCATCTTGCCGATTTGTATATTCGGGACGTAGTGAGATTGCACGGGGTCCCAGTGACGATCGTCTCAGATAGAGATCCTCGTTTTACTGCTAGGTTGTGGCAGAGTTTGCAGAGTGCCTTGGGCACTAAGTTGACCTTTAGTACGGCTTATCATCCTCAGACTGACGGGCAGTCCGAGCGTACTATTCAGATCCTCGAGGATATGCTTCGGGGTTGTGTCCTGGACTTCAGTGCGACGTGGGAGAGGCACTTGCCATTGGTAGAGTTTGCCTACAACAACAGTTTTCAGTCTAGCATCGGTATGGCACCGTTTGAGGCCTTGTATGGCCGACCGTGTAGGTCTCCAGTTTGTTGGGCCGAGGTGGGTGATGCACCTTTGTTGGGTCCGGAGTTGGTGAGGGAGACGACGGAGAAATTTGAACTTATCCGTAGGAGGCTTGTTACAGCCCAGAGTCGACAAAAGAGTTATGCCGACCGTAGGAGGAGGCCTTTGGCGTTTGAGGTAGGTGATCATGTCTTTCTGAAGATATCACCTAGGCGAGGCTTGATGAGGTTTGGGAAGAGTGGGAATTTATCCCCTCGGTTTATTGGTCCTTTTGAGATCCTTGAGAGGATAGGTGAGGTTGCTTATCGGTTAGCCTTACCGCCGCAGTTGTCCGGAGTGCATGACGTGTTTCATGTGAGTATGCTTCGGAAGTACGAACCAGATCCATCACATGTGTTGGATTGGACCGATTTAGAGGTAGATGAGGATGCCTCGTATGAGGAGAGACCGGTTCGGGTCTTGGATAGGCGGGATCAGGTCCTGCGTGGCAAGACCATTCCTTTGGTGAAAGTCTTGTGGAAACATCACGGAGTGGAGGAAGCCACTTGGGAACGTGAGTTGGAAGTCCGAGAGAAATATCCGGACTTGTTTATTGATATGTAATTTTGTATTTAAATTTTACATTTGGTTGAACTTAAGAGCTTTTATATATGTCTTAAGTTGTGAAACATTGAAAATGTTTTGGTTATTGGAAGTATGTTTTGGAACTTGCCTCATATGGAAGTTGAATGTAACATTATAGGTGTTAAGTATATTGTTGACATTGGAAAGTTAGTGCATAATGTTGATGCATGTTAATAATACATATGTTGTTTACATATTGTGATATGTCTCTTGTTAAAGGGATGGGATGACCGATAATGGGTCGAATTGTTGAATGTTAAATTGTAACATTGTTCAAAATGGAGGAAAACCTGTTTTTGAAAACTTGTGCTTAATTTCGGGGACGAAATTCTTTAAGGGGGGGAGGTTATAGCGATCCCGGATTTACCCTTGTTGTACAGTGATCCGGACATGTGTCCGTGAATGTTGGTAGTTGTTTATTTTCTAGTTTGCATCCTCTTTACTTTGTATATTGGGTTATGGGATGTGTTGGGCAGGTTTGTACAGGTTGGTTGTGCTTGGGAGCCTAGTGTTGCTGCCCAGATTTTTGGTCCTTCGCTCGAGCGAGGAGTTTGTCGCTCGAGCGAGCGTGGTGTTGCACCTGGTTCTGGACCTGAGAGTTGTAGTTTCTGGCTCGAGCGAGCTTTTCGTGGCTCGAGCGGTCTGGGTTTTTCTTCGCTCGATCGAGAACTTCTTGGCTCGAGCGAGAGTTTTCTGTGTCTGGTCGCTCGAGCGACCAATCCTTCGCTCGAGCGAGAGTGTTTTATATCAGCGGACAGCAGCGTCTTAAACATCACTTTTTCAGTCCCTTTCTTTGAGCAAAACCTAAATTCGACACTCTCTCTTCCTAAACTTACACTCTCTCTAAGATTTGATCTCCCTAGGGTGTGAATCTAGCCTAGGGCCTTTGTTAAAAAGATAGAGGGCGTTGAGAGCTTCGATTTAATCTGAAAAAGTTTGGATTTGGAGCAAGTTGATCTTGGAGTCTTCATCTCCTTTTGGGCTAAAACTTCAAGGTAGGGATATCCTACTCCTCTCTATGGGTTTTGTCTTTGAATTTTGGTATTTTGAGATGTTGGGCTTGGTTTGGTAATTTTGTGAAAGTTTGGGGCTTTTGTGCAATTATACGAAAGTTGGGGTTTTATTCATAATAAACCTAGATGCATGTTAGGCATGAAAAAAATGGAATGATTGTTGAATCATTGATGAAAATGGGACCTAAGGGTTGAAATGGTAATTATGGAAAATGGCCTAATTACATTGTTTAATTAATTGGGATAATTAATTGGTGAGAAATGAGGAGATGAAATGTTGATTGAATATCCATTTGTGCATTTATTTTCAGTTTAGAAATAACTGCTTTGGGCTATCGGTGGAGGATAGTCGTGATTGTTGTAGACAATGCATGATGATTAAGTAAACGGAAACTAATCAATAGAATGTGTCATGGAACTTGACAGTTGATAGAATACATTAATTGTATGTATTGTGTGATTGTATATAGAACCAATGTGTTTATATACGTTATGTGTAGAGGAGGAGATAGGGGATGTACTCCGCGGTTTAGGGGAAGATAGGGGATGTACCTCTAAACCGGATAGGTATTGGGAGGAGATAGGGGATGAACTCCGTAGACAGAGCTCATATGCTTGTCTAGAGAAGTGAAGATAGAGCTCATATGCTTATCTTTGTGAAGTATGAATACAGCTTGTATGCTTATCTGTGGATATTGTTGATATACATATCTGTTGTAGAATGTGGATACAGCTTGTATGCTTATCTGTGGATATTGTTGATATACATATCTGTTGAGAATGTGAGATATAGTTTTTATACATATCTGTGGAAATGATAATAGAGCTAGCATGCTTATCTATTGAAAAGGGAAAATGAAAAGTAATTGGGACTTGTAAGTCGTTGACATAAATATGTAATTTATGTGATTGTATCAGTGTTGACCAACTATCAATTGCTAATGTTTTAGTCATTGTCCATGGTTGGTTTAGTGTATTTCTACTGGGCTGTGGCTCACCCTATATGGGAATATCATTTTCAGGTGCAGGAAGCATGCCACCTCCAAGGACATAGCTGGGAGGCTAGTGGCGGGCATAGTTTTGTCGTTTTACTTTTGATGTATTACATGTAATTTCAAGCCAAGGGCTTAATGTATAAACGAGTTAGAACTCTTTGTTGTAACCAAGTGTTAACTTGGAAAGCTGTAAGCCCGTAGGGCATTTTGTTATGAGGTTAACATGTAATACTTATGTAATGGAACTCTAATGAATGAAAGAATGTGGTTAGTTTATATGTAAATGTATGCCTTATTAGATGGGTTTATTGTTGTTATTTTGAGGGCGTTACAACTTGGTATCAGAGCGTACCGGGTTCGAATACTTTGGGTACGTGGGAAGTGATTAGGATCACAATGGGTTTGTCTCGCTTGATAGAGACTTAGATGTGGTATCATATGCTATGTGCTTAAGTGATAACATGCTTATGTGACTATGTGGGTATGGGATTTAATTTCTGGGATGTTGATTGGATCCTTGAGTTTCTGGGAGTCTTGTTGGAAAAGCACTTGATCAATGCTGTTTCTAACCGGAACTCTAGTAACGTCTTGGGACTATCATTATCCGGAAATGAAATTCGTAAGTGCTTATGTGTTTATGTGCTTATGTGGAGTGAATTATACTTGTCCATGCATTAGGACGTGAGTGTTTAGTTTCGGCACACCTATGAATGTGCTAACGTTCTGTGTTACCTTTATTAGGATGTCAGGACGAGGAAGAGGTGCTAGGCGTAGTAGACCTGCGAGGCAGGAAGTACCGTCACAGGGTGAGATTCCGGCAGTGCAGGAGGGAGTGGGGCAGGCCAATGTGGCCGAACCAGTGGGTCAGCAGGCTATGGGTGCCTTGGCCAGAGAGATAGCAGGAGCTTTGGGTATTCTTAGAGCTGGGAATCAGGCAGCTGAGGCAGGGCCTTCTTTCTTGAAGAGGGAGTTCTTCCGGTGTAATCCGGACGAGTTTATCGGGGATCCTAAAGAGCCGCTTAAGGCAGATGAATGGCTCGAACAGACAACGAAGACGTTTGAGATGCTTGGCATCGAGGACGGAGCACTGAAAGTGACCTTGGCATCCTTCCAGCTGAAGGGAGATGCGGGTCAATGGTGGAAGTACGAGAAAGCTCGTGTTGGTGGTACTTGGGAGGCGTTTATAAATGCTTTTCAGGAGAGGTTTTTGTCTGCAGTAGCAAGGGAGAAGCTGAGAGATCAGTTTAGCCAGCTTAATCAGCAGGGCTTGTCAGTGGCCGAGTTTGAGGCTACTTTTACCAGTCTGTCTAGGTTTGCACCTGAACTGGTCGCGTCTGAGGAACGCCGTTGCTATGAGTTTGAGCGGAAGTTGAGGCGGGGCCTCAAGTTGAGAGTTGGTGGGTCCTATATCCGGGAGTATAGACACCTAGTGGACGCTGCAGCTCATATGGAGCTTATGATGCAGGAGGAGGATGAGGGGCAGAGAGGCTCCAAGAGGAGCCAGGATAGTCAGAGTGATGGCAGGAGGCAGAGGGGTTCTAACCCTCAGCAGTCGCAGGGTGGTGTTGCTAGATCGACCTTCCCAGTGCCGAGTGCAGGCTCTGGGAGAGGTGGTCAGGGGGATTTAACCTGTTACAAGTGTGGCTAGCTGGGTCACAAGGTTTCTGTTTGCCCGCAGAAGGGTGGAGGTCAGAAAGCTGCTTCTTCTTCAGCTAGACCGCCGAGTCAGAGTTTGGGCAGGGGGCAGCTCTTGACTTGTTATCAGTGTGGACAACCTGGGCACCTGAAAAGGTTTTGCCCACAGTTGAGTGCCACATCGGGAGCGTCTGGTTCTAGGCAGACGCAGGGTTTTCAGCCAGCTCAGTCTGTGCAGGCCTCGAGGGCCAATCCGGGAGTTTCGTCATCCCAGTCTGTGCAGCAGTCTTTTGCTCCGAGAGGTGAGTAGGTAGACCAGGGGCCTACGGGGCGCGTGTATGCCGTTACCGCGCAGGATTTAGTACCGGCTCCATCAGTAGTGAGAGGTACTTTTCTGTTTTGCAACTCGGTTGCTAATGTGTTGATAGACACGGGTGCATCTCATTCTTTTGTATCTGCTGCATTTGCATCTGTTTTGGAATTGGAGTTAGCACAGTTAGCATCTCCTATTTGTGTGGTATCGCCTTTGGGCGGTGAGTTGATCCTGAAACAGGGTGTTAGAGGATGTGATATTGAGGTCACCGATTATAGGCTTCCTTTTCCGTTTGTTGTCATGCCCATGAAGGGTTTTGATGTTATTTTGGGTATGGACTGGCTATCGTCATACCGGGCTGTTATTGATTGCTACCGCCAGAGGGTCACGTTATGTACCTTGAGCGGGGAGTGGTTCCATTTCTTGGGAGACCGGGTTGGTAGTGTTTTGCCACCGGGGTATGACTCGCGAGGGCGAAGTGAGCTTAGTAGTCTACTAGCCAGCTTTGAGAGTGGTGAGAGTGGTGAGACCCAGGTTGTGTTACCGAGGGTGGTTTGTGAGTATTCGGATGTCTTTCCCGAAGATCTTGTTAGTTTGCCACCTCACCGAGAGATAGAGTTCTCTATTGATTTCGTGCCTGGTACGGCGCCGATTTCTATGGCACCTTACCGTTTTGCTCCAGCAGAGTTGGTTGAGTTGAAAGTTCAGCTCCAGGAATTGCTAGATAAGGGTTTTGTTCGCCCTAGTGTTTCGCCGTGGGGAGCACCGGCCCTCTTTGTTAAAAAGAAAGATGGTGCCTTGAGACTGTGTATTGACTATCGGAAGTTGAATCGGGCAACGGTTAAGAATAAGTATCCTATGCCCCGTATAGATGATTTGTTTGACCAGTTGAAGGGTTCCCGTTGTTTCTCTAAGATAGACTTGAGATCGGGTTACCATCAGTTGAGGGTCAGGGAGGAGGATGTTTCTAAGACAGCATTCCGTACGCAGTATGGCCATTACGAGTTTCTGGTGATGCCATTTGGGCTTACCAATGCACCGGCAGTCTTTATGGACTTGATGAACCGGATTTTCCGGGAGTTCTTAGACCGATTTGTGGTCGTCTTCGTGGACGACATTCTTATTTATTCGCCTACTGAGGAGGAGCACGAGGAACACTTGAGAGTGGTGCTTGAATTGCTTAGAGCCCATAGGCTATATGCCAAGTTTGGGAAGTGTGAGTTCTGGCTGAGGGAAGTCAAATTCTTAGGCCACGTGGTATCCGGGAATGGGAGATGTTGGGGGCACTTGGCGAGTTTGATTTGCTACTGGGCGAATCTGTTGAGACTGCGGCTTTGTTTTCTGTTGTTGCGCAGCCTACACTTTTGATTAGAGTGTTAGAGGCACAGAGAGGTGACCTTGAGGTAGAATCCCTCCGAGAGAAGATCTCCAGTGGGACAGTTGAGAAAGGTTTGACGGTGTATCCCGACCTGAGTGTGAGATACCGAGACCGTTTGTTTGTACCGGAGTCTTGCCGTGAGGAAGTACTCCGAGAGTTTCACCATTCGCGCCTTGCGGTGCATCCGGGAGGCACCAAAATGTATCAGGATTTGGGTCGCCAGTTTTGGTGGCGGGGTATGAAAAGAGATGTGGCTGTTTTCGTATCGAAGTGCCTTACTTGCCAGCAAGTGAAGGCCGAGCATCAGAGGCCAGCGGGTTTGTTGCAACCCTTGCCTATTGCCGAGTGGAAATGGGAACATGTCACTATGGACTTCGTTGTAGGTCTTCCGAGGACTCAACGGGGTAGTGATGCTATTTGGGTGGTTGTAGACCGGTTGACTAAGTCGGCGCACTTTATTCCTATGCGCGTGAGAGATTCGGTAGATCATCTTGCCGATTTGTATATTCGGGACGTAGTGAGATTGCACGGGGTCCCAGTGACGATCGTCTCAGATAGAGATCCTCGTTTTACTGCTAGGTTGTGGCAGAGTTTGCAGAGTGCCTTGGGCACTAAGTTGACCTTTAGTACGGCTTATCATCCTCAGACTGACGGGCAGTCCGAGCGTACTATTCAGATCCTCGAGGATATGCTTCGGGGTTGTGTCCTGGACTTCAGTGCGACGTGGGAGAGGCACTTGCCATTGGTAGAGTTTGCCTACAACAACAGTTTTCAGTCTAGCATCGGTATGGCACCGTTTGAGGCCTTGTATGGCCGACCGTGTAGGTCTCCAGTTTGTTGGGCCGAGGTGGGTGATGCACCTTTGTTGGGTCCGGAGTTGGTGAGGGAGACGACGGAGAAATTTGAACTTATCCGTAGGAGGCTTGTTACAGCCCAGAGTCGACAAAAGAGTTATGCCGACCGTAGGAGGAGGCCTTTGGCGTTTGAGGTAGGTGATCATGTCTTTCTGAAGATATCACCTAGGCGAGGCTTGATGAGGTTTGGGAAGAGTGGGAATTTATCCCCTCGGTTTATTGGTCCTTTTGAGATCCTTGAGAGGATAGGTGAGGTTGCTTATCGGTTAGCCTTACCGCCGCAGTTGTCCGGAGTGCATGACGTGTTTCATGTGAGTATGCTTCGGAAGTACGAACCAGATCCATCACATGTGTTGGATTGGACCGATTTAGAGGTAGATGAGGATGCCTCGTATGAGGAGAGACCGGTTCGGGTCTTGGATAGGCGGGATCAGGTCCTGCGTGGCAAGACCATTCCTTTGGTGAAAGTCTTGTGGAAACATCACGGAGTGGAGGAAGCCACTTGGGAACGTGAGTTGGAAGTCCGAGAGAAATATCCGGACTTGTTTATTGATATGTAATTTTGTATTTAAATTTTACATTTGGTTGAACTTAAGAGCTTTTATATATGTCTTAAGTTGTGAAACATTGAAAATGTTTTGGTTATTGGAAGTATGTTTTGGAACTTGCCTCATATGGAAGTTGAATGTAACATTATAGGTGTTAAGTATATTGTTGACATTGGAAAGTTAGTGCATAATGTTGATGCATGTTAATAATACATATGTTGTTTACATATTGTGATATGTCTCTTGTTAAAGGGATGGGATGACCGATAATGGGTCGAATTGTTGAATGTTAAATTGTAACATTGTTCAAAATGGAGGAAAACCTGTTTTTGAAAACTTGTGCTTAATTTCGGGGACGAAATTCTTTAAGGGGGGGAGGTTATAGCGATCCCGGATTTACCCTTGTTGTACAGTGATCCGGACATGTGTCCGTGAATGTTGGTAGTTGTTTATTTTCTAGTTTGCATCCTCTTTACTTTGTATATTGGGTTATGGGATGTGTTGGGCAGGTTTGTACAGGTTGGTTGTGCTTGGGAGCCTAGTGTTGCTGCCCAGATTTTTGGTCCTTCGCTCGAGCGAGGAGTTTGTCGCTCGAGCGAGCGTGGTGTTGCACCTGGTTCTGGACCTGAGAGTTGTAGTTTCTGGCTCGAGCGAGCTTTTCGTGGCTCGAGCGGTCTGGGTTTTTCTTCGCTCGATCGAGAACTTCTTGGCTCGAGCGAGAGTTTTCTGTGTCTGGTCGCTCGAGCGACCAATCCTTCGCTCGAGCGAGAGTGTTTTATATCAGCGGACAGCAGCGTCTTAAACATCACTTTTTCAGTCCCTTTCTTTGAGCAAAACCTAAATTCGACACTCTCTCTTCCTAAACTTACACTCTCTCTAAGATTTGATCTCCCTAGGGTGTGAATCTAGCCTAGGGCCTTTGTTAAAAAGATAGAGGGCGTTGAGAGCTTCGATTTAATCTGAAAAAGTTTGGATTTGGAGCAAGTTGATCTTGGAGTCTTCATCTCCTTTTGGGCTAAAACTTCAAGGTAGGGATATCCTACTCCTCTCTATGGGTTTTGTCTTTGAATTTTGGTATTTTGAGATGTTGGGCTTGGTTTGGTAATTTTGTGAAAGTCTGGGGCTTTTGTGCAATTATACGAAAGTTGGGGTTTTATTCATAATAAACCTAGATGCATGTTAGGCATGAAAAAAATGGAATGATTGTTGAATCATTGATGAAAATGGGACCTAAGGGTTGAAATGGTAATTATGGAAAATGGCCTAATTACATTGTTTAATTAATTGGGATAATTAATTGGTGAGAAATGAGGAGATGAAATGTTGATTGAATATCCATTTGTGCATTTATTTTCAGTTTAGAAATAACTGCTTTGGGCTATCGGTGGAGGATAGTCGTGATTGTTGTAGACAATGCATGATGATTAAGTAAACGGAAACTAATCAATACAATGTGTCATGGAACTTGACAGTTGATAGAATACATTAATTGTATGTATTGTGTGATTGTATATAGAACCAATGTGTTTATATACGTTATGTGTAGAGGAGGAGATAGGGGATGTACTCCGCGGTTTAGGGGAAGATAGGGGATGTACCTCTAAACCGGATAGGTATTGGGAGGAGATAGGGGATGAACTCCGTAGACAGAGCTCATATGCTTGTCTAGAGAAGTGAAGATAGAGCTCATATGCTTATCTTTGTGAAGTATGGATACAGCTTGTATGCTTATCTGTGGATATTGTTGATATACATATCTGTTGTAGAATGTGGATACAGCTTGTATGCTTATCTGTGGATATTGTTGATATACATATCTGTTGAGAATGTGAGATATAGTTTTTATACATATCTGTGGAAATGATAATAGAGCTAGCATGCTTATCTATTGAAAAGGGAAAATGAAAAGTAATTGGGACTTGTAAGTCGTTGACATAAATATGTAATTTATGTGATTGTATCAGTGTTGACCAACTATCAATTGCTAATGTTTTAGTCATTGTCCATGGTTGGTTTAGTGTATTTCTACTGGGCTGTGGCTCACCCTATATGGGAATATCATTTTCAGGTGCAGGAAGCATGCCACCTCCAAGGACATAGCTGGGAGGCTAGTGGCGGGCATAGTTTTGTCGTTTTACTTTTGATGTATTACATGTAATTTCAAGCCAAGGGCTTAATGTGTAAACGAGTTAGAACTCTTTGTTGTAACCAAGTGTTAACTTGGAAAGCTGTAAGCCCGTAGGGCATTTTGTTATGAGGTTAACATGTAATACTTATGTAATGGAACTCTAATGAATGAAAGAATGTGGTTAGTTTATATGTAAATGTATGTCTTATTAGATGGGTTTATTGTTGTTATTTTGAGGGCGTTACAATAGTTCATCCAAACTGCAACAAAATGTGTTGACTTGGTTAATCTATCAACAACAACCCACACTGCATCGTGATTACTACTAGTACGAGGTAATCCACACACGAAGTCCATGGTAACATGATCCCACTTCCACTCCGGTATAGGTAAGGGTTGTAGTTTCCCCGCAGGTTTCTGATGTTCTACTTTAACCTGTTGACACACCAAACACTGAGCCACAAATTCTGCAATATCTCCCTTTATACCATTCCACCAAAAATGTTCATAAAGATCCCGATACATCTTAGTACTTCCAGGATGAATGCTATAACTATAACTAGAACTATGTGCCTCCGTCATAATCTCTTTCCTCAAATCACCACCAACAGGAACAAAAATTCGGCCACAGAATCTAAGCAGCCCATCATCACTAACCACAAAGCCTACATGCTTACCCTCTACCATCTCTCCTTTAATACGCTCACACTGGGGGTCAATCTCTTGAGCTAAACGAATCCGTTCTCTCAAGGTCAGTTGAACTATCAATTGACTATAATAAGCCCTATCACCAGGCATAACCACCTCAAGCCTCAAACGTCTAATGTCTTCCACCAAACAACTCTCAATAGACAAAGCAGCTACATCTCCAACTGCTAATTTCCTACACAAGGCATCTACCACCACATTTGGCTTTCCCGGATAATACAAAATATTCACATCGTATCTTTTAACAACTCAAGCCATCTTTTTTTTTTTTTTTTTTTTGCCTCAAATTTAGTTCCTTCTATGTGAAAATATACTTCAAACTCTTATGATCAGTATAAATCTCACACGACTCTCCATACAAATAATGTCGCCAGCTCTTAAGAGCGAAAATCACTATTGCTAACTCCAAGTCGTGCGTAGGATAATTTCTCTCATGTACTTTCAACTGTTGTGATGTATAAGTAATCTTCTTCCTATGCTGCATGGGCACACATCCTAAACCCTATCGTGAAGCATCGCTATAAATCACAAAACCACCACCATCAGTAGATAAGGCAAGGATTGGAGTTGATGTCAACCTCTGATTAAACTCTTGGAAGCTACACTCACAATCATCATTCCACTAAAACTTGACCCCTTTCCTAGTGAGATTGGTAAGTGGCAAAGCAATACGGGAGAATCCTTCCACAAACCGTCTATAATAACCAGCAAGCCCTAGAAGCTATGTACCTCCATCACCGAAGTAGGTCGTGGCCAATCAACAATTGCTGCTACCTTTGTGCTATCCACAAATACCCCATCTTTACCCACACATGACCCAAAAAGAATACACTGCTCAACTAGAATTCACATTTCTTAAATTTTGCATACAGTCTCTTCTCTCTAAGGATCTAAAATACTACCCTCAAGTATTGCTCACGCACTGCTTTACTCCTCGAATAAATTAGGATATCATCAATAAACACCACCAAAAATTTATCCAGTTGCGGTTTAAATGCTCTGTTCATCAAATCCATGAATGCGGCGGGTGCATTTGTGAGACCGAAAGGTATCACCAAGAACTCAAAATGCCTATAACGGGTTCTAAAAGCGGTCTTGAGAATATCTTCATCCTTACTTTCAACTAGTGATAGCCTAACCTCAAGTTAATCTTAGAGAATACCTAAGCTCCCTGAAATCGGTCCAACAGATCATCAATGTGTGGCAAAGGATACCTATTCTTCACTGTGACTTTGTTCAGTTCTCTATAATCAATACACAATCTCATAGAACCATCATTCTTCTTCACAAACAACACAAGTGCTCTCCAAGGTGAAACACTAGGCCTAATAAAACCTTTGTCTAACAACTCCTATAACTGAGTTCGTAACTCCCTCAACTCCAACGACGCCATTCTATAGGGCACTTTAGAAATAAGTGTCGTGTCAGGGACCAAGTTAATGGAAAATTCTACCTCACGATCTAGAGGAAGTCTAGGTAGATCCTTTAGAAAAACATCAACACATCACTTACTACAGGCAACTCCTCTAACTTCTACTCTGGTTGTTCGATACTCACCACACAAGCTAAATAATCATGACACCGTTTACTTAACATTCGATTAGCCTAAAGGAAAGAAGTAAAATAGATAGAAGACCCTTTCCTATCTCCCTAAAAGAAAAACTCAAGTTGCCTTGGCATAGCAAAAACTAACCTCTTTCTAAACCAATCAACAGAGGCGTGATGCTTCGTCAACAAATCCATACTCAAAATCACATCAAAATCCTTCACCTCTAAGGAAATCAAATCCACCAGAACAATCCTACCATCCAAGTTTACCTCACAAGATCTACATACATCTCCTAACACTACTATTTCTCCTAATGGAGTACACATGGTAATACAAACATCTAAACGACCACAAGGAAAAGACAATCCAAATAGATATCTAGGTACTAACTCTTAACCTCCAAAATTAAATCAAGAAAGATTCAACACAAGTTTAAACAAAACTAACTTAACCAAACACTACTAAGGACTATAGGGACTCGGACCTCGTCTAAATGATGAAATGCAAGATATGTAACTCGATAAACTGCAGCTCTGATACCACAATTGTCACACCCCAAATCCGGGCATGACCGGCCGTGGCCCACAGGGACTTAGCCCAAGGCACACATAAGCCTAAACACGAATCCAATCACATTGAACAACTGAACAATAGTCCAATAATAAATAACCAAAACTCAATCCAGACATGTCACAATTATAAACGGCAAAATCAACCGTAATAAAAAACCATCCAAACTTATGGGATAATAACAACCCACATATCAAAAATAATCCTAAATGAACTTCGATAAGAATAATATAAATATGCACAAACTTGACATAACACTCTAAACTAAAGGAATGCCCTAGAGGTCCATGCAATTGAGTCCCCGCTACGCCATGAGTCCACTCTAAGTCCTTCTAACACCTGGAAATGGTAACAACTAAGTCAGCTGATAGCTCAGTGAGTAGCAACATGGATAGTAAATACAGTTTTGAAAACAGGGTTCAATTCCAAAATAAGATATATATCACAGAAACTAGATTGGCATACAGTTTGGTAAATACAATCTGTTTCAAAAAGAAGGTTCCACAATTCAACACTTAAAATACTCATGTCTCGCATGAACATGATAAACGACATTTTTCACTTAAAACTCACCTGGAAACGAAATAATATAATCCTCGAATAGAGTATGAAAGTCCAACTAGTGCCCTGAACCAATATGAAAACTACACGTCACTGCTAATTTAAAAATACTAAAGAATACGAACTGAGTAACCCCAAACTAAAGCGCACTAACACGGCTCAACCCAACTCACCGTTACTCTTAAATATTACCTAAGTTCATGTTCTTCAAGGTTTAAAATCACCCAAGACATGGGTTTCGGTCAAAACTTAATTAATTGTGACTTTAAGATAAAACAGAATTTCAAACAAGCCTTCCCAACCTATTCGCTAACTTTGAAAATTACAAAACCCACTCCACGCTATTCGTAAAAATTTCAATAACCTCCAGATATGATCTAATGTATCCTAAGTTTCAAACCCAAATGGTTTCACTTGATTTGCTTATCAAAATAATTATCTACAATTTATTATATCCAAACAGGTTGTTTTCTGCAGCACTTTAAAGAAATTGACGGTTCTCTTAATATACACGAGCAATCAATGCAAGGCCAAAAATGTACGAAACTAGACTCGTAACCGGTTCAAATGACACTAATTTGATAATTTTTGGATTTATACCCAAAGAGAACAACACTCCCGAATTCACTATTTCGGACTGGTTTCCCGGACAGATTTGAATACCTCAATTTATATGGATTTTGACTCCCAAAAATTATGAAAAAATTCAGATATACAATTCAATATGTAGTTGATCTACTGTAAAAATTTCAGTTCAAAATTCATCTGTTTGATATGGTTTCTTGATTTTTAAAGTTTGTGATTCTGTGCAGAATTTTTGGACTAAGAATTACACCATTCTTTATACATGAATTTAACTCCTCAAATTTCTTAACAGTATATATATATATATACAAAATACATAAACCTACAACTTCTCCATCAATGATCTAAATAATAATAGAGTAAGAATAAAGAACAAAAACAAAGAAAAAAAAAAAAGAAGAAAGATACCTACCACACCCAAAAATTACTCCTTGATTGCAACCCCCTTTTTTCGTCTTCTTTTCTCTCAAACTTCTTCCTCCCCGTGGCTATTGTGGCTGCTGCTATAGAATGTATTAGGAACCTAGGGTTTTTCTTTTCTTTTCTTTGTTATACATAACATAAATGACTCTAGACAAAAATGTCCTTTGTTTTATTTTATTTTATTTTATCTCTCCATTAATTTAAATAAAATACAACTACTATTAGATCAAAATATGCTTACTAATTTGACACTAAATTTTATTTTTTTTTTTATTTATTTTTTTTAAGTAATAAATCTTGCCTTTAAATTGAAGACTTTCACCATAAATTTATTTTAGGTTTTAAAATTAATTAAAAGATCCTCCAATAATATTTAATTTGCATTTTAGGTTTTACCATCAAAATATTTGAGATTGTAATATTATTATTATTATTTACTTAATTTTTATATTCGGGTTCTCACATGCGTTCTGCATGCATTTGGTCGCGCGATCTTGCGCACCTCATCGCACTGTTTTGTTCACATTACTTGCATTTTGCATGCATTTTATCGCGCTATTTTGCGCATCGCGCTATTTTGCATTGTGACCATTACTTGCATTTTCCATGCATTTTATCGCGCTATCTTGCGCACCTCATCGCACAGTTTTGTGCACATTACTTGCGTTTTGCATGCACTTTGTAGCGCTATCCTGCGCACCTCATCGCACTGTTTTGTTCTCATTACTTGCATTTTGCATGCATTTTATCGCGCTATTTTGCGCATCGCGCTATTTTGCTTTGTGACCATTACTTGCATTTTCCATGCATTTTATCGCGCTATCTTGCGCACCTCATCGCAATGTTTTGTGCACACTACTTACATTTTGCATGCATTTTATCGCGCAATCTTGCGCACCTCATCGCACTGTTTTCTTCACATTACTTGCTTTTTACATGGGTTTTATCGCGCAATTTCGCGCATCGCGCTATTTTGCACTGTGACCATTACTTGCAGTTTCCATGCATTTTATCGCGCTATCTTGCGCACCTCATCGCACTGTTTTGCGCACATTACTTGCGTTTTGCATGCATTTTGTCGCGCTAGCTTGCGCACCTCATCGCACTGTTTTGTTCACATTACTTGCATTTTGCATGCATTTTATCACGCTATTTTGCGCATCACGTTATTTTGCACTGTGACCATTACTTGCATTTTCCATGAATTTTATCGCGCTATCTTGCGCAACTCATCGCACTGTTTTGTGCACACTACTTGCGTTTCGCATGCATTTTGTCGCGCTATCTAGCGCACCTCATCACACTATTTTGTTCACATTACTTGCATTTTGCATGCATTTTGTCGCGCTATTTTGCACATCGCGCTATTTTGCACTGTGACCATTACTCGCATTTTCCATGCATTTTATCGCGCTATCTTGCACACCTCATCGCACTATTTTGCGCACATTACTTGCGTTTTGCATGCATTTTGTCGCGCTATCTTGCACACCTCATCGCACTGTTTTGTTCACATTACTTGCATTTTGCATGAATTTTCTCGCGCTATTTTGCGCATCGCGCTATTTTGCACTGTGGCCATTACTTGCATTTTCCATGCTTTTTATCGCGCTATCTTGCGCACCTCATCGCACTGTTTTGTGCACATTCCTTGCGTTTTGCATGCATTTTGTCGCGTTATCTTGCGCACCTCATCGCACTGTTTTGTTCACATTACTTGCATTTTGCATGCATTTTATCGCGCTATTTCGCGCATCGCGCTATTTTGCACTTTGACCATTAATTGCATTTTCCATGCATTTTATCGCACTATCATGCTCACCTCATCGCACTGTATGGTGCACATTACTTCCGTTTTGCACGCATTTTTTCACGCTATCTTGCACACCTCATCGCACTGTTTTGTTCACATTACTTGCATTTTGCATGCATTTTATCGCGCTATTTTGCGCATCGCGCTATTTTGCACTGTCACCATTACTTGCATTTTCCATGCATTTTATCGCGCTATCCTGCGCACCTCATCGCACAGTTTTGCGCACATTACTTGCGTTTTGCATGCACTTTGTAGCGCTATCTTGCGCACCTCATCGCACTGTTTTGTTCACATTACTTGCATTTTGCATGCAATTTATCGCTCTATTTTGCGCATCGCGCTATTTTGCACTGTGACCATTACTTGCATTTTCGATGCATTTTGTCGCGCTATCTTGCACACCTCATCGAAATGTTTTGTGCACACTACTTGCGTTTTGCATGCATTTTATCGCGCTATCTTGCGCACCTCATCGCACAGTTTTGTTCACATTACTTGCATTTTGCATGCGTTTTATCGCGCTATTTTGCGCATCGCGCAATTTTGCACTGTGACCATTACGTGCATTTTCCATGCATTTTATCGCGTTATCTTGCGCACCTCATCGCACTGTTTTGCGCACATTACTTGCGTTTTGCATGCATTTTGTCGCGCTATCTTGCGCACCTCATCGCACTATTTTGTTCACATTACTTGCATTTTGCATGCATTTTCTCGCGCTATTTTGCGCATCGCGCTATTTTGCACTGTGACCATTACTTGCATTTACCATGCATTTTATCGCGCTATGTTGCGCACCTCATCGCACTGTTTTGTGCACACTACTTGCGTTTTGCATGCATTTTGTCGCGCTATCTTGCGCACCTCATCGCACTGTTTTGCTCACATTACTTGCATTTTGCATTCATTTTATCGCGTTATTTTGCGCATCGCGCTATTTTGCACTGTGACCATTACTTGCATTTTCCATGCATTTTATCGAGCTATCTTGCGCACCTCATCGCACTGTTTTGTGCACATTACTTGCATTTTGCATGCATTTTGTCGCGCTATCTTGCGCACCTCATCGCACTGTTTTGTGCACATTACTTGCGTGTTGCATGCACTTTGTAGCGCTATCTTGCGCACCTCATCGCACTGTTTTGTTCACATTACTTGCATTTTTCATGCATTTTATCGCGCCATTTTGCGCATCGCGCTATTTTGCACTGTGACCATTACTTGCATTTTCCATGCATTTTATCGCAATATCTTGCGCATCTCATCGCACTGTTTTGTGCACATTACTTGCGTTTTGCATGCACTTTGTAGCGCTATCTTGCGCACCTCATCGCACTGTTTTGTTCACATTACTTGCATTGTGAATGCATTTTATCGCCCTATTTTGCGCATCGCGCTATTTTGCGCTGTGACCATTACTTGCATTTTCCATGCATTTTATCGCGCTATCTTGCGCACCTCGTCGCACTGTTTTGTGCACACTATTTGCGTTTTGCATGCATTTTGTCGCGCTATCTTGCGCACCTCATCGCACTGTTTTGTTCATATTACTTGCATTTTGCATGCATTTTATTGCGCTATTTTGCGCTATGACCATTACTTGCGTTTTCCATGCATTTTAACGCGCTATGTTGCGCACCTCATCGCACTGTTTTGTGCACACTACTTGCGTTTTGCATGCATTTTATCGCGCTATCTTGCGCACCTCATCGCACTGTTTTGCTCACATTACTTGCATTTTGCATGCATTTTATCGCGCTATTCTGCGCGTCGCGCTATTTTGCGCTGTGACCAATACTTGCATTTTCCATGCATTTTATCGCGCTATCTTGCGCACCTCATCGCACTGTTTTGTGCACATTACTTGCGTTTTGCATGCACTTTGTAGCGCTATCTTGCGCACCTCATCGAACTGTTTTGTTCACATCACTTGCATTTTGCATGTATTTTCTCGCGCTATTTTGCGCATCGCGCTATTTTGCACTGTGACCAATACTTGCATTTTCCATGCATTTTATCGCGCTATCTTGCGCACCTCATCGCACTGTTTTGTGCACATTACTTTGGTTTTGCATTCACTTTGTAACGCTATCTTGCGCACCTTATCGCACTGTTTTGTTCACATTACTTGCATTTTGCATGCATTTTATCGCGCTATTTTGCGCATCGCGCTATTTTGCGCTGTGACCATTACTTGCATTTTCCATGCATTTTATCGCGCTATCTTGCGCTCCTCATCGCACTGTTTTGTGCACATTACTTGCGTTTTGCATGCATTTTGTCACGCTATCTTGCGCACCTCATCGCACTGTTTTGTTCACATTACTTGCATTTTGCATGCATTTTATCGCGCAATTTTGCGCATCGCGCAATTTTGCACTGTGACCATTACTTGCATTTTGCATGCATTTTATCGCGCTATCTTGCGCACATTATCGCACAGTTTTGTGCACATTACTTGCGTTTTGCATGCACTTTGTAGCGCTATCCTGCGCACCTCATCGCACTGTTTTGTTCACATTACTTGCATTTTTCATGCATTTTATCGCGCTATTTTACGCATCGCGCTATTTTGCGCTGTGACCATTACTTGCATTTTCCTTGCATTTTATCGCGCTATCTTGTGCACCTCATCGCAATGTTTTGGGCACACTACTTGTATTTTGCATGCATTTTATCGCGCTATCTTGCGCACCTCATCGCACTGTTTTGTTCACATTACTTGCTTTTTGCATGGGTTTTATCGCGCAATTTCGCGCATCGCGCTATTTTGCACTGTGACCATTACTAGCAGTTTCCATGCATTTTATCGCGCTATCTTGCGCACCTCATCGCACTGTTTTGCGCACATTACTTGCGTTTTGCATGCATTTTGTCGCGCTATCTTGCGCACCTCATCGCACTGTTTTGTTCACATTACTTGCATTTTGCATGGATTTTCTCGCGCTATTTTGCACATCGCGATATTTTGCACTGTGGCCATTACTTACATTTTCCATGCTTTTTATCGCGCTATCTTGCGCACCTCATCACACTGTTTTGTGCACATTACTTGCGTTTTGCATGCATTTGGTCGCGCTATCGTGCGCACCTCATCGCACTGTTTTGTTCACATTACTTGCATTTTGCATGCATTTTATCGCGCTATTTTGCGCATCGCGCTATTTTGCACTGTGACCATTACTTGCATTTTCCATGCATTTTATCGCGCTATCTTGCGCACCTCATCGCACAGTTTTGTGCACATTACTTGCGTTTTGCATGCACTTTGTAGCGCTATCCTGCACACCTCATCGCACTGTTTTGTTCTCATTACTTGCATTTTGCCTGCATTTTATCGCGCTATTTTGCGCATCGCGCTATTTTGCGCTGTGACCATTACTTGCATTTTCCATGCATTTTATCGCGCTATCTTGGGCACCTCATCGCAATGTTTTGTGCACACTACTTGCATTTTGCATGCATTTTATCGCGCTATCTTGCGCACCTCATCGCACTGTTTTGTTCACATTACTTGCTTTTTGCATGGGTTTTATCGCGCAATTTCGCGCATCGCGCTATTTTGCACTGTGACCATTACTTGCAGTTTCCATGCATTTTATCGCGCTATCTTGCGCACCTCATCGCACTGTTTTGCGCACATTACTTGCGTTTTGCATGCATTTTGTCGCGCTATCTTGCGTACGTCATCGCACTGTTTTGTTCACATTACTTGCATTTTGCATGCATTTTATCGCGCTATTTTGCGCATCACGTTATTTTGCACTGTGACCATTACTTGCATTTTCCATGAATTTTATCGCGCTATCTTGCGCAAGTCATCGCACTGTTTTGTGCACACTACTTGCGTTTCGTATGCATTTTGTCGCGCTATCTAGCGCACCTCATCGCACTGATTTGTTCACCTTACTTGCATTTTGCATGCATTTTGTCGCTCTATTTTGCGCATCGCGGTATTTTGCACTGTCACCATTACTTGCATTTTCCATGCATTTTATCGCGCTATCTTGCGCACCTCATCGCACAGTTTTGTGCACATTACTTGCGTTTTGCATGCACTTTGTAGCGTTATCCTGCGCACCTCATCGCACTGTTTTGTTCTCATTACTTGCATTTTGCATGCATTTTATCGCGCTATTTTGCGCAGCGCGCTATTTTGCGCTGTGACCATTACTTGCATTTTCCATGCGTTTTATCGCGCTATCTTGTGCACCTCATCGCAATGTTTTGGGCACACTACTTGCATTTTGCATGCATTTTATCGCGCTATCTTGCCCACCTCATCGCACTGTTTTGTTCACATTACTTGCTTTTTGCATGGGTTTTATCGCGCAATTTCGCGCATCGCCCTATTTTGCACTGTGACCATTACTTGCAGTTTGCATGCATTTTATCGCGCTATCTTGCGCACCTCATCGCACTGTTTTGCGCACATTACTTGCGTTTTTCATGCATTTTGTCGCGCTATCTTGCGCACCTCATCGCACTGTTTTGTTCACATTACTTGCATTTTGCATGCATTTTATCGCGCTATTTTGCGCATCACGCTATTTTGCGCTGTGACCATTACTTGCATTTTCCGTGCATTTTATCGCGCTATCTTGCGCTCCTCATCGCACTGTTTTGTGCACATTACTTGCGTTTTGCATGCATTTTGTCACGCTATCTGGCGCACCTCATCGCACTGTTTTGTTCACATTACTTGCATTTTGCATGCATTTTATCGCGCTATTTTGCGCATCGCGCTATTTTGCACTGTCACCATTACTTGCATTTTCCATGAATTTTATCGCGCTATCTTGCGCACCTCATCGCACAGTTTTGTGCACATTACTTGCGTTTTGCATGCACCTTGTAGCGCTATCTTGCGCACCTCATCGCACTGTTTTGTTCACATTACTTGCATTTTGCATGCATTTTATCGCGCTATTTTGCGCTGTGACCATTACTTGCATTTTCTATGCATTTTATCGCGCTATCTTGCGCACCTCATCGCACTGTTTTGTGCACATTACTTGCGTTTCGCATGCATTTTATCGCGCTATCTTGCGCACCTCATCGCACTGTTTTGTTCACAATACTTGCATTTTGCATGCGTTTTATCGCGCAATTTTGCGCATCGCGCTATTTTGCACTGTGACCATTACTTGCATTTTCCATGCATTTTATCGCGCTATCTTGCGCACCTCATCGCACTGTTTTGCGCACATTAATTGCGTTTTGCATGCATTTTGTAGCGCTATCTTGCGCACCTCATCGCACTGTTTTGTTCACATTACTTGCATTTTGCATGCATTTTATCGCGCTATTTTGCGGATCACGCTATTTTGCACTGTGACCATTACTTGCATTTTCCACGCATTTTATCGCGCTATCTTACGCACCTCATCGCACTGTTTTGTGCACACTACTTGCGTTTCGCATGCATTTTGTCGCGCTATCTTGCGCACCTCATCGCACTATTTTGTTCACATTACTTGCAATTTCGCATGCATTTTGTCGTGCTACTTTGCGCATCGCGCTATTTTGCAGTGTGACCATTACTTGCATTTTCCATGCATTTTATCGCGCTATCTTGCACACCTCATCGCACAGTTTTGCGCACATTACTTGCGTTTTGCATGCATTTTGTAGCGCTATCCTGCGCACCTCATCGCACTATTTTGTTCTCATTACTTGCATTTTGCATACATTTTATCGCGCTATTTTGCGCATCGTGCTATTTTGCACTGTGACCATTACTTGCATTTTCCATGCATTTTATCGCGCTATCTTACGCACCTCATCAAAATGTTTTGTGCACACTACTTGCGTTTTGCATGCATTTTATCGCGCTATCTTGCGCACCTCATCGCACAGTTTTGTTCACATTACTTGCATTTTGCATGCGTTTTATCGCGCTATTTTGCGCATCGCGCTATTTTGCACTGTGACCATTACGTGCATTTTCCATGCATTTTATCGCGCTATCTTGCACACCTCATCGCACTGTTTTGCGCACATTACTTGCGTTTTGCATGCATTTTGTCGCGCTATCTTGCGCACCTCATCGCACAATTTTGTTCACATTACTTGCATTTTGCATGCATTTTCTCGCGCTATTTTGCGCATCGCGCTATTTTGCACTGTGACCATTACTTGCATTTACCATGCATTTTATCGCGCTATGTTGCGCACCTCATCGCACTGTTTTGTGCACATTACTTGCGTTTTGCATGCATTTTGTCGCGCTATCTTGCGCACCTCATCGCACTGTTTTGCTCACATTACTTGCATTTTGCATTCATTTTATCGCGCTATTTTGCGCATCGCGCTATTTTGCACTGTGACCATTACTTGCATTTTCCATGCATTTTATCGAGCTTTCTTGCGCACCTCATCGCACTGTTTTGTGCACATTACTTGCATTTTGCATGCATTTTGTCGCGCTATCTTGCGCACCTCATCGCACTGTTTTGAGCACATTACTTGCGTGTTGCATGCACTTTGTAGCGCTATCTTGCGCACCTCATCGCACTGTTTTGTTCACATTACTTGCATTTTTCATGCATTTTATCGCGCCATTTTGCGCATCGCGCTATTTTGCACTGTGACCATTACTTGCATTTTCCATGCATTTTATCGCAATATCTTGCGCATCTCATCGCACTGTTTTGTGCACATTACTTGCGTTTTGCATGCACTTTGTAGCGCTATCTTGCGCACCTCATCGCACTGTTTTGTTCACATTACTTGCATTTTGAATGCATTTTATCGCCCTATTTTGCGCATCGCGCTATTTTGCGCTGTGACCATTACTTGCATTTTCCATGCATTTTATCGCGCTATCTTGCGCACCTCGTCGCACTGTTTTGTGCACACTACTTGCGTTTTGCATGCATTTTGTCGCGCTATCTTGCGCACCTCATCGCACTGTTTTGTTCATATTACTTGCATTTTGCATGCATTTTATTGCGCTATTTTGCGCTATGACCATTACTTGCGTTTTCCATGCATTTTAACGCGCTATGTTGCGCACCTCATCGCACTGTTTTGTGCACACTACTTGCGTTTTGCATGCATTTTATCGCGCTATCTTGCGCACCTCATCGCACTGTTTTGCTCACATTACTTGCATTTTGCATGCATTTTATCGCGCTATTCTGCGCGTCGCGCTATTTTGCGCTGTGACCAATACTTGCATTTTCCATGCATTTTATCGCGCTATCTTGCGCACCTCATCGCACTGTTTTGTGCACATTACTTGCGTTTTGCATGCACTTTGTAGCGCTATCTTGCGCACCTCATCGAACTGTTTTGTTCACATCACTTGCATTTTGCATGTATTTTCTCGCGCTATTTTGCGCATCGCGCTATTTTGCACTGTGACCAATACTTGCATTTTCCATGCATTTTATCGCGCTATCTTGCGCACCTCATCGCACTGTTTTGTGCACATTACTTTGGTTTTGCATTCACTTTGTAACGCTATCTTGCGCACCTTATCGCACTGTTTTGTTCACATTACTTGCATTTTGCATGCATTTTATCGCGCTATTTTGCGCATCGCGCTATTTTGCGCTGTGACCATTACTTGCATTTTCCATGCATTTTATCGCGCTATCTTGCGCTCCTCATCGCACTGTTTTGTGCACATTACTTGCGTTTTGCATGCATTTTGTCACGCTATCTTGCGCACCTCATCGCACTGTTTTGTTCACATTACTTGCATTTTGCATGCATTTTATCGCGCAATTTTGCGCATCGCGCTATTTTGCACTGTGACCATTACTTGCATTTTGCATGCATTTTATCGCGCTATCTTGCGCACATTATCGCACAGTTTTGTGCACATTACTTGCGTTTTGCATGCACTTTGTAGCGCTATCCTGCGCACCTCATCGCACTGTTTTGTTCTCATTACTTGCATTTTGCATACATTTTATCGCGCTATTTTACGCATCGCGCTATTTTGCGCTGTGACCATTACTTGCATTTTCCTTGCATTTTATCGCGCTATCTTGTGCACCTCATCGCAATGTTTTGGGCACACTACTTGTATTTTGCATGCATTTTATCGCGCTATCTTGCGCACCTCATCGCACTGTTTTGTTCACATTACTTGCTTTTTGCATGGGTTTTATCGCGCAATTTCGCGCATCGCGCTATTTTGCACTGTGACCATTACTAGCAGTTTCCATGCATTTTATCGCGCTATCTTGCGCACCTCATCGCACTGTTTTGCGCACATTACTTGCGTTTTGCATGCATTTTGTCGCGCTATCTTGCGCACCTCATCGCACTGTTTTGTTCACATTACTTGCATTTTGCATGGATTTTCTCGCGCTATTTTGCACATCGCGATATTTTGCACTGTGGCCATTACTTGCATTTTCCATGCTTTTTATCGCGCTATCTTGCGCACCTCATCACACTGTTTTGTGCACATTACTTGCGTTTTGCATGCATTTGGTCGCGCTATCGTGCGCACCTCATCGCACTGTTTTGTTCACATTACTTGCATTTTGCATGCATTTTATCGCGCTATTTTGCGCATCGCGCTATTTTGCACTGTGACCATTACTTGCATTTTCCATGCATTTTATCGCGCTATCTTGCGCACCTCATCGCACAGTTTTGTGCACATTACTTGCGTTTTGCATGCACTTTGTAGCGCTATCCTGCACACCTCATCGCACTGTTTTGTTCTCATTACTTGCATTTTGCCTGCATTTTATCGCGCTATTTTGCGCATCGCGCTATTTTGCGCTGTGACCATTACTTGCATTTTCCATGCATTTTATCGCGCTATCTTGGGCACCTCATCGCAATGTTTTGTGCACACTACTTGCATTTTGCATGCATTTTATCGCGCTATCTTGCGCACCTCATCGCACTGTTTTGTTCACATTACTTGCTTTTTGCATGGGTTTTATCGCGCAATTTCGCGCATCGCGCTATTTTGCACTGTGACCATTACTTGCAGTTTCCATGCATTTTATCGCGCTATCTTGCGCACCTCATCGCACTGTTTTGCGCACATTACTTGCGTTTTGCATGCATTTTGTCGCGCTATCTTGCGTACGTCATCGCACTGTTTTGTTCACATTACTTGCATTTTGCATGCATTTTATCGCGCTATTTTGCGCATCACGTTATTTTGCACTGTGACCATTACTTGCATTTTCCATGAATTTTATCGCGCTATCTTGCGCAAGTCATCGCACTGTTTTGTGCACACTACTTGCGTTTCGTATGCATTTTGTCGCGCTATCTAGCGCACCTCATCGCACTGATTTGTTCACCTTACTTGCATTTTGCATGCATTTTGTCGCTCTATTTTGCGCATCGCGGTATTTTGCACTGTCACCATTACTTGCATTTTCCATGCATTTTATCGCGCTATCTTGCGCACCTCATCGCACAGTTTTGTGCACATTACTTGCGTTTTGCATGCACTTTGTAGCGTTATCCTGCGCACCTCATCGCACTGTTTTGTTCTCATTACTTGCATTTTGCATGCATTTTATCGCGCTATTTTGCGCAGCGCGCTATTTTGCGCTGTGACCATTACTTGCATTTTCCATGCGTTTTATCGCGCTATCTTGTGCACCTCATCGCAATGTTTTGGGCACACTACTTGCATTTTGCATGCATTTTATCGCGCTATCTTGCCCACCTCATCGCACTGTTTTGTTCACATTACTTGCTTTTTGCATGGGTTTTATCGCGCAATTTCGCGCATCGCGCTATTTTGCACTGTGACCATTACTTGCAGTTTGCATGCATTTTATCGCGCTATCTTGCGCACCTCATCGCACTGTTTTGCGCACATTACTTGCGTTTTTCATGCATTTTGTCGCGCTATCTTGCGCACCTCATCGCACTGTTTTGTTCACATTACTTGCATTTTGCATGCATTTTATCGCGCTATTTTGCGCATCACGCTATTTTGCGCTGTGACCATTACTTGCATTTTCCGTGCATTTTATCGCGCTATCTTGCGCTCCTCATCGCACTGTTTTGTGCACATTACTTGCGTTTTGCATGCATTTTGTCACGCTATCTGGCGCACCTCATCGCACTGTTTTGTTCACATTACTTGCATTTTGCATGCATTTTATCGCGCTATTTTGCGCATCGCGCTATTTTGCACTGTCACCATTACTTGCATTTTCCATGAATTTTATCGCGCTATCTTGCGCACCTCATCGCACAGTTTTGTGCACATTACTTGCGTTTTGCATGCACCTTGTAGCGCTATCTTGCGCACCTCATCGCACTGTTTTGTTCACATTACTTGCATTTTGCATGCATTTTATCGCGCTATTTTGCGCTGTGACCATTACTTGCATTTTCTATGCATTTTATCGCGCTATCTTGCGCACCTCATCGCACTGTTTTGTGCACATTACTTGCGTTTCGCATGCATTTTATCGCGCTATCTTGCGCACCTCATCGCACTGTTTTGTTCACAATACTTGCATTTTGCATGCGTTTTATCGCGCAATTTTGCGCATCGCGCTATTTTGCACTGTGACCATTACTTGCATTTTCCATGCATTTTATCGCGCTATCTTGCGCACCTCATCGCACTGTTTTGCGCACATTAATTGCGTTTTGCATGCATTTTGTAGCGCTATCTTGCGCACCTCATCGCACTGTTTTGTTCACATTACTTGCATTTTGCATGCATTTTATCGCGCTATTTTGCGGATCACGCTATTTTGCACTGTGACCATTACTTGCATTTTCCACGCATTTTATCGCGCTATCTTACGCACCTCATCGCACTGTTTTGTGCACACTACTTGCGTTTCGCATGCATTTTGTCGCGCTATCTTGCGCACCTCATCGCACTATTTTGTTCACATTACTTGCAATTTCGCATGCATTTTGTCGTGCTACTTTGCGCATCGCGCTATTTTGCAGTGTGACCATTACTTGCATTTTCCATGCATTTTATCGCGCTATCTTGCACACCTCATCGCACAGTTTTGCGCACATTACTTGCGTTTTGCATGCATTTTGTAGCGCTATCCTGCGCACCTCATCGCACTATTTTGTTCTCATTACTTGCATTTTGCATACATTTTATCGCGCTATTTTGCGCATCGTGCTATTTTGCACTGTGACCATTACTTGCATTTTCCATGCATTTTATCGCGCTATCTTACGCACCTCATCAAAATGTTTTGTGCACACTACTTGCGTTTTGCATGCATTTTATCGCGCTATCTTGCGCACCTCATCGCACAGTTTTGTTCACATTACTTGCATTTTGCATGCGTTTTATCGCGCTATTTTGCGCATCGCGCTATTTTGCACTGTGACCATTACGTGCATTTTCCATGCATTTTATCGCGCTATCTTGCACACCTCATCGCACTGTTTTGCGCACATTACTTGCGTTTTGCATGCATTTTGTCGCGCTATCTTGCGCACCTCATCGCACAATTTTGTTCACATTACTTGCATTTTGCATGCATTTTCTCGCGCTATTTTGCGCATCGCGCTATTTTGCACTGTGACCATTACTTGCATTTACCATGCATTTTATCGCGCTATGTTGCGCACCTCATCGCACTGTTTTGTGCACATTACTTGCGTTTTGCCTGCATTTTGTCGCGCTATCTTGCGCACCTCATCGCACTGTTTTGCTCACATTACTTGCATTTTGCATTCATTTTATCGCGCTATTTTGCGCATCGCGCTATTTTGCACTGTGACCATTACTTGCATTTTCCATGCATTTTATCGAGCTTTCTTGCGCACCTCATCGCACTGTTTTGTGCACATTACTTGCATTTTGCATGCATTTTGTCGCGCTATCTTGCGCACCTCATCGCACTGTTTTGAGCACATTACTTGCGTGTTGCATGCACTTTGTAGCGCTATCTTGCGCACCTCATCGCACTGTTTTGTTCACATTACTTGCATTTTTCATGCATTTTATCGCGCCATTTTGCGCATCGCGCTATTTTGCACTGTGACCATTACTTGCATTTTCCATGCATTTTATCGCAATATCTTGCGCATCTCATCGCACTGTTTTGTGCACATTACTTGCGTTTTGCATGCACTTTGTAGCGCTATCTTGCGCACCTCATCGCACTGTTTTGTTCACATTACTTGCATTTTGAATGCATTTTATCGCCCTATTTTGCGCATCGCGCTATTTTGCGCTGTGACCATTACTTGCATTTTCCATGCATTTTATCGCGCTATCTTGCGCACCTCGTCGCACTGTTTTGTGCACACTACTTGCGTTTTGCATGCATTTTGTCGCGCTATCTTGCGCACCTCATCGCACTGTTTTGTTCATATTACTTGCATTTTGCATGCATTTTATTGCGCTATTTTGCGCTATGACCATTACTTGCGTTTTCCATGCATTTTAACGCGCTATGTTGCGCACCTCATCGCACTGTTTTGTGCACACTACTTGCGTTTTGCATGCATTTTATCGCGCTATCTTGCGCACCTCATCGCACTGTTTTGCTCACATTACTTGCATTTTGCATGCATTTTATCGCGCTATTCTGCGCGTCGCGCTATTTTGCGCTGTGACCAATACTTGCATTTTCCATGCATTTTATCGCGCTATCTTGCGCACCTCATCGCACTGTTTTGTGCACATTACTTGCGTTTTGCATGCACTTTGTAGCGCTATCTTGCGCACCTCATCGAACTGTTTTGTTCACATCACTTGCATTTTGCATGTATTTTCTCGCGCTATTTTGCGCATCGCGCTATTTTGCACTGTGACCAATACTTGCATTTTCCATGCATTTTATCGCGCTATCTTGCGCACCTCATCGCACTGTTTTGTGCACATTACTTTGGTTTTGCATTCACTTTGTAACGCTATCTTGCGCACCTTATCGCACTGTTTTGTTCACATTACTTGCATTTTGCATGCATTTTATCGCGCTATTTTGCGCATCGCGCTATTTTGCGCTGTGACCATTACTTGCATTTTCCATGCATTTTATCGCGCTATCTTGCGCTCCTCATCGCACTGTTTTGTGCACATTACTTGCGTTTTGCATGCATTTTGTCACGCTATCTTGCGCACCTCATCGCACTGTTTTGTTCACATTACTTGCATTTTGCATGCATTTTATCGCGCAATTTTGCGCATCGCGCTATTTTGCACTGTGACCATTACTTGCATTTTGCATGCATTTTATCGCGCTATCTTGCGCACATCATCGCACAGTTTTGTGCACATTACTTGCGTTTTGCATGCACTTTGTAGCGCTATCCTGCGCACCTCATCGCACTGTTTTGTTCTCATTACTTGCATTTTGCATACATTTTATCGCGCTATTTTGCGCATCGCGCTATTTTGCGCTGTGACCATTACTTGCATTTTCCTTGCATTTTATCGCGCTATCTTGTGCACCTCATCGCAATGTTTTGGGCACACTACTTGTATTTTGGATGCATTTTATCGCGCTATCTTGCGCACCTCATCGCACTGTTTTGTTCACATTACTTGCTTTTTGCATGGGTTTTATCGCGCAATTTCGCGCATCGCGCTATTTTGCACTGTGACCATTACTAGCAGTTTCCATGCATTTTATCGCGCTATCTTGCGCACCTCATCGCACTGTTTTGCGCACATTACTTGCGTTTTGCATGCATTTTGTCGCGCTATCTTGCGCACCTCATCGCACTGTTTTGTTCACATTACTTGCATTTTGCATGGATTTTCTCGCGCTATTTTGCACATCGCGATATTTTGCACTGTGGCCATTACTTGCATTTTCCATGCTTTTTATCGCGCTATCTTGCGCACCTCATCACACTGTTTTGTGCACATTACTTGCGTTTTGCATGCATTTGGTCGCGCTATCTTGCGCACCTCATCGCACTGTTTTGTTCACATTACTTGCATTTTGCATGCATTTTATCGCGCTATTTTGCGCATCGCGCTATTTTGCACTGTGACCATTACTTGCATTTTCCATGCATTTTATCGCGCTATCTTGCGCACCTCATCGCACAGTTTTGTGCACATTACTTGCGTTTTGCATGCACTTTGTAGCGCTATCCTGCACACCTCATCGCACTGTTTTGTTCTCATTACTTGCATTTTGCCTGCATTTTATCGCGCTATTTTGCGCTGTGACCATTACTTGCATTTTCCATGCATTTTATCGCGCTATCTTGGGCACCTCATCGCAATGTTTTGTGCACACTACTTGCATTTTGCATGCATTTTATCGCGCTATCTTGCGCACCTCATCGCACTGTTTTGTTCACATTACTTGCTTTTTGCATGGGTTTTATCGCGCTATTTTGCGCATCGCGCTATTTTGCACTGTGACCATTACTTGCATTTTCCATGCATTTTATCGCGCTATCTTGCACACCTCATCGCACTGTTTTGTTCATATTACTTGCATTTTGCATGCATTTTATCGCGCTATTTTGCGCATCGCGCTATTTTGCGCTGTGACTATTACTTGCATTTTCCATGCATTTTATCGCGCTATCTTGCGCACCTCATCGCACTGTTTTGTGCACATTACTTGCGTTTTGGATGCATTTTGTCGCGCTATCTTGCGCACCTCATCGCACTGTTTTGTTGACATTACTTGCATCTTGCATGCGTTTTATCGCGTTATTTTGCGCATCGCGCTATTTTGCACTGTGACCATTACTTGCATTTTCCATGCATTTTATCGCGCTATCTTGCGCACCTCATCGCACTGTTTTGCGCACATTACTTGCGTTTGGCATGCATTTTGTCGCGCTATCATGCGCACCTCATCGCACTGTTTTGTTCACATTACTTGCATTTTGCGTGTATTTTATCACGCTATTTTGCGCATCGCGCTATTTTGCGCTGTGACCATTACTTGCATTTTCCATGCATTTTATCGCGCTATCTTGCGCACCTCATCGCACTGTTTTGTGCACATTACTTGCGTTTTGCATGCATGTTGTCGCGCTATCTTGCGCACCTCATCGCACTGTTTTGTTCACATTACTTGCATTTTGCATGCATTTTATCCCGCTATTTTGCGCATCGCAATATTTTTCGCTGTGACCATTACTTGCATTTTCCATGCATTTTATCGCGCTATCTTGCGCACCTCATCGCACTGTTTTGTGCACACTACTTGCGTTTTGCATGCATTTTATCGCGCTATCTTGCGCACCTCATCGCACTATTTTGTTGACATTACTTGCATCTTGCATGCGTTTTATCGCGTTATTTTGCGCATCGCGCTATTTTGCACTGTGACCATTACTTGCATTTTCCATGCATTTTATCGCGCTATCTTGCGCACCTCATCGCACTGTTTTGCGCACATTACTTGCGTTTTGCAAGCATTTTGTCGCGCTATCTTGCGCACCTGATCGCACTGTTTGGATCACATTACTTGCATTTTGCATGCATTTTATCGCGTTATCTTGCGCCCCTCATCGCACAGTTTTGTTCACATTACTTGCATTTTGCATGCATTTTATCGCGTTATTTTGCGCATCGCGCTATTTTGCACTGTGACCATTACTTGCATTTTCCATGCATTTTATCGCGCTATCTTGCGCACCTCATCGCACTGTTTTGCGCACATTACTTGCGTTTTGCATGCATTTTGTCGCGCTATCTTGCACACCTCATCGCACTGTTTTGTGCACATTAATTGCGTTTTGCATGCATTTCGTCGCGCTATCTTGCGCACCTCATCGCACTGTTTTCTTCACATTACTTGCATTTTGCATGCATTTTATCGCGCTATTTTGCGCTGTGACCATTACTTGCATTTTCCATGCATTTTATTGCGCTATCTTGCGCACCTCATCGAACTATTTTGTTCACATTACTTGCATTTTGCATGCATTTTATCGCGCTATTTTGCGCATCGCGCTATTTTGTGCTGTGAACATTACTTGCATTTTCCATGCATTTTATCGCGCTATCTTGCGCACCTCATCGCACTGTTTTGTGCACATTACTTGCGTTTTGCATGCATTTTGTCGCGCTTTCTTGCGCACCTCATCGCACCGTTTTGTTCACATTACTAGCGTTTTGCATACATTTCGTCGCAATATCTTTCGCACCTCATCACACTGTTTTGTTCACATTACTTGCACTTTGCATGCATTTTATCGTGCTATTTTATGCATCGCGCTATTTTGCGTTGTGACCATTACTTGCTTTTTCCATGCGTTTTATCGCGCTATCTTGCGCACCCCATCGCACTGTTTTGTGCACATTACTTCCATTTTGTAGGCATTTTGTCGCGCTATCTTGCGCACCTCATCGCACCGTTTTGTTCTCATTACTTGCATTTTGCATGCATTTAATCGCGCTATTTTGCGCATCGCGCTATTTTGCGCTATGACCATTACTTGCATTTTCCATGCATTTTATTGCACTATTTTGCGCACCTCATCTCACTGTTTTGTGCACATTACTTGCGTCTTGCACGCTTTTTGTCACGCTATCTTGCGCACCTCATCGCACTATTTTGTTCACATTACTTGCATTTTGCCTGCATTTTATCGCGCTATTTTGCGGATCGCGCCATTTTGCGCTGTGACCATTACTTCCATTTTCCATGCATTTTAACACGCTATCTTGCGCAACTCATCGCACTGTGTTGTGCACATTACTTGCGTTTTGAATGCATTTTGTCGCGCTATCTTGCGCACCTCATCGCACTGTTTTGTTCACATTACTTGCATTTTGCAGGCATTTTATCGCGCTATTTTGCGCTGTGATCGTTAGTTGCATTTTCCATGCATTTTATCGCGCTATCTTGCGCAGCTCATCGCACTGTTTTGTGCACATTACTTGCGTTTTGCAAGCATTTTGTCACGCTATGTTGTGCACCTCGTCGCATTGTTTTGTTCACATTTCTTGCATTTTGCATGCATTTTATCGTGCTATTTTACGCATCGCGCTATTTTGCGCTGTGACCATTACTTGCTTTTTCCATGCGTTTTATCGCGCTATCTTGCGCACCCCATCGCACTGTTTTGTGCACATTACTTCCATTTTGCAGGCATTTTGTCGCGCAATCTTGCGCACCTCATCGCACTGTTTTGTTCACATTACTTGCATTTTGCATGCATTTTCACGTGCTATTTTGCGCGTCGCGCTATTTTGTGCTGTGACAATTACTTGCATTTTCCATGCATTTTACGCGCTATCTTGCGCAACTCATCGCACAGTTTTGTGCACATTACTTGCGTTTTGCATGCATTTTGTCGCGCTATGTTGCGCACCTCATCGCACTCTTTTGTTTACATTACTTGCATTGTGCATGCATTTTACCGCGGTATTTTGTGCATCACGCTATTTTGTGCTGTGACCGTTACTTGCGTTTTCCATGCATTTTATCTCGCTATCTTGCGCACCTCATCGCATTGTTTTGTGCACATTACTTGCGTTTCGCATGGATTTTGTTGCGCTATCTTGCGCACCTCATCGCACTGTTTTGTTCACATTACTTGCATTCTGCATGCATTTTATCGCGCTATTTTGCGCATCGCGCAATTTTGCGTTGTGACCGTTACTTGCAATTTCCATGCATTTTATCGCGCTATCTTGCGCACCTCATCGCACTGTTTTGTGCACATTAATTGCGTTTTGCATGCATTTTGTCGCGCTATCTTGCGCACCTCATCGCACTGTTTTGTGCACATTACTTGCGTTTTGAATGCATTTTGTCGCGCTATCTTGCGCACCTCATTGCACTGTTTTGTTCATATTACTTGCATTTTGCATGCATTTTATCGCCCTATTTTGTGCATGGCACTATTTTGCGCTGTGATCATTACTTGCATTTTCCATGCATTTTATCGCGCTATCTTGCGCAACTCATCGCACTGTTTTGTGCACATTACTTGAGTTTTGCATGCATTTTGTCGCGCTATCTTGCGCACCTCGTCGCACTGTTTTGTTCACATTACTTGCATTTTGCATGCATTTTATCGCCCTATTTTGTGCATGGCGCTATTTTGCACTGTGATTATTACTTGCATTTTCCATGCATTTTATCGCGCTATCTTGCGCAACTCATCGCACTGTTTTGTGCACATTACTTGCGTTTGGCATGCATTTTGTCGCGCTATCTTGCGCACCTCATCGCACTGTTTTGTTCACATTACTTGCATTTTGCATGCATTTTATCTCCCTATTTTGTGCATGGCGCTATTTTGCGCTGTGATCAATACTTGCATTTTCCATGCATTTTATCGCGCTATCTTGCGCAACTCATCGCACTGTTTTGTGCACATTACTTGCGTTTTGCATGCATTTTGTCGCGCTATCTTGCGCATCTCATCGCACTGTTTTGTTCACATTACTTGCATTTTGCATGCATTTTATCGCCCTATTTTGCGCTGTGACCATTACTTGCATTTTCCATGAATTTTATCGCGCTATCTTGCGCCCCTCATCGCACAGTTTTGTTCACATTACTTGCATTTTGGATGCATTTTATCGCGCTATTTTGCGCATCACGCAACTTTGCACTGTGACCATTACTTGCAATTTCCATGCATTTTCTGTTTTGTGCACATTACTTGCGTGTTGCATACATTTTGTCGCGCTATCATGCGCACCTCATCGCACTGTTTTGTGCACATTACTTGCGTTTTGCATGCATTTTGTCGCGCTATCTTGCGCACCTCATCCCACAGTTTTGTTCACATTACTTGCATTTTGGATGCATTTTATCGCGCTATTTTGCGCATCACGCAACTTTGCACTGTGACCATTACTTGCAATTTCCATGCATTTTCTGTTTTGTGCACATGACTTGCGTGTTGCATACATTTTGTCGCGCTATCATGCGCACCTCATTGCACTGTTTTGTTCACATTACTTGCATTTTGCATGCATTTTATCGTGCTATTTTGTGCGTCGCGCTATTTTGCGCTGTGACCATTACTTGCATGTTCCATGCATTTTATCGCGCTATCTTGCGCACCTCATCGCACTGTTTTGCGCGCATTACTTGCGTTTTGCATGAATTTTGTCGCGCTATCTTGCGCACCTCATCGCACTGTTTTCTTCACATTACTTGCGTTGTGCAAGGATTTTGTCGCGCTATCTTGCGCACCATTCGCACTGTTTTGTTCACATTACTTGCATTTTGCATGCATTTTATCGCGCTATTTTGCGCATCGCGCTTATTTGCGCTGTGACGATTACTTGCATTTTCCATGCATTTTATTGCGCTATCTTGTGCACCTCATCGCACTGTTTTGTGCACATTACTTGCGTTTTGCATGCATTTTGTCACGCTATCTTGCGCACCTCATCGCACTGTTTTGTCCACATTACTTGCATTTTGCATTCATTTTATCGCGCTATTTTGCGCATCACGCTATTTTGCACTTTGACCATTACTTGCATTTTCCATGCATTTTCTCGCGCTATCTTGCGCACCTCATCGCACTGTTTTGTGCACATTACTTGCGTGTTGCATACATTTTGTCGCGCTATCTTGCGCACCTCATCGCACTGTTTTGTTCATATTACTTGCATTTTGCATGCATTTTATCGCGCTATTTTGCGCATCGTGCAATTTTGCGCTGTGACCATTACTTGCATTTTCCATGCATTTTATCGCGCTATCTTACGCACCTCATCGCTCTGTTTTGTGCACATTGATTGCGTTTTGCATGCATTTCGTCGCGCTATCATGCGCACCTCATCGCACTGTTTTCTTCACATTACTTGCATTTTGCATGCATTTTATCGCGCTATTTTGCGCTGTGACCATTACTTGCATTTTACATGCATTTTATTGCGCTATCTTGCGCACCTCATCGAACTGTTTTGTTCACATTACTTGCATTTTGCATGCATTTTATCGCACTATTTTGCGCATCGCGCTATTTTGCGCTGTGACCATTACTTGCATTTTCCACGCATTTTATCGCGCTATCTTGCGCAACTCATCGCACTGTTTTGTGCACATTACTTGCGTTTTGCATGCATTTTGTCGCGCTATCTTGCGCACCTCATCGCACTGTTTTGTTCACTTTACATGCATTTTGCATGCATTTTATCGCGCTATTTTGCGCATCGCGCTATTTTGCGCTGTGACGACTACTTGCATTTTCCCTACATTTTATCGCGCTATCTTGCGCCCCTAACCGCACTGTTTTGTGCACATTACTTACGTTTTGCATGCATTTTGTCGCGCTATCTTGCGCACCTCATCGCACAGTTTTGTTCACATTACTTGCATTTTGCATGCAATTTATCGCTCTATTTTGCGCATCACGCTATTTCGCACTTTGACCATTACTTGCATTTTCCATGCATTCTCTCGCGCTATCTTGCGCACCTCATCGCACTGTTTTGTGCACATTACATGCGTGTTCCATACATTTTGTCGCGCTATCTTGCGCAACTCATCGCACTGTTTTGTTCACATTACTTGCATTTTGCATCCATTTTATCGCGCTATTTTGCGCGTCGCGCTATTTTGTGCTGTGACCAGTACTTGCATTTTCCATGCATGTTATCGCGCTATTTGCGCACCTCATCGCACTGTTTTACGCACATTACTTGCGTTTTGCATGAATTTTGTCGCGCTATCTTGCGCACCTCATCGCACTGTTTTGTCCACAATACTTGCATTTTGCATGCATTTTATCGCGCTATTTTGCGCATCGCGCTATTTTGCACTGTGACCATTACTTGCATTTTCCATGCATTTTATCGCGCTACCTTGCGCACCTCATCGCACTATTTTGTGCACATTACTTGCGTTTTGCATGCATTTTGTCGCGCTTTCTTGCGCACCTCATCGCACCGTTTTGTTCACATTACTGGCGTTTTGCATTCATTTTGTCGCAATATCTTGCGCACCTCATCACACTGTTTTGTTCACATTACTTGCATTTTGCATGCATTTTATCGTGCTATTTTACGCATCGCGCTATTTTGCGTTGTGACCATTACTTGCTTTTTCCATGCGTTTTATCGCGCTATCTTGCGCACCCCATCGCACTGTTTTGTGCACATTACTTCCATTTTGCAGGCATTTTGTCGCGCTATCTTGCGCACCTCATCGCACCGTTTTGTTCTCATTACTTGCATTTTGCATGCATTTAATCGCGCTATTTTGCGCATCACGCTATTTTGCACTTTGACCATTACTTGCATTTTCCATGCATTTTCTCGCGCTATCTTGCGTACCTCATCGCACTGTTTTGTGCACATTACTTGCGTGTTCCATACATTTTGTCGTGCTATCTTGCGCACCTCATCGCACTATTTTGTTCACATTACTTGCATTTTGCATCCATTTTATCACGCTATTTTGCGCGTTGCACTATTTTGCGCTGTGACCACTACTTGCATTTTCCATGCATTTTATCCCGCTATTTGCGCACCTCATCGCACTGTTTTGCGCACATTACTTGCGTTTTGCATGAATTTTGTCGCGCTATCTTGCGCACCTCATCGCACTGTTTTGTCCACAATACTTGCATTTTGCATGCATTTTATCGCGCTATTTTGCGCATCGCGCTATTTTGCACTGTGACCATTACTTGCATTTTCCATGCATTTTATCGCGCTATCTCGCGCACCTCATCGCACTGTTTTGTGCACATTACTTGCGTTTTGCATGCATTTTGTCACGCTATCTTGCGCACCTCATCGCACCGTTTTGTTCTCATTACTTGCATTTTGCACGCATTTAATCGAGCTATTTTGCGCATCGCGCTATTTTGCGCTGTGACCATTACTTGCATTTTCCATGCATTTTGTCGCGCTATTTTGCGTACCTCATCTCACTGTTTTGTGCACATTACTTGCGATTTGCAGGCTTTTTGTCGCGCTATCTTGCGCACCTCATCGCACTATTTTGTTCACATTACTTGCATTTTGCATGCATTTTATCGCGCTATTTTGCGGATCGCGCTATTTTGCGCTGTGACCATTACTTGCATTTTCCATGCATTTTGTCGCGCTATCTTGCGCAACTCATCAAACTGTTTTGTGCACATTACTTGCGTTTTGAATGCATTTTGTCGCGCTATCTTGCGCACCTCATCGCACGGTTTTGTTCACATTACTTGCATTTTGCATGCATTTTATCGCGCTATTTTGCCCATCGCGCTATTTTGCGCTGTGACCGTTTGTTGCATTTTCCATGCATTTTATCACGCTATCTTGCGCAGCTCATCGCACTGTTCTGTGCACATTACTTGCCTTTTGCAAGCATTTTGTCGCGCTATGTTGCGCACCTCGTCGCACTGTTTTGTTCACATTACTTGCATTTTGCATGCATTTTATTGTGCTATTTTGTGCGTCGCGCTATTTTGCGCTGTGACCATTACTTGCATTTTCCATGCATTTTATCGCGCTATTTTGCGCACCTCATCTCACGGTTTTGTGCACATTACGTGCGTTTTGAATGCATTTTGTCGCGCTATCTTGTGCGCCTCATCGCACTGTTTTGTTCACAATACTTGCATTTTGCATGCATTTTATCGCGCTATTTTGCGCATCGCGCTATTTTGCGCTGTGACCGTTAGTTGCATTTTCCATGCATTTTATCGCACTATCTTGCGCAGCTCATCGCACTGTTTTGTGCACATTACTTGCGTTTTGCAAGCATTTTGTCGCGCTATGTTGCGCACCTCGTCGCACTATTTTGTTCACATTACTTGCATTTTGCGTGCATTTTATCGTGCTATTTTGTGCGTCGCGCTATTTTGCGCTGTGACCATTACTTGCGTTTTCCATGCATTTTATCGCGCTATCTTGCGCACCTCATCGCACTGTTTTGCGCGCATTACTTGCGTTTTGCATGAATTTTGTCGCGCTATCTTGCGCACCTCATCGCACTGTTTTCTTCCCATTACTTGCGTTTTGCATGGATTTTGTCGCGCTATCTTGCGCACCTCATCGCACTGTTTTGTTCACATTATTTGCATTTTGCTTGCATTTTATCGCGCTATTTTGCGCTGGGACCATTACTTGCATTTTCCGCGCATTTTATCGCTATCTTGCGCAACTCATCGCACTGTTTTGTGCACATTGCTTGCGTTTTGCATGCATTTTGTCGCGCTATCTTGCGCACCTCATCGCACTGTTTTGTCGACATTACTTGCATTTTGCATGCATTTTATCGCGCTATTTTGCGCATCACGCTATTTTGCACGTTGACCATTACTTGCATTTTCCATGCATTTTCCCGCGCTATCTTGCGCACCTCATCGCACTGTTTTGTGCACATTACTTGCGTGTTGCATACATTTTGTCGCGCTATCTTGCGCACCTCATCGCACTGTTTTGTTCACATTACTTGCATTTTGCATGCATTTTATCGCGCTATTTTGCGCATCGTGCAATTTTGCGCTGTGACCATTACTTGCATTTTCCATGCATTTTGTCGCGCTATCTTGCGCACCTCATCGCACTGTTTTCTTCACATTACTTGCGTTGTGCATGGATTTTGTCGCGCTATCTTGCGCACCTCATCGCACTGTTTTGTTCACATTACTTGCATTTTGCATGCATTTTATCGCGCTATTTTGCGCATCGCGCTTGTTTGCGCTGTGACGATTACTTGCATTTTCCATGCATTTTATTGCGCTATCTTGTGCACCTCATCGCACTGTTTTGTGCACATTACTTGCGTTTTGCATGCATTTTGTCACGCTATCTTGCGCACCTCATCGCACTGTTTTGTCCACATTACTTGCATTTTGCATTCATTTTATCGCGCTATTTTGCGCATCACGCTATTTTGCACTTTGACCATTACTTGCATTTTCCATGCATTTTCTCGCGCTATCTTGCGCACCTCATCGCACTGTTTTGTGCACATTACTTGCGTGTTGCATACATTTTGTCGCGCTATCTTGCGCACCTCAACGCACTGTTTTGTTCATATTACTTGCATTTTGCATGCATTTTATCGCGCTATTTTGCGCATCGTGCAATTTTGCGCTGTGACCATTACTTGCATTTTCCATGCATTTTATCGCGCTATCTTACGCACCTCATCGCTCTGTTTTGTGCACATTGATTGCGTTTTGCATGCATTTCGTCGCGCTATCATGCGCACCTCATCGCACTGTTTTCTTCACATTACTTGCATTTTGCATGCATTTTATCGCGCTATTTTGCGCTGTGACCATTACTTGCATTTTCCATGCATTTTATTGCGCTATCTTGCGCACCTCATCGAACTGTTTTGTTCACATTACTTGCATTTTGCATGCATTTTATCGCACTATTTTGCGCATCGCGCTATTTTGCGCTGTGACCATTACTTGCATTTTCCACGCATTTTATCGCGCTATCTTGCGCAACTCATCGCACTGTTTTGTGCACATTACTTGCGTTTTGCATGCATTTTGTCGCGCTATCTTGCGCACCTCATCGCACTGTTTTGTTCACTTTACATGCATTTTGCATGCATTTTATCGCGCTATTTTGCGCATCGCGCTATTTTGCGCTGTGACGACTACTTGCATTTTCCCTGCATTTTATCGCGCTATCTTGCGCCCCTCACCGCACTGTTTTGTGCACATTACTTGCGTTTTGCATTCATTTTGTCGCGCTATCTTGCGCGCCTCATCGCACAGTTTTGTTCACATTACTTGCATTTTGCATGCAATTTATCGCTCTATTTTGCGCATCACGCTATTTCGCACTTTGACCATTACTTGCATTTTCCATGCATTCTCTCGCGCTATCTTGCGCACCTCATCGCACTGTTTTGTGCACATTACATGCGTGTTCCATACATTTTGTCGCGCTATCTTGCGCAACTCATCGCACTGTTTTGTTCACATTACTTGCATTTTGCATCCATTTTATCGCGCTATTTTGCGCGTCGCGCTATTTTGTGCTGTGACCAGTACTTGCATTTTCCATGCATGTTATCGCGCTATTTGCGCACCTCATCGCACTGTTTTGCGCACATTACTTGCGTTTTGCATGAATTTTGTCGCGCTATCTTGCGCAACTCATCGCACTGTTTTGTCCACAATACTTGCATTTTGCATGCATTTTATCGCGCTATTTTGCGCATCGCGCTATTTTGCACTGTGACCATTACTTGCATTTTCCATGCATTTTATCGCGCTACCTTGCGCACCTCATCGCACTGTTTTGTGCACATTACTTGCGTTTTGCATGCATTTTGTCGCGCTTTCTTGCGCACCTCATCGCACCGTTTTGTTCACATTACTGGCGTTTTGCATTCATTTTGTCGCAATATCTTGCGCACCTCATCACACTGTTTTGTTCACATTACTTGCATTTTGCATGCATTTTATCGTGCTATTTTACGCATCGCGCTATTTTGTGTTGTGACCATTACTTGCTTTTTCCATGCGTTTTATCGCGCTATCTTGCGCACCCCATCGCACTGTTTTGTGCACATTACTTCCATTTTGCAGGCATTTTGTCGCGCTATCTTGCGCACCTCATCGCACCGTTTTGTTCTCATTACTTGCATTTTGCATGCATTTAATCGCGCTATTTTGCGCATCACGCTATTTTGCACTTTGACCATTACTTGCATTTTCCATGCATTTTCTCGCGCTATCTTGCGTACCTCATCGCACTGTTTTGTGCACATTACTTGCGTGTTCCATACATTTTGTCGTGCTATCTTGCGCACCTCATCGCACTATTTTGTTCACATTACTTGCATTTTGCATCCATTTTATCACGCTATTTTGCGCGTTGCACTATTTTGCGCTGTGACCACTACTTGCATTTTCCATGCATTTTATCGCGCTATTTGCGCACCTCATCGCACTGTTTTGCGCACATTACTTGCGTTTTGCATGAATTTTGTCGCGCTATCTTGCGCACCTCATCGCACTGTTTTGACCACAATACTTGCATTTTGCATGCATTTTATCGCGCTATTTTGCGCATCGCGCTATTTTGCACTGTGACCATTACTTGCATTTTCCATGCATTTTATCGCGCTATCTCGCGCACCTCATCGCACTGTTTTGTGCACATTACTTGCGTTTTGCATGCATTTTGTCACGCTATCTTGCGCACCTCATCGCACCATTTTGTTCTCATTACTTGCATTTTGCACGCATTTAATCGCGCTATTTTGCGCATCGCGCTATTTTGCGCTGTGACCATTACTTGCATTTTCCATGCATTTTGTCGCGCTATTTTGCGTACCTCATCTCACTGTTTTGTGCACATTACTTGCGTTTTGCAGGCTTTTTGTCGCGCTATCTTGCGCACCTCATCGCACTATTTTGTTCACATTACTTGCATTTTGCATGCATTTTATCGCGCTATTTTGCGGACCGCGCTATTTTGCGTTGTGACCATTACTTGCATTTTCCATGCATTTTGTCGCGCGATCTTGCGCAACTCATCAAACTGTTTTGTGCACATTACTTGCGTTTTGAATGCATTTTGTCGCGCTATCTTGCGCACCTCATCGCACTGTTTTGTTCACATTACTTGCATTTTGCATGCATTTTATCGCGCTATTTTGCCCATCGCGCTATTTTGCGCTGTGACCGTTTGTTGCATTTTCCATGCATTTTATCACGCTATCTTGCGCAGCTCATCGCACTGTTCTGTGCACATTACTTGCCTTTTGCAAGCATTTTGTCGCGCTATGTTGCGCACCTCGTCGCACTGTTTTGTTCACATTACTTGCATTTTGCATGCATTTTATTGTGCTATTTTGTGCGTCGCGCTATTTTGCGCTGTGACCATTACTTGCATTTTCCATGCATTTTATCGCGCTATTTTGCGCACCTCATCTCACGGTTTTGTGCACATTACGTGCGTTTTGAATGCATTTTGTCGCGCTATCTTGTGCGCCTCATCGCACTGTTTTGTTCACAATACTTGCATTTTGCATGCATTTTATCGCGCTATTTTGCGCATCGCGCTATTTTGCGCTGTGACCGTTAGTTGCATTTTCCATGCATTTTATCGCACTATCTTGCGCAGCTCATCGCACTGTTTTGTGCACATTACTTGCGTTTTGCAAGCATTTTGTCGCGCTATGTTGCGCACCTCGTCGCACTATTTTGTTCACATTACTTGCGTTTTGCATGCATTTTATCGTGCTATTTTGTGCGTCGCGCAATTTTGCGCTGTGACCATTACTTGCGTTTTCCATGCATTTTATCGCGCTATCTTGCGCACCTCATCGCACTGTTTTGCGCGCATTACTTGCGTTTTGCATGAATTTTGTCGCGCTATCTTGCGCACCTCATCGCACTGTTTTCTTCCCATTACTTGCGTTTTGCATGGATTTTGTCGCGCTATCTTGCGCACCTCATCGCACTGTTTTGTTCACATTATTTGCATTTTGCTTGCATTTTATCGCGCTATTTTGCGCTGGGACCATTACTTGCATTTTCCGCGCATTTTATTGCTATCTTGCGCAACTCATCGCACTGTTTTGTGCACATTACTTGCGTTTTGCATGCATTTTGTCGCGCTATCTTGCGCACCTCATCGCACTGTTTTGTCGACATTACTTGCATTTTGCATGCATTTTATCGCGCTATTTTGCGCATCACGCTATTTTTCACTTTGACCATTACTTGCATTTTCCATGCATTTTCCCGCGCTATCTTGCGCACCTCATCGCACTGTTTTGTGCACATTACTTGCGTGTTGCATACATTTTGTCGCGCTATCTTGCGCACCTCATCGCACTGTTTTGTTCACATTACTTGCATTTTGCATGCATTTTATCGCGCTATTTTGCGCATCGTGCAATTTTGCGCTGTGACCATTACTTGCATTTTCCATGCATTTTGTCGCGCTATCTTGCGCACCTCATCGCACTGTTTTCTTCACATTACTTGCGTTGTGCATGGATTTTGTCGCGCTATCTTGCGCACCTCATCGCACTGTTTTGTTCACATTACTTGCATTTTGCATGCATTTTATCGCGCTATTTTGCGCATCGCGCATATTTGCGCTGTGACGATTACTTGCATTTTCCATGCATTTTATTGCGCTATCTTGTGCACCTCATCGCACTGTTTTGTGCACATTACTTGCGTTTTGCATGCATTTTGTCACGCTATCTTGCGCACCTCATCGCACTGTTTTGTCCACATTACTTGCATTTTGCATTCATTTTATCGCGCTATTTTGCGCATCACGCTATTTTGCACTTTGACCATTACCTGCATTTTCTCGCGCTATCTTGCGCACCTCATCGCACTGTTTTGTGCACATTACTTGCGTGTTGCATACATTTTGTCACGCTATCTTGCGCACCTCATCGCACTGTTTTGTTCATATTACTTGCATTTTGCATGCATTTTATAGCGCTATTTTGCGCATCGTGCAATTTTGCGCTGTGACCATTACTTGCATTTTCCATGCATTTTATCGCGCTATCTTACGCACCTCATCGCTCTGTTTTGTGCACATTGATTGCGTTTTGCATGCATTTCGTCGCGCTATCATGCGCACCACATCGCACTGTTTTCTTCACATTACTTGCATTTTGCATGCATTTTATCGCGCTATTTTGCGCTGTGACCATTACTTGCATTTTCCATGCATTTTATTGCGCTATCTTGCGCACCTCATCGAACTGTTTTGTTCACATTACTTGCATTTTGCATGCATTTTATCGCACTATTTTGCGCATCGCGCTATTTTGCGCTGTGACCATTACTTGCATTTTCCACGCATTTTATCGCGCTATCTTGCGCAAGTCATCGCACTGTTTTGTGCACATTACTTGCGTTTTGCGTGCATTTTGTCGCGCTATCTTGCGCACCTCATCGCACTGTTTTGTTCACTTTACATGCATTTTGCATGCATTTTATCGCGCTATTTTGCGCATCGCGCTATTTTGCGCTGTGACGACTACTTGCATTTTCCCTGCATTTTATCGCGCTATCTTGCGCCCCTCACCGCACTGTTTTGTGCACATTACTTGCGTTTTGCATGCATTTTGTCGCGCTATCTTGCGCACCTCATCGCACAGTTTTGTTCACATTACTTGCATTTTTCATGCAATTTATCGCTCTATTTTGCGCATCACGCTATTTCGCACTTTGACCATTACTTGCATTTTCCATGCATTCTCTCGCGCTATCTTGCGCACCTCATCGCACTGTTTTGTGCACATTACATGCGTGTTCCATACATTTTGTCGCGCTATCTTGCGCAACTCATCGCACTGTTTTGTTCACATTACTTGCATTTTGCATCCATTTTATCGCGCTATTTTGCGCGTCGCGCTATTTTGTGCTGTGACCAGTACTTGCATTTTCCATGCATGTTATCGCGCTATTTGCGCACCTCATCGCACTGTTTTGCGCACATTACTTGCGTTTTGCATGAATTTTGTCGCGCTATCTTGCGCACCTCATCGCACTGTTTTGTCCACAATACTTGCATTTTGCATGCATTTTATCGCGCTATTTTGCGCATCGCGCTATTTTGCACTGTGACCATTACTTGCATTTTCCATGCATTTTATCGCGCTACGTTGCGCACCTCATCGCACTGTTTTGTGCACATTACTTGCGTTTTGCATGCATTTTGTCGCGCTTTCTTGCGCACCTCATCGCACCGTTTTGTTCACATTACTGGCGTTTTGCATTCATTTTGTCGCAATATCTTGCGCACCTCATCACACTGTTTTGTTCACATTACTTGCATTTTGCATGCATTTTATCGTGCTATTTTACGCATCGCGCTATTTTGCGTTGTGACCATTACTTGCTTTTTCCATGCGTTTTATCGCGCTATCTTGCGCACCCCATCGCACTGTTTTGTGCACATTACTTCCATTTTGCAGGCATTTTGTCGCGCTATCTTGCGCACCTCATCGCACCGTTTTGTTCTCATTACTTGCATTTTGCATGCATTTAATCGCGCTATTTTGCGCATCACGCTATTTTGCACTTTGACCATTACTTGCATTTTCCATGCATTTTCTCGCGCTATCTTGCGTACCTCATCGCACTGTTTTGTGCACATTACTTGCGTGTTCCATACATTTTGTCGTGCTATCTTGCGCACCTCATCGCACTATTTTGTTCACATTACTTGCATTTTGCATCCATTTTATCACGCTATTTTGCGCGTTGCACTATTTTGCGCTGTGACCACTGCTTGCATTTTCCATGCATTTTATCGCGCTATTTGCGCACCTCATCGCACTGTTTTGCACACATTACTTGCGTTTTGCATGAATTTTGTCGCGCTATCTTGCGCACCTCATCGCACTGTTTTGTCCACAATACTTGCATTTTGCATGCATTTTATCGCGCTATTTTGCGCATCGCGCTATTTTGCACTGTGACCATTACTTGCATTTTCCATGCATTTTATCGCGCTATCTCGCGCACCTCATCGCACTGTTTTGTGCACATTACTTGCGTTTTGCATGCATTTTGTCACGCTATCTTGCGCACCTCATCGCACCGTTTTGTTCTCATTACTTGCATTTTGCACGCATTTAACCGCGCTATTTTGCGCATCGCGCTATTTTGCGCTGTGACCATTACTTGCATTTTCCATGCATTTTGTCGCGCTATTTTGCGTACCTCATCTCACTGTTTTGTGCACATTACTTGCGTTTTGCAAGCTTTTTGTCGCGCTATCTTGCGCACCTCATCGCACTATTTTGTTCACATTACTTGCATTTTGCATGCATTTTATCGCGCTATTTTGCGGACCGCGCTATTTTGCGCTGTGACCATTACTTGCATTTTCCATGCATTTTGTCGCGCTATCTTGCGCAACTCATCAAACTGTTTTGTGCACATTACTTGCGTTTTGAATGCATTTTGTCGCGCTATCTTGCGCACCTCATCGCACTGTTTTGTTCACATTACTTGCATTTTGCATGCATTTTATCGCGCTATTTTGCCCATCGCGCTATTTTGCGCTGTGACCGTTTGTTGTATTTTCCATGCATTTTATCACGCTATCTTGCGCAGCTCATCGCACTGTTCTGTGCACATTACTTGCCTTTTGCAAGCATTTTGTCGCGCTATGTTGCGCACCTCGTCGCACTGTTTTGTTCACATTACTTGCATTTTGCATGCATTTTATTGTGCTATTTTGTGCGTCGCGCTATTTTGCGCTGTGACCATTACTTGCATTTTCCATGCATTTTATCGCGCTATTTTGCGCACCTCATCTCACGGTTTTGTGCACATTACTTGCGTTTTGAATGCATTTTGTCGCGCTATCTTGTGCGCCTCATCGCACTGTTTTGTTCACAATACTTGCATTTTGCATGCATTTTATCGCGCTATTTTGCGCATCGCGCTATTTTGCGCTGTGACCGTTAGTTGCATTTTCCATGCATTTTATCGCACTATCTTGCGCAGCTCATCGCACTGTTTTGTGCACATTACTTGCGTTTTGCAAGCATTTTGTCGCGCTATGTTGCGCACCTCGTCGTACTATTTTGTTCACATTACTTGCATTTTGCATGCATTTTATCGTGCTATTTTGTGCGTCGCGCTATTTTGCGCTGTGACCATTACTTGCGTTTTCCATGCATTTTATCGCGCTATCTGGCGCACCTCATCGCACTGTTTTGCGCGCATTACTTGCGTTTTGCATGAATTTTGTCGCGCTATCTTGCGCACCTCATCGCAGTGTTTTCTTCCCATTACTTGCGTTTTGCATGGATTTTGTCGCGCTATCTTGCGCACCTCATCGCACTGTTTTGTTCACATTATTTGCATTTTGCTTGCATTTTATCGCGCTATTTTGCGCTGGGACCATTACTTGCATTTTGCATGCATTTTATCGCGCTATTTTGCGCATCACGCTATTTTGCACTTTGACCATTACTTGCATTTTCCATGCATTTTCCCGCGCTATCTTGCGCACCTCATCGCACTGTTTTGTGCACATTACTTGCGTGTTGCATACATTTTGTCGCGCTATCTTGCGCACCTCATCGCACTGTTTTGTTCACATTACTTGCATTTTGCATGCATTTTATCGCGCTATTTTGCGCATCGTGCAATTTTACGCTGTGACCATTACTTGCATTTTCCATGCATTTTATCGCGCTATCTTGCGCACCTCATCGCGCTGGTTTGTGCACATTACTTGCGTTTTGCATGCATTTTGTCACGCTATTTTGCGCACCTCATCGCACTGTTTTGTTCACATTACTTGCATTTTGCATGAATTTTATCGTGCTATTTTGCGCATCGCGCTATTTTGCGTTGTGACCATTACCTACATTTTCCATGCATTTTATCGCGCTATCTTGCGCACCTCATCGCACTGTTTTGTGCACACTACTTGCGTTTTGCATGCATTTTATCGCGCTATCTTGCACACCTCATCGCGCTGTTTTGTTCACATTACTTGCATTTTGCATGCATTTTATCGCGCTATTTTGCGCATCGCGCTATTTTGCGCTGTGAGCATTACTTGCATTTTCCTTGCATTTTATCGCGCTATCTTGCGCACCTCATCGCACTGTTTTGTGCACATTACATGCGTTTTGCATGCATTTTGTCGCGATATCTTGCGCACCTCATCGCACTGTTTTGTTCACATTACTTGCATTTTGCATGCATTTTATCGCGCTATTTTGCCCATCGCGCTATTTTGCGCTGTGACCGTTTGTTGCATTTTCCATGCATTTTATCACGCTATCTTGCGCAGCTCATCGCACTGTTCTGTGCACATTACTTGCCTTTTGCAAGCATTTTGTCGCGCTATGTTGCGCACCTCGTCGCACTGTTTTGTTCACATTACTTGCATTTTGCATGCATTTTATTGTGCTATTTTGTGCGTCGCGCTATTTTGCGCTGTGACCATTACTTGCATTTTCCATGCATTTTATCGCGCTATTTTGCGCACCTCATCTCACGGTTTTGTGCACATTACGTGCGTTTTGAATGCATTTTGTCGCGCTATCTTGTGCGCCTCATCGCACTGTTTTGTTCACAATACTTGCATTTTGCATGCATTTTATCGCGCTATTTTGCGCATCGCGCTATTTTGCGCTGTGACCGTTAGTTGCATTTTCCATGCATTTTATCGCACTATCTTGCGCAGCTCATCGCACTGTTTTGTGCACATTACTTGCGTTTTGCAAGCATTTTGTCGCGCTATGTTGCGCACCTCGTCGCACTATTTTGTTCACATTACTTGCATTTTGCGTGCATTTTATCGTGCTATTTTGTGCGTCGCGCTATTTTGCGCTGTGACCATTACTTGCGTTTTCCATGCATTTTATCGCGCTATCTTGCGCACCTCATCGCACTGTTTTGCGCGCATTACTTGCGTTTTGCATGAATTTTGTCGCGCTATCTTGCGCACCTCATCGCACTGTTTTCTTCCCATTACTTGCGTTTTGCATGGATTTTGTCGCGCTATCTTGCGCACCTCATCGCACTGTTTTGTTCACATTATTTGCATTTTGCTTGCATTTTATCGCGCTATTTTGCGCTGGGACCATTACTTGCATTTTCCGCGCATTTTATCGCTATCTTGCGCAACTCATCGCACTGTTTTGTGCACATTGCTTGCGTTTTGCATGCATTTTGTCGCGCTATCTTGCGCACCTCATCGCACTGTTTTGTCGACATTACTTGCATTTTGCATGCATTTTATCGCGCTATTTTGCGCATCACGCTATTTTGCACTTTGACCATTACTTGCATTTTCCATGCATTTTCCCGCGCTATCTTGCGCACCTCATCGCACTGTTTTGTGCACATTACTTGCGTGTTGCATACATTTTGTCGCGCTATCTTGCGCACCTCATCGCACTGTTTTGTTCACATTACTTGCATTTTGCATGCATTTTATCGCGCTATTTTGCGCATCGTGCAATTTTGCGCTGTGACCATTACTTGCATTTTCCATGCATTTTGTCGCGCTATCTTGCGCACCTCATCGCACTGTTTTCTTCACATTACTTGCGTTGTGCATGGATTTTGTCGCGCTATCTTGCGCACCTCATCGCACTGTTTTGTTCACATTACTTGCATTTTGCATGCAATTTATCGCGCTATTTTGCGCATCGCGCTTGTTTGCGCTGTGACGATTACTTGCATTTTCCATGCATTTTATTGCGCTATCTTGTGCACCTCATCGCACTGTTTTGTGCACATTACTTGCGTTTTGCATGCATTTTGTCACGCTATCTTGCGCACCTCATCGCACTGTTTTGTCCACATTACTTGCATTTTGCATTCATTTTATCGCGCTATTTTGCGCATCACGCTATTTTGCACTTTGACCATTACTTGCATTTTCCATGCATTTTCTCGCGCTATCTTGCGCACCTCATCGCACTGTTTTGTGCACATTACTTGCGTGTTGCATACATTTTGTCGCGCTATCTTGCGCACCTCAACGCACTGTTTTGTTCATATTACTTGCATTTTGCATGCATTTTATCGCGCTATTTTGCGCATCGTGCAATTTTGCGCTGTGACCATTACTTGCATTTTCCATGCATTTTATCGCGCTATCTTACGCACCTCATCGCTCTGTTTTGTGCACATTGATTGCGTTTTGCATGCATTTCGTCGCGCTATCATGCGCACCTCATCGCACTGTTTTCTTCACATTACTTGCATTTTGCATGCATTTTATCGCGCTATTTTGCGCTGTGACCATTACTTGCATTTTCCATGCATTTTATTGCGCTATCTTGCGCACCTCATCGAACTGTTTTGTTCACATTACTTGCATTTTGCATGCATTTTATCGCACTATTTTGCGTATCGCGCTATTTTGCGCTGTGACCATTACTTGCATTTTCCACGCATTTTATCGCGCTATCTTGCGCAACTCATCGCACTGTTTTGTGCACATTACTTGCGTTTTGCATGCATTTTGTCGCGCTATCTTGCGCACCTCATCGCACTGTTTTGTTCACTTTACATGCATTTTGCATGCATTTTATCGCGCTATTTTGCGCATCGCGCTATTTTGCGCTGTGACGACTACTTGCATTTTCCCTGCATTTTATCGCGCTATCTTGCGCCCCTCACCGCACTGTTTTGTGCACATTACTTGCGTTTTGCATTCATTTTGTCGCGCTATCTTGCGCGCCTCATCGCACAGTTTTGTTCACATTACTTGCATTTTGCATGCAATTTATCGCTCTATTTTGCGCATCACGCTATTTCGCACTTTGACCATTACTTGCATTTTCCATGCATTCTCTCGCGCTATCTTGCGCACCTCATCGCACTGTTTTGTGCACATTACATGCGTGTTCCATACATTTTGTCGCGCTATCTTGCGCAACTCATCGCACTGTTTTGTTCACATTACTTGCATTTTGCATCCATTTTATCGCGCTATTTTGCGCGTCGCGCTATTTTGTGCTGTGACCAGTACTTGCATTTTCCATGCATGTTATCGCGCTATTTGCGCACCTCATCGCACTGTTTTGCGCACATTACTTGCGTTTTGCATGAATTTTGTCGCGCTATCTTGCGCAACTCATCGCACTGTTTTGTCCACAATACTTGCATTTTGCATGCATTTTATCGCGCTATTTTGCGCATCGCGCTATTTTGCACTGTGACCATTACTTGCATTTTCCATGCATTTTATCGCGCTACCTTGCGCACCTCATCGCACTGTTTTGTGCACATTACTTGCGTTTTGCATGCATTTTGTCGCGCTTTCTTGCGCACCTCATCGCACCGTTTTGTTCACATTACTGGCGTTTTGCATTCATTTTGTCGCAATATCTTGCGCACCTCATCACACTGTTTTGTTCACATTACTTGCATTTTGCATGCATTTTATCGTGCTATTTTACGCATCGCGCTATTTTGTGTTGTGACCATTACTTGCTTTTTCCATGCGTTTTATCGCGCTATCTTGCGCACCCCATCGCACTGTTTTGTGCACATTACTTCCATTTTGCAGGCATTTTGTCGCGCTATCTTGCGCACCTCATCGCACCGTTTTGTTCTCATTACTTGCATTTTGCATGCATTTAATCGCGCTATTTTGCGCATCACGCTATTTTGCACTTTGACCATTACTTGCATTTTCCATGCATTTTCTCGCGCTATCTTGCGTACCTCATCGCACTGTTTTGTGCACATTACTTGCGTGTTCCATACATTTTGTCGTGCTATCTTGCGCACCTCATCGCACTATTTTGTTCACATTACTTGCATTTTGCATCCATTTTATCACGCTATTTTGCGCGTTGCACTATTTTGCGCTGTGACCACTACTTGCATTTTCCATGCATTTTATCGCGCTATTTGCGCACCTCATCGCACTGTTTTGCGCACATTACTTGCGTTTTGCATGAATTTTGTCGCGCTATCTTGCGCACCTCATCGCACTGTTTTGACCACAATACTTGCATTTTGCATGCATTTTATCGCGCTATTTTGCGCATCGCGCTATTTTGCACTGTGACCATTACTTGCATTTTCCATGCATTTTATCGCGCTATCTCGCGCACCTCATCGCACTGTTTTGTGCACATTACTTGCGTTTTGCATGCATTTTGTCACGCTATCTTGCGCACCTCATCGCACCATTTTGTTCTCATTACTTGCATTTTGCACGCATTTAATCGCGCTATTTTGCGCATCGCGCTATTTTGCGCTGTGACCATTACTTGCATTTTCCATGCATTTTGTCGCGCTATTTTGCGTACCTCATCTCACTGTTTTGTGCACATTACTTGCGTTTTGCAGGCTTTTTGTCGCGCTATCTTGCGCACCTCATCGCACTATTTTGTTCACATTACTTGCATTTTGCATGCATTTTATCGCGCTATTTTGCGGACCGCGCTATTTTGCGTTGTGACCATTACTTGCATTTTCCATGCATTTTGTCGCGCGATCTTGCGCAACTCATCAAACTGTTTTGTGCACATTACTTGCGTTTTGAATGCATTTTGTCGCGCTATCTTGCGCACCTCATCGCACTGTTTTGTTCACATTACTTGCATTTTGCATGCATTTTATCGCGCTATTTTGCCCATCGCGCTATTTTGCGCTGTGACCGTTTGTTGCATTTTCCATGCATTTTATCACGCTATCTTGCGCAGCTCATCGCACTGTTCTGTGCACATTACTTGCCTTTTGCAAGCATTTTGTCGCGCTATGTTGCGCACCTCGTCGCACTGTTTTGTTCACATTACTTGCATTTTGCATGCATTTTATTGTGCTATTTTGTGCGTCGCGCTATTTTGCGCTGTGACCATTACTTGCATTTTCCATGCATTTTATCGCGCTATTTTGCGCACCTCATCTCACGGTTTTGTGCACATTACGTGCGTTTTGAATGCATTTTGTCGCGCTATCTTGTGCGCCTCATCGCACTGTTTTGTTCACAATACTTGCATTTTGCATGCATTTTATCGCGCTATTTTGCGCATCGCGCTATTTTGCGCTGTGACCGTTAGTTGCATTTTCCATGCATTTTATCGCACTATCTTGCGCAGCTCATCGCACTGTTTTGTGCACATTACTTGCGTTTTGCAAGCATTTTGTCGCGCTATGTTGCGCACCTCGTCGCACTATTTTGTTCACATTACTTGCGTTTTGCATGCATTTTATCGTGCTATTTTGTGCGTCGCGCAATTTTGCGCTGTGACCATTACTTGCGTTTTCCATGCATTTTATCGCGCTATCTTGCGCACCTCATCGCACTGTTTTGCGCGCATTACTTGCGTTTTGCATGAATTTTGTCGCGCTATCTTGCGCACCTCATCGCACTGTTTTCTTCCCATTACTTGCGTTTTGCATGGATTTTGTCGCGCTATCTTGCGCACCTCATCGCACTGTTTTGTTCACATTATTTGCATTTTGCTTGCATTTTATCGCGCTATTTTGCGCTGGGACCATTACTTGCATTTTCCGCGCATTTTATTGCTATCTTGCGCAACTCATCGCACTGTTTTGTGCACATTACTTGCGTTTTGCATGCATTTTGTCGCGCTATCTTGCGCACCTCATCGCACTGTTTTGTCGACATTACTTGCATTTTGCATGCATTTTATCGCGCTATTTTGCGCATCACGCTATTTTTCACTTTGACCATTACTTGCATTTTCCATGCATTTTCCCGCGCTATCTTGCGCACCTCATCGCACTGTTTTGTGCACATTACTTGCGTGTTGCATACATTTTGTCGCGCTATCTTGCGCACCTCATCGCACTGTTTTGTTCACATTACTTGCATTTTGCATGCATTTTATCGCGCTATTTTGTGCATCGTGCAATTTTGCGCTGTGACCATTACTTGCATTTTCCATGCATTTTGTCGCGCTATCTTGCGCACCTCATCGCACTGTTTTCTTCACATTACTTGCGTTGTGCATGGATTTTGTCGCGCTATCTTGCGCACCTCATCGCACTGTTTTGTTCACATTACTTGCATTTTGCATGCATTTTATCGCGCTATTTTGCGCATCGCGCATATTTGCGCTGTGACGATTACTTGCATTTTCCATGCATTTTATTGCGCTATCTTGTGCACCTCATCGCACTGTTTTGTGCACATTACTTGCGTTTTGCATGCATTTTGTCACGCTATCTTGCGCACCTCATCGCACTGTTTTGTCCACATTACTTGCATTTTGCATTCATTTTATCGCGCTATTTTGCGCATCACGCTATTTTGCACTTTGACCATTACCTGCATTTTCTCGCGCTATCTTGCGCACCTCATCGCACTGTTTTGTGCACATTACTTGCGTGTTGCATACATTTTGTCACGCTATCTTGCGCACCTCATCGCACTGTTTTGTTCATATTACTTGCATTTTGCATGCATTTTATAGCGCTATTTTGCGCATCGTGCAATTTTGCGCTGTGACCATTACTTGCATTTTCCATGCATTTTATCGCGCTATCTTACGCACCTCATCGCTCTGTTTTGTGCACATTGATTGCGTTTTGCATGCATTTCGTCGCGCTATCATGCGCACCACATCGCACTGTTTTCTTCACATTACTTGCATTTTGCATGCATTTTATCGCGCTATTTTGCGCTGTGACCATTACTTGCATTTTCCATGCATTTTATTGCGCTATCTTGCGCACCTCATCGAACTGTTTTGTTCACATTACTTGCATTTTGCATGCATTTTATCGCACTATTTTGCGCATCGCGCTATTTTGCGCTGTGACCATTACTTGCATTTTCCACGCATTTTATCGCGCTATCTTGCGCAAGTCATCGCACTGTTTTGTGCACATTACTTGCGTTTTGCGTGCATTTTGTCGCGCTATCTTGCGCACCTCATCGCACTGTTTTGTTCACTTTACATGCATTTTGCATGCATTTTATCGCGCTATTTTGCGCATCGCGCTATTTTGCGCTGTGACGACTACTTGCATTTTCCCTGCATTTTATCGCGCTATCTTGCGCCCCTCACCGCACTGTTTTGTGCACATTACTTGCGTTTTGCATGCATTTTGTCGCGCTATCTTGCGCACCTCATCGCACAGTTTTGTTCACATTACTTGCATTTTTCATGCAATTTATCGCTCTATTTTGCGCATCACGCTATTTCGCACTTTGACCATTACTTGCATTTTCCATGCATTCTCTCGCGCTATCTTGCGCACCTCATCGCACTGTTTTGTGCACATTACATGCGTGTTCCATACATTTTGTCGCGCTATCTTGCGCAACTCATCGCACTGTTTTGTTCACATTACTTGCATTTTGCATCCATTTTATCGCGCTATTTTGCGCGTCGCGCTATTTTGTGCTGTGACCAGTACTTGCATTTTCCATGCATGTTATCGCGCTATTTGCGCACCTCATCGCACTGTTTTGCGCACATTACTTGCGTTTTGCATGAATTTTGTCGCGCTATCTTGCGCACCTCATCGCACTGTTTTGTCCACAATACTTGCATTTTGCATGCATTTTATCGCGCTATTTTGCGCATCGCGCTATTTTGCACTGTGACCATTACTTGCATTTTCCATGCATTTTATCGCGCTACGTTGCGCACCTCATCGCACTGTTTTGTGCACATTACTTGCGTTTTGCATGCATTTTGTCGCGCTTTCTTGCGCACCTCATCGCACCGTTTTGTTCACATTACTGGCGTTTTGCATTCATTTTGTCGCAATATCTTGCGCACCTCATCACACTGTTTTGTTCACATTACTTGCATTTTGCATGCATTTTATCGTGCTATTTTACGCATCGCGCTATTTTGCGTTGTGACCATTACTTGCTTTTTCCATGCGTTTTATCGCGCTATCTTGCGCACCCCATCGCACTGTTTTGTGCACATTACTTCCATTTTGCAGGCATTTTGTCGCGCTATCTTGCGCACCTCATCGCACCGTTTTGTTCTCATTACTTGCATTTTGCATGCATTTAATCGCGCTATTTTGCGCATCACGCTATTTTGCACTTTGACCATTACTTGCATTTTCCATGCATTTTCTCGCGCTATCTTGCGTACCTCATCGCACTGTTTTGTGCACATTACTTGCGTGTTCCATACATTTTGTCGTGCTATCTTGCGCACCTCATCGCACTATTTTGTTCACATTACTTGCATTTTGCATCCATTTTATCACGCTATTTTGCGCGTTGCACTATTTTGCGCTGTGACCACTGCTTGCATTTTCCATGCATTTTATCGCGCTATTTGCGCACCTCATCGCACTGTTTTGCACACATTACTTGCGTTTTGCATGAATTTTGTCGCGCTATCTTGCGCACCTCATCGCACTGTTTTGTCCACAATACTTGCATTTTGCATGCATTTTATCGCGCTATTTTGCGCATCGCGCTATTTTGCACTGTGACCATTACTTGCATTTTCCATGCATTTTATCGCGCTATCTCGCGCACCTCATCGCACTGTTTTGTGCACATTACTTGCGTTTTGCATGCATTTTGTCACGCTATCTTGCGCACCTCATCGCACCGTTTTGTTCTCATTACTTGCATTTTGCACGCATTTAACCGCGCTATTTTGCGCATCGCGCTATTTTGCGCTGTGACCATTACTTGCATTTTCCATGCATTTTGTCGCGCTATTTTGCGTACCTCATCTCACTGTTTTGTGCACATTACTTGCGTTTTGCAAGCTTTTTGTCGCGCTATCTTGCGCACCTCATCGCACTATTTTGTTCACATTACTTGCATTTTGCATGCATTTTATCGCGCTATTTTGCGGACCGCGCTATTTTGCGCTGTGACCATTACTTGCATTTTCCATGCATTTTGTCGCGCTATCTTGCGCAACTCATCAAACTGTTTTGTGCACATTACTTGCGTTTTGAATGCATTTTGTCGCGCTATCTTGCGCACCTCATCGCACTGTTTTGTTCACATTACTTGCATTTTGCATGCATTTTATCGCGCTATTTTGCCCATCGCGCTATTTTGCGCTGTGACCATTTGTTGTATTTTCCATGCATTTTATCACGCTATCTTGCGCAGCTCATCGCACTGTTCTGTGCACATTACTTGCCTTTTGCAAGCATTTTGTCGCGCTATGTTGCGCACCTCGTCGCACTGTTTTGTTCACATTACTTGCATTTTGCATGCATTTTATTGTGCTATTTTGTGCGTCGCGCTATTTTGCGCTGTGACCATTACTTGCATTTTCCATGCATTTTATCGCGCTATTTTGCGCACCTCATCTCACGGTTTTGTGCACATTACTTGCGTTTTGAATGCATTTTGTCGCGCTATCTTGTGCGCCTCATCGCACTGTTTTGTTCACAATACTTGCATTTTGCATGCATTTTATCGCGCTATTTTGCGCATCGCGCTATTTTGCGCTGTGACCGTTAGTTGCATTTTCCATGCATTTTATCGCACTATCTTGCGCAGCTCATCGCACTGTTTTGTGCACATTACTTGCGTTTTGCAAGCATTTTGTCGCGCTATGTTGCGCACCTCGTCGTACTATTTTGTTCACATTACTTGCATTTTGCATGCATTTTATCGTGCTATTTTGTGCGTCGCGCTATTTTGCGCTGTGACCATTACTTGCGTTTTCCATGCATTTTATCGCGCTATCTGGCGCACCTCATCGCACTGTTTTGCGCGCATTACTTGCGTTTTGCATGAATTTTGTCGCGCTATCTTGCGCACCTCATCGCAGTGTTTTCTTCCCATTACTTGCGTTTTGCATGGATTTTGTCGCGCTATCTTGCGCACCTCATCGCACTGTTTTGTTCACATTATTTGCATTTTGCTTGCATTTTATCGCGCTATTTTGCGCTGGGACCATTACTTGCATTTTGCATGCATTTTATCGCGCTATTTTGCGCATCACGCTATTTTGCACTTTGACCATTACTTGCATTTTCCATGCATTTTCCCGCGCTATCTTGCGCACCTCATCGCACTGTTTTGTGCACATTACTTGCGTGTTGCATACATTTTGTCGCGCTATCTTGCGCACCTCATCGCACTGTTTTGTTCACATTACTTGCATTTTGCATGCATTTTATCGCGCTATTTTGCGCATCGTGCAATTTTACGCTGTGACCATTACTTGCATTTTCCATGCATTTTATCGCGCTATCTTGCGCACCTCATCGCGCTGGTTTGTGCACATTACTTGCGTTTTGCATGCATTTTGTCACGCTATTTTGCGCACCTCATCGCACTGTTTTGTTCACATTACTTGCATTTTGCATGAATTTTATCGTGCTATTTTGCGCATCGCGCTATTTTGCGTTGTGACCATTACCTACATTTTCCATGCATTTTATCGCGCTATCTTGCGCACCTCATCGCACTGTTTTGTGCACACTACTTGCGTTTTGCATGCATTTTATCGCGCTATCTTGCACACCTCATCGCGCTGTTTTGTTCACATTACTTGCATTTTGCATGCATTTTATCGCGCTATTTTGCGCATCGCGCTATTTTGCGCTGTGAGCATTACTTGCATTTTCCTTGCATTTTATCACGCTATCTTGCGCACCTCATCGCACTGTTTTGTGCACATTACATGCGTTTTGCATGCATTTTGTCGCGATATCTTGCGCACCTCATCGCACTGTTTTGTTCACATTACTTGCATTTTGCATGCATTTTAACGCGCTAATTTTGCGCAACGCGCTATTTTGCACTTTGACCATAACTTGCATTTTCCATGCATTTTATCGCACTATCTTGCGCACCTCATCGCACAGTTTTGTGCACATTACTTGCGTTTTGCATGCATTTTGTCGCGCTATCTTGCGCAACTCATCGCACTGTTTTGTTCACATTACTTGCATTTTGCATGCATTTTATCGCGCTATTTTGCGCATCGCGCTATTTTGCACTGTGACCATTACCTGCATTTTCCATGCATTTTGTCGCGCTATCTTGCGCACCTCATCGCACTGTTTTGTGCACATTACTTGCGTTTTGCATGCATTTTGTCGCACTATATTGCGCACCTCATCGCACTGTTTTGTTCATATTACTTGCATTTTGCATGCATTTTATCGCCCTATTTTGCGCATCGCGCTATTTTGCACTGTGACCATTACCTGCATTTTCCATGCATTTTACCGCGCTATCTTGCGCACCTCATCGCACTGTTTTGTGCACATTACTTGCGTTTTGCATGCATTTTGTCGCGCTATCTTGCGCACCTCATCGCACTGTTTTGTTCACATTATTTGCATTTTGCATGCATTTTATCGCGCTATTTCGCGCATCGCACTATTTTGCGCTGTGCCCATTACTTGCATTTTCCATGCATTTTATCGCGCTATCTTGCGCACCCCATCGCACTGTTTTGTGCACATTACTTGCGTTTTGCATGCATTTTGTCGCGCTATCTTGCGCTCCTCATCGCACTGTTTTGTTCACATTACTTGCATTTTGCATGCATTTTATCGAGCTATTTTGCGCATCGCGCTATTTTGCGCTGTTACCAATACATGCATTTTCCATGCATTTTATCGCGCTATCTTGCGCACCTCATCGCACTGTTTTGTGCACACTACTTGCGTTTTGCATGCATTTTGTCGCGCTATCTTGCGCACCTCATCGCACTGTTTTCTTCACATTACTTGCATTTTGCATGCATTTTATCGCGCTATTTTGCGCATCGCGCTATTTTGCACTGTGACCATTACATGCATTTTCCATGCATTTTATCGCGCTATCTTGCGCATCTCGTCGCACTGCTTTGTGCACATTACTTGCGTTTTGCATGCATTTTGTCGCGCTATCTTGCGCACCTCATCGCACTGTTTTGTTCACATTACTTGCATTTTGCATGCATTTTATCGCACTATTTTGCGCATCGCGCTATTTTGCGCTGTGACCATTACTTTCATTTTCCATGCATTTTATCGCGCTATCTTGCGCACCTCATCGCACTATTTTGTGCACATTACTTGCGTCTTGCATGCATTTTGTCGCGCTATCTTGCGCACCTCATCGCACTGTTTTTTCACATAACTTGCATTTTGCATGCATTTTATCGCACTATTTTGCGCATCGCGCTATTTTGCACTGTGACCATTACTTGCATTTTCCATGCATTTTATCGCGCTATCTTGCGCACCTCATCGCACTGTTTTCTGCACATTCCTTGCGTTTTGCAAGTATTTTGTCGCGCTATCTTGCGCACCTCATCGCACTGTATTGTGCACATTACTTGCGTTTTGTATGCACTTTGTAGCGCTATCTTGCCCACCTCATCGCACTGTTTTGTTCACATTACTTGCATTTTGCATGCATTTTTTCCCGCTATTTTGCGCATCCCGCTATTTTGCGCTGTGACCATTACTTGCATTTTCCATGCATTTTATCGCGTTATCTTGCGCACCTCATCGCATTTTTTGTTCACATTACTTGCATTTTGCATGCATTTTTTCGCACTATTTTGCGCATCGCGCTATTTTGCGCTGTGACCATTACTTGCGTTTTTCATGCGTTTTATCGCGCTATCTTGCGCACCTCATCGCACTGTTTTGTGCACATTACTTGCGTTTTGCAAGCATTTTGTCGCGCTATCTTGCGCACCTCATCGCACTGTTTTATGCCCATTACTTGCGTTTTGCATGCACTTTGTAGCGCTATCTTGCGCACCTCATCGCACTGTTTTGTTCACATTACTTGCATTTTGCATGCATTTTATCGCGCTATTTTGCGCATCGCGCTATTTTGCACTTTGACCATAACTTGCATTTTCCATGCATTTTATCGCACTATCTTGCGCACCTCATCGCACAGTTTTGTGCACATTACATGCGTTTTGCATGCATTTTGTCGCGCTATCTTGCGCACCTCATCGCACTGTTTTGTTCACATTACTTGCATTTTGCATGCATTTTATCGCGCTATTTTGTGCATCGCGCTATTTTGCACTGTGACCATTACTTGCATTTTCCATGCATTTTATCGCGCTATCTTGCGCACCTCATCGCACTGTTTTGTGCACATTACTTGCGTTTTGCATGCATTTTGTCGCGCTATCTTGCGCACCTCATCGCACTGTTTTGTTCACATTAATTGCATTTTGCATGCATTTTATCGCACTATTTTGCGCATCGCGCTATTTTACGCTGTGACCATTACTTGCATTTTCCATGCATTTTATCGCGCTATCTTGCGCACCTCATCGCACTATTTTGTGCACATTACTTGCGTTTTGCATGCATTTTGTCGGGCTATCTTGCGCACCTCATCGCACTGTTTTGTTCACATTACTTGCATTTTGCATGCATTTTATAGCGCTATTTTGCGCATCGCGCTATTTTGCGCTGTGACCATTACTTGCATTTTCCATGCATTTTTTCGCGCTATCTTGCGCACCTCATCGCATTGTTCTGTTCACATTACTTGCATTTTGCATGCATTTTATCGCACTATTTTGCGCATCGCGCTATTATGCGCTATGACCATTACTTGCGTTTTTCATGCATTTTATCGCGCTATCTTGCGCACCTCATCGCTCTGTTTTGTGCACCTTACTTGCGTTTTGCAAGCATTTTGTCGCGCTATCTTGCGCACCTCATCGCACTATTTTGTGCACATTACTTGCGTTTTGCAAGCATTTTGTCGAGCTATCTTGCGCACCTCATCGCACCGTTTTGTGCACATTACTTTCGTTTTGCATGCACTTTGTAGCGCTATCTTGCGCACCTCATCGTACGGTTTTGTTTACATTACTTGCATTTTGTATGCATTTTATCGCGCTATTTTGCGCATCGCGCTATTTTGCACTTTTACCATAACTTGCATTTTCCATGCATTTTATCGCACTATCTTGCGCACCTCATCGCACTGTTTTGTGCACATTACATGCGTTTTGCATGAATTTTGTCGCGCTATCTTGCCCACCTCATCGCACTGTTTTGTTCACATTACTTGCATTTTGCAAGCATTTTATCGCGCTATTTTGCGCATCGCGCTATTTTGCACTGTGACCATTACTTGCATTTTCCATGCATTTTATCGCGCTATGTTGCGCACCTCATCGCACTGTTTTGTGCACATTACTTGCGTTTTGCATGCATTTTGTCGCGCTATCTTGCCCACCTCATCGCACCGTTTTGTTCATATTACTTGCATTTTGCATGCATTTTATCGCGCTATTTTGCGCATCGCGCTATTTTGCACTGTGACCATTACATGCATTTTCCTTGCATTTTATCGCGCTATCTTGCGCACCTCATCGCACTGTTTTGTGCACATTACTTGTGTTTTGCATGCATTTTCTCGCGCTATCTTGCGCACCTCATCGCACTGTTTTGTTCACATTACTTGCATTTTGCATGCATTTTATCGCGCTAATTTGCGTATCGCGCTATTTTGCGCTGTGACCATTACTTGCATTTTCCATGCATTTTTTCGCGCTATCTTGCGCACCTCATCGCACTGTTTTGGGCACAGTACTTGCGTTTTGCATGCATTTTATCGCGCTATCTTACGCACCTCATCGCACTGTTTTGTGCACACTAGTTACGTTTTGCATGCATTTTGTCGCGCTATCTTGCGCACCTCATCGCACTGTTTTGTTCACATTACTTGTATTTTCCATGCATTTTGTCGCGCTATCTTGCGCACCTCATCGCACTGTTTCGTTCACATTACTTGCATTTTGCATGCATTTTATCGCGCTATTTTGCGCATCGCGCTATTTTGCGCTGTGACCATTACTGGCATTTTCCATGCATTTTATCGCGCTATCTTGCGCACCTCATCGCACTATTTTGTGCACATTACTTGCGTTTTGCATGCACTTTGCAGCGCTATCTTGCGCACCTCATCGCACTGTTTTGTTCACATTACTTCATTTTGCATGCATTTTATCGCGCTGTTTTGCGAATCGCGCAATTTTGCGCTGTGACCATTACTTGCATTTTTCATGCATTTTATCGCGCTATCTTGCGCACCTCATCGCACTATTTTGTGCACACTACTTACGTTTTGCATGCATTTTGTCGCGCTATCTTGCACACGTCATCGCCCTGTTTTGTTCACATTACTTGCATTTTCCATGCATTTTATCGCGCTATCTTGCGCACCACATCGCACTGTTTTGTTCACATTACTTGCATTTTGCATGCATTTTATCGGGCTATTTTGCGCGTCGCGCTATTTGCACTGTGACCATTACTTGCATTTTCCATGCATTTTATCGCGCTATCTTGCACACCTCATCGCACTGTTTTGTGCACATTACTTGCGTTTTGCATGCATTTTGTCGCGCTATCTTGCGCACCTCATCGCACTGTTTTGTTTACATTACTGGCATTTTGCATGCATTTTATCGCACTATTTTGCGCATCGCGCTATTTTGCGCTGTGACCATTTCTTGCATTTTCCATGCATTTTATCACGCTATCTTGCACACCTCATCGCACTATTTTGCGCACATTACTTGCGTTTTGCATGCATTTTGTCGCGCTATCTTGCGCACCTCATCGCACTGTTTTGTTCACATTACTTGCATTTTGCATGCATTTTATAGCGCTATTTTGCGCATCCCGCTATTTTGCGCTGTGACCATTACTTGCATTTTCCATGCATTTTATCGCGCTATCTTGCGCACCTCATCGCACTGTTTTGTTCACATTACTTGCATTTTGCATGCATTTTATAGCGCTATTTTGCGCATCCCGCTATTTTGCGCTGTGACCATTACTTGCATTTTCCATGCATTTTCTCGTGCTATCTTGCGCACCTCATCGTACTGTTTTGTGCACATTACTTGCATTTTGCATGCACTTTGTAGCGCTATCTTGCGCACCACATCGCACTGTTTTGTTCACATTACTTGCATTTTGCATGTATTTTATCGCGCTATTTTGCGCATCGCGCTATTTTGCACTTTGACCATAACTTGCATTTTCCATGCATTTTATCGCACTATCTTGCGCACCTCATCGCACAGTTTTGTGCACATTACATGCGTTTTGCATGCATTTTGTCGCGCTATCTTGCGCACCTCATCGCGCTGTTTTGTTCACATTACTTGCGTTTTGCAAGCATTTTGTCGTGCTATCTTGCGCACCTCATCGCACTGTTTTGTGCACAATACTTGCGTTTTGCAAACATTTTGTCGCGCTATCTTGCGCACCTCATCGCACTGTTTTGTGCACATTACTTGCGTTTTGCATGCACTTTGTAGCGCTATCTTGCGCACCTCATCGCACTGTTTTGTTCACATTACTTGCATTTTGCATGCATTTTATCGCGCTATTTTGCGCATCGCGCTATTTTGCACTTTGGCCATAACTTGCATTTTCCATGCATTTTATCGCACTATCTTGCGCACCTCATCGCACAGTTTTTTGCACATTACATGCGTTTTGCATGCATTTTGTCGCGCTATCTTGCGCACCTCATCGCACTGTTTGGTTCACATTACTTGCATTTTGCATGCATTTTATCGCGCTATTTTGCGCATCGCGCTATTTTGCACTGTGACCATTACTTGCATTTTCCATGCATTTTATCGCGCTATCTTGCGCACCTCATCGCACTGTTTTGTGCACATTACTTGCGTTTTGCATGCATTTTGTCGCGCTATCTTGCGCACCTCATCGCACTGTTTTGTTCACATTACTTGCATTTTGCATGCATTTTATCGCACTATTTTGCGCATCGCGCTATTTTGCGCTGTGACCATTACTTGCATTTTCCATGCATTTTATCGCGCTATCTAGCGCACCTCATCGCATTGTTTTGTGCACATTACTTGCGTTTTGCATGCATTTTGTCGGGCTATCTTGCGCACCTCATCGCACTGTTTTGTTCACATTATTTGCATTTTGCATGCATTTTATAGCGCTATTTTGCGCATCGCGCTATTTTGCGCTGTGACCATTACTTGCATTTTCCATGCATTTTATCGCGCTATCTTGCGCACCTCATCGCTCTGTTTTGTGCACATTACTTGCGTTTTGCAAGCATTTTGTCGCACTCTCTTGCGCACCTCATCGCACTATTTTGTGCACATTACTTGCGTTTTGCAAGCATTTTGTCGCGCTATCTTGCGCACCTCATCGCACCGTTTTGTGCACATTACTTGCGTTTTGCATGCACTTTGTAGTGCTATTTTGCGCACCTCATCGCACGGTTTTGTTCACATTACTTGCATTTTGGATGCATTTTATCGCGCTATTTTGCGCATCGAGCTATTTTGCACTTTGACCATAACTTGCATTTTCCATGCATTTTATCGCACTATCTTGCGCACCTCATCGCACTGTTTTGTGCACATTACATGCGGTTTGCATGAATTTTGTCGCGCTATCTTGCCCACCTCATCGCACTGTTTTGTTCACATTACCTGCATTTTGCATGCATTTTATCGCGCTATTTTGCACATCGCGCTACTTTGCACTGTGACCATTACTTGCATTTTCCATGCATTTTATCGCGCTATCTTGCGCACCTCATCGCACTGTTTTGTGCACATTACTTGCGTTTTGCATGCATTTTGTCGCGCTATCTTGCCCACCTCATCGCACTGTTTTGTTCACATTACTTGCATTTTGCATGCATTTTATCGCGCTATTTTGCGCTGTGACCGTTACTTGCATTTTCCATGCATTTTATCGCGCTATCTTGCGCACCTCATCGCACTGTTTTGTGCACAGTACTTGCGTTTTGCATGCATTTTATCGCGCTATCTTGCGCACCTCATCGCACTATTTTGTGCACACTAGTTACGTTTTGCATGCATTTTGTCGCGCTATCTTGCGCAACTCATCGCACTGTTTTGTTCACATTACTTGTATTTTCCATGCATTTTGTCGCGCTATCTTGCGCACCTCATCGCACTGTTTCGTTCACATTACTTGCATTTTGCATGCATTTTATCGCGCTATTTTGCGCATCGCGCTATTTTGCGCTGTGACCATTACTTGCATTTTCCATGCATTCACTACAACAAAAATAGTCTTTAGAGACGAAAACTAATGACGAAAAAAAATTTTGTCCCGAAATACGTATCTTTTAATGACGAAAATCATATTTCGCCTCCAAATGTACCATTTTTGGAGACAAAAATAAAATTTCGTCACCAATATAAATCATAATAAAAAAAATAGGTGACGAAATTATTTTTCGTCATTATTTATATTTTTTTTGTCACCAAATATCTTCCCGCTAATATTTTCGGAGGGTGCCAAAATTTTGAGACTTTTAGTGACGAAAAAATTGGTCACCAATTATAAAATTATTAATGACGAATATATTTTTGTCACCAATAATTTTTAATATTTTAATATCATTTAGTGACAAAACGATTTTTGTGGCCAATATTTCTATCTTTGGTGAAGAAATAATTTTGTCACCAATAAATAATTTAGTCACTAAATATTTTAGGAGGGAAATAAAAAGTTTTGGCGCCTCAAACACACACAATAGTTTCTCGGTTCAAACCTATTTCTCTCTCTCTCTCACACACACACACACGTTATACTCGGTTCAAACCTATTTCCCTCACCGCCGCTGCTACCACTGCATCAACCCACCGCCGACAGCCCTCACTGCCGCCGTTGGTTTCTCCTACCCTTGCTGCCGATCGTTAGCCCCTCCTTTCCTTACCGCCGCTGCTGTGCCGATCGGAGATCACCACCGCTGTTAGTCTCTCTCTCTCTCTCTCTCTCTCTCTCGATGCTCCCTCTGATGTATTTTTCTAATGTATATGCTCTGTATACATATGAAATATGCTCCATATACATATAAAATATGCTATGTATAATGCTCTGTATACAAATTCGATGTTCCAATTGGAAACCCAAAATAAATAAATAAAAACCTAATGGAAATCTGTTTTGAATTGGATTTCTCCTAGGTACAAACAATGATGTGCCTGCTGGATTATCAATAGATAGGCAATTGATGCTTTAATTTTTTATATATTAAGTTTAATATAGTTTTTAAAGAAATTAGAAATCTATTAGGAGTAGATTATCAATATAGAAGAGTAATTAGAAATCTATTTAAAAGGAGCAGATTATCATATTAAGTTTATATATACTCAATACTATAAGTTTGAATCTGGGTAAGGGGGTTTTGATTTGGGCTAATGGGAATCGATATGAAGGGAATTGGGAAGATGGTGTTCCTAAAGGAAATGGGGTTTTTGCTTGGCCTGATGGGAGTTCTTATACTGGGATTTGGAGTGATAATTTGCATAATCGGCAGCCTGAGCAGCCGTGTTTCGTGTTGCCGCCGTCCAGGAAGAGATCGTCGGTGGACGGTGGGAGGGGTAGTTTGGCTGAGAGGAATGCCAATTTTCCCAGAATTTGTATCTGGGAATCTGATGGTGAAGCTGGGGATATTACTTGTGATATTGTAGACAATGTGGAGGCTTCAATTTTTTATAGAGATGGGGTTGGGGTTGGGGTTGGGAGTGAGTCTTCTTGTGGAGGAGCTCCTGCTGGGCAGTAGAGGAAGAGTCCTTGTTGGTATGAAGGCTTTGATGTCAAGAAACAAGGGCAGATGATATCCGAGGGACATAAGAATTATGAATTGATGCTTAATCTCCAACTGGGTATCAGGTTGATTATTGGATTGGATTCTTTTGCTTTTGCTTTTTCATCTGTTGCATCTGTTGACGTTATTTGGGTATTGGGTCTTTGTTGGTTGGTTTTGTGTTTTGTGAAATTCTTATTGATTTGTAGATACTCTGTTGGGAAGAATGCGTCCATTACACGAGCGCTTAAGCCAGCGGATTTTGAACCCAAGGAGAAGTTCTGGACTAGGTTTCCAACTGAAGGATCGAATTGCACGCCGCCACACCAGTCAGTGGACTTCAGATGGAAGGACTACTGTCCCATGGTGTTTAGGTATATACTCTATAAGAAATTCAACTAAGCATGTTGTAGGTTTTTTTTCCCGGATTTTGATTTGAAATTGATTTGGTTTAGTTATTTTTTGGATTGCCAAATTTTGGAAGATTGAACTCTCATTATTTCATCAACATCATTGTGATAATTGCATTGTTGGATATTTAGGCATCTTAGGGAAATGTTAGGAATAGATCCTGTGAATTACATGCTGGCTATTTGCGGAAGCGATGCCCTTAGGGAACTGTCCTCCCCTGGCAAGAGTGGATGTTTGTTCTACCTAACACAAGATGATTGATTTATGATCAAAACTGTGAAGAAATTTGAAGTTAAGGTTAGTTGTCCATACCCAACATGTCATTTAACCAATATCTGAAATAGAGAGATAATAGAGCACTCAAATATAGAGATTGAGATTGGTTGTTCTTAATTTAACAAAACATTTGAATCTGGGTTTATTAGAAACTTAATATAGATTTGCATCTGGGTTCATGACATAATTTCCATATGATCTATGTACTCTTAATCATTACTTATAAATCATATGGAAATTATGTCATTTGTAAATTTGATTATAAGAAATAACATAACTCAATACTATAAGGATCGTAACTTAACTCAATATATTATGTTTCTATGCTAATTTAGTAGAAATTTCTTCTTCAACTAAGATAGTGAACTATGCACGTAAAAGCTTGAGAAATATCACAAACACTGAAATATGCACGTGGCTCCCAATTAGGAAACTACTTTGACATTTGCACTATTCCAACATGTAGGCATGAAACTAAGTCGAAAACTATTCCCACATGTAGGCATGAAACTAGTCGAAAAAATGTGCAACAGCCACAAGACGACTCGGGAAACACGTCAAACACCTCGGGACGGACCAATGTGAGTTGTAGAAACTTACGGAACTAGCACGGGACTCCCGGTTTGAAAACTAAGTCTAAAAATGCACTTTTTCCACACTTAAGCTTGAAAATAGGCTTTCGGGGGCCAAAATCGTGCAACAGCCACGAGACGGCCCGGGAAACACCTCAAACACCTCGGGACGGACCAATGTGAGTCGTGGAAACCTACGGAACTAGCACGGGACTCTCGGTTTGAAAACTAAGTCCAAAAATGCACTTTTTCACACTTAAGCTTGAAAATAGGCCTCGGGGGCCAAAATCGTGCAACAGCTACGAGACAGCCCGGGAAACATCTCAAACACCTCGGGATAGACCAATGTGAGTTGTAGAAACTTACGGAACTAGTACGGGACTCACGGTTTAAAAACTAAGTCCAAAAATGCACTTTTCCACACTAAAGCTTGAAAATAGGCTTTCGGGGGCCAAAATTGTGCAACAGCTATGAGACGGCCCGGGAAACACCTCAAACACCTCGGGACTGACCAATGTGAGTTGTGGAAACTTACGGAACTAGCACGAGACTCTCGGTTTGAAAACTAAGTCCAACAATGCACTTTTTCACACTTAAGCTTGAAAATAAGCCTCGGGGGCCAAAATCGTGCAACAGTCACGAGACAGCCTGGGAAACACCTCAAACACCTCGGGATAGACCAATGTGAGTTGTGAAAACTTACGGAACTAGCACGGGACTCCCGATTTGAAAACTAAGTCCAAAAATGCATTTTTCCACACTTAAGCTTCAAAAATAGGCCTTCGGGGGCCAAAATCGTGCAACAGCCACGAGACGGCCCAGGAAACACCTCAAACACCTCGGGACGGACCAATGTGAGTTGTAGAAACTTACGGAACTAGCACGGGACTCCCGGTTTGAAATCTAAGTCCAAAAATGCACTTTTTCCACACTTAAGCTTAAAGATAGAGGCCTTCGAGGGCCCAAAATCGTGAAATAGGCACGAGACGGCCTGGGAAACACCTCAAACACCTCGGGAGGGACCAATGTGAGTTGTGGAAACTTACGGAAGTAGCACGAGATTCCCGGTTTGAAAATTAAGTCCAAAAATGCACTTTTTCACACTTAAACTTCAAAAATAGGCCATTGGAGGCCAAAATCGTGCAACAGCCAGGAGACGGCTTGGGGAACACTTCAAACACCTCCGGATGGACCAATGTGAGTTGTGAAAACTTACGGAACTAGCACGAGACTCCCGGTTTAAAAACTAAGTCCAAAATTGCACTTATTCACACTTAAGCTTCAAAATAGGCCACCGGAGGCAAAAATTATGCAACAGTCACATGACGGCCTGAGGAACACCTCAAACACCTCGGGAGGGACCAATGTGAGTTGTGGAAACTAACGGAACTAGCACGGGACTCCCGGTTTTAAAACTAAGTCCAAAAATGTATTTTTTTACACTTAAGCTTGAAAATAGGCCTTCGGGGGCCAAAATCGTGCAACAGGCACGCGACGGCCCGGGAAACACCTCAAACACCTCGGGATGGACCAATGTGAGTTGTGAAAATTTACGGAACTAGCACGTGACTCTCGGTTTGAAAACTAAGTCCAAAAATGCACTTTTCCACACTTAAGCTTCAAAAATAGGCCTTCGGGGGCCAAAATCGTGCAACAGCCACGAGACGGCCCGGGAAACAGCTCAAACACCTCGAGATCGACCAATGTGAGTTGTGAAAATTTACGAAACTAGCATGGGACTCCCGGTTTGAAAACTAAGTCCAAAAATGCACTTTTTCACACTTAAGTTTGAAATAGGCCTTTGGGGGCCAAAATCATGCAACAGCCATGAGATGGCCCGGGAAACACCTCAAACACCTCGGAATGGACCAATGTGAGTTACGGAAACTTACGGAACTAGCACGGGACTCCCGGTTTGAAAACTAAGTCCAAAATTGCACTTATTCACACTTAAGCTTCAAAATAGGCCACCGGAGGCTAAAATCATGCAACAGTCACGTGACGGCCCGGGGAACACCTCAAACACCTCGGCAGAGACCAATGTGAGTTGTGGAAACTAACGGAACTAGCACGAGACTCCCGGTTTGAAAACGAAGTCCCAAAATGTAATTTTTTACACTAAAGCTTGAAAATAGGCCTTCGGGGGCCAAAATCGTGCAACAGCCACGAGACGGCTCGGGAAACACCTCAAACACCACGGGATGGACCAATGTGAGTTGTGGAAATTTACGGAACTAGCACGTGACTCCCGGTTTGAAAACTAAGTCCAAAAATGCACTTTTCCACACTTAAGCTTCAAAAATAGGCCTTCGAGGGCCAAAATCGTGCAACAGCCACGAGACGGCTCGGGAAACACCTCAAACACCTTGGGATAAACAAATGTGAGTTGTGCAAACTTACGGAACTAGCAAGGGACTCCCGGTTTGAAAACTAAGTCCAAAAATGCACTTTTTCACACTTAAGCTTGAAAATAGGCCTTCGGTGGCCAAAATCATGCAACAGCCATGAGACGGCCCGGGAAACACCTCAAACACCTCGGGATGGACCAATGTGAGTTGTGGAAACTTACAGAACTAGCACGGGACTCCCGGTTTGAAAACTATATCCAAAAATGTACTTTTTCACACTTAAGCTTAAAGATAGGCCTTCGGGGGGCCAAAATCGTGCAACAGGCACGAGATGGCCTGGGAAACACCTCAAACACCTCGGGAGGGACCAATGTGAGTTGTGCAAACTTACGGAAGTAGAACGAGATTCCCCGTTTGAAAACTAAGTCAAAAAATGCACTTATTCACACTTAAGCTTCAAAATAGGCCACCGGAGGCTAAAATCATGCAACAGTCACGTGACGGCCCGGGGAACACCTCAAACACCTCGGCAGAGACCAATGTGAGTTGTGGAAACTAACGGAACTAGCACGAGACTCCCGGTTTGAAAACTAAGTCCCAAAATGTAATTTTTTACACTAAAGCTTGAAAATAGGCCTTCGGGGGCCAAAATCGTGCAACAGCCACGAGACGGCCCGGGAAACACCTCAAACACCTCGGGATGTACCAATGTGAGTTGTGGAAATTTACGGAACTAGCACGTGACTCCCGGTTTGAAAACTAAGTCTAAAAATGCACTTTTCCACACTTAAGCTTCAAAAATAGGCCTTCGGGGGCCAAAATCGTGCAACAGCCACGAGACGGCCCGGGAAACCCCTCAAACACCTCGGGATAAACAAATGTGAGTTGTGAAAACTTACGAAACTAGCACGGGACTCTCAGTTTGAAAACTAAGTCCAAAAATGCACTTTTTCACACTTAAGCTTGAAAATAGGCCTTCAGGGGCCAAAATCATGCAACAGCCATGAGACGGCCCGGGAAACATCTCAAACACCTCGGGATGGACCAATGTGAGTTACAGAAATTTACGGAACTAGCACGAGACTCCCGGTTTGAAAACTATGTCCAAAAATGCATGTTAAATTGTTTATGTTATGGATAAGATAATAATTGTCTAATTAACATTTTTCTTTTTTTTGTGTTTCATTTTTTTGCAGATTCGAGATTTGATATGGTCGTGTTTGGTAATTTGGAGGGCAGATGGTAGCTCATTTTGTGTTTTTGCTCATATTATCTTTCATGTATTTTGGTTGTGTTGTAAATTTTATATTTTTGTTGGTATTACGGGGCATGTTTGGTAATCCGCCCTTGATATTTTATTTTTGTTGATATTAGTAGACATGTTTTTTTTTTTGATATTAGGAGATGTGTTTGGTAATTTGCATACTGTTGATATTATATTTTTGTGGATATTAGTAGACATTTTTTGTGGATATTAGGAGACATGTTTATTATCCGCATACAGTTCATATTGTATTTTTGTGGATAGTGCTACAATTCGATTGTGATGTTTATGAAAATGAATAGATTTTTGTATTGATTTGTAATAGATATTTTATTGAACAGGTTATTAAAATGCGCAGGGAATTGTTACTGAAAAGAAAAAAATTTGGAAGAAAATAGTATCCTCATTTTCAAAAATTTTAATTTTTATTAGTGACAAAATAAAAAATGTCGCTATTAGTTCTCAAAAAAACATGAATAATTTTGTCACTAATGATATAGTACGAAACAAATAATTTCGTTACATTTGCCGAATATTTCGTCGCTAAATTGAAATATTTGGTGACAAAATGTTTTTTGTCATTGAATAATTTTCTTTTTCGCTCATTTTAGTGACGAATTTTTTTGTCACATTAATCCATATCATTGGTGAGGAAAACTTTCGTCACTAAAATATATTTGGTGACGAAATATTTCGTCGCAAAAAACAATTAAAATAAAATATTATTTAGTTTTGGTGACGAAATTGGTGTTTTAGAGGACAAAAAATTCAACATTGGAGACGAAACATTTCGTCACCAAAAATGAAAAATAGGCGACGAAACTATTTTTCGTCACCAGGTACTTTTTGTGACGACGTATAGGCCACGAACGTGGTGACAAATTTTTTTCGTCACAGATCACTTTAGTGACGAAATTTTGATGTTTGGAGACAAAATCAGTCTGTCACCAATGGCTTTTTTTGTTGTAGTGATTTTATCGCGCTATCTTGCGCACCTCATCGCACTATTTTGTGCACATTACTTGCGTTTTGCATGCACTTTGCAGCGCTATCTTGCGCACCTCATCGCACTGTTTTGTTCACATTACTTGCATTTTGCATGCATTTTACCGCGCTGATTTGCGAATCGCGCAATTTTGCGCGGTGACCATTACTTGCATTTTTCATGCATTTTATCGCGCTATCTTGCGCACCTCATCGCACTATTTTGTGCACACTACTTACGTTTTGCATGCATTTTGTCGCGCTATCTTGCACACGTCATCGCCCTGTTTTGTTCACATTACTTGCATTTTCCATGCATTTTATCGCGCGATCTTGCGTACCACATCGCACTGTTTTGTTCACATTACTTGCATTTTGCATGCATTTTATCGCGCTATTTTGCGCGTCGCGCTATTTTGCGCGTCGCGCTATTTTGCGCGTCGCGCTATTTGCGCTGTCACCATTACTTGCATTTTCCATGCATTTTATCGCGCTATCTTGCACACCTCATCGCACTGTTTTGTGCACATTACTTGCGTTTTGCATGCACTTTGTAGCGCTATCTTGCGCACCTCATCGCACTGTTTTGTTCACATTACTTGCATTTTGCATGCATTTTATCGCGCTATTTTGCGCATCGCGCTATTTTGCACTTTGGCCATAACTTGCATTTTCCATGCATTTTATCGCACTATCTTGCGCACCTCATCGCACAGTTTTGTGCACATTACATGCGTTTTGCATGCATTTTGTCGCGCTATCTTGCGCACCTCATCGCACTGTTTGGTTCACATTACTTGCATTTTGCATGCATTTTATCGCGCTATTTGGCGCATCGCGCTATTTTGCACTGTGACCATTACTTGCATTTTCCATGCATTTTATCGCGCTATCTTGCGCACCTCATCGCACTGTTTTGTGCACATTACTTGCGTTTTGCATGCATTTTGTCGCGCTATCTTGCGCACCTCATCGCACTGTTTTGTTCACATTACTTGCATTTTGCATGCATTTTATCGCACTATTTTGCGCATCGCGCTATTTTGCGCTGTGACCATTACTTGCATTTTCCATGCATTTTATCGCGCTATCTTGCGCACCTCATCGCACTGTTTTGTGCACATTACTTGCGTTTTGCATGCATTTTGTCGGGCTATCTTGCGCACCTCATCGCACTGTTTTGTTCACATTACTTGCATTTTGCATGCATTTTATAGCGCTATTTTGCGCATCGCGCTATTTTGCGCTGTGACCATTACTTGCATTTTCCATGCATTTTATCGCGCTATCTTGCACACCTCATCGCACTGTTTTGTGCACATTACTTGCGTTTTGCATGCACTTTGTAGCGCTATTTTGCGCACCTCATCGCACGGTTTTGTTCACATTACTTGCATTTTGTATGCATTTTATCGCGCTATTTTGCGCATCGAGCCATTTTGCACTTTGACCATAACTTGCATTTTCCATGCATTGTATCGCACTATCTTGCGCACCTCATCGCACTGTTTTGTGCACATTACATGCGTTTTGCATGAATTTTGTCACGCTATCTTGCCCACCTCATCGCACTGTTTTGTTCACATTACCTGCATTTTGCATGCATTTTATCGCGCTATTTTGCACATCGCGCTATTTTGCACTGTGACAATTACTTGCATTTTCCATGCATTTTATCGCGCTATCTTGCGCACCTCATCGCACTGTTTTGTGCACATTACTTGCGTTTTGCATGCATTTGATCGCGCTATCTTGCGCACCTCATCGCACTGTTTTGTGCACACTAGTTACGTTTTGCATGCATTTTATCGCGCTATCTTGCGTACCTCATCGCACTGTTTTCTTCACATTGCTTGTATTTTCCATGCATTTTGTCGCGCTATCTTGCCCACCTCATCGCACTGTTTTGTTCACATTACTTGCATTTTGCATGCATTTTATCGCGCTATTTTGCGCATCGCGCAATTTGCGCTGTGACCATTACTTGCATTTTCCATGCATTTTATCGCGCTATCTTGCGCACCTGATCGCACTGTTTTGTGCACAGTACTTGCGTTTTGCATGCATTTGATCGCGCTATCTTGCGCACCTCATCGCACTGTTTTGTGCACACTAGTTACGTTTTGCATGCATTTTATCGCGCTATCTTGCGTACCTCATCGCACTGTTTTCTTCACATTGCTTGTATTTTCCATGCATTTTGTCGCGCTATCTTGCGTACCTCATCGCACTGTTTCGTTCACATTACTTGCATTTTGCATGCATTTTATCGCGCTATTTTGCGCATCGCGCTATTTTGCGCTGTGACCATTACTTGCATTTTCCATGCATTTTATCGCGCTATCTTGCGCAACTCATCGCACTATTTTGTACACATTACTTGCGTCTTGCATGCACTTTGCAGCGCTATCTTGCGCACCTCATCGCACTGTTTTGTTCACATTACTTGCATTTTGCATGCATTTTATCGCGCTGTTTTGCGAATCGCGCAATTTTGCGCTGTGACCATTACTTGCATTTTTCATGCATTTTATCGCGCTATCTTGTGCACCTCATCGCACTATTTTTTGCACACTACTTACGTTTTGCATGCATTTTGTCGCGCTATCTTGCACACGTCATCGCCCTGTTTTGTTCACATTACTTGCATTTTCCATGCATTTTATCGCGCTATCTTGCGCACCACATCGCACTGTTTTGTTCACATTACTTGCATTTTGCATGCATTTTATCGCACTGTTTTGCGCATCGCGCTATTTTGCGCTGTGACCATTACTTGCGTTTTTCATGCGTTTTATCGCGCTATCTTGCGCACCTCATCCCACTGTTTTGTGCACATTACTTGCGTTTTGCAAGCATTTTGTCGCGCTATCTTGCGCACCTCATCGCACTGTTTTGTACACATTACTTGCGTTTTGCAAGCATTTTGTCGCGCTATCTTGCGCACCTCATCGTACTGTTTTGTGCACATTACTTGCGTTTTGCATGCACTTTGTAGCGCTATCTTGCGCACCACATCGCACTGTTTTGTTCACATTACTTGCATTTTGCATGCATTTTATCGCGCTATTTTGCGCATCGCGCTATTTTGCACTTGGACCATAACTTGCATTTTCCATGCATTTTTTCGCACTATCTTGCGCACCTCATCGCACAGTTTTGTGCACATTACATGCGTTTTGCATGCATTTTGTCGCGCTATCTTGCGCACCTCATCGCACTGTTTTGTTCACATTACTTGCGTTTTGCAAGCATTTTGTCGCGCTATCTTGCGCACCTCATCGCACTGTTTTGTGCACATTACTTGCATTTTGCAAGCATTTTGTCGCGCTATCTTGCGCACCTCATCGCACTGTTTTGGGCACATTACTTGCGTTTTGCATGCATTTTATCGCGCTATTTTGCGCATCGCGCTATTTTGCACTTTGGCCATAACTTGCATTTTCATGCATTTTATCGCACTATCTTGCGCACCTCATCGCACCGTTTTGTGCACATTACATGCGTTTTGCATGCATTTTGTCGCGCTATCTTGCGCACCTCATCGCACTGTTTGGTTAACATTACTTGCATTTTGCATGCATTTTATCGCGCTATTTTGCGCATCGCGCTATTTTGCACTGTGACCATTACTTGCATTTTCCATGCATTTTATCGCGCTATCTTGCGCACCTCATCGCACTGTTTTGTGCACATTACTTGCGTTTTGCATGCATTTTGTCGCGCTATCTTGCGCACCTCATCGCACTGTTTTGTTCACATTACTTGCATTTTGCATGCATTTTATCGCACTATTTTGCGCATCGCGCTATTTTGCGCTGTGACCATTACTTGCATTTTCCATGCATTTTATCGCGCTATCTTGCGCACCTCATCGCACTGTTTTGTGCACATTACTTGCGTTTTGCAGGCATTTTGTCGGGCTATCTTGCGCACCTCATCGCACTGTTTTGTTCACATTACTTGCATTTTGCAGGCATTTTATAGCGCTATTTTGCGCATCGCGCTATTTTGCGCTGTGACCATTACTTGCATTTTCCATGCATTTTATCGCGCTATCTTGCGCACCTCATCGGTCTGTTTTGTGCACATTACTTGCGTTTTGCAAACATTTTGTCGCCCTATCTTGTGCACCTCATTGCACTATTTTGTGCACATTACTTGCGTTTTGCAAGCATTTTGTCGCGCTATCATGCGCACCTCATCGCACCGTTTTGCGCACATTACTTGCGTTTTGCATGCACTTTGTAGCGCTATCTTGCGCACCTCATCGCACGGTTTTGTTCACATTACTTGCATTTTGTATGCATTTTATCGCGCTATTTTGCGCATCGAGCTATTTTGCACTTTGACCATAACTTGCATTTTCCATGCATTTTATCGCACTATCTTGCGCACCTCATCGCACTGTTTTGTGCACATTACATGCGTTTTGCATGAATTTTGTCGCGCTATCTTGCCCACCTCATCGCACTGTTTTGTTCACATTACCTGCATTTTGCATGCATTTTATCGCGCTATTTTGCATATCGCGCTATTTTGCACTGTGACCATTACTTGCATTTTCCATGCATTTTATCGCGCTATCTTGCGCACCTCATCGCACTGTTTTGTGCACATTACTTGCGTTTTGCATGCATTTTGTCGCGCTATCTTGCCCACCTCATCGCACTGTTTTGTGCACATTACTTGCATTTTGCATGCATTTTATCGCGCTATTTTGCGCTGTGACCATTACTTGCATTTTCCATGCATTTTATCGCGCTATCTTGCGCACCTCGTCGCTCTGTTTTGTGCACAGTACTTGCGTTTTGCATGCATTTTATCGCGCTATCTTGCGCACCTCATCGCACTATTTTGTTCACATTACTTGCATTTTGCATGCATTTTATCGCGCTATTTTGCGCTGTGACCATTACTTGCATTTTCCATGCATTTTATCGCGCTATATTGCGCACCTCATCGCACTATTTTGCGCACATTACTGGCGTTTTGCATGCATTTTGTCGCGCTATCTTGCGCACCTCATCGCACTGTTTTGTTCACATTACTTGCATTTTGCATGCATTTTATCTCCCTATTTTGCGCATCGCGCTATTTTGCGCTGTGACCATTACTTGCATTTTCCATGCATTTTATCGCGCTATCTTGCGCAAGTCATCGCACTGTTTTGTGCGCATTACTTGCGTTTTGCATGCACTTTGTAGCGCTATCTTGCGCACCTCATCGCACTGTTTTGTTCACATTACTTGCATTTTGCATGCATTTTATCGCGCTATTTTGTGCTGTGACCATTACTTGCATTTTCCATGCATTTTATCGCGCTATCTTGCGCACCTCATCGCACTGTTTTGTTCACATTACTTGCGTTTTGCATGCATTTTGTCGCGTTATCTTGCGTACCTCATCGCACTGTTTTGTTCACATTACTTGCATTTTGCATGCATTTTATCGGGCTATTTTGCGCTATGACCATTACTTGCATTTTCCATGCATTTTATCGCGCTATCTTGCGCACCTCATCGCACTGTTTTGTGCACACTACTTGCGTTTTGCATGCATTTTATCGCGCTATCTTGCGCACCTCATCGCACTGTTTTGTTCACATTACATGCATTTTGCATGCATTTTATCGCGCTATTTTGCGCATCGCGCTATTTTGCACTGTGACCATTATTGCATTTTCCATGCATTTTATCGCGCTATCTTGCGCACCTCATCGCACTATTTTGTGCACATTACTTGCATTTTGCTTGCATTTTATCGCGCTATCTTGCACACCTCATCGCACTGTTTTGTTCACAATACTTGCATTTTGCATGCATTTTATCGCGCTATTTTGCGCATCGCGCTATTCTGCATTGTGACCATTACTTGCATTTTCCATGCATTTTATCGCGCTATCTTGCGCACCTCATCGCACTGTTTTGCGCGCATTACTTGCGTTTTGCATGCATTTTGTCGCGCTATCTTGCGCACCTCATCGCACTGTTTCGTTCACATTACTTGCATTTTGCATGCATTTTATCGCGCTATTTTGCGCTGTGACCATTACTTGCATTTTCCATGCATTTTATCGCGCTATCTTCCGCACCACATCGCACTGTTTTGTACACATTACTTGCATTTTGCATGCATTTTATCGCGCTATTTTGCGCGTCGCGCTATTTGCGCTGTGACCATTACTTGCATTTTCCATGCATTTTATCGCGCTATCTTGCGCACCTCATCGCACTGTTTTTTGCACACTAGTTACGTTTTGCATGCATTTTGTCGCACTATCTTGCGCACCTCATCGCACTGTTTTGTTCACATTACTTGCATTTTCCATGCATTTTGTCGCGCTATCTTGCGCACCTTATCGCACTGTTTCGTTCACATTACTTGCATTTTGCATGCATTTTATCGCGCTATTTTGCGCATCGCGCTATTTTGCGCTGTGACCATTACTTGCATTTTCCATGCATTTTATCGCGCTATCTTGTGCACCTCATCGCACTGTTTTATGCACATTACTTGCGTTTTGCATGCACTTTGCAGCGCTATCTTGCGCACCTCATCGCACTGTTTTGTTCACATTACTTGCATTTTGCATGCATTTTATCGCGCTGTTTTGCGAATCGCGCAATTTTACGCTGTGACCATTACTTGCATTTTTCATGCATTTTATCGGGCTATCTTGCGCACCTCATCGCACTATTTTGTGCACACTACTTACGTTTTGCATGCATTTTGTCGCGCCATCTTGCGCACCACATCGCACTGTTTTGTTCACATTACTTGCATTTTGCATGCATTTTATCGCGCTATTTTACGCGTCGCGCTATTTGCGCTGTGACCATTACTTGCATTTTCCATGCATTTTATCGCGCTATCTTGCACACCTCATCGCACTGTTTTGTGCACATTACTTGCGTTTTGCATGCATTTTGTCGCGCTATCTTGCGCACCTCATCGCACTGTTTTGTTCACATTACTTGCGTTTTGCATGCATTTTATCGCACTATTTTGCGCATCGCGCTATTTTGCGCTGTGACCATTTCTTACATTTTCCATGCATTTTATCGCCCTATCTTGCGCACCTCATCGCACTATTTTGTGCACATTACTTGCGTTTTGCATGCATTTTGTCGCGCTATCTTGCGCACCTCATCGCACTGTTTTGTTCACATTACTTGCATTTTGCATGCATTTTATAGCGCTATTTTGCGCATCACGCTATTTTGCGCTGTGACAATTACTTGCATTTTCCATGCATTTTATCGCGCTATCTTGCGCACCTCATCGCACTGTTTTGTGCACATTACTTGCGTTTTGCAAGCATTTTGTCGCGCTATCTTGCGCACCTCATCGCCCTGTTTTGTGCACATTACTTGCGTTTTGCAAGCATTTTGTCACGCTATCTTGCGCACCTCATCGCACTGTTTTGTGCACATTACTTGCGTTTTGCATGCACTTTGTAGCGCTATCTTGCGCACCTCATCGCACTGTTTTGTTCACATTACTTGCATTTTGCGTGCATTTTATCGTGCTATTTTGCGCATCGCGCTATTTTGCACTTTGACCATAACTTGCATTTTCCATGCATTTTATCGCACTATCTTGCGCACCTCATCGCACAGTTTTGTGCACATTACTTGCGTTTTGCACGCATTTTGTCGCGCTATCTTGCGTACCTAATCGCACTGTTTTGTTCACATTATTTGCATTTTGCATGCATTTTATCGCGCTATTTTGCGCATTGCGCTATTCAGCACTGTGACCATTACTTGCATTTTCAATGCATTTTATCGCGCTATCTTGCGCACCTCATCGCACTGTTTTGTGCACATTACTTGCGTTTTGCATGCACTTTGTAGAGCAATCTTGCGCACCTCATCGCACTTTTTTATTCAAATTACTTGCATTTTGCATGCATTTTATCGCGCTATTTTGCGCATCGCGCTATTTTGCGCTGTAACCATTACTTGCATTTTCCTTGCATTTTATCGCGCTATCTTGCGCACCTCATCGCACTGTTTTGTGCACATTACTTGCGTTTTGCATGCACTTTGTTGAGCAATCTTGCGCCCTCATCGCACTGTTTTGTTCTCATTATTTGCATTTTGCATGCATTTTATCGCGCTATTTTGCGCATCGCGCTATTTTCCGCTGTGACCATTAGTTGCATTTTCCTTGCATTTTATTGCGCTATCTTGCGCACCATATCGCACTGTTTTGTGCACATTACTTGCGTTTTGCATGCATTTTGCCGCGCTATCTTGTGCACCTCATCGCACTGTTTTGTTCACATTACTTGCATTTCGCTTGCATTGTATTGCGCTATTTTGCACTGTGACAATTACTTGCATTTTCCATGCATTTTATCGCGCTATCTTGCGCACCTCATCGCACTGTTTTGCGCACATTACTTGCGTTTTGCATGCATTTTGTCGCGCTATCTTGCGCACCTCATCGCACTTGTTTGTTCACATTACTTGCATTTTGCATGCATTTTTTCGCACTATTTTGCGCATCGCGCTATTTTGCGCTGTGACCATTACTTGCATTTTCCATGCATTTTATGGCGCTATCTTGCGCACCTCATCGCACTGTTTTTTGCACGTTACTTGCGTTTGTATGCACTTTGTAGCGCTATCTTGCGCACCTCATTGCACGGTTTTGTTCACATTACTTGCATTTTGCATGCATTTTATCGCGCTAGTTTGCGCTGTGACCATTACTTGCATTTTCCATGCATTTTATCGCGCTATCTTGCGCACCTCCTTGCACTGTTTTGTACACACTACTTGCGTTTTGCATGCATTTTGTCGCGCTATCTTGCTCACCTCATCGCACTGTTTTGTTCACATTACTTACATTTTGCATGCATTTTATCGCGCTATTTTGCGCATCGCGCTATTCTGCTCTGTGACCATTACTTGCATTTACCATGCATTTTATCGCGCTATCTTGCGCACCTCATCGCACTGTTTTGTGCACATTACTTGCGTCTTGCATGCATTTTGTCGCGCTATCTGGCGCACCTCACCGCACTGTTTTGTTCACATTACTTGCATTTTGCATGCGTTTTATCGCACTATTTTGCGCTTCGCGCTATTTTGCTCTTTGACCGTACCTTGCATTTTCCAGGCATTTTATCGGACAATCTTGCGCACCTCATCGCACAGTTTTGTGCACATTACTTGCGTTTTGCATGCATTTTGTCGCGCTATCTTGCGCACCTCATCGCACTGTTTTGTTCACATTACTTGCATTTTGCATGCATTTTATCGCGCTATTTTGCGCATCGCGCTATTTTGCACTGTGACCATTACTTGCATTTTCCATGCATTTTATCGAGCTATCTTGCGCACCTCATCGCATTGTTTTGTGCACATTACTTGCGTTTTGCAAGCACTTTGTTGAGCAATCTTGCGCCCCTCATCGCACTGTTTTGTTCACATTATTTGCATTTTGCATGCATTTTATCGCGCTATTTTACGCATCGCGCTATTTTGCGCTGTGACCATTACTTGCATTTTCCTTTCATTTTATTGCGCTATCTTGCGCACCTCATCGCACTGTTTTGTGCACATTACTTGCGTTTTGCATGCATTTTGTCGCGCTATCTTGCGCACCTCATCGCACTGTTTTGTTCACATTACTTGCATTTTGCATGCATTTTCTCGCGTTATTTTGCGCATCGCGCTATTTTGCTCTGTGACCATTACTTGCATTTTCCATTCATTTTATCGCGCTATCTTGCGCACCTCATCGGACTGCTTTGTGCACATTACTTGCGTTTTGCAAGCATTTTGTGGCGCTATCTTGCGCAGCTCATCGCACTGTTTTTTTAACATTACTTGCATTTTGCATGCATTTTATCGCGCTATTTTGCGCTGTGACCATTACTTGCATTTTCCATGCATTTTATAGCGCTATCTTGCGCACCTCATCGCACTGTTTTGTGCACATTACTTGCGTTTTAGATGCATTTTGTCGCGATATCTTGCGCACCTCATCGCACTATTTTGTTCACATTACTTGCATTTTGCATGCATTTTATCGCGCTATTTTGCGCATCGCGCTATTTTGCACTGTGTCCATTACTTGCATTTTCCATGCATTTTATCGCGCTATCATGCGCACCTCATCGCACTGTTTTGTTCACATTACTTGCATTTTGCATGCATTTTATCGCGCTATTTTGCGCATCGCGCTATTTTGCTCTGTGACCAGTACTTGCATTTTCCATGCATTTTATCGCGCTATCTTGCGCACCTCATCGCACTGTTTTGTACACATTACTTGCGTCTTGCATGCATTTTGTCGCGCTATCTGGTGGACCACACTGCACTGTTTTGTTCACATTACTTGCATTTTGCATGCATTTTATCGCGCTATTTTGCGCTTCGCGCTATTTTTCTCTTTGACCAAAACTTGCATTTTCCATGCATTTTATCGGACAATCTTGCGCACCTCATCGCACAGTTTTGTGCACATTACTTGCGTTTTGCATGCATTTTGTCGCGCTATCTTGCGCACCTCATCGCACTGTTTTGTTCACATTACTTGCATTTTGCATGCATTTTATCGCGCTATTTTGCGCATCGCGCTATTTTGCACTGTGACCATTACTTGCATTTTCCATGCATTTTATCGCGCTATCTTGCGCACCTCATCGCACTGTTTTGTGCACATTACTTGCGTTTTGCATAAACTTTGTTGAGCAATCTTGCGCCCCTCATCGCACTGTTTTGTTCACATTATTTGCATTTTCCATGCATTTCATCGCGCTATTTTGCGCATCGCGCTATTTTGCGCTGTGACCATTACTTGCATTTTCCTTGCATTTTATTGCGCTATCTTGCGCACCTCATCGCACAGTTTTGTGCACATTACTTGCATTTTGCATGCATTTTGTCGCGCTATCTTGCGCAGCTCATCGCACTGTTTTGTTCACATTACTTGCATTTTGCATGCATTTTATCGCGCTATTTTGCGCTGTGACCATTACTTGCATTTTCCATTCATTTTATCGCGCTATCTTGCGCACCTCATCGGACTGCTTTGTGCACATTACTTGCGTTTTGCAAGCATTTTGTGGCGCTATCTTGCGCAGCTCATCGCACGGTTTTGTTCACATTACTTGCATTTTGCATGCATTTTATCGCGCTATTTTGCGCTGTGACCATTACTTGCATTTTCCATGCATTTTATCGCGCTATCTTGCGCACCTCATCGCACTGTTTTGTGCACATTACTTGCGTTTTACATGCATTTTGTCGCGATATCTTGCGCACCTCATCGCACTATTTTGTTCACATTACTTGCATTTTGCATTCATTTTATCGCGCTATTTTGCGCATCGCGCTATTTTGCACTGTGACCGTTACTTGCATTCTCCATGCATTTTATTGCGCTATCATGCGCACCTCATCGCACTGTTTTGCGCACATTACTTGCGTTTTGCATGCATTTTATCGCGCTATCTTGCGCACCTCATCGCACTATTTTGTTCACATTACTTGCATTTTGCAGGCATTTTATCGCGCAATTTTGCGCATCGCGCTATTTTACACTTTGACCATAACTTGCATTTTCCATGCATTTTATTGCGCTATCATGCGCACCTCATCGCACAGTTTTGTGCACATTACTTGCGTTTTGCACGCATTTTGTCGCGCTATCTTGCGCACCTCATCGCACTGTTTTGTTCACATTACTTGCATTTTGCATGCATTTTATCGCGCTATTTTGCGCATTGCGCTATTCAGCACTGTGACCATTACTTGCATTTTCAATGCATTTTATGGCGTTATCTTGCGCACCTCATCGCACTGTTTTGTGCACATTACTTGCGTTTTGCATGCACTTTGTAGAGCAATCTTGCACACCTCATCGCACTTTTTTATTCAAATTACTTGCATTTTGCATGCATTTTATCGCGCTATTTTGCGCATCGCGCTATTTTGCGCTGTGACCATTACTTGCATTTTCCTTGCATTTTATCGCGCTATCTTGCGCACCTCATCGCACTGTTTTGTGCACATTACTTGCGTTTTGCATAAACTTTGTTGAGCAATCTTGCGCCCCTCATCGCACTGTTTTGTTCACATTATTTGCATTTTCCATGCATTTCATCGCGCTATTTTGCGCATCGCGCTATTTTGCGCTGTGACCATTACTTGCATTTTCCTTGCATTTTATTGCGCTATCTTGCGCACCTCATCGCACAGTTTTGTGCACATTACTTGCATTTTGCATGCATTTTGTCGCGCTATCTTGCGCAGCTCATCGCACTGTTTTGTTCACATTACTTGCATTTTGCATGCATTTTATCGCGCTATTTTGCGCTGTGACCATTACTTGCATTTTCCATTCATTTTATCGCGCTATCTTGCGCACCTCATCGGACTGCTTTGTGCACATTACTTGCGTTTTGCAAGCATTTTGTGGCGCTATCTTGCGCAGCTCATCGCACGGTTTTGTTCACATTACTTGCATTTTGCATGCATTTTATCGCGCTATTTTGCGCTGTGACCATTACTTGCATTTTCCATGCATTTTATCGCGCTATCTTGCGCACCTCATCGCACTGTTTTGTGCACATTACTTGCGTTTTACATGCATTTTGTCGCGATATCTTGCGCACCTCATCGCACTATTTTGTTCACATTACTTGCATTTTGCATTCATTTTATCGCGCTATTTTGCGCATCGCGCTATTTTGCACTGTGACCGTTACTTGCATTCTCCATGCATTTTATTGCGCTATCATGCGCACCTCATCGCACTGTTTTGCGCACATTACTTGCGTTTTGCATGCATTTTATCGCGCTATCTTGCGCACCTCATCGCACTATTTTGTTCACATTACTTGCATTTTGCAGGCATTTTATCGCGCAATTTTGCGCATCGCGCTATTTTACACTTTGACCATAACTTGCATTTTCCATGCATTTTATTGCGCTATCATGCGCACCTCATCGCACAGTTTTGTGCACATTACTTGCGTTTTGCACGCATTTTGTCGCGCTATCTTGCGCACCTCATCGCACTGTTTTGTTCACATTACTTGCATTTTGCATGCATTTTATCGCGCTATTTTGCGCATTGCGCAATTCAGCACTGTGACCATTACTTGCATTTTCAATGCATTTTATGGCGTTATCTTGCGCACCTCATCGCACTGTTTTGTGCACATTACTTGCGTTTTGCATGCACTTTGTAGAGCAATCTTGCACACCTCATCGCACTTTTTTATTCAAATTACTTGCATTTTGCATGCATTTTATCGCGCTATTTTGCGCATCGCGCTATTTTGCGCTGTGACCATTACTTGCATTTTCCTTGCATTTTATCGCGCTATCTTGCGCACCTCATCGCACTGTTTTGTGCACATTACTTGCGTTTTGCATGCATTTTGTCGCGTTATCTTGCGCGCCTCATCGCACTGTTTTGTTCACATTACTTGCATTTTGCTTGCATTGTATCGCGCTATTTTGCACTGTGACCATTACTTGCATTTTCCATGCATTTTATTGCGCTATCTTGCGCACCTCATCGCACTGTGTTGTGCACATTACTTACGTTTTGCAAGCATTTTGTCGCACTATCTTGCGCACCTCATCGCACTGTTTTATTCACATTACTTGCATTTTGCATGCATTTTATCGCACTATTTTGCGCATCGCGCTATTTTGCTCTGTGACCATTTCTTGCATTTTCCATGCATTTTATAGCGCTATCTTGCGCACCTCATCGCACTGTTTTGTGCACATTACTTGCGTTTTGCATGCACTTTGTAGCGCTATCTTGCGCACCTCGTCGCACGGTTTTGTTCACATTACTTGCATTTTGCATGCATTTTATCGCGCTAGTTTGCGCTGTGACCATTACTTGCATTTTCCATGCATTTTATCGTGCTATCTTGCACACCTCCTCGCACAGTTTTGTGCACACTACTTGCGTTTTGCATGCATTTTGTCGCGCTATCTTGCTCACCTCATCGCACTGTTTTGTTCACATTACTTGCATTTTGCATGCATTTTATCGCGCTATTTTGCGCATCGCGCTATTTTGCTCTGTGACCAGTACTTGCATTTTCCAAGCATTTTATCGCGCTATCTTGCGCACCTCATCGCACTGTTTTGTACACATTACTTGCGTCTTGCATGCATTTTGTCGCGCTATCTGGCGCACCACACTGCACTGTTTTGTTCACATTACTTGCATTTTGCATGCATTTTATCGCGCTATTTTGCGCTTCGCGCTATTTTGCTCTTTGACCAAAACTTGCATTTTCCATGCATTTTATCGGACAATCTTGCGCACCTCATCGCACAGTTTTGTGCACATTACTTGCGTTTTGCATGCATTTTGTCGCGCTATCTTGCGCACCTCATCGCACTGTTTTGTTCACATTACTTGCATTTTGCATGCATTTTATCGCGCTATTTTGCGCATCGCGCTATTTTGCACTGTGACCATTACTTGCATTTTCCATGCATTTTATCGCGCTATCTTGCGCACCTCATCGTACTGTTTTGTGCACATTACTTGCGTTTTGCATACACTTTGTTGAGCAATCTTGCGCCCCTCATCGCACTGTTTTGTTCACATTATTTGCATTTTGCATGCATTTCATCGCGCTATTTTGCGCATCGCGCTATTTTGCGCTGTGACCATTACTTGCATTTTCCTTGCATTTTATTGCGCTATCTTGCGCACCTCATCGCACAGTTTTGTGCACATTACTTGCATTTTGCATGCATTTTGTCGCGCTATCTTGCGCAGCTCATCGCACTGTTTTGTTCACATTACTTGCATTTTGCATGCATTTTATCGCGCTATTTTGCGCTTCGCGCTATTTTGCGCTGTGACCATTACTTGCATTTTCCATTCATTTTATCGCGCTATCTTGCGCACCTCATCGGACAGCTTTGTGCACATTACTTGCGTTTTGCAAGCATTTTGTGGCGCTATCTTGCGCAGCTCATCGCACTGTTTTGTTCACATTACTTGCATTTTGCATGCATTTTATCGCGCTATTTTGCGCTGTGACCATTACTTGCATTTTCCATGCATTTTATCGCGCTATCTTGCGCACCTCATCGCACTGTTTTGTGCACATTACTTGCGTTTTACATGCATTTTGTCGCGATATCTTGCGCACCTCATCGCACTATTTTGTTCACATTACTTGCATTTTGCATTCATTTTATCGCGCTATTTTGCGCATCGCGCTATTTTGCACTGTGACCGTTACTTGCATTTTCCAGGCATTTTATCGCGCTATCATGCGCACCTCATCGCACTGTTTTGCGCACATTACTTGCGTTTTGCATGCATTTTATCGCGCTATCTTGCGCACCTCATCGCACTATTTTGTTCACATTACTTGCATTTTGCAAGCATTTTATCGCGCAATTTTGCGCATCGCGCTATTTTACACTTTGACCATAACTTGCATTTTCCATGCATTTTATCGCACTATCTTGCGCACCTCGTCGCACAGTTTTGTGCACATTACTTGCGTTTTGCACGCATTTTGTCGCGCTATCTTGCGCACCTCATCGCACTGTTTTGTTCACATTACTTGCATTTTGTATGCATTTTATCGCGCTATTTTGCGCATCGCGCTATTTAGCACTGTGACCATTACTTGCATTTTCCTTGCATTTTATCGCGCTATCTAGCGCACCTCATCGCACTGGTTTGTGCACATTACTTGCGTTTTGCATGCATTTTGTCACGCTATCTTGCGCACCTCATCGCACTGTTTTGTTCACATTACTTGCATTTTGCATGCATTTTATCGTGCTATTTTGCGCATCGCGTTATTTTGCGTTGTGACCATTACCTGCATTTTCCATGCATTTTATCGCGCTATCTTGCGCACCTCATCGCACTGTTTTGTGCACACTACTTGCGTTTTGCATGCATTTTATCGCGCTATCTTGCGCACCTCATCGCGCTGTTTTGTTCACATTACTTGCATTTTGCATGCATTTTTTCGCGCTATTTTGCGCATCGCGCTATTTTGCGCTGTGACCATTACTTGCATTTTCTTTGCATTTTATCGCGCTATCTTGCGCACCTCATCGCACTGTTTTGTGCACATTACATGCGTTTTGCATGCATTTTGTCGCGATATCCTGCGCACCTCATCGCACTGTTTTGTTCACATTACTTGCATTTTGCATGCATTTTATCGCGCTATTTTGCGCATCGCGCTATTTTGCACTTTGACCATAACTTGCATTTTCCATGCATTTTATTGCGCTATCATGCGCACCTCATCGCACAGTTTTGTGCACATTACTTGCGTTTTGCACGCATTTTGTCGCGCTATCTTGCGCACCTCATCGCACTGTTTTGTTCACATTACTTGCATTTTGCATGCATTTTATCGCGCTATTTTGCGCATTGCGCTATTCAGCACTGTGACCATTACTTGCATTTTCAATGCATTTTATGGCGTTATCTTGCGCACCTCATCGCACTGTTTTGTGCACATTACTTGCGTTTTGCATGCACTTTGTAGAGCAATCTTGCACACCTCATCGCACTTTTTTATTCAAATTACTTGCATTTTGCATGCATTTTATCGCGCTATTTTGCGCATCGCGCTATTTTGCGCTGTGACCATTACTTGCATTTTCCTTGCATTTTATCGCGCTATCTTGCGCACCTCATCGCACTGTTTTGTGCACATTACTTGCGTTTTGCATAAACTTTGTTGAGCAATCTTGCGCCCCTCATCGCACTGTTTTGTTCACATTATTTGCATTTTCCATGCATTTCATCGCGCTATTTTGCGCATCGCGCTATTTTGCGCTGTGACCATTACTTGCATTTTCCTTGCATTTTATTGCGCTATCTTGCGCACCTCATCGCACAGTTTTGTGCACATTACTTGCATTTTGCATGCATTTTGTCGCGCTATCTTGCGCAGCTCATCGCACTGTTTTGTTCACATTACTTGCATTTTGCATGCATTTTATCGCGCTATTTTGCGCTGTGACCATTACTTGCATTTTCCATTCATTTTATCGCGCTATCTTGCGCACCTCATCGGACTGCTTTGTGCACATTACTTGCGTTTTGCAAGCATTTTGTGGCGCTATCTTGCGCAGCTCATCGCACGGTTTTGTTCACATTACTTGCATTTTGCATGCATTTTATCGCGCTATTTTGCGCTGTGACCATTACTTGCATTTTCCATGCATTTTATCGCGCTATCTTGCGCACCTCATCGCACTGTTTTGTGCACATTACTTGCGTTTTACATGCATTTTGTCGCGATATCTTGCGCACCTCATCGCACTATTTTGTTCACATTACTTGCATTTTGCATTCATTTTATCGCGCTATTTTGCGCATCGCGCTATTTTGCACTGTGACCGTTACTTGCATTCTCCATGCATTTTATTGCGCTATCATGCGCACCTCATCGCACTGTTTTGCGCACATTACTTGCGTTTTGCATGCATTTTATCGCGCTATCTTGCGCACCTCATCGCACTATTTTGTTCACATTACTTGCATTTTGCAGGCATTTTATCGCGCAATTTTGCGCATCGCGCTATTTTACACTTTGACCATAACTTGCATTTTCCATGCATTTTATTGCGCTATCATGCGCACCTCATCGCACAGTTTTGTGCACATTACTTGCGTTTTGCACGCATTTTGTCGCGCTATCTTGCGCACCTCATCGCACTGTTTTGTTCACATTACTTGCATTTTGCATGCATTTTATCGCGCTATTTTGCGCATTGCGCAATTCAGCACTGTGACCATTACTTGCATTTTCAATGCATTTTATGGCGTTATCTTGCGCACCTCATCGCACTGTTTTGTGCACATTACTTGCGTTTTGCATGCACTTTGTAGAGCAATCTTGCACACCTCATCGCACTTTTTTATTCAAATTACTTGCATTTTGCATGCATTTTATCGCGCTATTTTGCGCATCGCGCTATTTTGCGCTGTGACCATTACTTGCATTTTCCTTGCATTTTATCGCGCTATCTTGCGCACCTCATCGCACTGTTTTGTGCACATTACTTGCGTTTTGCATGCATTTTGTCGCGTTATCTTGCGCGCCTCATCGCACTGTTTTGTTCACATTACTTGCATTTTGCTTGCATTGTATCGCGCTATTTTGCACTGTGACCATTACTTGCATTTTCCATGCATTTTATTGCGCTATCTTGCGCACCTCATCGCACTGTGTTGTGCACATTACTTACGTTTTGCAAGCATTTTGTCGCACTATCTTGCGCACCTCATCGCACTGTTTTATTCACATTACTTGCATTTTGCATGCATTTTATCGCACTATTTTGCGCATCGCGCTATTTTGCTCTGTGACCATTTCTTGCATTTTCCATGCATTTTATAGCGCTATCTTGCGCACCTCATCGCACTGTTTTGTGCACATTACTTGCGTTTTGCATGCACTTTGTAGCGCTATCTTGCGCACCTCGTCGCACGGTTTTGTTCACATTACTTGCATTTTGCATGCATTTTATCGCGCTAGTTTGCGCTGTGACCATTACTTGCATTTTCCATGCATTTTATCGTGCTATCTTGCACACCTCCTCGCACAGTTTTGTGCACACTACTTGCGTTTTGCATGCATTTTGTCGCGCTATCTTGCTCACCTCATCGCACTGTTTTGTTCACATTACTTGCATTTTGCATGCATTTTATCGCGCTATTTTGCGCATCGCGCTATTTTGCTCTGTGACCAGTACTTGCATTTTCCAAGCATTTTATCGCGCTATCTTGCGCACCTCATCGCACTGTTTTGTACACATTACTTGCGTCTTGCATGCATTTTGTCGCGCTATCTGGCGCACCACACTGCACTGTTTTGTTCACATTACTTGCATTTTGCATGCATTTTATCGCGCTATTTTGCGCTTCGCGCTATTTTGCTCTTTGACCAAAACTTGCATTTTCCATGCATTTTATCGGACAATCTTGCGCACCTCATCGCACAGTTTTGTGCACATTACTTGCGTTTTGCATGCATTTTGTCGCGCTATCTTGCGCACCTCATCGCACTGTTTTGTTCACATTACTTGCATTTTGCATGCATTTTATCGCGCTATTTTGCGCATCGCGCTATTTTGCACTGTGACCATTACTTGCATTTTCCATGCATTTTATCGCGCTATCTTGCGCACCTCATCGTACTGTTTTGTGCACATTACTTGCGTTTTGCATACACTTTGTTGAGCAATCTTGCGCCCCTCATCGCACTGTTTTGTTCACATTATTTGCATTTTGCATGCATTTCATCGCGCTATTTTGCGCATCGCGCTATTTTGCGCTGTGACCATTACTTGCATTTTCCTTGCATTTTATTGCGCTATCTTGCGCACCTCATCGCACAGTTTTGTGCACATTACTTGCATTTTGCATGCATTTTGTCGCGCTATCTTGCGCAGCTCATCGCACTGTTTTGTTCACATTACTTGCATTTTGCATGCATTTTATCGCGCTATTTTGCGCTTCGCGCTATTTTGCGCTGTGACCATTACTTGCATTTTCCATTCATTTTATCGCGCTATCTTGCGCACCTCATCGGACAGCTTTGTGCACATTACTTGCGTTTTGCAAGCATTTTGTGGCGCTATCTTGCGCAGCTCATCGCACTGTTTTGTTCACATTACTTGCATTTTGCATGCATTTTATCGCGCTATTTTGCGCTGTGACCATTACTTGCATTTTCCATGCATTTTATCGCGCTATCTTGCGCACCTCATCGCACTGTTTTGTGCACATTACTTGCGTTTTACATGCATTTTGTCGCGATATCTTGCGCACCTCATCGCACTATTTTGTTCACATTACTTGCATTTTGCATTCATTTTATCGCGCTATTTTGCGCATCGCGCTATTTTGCACTGTGACCGTTACTTGCATTTTCCAGGCATTTTATCGCGCTATCATGCGCACCTCATCGCACTGTTTTGCGCACATTACTTGCGTTTTGCATGCATTTTATCGCGCTATCTTGCGCACCTCATCGCACTATTTTGTTCACATTACTTGCATTTTGCAAGCATTTTATCGCGCAATTTTGCGCATCGCGCTATTTTACACTTTGACCATAACTTGCATTTTCCATGCATTTTATCGCACTATCTTGCGCACCTCGTCGCACAGTTTTGTGCACATTACTTGCGTTTTGCACGCATTTTGTCGCGCTATCTTGCGCACCTCATCGCACTGTTTTGTTCACATTACTTGCATTTTGTATGCATTTTATCGCGCTATTTTGCGCATCGCGCTATTTAGCACTGTGACCATTACTTGCATTTTCCTTGCATTTTATCGCGCTATCTAGCGCACCTCATCGCACTGGTTTGTGCACATTACTTGCGTTTTGCATGCATTTTGTCACGCTATCTTGCGCACCTCATCGCACTGTTTTGTTCACATTACTTGCATTTTGCATGCATTTTATCGTGCTATTTTGCGCATCGCGTTATTTTGCGTTGTGACCATTACCTGCATTTTCCATGCATTTTATCGCGCTATCTTGCGCACCTCATCGCACTGTTTTGTGCACACTACTTGCGTTTTGCATGCATTTTATCGCGCTATCTTGCGCACCTCATCGCGCTGTTTTGTTCACATTACTTGCATTTTGCATGCATTTTTTCGCGCTATTTTGCGCATCGCGCTATTTTGCGCTGTGACCATTACTTGCATTTTCTTTGCATTTTATCGCGCTATCTTGCGCACCTCATCGCACTGTTTTGTGCACATTACATGCGTTTTGCATGCATTTTGTCGCGATATCCTGCGCACCTCATCGCACTGTTTTGTTCACATTACTTGCATTTTGCATGCATTTTATCGCGCTATTTTGCGCATCGCGCTATTTTGCACTTTGACCATAACTTGCATTTTCCATGCATTTTATTGCGCTATCATGCGCACCTCATCGCACAGTTTTGTGCACATTACTTGCGTTTTGCACGCATTTTGTCGCGCTATCTTGCGCACCTCATCGCACTGTTTTGTTCACATTACTTGCATTTTGCATGCATTTTATCGCGCTATTTTGCGCATTGCGCTATTCAGCACTGTGACCATTACTTGCATTTTCAATGCATTTTATGGCGTTATCTTGCGCACCTCATCGCACTGTTTTGTGCACATTACTTGCGTTTTGCATGCACTTTGTAGAGCAATCTTGCACACCTCATCGCACTTTTTTATTCAAATTACTTGCATTTTGCATGCATTTTATCGCGCTATTTTGCGCATCGCGCTATTTTGCGCTGTGACCATTACTTGCATTTTCCTTGCATTTTATCGCGCTATCTTGCGCACCTCATCGCACTGTTTTGTGCACATTACTTGCGTTTTGCATGCATTTTGTCGCGTTATCTTGCGCACCTCATCGCACTGTTTTGTTCACATTACTTGCATTTTGCTTGCATTGTATCGCGCTATTTTGCACTGTGACCATTACTTGCATTTTCCATGCATTTTATTGCGCTATCTTGCGCACCTCATCGCACTGTGTTGTGCACATTACTTACGTTTTGCAAGCATTTTGTCGCACTATCTTGCGCACCTCATCGCACTGTTTTATTCACATTACTTGCATTTTGCATGCATTTTATCGCACTATTTTGCGCATCGCGCTATTTTGCTCTGTGACCATTTCTTGCATTTTCCATGCATTTTATAGCGCTATCTTGCGCACCTCATCGCACTGTTTTGTGCACATTACTTGCGTTTTGCATGCACTTTGTAGCGCTATCTTGCGCACCTCGTCGCACGGTTTTGTTCACATTACTTGCATTTTGCATGCATTTTATCGCGCTAGTTTGCGCTGTGACCATTACTTGCATTTTCCATGCATTTTATCGTGCTATCTTGCACACCTCCTCGCACAGTTTTGTGCACACTACTTGCGTTTTGCATGCATTTTGTCGCGCTATCTTGCTCACCTCATCGCACTGTTTTGTTCACATTACTTGCATTTTGCATGCATTTTATCGCGCTATTTTGCGCATCGCGCTATTTTGCTCTGTGACCAGTACTTGCATTTTCCAAGCATTTTATCGCGCTATCTTGCGCACCTCATCGCACTGTTTTGTACACATTACTTGCGTCTTGCATGCATTTTGTCGCGCTATCTGGCGCACCACACTGCACTATTTTGTTCACATTACTTGCATTTTGCATGCATTTTATCGCGCTATTTTGCGCTTCGCGCTATTTTGCTCTTTGACCAAAACTTGCATTTTCCATGCATTTTATCGGACAATCTTGCGCACCTCATCGCACAGTTTTGTGCACATTACTTGCGTTTTGCATGCATTTTGTCGCGCTATCTTGCGCACCTCATCGCACTGTTTTGTTCACATTACTTGCATTTTGCATGCATTTTATCGCGCTATTTTGCGCATCGCGCTATTTTGCACTGTGACCATTACTTGCATTTTCCATGCATTTTATCGCGCTATCTTGCGCACCTCATCGCACTGTTTTGTGCACATTACTTGCGTTTTGCATACACTTTGTTGAGCAATCTTGCGCCCCTCATCGCACTGTTTTGTTCACATTATTTGCATTTTGCATGCATTTCATCGCGCTATTTTGCGCATCGCGCTATTTTGCGCTGTGACCATTACTTGCATTTTCCTTGCATTTTATTGCGCTATCTTGCGCATCTCATCGCACAGTTTTGTGCACATTACTTGCATTTTGCATGCATTTTGTCGCGCTATCTTGCGCAGCTCATCGCACTGTTTTGTTCACATTACTTGCATTTTGCATGCATTTTATCGCGCTATTTTGCGCATCGCGCTATTTTGCGCTGTGACCATTACTTGCATTTTCCATTCATTTTATCGCGCTATCTTGCGCACCTCATCGGACAGCTTTGTGCACATTACTTGCGTTTTGCAAGCATTTTGTGGCGCTATCTTGCGCAGCTCATCGCACTGTTTTGTTCACATTACTTGCATTTTGCATGCATTTTATCGCGCTATTTTGCGCTGTGACCATTACTTGCATTTTCCATGCATTTTATCGCGCTATCTTGCGCACCTCATCGCACTGTTTTGTGCACATTACTTGCGTTTTACATGCATTTTGTCGCGATATCTTGCGCACCTCATCGCACTATTTTGTTCACATTACTTGCTTTTTGCATTCATTTTATCGCGCTATTTTGCGCATCGCGCTATTTTGCACTGTGACCGTTACTTGCATTTTCCAGGCATTTTATCGCGCTATCATGCGCACCTCATCGCACTGTTTTGCGCACATTACTTGCGTTTTGCATGCATTTTATCGCGCTATCTTGCGCACCTCATCGCACTATTTTGTTCACCTTACTTGCATTTTGCAAGCATTTTATCGCGCAATTTTGCGCATCGCGCTATTTTACACTTTGACCATAACTTGCATTTTCCATGCATTTTATCGCACTATCTTGCGCACCTCGTCGCACAGTTTTGTGCACATTACTTGCGTTTTGCACGCATTTTGTCGCGCTATCTTGCGCACCTCATCGCACTGTTTTGTTGACATTACTTGCATTTTGTATGCATTTTATCGCGCTATTTTGCGCATCGCGCTATTTAGCACTGTGACCATTACTTGCATTTTCCTTGCATTTTATCGCGCTATCTAGCGCACCTCATCGCACTGGTTTGTGCACATTACTTGCGTTTTGCATGCATTTTGTCACGCTATCTTGCGCACCTCATCGCACTGTTTTGTTCACATTACTTGCATTTTGCATGCATTTTATCGTGCTATTTTGCGCATCGCGTTATTTTGCGTTGTGACCATTACCTGCATTTTCCATGCATTTTATCGCGCTATCTTGCGCACCTCATCGCACTGTTTTGTGCACACTACTTGCGTTTTGCATGCATTTTATCGCGCTATCTTGCGCACCTCATCGCGCTGTTTTGTTCACATTACTTGCATTTTGCATGCATTTTTTCGCGCTATTTTGCGCATCGCGCTATTTTGCGCTGTGACCATTACTTGCATTTTCTTTGCATTTTATCGCGCTATCTTGCGCACCTCATCGCACTGTTTTGTGCACATTACATGCGTTTTGCATGCATTTTGTCGCGATATCCTGCGCACCTCATCGCACTGTTTTGTTCACATTACTTGCATTTTGCATGCATTTTATCGCGCTATTTTGCGCATCGCGCTATTTTGCACTTTGACCATAACTTGCATTTTCCATGCATTTTATCGCACTATCTTGCGCACCTCATCGCACAGTTTTGTGCACATTATTTGCGTTTTGCATGCATTTTGTCGCGCTATCTTGCGCAACTCATCGCAATGTTTTGTTCACATTACTTGCATTTTGCATGCATTTTATCGCGCTATTTTGCGCATCGCGCTATTTTGCACTGTGACCATTTCCTGCATTTTCCACGCATTTTATCGCGCTATCTTGCGCACCTCATCGCACTGTTTTGTGCACATTACTTGCGTTTTGCATGCATTTTGTCATGCTATCTTGCGCACCTCATCGCACTGTTTTGTTCATATTACTTGCATTTTGCATACATTTTATCGCGCTATTTTGCGCATGTGACCATTACCTGCATTTTCCATGCATTTTATCGCGCTATCTTGCGCACCTCATCGCACTGTTTTGTGCACATTACTTGCGTTTTGCATGCATTTGGTCGCGCTATCTTGCGCACCTCATCGCACTGTTTTGTTCACATTACTTGCATTTTGCATGCATTTTATCGCGCTATTTTGCGCATCGCGCTATTTTGCACTTTGACCATAACTTGCATTTTCCATGCATTTTATCGCACTATCTTGCGCACCTCATCGCACAGTTTTGTGCACATTACTTGCGTTTTGCATGCGTTTTGTCGCGCTATCTTGCGCAACTCATCGCACTGTTTTGTTCACATTACTTGCATTTTGCATGCATTTTATCGCGCTATTTTGCGCATCGCGCTAGTTTGCACTGTGACCATTACCTGCATTTTCCATGCATTTTATCGCGCTATCTTGCGCACCTCATCGCACGGTTTTGTGCACATTACTTGCGTTTTGCATGCATTTTGTTGCGCTATCTTGCGCACCTCATCGCACTGTTTTGTTCATATTACTTGCATTTTGCATGCATTTTATCCCGCTATTTTGCGAATCGCGCTATTTTGCACTGTGACCATTACCTGCATTTTCCATGCATTTTATCGCGCTATCTTGCGCACCTCATCCCACTGTTTTGTGCACATTACTTGCGTTTTGCATGCATTTTGTCGCGCTATCTTGCGCACCGCATCGCACTGTTTTGTTCACATGCATTTTGCATGCATTTTATCGCGCTATTTTGCGCATCGCGCTATTTTGCGCTGTGACCATTACATGCATTTTCCATGCATTTTATCGCGGTATCTTGCGCACCTCATCGTACTGTTTTGTGCACATTACTTGCGTTTTGCTTGCATTTTGTCGCGCTATCTTGCGCACCTCATCGCACTGTTTTGTTCACATTACTTGCATTTTGCATGCATTTTATCGCGCTATTTTGCGCATCGCGCTATTTTGCGCTGTGACTATTACATGCATTTTCCATGCATTTTATCGCGCTATCTTGCGCACCTCATCGCACCGTTTTGTGCACGCTACTTGCGTTTTGCATGCGTTTTGTCGCGCTATCTTGCGCAACTCATCGCACTGTTTTGTTCACATTACTTGCATTTTGCATGCATTTTATCGCGCTATTTTGCGCATCGCGGTAGTTTGCACTGTGACCATTACCTGCATTTTCCATGCATTTTATCGCGCTATCTTGCGCACCTCATCGCACGGTTTTGTGCACATTACTTGCGTTTTGCATGCATTTTGTTGCGCTATCTTGCGCACCTCATCGCACTGTTTTGTTCATGTTACTTGCATTTTGCATGCATTTTATCCCGCTATTTTGCGAATCGCGCTATTTTGCACTGTGACCATTACCTGCATTTTCCATGCATTTTATCGCGCTATCTTGCGCACCTCATCGCACTGTTTTGTGCACATTACTTGCGTTTTGCATGCATTTTGTCGCGCTATCTTGCGCACCTCATCGCACTGTTTTGTTCACATGCATTTTGCATGCATTTTATCGCGCTATTTTGCGCATCGCGCTATTTTGCACTGTGACCATTACATGCATTTTCCATGCATTTTATCGCGGTATCTTGCGCACCTCATCGCACTGTTTTGTGCACATTACTTGCGTTTTGCATGCATTTTGTCGCGCTATCTTGCGCACCTCATCGCACAGTTTTGTTCACATTACTTGCATTTTCCATGCATTTTATCGCGCTATTTTGCGCATCGCGCTATTTTGCGCTGTGACCATTACATGCATTTTCCATGCATTTTATCGCGCTATCTTGCGCACCTCATCGCACCGTTTTGTGCACGCTACTTGCGTTTTGCATGCGTTTTGTCGCGCTATCTTGCGCAACTCATCGCACTGTTTTGTTCACATTACTTGCATTTTGCATGCATTTTATCGCGCTATTTTGCGCATCGCGCTAGTTTGCACTGTGACCATTACCTGCATTTTCCATGCATTTTATCGCGCTATCTTGCGCACCTCATCGCACGGTTTTGTGCACATTACTTGCGTTTTGCATGCATTTTGTTGCGCTATCTTGCGCACCTCATCGCACTGTTTTGTTCATATTACTTGCATTTTGCATGCATTTTATCCCGCTATTTTGCGAATCGCGCTATTTTGCACTGTGACCATTACCTGCATTTTCCATTCATTTTATCGCGCTATCTTGCGCATCTCATCCCACTGTTTTGTGCACATTACTTGCGTTTTGCATGCATTTTGTCGCGCTATCTTGCGCACCTCATCGCACTGTTTTGTTCACATGCATTTTGCATGCATTTTACCGCGCTATTTTGCGCATCGCGCTATTTTGCGCTGTGACCATTACATGCATTTTCCATGCATTTTATCGCGGTATCTTGCTCACCTCATCGCACTGTTTTGTGCACATTACTTGCGTTTTGCATGCATTTTGTTGCGCTATCTTGCGCACCTCATCGCACAGTTTTGTTCACATTACTTGCATTTTCCATGCATTTTATCGCGCTATTTTGCGCATCGCGCTATTTTGCGCTGTGACCATTACATGCATTTTCCATGCATTTTATCGCGCTATCTTGCGCACCTCATCGCACCGTTTTGTGCACGCTACTTGCGTTTTGCATGCATTTTGTCGTGCTACCTTGCGCACCTCATCGCTCTGTTTTGTTCACATTACTTGCATTTTGCATGCATTTTATCGCGCTATTTTGCGCATCGCGCAATTTTGCGCTGTGACCATTACATGCATTTTCCATGCATTTTATCGCGCTATCTTGCACACCTCATCGCACTGTTTTGTGCACATTACTTGCGTTTTGCATGCATTTTGTCGCGCTATCTTGCGCACCTCATCGCACTGTTTTGTTCACATTACTTGCATTTTGCATGCATTTTATCGCATTATTTTGCGCATCGCACTATTTTGCGCTGTGACCATTTCTTGCATTTTCCATGCATTTTATCGCCCTATCTTGCGCACCTCATCGCACTATTTTGTGCACATTACTTGCGTTTTGCATGCATTTTGTCGCGCTATCTTGCGCACCTCATCGCACTGTTTTGTTCACATTACTTGCATTTTGCATGCATTTTATCGCACTATTTTGCGCATCACGCTATTTTGCGCTGTGACAATTACTTGCATTTTCCATGCATTTTATCGCGCTATCTTGCGCACCTCATCGCACTGTTTTGTGCACATTACTTGCGTTTTGCAAGCATTTTGTCGCGCTATCTTGCGCACCTCATCGCCCTGTTTTGTGCACATTACTTGCGTTTTGCAAGCATTTTGTCACGCTATCTTGCGCACCTCATCGCACTGTTTTGTGCACATTACTTGCGTTTTGCATGCACTTTGTAGCGCTATCTTGCGCACCTCATCGCACTGTTTTGTTCACATTACTTGCATTTTGCGTGCATTTTATCGCGCTATTTTGCGCATCGCGCTATTTTGCACTTTGACCATAACTTGCATTTTCCATGCATTTTATCGCACTATCTTGCGCACCTCATCGCACAGTTTTGTGCACATTACATGCTTTTTGCATGCATTTTGTCGCGCTATCTTGCGCACCTCATCGCACTGTTTTGTTCACATTACTTGCATTTTGCATGCATTTTATCGCGCTATTTTGCGTATCGCGCTATTTTGCGCTGTGACCATTACTTGCATTTTCCATGCATTTTATCGCGCTATCTTGCGCACCTAATCGCACTATTTTGTGCACATTACTTGCGTTTTGCATGCATTTTGTCGCGCTATCTTGCGCACCTCATCGCACTGTTTTGTGCACATTACTTGCGTTTTGCAAGCATTTTGTCGTACTATCTTGCGCACCACATCGCACTGTTTTGTTCACATTACTTGCATTTTGCATGCATTTTATCGCGCTATTTTGCGCTGTGACCATTACTTGCATTTTCCATGCATTTTATAGCGCTATCTTGCGCACCTCATCGCACTGTTTTGTGCACATTACTTACGTTTTAGATGCATTTTGTCGCGATATCTTGCGCACCTCATCGCACTATTTTGTTCACATTACTTGCGTTTTGCATGCATTTTATCGCGCTATTTTGCGCATCGCGCTATTTTGCACTGTGTCCATTACTTGCATTTTCCATGCATTTTATCGCGCTATCATGCGCACCTCATTGCACTGTTTTGTGCACATTACTTGCGTTTTGCATGCATTTTATCGCGCCATCTTGCGCACCTCATCGCACTGTTTTGTTCACATTACTTGCATTTTGCAAGCATTTTATCGCGCAATTTTGCGCATCGCGCTATTTTACACTTTGACCATAACTTGCATTTTCCATGCATTTTATCGCACTATCTTGCGCACCTCATCGCACAGTTTTGTGCACATTACTTGCGTTTTGCACGCATTTTGTCGCGCTATCATGCGCACCTCATCGCACTGTTTTGTTCACATTACTTGCATTTTGCATGCATTTTATCGCGCTATTTTGCGCATTGTGCTATTCAGCACTGTGACCATTACTTGCATTTTCAATGCATTTTATAGCGCTATCTTGCGCACCTCATCGCACTGTTTTGTGCACATTACTTGCGTTTTGCATGCACTTTGTAGAGCAATCTTGCGCACCTCATCGCACTTTTTTATTCAAATTACTTGCACTTTGCATGCATTTTATCGCGCTATTTTGCGCATCGCGCTATTTTGCGCTGTAACCATTACTTGCATTTTCCTTGCATTTTATCGCGCTATCTTGCGCACCTCATCGCACTGTTTTGTGCACATTACTTGCGTTTTGCATGCACTTTGTTGAGCAATCTTGCGCCCTCATCGCACTGTTTTGTTCACATTATTTGCATTTTGCATGCATTTTATCGCGCTATTTTGCGCATCGCGCTATTTTCCGCTGTGACCATTAGTTGCATTTTCCTTGCATTTTATTGCGCTATCTTGCGCACCTTATCGCACTGTTTTGTGCACATTACTTGCGTTTTGCATGCATTTTGTCGCGCTATCTTGCGCACCTCATCGCACTGTTTTGTTCACATTACTTGCATTTTGCTTGCATTGTATCGCGCTATTTTGCACTGTGACAATTACTTGCATTTTCCATGCATTTTATCGCGCTATCTTGCGCACCTCATCGCACTGTTTTGCGCACATTACTTGCGTTTTGCATGCATTTTGTCGCGCTATCTTGCGCACCTCATCGCACTGTTTTGTTCACATTACTTGCATTTTGCATGCATTTTTTCGCACTATTTTGCGCATCGCGCTATTTTGCGTTGTGACCATTACTTGCATTTTCCATGCATTTTATAGCGCTATCTTCCGCACCTTATCGCACTGTTTTGTGCACATTACTTGCGTTTGTATGCACTTTGTAGCGCTATCTTGCGCACCTCATCGCACGGTTTTGTTCACATTACTTGCATTTTGCATGCATTTTATCGCGCTAGTTTGCGCTGTGACCATTACTTGCATTTTCCATGCATTTTATCGCGCTATCTTGCGCACCTCCTTGCACTGTTTTGTACACACTACTTGCGTTTTGCATGCATTTTGTCGCGCTATCTTGCTCACCTCATCGCACTGTTTTGTTCACATTACTTACATTTTGCATGCATTTTATCGCGCTATTTTGCGCATCGCGCTATTCTGCTCTGTGACCATTACTTGCATTTTCCATGCATTTTATCGCGCTATCTTGCGCACCTCATCGCACTGTTTTGTGCACATTACTTGCGTCTTGCATGCATTTTGTCACGCTATCTGGCGCACCTCACCGCACTGTTTTGTTCACATTACTTGCATTTTGCATGCGTTTTATCGTGCTATCTTGCGCACCTCATCGCACTGTTTTGTGCACATTACATGCGTTTTGCATGCATTTTGTCGCGATATCTTGCGCACCTCATCGCACAGTTTTGTTCACATTACTTGCATTTTGCATGCATTTTATCGCGCTATTTTGCGCATCGCGCTATTTTACACTTTGACCATAACTTGCATTTTGCATGCATTTTATCGCGCTATCTTGCGCACCTCATCGCACAGTTTTGTGCACATTACTTGCGTTTTGCATGCATTTTGTCGCGCTATCTTGCGCAACTCATCGCAATGTTTTGTTCACATTACTTGCATTTTGCATGCATTTTATCGCGCTATTTTGCGCATCGCGCTATTTTGCACTGTGACCATTTCCTGCATTTTCCATGCATTTTATCGCGCTATCTTGCGCACCTCATCGCACTGTTTTGTGCACATTACTTTGGGTTTGCATGCATTTTCTCGTGCTATCTTGCGCACCTCATCGCACTGTTTTGTTCATATTACTTGCATTTTGCATGCATTTTATCGCGCTATTATGCGCATGTGACCATTACCTGCATTTTCCATGCATTTTATCGCGCTATCTTGCGCACCTCATCGCACTGTTTTGTGCACATTACTTGCGTTTTGCATGCATTTTGTCGCGCTATCTTGCGCACCTCATCGCACTGTTTTGTTCACATTACTTGCATTTTGCATGCATTTTATCGCGCTATTTTGCGCATCGCGCTATTTTGCACTGTGACCATTACTTGCATTTTCCATGCATTTTATCGCGCTATCTTGCGCACCTCATCGCACAGTTTTGTGCACATTACTTGCGTTTTCCATGCATTTTGTCGCGCTATCTTGCGCACCTCATCGCACTGTTTTGTTCACATTACTTGCATTTTGCAAGCATTTTATCGCACTATTTTGCGCATCGCGCTATTTTGCGCTGTGACCATTACTTGCATTTTCCATGCATTTTATCGCGCTATCTTGCGCACCTCATCGCACTATTTTGTGCACATTACTTGCGTTTTGCATGCATTTTGTCGGGCTATCTTGCGCACCTCATCGCACTGTTTTGTTCACATTACTTGCATTTTGCATGCATTTTATTGCGCTATTTTGCGCATCGCGCTATTTTGCGCTGTGACCGTTACTTGCATTTTCCACGCATTTTGTCGCGCTATCTTGCGCACCTCATCGCATTGTTTTGTTCACATTACTTGCATTTTGCATGCATTTTATCGTGCTATTTTGCGCATCGCTCTATTTTGCGCTGTGACCATTACTTGCATTTTCCATGCATTTTATCGCGCTGTCTTGCGCACGTCATCGCACAATTTTGTGCACATTACTTGCGTTTTGCAAGCATTTTGTCGCGCTATCTTGCGCACCTCATCGCACTGTTTTGTGCACATTACTTGCGTTTTGCAATCATTTTGTCGCGCTATCTTGCGCACCTCATCGCACCGTATTGTGCACATTACTTGCGATTTGCTTGCACTTTGTAGCGCTATCTTGCCTACCTCATCGCACTGTTTTGTTCACATTACTTGCATTTTGCATGCATTTTATCGCGCTATTTTGCGCATCGCGCTATTTTGCATTGTGACCGTTACTTGCATTTTCCATGCATTTTATCGCGCTATCTTGCGCACCTCATCGCACTGTTTTGTGCACATTACTTGCGTTTTGCATGCATTTTGCCGCGCTATCTTGCGCGCCTCATCGCACTGTTTTGTTCGCATTACTTGCATTTTGCATGCATTTTATCTCCCTATTTTGTGCATCGCGCTATTTTGCGCTGTGACCATTACTTGCATTTTCCATGCATTTTATCGCGCTATCTTGCGCAAGTCATCGCATTGTTTTGTGCGCATTACTTGCGTTTTGCATGCACTTTGTAGCGCTATCTTGCGCACCTCATCGCACTGTTTTGTTCACATTACTTGCATTTTTCATGCATTTTATCGCGCTATTTTGTGCTGTGACCATTACTTGCATTTTCCATGCATTTTATCGCGCTATCTTGCGCACCTCATCGCACTGTTTTGTTCACATTACTTGCGTTTTGCATGCATTTTGTCGTGTTATCTTGCGTACCTCATCGCACTGTTTTGTTCACATTACTTGCATTTTGCATGCATTTTATCGTGCTATTTTGCGCTATGACCATTACTTGCATTTTCCATGCATTTTATCGCGCTATCTTGCGCACCTCATCGCACTGTTTTGTGCACACTACTTGCGTTTTGCATGCATTTTATCGCGCTATCTTCCGCACCTCATCGCACTGTTTTGTTCACATTACATGCATTTTGCATGCATTTTATCGCGCTATTTTGCGCATCGCGCTATTTTGCACTGTGACCATTACTTGCATTTTCCATGCATTTTATCGCGCTATCTTGCGCAACTCATCGCACTGTTTTGTGCACATTACGTGCATTTTGCTTGCATTTTATCGCGCTATCTTGCACACCTCATCGCACTGTTTTGTTCACAATACTTGCATTTTGCATGCATTTTATCGCGCTATTTTGCGCATCGCGCTATTCTGCACTGTGACCATTACTTGCATTTTCCATGCATTTTATCGCGCTATCTTGCGCACCTCATCGCACTGTTTTGCGCACATTACTTGCGTTTTGCATGCATTTTGTCGCGCTATCTTGCGCACCTCATCGCACTGTTTCGTTCACATTACTTGCATTTTGCATGCATTTTATCGCGCTATTTTGCGCTGTGAGCATTACTTGCATTTTCCATGCATTTTATCGCGCTATGTTGCGCACCACATCGCACTGTTTTGTTCACATTACTTGCATTTTGCATGCATTTTATCGCGCTATTTTGCGCGTCGCGCTATTTGCGCTGTGACCATTACTTGCATTTTCCATGCATTTTATCGCGTTATCTTGCGCACCTCATCGCACATTTTTGTGCACATTACTTGCGTTTTGCATGCATTTTGTCGCGCTATCTTGCGCACCTCATCGCACTGTTTTGTTCACATTACTTGCATTTTGCATGCATTTTATCGTGCTGTTTTGCGAATCGCGCTATTTTGCGCTGTGACCATAACTTGCATTTTTCATGGATTTTATCGCGCTATCTTGCGCACCTCATCGCACTGTTTTTTGCACACTAGTTACGTTTTGCATGCATTTTGTCGCGCTATCTTGCGCACCTCATCGCACTGTTTTGTTCACATTACTTGCATTTTCCATGCATTTTGTCGCGCTATCTTGCGCACCTTATCGCACTGTTTCGTTCACATTACTTGCATTTTGCATGCATTTTATCGCGCTATTTTGCGCTGTGACCATTACTTGCATTTTCCATGCATTTTATCGCGCTATCTTGCGCACCTCATCGCACTGTTTTATGCACATTACTTGCGTTTTGCATGCACTTTGCAGCGCTATCTTGCGCACCTCATCGCACTGTTTTGTTCACATTACTTGCATTTTGCATGCATTTTGTCGCGCTGTTTTGCGAATCGCGCAATTTTACGCTGTGACCATTACTTGCATTTTTCATGCATTTTATCGCGCTATCTTGCGCACCTCATCGCACTATTTTGTGCACACTACTTACGTTTTGCATGCATTTTGTCGCGCTATCTTGCGCACCACATCGCACTGTTTTGTTCACATTACTTGCATTTTGCATGCATTTTATCGCGCTATTTTGCGCGTCGCGCTATTTGCGCTGTGACCATTACTTGCATTTTCCATGCATTTTATCGCGCTATCTTGCACACCTCATCGCACTGTTTTGTGCACATTACTTGCGTTTTGCATGCATTTTGTCGCGCTATCTTGCGCACCTCATCGCACTGTTTTGTTCACATTACTTGCATTTTGCATGCATTTTATCGCACTATTTTGCGCATCGCGCTATTTTGCGCTGTGACCATTTCTTGCATTTTCCATGCATTTTATCGCCCTATCTTGCGCACCTCATCGCACTATTTTGTGCACATTACTTGCGTTTTGCATGCATTTTGTCGCGCTATCTTGCGCACCTCATCGCACTGTTTTGTTCACATTACTTGCATTTTGCATGCATTTTATAGCGCTATTTTGCGCATCACGCTATTTTGCGCTGTGACCATTACTTGCATTTTCCATGCATTTTATCGCGCTATCTTGCGCACCTCATCGCATTGTTTTGTTCACATTACTTGCATTTTGCTTGCATTTTTTCGCACTATTTTGCGCATCGCGCTATTTTGCGCTGTGACCATTACTTGCATTTTTCATGCATTTTATCGCGCTATCTTGCGCACCTCATCGCACTGTTTTGTGCACATTACTTGCGTTTTGCAAGCATTTTGTCGCGCTATCTTGCGTACCTCACCGCCCTGTTTTGTGCACATTACTTGCGTTTTGCAAGCATTTTGTCACGCTATCTTGCGCACCTCATCGCACTGTTTTGTGCACATTACTTGCGTTTTGCATGCACTTTGTAGCGCTATCTTGCGCACCTCATCGCACTGTTTTGTTCACATTACTTGCATTTTGCGTGCATTTTATCGCGCTATTTTGCGCATCGCGCTATTTTGCACTTTGACCATAACTTGCATTTTCCATGCATTTTATCGCACTATCTTGCGCACCTCATCGCACAGTTTTGTGCACATTACATGCGTTTTGCATGCATTTTGTCGCGCTATCTTGCGCACCTCATCGAACTATTTTGTTCACATTACTTGCATTTTGCATGCATTTTATCGCGCTATTTTGCGTATCGCGCTATTTTGCGCTGTGACCATTACTTGCATTTTCCATGCATTTTATCGCGCTATCTTGCGCACCTCATCGCACTATTTTGTGCACATTACTTGCGTTTTGCATGCATTTTGTCGCGCTATCTTGCGCACCTCATCGCACTGTTTTGTGCACATTACTTGCGTTTTGCAAGCATTTTGTCGTGCTATCTTGCGCACCACATCGCACTGTTTTGTTCACATTACTTGCATTTTGCATGCATTTTATCGAGCTATTTTGCGCGTCGCGCTATTTGCGCTGTGCCATTACTTGCATTTTCCATGCATTTTATCGCGCTATCTTGCGCACCTCATCGCACTGTTTTGTGCACATTACTTGCGTTTTGCATGCACTTTGTAGCGCTATCTTGCGCACCTCATCGCACTGTTTTGTTCACATTACTTGCATTTTACATGCATTTTATTGCGCTGTTTTGCGAATCGCGCTATTTTGCGCTGTGACCATTACTTGCATTTTTCATGCATTTTATCGCGCTATCTTGCGCACCTCATCGCACTGTTTTGTGCACACTAGTTACGTTTTGCATGCATTTTGTCGCGCTATCTTGCGCACCTCATCGCACTGTGTTGTTCACATTACTTGCATTTTCCATGCATTTTGTCGCGCTATCTTGCGCAACTCATCGCACTATTTCGTTCACATTACTTGCATTTTGCATGCATTTTATCGCGCTATTTTGCGAATCGCGCTATTTTGCGCTGTGACTATTACTTGCATTTTCCAAGCATTTTATCGCGCTATCTTGCGCACCTCATCGCACTGTTTTGTGCACATTACTTGCGTTTTGCATGCACTTTGCAGCGCTATCTTGCGCACCTCATCGCACTGTTTTGTTCACATTACTTGCATTTTGCATGCATTTGATCGCGCTGTTTTGCGATTCGCGCAATTTTGCGCTGTGACCATTACTTGCATTTTTCATGCATTTTATCGCGCTATCTTGCGCACCTCATCGCACTATTTTGTGCACACTACTTACGTTTTGCATGCATTTTGTCGCGCTATCTTGCGCACCTCATCGCACTGTTTTGTTCACATTACTTGCATTTTCCATGCATTTTATCGCGCTATCTTGCGCATCACATCGCACTGTTTTGTTCACATTACTTGCATTTTGCATGCATTTCATCGCTCTATTTTGCGCGTCGCGCTATTTGCGCTGTGACCATTACTTGCATTTTCCATGCATTTTATCGCGCTATCTTGCACACCTCATCGCACTGTTTTGTGCACATTACTTGCGTTTTACATGCATTTTGTCGCGCTATCTTGCGCACCTCATCGCACTGTTTTGTTCACATTACTTGCATTTTGCATGCATTTTATCGCGCTATTTTGCGCGTCGCGCTATTTTGCGCTGTGACCATTACTTGCATTTTCCGTGCATTTTATCGCGCTATCTTGCGCTCCTCATCGCACTGTTTTGTGCACATTACTTGCGTTTTGCATGCATTTTGTCACGCTATCTTGCGCACCTCATCGCACTGTTTTGTTCACATTACTTGCATTTTGCATGCATTTTATCGCGCTATTTTGCGCATCGCGCTATTTTGCACTATCACCATTACTTGCATTTTCCATGAATTTTATCGCGCTATCTTGCGCACCTCATCACACAGTTTTGTGCACATTACTTGCGTTTTGCATGCACTTTGTAGCGCTATCTTGCGCACCTCATCGCACTGTTTTGTTCACATTACTTGCATTTTGCATGCATTTTGTCGCGCTATTTTGCGCTGTGAACATTACTTGCATTTTCCATGCATTTTATCGCGCTATCTTGCGCACCTCATCGCACTGTTTTGTGCACACTACTTGCGTTTCGCATTCATTTTATCGCGCTATCATGCGCACCTCATCGCACTGTTTTGTTGACAATACTTGCATTTTGCATGCGTTTTATCGCGCAATTTTGCGCATCGCGCTATTTTGCACTGTGACCATTACTTGCATTTTCCTTGCAATTTATCGCGCTATCTTGCGCACCTCATCGCACGGTTTTGCGCACATTACTTGCGTTTTGCATGCATTGTGTAGCGCTATCTTGCGCACCTCATCGCACTGTTTTGTTCACATTACATGCATTTTGCATGCATTTTAACGCGCTATTTTGCGGATCGCGCTATTTTGCACTGTGACCATTACTTGTATCTTCCACGCATTTTATCGCGCTATCTTACGCACCTCATCGCATTGTTTTGTGCACACTACTTGCGTTTCGCATGCATTTTGTCGCGCTATCTTCCGCACCTCATCGCACTGTTTTGTTCACATTACTTGCATTTCGCATGCATTTTATCGTGCTATTTTGCGCATCGCGCTATTTTGCAGTGTGACCATTACTTGCATTTTCCATGCATTTTATCGCGCTATCTTGCACACCTCATCGCACTGTTTTGCGCACATTACTTGCGTTTTGCATGCATTTTGTAGCGCTATCCTGCGCACCTCATCGCACTGTTTTGTTCTCATTACTGGCATTTTGCATGCGTTTTATCGCGCTATTTTGCACTGTGACCATTTCTTGCATTTTCCATGCATTTTATCGCGCTATCTTGCGCACCTCATCGCAATGTTTTGTGCACACTACTTGCATTTTGCATGCATTTTATCGCGCTATCTTGCGCACCTCATCGCACTGTTTTGTTCACATTACTTGCTTTTTGCATGGGTTTTATCGCGCAATTTCGCGCATCGCGCTATTTTGCACTGTGCCCATTACTTGCAGTTTCCATGCATTTTATCGCGCTATCTTGCGCACCTCATCGCACTGTTTTGCGCACATTACTTGCGTTTTGCATGCATTTTGTCGCGCTATCTTGCGCACCTCATCGCACTGTTTTGTTCACATTACTTGCATTTTGCTTGCATTTTATCGCGCTATTTTGCGCATCACGTTATTTTGCACTGTGACCATTACTTGCATTTTTCATGAATTTTATCGCGCTATCTTGCGCAACTTATCGCACTGTTTTGTGCACACTACTTGCGTTTCGCATGCATTTTGTCGCGCTATCTAGCGCACCTCATCGCACTGTTTTGTTCACATTACTTGCATTTTGCATGCATTTTGTCGCGCTATTTTGCGCATCGCGCTACTTGCATTTTCCATGCATTTTATCGCGCTATCTTGCGCACCTCATCGCACAGTTTTGTGCACATTACTTGCGTTATGCATGCACTTTGTAGCGCTATCCTGCGCACCTCATCGCACTGTTTTGTTCTCATTACTTGCATTTTGCATGCATTTTATCGCGCTATTTTGCGCATCGCGCTATTTTGCGCTGTGACCATTACTTGCATTTTCCATGCATTTTATCGCGCTATCTTGCACACCTCATCGCACTGTTTTGCGCACATTACTTGCGTTTTGCATGCATTTTGTAGCGCTATCCTGCGCACCTCATCGCACTATTTTGTTCTCATTACTTGCATTTTGCATGCGTTTTATGGCGCTATTTTGCGCATCGCGCTATTTTGTGCTGTGACCATTACTTGCATTTTCCATGCATTTTATCGCGCTATCTTGCGCACCTCATCGCAATGTTTTGTGCACACTACTTGCATTTTGCATGCATTTTATCGCGCTATCTTGCGCACCTCATCGCACTCTTTTGTTCACATTACTTGCTTTTTGCATGGGTTTTATCGCGCAATTTCGCGCATCGCACTATTTTGCACTGTGACCATTACTTGTAGTTTCCCAACATTTTATCACGCTATCTTGCGCACCTCATCGCACTATTTTGTGCACATTACTTGCGTTTTGCATGCATTTTGTCGCGCTATCTTGCGCACCTCATCGCACTGTTTTGTTCACATTACTTGCATTTTGCATGCATTTTATAGCCCTATTTTGCGCATCGCGCTATTTTGCGCTGTGACCATTACTTGCATTTTCCATGCATTTTATAGCGCTATCTTCCGCACCTCATCGCACTGTTTTGTGCACATTACTTGCGTTTGTATGCACTTTGTAGCGCTATCTTGCGCACCACATCGCACGGTTTTGTTCACATTACTTGCATTTTGCATGCATTTTATCGCGCTAGTTTGCGCTGTGACCATTACTTGCATTTTCCATGCATTTTATCGCGCTATCTTGCGCACCTCCTTGCACTGTTTTGTACACACTACTTGCGTTTTGCATGCATTTTGTCGCGCTATCTTGCTCACCTCATCGCACTGTTTTGTTCACATTACTTACATTTTGCATGCATTTTATCGCGCTATTTTGCGCATCGCGCTATTCTGCTCTGTGACCATTACTTGCATTTTCCATGCATTTTATCGCGCTATCTTGCGCACCTCATCGCACTGTTTTGTGCACATTACTTGCGTCTTGCATGCATTTTGTCACGCTATCTGGCGCACCTCACCGCACTGTTTTGTTCAAATTACTTGCATTTTGCATGCGTTTTATCGTGCTATCTTGCGCACCTCATCGCACTGTTTTGTGCACATTACATGCGTTTTGCATGCATTTTGTCGCGATATCTTGCGCACCTCATCGCACAGTTTTGTTCACATTACTTGCATTTTGCATGCATTTTATCGCGCTATTTTGCGCATCGCGCTATTTTACACTTTGACCATAACTTGCATTTTCCATGCATTTTATCGCACTATCTTGCGCACCTCATCGCACAGTTTTACGCACATTACTTGCGTTTTGCATGCATTTTGTCGCGCTATCTTGCGCAACTCATCGCAATGTTTTGTTCACATTACTTGCATTTTGCATGCATTTTATCGCGCTATTTTGCGCATCGCGCTATTTTGCACTGTGACCATTTCCTGCATTTTCCATGCATTTTATCGCGCTATCTTGCGCACCTCATCGCACTGTTTTGTGCACATTACTTTGGTTTTGCATGCATTTTCTCGTGCTATCTTGCGCACCTCATCGCACTGTTTTGTTCATATTACTTGCATTTTGCATGCATTTTATCGCGCTATTATGCGCATGTGACCATTACCTGCATTTTCCATGCATTTTATCGCGCTATCTTGCGCACCTCATCGCACTGTTTTGTGCACATTACTTGCGTTTTGCATGCATTTTGTCGCGCTATCTTGCGCACCTCATCGCACTGTTTTGTTCACATTACTTGCATTTTGCATGCATTTTATCGCGCTATTTTGCGCATCGCGCTATTTTGCACTGTGACCATTACTTGCATTTTCCATGCATTTTATCGCGCTATCTTGCGCACCTCATCGCACAGTTTTGTGCACATTACTTGCGTTTTCCATGCATTTTGTCGCGCTATCTTGCGCACCTCATCGCACTGTTTTGTTCACATTACTTGCATTTTGCAAGCATTTTATCGCACTATTTTGCGCATCGCGCTATTTTGCGCTGTGACCATTACTTGCATTTTCCATGCATTTTATCGCGCTATCTTGCGCACCTCATCGCACTATTTTGTGCACATTACTTGCGTTTTGCATGCATTTTGTCGGGCTATCTTGCGCACCTCATCGCACTGTTTTGTTCACATTACTTGCATTTTGCATGCATTTTATTGCGCTATTTTGCGCATCGCGCTATTTTGCGCTATGACCATTACTTGCATTTTCCACGCATTTTGTCGCGCTATCTTGCGCACCTCATCGCATTGTTTTGTTCACATTACTTGCATTTTGCATGCATTTTATCGTGCTATTTTGCGCATCGCTCTATTTTGCGCTGTGACCATTACTTGCATTTTCCATGCATTTTATCGCGCTATCTTGCGCACGTCATCGCACTATTTTGTGCACATTACTTGCGTTTTGCAAGCATTTTGTCGCGCTATCTTGCGCACCTCATCGCACTGTTTTGTGCACATTACTTGCGTTTTGCAAGCATTTTGTCGCGCTATCTTGCGCACCTCATCGCACTGTATTGTGCACATTACTTGCGATTTGCATGCACTTTGTAGCGCTATCTTGCCTACCTCATCGCACTGTTTTGTTCACATTACTTGCATTTTGCATGCATTTTATCGCGCTATTTTGCGCATCGCGCTATTTTGCATTGTGACCGTTACTTGCATTTTCCATGCATTTTATCGCGCTATCTTGCGCACCTCATCGCACTGTTTTGTGCACATTACTTGCGTTTTGCATGCATTTTGCCGCGCTATCTTGCGCGCCTCATCGCACTGTTTTGTTCGCATTACTTGCATTTTGCATGCATTTTATCTCCCTATTTTGTGCATCGCGCTATTTTGCGCTGTGACCATTACTTGCATTTTCCATGCATTTTATCGCGCTATCTTGCGCAAGTCATCGCATTGTTTTGTGCGCATTACTTGCGTTTTGCACGCACTTTGTAGCGCTATCTTGCGCACCTCATCGCACTGTTTTGTTCACATTACTTGCATTTTTCATGCATTTTATCGCGCTATTTTGTGCTGTGACCATTACTTGCATTTTCCATGCATTTTATCGCGCTATCTTGCGCACCTCATCGCACTGTTTTGTTCACATTACTTGCGTTTTGCATGCATTTTGTCGCGTTATCTTGCGTACCTCATCGCACTGTTTTGTTCACATTACTTGCATTTTGCATGCATTTTATCGTGCTATTTTGCGCTATGACCATTACTTACATTTTCCATGCATTTTATCGCGCTATCTTGCGCACCTCATCGCACTGTTTTGTGCACACTACTTGCGTTTTGCATGCATTTTATCGCGCTATCTTCCGCACCTCATCGCACTGTTTTGTTCACATTACATGCATTTTGCATGCATTTTATCGCGCTATTTTGCGCATCGCGCTATTTTGCACTGTGACCATTACTTGCATTTTCCATGCATTTTATCGCGCTATCTTGCGCACCTCATCGCACTGTTTTGTGCACATTACTTGCATTTTGCTTGCATTTTATCGCGCTATCTTGCACACCTCATCGCACTGTTTTGTTCACAATACTTGCATTTTGCATGCATTTTATCGCGCTATTTTGCGCATCGCGCTATTCTGCACTGTGACCATTACTTGCATTTTCCATGCATTTTATCGCGCTATCTTGCGCACCTCATCGCACTGTTTTGCGCACATTACTTGCGTTTTGCATGCATTTTGTCGCGCTATCTTGCGCACCTCATCGCACTGTTTCGTTCACATTACTTGCATTTTGCATGCATTTTATCGCGCTATTTTGCGCATCGCGCTATTTTGCGCTGTGAGCATTACTTGCATTTTCCATGCATTTTATCGCGCTATGTTGCGCACCACAGCGCACTGTTTTGTTCACATTACTTGCATTTTGCATGCATTTTATCGCGCTATTTTGCGCGTCGCGCTATTTGCGCTGTGACCATTACTTGCATTTTCCATGCATTTTATCGCGTTATCTTGCGCACCTCATCGCACATTTTTGTGCACATTACTTGCGTTTTGCATGCATTTTGTCGCGCTATCTTGCGCACCTCATCGCACTGTTTTGTTCACATTACTTGCATTTTGCATGCATTTTATCGCGCTGTTTTGCGAATCGCGCTATTTTGCGCTGTGACCATTACTTGCATTTTTCATGCATTTTATCGCGCTATCTTGCGCACCTCATCGCACTGTTTTGTGCGCACTAGTTACGTTTTGCATGCATTTTGTCGCGCTATCTTGCGCACCTCATCGCACTGTGTTGTTCACATTACTTGCATTTTCCATGCATTTTGTCGCGCTATCTTGCGCAACTCATCGCACTATTTCGTTCACATTACTTGCATTTTGCATGCATTTTATCGCGCTATTTTGCGAATCGCGCTATTTTGCGCTATGACCATTACTTGCATTTTCCATGCATTTTATCGCGCTATCTTGCGCACCTCATCGCACTGTTTTGTGCACATTACTTGCGTTTTGCATGCACTTTGCAGCGCTATCTTGCGCACCTCATCGCACTATTTTGTTCACATTACTTGCATTTTGCATGCATTTGATCGCGCTGTTTTGCGATTCGCGCAATTTTGCGCTGTGACCATTACTTGCATTTTTCATGCATTTTATCGCGCTATCTTGCGCACCTCATCGCACTATTTTGTGCACACTACTTACGTTTTGCATGCATTTTGTCGCGCTATCTTGCGCACCTCATCGCACTGTTTTGTTCACATTACTTGCATTTTCCATGCATTTTATCGCGCTATCTTGCGCATCACATCGCACTGTTTTGTTCACATTACTTGCATTTTGCATGCATTTTATCGCTCTATTTTGCGCGTCGCGCTATTTGCGCTGTGACCATTACTTGCATTTTCCATGCATTTTATCGCGCTATCTTGCACACCTCATCGCACTGTTTTGTGCACATTACTTGCATTTTACATGCATTTTGTCGCGCTATCTTGCGCACCTCATCGCACTGTTTTGATCACATTACTTGTATTTTGCATGCATTTTATCGCGCTATTTTGCGCGTCGCGCTATTTTGCGCTGTGACCATTACTTGCATTTTTCGTGCATTTTATCGCGCTATCTTGCGCTCCTCATCGCACTGTTTTGTGCACATTACTTGCGTTTTGCATGCATTTTGTCACGCTATCTTGCGCACCTCATCGCACTGTTTTGTTCACATTACTTGCATTTTGCATGCATTTTATCGCGCTATTTTGCGCATCGCGCTATTTTGCACTATCACCATTACTTGCATTTTCCATGAATTTTATCGCGCTATCTTGCGCACCTCATCGCACAGTTTTGTGCACATTACTTGCGTTTTGCATGCACTTTGTAGCGCTATCTTGCGCACCTCATCGCACTGTTTTGTTCACATTACTTGCATTTTGTCGCGCTATTTTGCGCTGTGAACATTACTTGCATTTTCCATGCATTTTATCGCGCTATCTTGCGCACCTCATCGCACTGTTTTGTGCACACTACTTGCGTTTCGCATTCATTTTATCGCGCTATCTTGCGCACCTCATCGCACTGTTTTGTTCACAATACTTGCATTTTGCATGCGTTTTATCGCGCAATTTTGCGCATCGCGCTATTTTGCACTGTGACCATTACTTGCATTTTCCTTGCATTTTATCGCGCTATCTTGCGCACCTCATCGCACGGTTTTGCGCACATTACTTGCGTTTTGCATGCATTGTGTAGCGCTATCTTGCGCACCTCATCGCACTGTTTTGTTCACATTACATGCATTTTGCATGCATTTTAACGCGCTATTTTGCGGATCGCGCTATTTTGCACTGTGACCATTACTTGTATCTTCCACGCATTTTATCGCGCTATCTTACGCATCTCATCGCATTGTTTTGTGCACACTACTTGCGTTTCGCATGCATTTTGTCGCGCTATCTTCCGCACCTCATCGCACTGTTTTGTTCACATTACTTGCATTTCGCATGCATTTTATCGTGCTATTTTGCGCATCGCGCTATTTTGCAGTGTGACCATTACTTGCATTTTCCATGCATTTTATCGCGCTATCTTGCACACCTCATCGCACTGTTTTGCGCACATTACTTGCGTTTTGCATGCATTTTGTAGCGCTATCCTGCGCACCTCATCGCACTGTTTTGTTCTCATTACTGGCATTTTGCATGCGTTTTATCGCGCTATTTTGCACTGTGACCATTGCTTGCATTTTCCATGCATTTTATCGCGCTATCTTGCGCACCTCATCGCAATGTTTTGTGCACACTACTTGCATTTTGCATGCATTTTATCGCGCTATCTTGCGCACCTCATCGCACTGTTTTGTTCACATTACTTGCTTTTTGCATGGGTTTTATCGCGCAATTTCGCGCATCGCGCTATTTTGCACTGTGCCCATTACTTGCAGTTTCCATGCATTTTATCGCGCTATCTTGCGCACCTCATCGCACTGTTTTGCGCACATTACTTGCGTTTTGCATGCATTTTGTCGCGCTATCTTGCGCACCTCATCGCACTGTTTTGTTCACATTACTTGCATTTTGCATGCATTTTATCGCGCTATTTTGCGCATCACGTTATTTTGCACTGTGACCATTACTTGCATTTTTCATGAATTTTATCGCGCTATCTTGCGCAACTCATCGCACTGTTTTGTTTACACTACTTGCGTTTCGCATGCATTTTGTCGCGCTATCTAGCGCACCTCATCGCACTGTTTTGTTCACATTACTTGCATTTTGCATGCATTTTGTCGCGCTATTTTGCGCATCGCGCTACTTGCATTTTCCATGCATTTTATCGCGCTATCTTGCGCACCTCATCGCACAGTTTTGTGCACATTACTTGCGTTTTGCATGCACTTTGTAGCGCTATCCTGCGCACCTCATCGCACTGTTTTGTTCTCATTACTTGCATTTTGCATGCATTTTATCGCGCTATTTTGCGCATCGCGCTATTTTGCGCTGTGACCATTACTTGCATTTTCCATGCATTTTATCGCGCTATCTTGCACACCTCATCGCACTGTTTTGCGCACATTACTTGCGTTTTGCATGCATTTTGTAGCGCTATCCTGCGCACCTCATCGCACTATTTTGTTCTCATTACTTGCATTTTGCATGCGTTTTATGGCGCTATTTTGCGCATCGCGCTATTTTGTGCTGTGACCATTACTTGCATTTTCCATGCATTTTATCGCGCTATCTTGCGCACCTCATCGCAATGTTTTGTGCACACTACTTGCATTTTGCATGCATTTTATCGCGCTATCTTGCGCACCTCATCGCACTCTTTTGTTCACATTACTTGCTTTTTGCATGGGTTTTATCGCGCAATTTCGCGCATCGCACTATTTTGCACTGTGACCATTACTTGCAGTTTCCCAACATTTTATCACGCTATCTTGCGCACCTCATCGCACTGTTTTGCGCACATTACTTGCGTTTTGCATGCATTTTGTCGCGCTATCTTGCGCACCTCATCGCACTGTTTTGTTCACATTACTTGCATTTTGCATGCATTTTATCGCGCTATTTTGCGCATCACGTTATTTTGCACTGTGACCATTACTTGCATTTTCCATGAATTTTATCGCGCTATCTTGCGCAACTCATCGCACTGTTTTGTGCACACTACTTGCGTTTCGCATGCATTTTGTCGCGCTATCTAGCGCACCTCATCGCACTGTTTTGTTCACATTACTTGCATTTTGCATGCATTTTGTCGCGCTATTTTGCGCATCGCGCTATTTTGCACTGTCACCATTACTTGCATTTTCCATGCATTTTATCGCGCTATCTTGCGCACCTCATCGCACAGTTTTGTGCACATTACTTGCGTTTTGCATGCACTTTGTAGCGCTATCTTGCGCACCTCATCGCACTGTTTTGTTCACATTACTTGCATTTTGCATGCGTTTTATGGCGCTATTTTGCACATCGCGCTATTTTGTGCTGTGACCATTACTTGCATTTTCCATGCATTTTATCGCGCTATCTTGCGCACCTCATCGCACTGTTTTGTGCACACTACTTGCGTTTTGCATGCTTTTTATCGCGCTATCTTGCGCACCTCATCGCACTGTTTTGTTCACATTACTTGCATTTTGCATGCATTTTATCGCGCTATTTTGCGCGTCGCGCTATTTTCCGCTGTGACCATTACTTGCTTTTTCCAGGCATTTTATCGCGCTATCTTGCGCACCTCATCGCATTGTTTTGTTCACATTACTTGCATTTTGCATGCATTTTATCGCACTATTTTGCGCATCGCGCTATTTTGCGCTTCGCGCTATTTTGCGCTGTGACCATTACTTGCATTTTCCATGCATTTTATCGCGCTATCTTGCGCTCCTCATCGCACTATTTTGTGCACATTACTTGCGTTTTGCAAGCATTTTGTCGCGCTATCTTGCGCACCTCATCGCACTGTTTTGTGCACATTACTTGCGTTTTGCATGCACTTTGTAGCGCTATCTTGCGCACCTCATCGCACTGTTTTGTTCACATTACTTGCATTTTGCATGCATTTTATCGTGCTATTTTGCGCATCGCGCTATTTTGCATTGTGACCATTACTTGCATTTTCCATGCATTTTATCGTGCTATCTTGTGCACCTCATCGCACTGTTTTGTGCACATTACTTGCATTTTGCATGAACTTTGTAGCGTTATCTTGCACACCTCATCGCACTGTTTTGTTCACATTACTTGCATTTTGCATGCATTTTATCGCGCTATTTTGCGCGTCGCGCTATTTTGCGCTGTGACCATTACTTGCATTTTCCATGCATTTTATCGCGCTATCTTGCGCACCTCATCGCACTGTTTTGTGCACACTACTTGCGTTTTGCATGCATTTTGTCGCGCTATCTTGCGCACCTCATCGCACTGTTTTGTTCACATTATTTGCATTTTGCATGCATTTTATCGCGCTGTTTTGCGAATCGCGCTATTTTGCGCTGTGACCATTACTTGCATTTTTCATGCATTTTATCGCGCTATCTTGCGCACCTCATCGCACAGTTTTCTGCACACTACTTACGTTTTGCATGCATTTTGTCGCGCTATTTTGCGCACCTCATCGCACTGTTTTGTTCACAGTACTTGTGAGAACCCGAATATAAAAATCAAGTAAGTAATTAAATAATAATAATATTATAATCTCGAATATTTTGGTGGTGAATCCTAAAGTGCAAATTAAATACTTGAAGGCCATGTTTGTTTGGGTGGACATGAGCTTGGGATTGGACTAATAGTCCAATAAAATTATTAATCTGATATTTGGTTAAACAATTGAAGTGCGGACTAATTATTTTAAACTTGACTGTTAGTGAAGATAGGATACGTAATCCAACGGATTCGTAATCCTAGGACTATTAGTCATGGGAATGCTAATCCAGTCCGCCCAAACAAACATGATTGAAGGTCTTTTAAAACCTAAAATAAATTTGTGGTGAAAGCATTTAATTTAGAGGCAAGATTTATTATAAAAAATATATAGAGAGAGAGATAGGAGGGTGTGACTTGAACTCTAGACCACAAGGTTAATATATAAGACTCTTACCATTTGAGTTGTATGTAACTTATATATGTATTTTGTATATTTATCTATCTATTTGACCTAAGTGTGCCCACAACTAGTATAAAATAAAATAAACACAAACCCTAACTCTTGTTATAATTGTTTTCCACAACACTAGCAACCCTAGCAGCCGTGGGTTTGTGAAGAAAAGAGAGGGGTTTTTCAATCATCAAGATTATTGTTGTAGCCAAGAAGGAGAGCTTTGGGTGTGTTGTGCTATGTGGCCTCCTAGGTTTTCTTCTCTTCTTTCTTTGTTCTTTATCCTAATAATATTGTTATTTAATTCATTCATGGAGGTTGTAGGTTTATATATTTTGTATATATATATATATATGTTGTTAAGAAATTTGAGGAGTTAAATTCATGTATAAAGAATGGGTATTATTCTTATTTTAAAAAAAATATTCTGCGCATAATCACGAACTTTAAAAATCAAGAAACCATATCAAACGGATGAATTTTAATCTGAAATTTTTACAGTAGATCAATTACATATTGAATTGCATATCTGATTTTTTTCATAATTTTTGGGAGTCGAAATCCATATAAATTGAGGTATTCAAATCTGTCCAGGAAACCAGTCCGAAACAGTAAATTCGGGAGTGTTGTTCTCTTTGGGTATAAATCCAAAAATTATCAAATTACCGTAATTAGAACCGGTTACGAGTCTAGTTTCGTACCTTTTTGGCCTTGCATTGATTGCTCGTGTATATTAAGAGAACCGTCAATTTCTTTAAAGTGCTGCAGAAAACAACCTGTTTGGATATAATAAATTGTAGAAAATTATTTTGATAAGAAAATCAAGTGAAACCAATTGGGTTTGAAACTTAGGATATATTAGATCATATCTGGAGGTTATTGGAATTTTTCAAATAGCGTGGAGTGGATTTTGTAATTTTCAAAGTTAGCGAATAGATTGGGAAAACTTGTTTAAAACACTGTTTCATCTTAAAGTTATTTTTAGTTAAGTTTCGATCGGAATCTATGTCTTGGGTGATTTTAGACCTTGAAGAATATGAACTTAGGTAATATTTAAGAGTAACGGTGAGTTGGGTTGAGCCGTGTTAGTGCGTTTTAGTTTGAGATTACTTAGTTCCTATTTTTTTTTAGTATTTTTAAATTAATTGTGACGCGTAGTTTTTATACTTGGTTCAGGCCACTAGTTGGACTTTTACACTGTATTCGAGGATTATATTATTGCGTTTCAGGTGAGTAGTTTCATGCTACATATTTTTATAAATGTTCCCCTACCCTGAACTGTTGGAAAAATTAAATTGTTGTTTCATGATTAAACTGTTTTGATAAATTATTATATTATCAATTGAATCAAATTATTTCTGAAACATGTGTGAACTTGGCATACTGTAAACTATTTGTTTTGGTCTCATGTTTATAATGATGAACTACCATGTTTTGCGAAACTGATGTGTATTGATTATTGGGACCATGTGTGTATTTAGTCCAGGGAAATTATTCCACTGTGTGTGGTGACTCTGGCCACTAGGGAACAGATCCGGGTTGGGCCGTGATGACTCTAGTGCTCAACGATTGTAAGGAACAGACCTTTAAAAACAACTAGGTGACCTTCAATCGGATCGTCTTTGAGAAAAGGCCCAGGTGCCACCCTGAGGATGACTCTTAGTTCGGTATTGGATCCAACGGGGCTTATAGCCTGAGAAATGTGTGGCAGATTATTTATTTTTATTGGTACCCAGAAAATTATTGGTGTTCATGTTATAATCTGTTTTAAGTGAAAAATTTCGTTTATCATGTTCTTGCGAGACATGAGTATTTTAAGTGTTGAATTGTGGAACCTTCTTTTTTAAACAGATTGTATTTACCAAACTGTATGCCAATCTAGTTTCTGCGATATATATCTTATTTTGGAATTGAACCCTGTTTTCAAAATTGTATTTACTATCCATGTTGCTACTCACTGAGTTATCAGCTGACTTAGTTGTTTACCATTTCCAGGTGTTAGAAGGACTTAGAGTGGACTCATGGCATAACGGGGACTCAATTGCATGGACCTCTAGGGCGTTCCTTTAGTTTAGAGTGTTATGTCATGTTTGTGCATATTTATATTTATTCTTATCAAAGTTCATTTAGGATTATTTTTGATATGTGGGTTGTTTATATCCCATAAGTTTGGATGGCTTTTGATTACGATTGATTTTCCCGTTTATAATTGTGGCATGTCTGGATTGAGTTTTGGTTATTTATTATTGGACTATTGTTCAGTTGTTCCATGTGATTGGATTCGTGTTTAGGCTTACGTGTGCCTTGGGCTAAGTCCCTGTGGGCCACGGCCGGTCATGCCCGGATTTGGGGTGTGACAGTACTTGCATTTTGCATGCATTTTATCGCGCTATTTTGTGCATCGCGCTATTTTGCACTGTGACCATTACTTGCATTTTCCATGCATTTTATCGCGCTATCTTGCGCACCTCATCGCACTGTTTTGCGCACATTACTTGCGTTTTGCATGCATTTTGTCGCGCTATCTTGCGCACCTCATCGCACTGTTTTGTTCACATTACTTGCATTTTGCATGCATTTTATTGCACTATTTTGCGCATCGCGCTATTTTGCGCTGTGACCATTACTTGCATTTTCCATGCATTTTAACGCGCTATCTTGCGCACCTCATCGCACTATTTTGTGCACATTACTTGCGTTTTGCATGCATTTTGTCGCGCTATCTTGCGCACCTCATCGCACTGTTTTGTTCACATTACTTGCATTTTGCATGCATTTTATAGCCCTATTTTGCGCGTCGCGCTATTTTGCGCTGTGACCATTACTTGCATTTTCCATGCATTTTATCGCGCTATCTTGCGCACCTCATCGCACTGTTTTGTTCACATTACTTGCATTTTGCATGCATTTTATCGCACTATTTTGCGCATCGCGCTATTTTGCGCTGTGACCACTACTTGCATTTTCCATGCATTTTATCGCACTATCTTGCGCACCTCAACGCACTATTTTGTGCACATTACTTGCGTTTTGCAAGCATTTTGTCGCGCTATATTGCGCACCTCATCGCACTGTTTTGTGCACATTACTTGCGTTTTGCATGCACTTTGTAGCGCTATCCTACGCACCTCATCGCACTGTTTTGTTCACATTACTTGCATTTTGCATGCATTTTATCGCGCTATTTTGCGTATCGCGCTATTTTGCATTGTGACCATTACTTGCATTTTCCATGCATTTTATCGCGCTATCTTGGGCACCTCATCGCACTGTTTTGTGCACATTACTTGCGTTTTGCATGCACTTTGTAGCGCTATCTTGCGCACTTCATCGCACTGTTTTGTTCACATTACTTACATTTTGGATGCATTTTATCTCCCTATTTTGCGCTGTGACCATTAAATGCATTTTCCATGCATTTTATGGCGCTATCTTGCGCACCTCATCGCACTGTTTTGTTCACATTACTTGCGTTTTGCATGCATTTTGCCGCGCTATCTTGCACACCTCATCGCACTGTTTTGTTCACATTACTTGCATTTTGCATGCATTTTATCTCCGTATTTTGCGCATCGCGCTATTTTGCGCTGTGACCATTACTTGGATTTTCCATGCATTTTATCGCGCTATCTTGCGCACCTCATCGCACTGTTTTGTGCACACTACTTGCGTTTTGCGTGCATTTTGTCGCGCTATCTTGCGCACCTCATCGCACAATTTTGTTCACATTACTTGCATTTTGCATGCATTTTATCGCGCTATTTTGCGCATCGCTCTATTTGGCGCTATGACCATTACTTGCATTTTCCATGCATTTTATCGCGCTATCTTGCGCACCTCATCGCACTGTTTTGTGCACACTACTTGCGTTTTGCATGCATTTTATCGCGCTATCTTGTGCACCTCATCGCACTGTTTTGTTCACATGCATTTTGCATGCATTTTATCGCGCTATTTTGCGGATCGCGCTATTTTGCGCTGTGACCATTACTTGCATTTTCCATGCATTTTATCGCGCTATCTTGCGCACCTCTTCGCCCTGTTTGGTGCACATTACTTGCGTTTTGCAAGCACTTTGTAGCGCTATCTTGCGCACCTCATCGCACAGTTTTGTTCACATTACTTGCATTTTGCATGCATTTTATCGGGGTATTTTGCGCGTCGCGCTATTTTGCGCTGTGACCATTGCTTGCATTTTCCATGCATTTTATCGAGCTATCTTGCGCACCACATCGCACTATTTTGTTCACATTACTTGCATTTTGCATGCATTTTGTCGCGCAATTTTGCGCGTCGCGCTATTTGTGCTGTGACCATTACTTGCATTTTCCATGCATTTTATCGCGCTATCTTGCGCACCTCATCATACTGTTTTGTGCACATCACTTGCGTTTTGCATGCATTTTGTCGCGCTATCTTGCGCACCTCATCGCACTGTTTTGTTCACATTACTTGCATTTTGCATGCATTTTATCGCGCTGTTTTGCGAATCGCGCTATTTTGCGCCGTGACCATTACTTGCATTTTTCATGCATTTTATCGCGCTATCTTGCGCACCTCATCGCACAGTTTTGTGCACACTACTTACGTTTTGCATGCATTTTGTCGCGCTATCTTGCGCACCTCATCGCACTGTTTTGTTCACATTACTTGCATTTTGCATGCATTTTATCGCGCTATTTTGCGCATCGCGCTATTTTGCACTGTGACCATTACTTGCATTTTCCATGCATTTTATCGCGCTATCTTGCGCACCTCATCGCACTGTTTTGTGCACATTACTTGCGTTTTGCATGCATTTTGTCTCGCTATCTTGCGCAGCTCATCACACTGTTTTGTTCACATTACTTGCATTTTGCATGCATTTTATCGCGCTATTTTGCGCATCGCGCTATTTTGCATTGTGACCATTACTTGCATTTTCCATGCATTTTATCGCGCTATCTTGGGCACCTCATCGCATTGTTTTGTGCACATTACTTGCGTTTTGCATGCATTTTGTAGCGCTATCTTGCGCACCTCATCGCACTGTTTTGTTCACATTACTTGCATTTTGGATGCATTTTATCTCCCTATTTTGCGCTGTGACCATTACTTGCATTTTCCATGCATTTTATCGCGCTATCTTGCGCACCTCATCGCACTGTTTTGTTCACATTACTTGCGTTTTGCATGCATTTTGCCGCGCTATCTTGCACACCTCATCGCACTGTTTTGTTCATATTACTTGCATTTTGCATGCATTTTATCTCCGTATTTTGCGCATCGCACTATTTTGCGCTTTGACCATTACTTGGATTTTCCATGCATTTTACCGCCCTATCTTGCGCACCTCATCGCACTGTTTTGTGCACACAACTTGCGTTTTGCATGCATTTTGTCGCGCTATCTTGCGCACCTCATCGCACAATTTTGTTCACATTACTTGCATTTTGCATGCATTTTATCGCGCTATTTTGCGCATCGCTCTATTTGGCGCTATGACCATTACCTGCATTTTCCATGCATTTTATCGCGCTATCTTGCGCACCTCATCGCACTGTTTTGTGCACACTACTTGCGTTTTGCATGCATTTTATCGCGCTATCTTGTGCACCTCATCGCACTGTTTTGTTCACATGCATTTTGCATGCATTTTATCGCGCTATTTTGCGCATCGCACTATTTTGCGCTGTGACCACTACTTGCATTTTCCATGCATTTTATCGCGCTATCTTGCGCACCTCATCGCACTATTTTGTGCACATTACTTGCGTTTTGCATGCATTTTGTCGCGCTATCTTGCACACCTCATCGCACTGTTTTGTTCACATTACTTGCATTTTGCATGCATTTTATCGCCCTATTTTGCGCATCGCGCTATTTTGCACTGTGACCATCACTTGCATTTTTCATGCATTTTATCGCGGTATCTTGCGCACCTCATCGCACTGTTTTGCGCACATTACTTGCGTTTTGCATGCATTTTGTCGCGCTATCTTGCGCACCTCATCGCACTATTTTGTTCACATTACTTGCATTTTACATGCATTTTATCGCGCTATTTTGCGCATCGCGCTATTTTGGTCTGTGACCATTACTTGCATTTTCCATGCATTTTATCGCCCTATCTTGCGCACCTCTTCGCCCTGTTTGGTGCACATTACTTGCGTTTTGCATGCACTTTGTAGCGCAACCATGCGAACCTCATCGCACTGTTTTGTTCACATTACTTGCATTTTGCATGCATTTTATCGCGCTATTTTGCGCGTCGCGCTATTTTGCGCTTTGACCATTACTTGCATTTTCCATGCATTTTATCGCGCTATCTTGCGCACCACATCGCACTGTTTTGTTCACATTACTTGCATTTTGAATGCATTTTATCGCGCTATTTTGCGCGTCGCGCTATTTGTGCTGTGACCATTACTTGCATTTTCCATGCATTTTATCGCGTTATCTTGCGCACCTCATCACACTGTTTTGTGCACACCACTTGCATTTTGCATGCATTTTGTCGCGCTATCTTGCGCACCTCATCGCACTGTTTTGTTCACATTACTTGCATTTTGCATGCATTTTATCGCGCTGTTTTGCGAATCGCGCTATTTTGCGCAGTGACCATTACTTGCATTTTTCATGCATTTTGTCGCGCTATCTTGCGCACCTCATCGCACAGTTTTGTGCACACTACTTACGTTTTGCATGCATTTTGTCGCGCTATCTTGCGCACCTCATCGCACTGTTTTGTTCACATTACTTGCATTTTGCATGGATTTTATCGCGCTATTTTGCGCATCGCGCTATTTTTCACTGTGACCATTACTTGCATTTTCCATGCATTTTATCGCGCTATCTTGCGCACCTCATCGCACTGTTTTGTGCACATTACTTGCGTTTTGCATGCATTTTGTCGCGCTATCTTGCACACACCTCATCGCACTGTTTTGTTCACATTACTTGCATTTTGCATGCATTTTATCGCGCTATTTTGCGCATCGCACTATTTTGCGCAGTGACCACTACTTGCATTTTCCACGCATTTTATCGCGCTATCTTGCGCACCTCATCGCACTGTTTTGTGCACATTACTTGCGTTTTGCATGCATTTTGTCGCGCTATCTTGCGCACCTCAGCGCACTGTTTTGTTCACATTACTTGCATTTTACATGCATTTTATCGCACTATTTTGCGCATCGCGCTATTTTGCTCTGTGACCATTACTTGCATTTTCCATGCATTTTATCGCGCTATCTTGCGCACCTCTTCGCCCTGTTTGGTGCACATTACTTGCGTTTTGCATGCACTTTGTAGCGCTATCTTGCGCACCTCATCGCACTGTTTTGTTCACATTACTTTCATTTTGCATGCATTTTATCGCGCCATTTTGCGCGTCGCGCTATTTTGCGCGTCGCGCTATTTTGCGCTGTGACCATTACTTGCAGTTTCCGTGCATTTTATCGCCCTATCTTGCGCACCTCTTCGCCCTGTTTGGTGCACATTACTTGCGTTTTGCATGCACTTTGTAGCGCAACCATGCGAACCTCATCGCACTGTTTTGTTCACATTACTTGCATTTTGCATGCATTTTATCGCGCTATTTTGCGCGTCGCGCTATTTTGCGCTTTGACCATTACTTGCATTTTCCATGCATTTTATCGCGCTATCTTGCGCACCACATCGCACTGTTTTGTTCACATTACTTGCATTTTGAATGCATTTTATCGCGCTATTTTGCGCGTCGCGCTATTTGTGCTGTGACCATTACTTGCATTTTCCATGCATTTTATCGCGTTATCTTGCGCACCTCATCACACTGTTTTGTGCACACCACTTGCATTTTGCATGCATTTTGTCGCGCTATCTTGCGCACCTCATCGCACTGTTTTGTTCACATTACTTGCATTTTGCATGCATTTTATCGCGCTGTTTTGCGAATCGCGCTATTTTGCGCAGTGACCATTACTTGCATTTTTCATGCATTTTGTCGCGCTATCTTGCGCACCTCATCGCACAGTTTTGTGCACACTACTTACGTTTTGCATGCATTTTGTCGCGCTATCTTGCGCACCTCATCGCACTGTTTTGTTCACATTACTTGCATTTTGCATGGATTTTATCGCGCTATTTTGCGCATCGCGCTATTTTTCACTGTGACCATTACTTGCATTTTCCATGCATTTTATCGCGCTATCTTGCGCACCTCATCGCACTGTTTTGTGCACATTACTTGCGTTTTGCATGCATTTTGTCGCGCTATCTTGCACACACCTCATCGCACTGTTTTGTTCACATTACTTGCATTTTGCATGCATTTTATCGCGCTATTTTGCGCATCGCACTATTTTGCGCAGTGACCACTACTTGCATTTTCCACGCATTTTATCGCGCTATCTTGCGCACCTCATCGCACTGTTTTGTGCACATTACTTGCGTTTTGCATGCATTTTGTCGCGCTATCTTGCGCACCTCAGCGCACTGTTTTGTTCACATTACTTGCATTTTACATGCATTTTATCGCACTATTTTGCGCATCGCGCTATTTTGCTCTGTGACCATTACTTGCATTTTCCATGCATTTTATCGCGCTATCTTGCGCACCTCTTCGCCCTGTTTGGTGCACATTACTTGCGTTTTGCATGCACTTTGTAGCGCTATCTTGCGCACCTCATCGCACTGTTTTGTTCACATTACTTTCATTTTGCATGCATTTTATCGCGCCATTTTGCGCGTCGCGCTATTTTGCGCGTCGCGCTATTTTGCGCTGTGACCATTACTTGCAGTTTCCGTGCATTTTATCGCGCTATCTTGCGCACCACACCGCACAGTTTTGTTCACATTACTTGCATTTTGCATGCATTTTATCGCGCTATTTTGCGCGTCGCGCTATTTGTGCCGTGACCATTACTTGCATTTTCCATGCATTTTATCGTGCTATCTTGCGCACCTCATCACACTGTTTTGTGCACACCACTTGGGTTTTGCATGCATTTTGTCGCGCTATCTTGCGCACCTCATCGCACTGTTTTGTTCACATTACTTGCATTTTGCATGCATTTTATCGCGCTGTTTGGCGAATCGCGCTATTTTGCGCTGTGACCATTACTTGCATTTTTCATGCATTTTATCGCGCTATCTTGCGCACCTCATCGCACAGTTTTGTGCACACTACTTACGTTTTGCATGCATTTTGTCGAGCTATCTTGCGGACCTCATCGCACTGTTTTGTTCACATTACTTGCATTTTGCATGCATTTTATCCCGCTATTTTGCGCATCGCGCTATTTTGCACTGTGACCATTACTTGCATTTTCCATTCATTTTGTCGCGCTATCTTGCGCACCTCATCGCATTGTTTTGTTCACATTACTTGCATTTTTCATGCATTTTCTCGCACTATTTTGCGCATCGCGCTATTTTGCGCTGTGACCATTACTTGCATTTTCGATGCATTTTATCGCGCTATCTTGCGCACCTCATCGCACTGTTTTGTGCACATTACTTGCGTTTTGCATGCACTTTGTAGCGCTATCTTGCGCACCTCATCGCACTGTTTTGTTCACATTACTTCCATTTTGCATGCATTTTATTGCGCTATTTTGCGCTGTGACCATTACTTGCATTTTCCATGCATTTTATCGCGCTATCTTGCGCACCACATCGCACTGTTTTGTTCAAATTACTTGCATTTCGCATGCATTTTATCGCGCTATTTTGCGCGTCGCGCTATTTGCGCTGTGACCATTACTTGCATTTTCCATGCATTTTATCGCGCCATCTTGCGCACCTCAACGCACTGTTTTGTGCACACTACTTGCGTTTTGCATGCATTTTGTCGCGCTATCTTGCGCACCTCATCGCACTGTTTTGTTCACATTACTTGCATTTTGCATGCATTTTATCGCGCTGTTTTGCGAATCGCGCTATTTTGCCCTATGACCATTACTTGCATTTTCCATGCATTTTATCGCGCTATCTTGCGCACCTCATCGTACTGTTTTGCGCACATTACTTGCGTTTTGCATGCATTTTGTCGCGCTATCTTGCGCACCTCATCGCACTGTTTTGTTCACATTACTTGCATTTTGCATGCATTTTATCGCACTATTTTGCGCATCGCGCTATTTTGCGCTGTGACCATTACTTGCATTTTCAATGCATTTTATCGCGCTATCTTGCGCACCTCATCGCACTATTTTGTGCACATTACTTGCGTTTTGCATGCATTTTATCGCGCTATCTTGCGCGCCTCATCGCACTGTTTTGTGGACATTACTTGCATTTTGCATGCATTTTATAGCGCTATTTTGCGCATCGCGCTATTTTGCGTTGTGACCATTACTTACATTTTCCATGCATTTTATTGCGCTATCTTGCGCACCTCATCGCACTGTTTTGTTCACGTTACTTGCATTTTTCATGCATTTTATCGCACTATTTTGCGCATCGCGCTATTTTGCGCTGTGACCATTACTTGCATTTTCCATGCATTTTATCGCGCTATCTTGCCCATCTCATCGCACTGTTTTGTGCACATTACTTGCATTTTGCAAGCATTTTGTCGCGCTATCTTGCGCACCTCATCGCACTATTTTGTGCACATTACTTGTGTTTTGCATGCACTTTGCAGCGCTATCTTGCGCACCTCATCGCACTGTTTTGTTCACATTACTTGCATTTTGCATTCATTTTATCGCGCTAAATTGCGCATCGCGCTATTTTGCATTGTGACCATTACTTGCATTTTCCATGCATTTTATCGCGCAATCTTGCGCACCTCATTGCACTGTTTTGTGAACATTACTTGCGTTTTGCATGCACTTTGTAGCGCTATCTTGCGCACCTCATCGCACTGTTTTGTTCACGTTACTTGCATTTTGCATGCATTTTATCACGCTATTTTGCGCTGTGACCATTACTTGCATTTTCCATGCATTTTATCACGCTATCTTTCGCACCTCATCGCAATGTTTTGTGCACATTACTTGCGTTTCGCATGCATTTTGGCGCGCTATCTTGCGCACCTCATCGCACTGTTTTGTTCACATTAATTGCATTTTGCATGCATTTTATCGCGCTATTTTGCGCATCGCACTATTTTGCGCTGTGACCATTGCTTGCAATTTCCATGCATTTTATGGCGCTATCTTGCGCACCTCATCGCACTGTTTTGTGCACACTACTTGCGTTTTGCATGCATTTCGTCGCGCAATCATGCGCACCTCATCGCACTGTTTTGTTCACATTACTTGCATTTTGCATGCATTTTATCGCGCTATTTTGCGCATCGCGCTATTTTTCGCTATGAAAATTACTTGCATTTTCCATGCATTTTATCGCGCTATCTTGCGCACCTCATCGCACTGTTTTGTGCACACTACTTGCGTTTTGCATGCATTTTATCGCGCTATCTTGCGCACCTCATCGCACTGTTTTGTTCACATTATTTGCATTTTGCATCCATTTTATCGCGCTATTTTGCGCATCGCGCTATTTTGCGCTGTGACCATTACTTGCATTTTTCATGCATTTTATCGCGCTATCTTGCGCACCACATCGCACTGTTTTGCTCACATTACTTGCATTTCGCATGCATTTTATCGCGCTATTTTGCGCGTCGCGCTATTTGCGCTGTGACCATTATTGCATTTTCCATGTATTTTATCGCGCTATCTAGCGCACCTCATCGCACTGTTTTCCGCACACTACTTGCGTTTTGCATGCATTTTGTCGCGCTATCTTGCGCACCTCATCGCACAGTTTTGTTCACATTACTTGCATTTTGCATGCATTTTATCGCGCTGTTTTGCGAATCGCGCTATTTTGCGCTGTGACCATTACTTGCATTTTTCATGCATTTTATCGCGCTATCTTGCGCACCTCATCACACTGTTTTGTTCACATTACTTGCGTTTTGCATGCACTTTGTAGCGCTATCTTGCGCACCTCATCGCACTGTTTTGTTCACATTACTTGCATTTTGCATGCATTTTATCGCGCTATTTTGCGCTGTGACCATTACTTGCATTTTCCATGCATTTTATCGCGCTATCTTGCGCACCTCATCGCACTGTTTTGTGCACACTACTTGCGTTTTGCATGCATTTTATCGCGCTATCTTGCACACCTCATCGCACTGTTTTCTTCACATTACTTGCATTTTGCATGCATTTTATCGCGCTATTTTGCGCATCGCGCTATTTTGCACTGTGACCATTACTTGCATTTTCCATGCATTTTATCGCGCTATCTTGCGCACCTCATCGCACTGTTTTGTGCACACTACTTGCGCTTTGCATGCATTTTATCGTGCTATCTTGCGCACCTCATCGCACTGTTTTGTTCACATTATTTGCATTTTGCATGCATTTTATCGCGCTATGTTGCGCATCGCGCTATTTTGCGCTGTGACCATTACTTGCATTTTCCATGCATTTTATCGCGCTATCTTGCGCACCACATCGCACTGTTTTGTTCAAATTACTTGCATTTCGCATGCATTTTATCGTGCTATTTTGCGCGTCGCGCTATTTGCGCTGTGACCATTACTTGCATTTTCCATGCATTTTATCGCGCCATCTTGCGCACCTCATCGCACTGTTTTGTGCACACTACTTGCGTTTTGCATGCATTTTGTCGCGCTATCTTGCGCACCTCATCGCACTGTTTTGTTCACATTACTTGCATTTTGCATGCATTTTATCGCGCTGTTTTGCGAATCGCGCTATTTTGCGCTATGACCATTACTTGCATTTTCCATGCATTTTATCGCGCTATCTTGCGCACCTCATCGCACGGTTTTGCGCACATTACTTGCGTTTTGCATGCATTTTGTCGCGCTATCTTGCGCACCTCATCGCACTGTTTTGTTCACATTACTTGCATTTTGCATGTATTTTATCGCACTATTTTGCGCATCGCGCTATTTTGCGCTGTGACCATTACTTGCATTTTCCATGCATTTTATCGCGCTATCTTGCGCACCTCATCGCACTATTTTGTGCACATTACTTGCATTTTGCATGCATTTTATCGCGCTATCTTGCGCACCTCATCGCACGGTTTTGTTCACATTACTTGCATTTTGCATGCATTTTATCGCGCTATCTTGCGCTGTGACCATTACTTGCATTTTCCACGCATTTTATCGCGCTATCTTGCGCACCTCATCGCACTGTTTTGTGCACACTACTTGCGTTTTCCATGCATTTTGTCGTGCTATCTTGCGCACCTCATCGCACTGTTTTGTTCACATTACTTGCATTTTGCATGCATTTTATCGCGCTATTTTGCGCTCTGACCGTTACTTGCATTTTCCATGCATTTTATCGCGCTATCTTGCGCACCTCATCGCACTGTTTTGTGCACACTACTTGCGTTTTGCATGCATTTTATCGCGCTATCTTGCGCACCTCATCGCACTGTTTTGTTCACATTACTTGCATTTTGCATGCATTTTATCGCGCTATTTTGCGCATCGCGCTATTTTACGCTGTGACCATTACTTGCATTTTCCATGCATTTTATCGCGCTATCTTGCGCACCTCATCGCACTGTTTTGTGCACATTACTTGCGTTTTGCATGCATTTTGTCGCGCTATCTTGCGCACCTCAGCGCACTGTTTTGTTCACATTACATGCATTTTGCATGCATTTTATCGCGCTATCTTGCGCAACTCATCGCACCGTTTTGTTCACATTACTTGCATTTTCCATGCATTTTATCGCGCTATCTTGCGCACCTCATCGCACTGTTTTATGCACACTACTTGCGTTTTGCATGCATTTTGTCGCGCTATCTTGCGCACCTCAGCGCACTGTTTTGTTCACATTACATGCATTTTGCATGCATTTTATCGCGCTATCTTGCGCACCTCATCGCACTGTTTTGTTCACATTACTTGCATTTTCCATGCATTTTATCGCGCTATCTTGCGCACCTCATCGCACTGTTTTGTTCACATTACTGGCATTTTGCATGCATTTTATCGTGCTATTTTGCGCATCGCGCTATTTTGCGCTATGACCACTACATGCATTTTCCATGCATTTTATCGCACTATCATGCGCACCTCATCGCACTGTTTTGTGCACACTACTTGCGTTTTGCATGCATTTTATCGAGCTATCTTGCGCACCTCATCGCACTGTTTTGATCACATTACTTGCGTTTTGCATGCATTTTGTCGCGCTATCTTGCGCACCTCATCGCACAGTTTTGTTCACGTTACTTGCATTTTGCATGCATTTTATCGTGCTATTTTGCGCATCGCGCTATTTTGCGCTATGACCATTACATGCATTTTCCACGCATTTTATCGCACTATCTTGCGCACCTCATCGCACTGTTTTGTGCACACTACTTGCGTTTTGCATGCATTTTATCGCGCTATATTGCGCACCTCATCGCACTGTTTTGTTCTCATTACTTGCATTTTCCAACCATTTTATCGCGCTATCTTGCGCACCTCATCGCACTGTTTTTGCACATTACTTGCGTTTTGCATGCATTTTGTCGGGCTATCTTGCGCACCTCATCGCACTGTTTTGTTCACATTACTTGCATTTTGCATGCATTTTATCGCGCTATTTTGCGCATCGCGCTATTTTGCGCTGTGACCATTGCTTGCATTTTCCATGCATTTTATCGCGCTATCTTCCGCTCCTCATCGCACTGTTTTGTGCACATTACTTGCGTTTTGCATGCATTTTGTCGCGCTATCTTGCGCACCTCATCGCACTGTTTTATGCACACTACTTGCGTTTTGCATGCATTTTATCGCGCTATCTTGCACACCTCATCGCACTGTTTTGTTCACATTACTTGCATTTTCCATGCATTTTATCGCGCTATCTTGCGCACCTCATCGCACTGTTTTATGCACACTACTTGCGTTTTGCATGCATTTTGTCGCGCTATCTTGCGCACCTCATCGCACTGTTTTGTTCACATTACTTGCATTTTGCATGCATTTTATCGTGCTATTTTGCGCATCGCGCTATTTTGCGCTATGACCATTACTTGCATTTTCCAAGCATTTTACCGCACTATCTTGCGCACCTCATCGCACTGTTTTGTGCACACTACTTGCGTTTTGCATGCATTTTATCGCGCTATCTTGCGCACCTCATCGCACTGTTTTGTTCACATTACTTGCATTTTGCACGCATTTTATCGCGCTATTTTGCTCTGTGACCATTACTTGCATTTTCCATGCATTTTATCGCGCTACCTTGCGCACCTCATCGCACTATTTTGTTCACATTTCTTGCATTTTGCGTGGGTTTTATTGCCCTATTTTGCGCATCGCGCTATTTTGTGCTGTGACCATTACTTGCATTTTCCATGCATTTTATCGCACTATCTTGCGCACCTCATCGCACTATTTTGTTCACATTACTTGCATTTTGCATGGGTTTTATCGCGCTATTTTGCGCATCGCGCTATTTTGCGCTGTGACCATTACTTGCATTTTACATGCATTTTATCGCGCTATCTTGCGCACCTCATCGCACTGTTTTTGCACATTACTTGCGTTTTGCATGCATTTTGTCGCGCTATCTTGCGCACCTCATCGCACTGTTTTTGCACATTACTTGCGTTTTGCATGCATTTTATCGCGCTATCTTGCGCAACTCATCGTACTGTTTTGTTCACATTACTTTCATTTTGCATGCGTTTTATCGCGCTATTTTGCGCATCGCGCAATTTTGTGCTGTGACCATTACTTGCATTTTCCATGCATTTTATCGCGCTATCTTGCGCACCTCATCGCACTGTTTTGCGTACATTACTTGCGTTTTGCATGCATTTTGTCGTGCTATCTTGCGCACCTCATCGCACTGCTTTGTTCACATTACTTGCATTTTGCATGCATTTTATCGCGCTATTCTGCGCATCGCGGTATTTTGCACTGTGACCATTACTTGCATTTTCCATACATTTTATAGCGCTATCTTGCGCACCTCATCGCACTGTTTTGTGCACATTACTTGGTTTGGCATGCACTTTGTAACGCTATCTTGCGCACCTCATCGCACTGTTTTATTCACATTACTTGCATTTTGCTTGCATTTTATCGTGCTATTTTGCGCGGTGACCATTACTTGCATTTTTCAAGCATTTTATCACGCTATCTTGCACACCTCATCGCACTGTTTTGTGCACAATACTTGCATTTTGCATGCACTTTGTTGCGCTATCTTGCGCACCTTATCGCACAGTTTTGTTCACATTACTTGCATTTTGCATGCATTTTATCGCGCTATTTTGCGCATCGCGCTATTTTGCGCTGTGACCATTACTTGCATTTTTCATGCATTTTATCGCGCTATCTTGCGCACCTCATCGCACTGTTTTGTGCACATTCCTTGCGTTTTGCATGCATTTTCTCGCGCTATCTTGCGCATCTCATCGCACTGTTTTGTTCACATTACATGCATTTGGCATGCATTTTATCGCGCTATCTTGCGCACCTCATCGCACTGTTTTGTTCACATTACTTGCATTTTCCATGCATTTTATCGCGCTATCTTCCGCACCTCATCGCACTGTTTTATGCACACTATTTGCGTTTTGCATGCATTTTGTCGCGCTATCTTGCGCACCTCATCGCACTGTTTTGTTCACATTACTTGCATTTTGCATGCATTTTATCGCACTATTTTCGCATCGCGCTATTTTGCGCTGTGACCATTACTTGCATTTTCCATGCATTTTATCGCGCTATCTTGCGCACCTCATCGCACTGTTTTGTGCACATTACTTTCGTTTTGCATGCATTTTGTCGCGCTATCTTGCGCACCTCAACGCACTGTTTTGTTCACATCACTTGCATTTTGCATGCATTTTATAGCTCTATTTCGCGCATCGCGCTCTTTCGCGCATCGCGCTATTTTGCGCTGTGACCATTACTTGCATTTTCCATGCATTTTATCGCGCTATCTTGCGTACCTCATCGCACTGTTTTATGCACACTACTTGCGCTTTGCATGCATTTTGTCACGCTATCTTGCGCACCTCATCGCACTGTTTTTGCACATTACTTGCGTTTTGCATGCATTTTGTCGCGCTATCTTGCGCACCTCATCGCACTGTTTTGTTCACATCACTTGCATTTCGCATGCATTTTATCGCGCTGTTTTGCGCATCGCGCTATTTTGCGCTGTGACCATTACTTGCATTTTCCATGCATTTTATCGCGCTATCTTGCGCTCCTCATCGCACTGTTTTGGGCACATTACTTGCGTTTTGCATGCATTTTGTCGCGCTATCTTGCGCACCTCATCGCACTGTTTTGTTCACATTAGTTGCATTTTGCATGCATTTTATCGCGCTATTTTGCGCATCGCGCTATTTTACACTGTGACCATTACTTGCATTTTCCATGCATTTTATCACGCTATCTTGCGCACCTCATCGCACTGTTTTATGCACACTACTTGCGTTTTGCAGGCATTTTGTCGCGCTATCTTGCGCACCTGATCGCATTTTTTTGTTCACATTACTTGCATTTTGCATGCATTTTATCGTGCTATTTTGCGCATCGCGCTATTTTGCACTGTGACCATTACTTGCATTTTCTATGCATTTTATCACGCTATCTTGCGCACCTCATCGCACTGTTTTATGCACACTACTTGCGTTTTGCAGGCATTTTGTCGCGCTATCTTGCGCACCTGATCGCACTGTTTTGTTCACATTACTTGCATTTTGCATGCATTTTATCGCGCTATCTTGCGCACCTCATCGCACTGTTTTGCGTACATTACTTGCGTTTTGCATGCATTTTGTCGTGCTATCTTGCGCACCTCATCGCACTGCTTTGTTCACATTACTTGCATTTTGCATGCATTTTATCGCGCTATTCTGCGCATCGCGGTATTTTGCAGGGTGACCATTACTTGCATTTTCCATACATTTTATAGCGCTATCTTGCGCACCTCATCGCACTGTTTTGTGTACATTACATGGTTTTGCATGCACTTTGTAACGCTATCTTGCGCACCTCATCGCACTGTTTTATTCACATTAGTTGCATTTTGGTTGCATTTTATCGTGCTATTTTGCGCGGTGACCATTACTTGCATTTTTCATGCATTTTATCGCGCTATCTTGCACACCTCATCGCACTGTTTTGTGCACAATACTTGCATTTTGCATGCACTTTGTTGCGCTATCTTGCGCACCTTATCGCACAGTTTTGTTCACATTACTTGCATTTTGCATGCATTTTATCGCGCTATTTTGCGCATCGCGCTATTTTGCGCTGTGACCATTACTTGCATTTTTCATGCATTTTATCGCGCTATCTTGCGCACCTCATCGCACTGTTTTGTGCACATTCCTTGCGTTTTGCATGCATTTTCTCGCGCTATCTTGCGCATCTCATCGCACTGTTTTGTTCACATTACATGCATTTGGCATGCATTTTATCGCGCTATCTTGCGCACCTCATCGCACTGTTTTGTTCACATTACTTGCATTTTCCATGCATTTTATCGCGCTATCTTCCGCACCTCATCGCACTGTTTTATGCACACTATTTGCGTTTTGCATGCATTTTGTCGCGCTATCTTGCGCACCTCATCGCACTGTTTTGTTCACATTACTTGCATTTTGCATGCATTTTATCGCACTATTTTCGCATCGCGCTATTTTGCGCTGTGACCATTACTTGCATTTTCCATGCATTTTATCGCGCTATCTTGCGCACCTCATCGCACTGTTTTGTGCACATTACTTTCGTTTTGCATGCATTTTGTCGCGCTATCTTGCGCACCTCAACGCACTGTTTTGTTCACATCACTTGCATTTTGCATGCATTTTATAGCTCTATTTCGCGCATCGCGCTATTTCGCGCATCGCGCTATTTTGCGCTGTGACCATTACTTGCATTTTCCATGCATTTTATCGCGCTATCTTGCGTACCTCATCGCACTGTTTTATGCACACTACTTGCGCTTTGCATGCATTTTGTCACGCTATCTTGCGCACCTCATCGCACTGTTTTATTCACATTACTTGCATTTTGCATGCTTTTTATCGTGCTATTTTGCGCATCACGCTATTTTGCGCTATGACCATTACGTGCATTTTCCACGCATTTTATCGCACTATCTTGCGCACCTCATCGCACTGTTTTGTGCACACTACTTGCGTTTTGCATGCATTTTATCGCGCTATCTTGCGCACCTCATCGCACTGTTTTGTTCACATTATTTGCATTTTCCAAGCATTTTATCGCGCTATCTTGCACACCTCATCGCACTGTTTTTGCACATTACTTGCGTTTTGCATGCATTTTGTCGCGCTATCTTGCGCACCTCATCGCACTGTTTTGTTCACATCACTTGCATTTCGCATGCATTTTATCGCGCTGTTTTGCGCATCGCGCTATTTTGCGCTGTGACCATTACTTGCATTTTCCATGCATTTTATCGCGCTATCTTGCGCTCCTCATCGCACTGTTTTGTGCACATTACTTGCGTTTTGCATGCATTTTGTCGCGCTATCTTGCGCACCTCATCGCACTGTTTTGTTCACATTAGTTGCATTTTGCATGCATTTTATCGCGCTATTTTGCGCATCGCGCTATTTTACACTGTGACCATTACTTGCATTTTCCATGCATTTTATCACGCTATCTTGCGCACCTCATCGCACTGTTTTATGCACACTACTTGCGTTTTGCAGGCATTTTGTCGCGCTATCTTGCGCACCTGATCGCACTGTTTTGTTCACATTACTTGCATTTTGCATGCATTTTATCGTGCTATTTTGCGCATCGCGCTATTTTGCACTGTGACCATTACTTGCATTTTCTATGCATTTTATCACGCTATCTTGCGCACCTCATCGCACTGTTTTATGCACACTACTTGCGTTTTGCAGGCATTTTGTCGCGCTATCTTGCGCACCTGATCGCACTGTTTTGTTCACATTACTTGCATTTTGCATGCATTTTATCGCGCTATCTTGCGCACCTCATCGCACTGTTTTGCGTACATTACTTGCGTTTTGCATGCATTTTGTCGTGCTATCTTGCGCACCTCATCGCACTGCTTTGTTCACATTACTTGCATTTTGCATGCATTTTATCGCGCTATTCTGCGCATCGCGGTATTTTGCAGGGTGACCATTACTTGCATTTTCCATACATTTTATAGCGCTATCTTGCGCACCTCATCGCACTGTTTTGTGTACATTACATGGTTTTGCATGCACTTTGTAACGCTATCTTGCGCACCTCATCGCACTGTTTTATTCACATTAGTTGCATTTTGGTTGCATTTTATCGTGCTATTTTGCGCGGTGACCATTACTTGCATTTTTCATGCATTTTATCGCGCTATCTTGCACACCTCATCGCACTGTTTTGTGCACAATACTTGCATTTTGCATGCACTTTGTTGCGCTATCTTGCGCACCTTATCGCACAGTTTTGTTCACATTACTTGCATTTTGCATGCATTTTATCGCGCTATTTTGCGCATCGCGCTATTTTGCGCTGTGACCATTACTTGCATTTTTCATGCATTTTATCGCGCTATCTTGCGCACCTCATCGCACTGTTTTGTGCACATTCCTTGCGTTTTGCATGCATTTTGTCGCGCTATCTTGCGCACCTCATCGCAGTGTTTTGTTCACATTACATGCATTTGGCATGCATTTTATCGCGCTATCTTGCGCACCTCATCGCACTGTTTTGTTCACATTACTTGCATTTTCCATGCATTTTATCGCGCTATCTTCCGCACCTCATCGCACTGTTTTATGCACACTATTTGCGTTTTGCATGCATTTTGTCGCGCTATCTTGCGCACCTCATCGCACTGTTTTGTTCACATTACTTGCATTTTCCATGCATTTTATCACGCTATCTTGCGCACCTCATCGCACTGTTTTATGCACACTACTTGCGTTTTGCAGGCATTTTGTCGCGCTATCTTGCGCACCTGATCGCACTGTTTTGTTCACATTACTTGCATTTTGCATGCATTTTATCGTGCTATTTTGCGTATCGCGCTATTTTGCACTGTGACCATTACTTGCATTTTCCATGCATTTTATCACGCTATCTTGCGCACCTCATCGCACTGTTTTATGCACACTACTTGCGTTTTGCAGGCATTTTGTCGCGCTATCTTGCGCACCTGATCGCACTGTTTTGTTCACATTACTTGCATTTTGCATGCATTTTATCGCGCTATCTTGCGCACCTCATCGCACTGTTTTGCGTACATTACTTGCGTTTTGCATGCATTTTGTCGTGCTATCTTGCGCACCTCATCGCACTGCTTTGTTCACATTACTTGCATTTTGCATGCATTTTATCGCGCTATTCTGCGCATCGCGGTATTTTGCACTGTGACCATTACTTGCATTTTCCATACATTTTATAGCGCTATCTTGCGCACCTCATCGTACTGTTTTGTGCACATTACATGGTTTTGCATGCACTTTGTAACGCTATCTTGCGCACCTCATCGCACTGTTTTATTCACATTACTTGCATTTTGCTTGCATTTTATCGTGCTATTTTGCGCGGTGACCATTACTTGCATTTTTCATGCATTTTATCGCGCTATCTTGCACACCTCATCGCACTGTTTTGTGCACAATACTTGCATTTTGCATGCACTTTGTTGCGCTATCTTGCGCACCTTATCGCACAGTTTTGTTCACATTACTTGCATTTTGCATGCATTTTATCGCGCTATTTTGCGCATCGCGCTATTTTGCGCTGTGACCATTACTTGCATTTTTCATGCATTTTATCGCGCTATCTTGCGCACCTCATCGCACTGTTTTGTGCACATTCCTTGCGTTTTGCATGCATTTTGTCGCGCTATCTTGCGCACCTCATCGCACTGTTTTGTTCACAATACATGCATTTGGCATGCATTTTCTCGCGCTATCTTGCGCACCTCATCGCACTGTTTTGTTCACATTACTTGCATTTTCCATGCATTTTATCGCGCTATCTTCCGCACCTCATCGCACTGTTTTATGCACACTATTTGCGTTTTGCATGCATTTTGTCGCGCTATCTTGCGCACCTCATCGCACTGTTTTGTTCACATTACTTGCATTTTGCATGCATTTTATCGCACTATTTTCGCATCGCGCTATTTTGCGCTGTGACCATTACTTGCATTTTCCATGCATTTTATCGCGCTATCTTGCGCACCTCATCGCACTGTTTTGTGCACATTACTTTCGTTTTGCATGCATTTTGTCGCGCTATCTTGCGCACCTCAACGCACTGTTTTGTTCACATCACTTGCATTTTGCATGCATTTTATAGCGCTATTTCGCGCATCGCGCTATTTCGCGCATCGCGCTATTTTGCGCTGTGACCATTACTTGCAATTTCCATGCATTTTATCGCGCTATCTTGCGCACCTCATCGCACTGTTTTATGCACACTACTTGCGCTTTGCATGCATTTTGTCACGCTATCTTGCGCACCTCATCGCACTGTTTTATTCACATTACTTGCATTTTGCATGCTTTTTATCGTGCTATTTTGCGCATCACGCTATTTTGCGCTATGACCATTACATGCATTTTCCACGCATTTTATCGCACTATCTTGCGCACCTCATCGCACTGTTTTGTGCACACTACTTGCGTTTTGCATGCATTTTATCGCGCTATCTTGCGCACCTCATCGCACTGTTTTGTTCACATTACTTGCATTTTCCAAGCATTTTATCGCGCTATCTTGCACACCTCATCGCACTGTTTTTGCACATTACTTGCGTTTTGCATGCATTTTGTCGCGCTATCTTGCGCACCTCATCGCACAGTTTTGTTCACATCACCTGCATTTCGCATGCATTTTATCGCGCTGTTTTGCGCATCGCGCTATTTTGCGCTGTGACCATTACTTGCATTTTCCATGCATTTTATCGCGCTATCTTGCGCTCCTCATCGCACTGTTTTGTGCACATTACTTGCGTTTTGCATGCATTTTGTCGCGCTATCTTGCGCACCTCATCGCACTGTTTTGTTCACATTACTTGCATTTTGCAAGCATTTTATCGCGCTATTTTGCGCATCGCGCTATTTTGCACTGTGACCATTACTTGCATTTTCCATGCATTTTATCACGCTATCTTGCGCACCTCATCGCACTGTTTTATGCACACTACTTGCGTTTTGCAGGCATTTTGTCGCGCTATCTTGCGCACCTGATCGCACTGTTTTGTTCACATTACTTGCATTTTGCATGCATTTTATCGTGCTATTTTGCGCATCGCACTATTTTGCGCTATGACCATTACTTGCATTTTCCATGCATTTTATCGCACTATCTTGCGCTCCTCATCGCACTGTTTTGTGCACACTACTTGCGTTTTGCATGCATTTTATCGCGCTATCTTGCGCACCTCATCGCACTGTTTTGTTCACATTACTTGCATTTTGCATGCATTTTATCGCGCTATTTCGCGCATCGCACTATTTTGCGCTGTGACAATTACTTGCATTTTCCATGCATTTTATCGCACTATCTTGCGCACCTCATCGCACTGTTTTATGCACACTACTTGCGTTTTGCATGCATTTTGTCGCGCTATCTTGCGCACCTCATCGCACTATTTTGTTCACATTACTTGCATTTTGCACGCATTTTATCGCGCTATTTTGCGCGTCGCGCTATTTTGCGCTGTGACCATTACTTGCATTTTCCATGCATTTTATCGCGCTATCTTGCGCTCCCCATCGCACTGTTTTGTTCACATTACTTGCGTTTTGCTTTCATTTTGTCGCGCTATCTTGCGCACCTCATCGCACTGTTTTGTTCACATTACTTGCATTTTGCATGCATTTTATCGCGCTATCTTGCGCATCGCGGTATTTTGCGCTGTGACCATTACTTGCATTTTCCATGCATTTTATCGCGCTATCTTGCGCACCTCATCGCACTGTTTTGTGCACATTACTTGCGTTTTGCATGCATTTTGTCGCGCTATCTTGCGCACCACATCGCACTGTTTTGTTCACATTACTTGCATTTTGCATGCATTTTATCGCGCTATTTCGCACATCGCGCTATTTTGCGTTGTGACCACTACTTGCATTTTCCATGCATTTTATCGCGCTATCTTGCGCACCTCATCGCACTGTTTTATGCACACTACTTGCGTTTTGCATGCATTTTGTCGCTATCTTGCGCACCTCATCGCACGGTTTTGTGCACACTACTTGCTTTTTGCATGTATTTTATCGCGCTATCTTGCGCACCTCATCGCACAGTTTTGTTCACATTAATTGCATTTTGCATGCGTTTTATCGCGCTATTTTGCGCTGTGACCATTAGTTGCATTTTCCATGAATTTTATCGCGCTATCTTGCGCACCTCATCGCACTGTTTTTCGAACATTACTTTAGTTTTGCATGCATTTTGTCGCGCTATCTTGCGCACCTCATCGCACTATTTTGTTCACATTACTTGCATTTTGCATGCATTTTATCGCGCTATTTTGCGCATCGCGTAATTTTGCACTTTGACCATTGCTTGCATTTTCCATGCATTTTATCGCACTATCTTGCCCACCTCATCGCACAGTTTTGTGCACGTCACTTGCGTTTTGCAAGCATTTTGTCGCGCTATCTTGCGCACCTCATCACACTGTTTTGTTCACATTATTTGCATTTTCCATGCATTTTATCGCGCTATCTTGCGCACCTCATCGCATTGTTTTGTTCACATTACTTGCATTTTGCATGCATTTTATCGCGCTATTTTGCGCATCGCGCTATTTTGTGCTGTGATCATTACTTGCATTTTCCTTGCATTTTATCGCGCTATCTTGCGCACCTCATCGCACTGTTTTGCGCACATTACTTGCGTTTTGCATGCATTTTGTCGTGCTCTCTTGCGCACCTCATCGCACTGCTTTGTTCACATTACTTGCATTTTGCAAGCATTTTACCGCGCTATTTTGTGCATCGCGCTATTTTGCACTGTGACCATTACTTGCATTTTGCATGCATTTTATCGCGCTATTTTGTGCATCGCGCTATTTTGCACTGTGACCATTACTTGCATTTTCCATGCATTTTATCGCGCTATCTTGCGCACCTCATCCCACTGTTTTGTGCACATTACTTGCGTTTTGCATGCATTTTGTCGCGCTATCTTGCGCACCTCATCGCACTATTTTGTTCACATTACTTGCATTTTGCATGCATTTTATCGCGCTATTTTGCGCTGTGACCATTACTTGCATTTTTCATGCATTTTATCGCGCTATCTGGCACACCTCATCGCACTGTTTTGTGCACATTACTTGCGTTTTGCATGCACTTTGTTGCGCTATCTTGTGCACCTCATCGCACTGTTTTGTGCACATTACTTGCGTTTTGCATGCATTTTGTCGCGCTATCTTGCGCACCTCATCGCACTGTTTTGTTCACATTACTTGCATTTTGCATGCATTTTATCGTGCTATTTTGCGCATCGCGCTATTTTGCGCTATGACCATTGTTTGCATTTTCCAATCATTTTATCGCACTATCTTGCGCACCTCATCGCACTGTTTTGTGCACACTACTTGCGTTTTGCATGCATTTTATCGCGCTATCTTGCGCACCTCATCGCACTATTTTGTTCACATTACTTTCGTTTTACATGCATTTTATCGCGCTATTTCGCGTTGCGACCATTACTTGCATTTTCCATGCATTTTATCGCGCTATCTTGCGCACCTCATCGCACTGTTTTGCGCACATTACTTGCGTTTTGCATGCATTTTGTCGCGCTATCTTGCGCACCACATCGCACTGTTTTGCTGGCATTACTTGCATTTTGCATGCATTTTATCGCGCTATTTTGCGCATCGCGCTATTTTGCACCGTGACCATTACTTGCATTTTCCATACATTTTATCGCGCTATCTTGCGCACCTCATCGCACAGTTTTGTGCACATTCCTTGGTTTTGCATGCACTTTGTAACGCTATCTTGCGCACCTCGTCGCACTGTTTTGTTCACATTACTTGCATTTTGCATGCATTTTATCGCGCTATTTTGCGCTGTGACCATTACTTGCATTTTCCATGCATTTTATCGCGCTATCTTGCGCACCTCATCGCACTGTTTTGTGCACATTACTTACGTTTTGCATGCACTTTGTAGCGCTATCTTGCGTACCTCATCGCACAGTTTTGTGCACATTACTTGCGTTTTACATGCACTTTGTAGCGCTATCTTGCGCACCTCATCGCACTGTTTTGTTCACATTACTTGCATTTTGCATGCATTTTATCGCGCTATTTTGGGCATCGCGCTATTTTGCGCTATGACCATTACTTGCATTTTCCATGCATTTTATCGCGCTATCTTGCGCATCTCATCGCACTGTTTTGTGCACACTACTTGCGTTTTGCATGCATTTTGTCGCGCTATCTTGCGCACCACATCGCACTGTTTTGTTCACATTACTTGCATTTTGTCGCGCTATATTGCGCACCTCATCGCACTGTTTTGTTCACATTACTTGCATTTTGCATGCATTTTATCGTGCTATTTTGCGCATCGCGCTATTTTGCGCTATGGCCATTAGTTGCATTTTCCATGCATTTTATCGCGCTATCTTGCTCACCTCATCGCACTGTTTTGCGTACATTACTTGCGTTTTGCATGCATTTTATCGTGCTATCTTGCACACCTCATCGCACTGCTTTGTTCACATTACTAGCATTTTGCATGCATTTTATCGCGCTATTTTGCGCATCGCGCTATTTTGCGCTGTGACCAATACTTGCATTTTCCATACATTTTATCGCCCTATCTTGCGCACCTCATCGCACAGTTTTGTGCACATTACTTGGTTTTGCATGCACTTTGTAACGCTCTCTTGCGCACCTCATCGCACTGTTTTGTTCACATTACTCGCATTGTGCATGCATTTTATCGCGCTATTTTGCGCTGTGACCATTACTTGCATTTTCCATGCATTTTATCGCGCTATCTTGCGCACCTCATCTCACTGTTTTGTGCACATTACTTACGTTTTGCATGCACTTTGTAGCGCTATCTTGCGCACCTCATCGCATTGTTTTGTTCACATTACTTACATTTTGCATGCATTTTATCGCGCTGTTTTGCGCATCGCGCTATTTTGCACTGTGACCATTACTTGCATTTTCCATGCATTTTATCGCGCTATCTTGCGCACCTCATCGCACTGTTTTGTGCACATTACTTGCGTTTTGCATGCATTTTGTCGCGCTATCTTGCGCATCTCATCGCACTGTTTTGTTCACATTACTTGCATTTTGCATGCATTTTATCGCGCTATTTCGCGCATCGCGCTATTTTGCGCTGTGACCATTACTTGCATTTTCCATGTATTTTATCGCGCTATCTTGCGAACCTCATCGCACTGTTTTATGCACACTGCTTGCGTTTTGCATGCATTTTGTCGCGCTATCTTGCGCACCACATCGCACTGTTTTGTTCACATTACTTGCATTTTGCATGCATTTTATAGTGCTATTTTGCGCATCGCGCTATTTTGCCCTATGACCAATACATGCATTTTCCATGCGTTTTATCGCACTATCCTGCGCACCTTATCGCACTGTTTTCTGCACACTACTTGCGTTTTGCATGCATTTTATCGCGCAATCTTGCGCACCTCATCGCACGGTTTTGTTCACATTACATGCATTTTGCATGCATTTTATCCCGCTATTTTGCGCTGTGACCATTACTTGCATTTTCCAGGCATTTTATCGCGCTACCTTGCGCACCTCATCGCACTATTTTTGCACATTACTTGCATTTTGCATGCATTTTGTCGCGCTATCTTGCGCACCTCATCGCACTGTTTTTGCACATTACTTGCGTTTTGCATGCATTTTGTCGTGCTATCTTGCGCACCTCATCGCACTGTTTTGTTCACATTACTTGCATTTTGCATGCATTTTATCGCGCTATTTTGCGCATCGCGCTATTTTGTACTGTGACCATTACTTGCATTTTCCATGCATTTTATCGCGCTATCTTGCGCACCTCATCGCACTGTTTTGTGCACATGCGTTTTGCACGCATTTTGTCGCGCTATCTTGCGCACCTCATCGCACTGTTTTGTTCACATTACTTGCATTTTGCATGCATTTTATCGCGCTATTTTGCGCATCGCGCTATTTTGCGCAATGACCATTACTTGCATTTTCCATGCATTTTATCACGCTATCTTGCGCACCTCATCGCACTGTTTTGTGCACACTACTTGCGTTTTGCATGCATTTTATCGCGCTATCTTACGCACCAAATCGCACTGTTTTCTTCACATTAATTGCATTTTGCATGCGTTTTGTTGCGCTATTTTGCGCATCGCGCTATTTTGCACTGTGACCATTACTTGCATTTTCCATGCATTTTATCGCGCTATCTTGCGCGCCTCATCGCACTGTTTTGCGCACATTACTTGCGTTTTGCATGCATTTTGTCGCGCTATCTTGCGCACCTCATCGCACTATTTTGTTCACATTACTTGCATTTTGCAAGCATTTTATCGCATTATTTTGCGCATCGCGCTATTTTGCACTGTGACCATCACTTGCATTTTCCAGGCATTTTATCGCGCTATCTTGCGCACCTCATCGCACTGTTTTGTGCACATTACTTGGTTTTGCATGCAATTTCTAACGCTATCTTGCGCACCTCATCGCACTGTTTTGTTCACATTGCTTGCATTTTGCATGCATTTTATCGCGCTAATTTGTGCATCGCGCTACTTTGCGCAGTGACCATTACTTGCATTTTCCATGCATTTTATCGCGCTATCTTGCGCACCTCATCGCACTGTTTTGTGCACATTACTTGCGTTTTGCATGCATTTTGTCGTGCTATCTTGCATACCTCATCGCACTGTTTTGTTCACATTTCTTGCATTTTGCATGCATTTTATCGCGCTATTTTGCGCATCGCGCTATTTTTGCGCTGTGACCATTACTTGCATTTTCCATGCATTTTATCGCGCTATCTTGCGCACCTCATCGCACTGTTTTATGCACATTACTTGCGTCTTGCATGCATTTTGTCGCGCTATCTTGCGCACCTTATCGCACTATTTTGTTCACATTACTTGCATTTTGCATGTATTTTATCGCGCTATTTTGCGCATCGCGCTATTTTGCACTTTGACCATTGCTTGCATTTTACATGCATTTTATCGCACTATCATGCCCACCTCATCGCACGGTTTTGTGCACATCACTTCCGTTTTGCGTGCATTTTGTCGCGCTATCTTGCGCACCTCATCGCACAGTTTTGTGCACATTACTTGCATTTTCCATGCATTTTATCGCGCTATCTTGCGCACCTCATCGTACTGTTTTGTTCACATTACTTGCATTTTGCATGTGTTTTATCGCGGTATTTTGCGCATCGCGCTATTTTGTGCTGTGACCATTACTTGCATTTTCCATGCATTTTATCGCGCTATCTTGCGCACCTCATCGCACTGTTTTGCGCACATTACTTGCGTTTTGCATGCATTTTGTCGTGCTATCTTGCGCACCTCAACGCACTGCTTTGTTCACATTACTTGCATTTTGCATGCATTTTATCGCGCTATTTTGCGCATCGCGCTATTTTGCACTGTGACCATTACTTGCATTTTCCATACATTTTATCGCGCTATCTTGCGCACCTCATCGCACTGTTTTGTGCACATTACTTGGTTTTGCATGCACTTTGTAACGCTATCTTGCGCACCTCATCGCACTGTTTTGTTCACATTACTTGCATTTTGCATGCATTTTATCGCGCTATTTTGCGCTGTGACCATTACTTGCATTTTTCATGCATTTTATCGCGCTATCTTGCACACCTCATTGCACTGTTTTGTGCACATTACTTGCGTTTTGCATGCACTTTGTTGCGCTATCTTGCGCACCTTATCGCACTGTTTTGTTCACATTACTTGCATTTTGCATGCATTTTATCGCGCTATTTTGCGCATCGCGCCATTTTGCGTTGTGACCATTACATGCATTTTCCATGCATTTTATCGCGCTATCTTGCGCACCTCATCGCACTGTTTTGTGCACATTACTTGCATTTTGCATGCATTTTATCGCGCTATTTCGCGCATCGCGCTATTTTGCGCTGTGACCATTACTTGCATGTTCCATGCATTTTATCGCGCTATCTTGCGCACCTCATCGCACTGTTTTGTGCACACTACTTGCGTTTTGCATGCATTTTGTCGCGCTATCTTGCGCACCTCATCGCACTGTTTTGTTCACATTAATTGCATTTTGCTTGCGTTTTATCGCGCTATTTTGCGCTGTGACCATTAGTTGCATTTTCCATGCATTTTATCGCGCTATCTTGCGCACCTCATCGCACTATTTTGTGCACATTACTTGGTTTTGCATGCAATTTGCAACGCTATCTTGCGCACCTCATCGCACTGTTTTGTTCACATTACTTGCATTTTGCATGCATTTTATCGCGCTATTTTGCGCATCGCGCTACTTTGCGCAGTGACCATTACTTGCATTTTCCATGCATTATATCGCTCTATCTTGCGCACCTCATCGCACTGTTTTGTGCACATTAGTTGCGTTTTGCATGCATTTTGTCGCGTTATCTTGCATATCTCATCGCACTATTTTGTTCACATTTCTTGCGTCTTGCATGGATTTTATCGCGCTATTTTGCGCATCGCGCTATTTTGCGCTGTGACCATTACTTGCATTTTGCATGCATTTTATCGCGCTATCTTGCGCATCGCGTTATTTTGCACTTTGACCATTGCTTGCATTTTCCATGCATTTTATCGCACTATCTTGCCCACCTCATCGCACAGTTTTGTGCACATCACTTGTGTTTTGCAAGCATTTTGTCGCGCTATCTTGCGCACCTCATCGCACTATTTTGTTCACATTACTTGCATTTTCCATGCATTTTATCGCGCTATCTTGCGCACCTCATCGCACTGTTTTGTTCACATTACTTGCATTTTGCATGCGTTTTATCGCGCTAATTTGCGCATCGCGCTATTTTGTGCTGTGACCATTACTTGCATTTTCCATGCATTTTATCGCGCTATCTTGCGCACCTCATCGCACTGTTTTGCGCACATTACTTGCGTTTTGCATGCATTTTGTCGTGCTATCTTGCGCACCTCATCGCACTGCTTTGTTCACATTACTTGCATTTTGCATGTATTTTATCGCGCCATTTTGCGCATCGCGCTATTTTGCACTGTGACCATTACTTGCATTTTCCATGCATTTTATCGCGCTATCTTGCGCACCTCATCGCACTGTTTTGTGCACATTACTTGGTTTTGCATGCACTTTGTCACGCTATCTTGCGCACCTCATCGCACTGTTTTGTTCACATTACTTGCATTTTGAATGCATTTTATCGCGCTATTTTGCGCTGTGACCATTACTTGCATTTTTCTTGCATTTTATCGCGCTATCTTGCACACCTCATCGCACTGTTTTGTGCACATTACTTGCGTTTTGCATGCACTTTGTTGCGCTATCTTGTGCACCTCATCGCACTGTTTTGTTTACATTACTTGCATTTTGCATGCATTTTATCGCGCTATTTTGCGCATCGCGCTATTTTGCGCTGTAACCACTACTTGCATTTTCCATGCATTTTATCGTGCTATCTTGCGCACCTCATCGCACTGTTTTGTGCACATTACTTGCGTTTTGCATGCATTTTGTCGCGCTATCTTGCGCACCTCATCGCACTGTTTTGTTCACATTACTTGCATTTTGCATGCATTTTATCGTGCTATTTTGCGCATCGCGCTATTTTGCGCTATGACCATTGCTTGCATTTTCCAAGTATTTTATCGCACTATCTTGCGCACCTCATCGCACTGATTTGTGCACACTACTTGCGTTTTGCATGCATTTTATCGCGCTATCTTGCGCACCTCATCGCACTATTTTGTTCACATTACTTGCATTTTACATGCATTTTATCGCGCTATTTCGCGTTGTGACCATTACTTGCATTTTCCATGCATTTTATCGCGCTATCTTGCACACCTCATCGCACTGTTTTTGCACATTACTTGCGTTTTGCATGCATTTTGTCGCGCTATCTTGCGCACCTCATCGCACTGTTTTGTTCACATTACTTGCATTTTGCATGCATTTTATCGCGCTATCTTGCGCAACTCATCGCACTGTTTTGTTCACATTACTTGCATTTTGCATGCGTTTTATCGCGCTATTTTGCGCTGTGACCATTACTTGCATTTTCCATGCATTTTATCGCGCTATCTTGCGCACCTCATCGCACTGTTTTGCGCACATTACTTGCGTTTTGCATGCATTTGGTCGCGCTATCTTGCGCACCACATCGCACTGTTTTCTTCACATTACTTGCATTTTGCATGCATTTTATCGCGCAATTTTGCGCATCGCGCTGTTTTGCACTGTGACCATTACTTGCATTTTCCATGCATTTTATCGCGCCATCTTGCGCACCTCATCGCACAGTTTTGTGCACATTACTTGGTTTTGCATGCACTTTGTAACGTTATCTTGCGCACCTCGTCGCACTGTTTTGTTCACATTACTTGCATTTTGCATGCATTTTATCGCGCTATTTTGCGCTGTGACCATTACTTGCATTTTCCATGCATTTTATCGCGCTATCTTGCGCACCTCATCGCACTGTTTTGTGCACATTACTTACGTTTTGCATGCACTTTGTAGCGCTATCTTGCGTAACTCATCGCACTGTTTTGTTCACATTACTTGCATTTTGCATGCATTTTATCGCGCTATTTTGCGCATCGCGCTATTTTGCGCTATGACCATTACTTGCATTTTCCATGCATTTTATCGCGCTATCTTGCGCACCTCATCGCACTATTTTGTGCACATTACTTGCGTTTTGCATGCATTTTGTCGCGCTATCTTGTGCACCTCATCGCACTGTTTTGTTCACATTACTTGCATTTTGCATGAATTTTATCGCGCTATTTCGCGCATCGCGCTATTTTGCGCTGTGACCATTACTTGCATTTTCCATGCGTTTTATCGCTCTATCTTGCGCACCTCATCGCATTGTTTTATGCACACTACTTGCGTTTTGCATGCATTTTGTCGCGCTATATTGCGCACCTCATCGCACTGTTTTGTTCGCATTACTTGCATTTTGCATGCATTTTATCGTGCTATTTTGCGCATCGCGCTATTTTGCGCTATGACCATTACTTGCATTTTCCATGCGTTTTATCGCGCTATCTTGCGCACCTCATCGCACTGTTTTGCGCACATTACTTGCGTTTTGCATGCATTTTGTCGTGCTATCTTGCGCACCTCATCGCACTGCTTTGTTCACATTACTTGCATTTTGCATGCATTTTATCGCGCTATTTTGCGCATCGCGCTATTTTGCACTGTGACCATTACTTGCATTTTCCATACATTTTATCGCCCTATCTTGCGCACCTCATTGCACAGTTTTGTGCACATTACTTGGTTTTGCATGCACTTTGTAACGCTATCTTGCGCACCTCATCGCACTATTTTGTTCACATTACTTGCATTTTGCATGCATTTTATCGCGCTATTTTGCGCTGTGACCATTACTTGCATTTTCCAAGCATTTTATCGCGCTATCTTGCGCACCTCATCTCACTATTTTGTGCACATTACTTACGTTTTGCATGCACTTTGTAGCATTATCTTGCGCACCTCATCGCATTGTTTTGTTCACATTACTTGCATTTTGCATGCATTTTATCGCGCTATTTTGCGCATCGCGCTATTTTGCACTGTGACCATTACTTGCATTTTCCATGCATTTTATCGCGCTATCTTGCGCACCTCATCGCACTGTTTTGTGCACATTACTTGCGTTTTGCATGCATTTTGTCGCGCTATCTTGCGATCCTTATCGCACTGTTTTGTTCACATTACTTGCATTTTGCATGCATTTTATCGCGCTATTTCGCGCATCGCGCTATTTTGCGCTGTGACCATTACTTGCATTTTCCATGTATTTTATCGCGCTATCTTGCGCACCTCATCGCACTGTTTTATGCACACTACTTGCGTTTTGCATGCATTTTGTCGCGCTATCTTGCGCACCACATCGCACTGTTTTGTTCACATTACTTGCATTTTGCATGCATTTTATAGTGCTATTTTGCGCATCGCGCTTGTGAGAACCCAAATTTAAAAATTAAGTAAATAACTAAATAATAATTTTACAAATCTCCAATATTTTATTATGAATCTTTAAGTGCAAATTAAATATTATTGGAGGATCTTTTAATTAATTTTAAAACCTAAAATAAATTTATGGTGAAAGTCTTTAATTTAGAGACAAGGTTTATTATAAAAATAAAAATAAAAAGAGAGAGAGAGAGGAGGGGGTGACTTGAACTGTAGACCACAAGGTTAATATATAAGACTCCTACCATTTGAGTTGCATGTAACTTATACATATGTTTTGTATATTTATCTATTTATTTGACCTATGTGTGCCCACCACTAGTATAAAATAAAATAAACACAAACCCTACTCTATTATTTGTTCACCACATAGGGCAACAACAGCAGCCACGGGAGAGGGTTAGAGAGAAGGAAAAAAAAGAAGATGTTGCAATCAAAGAACTTTTGGGTGTGTTGTGTTGTGTGTGATCATCAAAGGTTAGCCCTCCTTGGTTTTCTTCTCTTCTTTTTGTTCTTCATCCTTATTCTATAATTATTTTGTTCATTGATGGAGAGGTTGTAGGTTTATGCATTGTGTATATAGATATCCTATTAAGAAACTTGAGGAGCTAAATTTATGTGTAAAGATTGGGTGTAATTTTCAGTCCAAAAATTCTGTACAAAGTCACAAACTTTAAAAATCAAGAAACCATATCAAACGGATGAATTTTAATCTGAAATTTTTACAGTAGATCAATTACACATTGAATTGCATATCTGAATTTTTTCATAATTTTTGGGAGTCGAAATCCATATAAATTGAGGTATTCAAATCTGTCCAGGAAACCAGTCCGAAACAGTAAATTCGGGATTGTTGTTCTCTTTGGGTATAAATCCAAAAATTATCAAATTAGTGTCATTAGAACCGGTTATGAGTCTAGTTTCGTACGTTTTTGGCCTTGCATTGATTGCTCGTGTATATTAAGAGAACCGTTAATTTCTTTAAAGTGCTGCAGAAAACAACCTGTTTGGATATAATAAATTGTAGAAAAATTATTTTGATAAGCAAATCAAGTGAAACCAATTGGGTTTGAAACTTAGGATATATTAGATCATATCTGGAGGTTATTGGAATTTTTTGAATAGCGTGGAGTGGGTTTTGAAATTTTCAAAGTTAGCGAATAGATTGGGAAAACTTGTTTAAAACACTGTTTCATCTTAAAGTTATTTTTAGTTAAGTTTCGATCGGAATCTATGTCTTGGGTGATTTTAGACCTTGAAGAATATGAACTTAGGTAATATTTAAGAGTAACGGTGAGTTGGGTTAAGCCGTGTTAGTGCGTTTTAGTTTGAGGTTACTTAGTTCCTATTTTATTTAGTATTTTTAAATTAGTTGTGACGCGTAGTTTTTATACTTGGTTCAGGCCACTAGTTGGACTTTTACACTTTATTCGAGGATTATATTATTGCGTTTCAGGTGAGTAGTTTCATGCTACATATTTTTATAAATGTTCCCCTACCCTGAACTGTTGGAAAAATTAAATTGTTGTTTCATGATTAAACTGTTTTGATAAATTATTATATTATCAATTGAATCAAATTATTTCTTAAACATGTGTGAACTTGGCATACTGTAAACTATTTGTTATAATCTGTTGTAAGTGGAAAATGTCGTTTATCATGTTCTTGCGAGACATGAGTATTTTAAGTGTTGATTTGTGGAACCTTCTTTTTGAAACAGATTGTATTTACCAAACTGTATGCCAATCTAGTTTCTGTGATATATAACTTATTTTGGAATTGAACCCTGTTTTCAAAACTGTATTTACTATCCATGTTGCTACTCACTGAGCTATCAGCTGACTTAGTTTTTATCACTTCCAGGTGTTAGAAGGACTTAGAGTGGACTCATGGCGTAGCGGGGACTCAATTGCATGGACCTCTAGGGCATTCCTTTAGTTTAGAGTGTTATGTCAAGTTTGTGCATATTTATATTTATTCTTATCGAAGTTCATTTAGGATTATTTTTGATATGTGGGTTGTTTATATCCCATAAGTTTGGATGATTTTTTGATTACGGTTGATTTTGCCGTTTATAATTGTGACATGTCTGGATTGAGTTTTGGTTATTTATTATTGGACTATTGTTCAGTTGTTCAATGTAATTGGATTCGTGTTTAGGCTTACGTGTGCCTTGGGTTAAGTCCCTGTGGGCCACGGCCGGTCATGCCCGGATTTGGGGTGTGACAGCGCTATTTTGCTCTATGACCATTACATGCATTTTCCATGCGTTTTATTGCACTATCCTGCGCACCTCATCGCACTGGTTTCTGCACACTACTTGCGTTTTGCATGCATTTTATCGCGCTATCTTGCGCACCTCATCGCACTGTTTTGTTCACATTACATGCATTTTGCATGCATTTTATCCCGCCATTTTGCACTGTGACCATTACTTGCATTTTCCATGCATTTTATCGCGCTATCTTGCGCACCTCATCGCACTGTTTTTGCACATTGCCTGCATTTTCCATGCATTTTGTCGCGCTATCTTGCGCACCTCATCGCACTGTTTTTGCACATTACTTGCGTTTTGCATGCATTTTGTCGCGCTATCTTGCGCACCTCATCGCACTGTTTTGTTCACATTACTTGCATTTTGCATGCATTTTATCGCGCTATTTTGCGCATCGCGCTATTTTGCGCTATGACCATTACTTGCATTTTCCATGCATTTTATCGCGCTATCTTGCGCACCTCATCGCACTGTTTTGTGCACATTACTTGCGTTTTCCATGCATTTTGTCGCGCTATCTTGCGCACCTCATCGCACTGTTTTGTTCACATTACTTGCATTTTGCATGCATTTTATCGCGCTATTTCGCGAATCGCGCTATTTTGCGCTGTGACCATTACTTGCATTTTCCATGCGTTTTATCGCGCTATCTTGCGCACCTCATCGCACTGTTTTATGCACACTACTTGCGTTTTGCATGCATTTTGTCGCGCTATATTGCGCACCTCATCGCACTGTTTTGTTCACATTACTTGCATTTTGCATGCATTTTATCGTGCTATTTTGCGCATCACGCTATTTTGCGCTATGACCATTACTTGCATTTTCCATGCATTTTATCGCGCTATCTTGCGCACCTCATCGCACTGTTTTGCGTACATTACTTGCGTTTTGCATGCATTTTATCGTGCTATCTTGCGCACCTCATCGCACTGCTTTGTTCACATTACTTGCATTTTGCATGCATTTTATCGCGCTATTTTGCGCATCGCGCTATTTTGCACTGTGACCATTACTTGCATTTTCCATACATTTTATCGCCCTATCTTGCGCACCTCATCGCACAGTTTTGTGCACATTACTTGGTTTTCCATGCACTTTGTAACGCTATCTTGCGCACCTCATCGCACTGTTTTGTTCACATTACTCGCATTCTGCATGCATTTTATCGCGCTATTTTGCGCTGTGACCATTACTTCAATTTTCCATGCATTTTATCGCGCTATCTTGCGCACCTCATCTCACTGTTTTGTGCACATTACTTACGTTTCGCATGCACTTTGTAGCGCTATCTTGCGCACCTCATCGCATTGTTTTGATAACATTACTTGCATTTTGCATGTATTTTATCGCGCTATTTTGCGCATCGCGCTATTTTGCACTGTGACCATTACTTGCATTTTCCATGCATTTTATCGCGGTATCTTGCGCACCTCATCGCACTGTTTTGTGCACATTACTTGCGTTTTGCATGCATTTTGTCGCGCTATCTTGCGCACCACATTGCACTGTTTTGTTCACATTACTTGCATTTTGCATGCATTTTATCGCGCTATTTCGCGCATCGCGCTATTTTGCGGTGTGACCATTACTTGCATTTTCCATGTATTTTATCGCGCTATCTTGCGCACCTCATCGCACTATTTTATGCACACTACTTGCGTTTTGCATGCATTTTGTCGCGCTATCTTGCGCACCACATCGCACTGTTTTGTTCACATTACTTGCATTTTGCATGCATTTTATAGTGCTACTTTGCGCATCGCGCTATTTTGCTCTATGACCATTACATGCATTTTCCATGCGTTTTATCGCACTATCCTGCGCACCTCATCGCACTGTTTTCTGCACACTACTTGCGTTTTGCATGCATTTTATCGCGCTATCTTGCGCACCTCATCGCACTGTTTTGTTCACATTACATGCATTTTGCATGCATTTTATCCCGCTATTTTGCGCTGTGACCATTACTTGCATTTTCCATGCATTTTATCGCGCTATCTGGCGCACCTCATCGCACTGTTTTTGCACATTACTTGCGTTTTCCATGCATTTTATCGCGCTATCTTGCGCACCTCATCGCACTGTTTTTGCACATTACTTGCGTTTTGCATGCATTTTGTCGCGCTATCTTGCGCACCACATCGCACTGTTTTTGCACAGTACTTGCGTTTTGCATGCATTTTGTATCTTGCGCACCTCATCGCACTGTTTTGTTCACATTACTTGCATTTTGCATGCATTTTATCGCGTTATTTTCCGCATCGCGCTATTTTGCACTGTGACCATTACTTGCATTTTCCATGCATTTTTTCGCGCTATCTTGCGCACCTCATCGCACTGTTTTGTGCACATGCGTTTTGCATGCATTTTGTCGCGCTATCTTGCGCACCTCATCGCACTGTTTTGTTCACATTACTTGCATTTTGCATGCATTTTATCGCGCTATTTTGCGCATCGCGCTATTTTGCGCAGTGACCATTACTTGCATTTTCCATGCATTTTATCGCGCTATCTTGCGCACCTCATCGCACTGTTTTCTGCACATTACTTGCGTTTTGCATGCATTTTGTCGCGCTATCTTGCGCACCTCATCGCACTGTTTTGTTCACATTACTTGCATTTTGCATGCATTTTATCGCGCTATCGCGCTATTTTGCGCTGTGACCATTACTTGAATTTTCCATGCGTTTTATCGCGCTATCTTGCGCACCTCATCGCACTGTTTTATGCACACTACTTGCGTTTTGCATGCATTTTGTCGCGCTATATTGCGCACCTCATCGCACTGTTTTGTTCACATTACTTGCATTTTGCATGCATTTTATCGGGCTATTTTGCGCATCGCGCTATTTTGCGCTATGACCATTACTTGCATTTGCCATGCATTTTATCGAGCTATCTTGCGCACCTCATCGCACTGTTTTGCGTACATTACTTGCGTTTTGCATGCATTTTATCGTGCTATCTTGCGCCCCTCATCGCACTGCTTTGTTCACATTACTTCCATTTTGTATGCATTTTATCGCGCTATTTTGCGCATCGCTCTATTTTGCACTGTGACCATTTTCCATGCATTTTGTCGCCCTATCTTGCGCACCTCATCGCACAGTTTTGTGCACATTACTTGGTTTTCCATGGACTTTGTAACGCTATCTTGCGCACCTCATCGCACTGTTTTGTTCACATTACTCGCATTCTGCATGCATTTTATCGCGCTATTTTGCGCTGTGACCATTACTTCAATTTTCCATGCATTTTATCGCGCTATCTTGCGCACCTCATCTCACTGTTTTGTGCACATTACATACGTTTCGCATGCACTTTGTAGCGCTATCTTGCGCACCTCATCGCATTGTTTTGTTCACATTACTTGCATTTTGCATGTATTTTATCGCGCTATTTTGCGCATCGCGCTATTTTGCACTGTGACCATTACTTGCATTTTCCATGCATTTTATCGCGCTATCTTGCGCACCTCATCGCACTGTTTTGTGCACATTACTTGCGTTTTGCATGCATTTTGTCGCGCTATCTTGCGCACCTCATCGCACTGTTTTGTTCACATTACTTGCATTTTGCATGCATTTTATCGCGCTATTTCGCGCATCGCGCTATTTTGCGCTGTGACCATTACTTGCATTTTCCATGTATTTTATCGCGCTATCTTGCGCACCTCATCGCACTGTTTTATGCACACTACTTGCGTTTTGCATGCATTTTGTCGCGCTATCTTGCGCACCACATCGCACTGTTTTGTTCACATTACTTGCATTTTGCACGCATTTTATAGTGCTATTTTGCGCATCGCGCTATTTTGCTCTATGACCATTCCATGCATTTTCCATGCGTTTTATCGCACTATCCTGCGCACCTCATCGCACTGTTTTCTGCACACTACTTGCGTTTTGCATGCATTTTATCGCGCTATTTTGCGCATCGCTCTATTTTGCACTGTGACCATTTTCCATGCATTTTGTCGCCCTATCTTGCGCACCTCATCGCACAGTTTTGTGCACATTACTTGGTTTTCCATGCACTTTGTAACGCTATCTTGCGCACCTCATCGCACTGTTTTGTTCACATTACTCGCATTCTGCATGCATTTTAACGCGCTATTTTGCGCTGTGACCATTACTTCAATTTTCCATGCATTTTATCGCGCTATCTTGCGCACCTCATCTCACTGTTTTGTGCACATTACATACGTTTCGCATGCACTTTGTAGCGCTATCTTGCGCACCTCATCGCATTGTTTTGTTCACATTACTTGCATTTTGCATGTATTTTATCGCGCTATTTTGCGCATCGCGCTATTTTGCACTGTGACCATTACTTGCATTTTCCATGCATTTTATCGCGCTATCTTGCGCACCTCATCGCACTGTTTTGTGCACATTACTTGCGTTTTGCATGCATTTTGTCGCGCTATCTTGCGCACCTCATCGCACTGTTTTGTTCACATTACTTGCATTTTGCATGCATTTTATCGCGCTATTTCGCGCATCGCGCTATTTTGCGCTGTGACCATTACTTGCATTTTCCATGTATTTTATCGCGCTATCTTGCGCACCTCATCGCACTGTTTTATGCACACTACTTGCGTTTTGCATGCATTTTGTCGCGCTATCTTGCGCACCACATCGCACTGTTTTGTTCACATTACTTGCATTTTGCATGCATTTTATAGTGCTATTTTGCGCATCGCGCTATTTTGCTCTATGACCATTACATGCATTTTCCATGCGTTTTATCGCACTATCCTGCGCACCTCATCGCACTGTTTTCTGCACACTACTTGGGTTTTGCATGCATTTTATCGCGCTATTTTGCGCATCGCTCTATTTTGCACTGTGACCATTTTCCATGCATTTTGTCGCCCTATCTTGCGCACCTCATCGCACAGTTTTGTGCACATTACTTGGTTTTCCATGCACTTTGTAACGCTATCTTGCGCACCTCATCGCACTGTTTTGTTCACATTACTCGCATTCTGCATGCATTTTATCGCGCTATTTTGCGCTGTGACCATTACTTCAATTTTCCATGCATTTTATCGCGCTATCTTGCGCACCTCATCTCACTGTTTTGTGCACATTACATACGTTTCGCATGCACTTTGTAGCGCTATCTTGCGCACCTCATCGCATTGTTTTGTTCACATTACTTGCATTTTGCATGTATTTTATCGCGCTATTTTGCGCATCGCGCTATTTTGCACTGTGACCATTACTTGCATTTTCCATGCATTTTATCGCGCTATCTTGCGCACCTCATCACACTGTTTTGTGCACATTACTTGCGTTTTGCATGCATTTTGTCGCGCTATCTTGCGCACCTCATCGCACTGTTTTGTTCACATTACTTGCATTTTGCATGCATTTTATCGCGCTATTTCGCGCATCGCGCTATTTTGCGCTGTGACCATTACTTGCATTTTCCATGTATTTTATCGCGCTATCTTGCGCACCTCATCGCACTGTTTTATGCACACTACTTGCGTTTTGCATGCATTTTGTCGCGCTATCTTGCGCACCACATCGCACTGTTTTGTTCACATTACTTGCATTTTGCATGCATTTTATCGCACTATCCTGCGCACCTCATCGCACTGTTTTCTGCACACTACTTGCGTTTTGCATGCATTTTATCGCGCTATCTTGCGCATCTCATCGCACTGTTTTGTTCACATTACATGCATTTTGCATGCATTTTATCCCGCTATTTTGCGCTGTGACCATTACTTGCATTTTCCTTGCATTTTATCGCGCTATCTTGCGCACCTCATCGCACTGTTTTTGCACATTACTTGCGTTTTCCATGCATTTTATCGCGCTATCTTGCGCACCTCATCGCACTGTTTTTGCACATTACTTGCGTTTTGCATGAATTTTGTCGCGCTATCTTGCGCACCTCATCGCACTGTTTTTGCACATTACTTGCGTTTTGCATGCATTTTGTATCTTGCGCACCTCATCGCACTGTTTTGTTCACATTACTTGCATTTTGCAAGCATTTTATCGCGCTATTTTCCGCATCGCGCTATTTTGCACTGTGACCATTACTTGCATTTTCCATGCATTTTATCGCGCTATCTTGCGCACCTCATCGCACTGTTTTGTGCACATGCGTTTTGCATGCATTTTGTCGCGCTATCTTGCGCACCTCATCGCACTGTTTTGTTCACATTACTTGCATTTTGCATGCATTTTATCGCGCTATTTTCCGCATCGCGCTATTTTGCACTGTGACCATTACTTGCATTTTCCATGCATTTTATCGCGCTATCTTGCGCACCTCATCGCACTGTTTTGTGCACATGTGTTTTGCGTGCATTTTGTCGCGCTATCTTGCGCACCTCATCGCACTGTTTTGTTCACATTACTTGCATTTTGCATGCATTTTATCGCGCTATTTTGCGCATCGCGCTATTTTGCGCTATGACCATTACTTGCATTTTCCATGCATTTTATCGCGCTATCTTGCGCACCTCATCGCACTGTTTTGTGCACATTACTTGCGTTTTGCATGCATTTTGTCGCGCTATCTTGCGCACCTCATCGCACTGTTTTGTTCACATTACTTGCATTTTGCATGCATTTTATCGCGCTATCGCGCTATTTTGCGCTGTGACCATTACTTGCATTTTCCATGCGTTTTATCGCGCTATCTTGCGCACCTCATCGCACTGTTTTATGCACACAACTTGCGTTTTGCATGCATTTTGTCGCGCTATTTTGCGCACCACATCGCACTGTTTTGTTCACATTACTTGCATTTTGCATGCATTTTATCGTTCTATTTTGCGCATCGCGCAATTTTGCGCTATGACCATTACTTGCATTTTCCATGCATTTTATCGCGCTATCTTGCGCACCTCATCGCACTGTTTTGCGCACATTACTTGCGCTTTGCATGCATTTTATCGTGCTATCTTGCGCACCTCATCGCACTGCTTTGTTCACATTACTTGCATTTTGCATGCATTTTATCGCGCTATTTTGCGCATCGCGCTATTTTGCACTGTGACCATTACTTGCATTTTCCATACATTTTATCGCCCTATCTTGCGCACCTCATCGCACAGTTTTGTGCACAGTACTTGGTTTTGCATGCACATTGTAACGCTATCTTGTGCACCTCATCGCACTGTTTTGTTCACATTACTCGCATTCTGCATGCATTTTATCGCGCTATTTTGCGCTGTGACCATTACTTGCATTTTCCATGCATTTTATCGCGCTATCTTGCGCACCTCATCTCACTGTTTTGTGCACATTACTTACGTTTCGCATGCACTTTGTAGCGCTATCTTGCGCACCACATCGCATTATTTTGTTCACATTACTTGCATTTTGCATGTATTTTATCGCGCTATTTTACGCATCGCGCTATTTTGCACTGTGACCATTACTTGCATTTTCCATGCATTTTATCGCGCTATCTTGCGCACCTCATCGCACTGTTTTGTGCACATTACTTGCGTTTTGCATGCATTTTGTCGCACTATCTTACGCGCCTCATCGCACTGTTTTGTTCACATTACTTGCATTTTGCATGCATTTTATTGCGCTATTTCGCGCATCGAGCGATTTTGCGCTGTGACCATTACTTGCATTTTCCATGTATTTTATCGCGCTATCTTGCGCACCTCATCGCACTGTTTTATGCACACTACTTGCTTTTTGCATGCATTTTGTCGCGCTATCTTGCGCACCACATCGCACTGTTTTGTTCACATTACTTGCATTTTGCATGCATTTTATAGTGCTATTTTGCGCATCGCGCTATTTTGCTCTATGACCATTACATGCATTTTCCATGCGTTTTATCGCACTATCCTGCGCACCTCATCGCACTGTTTTCTGCACACTACTTGCATTTTGCATGCATTTTATCGCGCTATCTTGCGCACCTCATCGCACTGTTTTGTTCACATTACATGCATTTTGCATGCATTTTATCCCGCTATTTTGCGCTGTGACCATTACTTGCATTTTCCATGCATTTTATCGCGCTATCTTACGCACCTCGTCGCACTGTTTTTGCACATTACTTGCGTTTTGCATGCATTTTGTCGCGCTATATTGCGCACCTCATCGCACTGTTTTTGCACATTACTTGCGTTTTGCATGCATTTTGTCGCGCTATCTTACCCACCTCATCGCACTGTTTTTGCACATTACTTGCGTTTTGCATGCATTTTGTATCTTGCGCACCTCATCGCACTGTTTTGTTCACATTACTTGCATTTTGCATGCATTTTATCGCGCTATTTTCCGCATCGCGCTATTTTGCACAGTGACCATTACTTGCATTTTCCATGCATTTTATCGCGCTATCTTGCGCACCTCATCGCACTGTTTTGTGCACATGCGTTTTGCATGCATTTTGTCGCGTTATCTTGGGCACCTCATCGCACTGTTTTGTTCACATTACTTGCATTTTGCATGCATTTTATTGCGCTATTTTGCGCATCGCGCTATTTTGCGCTGTGACCATTACTTGCATTTTCCATGCATTTTATCGCGCTATCTTGTGCACCTCATCGCAATGTTTTGGGCACACTACTTGCATTTTGCAAGCATTTTATCGCGCTATCTTGCGCACCTCATCGCACTGTTTTGTTCACATTACTTGCTTTTTGCATGGGTTTTATCGCGCAATTTCGCGCATCGCGCTATTTTGCACTGTGACCATTACTTGCAGTTTCCATGCATTTTATCGCGCAATCTTGCGCACCTCATCGCACTGTTTTGCGCACATTACTTGCGTTTTGCATGCATTTTGTCACGCTATCTTGCGCACCTCATCGCACTGTTTTGTTCACATTACTTGCATTTTGCATGCATTTTATCGCGCTATTTTGCGCATCGCGCTGTTTTGCACTGTCACCATTACTTGCATTTTCCATGAATTTTATCGCGCTATCTTGCGCACCTCATCGCACAGTTTTGTGCACATTACTTGCGTTTTGCATGCACTTTGTAGCGCTATCTTGCGCACCTCATCGCACTGTTTTGTTCACATTACTTGCATTTTGCATGTATTTTCTCGCGCTATCTTGCGCACCTCATCGCACTATTTTGTTCACATTACTTGCATTTTGCATGCATTTTCTCGCGCTATTTTGCGCATCGCGCTATTTTGCGCATCGCGCTATTTTGCACTGTGGCCATTACTTGCATTTTCCATGCTTTTTATCGCGCTATCTTGCGCACCTCATCGCACTGTTTTGTGCACATTACTTGCGTTTTGCATGCATTTTGTCGCGTTATCTTGCGCACCTCATCGCACTATTTTGTTCACATTACTTTCATTTTGCATGCATTTTATCGCGCTATTTCGCGCATCGCGCTATTTTGCACTTTGACCATTAATTGCATTTTCCATGCATTTTATCGCACTATCTAGCTCACCTCATCGCACTGTTTTGTGCACATTACTTGCGTTTTGCACGCATTTTTTCACGCTATCTTGCACACCACATCGCACTGTTTTGTTCACATTACTTGCATTTTGCATGCATTTTATCGCGCTATTTTGCGCATCAAGCTATTTTGCACTGTGACCATTACTTGCATTTACCATGCATTTTATCGCGCTATGTTGCGCACCTCATCGCACTGTTTTGTGCACACTACTTGCGTTTTGCATGCATTTTGTCGCGCTATCTTGCGCACCTCATCGCACTGTTTTGTTCACATTACTTGCATTTTGCATGCATTTTATCGCGCTTTTTTGCACATCGCGCTATTTTGCACTGTGACCATTACTTGCATTTTCCATGCATTTTATCGAGCTATCTTGCGCACCTCATCGCACTGTTTTGTGCACATTACTTGCATTTTGCATGCATTTTGTCGCGCTATCTTGCGCACCTCATCGCACTGTTTTGTGCACATTACTTGCGTGTTGCGTGCACTTTGTCGCGCTATCTTGCGCACCTCATCGCACTGTTTTGTTCACATTACTTGCATTTTGCATGCATTTTATCGCGCTATCTTTCGCACCTCATCGCACTGTTTTGTGCACACTACTTGCATTTTGCATGCATTTTGTCGCGCTATCTTGCGCACCTCATCGCACTGTTTTGTTCATATTACTTGCATTTTGCATGCATTTTATCGCGCTATTTTGCGCTATGACCATTACTTGCGTTTTCCATGCATTTTATCGCGCTATGTTGCGCACCTCATCGCACTGTTTTGTGCACACTACTTGCGTTTTGCATGCATTTTATCGAGCTATCTTGCGCACCTCATCGCACTGTTTTGCTCACATTACTTGCATTTTGCATGCATTTTATCGCGCTATTTTTCGCATCGCGTTATTTTACGCTGTGACCAATACTTGCATTTTCCATGCATTTTATCGCGCTATCTTGCGCACCTCATCGCACTGTTTTGTGCACATTACTTGCGTTTCGCATGCACTTTGTAGCGCTATCTTGCGCAACTCATCGCACTGCTTTGTTCACATCACTTGCATTTTGCATGCATTTTATCGCGTTATTTTGCGTATCGCGCTATTTTGCGCTGTGACCATTAGTTGCATTTTCCATGCATTTTAACGCGCTATCTTGCGCACCTCATCGCACTGTTTTGTGCAAATTACTTGCGTTTTGCATGCATTTTGTCGCGCTATCTTGCGCACCTCATCGCACTGTTTTGTTCACATTACTTGCATTTTATCGCGCTATTTTGCGCATCGCGCTATTTTGCACTGTGACCATTACTTGCATTTTGCATGCATTTTATCGCGCTATCTGCGCACCTCATCGCACTGTTTTGTGCACATTACTTGCGTTGGCCTGCATTTTGTCGCGCTATCTTGCACACCTCATCGCACTGTTTTGTTCATATTACTTGCATTTTGCATGCATTTTATCGCGCTATTTTGCGCATCGCGCTATTTTGCGCTGTGACTATTACTTGCATTTTCCATGTATTTTATCGCGCTATCTTGCGCACTTCATCGCACTGTTTTGTGCACATTACTTGCGTTTTGCATGCATTTTGTCGCGCTATCTTGCGCACCTCATCGCACTGTTTTGTTGACATTACTTGCATCTTGCATGCGTTTTATCGCGTTATTTTGCGCATCGCACTATTTTGCACTGTGACCATTACTTGCATTTTCCATGCATTTTATCGAGCTATCTTGCGCACCTCATCGCACTGTTTTGCGCACATTACTTGCGTTTGGCATGCATTTTGTCGCGCTATCATGCGCACCTCATCGCACTGTTTTGTTCACATTACTTGCATTTTGCGTGCATTTTATCGCGCTATTTTGCGCATCGCGCTATTTTGCGCTGTGACCATTACTTGCATTTTCCATGCATTTTATCGCGCTATCTTGCGCACCTCATCGCACTGTTTTGTGCACATTACTTGCGTTTTGCATGCATGTTGTCGCGCTATCTTGCGCACCTCATCGCACTGTTTTGTTCACATTACTTGCATTTTGCATGCATTTTATCCCGCTATTTTGCGCATCGCACTATTTTTCGCTGTGACCATTACTTGCATTTTCCATGCATTTTATCGCGCTATCTTGCGCACCTCATCGCACTGTTTTGTGCACACTACTTGCGTTTTGCATGCATTTTATCGCGCTATCTTGCGCACCTCATCGCACTATTTTGTTGACATTACTTGCATCTTGCATGCGTTTTATCGCGTTATTTTGCGCATCGCGCTATTTTGCACTGTGACCATTACTTGCATTTTCCATGCATTTTATCGCGCTATCTTGCGCACCTCATCGCATTGTTTTGCGCACATTACTTGCGTTTTGCATGCATTTTGTCGCGCTATCTTGCGCACCTGATCGCACTGTTCGGATCACATTACTTGCATTTTGCATGCATTTTATCGCGCTATTTTGCGCATCGCGCTATTTTGCACTGTGACCATTACTTGCATTTTCCATGCATTTTATCGCGCTATCTTGCGCACCTCATCGCACTGTTTTGTGCACATTACTTGCGTTTTGCATGCATTTTGTCGCACTATCTTGCACACCTCATCGCACTGTTTTGTTCACATTACTTGCATTTTGCATGCATTTTATGGCACTATTTTGCGCATCGCGCTATTTTGCGCTGTGACCATTACTTGCATTTTCCATGCATTTTATCGCGCTATCTTGCGCACCTCATCGCAATGTTTTGTTCACATTACTTGCGTTTTGCATGCATTTTGTCGCGCTATCTGGCGCACCTCATCGCAATGTTTTGTGCACATTACTTGCGTTTTGCATACATTTTGTCGCGCTATCCTGCGCACCTCATCGCACTGTTTTGTTCACATTACTTGCATTTTGCATGCGTTTTATCGCGCTATCTTGCGCACCCCATCGCACTGTTTTGTGCACATTACTTCTATTTTGTAGGCATTTTGTCGCGCTATCTTGCGCACCTCATCGCACCGTTTTGTTCTCATTACTTGCATTTTGCAAGCATTTAATCGCGCTATTTTGCGCATCGCGCTATTTTGCGCTGTGACCATTACTTGCATTTTCCATGCATTTTATTGCACTATTTTGCGCACCTCATCTCACTGTTTTGTCCACATTACTTGCGTTTTGCACGCTTTTTGTCACGCTATCTTGCGCACCTCATCGCACTATTTTGTTCACATTACTTGCATTTTGCCTGTATTTTGTCGCGCTATTTTGCGGATCGCGCCATTTTGCGCTGTGACCATTACTTGCATTTTCCATGCATTTTATCGCGCTATCTTGCGCAACTCATCGCACTGTGTTGTGCACATTACTTGCGTTTTGAATGCATTTTGTCGCGCTATCTTGCGCACCTCATCGCACTGTTTTGTTCACATTACTTGCATTTTGAATGCATTTTATCGCGCTATTTTGCGCTGTGACCGTTAGTTGCATTTTCCATGCATTTTATCGCGCTATCTTGCGCAGCTCATCGCACTGTTTTGTGCACATTACTTGCGTTTTGCAAGCATTTTGTCACGCTATGTTGCGCACCTCGTCGCACTGTTTTGTTCACATTTCTTGCATTTTGCATGCATTTTATCGTGCTATTTTACGCATCGCGCTATTTTGCGCTGTGACCATTACTTGCTTTTTCCATGCGTTTTATCGCGCTATCTTGCGCACCCCATCGCACTGTTTTGTGCACATTACTTCCATGTTGCAGGCATTTTCTCGCGCAATCTTGCGCACCTCATCGCACTGTTTTGTTCACATTACTTGCATTTTGCATGCATTTTCACGTGCTATTTTGCGCGTCGCGCTATTTTGTGCTGTGACCATTACTTGCATTTTTCATGCATTTTACGCGCTATCTTGCGCAACTCATCGCACAGTTTTGTGCACATTACTTGCGTTTTGCATGCATTTTGTCGCGCTATGTTGCGCATCTCATCGCACTGTTTTGTTTACATTACTTGCATTTTGCATGCATTTTACCGCGGTATTTTGTGCATCACGCTATTTTGTGCTGTGACCGTTACTTGCGTTTTCCATGCATTTTATCTCGCTATCTTGCGCACCTCATCGCATTGTTTTGTGCACATTACTTGCGTTTTGCATGGATTTTGTTGCGCTATCTTGCGCACCTCATCGCACTGTTTTGTTCACATTACTTGCATTCTGCATGCATTTTATCGCGCTATTTTGCGCATCGCGCAATTTTGCGTTGTGACCGTTACTTGCAATTTCCATGCATTTTATCGCGCTATCTTGCGCACCTCATCGCACTGTTTTGTGCACATTAATTGCGTTTTGCATGCATTTTGTCGCGCTATCTTGCGCACCTCATCGCACTGTTTTGTGCACATTACTTGCGTTTTGAATGCATTTTGTCGCGCTATCTTGCGCACCTCATCGCACTGTTTTGTTCATATTACTTGCATTTTGCATGCATTTTATCGCCCTATTTTGTGCATGGCGCTATTTTGCGCTGTGATCATTACTTGCATTTTCCATGCATTTTATCGCGCTATCTTGCGCAACTCATCGCACTGTTTTGTGCACATTACTTGAGTTTTGCATGCATTTTGTCGCGCTATCTTGCGCACCTCATCGCACTGTTTTGTTCACATTACTTGCATTTTGCATGCATTTTATCGCCCTATTTTGTGCATGGCGCTATTTTGCGCTGTGATTATTACTTGCATTTTTCATGCATTTTATCGCGCTATCTTGCGCAACTCATCGCACTGTTTTGTGCACATTACTTGCGTTTTGCATGCATTTTGTCGCGCTATCTTGCGCACCTCATCGCACTGTTTTGTTCACATTACTTGCATTTTGCATGCATTTTATCTCCCTATTTTGTGCATGGCGCTATTTTGCGCTGTGATCAATACTTGCATTTTCCATGCATTTTATCGCGCTATCTTGCGCACCTCATCGCACTGTTTTGCGCACATTACTTGCGTTTTGCATGAATTTTGTCGCGCTATTTTGCGCCCCTCATCGCACTGTTTTGTGCACATTACTTGCGTTTTGCATGCGTTTTCTCGCGCTATCTTGCGCACCTCATCGCACAGTTTTGTTCACATTACTTGCATTTTGCATGCAATTTATCGCTCTATTTTACGCATCACGCTATTTCGCACTTTGACCATTACTTGCATTTTCCATGCATTTTCTCGCGCTATCTTGCGCACCTCATCGCACTGTTTTGTGCACATTACTTGCGTGTTCCATACATTTTGTCGCGCTATCTTGCGCAACTCATCGCACCGTTTTGTTCTCATTACTTGCATTTTGCATGCATTTAATCGCGCTATTTTGCGCATCACGCTATTTTGCACTTTGACCATTACTTGCATTTTCCATGCATTTTCTCGCGCTATCTTGCGCACCTCATCGCACTGTTTTGTGCACATTACTTGCGTGTTCCATACATTTTGTCGTGCTATCTTGCGCACCTCATCGCACTATTTTGTTCACATTACTTGCATTTTGCATCCATTTTATCGCGCTATTTTGCGCTGTGACCACTACTTGCATTTTCCATGCATTTTATCGCCCTATTTGCGCACCTCATCGCACTGTTTTGCGCACATTACTTGCGTTTTGCATGCATTTTGTCGCGCTATCTTGCGCACCTCATCGCACCGTTTCTTTCTGATTACTTGCATTTTGCACGCATTTAATCGCGCTATTTTGCGCATCGCGCTATTTTGCGCTGTGACCATTACTTGCATTTTCCATGCATTTTGTCGCGCTATTTTGCGTACCTCATCTCACTGTTTTGTGCACATTACTTGCGTTTTGCAGGCTTTTTGTCGCGCTATCTTGCGCACCTCATCGTACTATTTTGTTCACATTACTTGCATTTTTCATGCATTTTATCGCGCTATTTTGCGGATCGCGCAATTTTACGCTGTGACCATTACTTGCATTTTCCATGCATTTTGTCGCGCTATCTTGCGCAACTCATCGCACTGTTTTGTGCACATTACTTGCGTTTTGAATGCATTTTGTCACGCTATCTTGCGCACCTGATCGCACTGTTTTGTTCACATTACTTGCATTTTGCATGCATTTTATCGCGCTATTTTGCCCATCACGCTATTTTGCGCTGTGACCGCTAGTTGCATTTTCCATGCATTTTATCATGCTATCTTGCGCAGCTCATCGCACTGTTTTGTGCACATTACTTGCGTTTTGCACGCTTTTTGTCGCGCTATCTTGCGCACCTCATCGCACTATTTTGTTCACATTACTTGCATTCTGCATGCATTTTATCGCGCGATTTTGTGGATCGCGCTATTTTGCGCTGTGACCATTACTTGCATTTTCCATGCATTTTATCGCGCTATCTTGCGCAACTCATGGCACTGTTTTGTGCACATTACTTGAGTTTTGCATGCATTTTGTCGCGCTATCTTGCGCACCTCATCGCACTGTTTTGTTCACATTACTTGCATTTTGCATGCATTTTATCGCCCTATTTTGTGCATGGCGCTATTTTGCGCTGTGATTATTACTTGCATTTTCCATGCATTTTATCGCGCTATCTTGCGCAACTCATCACACTGTTTTCTGCACATTACTTGCGTTTTGCATGCATTTTGTCGCGCTATCTTGCGCACCTCATCGCACTGTTTTGTTCACATTACTTGCATTTTGCATGCATTTTATCTCCCTATTTTGTGCATGGCGCTATTTTGCGCTGTGATTATTACTTGCATTTTCCATGCATTTTATCGCGCTATCTTGCGCAACTCATCGCACTGTTTTGTGCACATTACTTGCGTTTTGCATGCATTTTGTCGCGCTATCTTGCGCACCTCATCGCACAGTTTTGTTCACATTACTTGCATTTTGCATGCATTTTATCGCCCTATTTTGCGCTGTGACCATTACTTGCATTTTCCATGCATTTTTTCGCGCTATCTTGCGCCCCTCATCGCACAGTTTTGTTCACATTACTTGCATTTTGGATGCATTTTATCGCGCTATTTTGCGCATCACGCAACTTTGCACTGTGACCATTACTTGCAATTTCCATGCATTTTCTGTTTTGTGCACATTACTTTTGTGTTGCATACATTTTGTCGCGCTATCAGCCGCACCTCATCGCACTGTTTTGTGCACATTACTTGCGTTTTGCATGCATTTGTTCGCGCTATCTTGCGCACCTCATCCCACAGTTTTGTTCACATTACCTGCATTTTGGATGCATTTTATCGCACTATTTTGCGCATCACGCAACTTTGCACTGTGACCATTACTTGCAATTTCCATGCATTTTCTGTTTTGTGCACATGACTTGCGTGTTGCATACATTTTGTCGCGCTATCATGCGCACCTCATCGCACTGTTTTGTTGACATTACTTGCATTTTGCATGCATTTTATCGTACTATTTTGTGCGTCGCGCTATTTTGCGCTGTGACCATTACTTGCATTTTCCATGCATTTTATCGCGCTATCTTGCGCACCTCATCACACTGTTTTGCGCGCATTACTTGCGTTTTGAATGAATTTTGTCGCGCTATCTTGCGCACCTCATCGCACTGTTTTCTTCACATTACTTGCGTTGTGCATGGATTTTGTCGCGCTATCTTGCGCACCTCATCGCACTGTTTTGTTCACATTACTTGCATTTTGCATGAATTTTATCGCCCTATTTTGCGCATCGCGCTTATTTTCGCTGTGACGATTACTTGCATTTTCCATGCATTTTATCGCACTATCTTGTGCACCTCATCGCACTGTTTTGTGCACATTACTTGCGTTTTGCATGCATTTTGTCACGCTATCTTGCGCACCTCATCGCACTGTTTTGTCCACATTACTTGCATTTTGCATTCATTTTATCGCGCTATTTTGCGCATCACGCTATTTTGCACTTTGACCATTACTTGCATTTTCCATGCATTTTCTCGCGCTATCTTGCGCACCTCATCGCACTGTTTTGTGCACATTACTTGCGTGTTGCATACATTTTGTCGCGCTATCTCGCGCACCTCATCGCACTGTTTTGTTCATATTACTTGCATTTTGCATGCATTTTATCGCGCTATTTTGCGCATCGTGCAATTTTGCGCTGTGACCATTACTTGCATTTTCCATGCATTTTATCGCGCTATCTTACGCACCTCATCGCTCTGTTTTGTGCATATTAATTGCGTTTTGCATGCATTTCGTCGCGCTATCTTGCGCACCTCATCGCACTGGTTTCTTCACATTACTTGCATTTTGCATGCATTTTATCGCGCTATTTTGCGCTGTGACCATTACTTGCATTTTCCATGCATTTTATTGCGCTATCTTGCACACCTCATCGAACTGTTTTGTTCACATTACTTGCATTTTGCATGCATTTTATCGCACTATTTTGCGCATCGCGCTATTTTGCGCTGTGACCATTACTTGCATTTTCCACGCATTTTATCGCGCTATCTTGCGCAACTCATCGCACTGTTTTGTGCACATTACTTGCGTTTTGCATGCATTTTGTCGCGCTATCTTGCGCACCTCATCCCACAGTTTTGTTCACATTACTTGCATTTTGGATGCATTTTATCGCACTATTTTGCGCATCACGCAACTTTGCACTGTGACCATTACTTGCAATTTCCATGCATTTTCTGTTTTGTGCACATGACTTGCGTGTTGCATACATTTTGTCGCGCTATCATGCGCACCTCATCGCACTGTTTTGTTCACATTACTTGCATTTTGCATGCATTTTATCGTGCTGTTTTGTGCGTCGCGCTATTTTGCGCTGTGACCATTACTTGCATTTTTCATGCATTTTATCGCGCTATCTTGCGCACCTCATCGCACTGTTTTGCGCGCATTACTTGCGTTTTGCATGAATTTTGTCGCGCTATCTTGCGCACCTCATCGCACTGTTTTCTTCACATTACTTGCGTTGTGCATGGATTTTGTCGCGCTATCTTGCGCACCTCATCGCACTGTTTTGTTCACATTACTTGCATTTTGCATGAATTTTATCGCGCTATTTTGCGCATCGCGCTTATTTGCGCTGTGACGATTACTTGCATTTTCCATGCATTTTATCGCACTATCTTGTGCACCTCATCGCACTGTTTTGTGCACATTACTTGCGTTTTGCATGCATTTTTTCACGCTATCTTGCGCACCTCATCGCACTGTTTTGTCCACATTACTTGCATTTTTCATTCATTTTATCGCGCTATTTTGCGCATCACGCTATTTTGCACTTTGACCATTACTTGCATTTTCCATGCATTTTCTCGCGCTATCTTGCGCACCTCATCGCACTGTTTTGTGCACATTACTTGCGTGTTGCATACATTTTGTCGCGCTATCTTGCGCACCTCATCGCACTGTTTTGTTCATATTACTTGCATTTTGCATGCATTTTATCGCGCTATTTTGCGCATCGTGCAATTTTGCGCTGTGACCATTACTTGCATTTTCCATGCATTTTATCGCGCTATCTTACGCACCTCATCGCTCTGTTTTGTGCACATTAGTTGCGTTTTGCATGCATTTCGTCGCGCTATCTTGCGCACCTCATCGCACTGTTTTCTTCACATTACTTGCATTTTGCATGCATTTTATCGCGCTATTTTGCGCTGTGACCATTACTTGCATTTTCCATGCATTTTATTGCGCTATCTTGCGCACCTCATCGAACTGTTTTGTTCACATTACTTGCATTTTGCATGCATTTTATCGCACTATTTTGCACATCGCGCTATTTTGCGCTGTGACCATTACTTGCATTTTCCACGCATTTTATCGCGCTATCTTGCGCAACTCATCGCACTGTTTTGTGCACATTACTTGCGTTTTGCATGCATTTTGTCGCGCTATCTTGCGCACCTTATCGCACTGTTTTGTTCACTTTACATGCATTTTGCATGCATTTTATCGCGCTATTTTGCGCATCGCGCTATTTTGCGCTGTGACGACTACTTGCATTTTCCCTGCATTTTATCGCGCTATCTTGCGCCCCTCACCGCACTGTTTTGTGCACATTACTTGCGTTTTGCATGCATTTTTTCGCGCTATCTTGCGCACCTCATCGTACAGTTTTGTTCACATTACTTGCATTTTGCATGCAATTTATCGCTCTATTTTGCGCATCACGCTATTTCGCACTTTGACCATTACTTGCATTTTCCGTGCATTTTCTCGCGCTATCTTGCGCACCTCATCGCACTGTTTTGTGCACATTACTTGCGTGTTCCATACATTTTGTCGCGCTATCTTGCGCAACTCATCGCACTGTTTTGTTCACATTACTTGCATTTTGCATCCATTTTATCGCGCTATTTTGCGCGTCGCGCTATTTTGTGCTGTGACCAGTACTTGCATTTTCCATGCATGTTATCGCGCTATTTGCGCACCTCATCGCACTGTTTTGCGCACATTACTTGCGTTTTGCATGAATTTTGTCGCGCTATCTTGCGCACCTCATCGCACTGTTTTGTCCACAATACTTGCATTTTGCATGCATTTTATCGCGTTATTTTGCGCATCGCGCTATTTTGCACTGTGATCATTACTTGCATTTTCCATGCATTTTATCGCGCTATCTTGCGCACCTCATTGCACTGTTTTGTGCACATTACTTGCGTTTTGCATGCATTTTGTCGCGCTTTCTTGCGCACCTCATCGCACCGTTTTGTTCACATTACTGGCGTTTTGCATTCATTTTGTCGCAATATCTTGCGCACCTCATCACACTGTTTTGTTCACATTACTTGCATTTTGCATGCATTTTATCGTGCTATTTTACGCATCGCGCTATTTTGCGTTGTGACCATTACTTCCTTTTTCCATGCGTTTTATCGCGCTATCTTGTGCACCCCATCGCACTGTTTTGTGCACATTACTTCCATTTTGCAGGCATTTTGTCGCACTATCTTGTGCACCTTATCGCACCGTTTTGTTCTCATTACTTGCATTTTGCATGCATTTAATCGCGCTATTTTGCGCATCACGCTATTTTGCACTTTGACCATTACTTGCATTTTCCATGCATTTTCTCGCGCTATCTTGCGCACCTCATCGCACTGTTTTGTGCACATTACTTGCGTGTTCCATACATTTTGTCGTGCTATCTTGCGCACCTCATCGCACTATTTTGTTCACATTACTTGCATTTTGCATCCATTTTATCGCGCTATTTTGCGCGTTGCGCTATTTTGCGCTGTGACCACTACTTTCATTTTCCATGCATTTTATCGCGCTATTTGCGCACCTCATCGCACTGTTTTGCGCACATTACTTACGTTTTGCATGAATTTTGTCGCGTTATCTTGCGCACCTCATCGCACTGTTTTGTCCACAATACTTGCATTTTGCATGCATTTTATCGCGCTATTTTGCACATCGCGCTATTTTGCACTGTGACCATTACTTGCATTTTCCATGCATTTTATCGCGCTATCATGCGCACCTCATCGCACTGTTTTGTGCACATTACTTGCGTTTTGCATGCATTTTGTCGCGCTATCTTGCGCAACTCATCGCACTGTTTTGTTCACATTACTTGCATTTTGCATGCATTTTATCGCGCTATTTTGCGCATCGCGCTATTTTGCGCTGTGACCATTACTTGCATTTTCCATGCCTTTTATCGCGCTATCTTGCGCACCTCATCGCACTGTTTTGTGCACAGTACTTGCGTTTTGCATGCATTTTATCGCGCTATCTTGCGCACCTCATCGCACTATTTTGTTCACATTACTTGCATTTTGCATGCATTTTATCGCGCTATTTTGCGCTGTGACCATTACTTGCATTTTCCATGCATTTTATCGCGCTATCTTGCGCACCTCATCGCACTATTTTGCGCACATTACTGGCGTTTTGCATGCATTTTGTCGCGCTATCTTGCGCACCTCATCGCACTGTTTTGTTCACATTACTTGCATTTTGCATGCATTTTATCGCGCTATTTTGCGCATCGCGCTATTTTGCACTTTGACCATTACTTGCATTTTCCAGGCATTTTATCGCGCTATCTTGCGCACCTCATCGTACTGTTTTGTGCACATTACTTGCGTTTTGCATGCACTTTGTAGCGCTATCTTGCGCACCTCATCGCACTGTTTTGTTCACATTACTTGCATTTTGCATGCATTTTATGGCGCTATTTTGCGCATCGCGCTATTTTGTGCTGTGACCATTACTTGCATTTTCCATGCATTTTATCGCACTATCTTGCGCACCTCATCGCACTGTTTTGTGCACACTACTTGCGTTTTGCATGCTTTTTATAGCGCTATCTTGCGCACCTCATCGCACTGTTTTGTTCACATTACTTGCATTTTGCATGCATTTTATCGCGCTATTTTGCGCATCGCGCTATTTTGCACTGTGACCATTACTTGCATTTTCCATATATTTTATCGCGCTATCTTGCGCACCTCATCGCACTGTTTTGTGCACATTACTTGCGTTTTGCATGCATTTTTCGCGCTATCTTGCACCTCATCGCACTTTTTTGTGCACATTACATGCGTTTTGCATGAATTTTGTCGCACTATCTTGCCCACCTCATCGCACTGTTTTGTTCACATTACTTGCATTTTGCATTCATTTTATCGCGCTATTTTGCGCATCGCGCTATTTTGCACTGTGACCATTACTTGCATTTTCCATGCATTTTATCGCGCTATCTTGCGCACCTCATCGCACTGTTTTGTGCACATTACTTGCGTTTTGCATGCATTTTGTCGCGCTATCTTGCCCAACTCATCGCACTGTTTTGTTCATATTACTTGCATTTTGCATGCATTTTATCGCGCTATTTTGCGCATCGCGCTATTTTGCACTGTGACCATTACTTGCATTTTCCTTGCATTTTATCGCGCTATCTTGCGCACCTCATCGCACTGTTTTGTGCACATTACTTGCGTTTTGCATGCATTTTGTCGCGCTATCTTGCGCACCTCATCGCACTGTTTTGTTCACATTACTTGCATTTTGCATGCATTTTATCGCGCTATTTTGCGCATCGCGCTATTTTGCGCTGTGACCATTACTTGCATTTTCCATGCATTTTATCGCGCTATCTTGCGGACCTCATCGCACTGTTTTGTGCACAGTACTTGCGTTTTGCATTCATTTTATCGCGCTATCTTGCGCACCTCATCGCACTATTTTGTTCACATTTCTTGCATTTTGCATGCATTTTATCGCGCTATTTTGCGCTGTGACCATTACTTGCATTTTCCATGCATTTTATCGCGCTATCTTGCGCACCTCATCGCACTATTTTGCGCACATTGCTGGCGTTTTGCATGCATTTTGTCGCGCTATCTTGCGCACCTCATCGCACTGTTTTGTTCACTTTACTTGCATTTTCCATGCATTTTATCGCGCTATTTTGCGCATCGCGCTATTTTGCACTTTGACCATTACTTGCATTTTCCAGGCATTTTATCGCGTTATCTTGCGCACCTCATCGTACTGTTTTGTGCACATTACTTGCGTTTTGCATGCACTTTGTAGCGCTATCTTGCGCACCTCATCGCACTGTTTTGTTCACATTACTTGCATTTTGCATGCATTTTATGGCGCTATTTTGCGCATCGCGCAATTTTGTGCTGTGACCATTACTTGCATTTTCCATGCATTTTATCGCGCTATCTTGCGCACCTCATCGCACTGTCTTGTGCACACTACTTGCGTTTTGCATGCTTTTTATCGCGCTATCTTGCGCACCTCATCGCACTGTTTTGTTCACATTACTTGCATTTTGCATTCATTTTATCGCGCTATTTTGCGCGTCGCGCTATTTTGCGTTGTGACCATTACTTGCATTTTTCAGGCATTTTATCGCGCTATCTTGCGCACCTCATCGCATTGTTTTGTTCACATTACTTGCATTTTGCACGCATTTTATCGCACTATTTTGCGCATCGCGCTATTTTGCGCTGTGAACATTACTTGCATTTTCCATGCATTTTATCGCGCTATCTTGCGCTCCTCATCGCACTATTTTGTGCACACTACTTTCGTTTTGCAAGCATTTTGTCGCGCTATCTTGCGCACCTCATCGGACTGTTTTGTGCACATTACTTGCGTTTTGCAAGCATTTTGTCGCGCTATCTTGCGCACCACATCGCACTGTTTTGTGCACATTACTTGCGTTTTGCATGCACTTTGTAGCGCTATCTTGCGCACCTCATCGCACTGTTTTGTTCACATTACTTGCATTTTGCATGCATTTTATCGCGCTATTCTGCGCATTGCGCTATTTTGCATTGTGACCATTACTTGCATTTTCCATGCATTTTATCGCGCTATCTTGCCCACCTCATCGCACTGTTTTGTGCACATTACTTGCGTTTTGCATGCACTTTGTAGCGCTATCTTGCGCACCTCATCGCACTGTTTTGTTCACATTACTTGCATTTTGCATGCATTTTATCGCGCTGTTTTGCGAATCCCGCAATTTTGCGCTGTGACCATTACTTGCATTTTTCATGCATTTTATCGCGCTATCTTGCGCACCTCATCGCACTGTTTTGTTCACAATACTTGCATTTTCCATGCACTTTGTAGCGCTATCTTGCGCACCTCATCGCACTGTTTTGTTCACATTACTTGCATTTTGCATGCATTTTATCGCGCTGTTTTGCGAATCGCGCAATTTTGCGCTGTGACCATTACTTGCATTTTTCATGCATTTTATCGCGCTATCTTGCGCACCTCATCGCACTGTTTTGTTCACAATACTTGCATTTTCCATGCACTTTGTAGCGCTATCTTGCGCACCTCATCGCACTGTTTTGTTCACATTACTTGCATTTTGCATGCATTTTATCGCGCTATTTTGCGTGACGCGCTATTTGCGCTGCGACCATTACTTGCATTTTCCATGCATTTTATCGCGCTATCTTGCACACCTCATCGCACTGTTTTGTGCACATTACTTGCGTTTTGCATGCATTTTGTCGCGCTATCTTGCGCACCTCATCGCACTGTTTTGTTCACATTACTTGCATTTTGCATGCATTTTATCGCACTATTTTGCGCTGTGACCATTTGTTGCATTTTCCATGCATTTTATCGCGCTATCTTGCGCACCTCATCGCACTATTTTGTGCACATTACTTGCGTTTTGCATGCATTTTGTCGCGCTATCTTGCGCACCTCATCGCACTGTTTTGTTCACATTACTTGCATTTTGCATGCATTTTATTGCGCTATTTTGCGCATCGCCCTATTTTGCGTTGTGACCATTACTTGCATTTTCCATGCATTTTATCGCGCTATCTTGCGCACCTCATCGCATTGTTTTCTTCACATTACTTGCATTTTGCATGCATTTTTTTGCACTATTTTGCGCATCGCGCTATTTTGCGCTGTGACCATTCCTTGCATTTTTCGTGCATTTTATCGCGCTATCTTGCGCACCTCGTCGCACTGTTTTTGTGCACATTACTTGCGTTTTGCAAGCATTTTGTCGCGCTATCTTGCGCACCTCATCGCACTGTTTTGTGCACATTACTTGCGTGTTGCAAGCATTTTGTCGCGCTATCTTGCGCACCTCATCGCACTGTTTTGTGCACATTACTTGCGTTTTGCAAACATTTTGTCGCGCTATCTTGCGAACCTCATCGCACTGTTTTGTGCATATTACTTGCGTTTTGCATGCACTTTGTAGCGCTATCTTGCGCAACTCATCGCACTGTTTTGTTCACATTACTTGCATTTTGCATGCATTTTATCGCGCTGTTTTGCGCATCGCGCTATTTTGCACTTTGACCATAACTTGCATTTTCCATGCATTTTATCGCACTATCTTGCGCACCTCATCGCACAGTTTTGTGCACATTACATGCGTTTTGCATGCATTTTGTCGCGCTATCTTGCGCACCTCATCGCACTGTTTTGTTCACATTACTTGCATTTTGCATGCATTTTATCGCGTTATTTTGCGCATCGCGCTATTTTGCACTGTGACCATTACTTGCATTTTCCATGCATTTTATCGCGCTATCTTGCGCACCCCATCGCACTGTTTTGTGCACATTACTTGCGTTTTGCATGCATTTTGTCGCGCTATCTTGCGCACCTCATCGCACTGTTTTGTTCACATTACTTGCATTTTGCATGCATTTTATCGCACTATTTTGCGCATCTCGCTATTTTGCGCTGTGACCATTACTTGCATTTTCCATGCATTTTATCGCGCTATCTTGCGCACGTCATCGCACTATTTGGTGCACATTACTTGCATTTTGCATGCGTTTTGTCGGGCTATCTTGCGCACCTCATCGCACGGTTTTGTTCACATTACTTGCATTTTGGATGCATTTTATAGCGCTATTTTGCGCATCGCGCTATTTTGCGCTGTGACCATTACTTGCATTTTCCATGCATTTTATCGCGCTATCTTGCGCACCTCATCGCATTGTTCTGTTCACATTACTTGCATTTTGCATGCATTTTATCGCACTATTTCGCGCATCGCGCTCTTTTGCGCTGTGACCATTACTTGCGTTTTTCATTCATTTTATCGCGCTATCTTGCGCACCTCATCGCTCTGTTTTGTGCACATTACTTGCGTTTTGCAAGCATTTTGTCGCGCTATCTTGCGCACCTCATCGCACTATTTTGTGCACATTACTTGCGTTTTGCAAGCATTTTGTCGCGCTGTCTTGCGCACCTCATCGCACCGTTTTGTGCACATTACTTGCGTTTTGCATGCACTTTGTAGCGCTATCTTGCGCACCTCATCGCACGGTTTTGTTCACATTACTTGCATTTTGTATGCATTTTATCGCGCTATTTTGCGTTTCGCGCTATTTTGCACTTTGACCATAACTTGCATTTTCCATGCATTTTATCGCACTATCTTGCGCACCTCATCGCACTGTTTTGTGCACAGCACATGCGTTTTGCATGAATTTTGTCACGCTATCTTGCCCACCTCATCGCACTGTTTTGTTCACATTACTTGCATTTTGCATGCATTTTATCGCGCTATTTTGCGCATCGCGCTATTTTGCACTGTGACCATTACTTGCATTTTCCTTGCATTTTATCGCGCTATCTTGCGCACCTCATCGCACTGTTTTGTGCACATTACTTGCGTTTTGCATGCATTTTGTCGCGCTATCTTGCGCACCTCATCGCACTGTTTTGTTCACATTACTTGCATTTTGCATGCATTTTATCGCGCTATTTTGCGCTGCGACCATTACTTGCATTTTCCATGCATTTTATCGCGCTATCTTGCGCACCTCATCGCACTGTTTTGTGCACAGTACTTGCGTTTTGCATGCATTTTATCGCGCTATCTTGCGCACCTCATCGCACTATTTTGTTCACATTACTTGCATTTTGCATGCATTTTATCGCGCTATTTTGCGCTGTGACCATTACTTGCATTTTCCATGCATTTTATCGCGCTATCTTGCGCACCTCATCGCACTATTTTGCGCACATTACTGGCGTTTTGCATGCATTTTGTCGCGCTATCTTGCGCACCTCATCGCACTGTTTTGTTCACATTACTTGCATTTTGCATGCATTTTATCGCGCTATTTTGCGCATCGCGCTATTTTGCACTTTGACCATTACTTGCATTTTCCAGGCATTTTATCGCGCTATCTTGCGCACCTCATCGTACTGTTTTGTGCACATTACTTGCGTTTTGCATGCACTTTGTTGCGCTATCTTGCGCACCTCATCGCACTGTTTTGTTCACATTACTTGCATTTTGCATGCATTTTATGGCGCTATTTTGCGCATCGCGCTATTTTGTGCTGTGACCATTACTTGCATTTTCCATGCATTTTATCGCACTATCTTGCGCACCTCATCGCACTGTTTTGTGCACACTACTTGCGTTTTGCATGCTTTTTATCGCGCTATCTTGCGCACCTCATCGCACTGTTTTGTTCACATTACTTGCATTTTGCATGCATTTTATCGAGCTATTTTGCGCGTCGCACTCTCTTGCGCTGTGACCATTACTTGCATTTTTCAGGCATTTTATCGCGCTATCTTGCGCACCTCATCGCATTGTTTTGTTCACATTACTTGCATTTTGCATGCATTTTATCGCACTATTATGCGCATCGCGCTATTTTGCGGTGTGAACATTACTTGCATTTTCCATGCATTTTATCGCGCTATCTTGCGCTCCTCATCGCACTATTTTGCGCACATTACTTTTGTTTTGCAAACATTTTGTCGCGCTATCTTGCGCACCTCATCGGACTGTTTTGTGCACATTACTTGCGTTTTGCAAGCATTTTGTCGCGCTATCTTGCGCACCACATCGCACTGTTTTGTGCACATTACTTGCGTTTTGCATGCACTTTGTAGCGCTATCTTGCGCACCTCATCGCACTGTTTTGTTCACATTACTTGCATTTTGCATGCATTTTATCGCGCTATTCTGCGCATCGCGCTATTTTGCATTGTGACCATTACTTGCATTTTCCATACATTTTATCGCGCTATCTTGCGCACCTCATCGCACTGTTTTGTGCACATTACTTGCGTTTTGCATGCACTTTGTAGCGCTATCTTGCGCACCTCATCGCACTGTTTTGTTCACATTACTTGCATTTTGCATACATTTTATCGCGCTATTTTGCGCATCGCGCTATTTTGCATTGTGACCATTACTTGCATTTTCCATGCATTTTATCGCGCTATCTTGCGCACCTCATCGCACTGTTTTGTGCACATTACTTGCGTTTTGCATGCACTTTGTAGCGCTATCTTGCGCACCTCATCGCACTGTTTTGTTCACATTACTTGCATTTTGCATGCATTTTATTGCGCATCGCGCTATTTTGCGCTGTGACCATTACTTGCATTTTCCATGCATTTTATCGCGCTATCTTGCGCACCTCATCGCATTGTTTTGTTCACATTACTTGCATTTTGCATGCATTTTTTCGCACTATTTTGCGCATCGGGCTATTTTGCGCTGTGACCATTACTTGCATTTTTCATGCATTTTATCGCGCTATCTTGCGCACCTCATCGCACTGTTTTGTGAACATTACTTGCGTTTTGCAAGCATTTTGTCGCGCTATCTTGCGCACCTCATCGCACTGTTTTGTGCACATTACTTGCGTTTTGCAAGCATTTTGTCGCGCTATCTTGCGCACCTCATCGCACTGTTTTGTGCACATTACTTGCGTTTTGCATGCACTTTGTAGCGCTATCTTGCGCACCTCATCGCACTGTTTTGTTCACATTACTTGCATTTTGCATGAATTTTATAGCGCTATTTTGCGCATCGCGCTATTTTGCACTTTGACCATAACTTGCATTTTCCATGCATTTTATCGCACTATCTTGCGCACCTCATCGCACAGTTTTGTGCACATTACATGCGTTTTGCATGCATTTTGTCGCGCTATCTTGCGCACCTCATCGCACTGTTTTGTTCACATTACTTGCATTTTGCATGCATTTTATCGCGCTATTTTGCGCATCGCGCTATTTTGCGCTGTGACCATTACTTGCATTTTCTATGCATTTTATCGCGCTATCTTGCGCACCTCATCGCACTGTTTTGTGCACATTACTTGCGTTTTGCATGCACTTTGCAGCGCTATCTTGCGCACCTCATCGCACTGTTTTGTTCACATTACTTGCATTTTGCATGCATTTTATCGCGCTATTTTGCGCTGTGACCATTACTTGCATTTTCCAGGCATTTTATCGCGCTATCTTGCGCACCTCATCGCATTGTTTTGTCCACATTACTTGCATTTTGCATGCATTTTATCGCACTATTTTGCACATCGCGCTATTTTGCGCTGTGAACATTACTTGCATTTTCCATGCATTTTATCGCGCTATCTTGCGCTCCTCATCGCACTATTTTGTGCACATTACTTGCGTTTTGCAAGCATTTTGTCGCGCTATCTTGCGCACCTCATCGCACTGTTTTGTGCACATTACTTGCGTTTTGCAAGCATTTTGTCGCGCTATCTTGCGCACCTCATCGCACTGTATTGTGCACATTACTTGCGTTTTGTATGCACTTTGTAGCGCTATCTTGCCCACCTCATCGCACTGTTTTGTTCACATTACTTGCATTTTGCATGCATTTTATCGCGCTATTTTGCGCATCGCGCTATTTAGCACTGTGACCATTACTTGCATTTTCCATGCGTTTTATCGCGCTATCTTGCGCACCTCATCGCACTGTTTTGTGCACATTACTTGCGTTTTGCATGCACTTTGTAGAGCAATCTTGCGCAACTCATCGCACTGTTTTGTTCAAATTACTTGCATTTTGCATGCATTTTATCGCGCTATTTTGCGCTGTGACCATTACTTGCATTTTCCTTGCATTTTATCGCGATATCTTGCGCACCTCATCGCTCTGTTTTGTGCACATTACTTGCGTTTTGCATGCATTTTGTCACGTTATCTTGTGCACCTCATCGCACTGTTTTGTTCACATTACTTGCATTTTGCATGCATTTTATCGTGCTATTTTGCGCATCGCGCTATTTTGCGTTGTGACCATTACCTGCATTTTCCAAGCATTTTATCGCGCTATCTTGCGCACCTCATCGCACTGTTTTGTGCACACTACTTGCGTTTTGCATGCATTTTATCGCGCTATCTTGTGCACCTCATCGCGTTGTTTTGTTCACATTATTTGCATTTTGCATGCATTTTAACGCGCTATTTTGCGCATCGCGCTATTTAGCACTGTGATCATTACTTGCATTTTCCATGCGTTTTATCGCGCTATCTTGCGCAACTCATCGCACTGTTTTGTGCACATTACATGCGTTTTGCATGCATTTTCTCGCGATATCTTGCGCACCTCATCGCACTATTTTGTTCACATTACTTGCATTTTGCATGCATTTCATCGCGCTATTTTGCGCATCGCGCTATTTTGCACTTTGACCATAACTTGCATTTTCCATGCATTTTATCGCACTATGTTGCGCACCTCATCGCACAGTTTTGTGCACATTACTTGCGTTTTCCATGCATTTTGTCGCGCTATCTTGCGCAACTCATCGCACTGTTTTGTTCACATTACTTGCATTTTGCATCCATTTTATCGCGCTATGTTGCGCATCGCGCTTGTTTGCACTGTGACCATTACCTGCATTTTCCATGCATTTTATCGCGCTATCTTGCGCACCTCATCGCACTGTTTTGTGCACATTACTTGCGTTTTGCATGCATTTTGTCACGCTATCTTGCGCACCTCATCGCACTGTTTTGTTCATATTACTTGCATTTTGCATGCATTTTATCGCGCTATTTTGCGCATCGCGCTATTTTGCACTGTGACCATTACCTGCATTTTCCATGCATTTTATCGCACTATCTTGCGCACCTCATCGCACTGTTTTGTGCACATTACTTGCGTTTTGCATTCATTTTGTCGCGCTATCTTGCGCACCTCATCGCACTGTTTTGTTCACATTACTTGCATTTTGCATGCATTTTATCGCGCTATTTTGCGCATCGCGCTATTTTGCGCTGTGACCATTACTTGCATTTTCCATGCATTTTATCGCGCTATCTGGCGCAACTCATCGCACTGTTTTGTGCACATTACTTGCGTTTTGCATGCATTTTGTCGCGCTATCTTGCGCACCTCATCGCACTGTTTTGTTCACATTACTTGCATTTTGCATGCATTTTATCGCGCTATTTTGCGCATCGCGCTATTTTGCGCTGTGACCATTACATGCATTGTCCATGCATTTTATCGCGCTATCTTGCGCACCTCATCGCACTGTTTTGTGCGCACTACTTGCGTTTTGCATGCATTTTGTCGCGCTATCTTGCGCACCTCATCCCACTGTTTTGTTCACATTACTTGCATTTTGCATGCATTTTATCGCGCTATTTTGCGCATCGCGCTATTTTGCACTGTGACCATTACTTGCATTTTCCATGCATTTTATCGCGCTATCTTGCGCACCTCATCGCACAGTTTTGTGCACATTACTTGCGTTTTGCATGCATTTTGTCGCGCTATCTTGCGCACCTCATCGCACTATTTTGTTCACATTACTTGCATTTTGCAAGCATTTTATCGCACTATTTTGCGCATCGCGCTATTTTGCGCAGTGACCATTACTTGCATTTTCCATGCATTTTATCGCGCTATCTTGCGCACCTCATCACACTATTTTGTGCACATTACTTGCGTTTTGCATGCATTTTGTCGGGCTATCTTGCGCACCTCATCGCACTGTTTTGTTCACATTACTTGCATTTTGCATGCATTTTATTGCGCTATTTTGCGCTGTGACCATTACTTGCATTTTCCATGCATTTTATCGCGCTATCTTGCGCACCTCATCGCATTGTTTTGTTCACATTACTTGCATTTTGCATGCATTTTATCGTGCTATTTTGCGCATTGCGCAATTTTGCGCTGTGACCATTACTTGCATTTTCCATGCATTTTGTCACGCTATCTTGCGCACCTCATCGCACTATTTTGTGCACATTACTTGCGTTTTGCAAGCATTTTGTCGCGCTATCTTGCGCACCTCATCGCACTGTTTTGTGCACATTACTTGCGTTTTGCAAGCATTTTGTCGCGCTATCTTGCACACCTCATCGCACTGTATTGTGCACATTACTTGCGATTTGCATGCACTTTGTAGCGCTATCTTGCCTACCTCATCGCACTGTTTTGTTCACATTACTTGCATTTTGCATGCATTTTATCGCGCTATTTTGCGCATCGCGCTATTTTGCATTGTGACCGTTACTTGCATTTTCCATGCATTTTATCGCGCTATCTTGCGCACCTCATCGCACTGTTTTGTGCACATTACTTGCGTTTTGCATGCATTTTGTCGCGCTATCCTGCGATCCTCATCGCACTGTTTTGTTCACATTACTTGCATTTTGCATGCATTTTATCGCGCTATTTTGTGCTGTGACCATTGCTTGCATTTTCCATGCATTTTATCGCGCTATCTTGCGCACCTCATCGCACTGTTTTGTTCACATTACTTGCGTTTTGCATGCATTTTGCCGCGCTATCTTGCGCACCTCATCGCACTGTTTTGTTCACATTACTTGCATTTTGCATGCATTTTATCTCCCTATTTTGCGCATCGCGCTATTTTGCGCTGTGACCATTACTTGCATTTTCCATGCATTTTATCGCGCTATCTTGCGCAAGTCATCGCACTGTTTTGTGCGCATTACATGCGTTTTGCATGCACTTTGTAGCGCTATCTTGCGCACCTCATCGCACTGTTTTGTTCACATTACTTGCATTTTGCATGCATTTTATCGCGCTATTTTGCGCTATGACCATTACTTGCATTTTCCATGCATTTTATCGCGCTATCTTGCGCACCTCATCGCACTGTTTTGTGCACACTACTTGCGTTTTGCATGCATTTTATCGCGCTATCTTGCGCACCTCATCGCACTGTTTTGTTCTCATTACTTGCATTTTGCATGCATTTTATCGCGCTGTTTTGCGAATCGCGCAATTTTACGCTGTGACCATTACTTGCATTTTTCATGCATTTTATCGCGCTATCTTGCGCACCACATCGCACTATTTTGTGCACACTACTTACGTTTTGCATGCATTTTGTCGCGCTATCTTGCGCACCACATCGCACTGTTTTGTTCACATTACTTGCATTTTGCATGCATTTTATCGCGCTATTTTGCGCGTCGCGCTATTTGCGCTGTGACCATTACTTGCATTTTCCATGCATTTTATCGCGCTATCTTGCACACCTCATCGCACTGTTTTGTGCACATTACTTGCGTTTTGCATGTATTTTGTCGCGCTATCTTGCGCACCACATCGCACTGTTTTGTTCACATTACTTGCATTTTGCATGTATTTTGTTCACATTACTTGCGTTTTGCATGAATTTTGTCGCGCTATCTTGCCCACCTCATCGCACTGTTTTGTTCATATTACTTGCATTTTGCATGCATTTTATCGCGCTATTTTGCGCATCGCGCTATTTTGCACTGTGACCATTACTTGCATTTTCCTTGCATTTTATCGCGCTATCTTGCGCACCTCATCGCACTGTTTTTTGCACATTACTTGCGTTTTGCATGCATTTTGTCGCGCTATCTTGCGCACCTCATCGCACTGTTTTGTTCACATTACTTGCATTTTGCATGTATTTTATCGCGCTGTTTTGCGAATTGCGCTATTTTGCGCTGTGACCATTACTTGCATTTTTCATGCATTTTATCGCGCTATCTTGCGCACCTCATCGCACTGTTTTTTGCACACTAGTTACGTTTTGCATGCATTTTGTCGCGCTATCTTGCGCACCTCATCGCACTGTTTTGTTCACATTACTTGCATTTTCCATGCATTTTGTCGCGCTATCTTGCGCACCTTATCGCACTGTTTCGTTCACATTACTTGCATTTTGCATGCATTTTATCGCGCTATTTTGTGCATCGCGCTATTTTGCGCTGTGACCATTACTTGCATTTTCCATGCATTTTATCGCGCTATCTTGCGCACCTCATCGCACTGTTTTGTGCACATTACTTGCGTTTTGCATGCACTTTGCAGCGCTATCTTGCGCACCTCATCGCACTGTTTTGTTCTCATTACTTGCATTTTGCATGCATTTTATCGCGCTGTTTTGCGAATCGCGTAATTTTACGCTGTGACCATTACTTGCATTTTTCGTGCATTTTATCGCGCTATCTTGCGCACCTCATCGCACTATTTTGTGCACGCTACTTACGTTTTGCATGCATTTTGTCGCGCTATCTTGCGCACCACATCGCACTGTTTTGTTCACATTACTTGCATTTTGCATGCATTTTATCGCGCTATTTTGCGCGTCGCGCTATTTGCGCTGTGACCATTACTTGCATTTTCCATGCATTTTATCGCGCTATCTTGCACACCTCATCGCACTGTTTTGTGCACATTACTTGCGTTTTGCATGCATTTTGTCGCGCTATCTTGCGCACCTCATCGCACTGTTTTGTTCACATTACTTGCATTTTGCATGCATTTTATCGCACTATTTTGCGCATCGCGCTATTTTGCGCTGTGACCATTTCTTGCATTTTCCATGCATTTTATCGCGCTATCTTGCGCACCTCATCGCACTATTTTGTGCACATTACTTGCGTTTTGCATGCATTTTGTCGCGCTATCTTGCGCACCTCATCGCACTGTTTTGTTCACATTACTTGCATTTTGCATGCATTTTATAGCGCTATTTTGCGCATGACGCTATTTTGCGCATGACGCTATTTTGCGCTGTGACCATTACTTGCATTTTCCGTGCATTTTATCGCGCTATGTTGCGCACCTCATCGCATTGTTTTGTTCACATAACTTGCATTTTGCTTGCATTTTTTCGCACTATTTTGCGCATCGCGCTATTTTGCGCTGTGACCATTACTTGCATTTTTCATGCATTTTATCGCGCTATCTTGCGCACCTCATCGCACTGTTTTGTGCACATTACGTGCGTTTTGCAAGCATTTTGTCACGCTATCTTGCGCACCTCATCGCACTGTTTTGTGCACATTACTTGCGTTTTGCATGCACTTTGTATCGCTATCTTGCGCACCTCATCGCACTGTTTTGTTCACATTACTTGCATTTTGCATGCATTTTATCGCGCTATTTTGCACTTTGACCATAACTTGCATTTTCCATGCATTTTATTGCACTATCTTGCGCACCTCATCGCACAGTTTTGTGCACATTACATGCGTTTTGCATGCATTTTGTCGCGCTATCTTGCGCACCTCATCGCACTGTTTTGTTCACATTACTTGCATTTTGCATGCATTTTATCGGGCTATTTTGCGCATCGCGCTATTTTGCACTGTGACCATTACTTGCATTTTCCATGCATTTTATCGCGCTATCTTGCACACCTCATCGCACTGTTTTGTGCACATTACTTGCGTTTTGCATGCATTTTGTCGCGCTATCTTGCGCACCTCATCGCACTGTTTTGTTCACATTACTTGCGTTTTGCATGCATTTTATCGCACTATTTTGCGCAAAGCGCTATTTTGCGCTGTGACCATTACTTGCATTTTCCATGCATTTTATCGCGCTATCTTGCGCACCTCATCGGACTATTTTGTGCACATTACTTGCGTTTTGCATGCATTTTGTCGCGCTATCTTGCGCACCTCATCGCACTGTTTTGTGCACATTACTTGCGTTTTGCAAGCACTTTGTCGCGCTATCTTGCGCACCACATCGCACTGTTTTGTTCACATTACTTGCATTTTGCATGCATTTTATCGCTCTATTTTGCGCGTCACGCTATTTGCGCTGTGCCATTACTTGCATTTTCCATGCATTTTATCGCGCTATCTTGCGCACCTCATCGCACTGTTTTGTGCACATTACTTGCGTTTTGCATGCACTTTGTAGCGCTATCTTGCGCACCTCATCGCACTGTTTTGTTCACATTACTTGCATTTTGCATGCATTTTGTCGCGCTATTTTGCACTGTGACCATTACTTGCATTTTCCATGCATTTTATCGCGCTATCTTGCGCACCTCATCGCACTGTTTTGTGCACACTACTTGCGTTTCGCATGCATTTTATCGCGCTATCTTGCGCACCTCATCGCACTGTTTTGTTCACAATACTTGCACTTTGCATGCGTTTTATCGCGCAATTTTGCGCATCGCTCTATTTTGCACTGTGACCATTACTTGCATTTTCCATGCATTTTATCGCGCTATCTTGCGCACCTCATCGCACGGTTTTGCGCACATTACTTGCGTTTTGCATGCATTGTGTAGCACTATCTTGCGCACCTCATCGCACTGTTTTGTTCACATTACTTGCATTTTGCATGCATTTTAACGCGCTATTTTGCGGATCGCGCTATTTTGCACTGTGACCATTACTTGCATCTTCCACGCATTTTATCGCGCTATCTTACGCACCTCATCGCACTGTTTTGTGCACACTACTTGCGTTTCGCATGCATTTTGTCGCGATATCTTCCGCACCTCATCGCACTGTTTTGTTCACATTACTTGCATTTCGCATGCATTTTATCGTGCTATTTTGCGCATCGCGCTATTTTGCAGTGTGACCATTACTTGCATTTTCCATGCATTTTATCGCGCTATCTTGCACACCTCATCGCACTGTTTTGCGCACATTACTTGCGTTTTGCATGCATTTTGTAGCGCTATCCTGCGCACCTCATCGCACTGTTTTGTTCTCATTACTTTCATTTTGCATGCGTTTTATCGCGCTATTTTGCTCTGTGACCATTACTTGCATTTTCCATGCATTTTATCGCGCTATCTTGCGCACCTCATCGCAATGTTTTGTGCACACTACTTGCATTTTGCATGCATTTTATCGCGCTATCTTGCGCACCTTATCGCACTGTTTTGTTCACATTACTTGCTTTTTACATGGGTTTTATCGCGCAATTTCGCGCATCGCGCTATTTTGCTCTGTGACCATTATTTGCAGTTTCCATGCATTTTATCGCGCTATCTTGCGCACCTCATCGCACTGTTTTGCGCACATTACTTGCGTTTTGCATGCATTTTGTCGCGCTATCTTGCTCACCTCATCGCACTGTTTTGTTCACATTACTTGCATTTTGCATGCATTTTATCGCGCTATTTTGCGCATCACGTTATTTTGCACTCTGACCATTACTTGCATTTTTCATGAATTTTATCGCGCTATCTTGCGCAACTCATCGCACTGTTTTGTGCAAACTACTTGCGTTGCGCATGCATTTTGTCTCGCTATCTTGCGCAGCTCATCACACTGTTTTGTTCACATTACTTGCATTTTGCATGCATTTTGTCGCGCTATTTTGCGCTGTCACCATTACTTGCATTTTCCATGCATTTTATCGCGCTATCTTGCGCACCTCATCGCACAGTTTTGTGCACATTACTTGCGTTTTGCATGCACTTTGTAGCGCTATCCTGCGCACCTGATCGCACTGTTTTGTTCTCATTACTTGCATTTTGCATGCATTTTATCGCACTATTTTGCGCATCGCGCTATTTTGCGCTGTGACCATTACTTGCATTTTCCATGCATTTTATCGCGCTATTTTGCGCATCGCGCTATTTTGCACTGTGATCATTACTTGCATTTTCCACGCGTTTTATCGGGCTATCTTGCGCACCTCATCGCACTGTTTTGTGCACATTACATGCGTTTTGCATGCATTTTGTCGCGATATCTTGCGCACCTCATCGCACTGTTTTGTTCACATTACTTGCTTTTTGCATGCATTTTATCGCGCTATTTTGCGCATCGCGCTATTTTGCACTTTGACCATAACTTGCATTTTCCATGCATTTTATCGCACTATCTTGCGCACCTCATCGCACAGTTTTGTGCACATTACTTGCGTTTTGCATGCATTTTGTCGCGCTATCTTGTGCAACTCATCGCACTGTTTTGTTCACATTACCTGCATTTTGCATGCATTTTATCGCGCTATTTTGTGCATCGCGCTAGTTTGCACTGTGACCATTACCTGCATTTTCCATGCATTTTTTCGCGCTATCTTGCGCACCTCATCGCACTGTTTTGTGCACATTACTTGCGTTTTGCATGCATTTTGTCACGCTATCTTGCGCACCTCATCGCACTGTTTTGTTCATATTACTTGCATTTTGCATGCATTTTATCGCGCTATTTTGCGCATCGCGCTATTTTGCACTGTGACCATTACCTGCATTTTCCATGCATTTTATCGCGCTATCTTGTGCACCTCATCGCACTGTTTGGTGCACATTACTTGCGTTTTGCATGCATTTTGTCGCGCTATCTTGCGCACCTCATCACACTGTTTTGTTCACATTAATTGCATTTTGCATGCATTTTATCGCGCTATTTTGCGCATCGCGCTATTTTGTGCTGTTACCATTACTTGCATTTTCCATGCATTTTATCGCGCTATCTTGCGCACCTCATCGCACTGTTTTGTGCACATTACTTGCGTTTTGCATGCATTTTGTCGCGCTATCTTGCGCACCTCATCGCACTGTTTTGTTCACATTACTTGGATTTTGCATGCATTTTATCGCGCTATTTTGCGCATCGCGCTATTTTGCGCTGTGACCATTACATGCATTTTCCATGCATTTTATCGCGCTATCTTGCGCACCTCATCGCACTGTTTTGTGCACACTACTTGCGTTTTGCATGCATTTTGTCGCGCTATCTTGCGCACCTCATCGCACTGTTTTGTTCACATTACTTGCATTTTGCATGCATTTTATCGCGCTATTTTGCGCATCGCGCTATTTCGCACGGTTACCATTACTTGCATTTTCCATGCATTTTATCGCGCTATCTTGCGCACCTCATCGCACAGTTTTGTGCACATTACTTGCGTTTTGCATGCATTTTGTCGGGCTATGTTGCGCACCTCATCGCACTGTTTTGTTCACATTACTTGCTTTTTGCATGCATTTTATCGCACTATTTTGCGCATCGCGCTATTTTGCGCTGTGACCATTACTTGCATTTTCCATGCATTTTATCGCGCTATCTTGCGCACCTCATCGCACTATTTTGTGCACATTACTTGCGTTTTGCATGCATTTTGTCGGGCTATCTTGCGCACCTCATCGCACTGTTTTGTTCACATTACTTGCATTTTGCATGCATTTTATAGCGCTATTTTGCGCATCGCGCTATTTTGCGCTGTGACCATTACTTGTATTTTCCATGCATTTTATCGCGCTATCTTGCGCACCTCATCGCATTGTTTTGTTCACATTACTTGCATTTTGCATGCATTTTATCGCACTATTTTGCGCATCGCGCTATTTTGCGCTGTGACCATTACTTGCATTTTCCATGCATTTTATCGTGCTATCTTGCGCACCTCATCGCACTATTTTGTGCACATTACTTGCGTTTTGCAAGCATTTTGTCGCGCTATCTTGCGCACCTCATCGCACTGTTTTGTGCACATTACTTGCGTTTTGCAAGCATTTTGTCGTGCTATCTTGCGCACCTCATCGCACTGTATTGTGCACATTACTTGCGTTTTGCATGCACTTTGTAGCGCTATCTTGCGCACCTCATCGCACTGTTTTGTGCACACTACTTGCGTTTTGCATGCATTTTGTCGCGCTATCTTGCGCACCTCATCGCACTGTTTTGTTCACATTACTTGCATTTTGCATGCATTTTATCGCGCTATTTTGCGCATCGCGCTATTTTGCACCGTGACCATTACTTGCATTTTTCATGCATTTTATCGCGCTCTCTTGCGCACCTCATCGCACAGTTTTGTGCACATTACTTGCATTTTGCATGCATTTTGTCGGGCTATCTTGCGCACCTCATCGCACTATTTTATTCACATTACTTGCATTTTGCAAGCATTTTATCGCACTATTTTGCGCATCGCGCTATTTTCCGCTGTGACCATTACTTGCATTTTCCATGCATTTTATCGAGTTATCTTGCGCACCTCATCGCACTATTTTGTGCACATTACTTGCGTTTTGCATGCATTTTGTCGCGCTATCTTGCGCACCTCATCGCACTGTTTTGTTCACATTACTTGCATTTTGCATGCATTTTATAGCGCTATTTTGCGCATCGCGCTATTTTGTGCTGTGACCATTACTTGTATTTTCCATGCATTTTATCGCGCTATCTTGCGCACCTCATCGCATTGTTTTGTTCACATTACTTGCATTTTGCATGCATTTTATCGCACTATTTTGCGCATCGCGCTATTTTGCGCTGTGACCATTACTTGCATTTTCCATGCATTTTATCGCGCTATCTTGCGCACCTCATCGCACTATTTTGTGCACATTACTTGCGTTTTGCAAGCATTTTGTCGCGCTATCTTGCGCACCTCATCGCACTGTATTGTGCACATTACTTGCGTTTTGCATGCACTTTGTAGCGCTCTCTTGTCTACCTCGTCGCACTGTTTTGTTCACATTACTTGCATTTTGCATGCATTTTATCGCGCTATTTTGCGCATCGCGCTATTTTGCATTGTGACCGTTACTTGCCTTTTCCATGCATTTTATCGCGCTATCTTGCGCACCTCATCGCACTGTTTTGTGCACATTACTTGCGTTTTGCATGCACTTTGTAGCGCTATCTTGCGCACCTCATCGCACTGTTTTGTTCGCATCACTTGCATTTTGCATGCATTTTATCGCGCTATTTTGTGCTGTGACCATTACTTGCATTTTCCATGCATTTTATCGCGCTATCTTGCGCACCTCATCGCACTGTTTTGTTCACATTACTTGCGTTTTGCATGCATTTTGCCGCGCTATCTTGCGCACCTCATCGCACTGTTTTGGTCACATTACTTGCATTTTGCTTGCATTTTATCTCCCTATTTTGCGCATCGCGCTATTTTGCGCTGTGACCATTACTTGCATTTTCCATGCATTTTATCGCGCTATCTTGCGCACCTCATCGCACTGTTTTGTGCACATTACTTACGTTTTGCATGCACTTTGTAGCGCTATCTTGCGCACCTCATCGCACTGTTTTGTTCACATTACTTGCATTTTGCATGCATTTTATCGCGCTATTTTGTGCTGTGACCATTACTTGCATTTTCCATGCATTTTATCGCGCTATCTTGCGCACCTCATCGCACTGTTTTGTTCACATTACTTGCATTTTGCATGCATTTTGTCGCGTTATCTTGCGCACCTCATCGCACTGTTTTGTTCACAGTACTTGCATTTTGCATGCATTTTATCGCGCTATTTTGCGCTATGACCATTACTTGCATTTTCCATGCATTTTATCGCGCTATCTTGCGCACCTCATCGCACTGTTTTGTGCACACTACTTGCGTCTTGCATGCATTTTATCGCGCTATCTTGCGCGCCTCATCGCACTGTTTTGTTCACATTACATGCATTTTGCATGCATTTTATCGCGCTATTTTGCGCATCGCGCTATTTTGCACTGTGACCATTACTTGCATTTTCCATGCATTTTATCGCGCTATCTTGCGCACCTCATTGCACTGTTTTGTGCACATTACTTGCATTTTGCTTGCATTTTATCGCGCTATCTTGCACACCTCATCGCACTGTTTTGTTCACAATACTTGCATTTTGTATGCATTTTATCGCGCTATTTTGCTCATCGCGCTATTCTGCACTGTGACCATTACTTGCATTTTCCATGCATTTTATCGCGCTATCTTGCGCTTCTCATCGCACTGTTTTGCGCACATTACTTGCGTTTTGCATGCATTTTGTCGCGCTATCTTGCGCACCTCATCGCACTGTTTCGTTCACATTACTTGCATTTTGCATGCATTTTATCGCGCTATTTTGCGCATCACGCTATTTTGCACTGTGACCATTACTTGCATTTTCCATGCATTTTATCGCGCTATCTTGCGCACCTCATCGCACTGTTTTGTGCACATTACTTGCGTTTTGCATGCACTTTGTGGCGCTATCTTGCGCACCTCATCGCACTGTTTTGTTCACATAACTTGCATTTTGCATGCATGTTATCGCGCTATTTTGCGCGTCGCGTTATTTTGCGCTGTGACCATTACTTGCATTTTCCATGCATTTTATCGCGCTATCTTGCGCACCACATCGCATTGTTTTGTTCACATTACTTGCATTTTGCATGCATTTTATCGCGCTATTTTGCGCGTCGCGCTATTTGCGCTGTGACCATTACTTGCATTTTCCATGCATTTTATCGCGCTATCTTGCGCACCTAATCGCACTGTTTTGTGCACATTACTTGCGTTTTGCATGCATTTTGTCGCGCTATCTTGCGCACCTCATCGCACTGTTTTGTTCACATTACTTGCGTTTTGCAAGCATTTTGTCGCGCTATCTTGCGCACCTCATCGCACTGTTTTGTGCACATTACTTGCATTTTGCATGCATTTTATCGCGCTGTTTTGCGAATCGCGCTATTTTGCGCTGTGACCATTACTTGCATTTTTCATGCATTTTATCGCGCTATCTTGCGCACCTCATCGCACTGTTTTGTGCACACTAGTTACGTTTTGCATGCATTTTGTCGCGCTATCTTGCGCACCTCATCGCACTGTTTTGTTTACATTACTTGCGTTTTCCATGCATTTTGTCGCGCTATCTTGCGCACCTCATCGCACTGTTTCGTTCACATTACTTGCATTTTGCATGCATTTTATCGCGCTATTTTGTGCTGTGACCATTACTTGCATTTTCCATGCATTTTATCGCGCTATCTTGCGCACCTCATCGCACTGTTTTGATCACATTACTTGCGTTTTGCATGCATTTTGCCGCGCTATCTTGCGCACCTCATCGCACTGTTTTGTTCACATTACTTGCATTTTGCAGGCATTTTATCTCCCTATTTTGCGCATCGCGCTATTTTGCGCTGTGACCAATGCTTGCATTTTCCATGCATTTTATCGCGCTATCTTGCGCACCTCATCGCACTGTTTTGCGCACATTACTGGCGTTTTGCATGCATTTTGTCGCGCTATCTTGCGCACCTCATCGCACTGTTTTGTTCACATTACTTGCATTTTGCATTCATTTTATCGCGCTATTTTGCGCATCGCGCTATTTTGCACTTTGACCATTACTTGCATTTTCCAGCCATTTTATCGCGCTATCTTGCGCACCTCATCGTACTGTTTTGTGCACATTACTTGCGTTTTGCATGCACTTTGTAGCGCTATCTTGCGCACCTCATCGCACTGTTTTGTTCACATTACTTGCATTTTGCATGCATTTTATGGCGCTATTTTGCGCATCGCTCTATATTGTGCTGTGACCATTACTTGCATTTTCCATGCATTTTATCGCGCTATCTTGCGCACCTCATCGCACTGTTTTGTGCACACTACTTGCGTTTTGCATGCTTTTTATCGCGCTATCTTGCGCACCTCATCGCACTGTTTTGTTCACATTACTTGCATTTTGCATGCATTTTATCGCGCTATTTTGCGCGTCGCGCTATTTTCCGCTGTGACCATTACTTGCTTTTTCCAGGCATTTTATCGCGCTATCTTGCGCACCTCATCGCATTGTTTTGTTCACATTACTTGCATTATGCATGCATTTTATCGCACTATTTTGTGCATCGCGCTATTTTGCGCTTCGCGCTATTTTGCGCTGTGACCATTACTTGCATTTTCCATGCATTTTATCGCGCTATCTTGCTCTCCTCATCGCACTATTTTGTGCACATTACTTGCGTTTTGCAAGCATTTTGTCGCGCTATCTTGCGCACCTCATCGCACTGTTTTGTGCACATTACTTGCGTTTTGCAAGCATTTTGTCGCGCTATCTTGCGCACCTCATCGCACTGGTTTGTGCACATTACTTGCGTTTTGCATGCACTTTGTAGCGCTATCTTGCGCACCTCATCGCACTGTTTTGTTCACATTACTTGCATTTTGCATGCATTTTATCGCGCTATTCTGCGCATCGCGCTATTTTGCATTGTGAACATTACTTGCATTTTCCATGCATTTTATCGCGCTATCTTGCGCACCTCATCGCACTGTTTTGTGCACATTACTTGCGTTTTGCATGCACTTTGTAGCGCTATCTTGCGCACCTCATCGCACCGTTTTGTTCACATTACTTGCATTTTCCATGCATTTTATGGCGTTATTTTGCGCATCGCGCTATTTTGTGCTGTGACCATTACTTGCATTTTCCATGCATTTTATCGCGCTATCTTGCGCACCTCATCGCACTGTTTTGTGCACACTACTTGCGTTTTGCATGCTTTTTATCGCGCTATCTTGCGCACCTCATCGCACTGTTTTGTTCACATTACTTGCATTTTGCATGCATTTTATCGCGCTATTTTGCGCATCGCGCTATTTTGCAATGTGAACATTACTTGCATTTTCCATGCATTTTGTCGCGCTATCTTGCGCACCTCATCGCACTGTTTTGTGCACATTACTTGCGTTTTGCATGCACTTTGCAGTGCTATTTTGCGCACCTCATCGCACTGTTTTGTTCACATTACTTGCATTTTGCATGCATTTTATCGCGCTATTTTGCGCATCGCGCTATTTTGTGCTGTGACCATTACTTGCATTTTCCATGCATTTTATCGCACTATCTTGCGCACCTCATCGCACTGTTTTGTGCACACTACTTGCGTTTTGCATGCTTTTTATCGCGCTATCTTGCGCACCTCATCACACTGTTTTGTTCACATTACTTGCATTTTGCATGCATTTTATCGCGCTATTTTGCGCGTCGCGCTATTTTGCGCTGTGGCCATTACTTGCATTTTCCATGCATTTTATCGCGCTATCTTGCGCACCACATCGCACTGTTTTGTTCACATTACTTGCATTTTGCATGCATTTTATCGCGGTATTTTGCGCGTCGCGCTATTTGCGCTGTGACCATTACTTGCATTTTCCATGCATTTTATCGCGCTATCTTGCGCACCTCATCGCACTGTTTTGTGCACATTACTTGCGTTTTGCATGCATTTTGTCGCGCTATCTTGCGCACCTCATCGCACTGTTTTGTTCACATTACTTGCGTTTTGCAAGCATTTTGTCGCGCTATCTTGCGCAACTCATCGCACTGTTTTGTGCACATTACTTGCATTTTGCATGCATTTTATCGCGCTGTTTTGCGAATCGCGCTATTTTGCGCAGTGACCATTACTTGCATTTTTCATGCATTTTATCGCGCTATCTTGCGCACCTCATCGCACTGTTTTGTGCACACTAGTTACGTTTTGGATGCATTTTGTCGCGCTATCTTGCGCACCTCATCGCACTGTTTTGTTCACATTACTTGCATTTTCCATGCATTTTGTCGCGCTATCTTGCGCACCTCATCGCACTGTTTCGTTCACATTACTTGCATTTTGCATGCATTTTATCGCGCTATTTTGTGCTGTGACCATTACTTGCATTTTCCATGCATTTTATCGCGCTATCTTGCGCACCTCATCGCACTGTTTTGATCACATTACTTGCGTTTTGCATGCATTTTGCCGCGCTATCTTGCGCACCTCATCGCACTGTTTTGTTCACATTACTTGCATTTTGCAGGCATTTTATCTCCCTATTTTGCGCATCGCGCTATTTTGCGCTGTGACCAATGCTTGCATTTTCCATTCATTTTATCGCGCTATCTTGCGCACCTCATCGCACTGTTTTGCGCACATTACTGGCGTTTTGCATGCATTTTGTCGCGCTATCTTGCGCACCTCATCGCACTGTTTTGTTCACATTACTAGCATTTTGCATTCATTTTATCGCGCTATTTTGCGCATCGCGCTATTTTGCACTTTGACCATTACTTGCATTTTCCAGGCATTTTATCGCGCTATCTTGCGCACCTCATCGTACTGTTTTGTGCACATTACTTGCGTTTTGCATGCACTTTGTAGCGCTATCTTGCGCACCTCATCGCACCGTTTTGTTCACATTACTTGCATTTTCCATGCATTTTATGGCGTTATTTTGCGCATCGCGCTATTTTGTGCTGTGACCATTACTTGCATTTTCCATGCATTTTATCGCGCTATCTTGCGCACCTCATCGCACTGTTTTGTGCACACTACTTGCGTTTTGCATGCTTTTTATCGCGCTATCTTGCGCACCTCATCGCACTGTTTTGTTCACATTACTTGCATTTTGCATGCATTTTATCACGCTATTTTGCGCATCGCGCTATTTTGCAATGTGAACATTACTTGCATTTTCCATGCATTTTGTCGCGCTATCTTGCGCACCTCATCGCACTGTTTTGTGCACATTACTTGTGTTTTGCATGCACTTTGCAGTGCTATTTTGCGCACCTCATCGCACTGTTTTGTTCACATTACTTGCATTTTGCATGCATTTTATCGCGCTATTTTGCGCATCGCGCTATTTTGTGCTGTGACCATTACTTGCATTTTCCATGCATTTTATCGCACTATCTTGCGCACCTCATCGCACTGTTTTGTGCACACTACTTGCGTTTTGCATGCTTTTTATCGCGCTATCTTGCGCACCTCATCACACTGTTTTGTTCACATTACTTGCATTTTGCATGCATTTTATCGCGCTATTTTGCGCGTCGCGCTATTTTGCGCTGTGGCCATTACTTGCATTTTCCATGCATTTTATCGCGCTATCTTGCGCACCACATCGCACTGTTTTGTTCACATTACTTGCATTTTGCATGCATTTTATCGCGGTATTTTGCGCGTCGCGCTATTTGCGCTGTGACCATTACTTGCATTTTCCATGCATTTTATCGCGCTATCTTGCGCACCTCATCGCACTGTTTTGTGCACATTACTTGCGTTTTGCATGCATTTTGTCGCGCTATCTTGCGCACCTCATCGCACTGTTTTGTTCACATTACTTGCGTTTTGCAAGCATTTTGTCGCGCTATCTTGCGCAACTCATCGCACTGTTTTGTGCACATTACTTGCATTTTGCATGCATTTTATCGCGCTGTTTTGCGAATCGCGCTATTTAGCGCAGTGACCATTACTTGCATTTTTCATGCATTTTATCGCGCTATCTTGCGCACCTCATCGCACTGTTTTGTGCACACTAGTTACGTTTTGCATGCATTTTGTCGCGCTATCTTGCGCACCTCATCGCACTGTTTTGTTCACATTACTTGCATTTTCCATGCATTTTGTCGCGCTATCTTGCGCACCTCATCGCACTGTTTCGTTCACATTACTTGCATTTTGCATGCATTTTATCGCGCTATTTTGTGCTGTGACCATTACTTGCATTTTCCATGCATTTTATCGCGCTATCTTGCGCACCTCATCGCACTGTTTTGATCACATTACTTGCGTTTTGCATGCATTTTGCCGCGCTATCTTGCGCACCTCATCGCACTGTTTTGTTCACATTACTTGCATTTTGCAGGCATTTTATCTCCCTATTTTGCGCATCGCGCTATTTTGCGCTGTGACCAATGCTTGCATTTTCCATTCATTTTATCGCGCTATCTTGCGCACCTCATCGCACTGTTTTGCGCACATTACTGGCGTTTTGCATGCATTTTGTCGCGCTATCTTGCGCACCTCATCGCACTGTTTTGTTCACATTACTAGCATTTTGCATTCATTTTATCGCGCTATTTTGCGCATCGCGCTATTTTGCACTTTGACCATTACTTGCATTTTCCAGGCATTTTATCGCGCTATCTTGCGCACCTCATCGTACTGTTTTGTGCACATTACTTGCGTTTTGCATGCACTTTGTAGCGCTATCTTGCGCACCTCATCGCACTGTTTTGTTCACATTACTTGCATTTTGCATGCATTTTATGGCGCTATTTTGCGCATCGCGCTATATTGTGCTGTGACCATTACTTGCATTTTCCATGCATTTTATCGCGCTATCTTGCGCACCTCATCGCACTGTTTTGTGCACACTACTTGCGTTTTGCATGCTTTTTATCGCGCTATCTTGCGCACCTCATCGCACTGTTTTGTTCACATTACTTGCATTTTGCATGCATTTTATCGCGCTATTTTGCGCGTCGCGCTATTTTCCGCTGTGACCATTACTTGCTTTTTCCAGGCATTTTATCGCGCTATCTTGCGCACCTCATCGCATTGTTTTGTTCACATTACTTGCATTTTGCATGCATTTTATCGCACTATTTTGCGCATCGCGCTATTTTGCGCTTCGCGCTATTTTGCGCTGTGACCATTACTTGCATTTTCCATGAATTTTATCGCGCTATCTTGCTCTCCTCATCGCACTATTTTGTGCACATTACTTGCGTTTTGCAAGCATTTTGTCGCGCTATCTTGCGCACCTCATCGCACTGTTTTGTGTACATTACTTGCATTTTGCAAGCATTTTATCGCGCTATCTTGCGCACCTCATCGCACTGTTTTGTGCACATTACTTGCGTTTTGCATGCACTTTGTAGCGCTATCTTGCGCACCTCATCGCACTGTTTTGTTCACATTACTTGCATTTTGCATGCATTTTATCGCGCTATTCTGCGCATCGCGCTATTTTGCATTGTGAACATTACTTGCATTTTCAATGCATTTTATCGCGCTATCTTGCGCACCTCATCGCCTTGTTTTGTGCACATTACTTGCGTTTTGCATGCACTTTGTAGCGCTATCTTGCGCACCTCATCGCACTGTATTGTTCACATTACTTGCATTTTGCATGCATTTTTTGGCGCTATTTTGCACATCGCGCTATTTTGTGCTGTGACCATTACTTGCATTTTCCATGCATTTTATCGGGCTATCTTGCGCACCTCATCGCACTGTTTTGTGCACACTACTTGCGTTTTGCATGCTTTTTATCGCGCTATCTTGCGCACCTCATCGCACTGTTTTGTTCACATTACTTGCATTTTGCATGCATTTTATCGCGCTATTTTGCGCATCGCGCTATTTTGCAATGTGAACATTACTTGCATTTTCCATGCATTTTATCGCGCTATCTTGCGCACCTCATCGCACTGTTTTGTGCACATTACTTGCGTTTTGCATGCGCTTTGCAGTGCTATTTTGCGCACCTCATCGCACTGTTTTGTTCACATTACTTGCATTTTGCATGCATTTTATCGCGCTATTTTGCGCATCGCGCTATTTTGTGCTGTGACCATTACTTGCATTTTCCATGCATTTTATCGCACTATCTTGCGCACCTCATCGCACTGTTTTGTGGACACTACTTGCGTTTTGCATGCTTTTTATCGCGCTATCTTGCGCACCTCATCACACTGTTTTGGTCACATTACTTGCATTTTGCATGCATTTTATCGCGCTATTTTGCGCGTCGCGCTATTTTGGGCTGTGACCATTACTTGCATTTTCCAGGCATTTTATCGCGCTATCTTGCGCACCTAATCGCATTGTTTTGTTCACACTACTTGCATTTTGCATGCATTTTATCGCACTATTTTGCGCATCGCGCTATTTTGCGCTGTGAACATTACTTGCATTTTCCATGCATTTTATCGCGCTATCTTGCGCTCCTCATCGCAGTATTTTGTGCACATTACTTGCGTTTTGCAAGCATTTTGTCACGCTATCTTGCGCACCTCATCGCACTGTTTTGTGCACATTACTTGCGTTTTGCAAGCATTTCGTCGCGCTATCTTGCGCACCTCATCGCATTGTTTTGTGCACATTACTTGTGTTTTGCATGCACTTTGTAACGCTATCTTGCGCACCTCATCGCACTGTTTTGTTCACATTACTTGCATTTTGCATGCATTTTATCGCGCTATTCTGTGCATCGCGCTATTTTGCAATGTGACCATTACTTGCATTTTCCATGCATTTTATCGCGCTATCTTGCGCACCTCATCGCACTGTTTTGTGCACATTACTTGCGTTTTGCAAGCACTTTGTAGCGCTATCTTGCGCACCACATCGCACTGTTTTGTTCACATTACTTGCATTTTACATGCATTTTATCGCGCTATTTTGCGTATCGCGCTATTTTGCGCTGTGACCATTACTTGCATTTTCCATGCATTTTATCGCGCTATCTTGCGCACCTCATCGCACTGTTTTGTGCACAATACTTGCGTTTTGCATGCGTTTTATCGCGCTATCTTGCGCACCTCATCGCACTATTTTGTTCACATTACTTGCATTTTGCATGCATTTTCTCGCGCTATTTTGCGCTGTGACCATTACTTGCATTTTCCATGCATTTTATCGCGCTATCTTGCGCACCTCATCGCACTGTTTTGTTCACATTACTTGCATTTTGCATGCATTTTATCGCGCTATTTTGCGCTTCGCGCTATTTTGCACTTTGACCATTACTTGCATTTTCTAGGCATTTTATCGCGCTATCTTGCGCACCTCATCGTACTGTTTTGTGCACATTACTTGCGTTTTGCATGCACTTTGTAGCGCTATCTTGCGCACCTCATCGCACTGTTTTGTTCACATTACTTGCATTTTGCATGCATTTTATGGCGCTATTTTGCGCATCGCGCTATTTTGTGCTGTGACCATTACTTGCATTTTCCATGCATTTTATCGCGCTATCTTGCGCACCTCATCGCACTGTTTTGTGCACACTACTTGCGTTTTGCATGATTTTTATCGCGCTATCTTGCGCACCTCATCGCACTTTTTTTTTCACATTACTTGCATTTTGCATGCATTTTATCGCGCTATTTTGCGCATCGCGCTATTTTGCAATGTGAACATTACTTGCATTTTCCATGCATTTTATCGCGCTATCTTGCGCACCTCATCGCACTGTTTTGTGCACATTACTTGCGTTTTGCATACACTTTGCAGCGCTACCTTGCGCACCTCATCGCACTGTTTTGTTCACATTACTTGCATTTTGCATGCATTTTATCGCGCTATTTTGCGCATCGCGCTATTTTGTGCTGTGACCATTACTTGCATTTTCCATGCATTTTATCGCACTATCTTGCGCACCTCATCGCACTGTTTTGTGCACACTATTTGCGTTTTGCATGCTTTTTATCGCGCTATCTTGCGCACCTCATCACACTGTTTTGTTCACATTACTTGCATTTCGCATGCATTTTATCGCGCTATTTTGCGCTGTGACCATTACTTGCATTTTCCAGCCATTTTATCGCGCTATCTTGCGCACCTCATCGCATTGTTTTGTTCACATTACTTGCATTTTGCATGCATTTTATCGCACTATTTTGCGCATCGCGCTATTTTGCGCTGTGAACATTACTTGCATTTTCCATGCATTTTATCGCGCTATCTTGCGCTCCTCATCGCACTATTTTGTGCACATTACTTGCGTTTTGCAAGCATTTTGTCACGCTATCTTGCGCAACTCATCGCACTGTTTTGTGCACATTACTTGCGTTTTGCAAACATTTTGTCGCGCTATCTTGCGCACCTCATCGCATTGTTTTGTGCACACTACTTGCGTTTTGCATGCACTTTGTAGCGCTATCATGCGCACCTCATCGCACTGTTTTGTTCACATTACTTGCATTTTGCATGCATTTTATCGCGCTATTCTGCGCATCGCGCTATTTTGCAATGTGACCATTACTTGCATTTTCCATGCATTTTATCGCGCTATCTTGCGCACCTCATCGCACTGTTTTGTGCACATTACTTGCGTTTTGCAAGCACTTTGTAGCGCTATCTTGCGCACCTCATCGCACTGTTTTGTTCACATTACTTGCATTTTGCATACATTTTATCGCGCTATTTTGCGCATCGCGCTATTTTGCGCTGTGACCATTTCTTGCATTTTCCATGCATTTTATCGCGCTATCTTGCGCACCTCATCGCACTGTTTTGTGCACAGTACTTACGTTTTGCATGCGTTTTATCGCGCTATCTTGCGCACCTCATCGCACTATTTTGTTCACATTACTTGCATTTTGCATGCATTTAATTGCCCTATTTTGCGCTGTGACCATTACTTGCATTTTCCATGCATTTTATCGCGCTATCTTGCGCACCTCATCGCACTGTTTTGCGCACATTACTGGCGTTTTGCATGCATTTTGTCGCGCTATCTTGCGCACCTCATTGCACTGTTTTGTTCACATTACTTGCATTTTGCATGCATTTTATCGCGCTCTTTTGCGCATCGCGCTATTTTGCACTTTGACCATTACTTGCATTTTCTAGGCATTTTATCGCGCTATCTTGCGCACCTCATCGTACTATTTTGTGCACATTACTTGCGTTTTGCATGCACTTTGTAGCGCTATCTTGCGCACCTCATCGCACTGTTTTGTTCACATTACTTGCATTTTGCATGCATTTTATGGCGCTATTTTGCGCATCGCGCTATTTTGTGCTGTGACCATTACTTGCATTTTCCATGCATTTTATCGCGCTATCTTGCGCACCTCATCGCACTGTTTTGTGCACACTACTTGCGTTTTGCATGCTTTTTATCGCGCTATCTTGCGCACCTCATCGCACTGTTTTGTTCACATTACTTGCATTTTGCATGCATTTTATCGCGCTATTTTGCGCGTCGAGCTATTTTCCGCTGTGACCATTACTTGCTTTTTCGAGGCATTTTATCGCGCTATCTTGCGTACCTCATCGCATTGTTTTGTTCACATTACTTGCATTTTGCATGCATTTTATCGCACTATTTTGCGCATCGCGCTATTTTGCGCTTCGCGCTATTTTGCGCTGTGACCATTACTTGCATTTTCCATGCATTTTATCGCGCTATCTTGCGCTCCTCATTGCACTATTTTCAGCACATTACTTGCGTTTTGCAAGCATTTTGTCGCGCTATCTTGCGCACCTCATCGCACTGTTTTCTGCACATTACTTGCGTTTTGCAAGCATTTTGTCGCGCTATCTTGCGCACCTCATCGCACTGTTTTGTGCACATTACTTGCGTTTTGCATGCACTTTGTAGCGCTATCTTGCGCACCTCATCGCACTGTTTTGTTCACATTACTTGCATTTTGCATGCATTTTATCGCGCTATTTTGCGCATCGCGCTATTTTGCGCTGTGACCATTACTTGCATTTTCCATGCATTTTATCGCGCTATCTTGCGCACCTCATCGCACTGTTTTGTGCACATTACTTGCGTTTTGCATGCACTTTGCAGCGCTATCTTGCGCACCTCATCGCACTGTTTTGTTCACATTACTTGCATTTTGCATGCATTTTATCGCGCGATTTTGCGCATCGCGCTATTTTGTGCTGTGACCATTACTTGCATTTTCCATGCATTTTATCGCGCTATCTTGCGCACCTATCGCACTGTTTTGTGCACACTACATGCGTTTTGCATGTATTTTGTCGCGCTATCTTGCGCACCTCATCGCACTGTTTTGTTCACATTACTTGCATTTTGCATGCATTTTATGGCGCTATTTTGCGCATCGCGCTATTTTGTGCTGTGACCATTACTTGCATTTTCCATGCATTTTATCGCGCTATCTTGCGCACCTCATCGCACTGTTTTGTGCACACTACTTGCGTTTTGCAAGCTTTTTATCGCGCTATCTTGCGCACCTCATCGCACTGTTTTGTTCACATTACTTGCATTTTGCATGCATTTTATCGCGCTATTTTGCGCGTCGCGCTATTTTCCGCTGTGACCATTACATGCTTTTTCCAGGCATTTTATCGCGCTATCTTGCGCACCTCATCGCATTGTTTTGTTCACATTACTTGCATTTTGCATGCATTTTATCGCACTATTTTGCGCATCGCGCTATTTTGCGCTTCGCGCTATTTTGCACTGTGACCATTACTTGCATTTTCCATGCATTTTATCGCGCTATCTTGCGCTCTTCATCGCACTATTTTCTGCACATTATTTGCGTTTTGCAAGCATTTTGTCGCGCTATCTTGCGCACCTCATCGCACTGTTTTCTGCACATTACTTGCGTTTCGCAAGCATTTTGTCGCGCTATCTTGCGCACCTCATCGCACTGTTTTGTGCACATTACTTGCGTTTTGCATGCACTTTGTAGCGCTATCTTGCGCACCTCATCGCACTGTTTTGTTCACATTACTTGCATTTTGCATGCATTTTATCGCGCTATTCTGCGCATCGCGCTATTTTGCATTGTGAACATTACTTGCATTTTCCATGCATTTTATCGCGCTATCTTGCGCACCTCATCGCACTGTTTTGTGCACATTACTTGCGTTTTGCAAGCACTTTGTAGCGCTATCTTGCGCACCTCATCGCACTGTTTTGTTCACATTACTTGCATTTTGCATGCATTTTATGGCGCTATTTTGCGCATCGCGCTATTTTGTGCTGTGACCATTACTTGCATTTTCCATGTATTTTATCGCGCTATCTTGCGCAACTCATCGCACTGTTTTGTGCACACTACTTGCGTTTTGCAAGCTTTTTATCGCGCTATCTTGCGCACCTCATCGCACTGTTTTGTTCACATTACTTGCATTTTGCATGCATTTTATCGCGCTATTTTGCGCGTCGCGCTATTTTCCGCTGTGACCACTACTTGCTTTTTCCAGGCATTTTATCGCGCTATCTTGCGCACCTCATCGCATTGTTTTGTTCACATTACTTGCATTTTGCATGCATTTTATCGCACTATTTTGCGCATCGCGCTATTTTGCGTTTCGCGCTATTTTGCGCTGTGACCATTACTTGCATTTTCCATGCATTTTATCACGCTATCTTGCGCTCCTCATCGCACTATTTTCTGCACATTACTTGCGTTTTGCAAGCATTTTGTCGCGCTATCTTGCGCACCTCATCGCACTATTTTCTGCACATTACTTGCGTTTTGCAAGAATTTTGTCGCGCTATCTTGCGCACCTCATCGCACTGTTTTGTGCACATTACTTGCATTTTGCATGCACTTTGTAGCGCTATCTTGCGCACCTCATCGCACTGTTTTGTTCACATTACTTGCATTTTGCATGCATTTTATCGCGCTATTCTGCGCATCGCGCTATTTTGCATTGTGAACATTACTTGCATTTTCCATGCATTTTATCGCGCTATCTTGCGCACCTCATCGCACTGTTTTGTGCACATTACTTGCGTTTTGCATGCACTTTGTAGCGCTATCTTGCGCACCTCAACGCACTGTTTTGTGCACATTACTTGCGTTTTGCATGCACTTTGTAGCGCTATCTTGCGCACCTCATCGCACTGTTTTGTTCACATTACTTGCATTTTGCATGCATTTTATCGCGCTATTCTGCGCATCGCGCTATTTTGCATTGTGAACATTACTTGCATTTTCCATGCATTTTATCGCGCTATCTTGCGCACCTCATCGCACTGTTTTGTGCACATTACTTGCGTTTTGCAAGCACTTTGTAGCGCTATCTTGCGCACCTCATCGCACTGTTTTGTTCACATTACTTGCATTTTGCATGCATTTTATGGCGCTATTTTGCGCATCGCGCTATTTGGTGCTGTGACCATTACTTGCATTTTCCATGTATTTTATCGCGCTATCTTGCGCAACTCATCGCACTGTTTTGTGCACACTACTTGCGTTTTGCAAGCTTTTTATCGCGCTATCTTGCGCACCTCATCGCACTGTTTTGTTCACATTACTTGCATTTTGCATGCATTTTATCGCACTATTTTGCGCGTCGCGCTATTTTCCGCTGTGACCACTACTTGCTTTTTCCAGGCATTTTATCGCGCTATCTTGCGCACCTCATCGCATTGTTTTGTTCACATTACTTGCATTTTGCATGCATTTTATCGCACTATTTTGCGCATCGCGCTATTTTGCGCTTCGCGCTATTTTGCGCTGTGACCATTACTTGCATTTTCCATGCATTTTATCGCGCTATCTTGCGCTCCTCATCGCACTATTTTCTGCACATTACTTGCGTTTTGCAAGCATTTTGTCGCGCTATCTTGCGCACCTCATCGCACTGTTTTCTGCACATTACTTGCGTTTTGCAAGAATTTTGTCGCGCTATCTTGCGCACCTCATCGCACTGTTTTGTGCACATTACTTGCATTTTGCATGCACTTTGTAGCGCTATCTTGCGCACCTCATCGCACTGTTTTGTTCACATTACTTGCATTTTGCATGCATTTTATCGCGCTATTCTGCGCATCGCGCTATTTTGCATTGTGAACATTACTTGCATTTTCCATGTATTTTATCGCGCTATCTTGCGCACCTCATCGCACTGTTTTGTGCACATTACTTGCGTTTTGCATGCACTTTGTAGCGCTATCTTGCGCAGCTCATCGCACTGTTTTGTTCACATTACTTGCATTTTGCATGCATTTTATGGCGCTATTTTGCGCATCGCGCTATTTTGTGCTGTGACCATTACTTGCATTTTCCATGCATTTTATCGCGCTATCTTGCGCACCTCATCACACTGTTTTGTGCACATTACTTGCGTTTTGCATGCTTTTTATCGCGCTATCTTGCGCACGTCATCGCACTGTTTTGTTCACATTACTTGCATTTTGCATGCATTTTATCGCGCTATTTTGCGCGTCGCGCTATTTTCCGCTGTGACCATTACTTGCTTTTTCCAGGCATTTTATCGCGCTATCTTGCGCACCTCATCGCATTGTTTTGTTCACATTACTTGCATTTTGCATGCATTTTATCGCACTATTTTGCGCATCGCGCTATTTTGCGCTTCGCGCTATTTTGCGCTGTGACCATTACTTGCATTTTCCATGCATTTTATCGCGCTATCTTGCGCTCCTCATTGCACTATTTTCAGCACATTACTTGCGTTTTGCAAGCATTTTGTCGCGCTATCTTGCGCACCTCATCGCACTGTTTTCTGCACATTACTTGCGTTTTGCAAGCATTTTGTCGCGCTATCTTGCGCACCTCATCGCACTGTTTTGTGCACATTACTTGCGTTTTGCATGCACTTTGTAGCGCTATCTTGCGCACCTCATCGCACTGTTTTGTTCACATTACTTGCATTTTGCATGCATTTTATCGCGCTATTCTGCGCATCGCGCTATTTTGCATTGTGAACATTACTTGCATTTTCCATGCATTTTATCGCGCTATCTTGCGCACCTCATCGCACTGTTTTGTGCACATTACTTGCGTTTTGCAAGCACTTTGTAGCGCTATCTTGCGCACCTCATCGCACTGTTTTGTTCACATTACTTGCATTTTGCATGCATTTTATGGCGCTATTTTGCGCATCGCGCTATTTTGTGCTGTGACCATTACTTGCATTTTCCATGTATTTTATCGCGCTATCTTGCGCAACTCATCGCACTGTTTTGTGCACACTACTTGCGTTTTGCAAGCTTTTTATCGCGCTATCTTGCGCACCTCATCGCACTGTTTTGTTCACATTACTTGCATTTTGCATGCATTTTATCGCGCTATTTTGCGCGTCGCGCTATTTTCCGCTGTGACCACTACTTGCTTTTTCCAGGCATTTTATCGCGCTATCTTGCGCACCTCATCGCATTGTTTTGTTCACATTACTTGCATTTTGCATGCATTTTATCGCACTATTTTGCGCATCGCGCTATTTTGCGTTTCGCGCTATTTTGCGCTGTGACCATTACTTGCATTTTCCATGCATTTTATCACGCTATCTTGCGCTCCTCATCGCACTATTTTCTGCACATTACTTGCGTTTTGCAAGCATTTTGTCGCGCTATCTTGCGCACCTCATCGCACTATTTTCTGCACATTACTTGCGTTTTGCAAGAATTTTGTCGCGCTATCTTGCGCACCTCATCGCACTGTTTTGTGCACATTACTTGCATTTTGCATGCACTTTGTAGCGCTATCTTGCGCACCTCATCGCACTGTTTTGTTCACATTACTTGCATTTTGCATGCATTTTATCGCGCTATTCTGCGCATCGCGCTATTTTGCATTGTGAACATTACTTGCATTTTCCATGCATTTTATCGCGCTATCTTGCGCACCTCATCGCACTGTTTTGTGCACATTACTTGCGTTTTGCATGCACTTTGTAGCGCTATCTTGCGCACCTCAACGCACTGTTTTGTGCACATTACTTGCGTTTTGCATGCACTTTGTAGCGCTATCTTGCGCACCTCATCGCACTGTTTTGTTCACATTACTTGCATTTTGCATGCATTTTATCGCGCTATTCTGCGCATCGCGCTATTTTGCATTGTGAACATTACTTGCATTTTCCATGCATTTTATCGCGCTATCTTGCGCACCTCATCGCACTGTTTTGTGCACATTACTTGCGTTTTGCAAGCACTTTGTAGCGCTATCTTGCGCACCTCATCGCACTGTTTTGTTCACATTACTTGCATTTTGCATGCATTTTATGGCGCTATTTTGCGCATCGCGCTATTTGGTGCTGTGACCATTACTTGCATTTTCCATGTATTTTATCGCGCTATCTTGCGCAACTCATCGCACTGTTTTGTGCACACTACTTGCGTTTTGCAAGCTTTTTATCGCGCTATCTTGCGCACCTCATCACACTGTTTTGTTCACATTACTTGCATTTTGCATGCATTTTATCGCACTATTTTGCGCGTCGCGCTATTTTCCGCTGTGACCACTACTTGCTTTTTCCAGGCATTTTATCGCGCTATCTTGCGCACCTCATCGCATTGTTTTGTTCACATTACTTGCATTTTGCATGCATTTTATCGCACTATTTTGCGCATCGCGCTATTTTGCGCTTCGCGCTATTTTGCGCTGTGACCATTACTTGCATTTTCCATGCATTTTATCGCGCTATCTTGCGCTCCTCATCGCACTATTTTCTGCACATTACTTGCGTTTTGCAAGCATTTTGTCGCGCTATCTTGCGCACCTCATCGCACTGTTTTCTGCACATTACTTGCGTTTTGCAAGAATTTTGTCGCGCTATCTTGCGCACCTCATCGCACTGTTTTGTGCACATTACTTGCATTTTGCATGCACTTTGTAGCGCTATCTTGCGCACCTCATCGCACTGTTTTGTTCACATTACTTGCATTTTGCATGCATTTTATCGCGCTATTCTGCGCATCGCGCTATTTTGCATTGTGAACATTACTTGCATTTTCCATGTATTTTATCGCGCTATCTTGCGCACCTCATCGCACTGTTTTGTGCACATTACTTGCGTTTTGCATGCACTTTGTAGCGCTATCTTGCGCACCTCATCGCACTGTTTTGTTCACATTACTTGCATTTTGCATGCATTTTATGGCGCTATTTTGCGCATCGCGCTATTTTGTGCTGTGACCATTACTTGCATTTTCCATGCATTTTATCGCGCTATCTTGCGCACCTCATCACACTGTTTTGTGCACATTACTTGCGTTTTGCATGCTTTTTATCGCGCTATCTTGCGCACGTCATCGCACTGTTTTGTTCACATTACTTGCATTTTGCATGCATTTTATCGCGCTATTTTGCGCGTCGCGCTATTTTCCGCTGTGACCATTACTTGCTTTTTCCAGGCATTTTATCGCGCTATCTTGCGCACCTCATCGCATTGTTTTGTTCACATTACTTGCATTTTGCATGCATTTTATCGCACTATTTTGCGCATCGCGCTATTTTGCGCTTCGCGCTATTTTGCGCTGTGACCATTACTTGCATTTTCCATGCATTTTATCGCGCTATCTTGCGCTCCTCATTGCACTATTTTCAGCACATTACTTGCGTTTTGCAAGCATTTTGTCGCGCTATCTTGCGCACCTCATCGCACTGTTTTCTGCACATTACTTGCATTTTGCAAGCATTTTGTCGCGCTATCTTGCGCACCTCATCGCACTGTTTTGTGCACATTACTTGCGTTTTGCATGCACTTTGTAGCGCTATCTTGCGCACCTCATCGCACTGTTTTGTTCACATTACTTGCATTTTGCATGCATTTTATCGCGCTATTTTGCGCATCGCGCTATTTTGCGCTGTGACCATTACTTGCATTTTCCATGCATTTTATCGCGCTATCTTGCGCACCTCATCGCACTGTTTTGTGCACATTACTTGCGTTTTGCATGCACTTTGCAGCGCTATCTTGCGCACCTCATCGCACTGTTTTGTTCACATTACTTGCATTTTGCATGCATTTTATCGCGCGATTTTGCGCATCGCGCTATTTTGTGCTGTGACCATTACTTGCATTTTCCATGCATTTTATCGCGCTATCTTGCGCACCTATCGCACTGTTTTGTGCACACTACTTGCGTTTTGCATGTATTTTGTCGCGCTATCTTGCGCACCTCATCGCACTGTTTTGTTCACATTACTTGCATTTTGCATGCATTTTATGGCGCTATTTTGCGCATCGCGCTATTTTGTGCTGTGACCATTACTTGCATTTTCCATGCATTTTATCGCGCTATCTTGCGCACCTCATCGCACTGTTTTGTGCACAGTACTTGCGTTTTGCAAGCTTTTTATCGCGCTATCTTGCGCACCTCATCGCACTGTTTTGTTCACATTACTTGCATTTTGCATGCATTTTATCGCGCTATTTTGCGCGTCGCGCTATTTTCCGCTGTGACCATTACATGCTTTTTCCAGGCATTTTATCGCGCTATCTTGCGCACCTCATCGCATTGTTTTGTTCACATTACTTGCATTTTGCATGCATTTTATCGCACTATTTTGCGCATCGCGCTATTTTGCGCTTCGCGCTATTTTGCACTGTGACCATTACTTGCATTTTCCATGCATTTTATCGCGCTATCTTGCGCTCTTCATCGCACTATTTTCTGCACATTATTTGCGTTTTGCAAGCATTTTGTCGCGCTATCTTGCGCACCTCATCGCACTGTTTTCTGCACATTACTTGCGTTTCGCAAGCATTTTGTCGCGCTATCTTGCGCACCTCATCGCACTGTTTTGTGCACATTACTTGCGTTTTGCATGCACTTTGTAGCGCTATCTTGCGCACCTCATCGCACTGTTTTGTTCACATTACTTGCATTTTGCATGCATTTTATCGCGCTATTCTGCGCATCGCGCTATTTTGCATTGTGAACATTACTTGCATTTTCCATGCATTTTATCGCGCTATCTTGCGCACCTCATCGCACTGTTTTGTGCACATTACTTGCGTTTTGCAAGCACTTTGTAGCGCTATCTTGCGCACCTCATCGCACCTCATCGCACTGTTTTGTTCACATTACTTGCATTTTGCATGCATTTTATGGCGCTATTTTGCGCATCGCGCTATTTGGTGCTGTGACCATTACTTGCATTTTCCATGTATTTTATCGCGCTATCTTGCGCAACTCATCGCACTGTTTTGTGCACACTACTTGCGTTTTGCAAGCTTTTTATCGCGCTATCTTGCGCACCTCATCGCACTGTTTTGTTCACATTACTTGCATTTTGCATGCATTTTATCGCGCTATTTTGCGCGTCGCGCTATTTTCCGCTGTGACCACTACTTGCTTTTTCCAGGCATTTTATCGCGCTATCTTGCGCACCTCATCGCATTGTTTTGTTCACATTACTTGCATTTTGCATGCATTTTATCGCACTATTTTGCGCATCGCGCTATTTTGCGCTTCGCGCTATTTTGCGCTGTGACCATTACTTGCATTTTCCATGCATTTTATCGCGCTATCTTGCGCTCCTCATCGCACTATTTTCTGCACATTACTTGCGTTTTGCAAGCATTTTGTCGCGCTATCTTGCGCACCTCATCGCACTGTTTTCTGCACATTACTTGCGTTTTGCAAGAATTTTGTCGCGCTATCTTGCGCACCTCATCGCACTGTTTTGTGCACATTACTTGCATTTTGCATGCACTTTGTAGCGCTATCTTGCGCACCTCATCGCACTGTTTTGTTCACATTACTTGCATTTTGCATGCATTTTATCGCGCTATTCTGCGCATCGCGCTATTTTGCATTGTGAACATTACTTGCATTTTCCATGTATTTTATCGCGCTATCTTGCGCACCTCATCGCACTGTTTTGTGCACATTACTTGCGTTTTGCATGCACTTTGTAGCGCTATCTTGCGCACCTCATCGCACTGTTTTGTTCACATTACTTGCATTTTGCATGCATTTTATGGCGCTATTTTGCGCATCGCGCTATTTTGTGCTGTGACCATTACTTGCATTTTCCATGCATTTTATCGCGCTATCTTGCGCACCTCATCACACTGTTTTGTGCACATTACTTGCGTTTTGCATGCTTTTTATCGCGCTATCTTGCGCACGTCATCGCACTGTTTTGTTCACATTACTTGCATTTTGCATGCATTTTATCGCGCTATTTTGCGCGTCGCGCTATTTTCCGCTGTGACCATTACTTGCTTTTTCCAGGCATTTTATCGCGCTATCTTGCGCACCTCATCGCATTGTTTTGTTCACATTACTTGCATTTTGCATGCATTTTATCGCACTATTTTGCGCATCGCGCTATTTTGCGCTTCGCGCTATTTTGCGCTGTGACCATTACTTGCATTTTCCATGCATTTTATCGCGCTATCTTGCGCTCCTCATTGCACTATTTTCAGCACATTACTTGCGTTTTGCAAGCATTTTGTCGCGCTATCTTGCGCACCTCATCGCACTGTTTTCTGCACATTACTTGCGTTTTGCAAGCATTTTGTCGCGCTATCTTGCGCACCTCATCGCACTGTTTTGTGCACATTACTTGCGTTTTGCATGCACTTTGTAGCGCTATCTTGCGCACCTCATCGCACTGTTTTGTTCACATTACTTGCATTTTGCATGCATTTTATCGCGCTATTTTGCGCATCGCGCTATTTTGCGCTGTGACCATTACTTGCATTTTCCATGCATTTTATCGCGCTATCTTGCGCACCTCATCGCACTGTTTTGTGCACATTACTTGCGTTTTGCATGCACTTTGCAGCGCTATCTTGCGCACCTCATCGCACTGTTTTGTTCACATTACTTGAATTTTGCATGCATTTTATCGCGCGATTTTGCGCATCGCGCTATTTTGTGCTGTGACCATTACTTGCATTTTCCATGCATTTTATCGCGCTATCTTGCGCACCTATCGCACTGTTTTGTGCACACTACTTGCGTTTTGCATGTATTTTGTCGCGCTATCTTGCGCACCTCATCGCACTGTTTTGTTCACATTACTTGCATTTTGCATGCATTTTATGGCGCTATTTTGCGCATCGCGCTATTTTGTGCTGTGACCATTACTTGCATTTTCCATGCATTTTATCGCGCTATCTTGCGCACCTCATCGCACTGTTTTGTGCACACTACTTGCGTTTTGCAAGCTTTTTATCGCGCTATCTTGCGCACCTCATCGCACTGTTTTGTTCACATTACTTGCATTTTGCATGCATTTTATCGCGCTATTTTGCGCGTCGCGCTATTTTCCGCTGTGACCATTACATGCTTTTTCCAGGCATTTTATCGCGCTATCTTGCGCACCTCATCGCATTGTTTTGTTCACATTACTTGCATTTTGCATGCATTTTATCGCACTATTTTGCGCATCGCGCTATTTTGCGCTTCGCGCTATTTTGCACTGTGACCATTACTTGCATTTTCCATGCATTTTATCGCGCTATCTTGCGCTCTTCATCGCACTATTTTCTGCACATTATTTGCGTTTTGCAAGCATTTTGTCGCGCTATCTTGCGCACCTCATCGCACTGTTTTCTGCACATTACTTGCGTTTCGCAAGCATTTTGTCGCGCTATCTTGCGCACCTCATCGCACTGTTTTGTGCACATTACTTGCGTTTTGCATGCACTTTGTAGCGCTATCTTGCGCACCTCATCGCACTGTTTTTTTCACATTACTTGCATTTTGCATGCATTTTATCGCGCTATTCTGCGCATCGCGCTATTTTGCATTGTGAACATTACTTGCATTTTCCATGCATTTTATCGCGCTATCTTGCGCACCTCATCGCACTGTTTTGTGCACATTACTTGCGTTTTGCAAGCACTTTGTAGCGCTATCTTGCGCACCTCATCGCACTGTTTTGTTCACATTACTTGCATTTTGCATGCATTTTATGGCGCTATTTTGCGCATCGCGCTATTTTGTGCTGTGACCATTACTTGCATTTTCCATGTATTTTATCGCGCTATCTTGCGCAACTCATCGCACTGTTTTGTGCACACTACTTGCGTTTTGCAAGCTTTTTATCGCGCTATCTTGCGCACCTCATCGCACTGTTTTGTTCACATTACTTGCATTTTGCATGCATTTTATCGCGCTATTTTGCGCGTCGCGCTATTTTCCGCTGTGACCACTACTTGCTTTTTCCAGGCATTTTATCGCGCTATCTTGCGCACCTCATCGCATTGTTTTGTTCACATTACTTGCATTTTGCATGCATTTTATCGCACTATTTTGCGCATCGCGCTATTTTGCGTTTCGCGCTATTTTGCGCTGTGACCATTACTTGCATTTTCCATGCATTTTATCACGCTATCTTGCGCTCCTCATCGCACTATTTTCTGCACATTACTTGCGTTTTGCAAGCATTTTGTCGCGCTATCTTGCGCACCTCATCGCACTATTTTCTGCACATTACTTGCGTTTTGCAAGAATTTTGTCGCGCTATCTTGCGCACCTCATCGCACTGTTTTGTGCACATTACTTGCATTTTGCATGCACTTTGTAGCGCTATCTTGCGCACCTCATCGCACTGTTTTGTTCACATTACTTGCATTTTGCATGCATTTTATCGCGCTATTCTGCGCATCGCGCTATTTTGCATTGTGAACATTACTTGCATTTTGCATGCATTTTATCGCGCTATCTTGCGCACCTCATCGCACTGTTTTGTGCACATTACTTGCGTTTTGCATGCATTTTGTCGCGCTATCTTGCGCACCTCATCGCACAGTTTTGTTCACATTACCTGCATTTTGCATGCATTTTATCGCACTATTTTGCGCATCGAGCTATTTTGCGCTGTGACCATTACTTGCATTTTCCATGCATTTTATCGCGCTATCTTGCGCACCTCATCGTACTATTTTGTGCACATTACTTGCCTTTTGCATGCATTTTGTCGCGCTATCTTGGGCACCTCATCTCACTGTTTTGTTCACATTACTTGCATTTTGCAAGCATTTTATACCGCTACTTTTCGCGTCGCGCTATTTTTCGCTGTGACCATTACTTGCATTTTCCATGCATTTTATCGCGCTACCTTGCGTACCTCATCGCATTGTTTTGTTCACATTACTTGCATTTTGCATGCATTTTATCGCACTATTTTGCGCATCGCGCTATTTTGCGCTGTGACCATTACTTGCATTTTCCATGCATTTTATCGCGCTATCTTGCGCACCTCATCGCACTATTTTGTGCACATTACTTGCGTTTTGCAAGCATTTTGTCGCGCTATCTTGCGCACCTCATCGCACTGTTTTCTGCACATTACTTGCGTTTTGCAAGCATTTGGTCGCGCTATCTTGCGCACCTCATCGCACTGTTTTGTGCATGTTACTTGCGTTTTGGATGCACTTTATAGCGCTATCTTGCGCACCTCATCGCACTGTTTGGTTCACATTACTTGCATTTTGCATGCATTTTCTCGCGCTATTTTGCATTGTGACCATTACTTCCATTTTCCATGCATTTTATCGCGCTATCTTGCGCACCTCATTGCACTGTTTTGTGCACATTACTTGCGTTTTGCATGCACTTTGTAGCACTATCTTGCGCACCTCATCGCACTGTTTTGTTCACATTACTTGCATTTTGCATGCATTTTGTCGCGCTATCTTGCGCACCTCATCGCACTGTTTTGTGCACACTACTTGCGTTTTGCATGCATTTTGTCGCGCTATCTTGCGCACCTCTTCGCACTGTTTTGTTCACATTACTTGCATTTTGCATGCATTTTATGGCGCTGTTTTGCGAATCGCGCTATTTTGCGCTGTGAGCATTACTTGCATTTTCCATGCATTTTATCGCGCAATCTTGCGCACCTCATCGCACAGTTTTGTGCACACTACTTACGTTTTGTATGCATTTTGTCGCGCTATCTTGCGCACCTCATCGCACTGTTTTGTTCACATTACTTGCATTTTGCATGCATTTTATCGCGCTATTCTGCGCATCGCGCTATTTTGCATTGTGAACATTACTTGCATTTTCCATGCATTTTATCGCGCTATCTTGCGCACCTCATCGCACTATTTTGTGCACATTACTTGCGTTTTGCAAGCATTTTGTCGCGCTATCTTGCCCACCTCATCGCACTGTTTTGTGCACATTACTTGCGTTTCGTAAGCATTTTGTCGCGCTATCTTGCGCCCCTCATCGCACTGTTTTGTGCACATTACTTGCGTTTTGCATGCACTTTGTAGCGCTATCTTGCGCACCTCATCGCACTGTTTTGTTCACATTACTTGCATTTTGCATGCATTTTATCGTGCTATTTTGCGCATCGCGATATTTTGCGCTGTGACCATTACTTGCATTTTCCATGCATTTTATCGCGCCATCTTGCGCACCTCATCGCACTGTTTTGTGCACATTACTTGCGTTTTGCATGCATTTTGTCGCGCTATCTTGCGAACCTCATCGCACTGTTTTGTTCACATTACTTGCATTTTGCATGCATTTTATCGCGCTATTTTGCGCATCGCGCTATTTTGCGCTCTGACCATTACTTGCATTTTCCATGCATTTTATCGCGCTATCTTCGCACCTATCGCACTGTTTTGTGCACACTACTTGTGTTTTGCATGTATTTTGTCGCGCTATCCTGCGCACCTAATCGCACTATTTTGTTCACATTACTTGTATTTTGCATGCATGTTATCGCGCTATTTTGCGCATCGCGCCATTTTGCACTGTGACCATTACTTGCATTTTGCATGCATTTTGCATGCATTTTATCGCACTATCTTGCGCACCTCATCGCACTGTTTTGTACACATTACTTGCGTTTTGCATGCATTTTGTCGCGCTATTTTGCGCACCTCATCGCACTGTTTTGTTCACATTACCTGCATTTTGCGTGCATTTTATCGCACTATTTTGCGCATCGAGCTATTTTGCGCTGTGACCATTACTTGCATTTTCCATGCATTTTATCGCGCTATCTTGCGCACCTCATCGTACTATTTTGTGCACATTACTTGCCTTTTGCATGCATTTTGTCGCGCTATCTTGCGCACCTCATCTCACTGTTTTGTTCACGTTACTTGCATTTTGCATGCATTTTATACCGCTATTTTGCGCGTCGCGCTATTTTTCGCTGTGACCATTACTTGCATTTTCCATGCATTTTATCGCGCTATCTTGCGTACCTCATCGCATTGTTTTGTTCACATTACTTGCATTTTGCATGCATTTTATCGCACTATTTTGCGCATCGCGCTATTTTGCGCTGTGACCATTACTTGCATTTTCCATGCATTTTATCGCGCTATCTTGCGCACCTCATCGCACTATTTTGTGCACATTACTTGCGTTTTGCCAGCATTTTGTCGCGGTATCTTGCGCACCTCATCGCACTGTTTTGTGCACATTACTTGCGTTTTGCATGCACTTTTTAGCGCTATCTTGCGCACCTCATCGAACAGTTTGGTTCACATTATTTGCGTTTTGCATGCATTTTATCGCGCTATTTTGCATTGTGACCATTACTTACATTTTCCATGCATTTTATCGCGCTATCTTGCGCACCTCATCGCACTGTTTTGTGCACATTACTTGCGTTTTGCATGCACTTTGTATCGCTATCTTGCGCACCTCATCGCACTGTTTTGTTCACATTACTTGCATTTTGCGTGCATTTTATCGCGCTATTTTGCGCGTCGCGCTATTTTGCGCTGTGACCATTACTTGCATTTTCCATGTATTTTATCGTGCTATCTTGCGCACCTCATCGCACTGTTTTGTGCACACTACTTGCGTTTTGCATGCATTTTGTTGCGCTATCTTGCGCTCCTCATCGCACTGTTTTGTTCACATTACTTGCATTTTGCATGCATTTTATGGTGCTGTTTTGCGAATCGCGCTATTTTGCGCTGTGAGCATTACTTGCATTTTTCATGCATTTTATCGCGCAATCTTGCGCACCTCATCGCACAGTTTTGTGCACACTACTTACGTTTTGTATGCATTTTGTCGCGCTATCTTGCGCACCTCATCGCACTTTTTTGTTCATATTACTTGCATTTTGCATGCATTTTATCGCGCTGTTTTGCGAATCGCGCTATTTTGCGTTGTGACCATTACTTGCATTTTCCATGCATTTTATCGCGCTATCTTGCGCACCTCATCGCACGATTTTGTGCACATTACTTGCGTTTTGCATTCATTTTCTCGCGCTATCTTGCGCACCTCATCGTACTGTTTTGTTCACATTACTTGCAATTTGCATGAATTTTATAGCGATATTTTGCGCGTCGCGCTATTTTACGCTGTGACCATTACTTGCATTTTCCTTGCATTTTATCGCGCTATCTTGCGCACCTCATCGCATTGTTTTGCTCACATTACTTGCATTTTGCATGCATTGTATCGCACTATTTTGCGCATCGCGCTATTTTGCGCTGTGACCATTACTTGCATTTTCCATGCATTTTATCGCGCTATCTTGCGCACCTCATCGCACTATTTTGTGCACATTACTTGCGTTTTGCAAGCATTTTGTCGCGCTATCTTGCCCACCTCATCGCACTGTTTTGTGCACATTACTTGCGTTTCGTAAGCATTTTGTCGCGCTATCTTGCGCCCCTCATCGCACTGTTTTGTGCACATTACTTGCGTTTTGCATGCACTTTGTAGCGCTATCTTGCGCACCTCATCGCACTGTTTTGTTCACATTACTTGCATTTTGCGTGCATTTTATGGTGCTATTTTGCGCGTCGCGCTATTTTGCGCTGTGACCATTACTTGCATTTTCCATGTATTTTATCGTGCTATCTTGCGCACCTCATCGCACTGTTTTGTGCACACTACTTGCGTTTTGCATGCATTTTGTTGCGCTATCTTGCGCTCCTCATCGCACTGTTTTGTTCACATTACTTGCATTTTGCATGCATTTTATGGCGCTGTTTTGCGAATCGCGTTATTTTGCGCTGTGACCATTACTTGCTTTTTTCATGCATTTTATCGTGCAATCTTGCGCACCTCATCGCACAGTTTTGTGCACACTACTTACGTTTTGCATGCATTTTGTCGCGCTATGTTGCGCACCTCATCGCACTGTTTTGTTCACATTACTTGCATTTTGCATGTATTTTATCGCGCTATTTTGCGCTCTGACCGTTACTTGCATTTTCCATGCATTTTATCGCGCTATCTTGCGCACCTATCGCCCTGTTTTGTGCACACTACTTGCGTTTTGCATGTATTTTGTCGCGCTATCCTGCGCACCTCATCGCACTATTTTGTTCACATTACTTGTATTTTGCATGCATGTTATCGCGCCATTTTGCGCATCGCGCTATTTTGCACTGTGACCATTACTTGCATTTTGCATGCATTTTATCGCACTATCTTGCGCACCTCATCGCACTGTTTTGTGCACATTACTTGCGTTTTGCATGCATTTTGTCGCGCTATCTTGCGCACCTCATCGTACTGTTTTGTTCACATTACCTGCATTTTGCATGCATTTTATCGCACTATTTTGCGCATTGAGCTATTTTGCGCTGTGACCATTACTTGCATTTTCCATGAATTTTATCGCGCTATCTTGCGCACCTCATCGTACTATTTTGTGCACATTACTTGCCTTTCGCATGCATTTTGTCGCGCTACCTTGCGCACCTCATCTCACTGTTTTGTTCACGTTACTTGCATTTTGCATGCATTTTATACCGCTATTTTGCGCGTCGCGCTATTTTTCGCTGTGACCATTACTTGCATTTTCCATGCATTTTATCGCGCTATCTTGCGTACCTCATCGCATTGTTTTGTTCACATTACTTGCATTTTGCATACATTTTATCGCACTATTTTGCGCATCGCGCTATTTTGCGCTGTGACCATTACTTGCATTATCCATGCATTTTATCGCGCTATCTTGCGCACCTCATCGCACTATTTTGTGCACATTACTTGCGTTTTGCAAGCATTTTGTCGCGCTATCTTGCGCACCTCATCGCACTGTTTTGTGCACATTGCTTGCGTTTTGCATGCACTTTGTGGCGCTATCTTGCGCACCTCATCGCACTGTTTGGATCACATTACTTGCGTTTTGCATGCATTTTATCGCGCTATTTTGCATTGTGACCATTACTTGCATTTTCCATGCATTTTATCGCGCTATCGTGCGCACCTCATCACACTGTTTTGTGCACATTACTTGCGTCTTGCATGCACTTTGTAGCGCTATCTTGCGCACCTCATCGCACTGTTTTGTTCACATTACTTGCATTTTGCATGCATTTTATCGCGCTATTTTGCGCGTCGCGCTATTTTGCGCTGTGACCATTACTTGCATTTTCCATGCATTTTATCGTGCTATCTTGCGCACCTCATCGCACTGTTTTGTGCACACTACTTGCGTTTTGCATGCATTTTGTCGCGCTATCTTGCGCACCTCATCGCACAATTTTGTTCACATTACTTGCATTTTGCATGCATTTTATCGCGCTATTTTGCGCAGCGCTCTATTTGGCGCTATAACCATTACTTGCATTTTCCATGCATTTTATCGCGCTATCTTGCGCACCTCATCGTACTATTTTGTGCACATTACTTGCCTTTTGCATGCATTTTGTCGCGCTATCTTGCGCACCTCATCTCACTGTTTTGTTCACGTTACTTGCATTTTGCATGCATTTTATACCGCTATTTTGCGCGTCGCGCTATTTTTCGCTGTGACCATTACTTGCATTTTCCATGCATTTTATCGCGCTATCTTGCGTACCTCATCGCATTGTTTTGTTCACATTACTTGCATTTTGCATGCATTTTATCGCACTATTTTGCGCATCGCGCTATTTTGCGCTGTGACCATTACTTGCAATTTCCATGCATTTTATCGCGCTATCTTGCGCACCTCATCGCACTATTTTGTGCACATTACTTGCGTTTTGCAAGCATTTTGTCGCGGTATCTTGCGCACCTCATCGCACTGTTTTGTACACATTACTTGCGTTTTGCATGCACTTTTTAGCGCTATCTTGCGCACCTCATCGAACTGTTTGGTTCACATTACTTGCGTTTTGCATGCATTTTATCGCGCTATTTTGCATTGTGACCATTACTTACATTTTCCATGCATTTTATCGCGCTATCTTGCGCACCTCATCGCACTGTTTTGTGCACATTACTTGCGTTTTGCATGCACTTTGTATCGCTATCTTGCGCACCTCATCGCACTGTTTTGTTCACATTACTTGCATTTTGCGTGCATTTTATCGCGCTATTTTGCGCGTCGCGCTATTTTGCGCTGTGACCATTACTTGCATTTTCCATGTATTTTATCGTGCTATCTTGCGCACCTCATCGCACTGTTTTGTGCACACTACTTGCGTTTTGCATGCATTTTGTTGCGCTATCTTGCGCTCCTCATCGCACTGTTTTGTTCACATTACTTGCATTTTGCATGCATTTTATGGCGCTGTTTTGCGAATCGCGTTATTTTGCGCTGTGACCATTACTTGCTTTTTTCATGCATTTTATCGTGCAATCTTACGCACCTCATCGCACAGTTTTGTGCACACTACTTACGTTTTGCATGCATTTTGTCGCGCTATGTTGCGCACCTCATCGCACTGTTTTGTTCACATTACTTGCATTTTGCATGTATTTTATCGCGCTATTTTGCGCTCTGACCATTACTTGCATTTTCCATGCATTTTATCGCGCTATCTTGCGCACCTATCGCCCTGTTTTGTGCACACTACTTGCGTTTTGCATGTATTTTGTCGCGCTATCCTGCGCACCTCATCGCACTATTTTGTTCACATTACTTGTATTTTGCATGCATGTTATCGCGCCATTTTGCGCATCGCGCTATTTTGCACTGTGACCATTACTTGCATTTTGCATGCATTTTATCGCACTATCTTGCGCACCTCATCGCACTGTTTTGTGCACATTACTTGCGTTTTGCATGCATTTTGTCGCGCTATCTTGCGCACCTCATCGCACTGTTTTGTTCACATTACCTGCATTTTGCATGCATTTTATCGCACTATTTTGCGCATTGAGCTATTTTGCGCTGTGACCATTACTTGCATTTTCCATGAATTTTATCGCGCTATCTTGCGCACCTCATCGTACTATTTTGTGCACATTACTTGCCTTTCGCATGCATTTTGTCGCGCTATCTTGCGCACCTCATCTCACTGTTTTGTTCACGTTACTTGCATTTTGCATGCATTTTATACCGCTATTTTGCGCGTCGCGCTATTTTTCGCTGTGACCATTACTTGCATTTTCCATGCATTTTATCGCGCTATCTTGCGTACCTCATCGCATTGTTTTGTTCACATTACTTGCATTTTGCATACATTTTATCGCACTATTTTGCGCATCGCGCTATTTTGCGCTGTGACCATTACTTGCATTATCCATGCATTTTATCGCGCTATCTTGCGCACCTCATCGCACTATTTTGTGCACATTACTTGCGTTTTGCAAGCATTTTGTCGCGCTATCTTGCGCACCTCATCGCACTGTTTTGTGCACATTGCTTGCGTTTTGCATGCACTTTGTGGCGCTATCTTGCGCACCTCATCGCACTGTTTGGATCACATTACTTGCGTTTTGCATGCATTTTATCGCGCTATTTTGCATTGTGACCATTACTTGCATTTTCCATGCATTTTATCGTGCTATCTTGCGCACCTCATCACACTGTTTTGTGCACATTACTTGCGTCTTGCATGCACTTTGTAGCGCTATCTTGCGCACCTCATCGCACTGTTTTGTTCACATTACTTGCATTTTGCATGCATTTTATCGCGCTATTTTGCGCGTCGCGCTATTTTGCGCTGTGACCATTACTTGCATTTTCCATGCATTTTATCGTGCTATCTTGCGCACCTCATCGCACTGTTTTGTGCACACTACTTGCGTTTTGCATGCATTTTGTCGCGCTATCTTGCGCACCTCATCGCACTGTTTTGTTCACATTACTTGCATTTTGCATGCATTTTATGGCGCTGTTTTGCGAATCGCGTTATTTTGCGCTGTGACCATTACTTGCTTTTTTCATGCATTTTATCGCGCAATCTTGCGCACCTCATCGCACAGTTTTGTGCACACTACTTACGTTTTGCATGCATTTTGTCGCCCTATCTTGCGCACCTCATCGCACTGTTTTGTTCACATTACTTGCATTTTGCATGTATTTTATCGCGCTATTTTGCGCTCTGACCATTACATGCATTGTCCATGCATTTTATCGCGCTATCTTGCGCACCTCATCGCACTGTTTTGTGCACACTGCTTGCGTTTTGCATGTATTTTGTCGCGCTATCTTGCGCACCTCATCGTACTGTTTTGTTCACATTACTTGCATTTTGCATGCATTTTATCGCACTATTTTGCGTATCGCGCTATTTTGCGCTGTGACCATTACTTGCATTTTCCATGCATTTTATCGCGCTATCTTGCGCACCTCATCGCACTATTTTGTGCACATTACTTGCGTTTTGCAAGCATTTTGTCGCGCTATCTTGCCCACCTCATCGCACTGTTTTGTGCACATTACTTGCGTTTCGTAAGCATTTTGTCGCGCTATCTTGCGCACCTCATCGCACTGTTTTGTGCACATTACTTGCGTTTTGCATGCACTTTGTAACGCTATCTTGCGCACCTCATCGCACTGTTTTGTTCACATTACTTGCATTTTGCATGCATTTTATCGCGCTATTTTGCATTGTGACCATTACTTGCATTTTCCATGCATTTTATCGTGCTATCTTGTGCACCTCATCGCACTGTTTTGTGCACATTACTTGCGTTTTGCATGCACTTTGTAGCGTTATCTTGCACACCTCATCGCACTGTTTTGTTCACATTACTTGCATTTTGCATGCATTTTATCGCGCTATTTTGCGCGTCGCGCTATTTTGCGCTGTGACCATTACTTGCATTTTCCATGCATTTTATCGCGCTATCTTGCGCACCTCATCGCACTGTTTTGTGCACACTACTTGCGTTTTGCATGCATTTTGTCGCGCTATCTTGCGCACCTCATCGCACTGTTTTGTTCACATTATTTGCATTTTGCATGCATTTTATCGCGCTGTTTTGCGAATCGCGCTATTTTGCGCTGTGATCATTACTTGCATTTTTCATGCATTTTATCGCGCTATCTTGCGCACCTCATCGCACAGTTTTGTGCACACTACTTACGTTTTGCATGCATTTTGTCGCGCTATTTTGCGCACCTCATCGCACTGTTTTGTTCACAGTACTTGTGAGAACCCGAATATAAAAATCAAGTAAATAATTAAATAATAATAATATTATAATCTCGAATATTTTGGTGTTGAATCCTAAAGTGCAAATTAAATACTTGAAGGCCATGTTTGTTTGGGTGGACATGAGCTTGGGATTGGACTAATAGTCCAATAAAATTATTAATCTGATATTTGGTTAAACAATTGAAGTACGGACTAATTATTTTAAACTTGACTATTAGTGAAGATAGGATACGTAATCCAACGGATTCGTAATCCTAGGACTATTAGTCATGGGATTGCTAATCCAGTCCGCCCAAACAAACATGGTTGAAGGTCTTTTAAAACCTAAAATAAATTTGTGGTGAAAGCATTTAATTTAGAGGCAAGATTTATTATAAAAAATATATAGAGAGAGAGATAGGAGGGTGTGACTTGAACTCTAGACCACAAGGTTAATATATAAGACTCTTACCATTTGAGTTGTATGTAACTTATATATGTATTTTGTATATTTATCTATCTATTTGACCTAAGTGTGCCCACAACTAGTATAAAATAAAATAAACACAAACCCTAACTCTTGTTATAATTGTTTTCCACAACACTAGCAACCCTAGCAGCCGTGGGTTTGTGAAGAAAAGAGAGGGGTTTTTCAATCATCAAGATTATTGTTGTAGCCAAGAAGGAGAGCTTTGGGTGTGTTGTGCTATGTGGCCTCCTAGGTTTTCTTCTCTTCTTTCTTTGTTCTTTATCCTAATAATATTGTTATTTAATTCATTCATGGAGGTTGTAGGTTTATATATTTTGTATATATATATATATATATATATGTTGTTAAGAAATTTGAGGAGTTAAATTCATGTATAAAGAATGGGTATTATTCTTAGTTAAAAAAAAATATTCTGCGCATAATCACGAACTTTAAAAATCAAGAAACCATATCAAACGGATGAATTTTAATCTGAAATTTTTACAGTAGATCAATTACATATTGAATTGCATATCTGATTTTTTTCATAATTTTTGGGAGTCGAAATCCATATAAATTGAGGTATTCAAATCTGTCCAGGAAACCAGTCCGAAACAGTAAATTCGGGAGTGTTTTCTCTTTGGGTATAAATCCAAAAATTATCAAATTACCGTAATTAAAACCGGTTACGAGTCTAGTTTCGTACCTTTTTGGCCTTGCATTGATTGCTCGTGTATATTAAGAGAACCGTCAATTTCTTTAAAGTGCTGCAGAAAACAACCTGTTTGGATATAATAAATTGTAGAAAATTATTTTGATAAGAAAATCAAGTGAAACCAATTGGGTTTGAAACTTAGGATATATTAGATCATATCTGGAGGTTATTGGAATTTTTCAAATAGCGTGGAGTGGATTTTGTAATTTTCAAAGTTAGCGAATAGATTGGGAAAACTTGTTTAAAACACTGTTTCATCTTAAAGTTATTTTTAGTTAAGTTTCGATCGGAATCTATGTCTTGGGTGATTTTAGACCTTGAAGAATATGAACTTAGGTAATATTTAAGAGTAACGGTGAGTTGGGTTGAGCCGTGTTAGTGCGTTTTAGTTTGAGATTACTTAGTTCCTATTTTTTTTTAGTATTTTTAAATTAGTTGTGACGCGTAGTTTTTATACTTGGTTCAGGCCACTAGTTGGACTTTTACACTGTATTCGAGGATTATATTATTGCGTTTCAGGTGAGTAGTTTCATGCTACATATTTTTATAAATGTTCCCCTACCCTGAACTGTTGGAAAAATTAAATTGTTGTTTCATGATTAAACTGTTTTGATAAATTATTATATTATGAATTGAATCAAATTATTTCTGAAACATGTGTGAACTTGGCATACTGTAAACTATTTGTTTTGGTCTCATGTTTATAATGATGAACTACCATGTTTTGCGAAACTGATGTGTATTGATTATTGGGACCATGTGTGTATTTAGTCCAGGGAAATTATTCCACTGTGTGTGGTGACTCTGGCCACTAGGGAACAGATCCGGGTTGGGCCGTGATGACTCTAGTGCTCAACGATTGTAAGGAACAGACCTTTAAAAACAACTAGGTGACCTTCAATCGGATCGTCTTTGAGAAAAGGCCCAGGTGCCACCCTGAGGATGACTCTTAGTTCGGTATTGGATCCAACGGGGCTTATAGCCTGAGAAATGTGTGGCAGATTATTTATTTTTATTGGTACCCAGAAAATTATTGGTGTTCATGTTATAATCTGTTTTAAGTGAAAAATGTCGTTTATCATGTTCTTGCGAGACATGAGTATTTTAAGTGTTGAATTGTGGAACCTTCTTTTTTAAACAGATTGTATTTACCAAACTGTATGCCAATCTAGTTTCTGCGATATATATCTTATTTTGGAATTGAACCCTATTTTCAAAATTGTATTTACTATCCATGTTGCTACTGACTGAGCTATCAGCTGACTTAGTTGTTTACCATTTCCAGGTGTTAGAAGGACTTAGAGTGGACTCATGGCATAGCGGGGACTCAATTGCATGGACCTCTAGGGCGTTCCTTTAGTTTAGAGTGTTATGTCATGTTTGTGCATATTTATATTTATTCTTATCAAAGTTCATTTAGGATTATTTTTGATATGTGGGTTGTTTATATCCCATAAGTTTGGATGGCTTTTGATTACGATTGATTTTCCCGTTTATAATTGTGGCATGTCCGGATTGAGTTTTGGTTATTTATTATTGGACTATTGTTCAGTTGTTCCATGTGATTGGATTCGTGTTTAGGCTTACGTGTGCCTTGGGCTAAGTCCCTGTGGGCCACGGCCGGTCATGCCCGGATTTGGGGTGTGACAGTACTTGCATTTTGCATGCATTTTATCGCGCTATTTTGTGCATCGCGCTATTTTGCACTGTGACCATTACTTGCATTTTCCATGCATTTTATCGCGCTATCTTGTGCACCTCATCGCACGGTTTTGCGCACATTACTTGCGTTTTGCATGCATTTTGTCGCGCTATCTTGCGCACCTCATCGCACTGTTTTGTTCACATTACTTGCATTTTGCATTCATTTTATCGCACTATTTTGCGCATCGCGCTATTTTGCACTGTGACCATTATTTGCATTTTCCATGCATTTTAACGCGCTATCTTGCGCACCTCATCGCACTATTTTGTGCACATTACTTGCGTTTTGCATGCATTTTGTCGCGCTATCTTGCGCACCTCATCGCACTGTTTTGTTCACATTACTTGCATTTTGCATGCATTTTATAGCCCTATTTTGCGCGTCGCGCTATTTTGCGGTGTGACCATTACTTGCATTTTCCATGCATTTTATCGCGCTATTTTGCGCACCTCATCGCACTGTTTTGTTCACATTACTTGCATTTTGCATGCATTTTATCGCACTATTTTGCGCATCGCACTATTTTGCGCTGTGACCACTACTTGCATTTTCCATTCATTTTATCGCGCTATCTTGCGCACCTCAACGCACTATTTTGTGCACATTACTTGCGTTTTGCAAGCATTTTGTCGCGCTATCTTGCGCACCTCATCGCACTGTTTTGTGCACATTACTTGCGTTTTGCAAACATTTTGTCGCGCTATCTTGCGCACCTCATCGCACTGTTTTGTGCACATTACTTGCGTTTTGCATGCACTTTGTAGCGCTATCCTGCACACCTCATCGCACTGTTTTGTTCACATTACTTGCATTTTGCATGCATTTTATCGCACTATTTTGCGCATTGCGCTATTTTGCGCTGTGACCACTACTTGCATTTTCCAAGCATTTTATCGCGCTATCTTGCGCACCTCAACGCACTATTTTGTGCACATTACTTGCGTTTTCCAAGCATTTTGTCGCGCTATCATGCGCACCTCATCGCACTGTTTTGTGCACATTACTTACGTTTTGCAAGCATTTTGTCGCGCTATCTTGCACACCTCATCGCACTGTTTTGTGCACATTACTTGCGTTTTGCATGCACTTTGTAGCGCTATCCTGCGCACCTCATCGCACTGTTTTGTTCACATTACTTGCATTTTGCATGCATTTTATCGCGCTATTTTGCACATCGCGCTATTTTGCATTGTGACCATTACTTGCATTTTCCATGGATTTTATCGCGCTATCTTGGGCACCTCATCGCATTGTTTTGTGCACATTACTTGCGTTTTGCATGCACTTTGTAGCGCTATCTTGCGCACTTCATCGCACTGTTTTGTTCACATTACTTGCATTTTGGATGCATTTTATCTCCCTATTTTGCGCTGTGACCATTAAATGCATTTTCCATGCATTTTATCGCGCTATCTTGCGCACCTCATCGCACTGTTTTGTTCACATTACTTGCGTTTTGCATGCATTTTGCCGCGCTATCTTGCACACCTCATCGCACTGTTTTGTTCACATTACTTGCATTTTGCATGCATTTTCTCTCCGTATTTTGCGCATCGCGCTATTTTGCGCTGTGACCATTACTTGGATTTTCCATGCATTTTATCGCGCTATCTTGCGCACCTCATCGCACTGTTTTGTGCACACTACTTGCGTTTTGCATGCATTTTGCCGCGCTATCTTGCGCACCTCATCGCACAATTTTGTTCACATTACTTGCATTTTGCATGCATTTTATCGCGCTATTTTGCGCATCGCTCTATTTGGCGCTATGACCATTACTTGCATTTTCCATGCATTTTATCGCGCTATCTTGCGCACCTCATCGCACTGTTTTGTGCACACTACTTGCGTTTTGCATGTATTTTATCGCGCTATCTTGTGCACCTCATCGCACTGTTTTGTTTACATGCATTTTGCATGCATTTTATCGCGCTATTTTGCGCTGTGACCATTACTTGCATTTTCCATGCATTTTATCGCGCTATCTTGCGCACCTCATCGCACTGTTTTGTGCACATTACTTGCGTTTTGCATGCATTTTGTCGCGCTATCTTGCACACCTCATCGCACTATTTTGTTCACATTACTTGCATTTTGCATGCATTTTATCGCGTTATTTTGCGCATCGCGCTATTTTGCACTGTGACCATTACTTGCATTTTTCATGCATTTTATCGCGGTATCTTGCGCACCTCATCGCACTGTTTTGCGCACATTACTTGCGTTTTGCATGCATTTTGTCGCGCTATCTTGCGCACCTCATCGCACTGTTTTGTTCACATTACTTGCATTTTGCATGCATTTTATCGCGCTATTTTACGCATCGCGCTATTTTGCGCATCGCGCTATTTTGCTCTGTGACCATTACTTGCATTTTCCATGCATTTTATCGCGCTATCTTGCGCACCTCTTCGCCCTGTTTGGTGCACATTACTTGCGTTTTGCATGCACTTTGTAGCGCTATCTTGCGCACCTCATCGCACTGTTTTGTTCACATTACTTGCATTTTGCATGCATTTTATCGCGCTATTTTGCGCGTCGCGCTATTTTGCGCTGTGACCATTACTTGCATTTTCCATGCATTTTATCGAGCTATCTTGCGCACCACATCGCACTGTTTTGTTCACATTACTTGCATTTTGCATGCATTTTATCGCGCTATTTTGCGCGTCGCGCTATTTTGCGCTGTGACTATTACTTGCATTTTCCAGGCATTTTATCGCGCTATCTTGCGCACCACATCGCACTGTTTTGTTCACATTACTTGCATTTTGCATGCATTTTATCGCGCTATTTTGCGCGTCGCGCTATTTGTGCTGTGACCGTTACTTGCATTTTCCATGCATTTTATCGCGCTATCTTGCGCACCTCATCATACTGTTTTGTGCACACCACTTGCGTTTTGCATGCATTTTGTCGCGCTATCTTGCGCACCTCATCGCACTGTTTTGTTCACATTACTTGCATTTTGCATGCATTTTATCGCGCTGTTTTGCGAATCGCGCTATTTTGCGGTGTGACCATTACTTGCATTTTTCATGCATTTTATCGCGCTATCCTGCGCACCTCATCGCACAGTTTTGTGCACACTACTTACGTTTTGCATGCATTTTGTCGCGCTATCTTGAGCACCTCATCGCACTGTTTTGTTCACATTACTTGCATTTTGCATGCATTTTATCGCGCTATTTTGCGCATCGCGCTATTTTGCACTGTGACCATTACTTGCATTTTCCATACATTTTATCGCGCTATCTTGCGCACCTCATCGCACTGTTTTGTGCACATTACTTGCGTTTTGCATGCATTTTGTCTCGCTATCTTGCGCAGCTCATCACACTGTTTCGTTCACATTACTTGCATTTTGCATACATTTTATCGCGCTATTTTGCGCATCGCGCTATTTTGCATTGTGACCATTACTTGCATTTTCCATGCATTTTATCGCGCTATCTTGGGCACCTCATCGCATTGTTTTGTGCACATTACTTGCGTTTTGCATGCACTTTGTAGCGCTATCTTGCGCACTTCATCGCACTGTTTTGTTCACATTACTTGCGTTTTGCATGCATTTTGCCGCGCTATCTTGCACACCTCATCGCACTGTTTTGTTCACATTACTTGCATTTTGCATGCATTTTATCTCCGTATTTTGCGCATCGCGCTATTTTGCGCTGTGACCATTACTTGGGTTTTCCATGCATTTTATCGCGCTGTCTTGCGCACCTCATCGCACTGTTTTGTGCACACTACTTGCGTTTTGCATGCATTTTGTCGCGCTATCTTGCGCACCTCATCGCACAATTTTGTTCACATTACTTACATTTTGCATGCATTTTATCGCGCTATTTTGCGCATCGCTCTATTTGGCGCTATGACCATTACTTGCATTTTCCATGCATTTTATCGCGCTATCTTGCGCACCTCATCGCACTGTTTTGTGCACACTACTTGCGTTTTGAATGCATTTTATCGCGCTATCTTGTGCACCTCATCGCACTGTTTTGTTCACATGCATTTTGCATGCATTTTATCGCGCTATTTTGCGCATCGCGCTATTTTGCGCTGTGACCATTACTTGCATTTTCCATGCATTTTATCGCGCTATCTTGCGCACCTCATCGCACCGTTTTGTGCACATTACTTGCGTTTTGCATGCATTTTGTCGCGCTATCTTGCACACCTCTTCGCACTGTTTTGTTCACATTACTTGCATTTTGCATGCATTTTATCGCGCTATTTTGCGCATCGCGCTATTTTGCAATGTGACCATCACTTGCATTTTTCATGCATTTTATCACGGTATCTTGCGCACCTCTTCGCCCTGTTTGGTGCACATTACTTGCGTTTTGCATGCACTTTGTAGCGCTATCTTGCGCACCTCATCGCACTGTTTTGTTCACATTACTTGCATTTTGCTTGCATTTTATCGCGCTATTTTGCGCGTCGCGCTATTTTGCGCTGTGACCATTACTTGCATTTTCCATGCATTTTATCGAGCTATCTTGCGCACCACATCGCACTGTTTTGTTCACATTACTTGCATTTTGCATGCATTTTATCGCGCTATTTTGCGTGTCACGCTATTTGTGCTGTGACCATTACTTGCATTTTCCATGCATTTTATCGCGCTATCTTGCGCACCTCATCATACTGTTTTGTGCACACCACTTGCGTTTTGCATGCATTTTGTCGCGCTATCTTGCGCTCCTCATCGCACTGTTTTGTTCACATTACTTGCATTTTGCATGCATTTTATCGCGCTGTTTTGCGAATCGCGCTATTTTGTGCTGTGACCATTACTTGCATTTTTCATGCATTTTATCGCGCTATCTTGCGCACCTCATCGCACAGTTTTGTGCACACTACTTACGTTTTGCATGCATTTTGTCGCGCTATCTTGCGCACCTCATCGCACTGTTTTGTTCACATTACTTGCATTTTGCATGCATTTTATCGCGCTATTTTGCGCATCGCGCTATTTTGCACTGTGACCATTACTTGCATTTTCCATGCATTTTATCGCGCTATCTTGCGCACCTCATCGCACTGTTTTGTGCACATTACTTGCGTTTTGCATGCATTTTGTCTCGCTATCTTGCGCAGCTCATCACACTATTTTGTGCACATTACTTGCATTTTGCATGCATTTTATCGCGCTATTTTGCGCATCGCGCTATTTTGCATTGTGACCATTACTTGCATTTTCAGTGCATTTTATCGCGCTATCTTGGGCACCTCATCGCATTGTTTTGTGCACATTACTTGCGTTTTGCATGCACTTTGTAGCGCTATCTTGCGCACTTCATCGCACTATTTTGTTCACATTACTTGCATTTTGGATGCATTTTATCTCCCTATTTTGCGCTGTGACCATTACTTGCATTTTCCATGGATTTTATCGCGCTATCTTGCGCACCTCATCGCACTGTTTTGTTCACATTACTTGCGTTTTGAATGCTTTTTGCCGCGCTATCTTGCACACCTCATCGCACTGTTTTGTTCACATTACTTGCATTTTGTATGCATTTTATCTCCGTATTTTGCGCATCGCGCTATTTTGCGCTGTGACCATTACTTGGATTTTCCATGCATTTTATCGCGCTATCTTGCGCACCTCGTCGCACTGTTTTGTGCACACAACTTGCGTTTTGCATGCATTTTGTCGCGCTATCTTGCGCACCTCATCGCACAATTTTGTTCACATTACTTGCATTTTGCATGCATTTTATCGCGCTATTTTGCGCATCGCTCTATTTGGCGCTATGACCATCACTTGCATTTTCCATGCATTTTATCGCGCTATCTTGCGCACCTCATCGCACTGTTTTGTGCACACTACATGCGTTTTGCATGCATTTTATCGCGCTATCTTCTGCACCTCATCGCACTGTTTTGTTCACATGCATTATGCATGAATTTTATCGCGCTATTTTGCGCATCGCACTATTTTGCGCTGTGACCACTACTTGCATTTTCCATGCATTTTATCGCGCTATCTTGCGCACCTCATCGCACTGTTTTGTGCACATTACTTGTGTTTTGCATGCATTTTGTCGCGCTATCTTGCACACCTCATCGCACTGTTTTGTTCACATTACTTGCATTTTGCATGCATTTTATCGCGCTATTTTGCACTGTGACCATCACATGCATTTTTCATGCATTTTATCGCGGTATCTTGCGCACCTCATCGCACTGTTTTGCGCACATTACTTGCGTTTTGCATGCATTTTGTCGCGCTATCTTGCGCACCTCATCGCACTGTTTTGTTCACATTACTTGCATTTTACATGCATTTTATCGCGCTATTTTGCGCATCATGCTATTTTGCTCTATGACCATTACTTGCATTTTCCATGCATTTTATCGCGCTATCTTGCGCACCTCTTCGCCCTGTTTGGTGCACATTACTTGCGTTTTGCATGCACTTTGTAGCGCTATCTTGCGCACCTCATCGCACTGTTTTGTTCACATTACTTGCATTTTGCATGCATTTTATCGCGCTATTTTGCGCGTCGCGCTATTTTGCGCTGTGACCATTACTTGCATTTTCCATGCATTTTATCGCGCTATCTTGCGCACCACATCGCACTGTTTTCATCACATTACATGCATTTTGCATGCATTTTATCGCGCTATTTTGCGCGTCGCGCTATTTGTGCTGTGACCATTACTTGCATTTTCCAAGCATTTTATCGCGCTATCTTGCGCACCTCATCATACTGTTTTGTGCACACCACTTGCGTTTTGCGTGCATTTTGTCGCACTATCTTGCGCACCTCATCGCACTGTTTTGTTCACATTACTTGCATTTTGCATGCATTTTATCGCGCTGTTTTGCGAATCGCGCTATTTTGCGCTGTGACCATTACTTGCATTTTTCATGCATTTTATCGCACTATCTTGCGCACCTCATCGCACAGTTTTGTGCACACTACTTACGTTTTGCATGCATTTTGTCGCGCTATCTTGCGCACCTCATCGCACTGTTTTGTTCACATTACTTGCATTTTGCATGCATTTTATCGCGCTATTTTGCGCATCGCGCTATTTTGCGCATCGCGCTATTTTGCACTGTGACCATTACTTGCATTTTCCATGCATTTTATCGTGCTATCTTGCGCACCTCATCGCACTGTTTTGTGCACATTACTTGCGTTTTGCATGCATTTTGTCTCGCTATCTTGCGCAGCTCATCACACTGTTTTGTTCACATTACTTGCATTTTGCATGCATTTTATCGCGCTATTTTGCGCATCGCGCTATTTTGCATTGTGACCATTACTTGCATTTTCCATGCATTTTATCGCGCTATCTTGGGCACCTCATCGCATTGTTTTGTGCACATTACTTGCGTTTTGCATGCACTTTGTAGCGCTATCTTGCGCACTTCATCGCACTGTTTTGTTCACATTACTTGCATTTTGGATGCATTTTATCCCCCTATTTTGCGCTGTGACCATTACTTGCATTTTCCATGCATTTTATCGCGCTATCTTGGGCACCTCATCGCATTGTTTTGTGCACATTACTTGCGTTTTGCATGTACTTTGTAGCGCTATCTTGCGCACTTCATCGCACTATTTTGTTCACATTACTTGCATTTTGGATGCATTTTATCTCCCTATTTTGCGCTGAGACCATTACTTGCATTTTCCATGCATTTTATCGCGCTATCTTGCGCACCTCATCGCACTGTTTTGTTCACATTACTTGCGTTTTGCATGCATTTTGCCGCGCTATCTTGCACACCTCATCGCACTGTTTTGTTCACAATACTTGCATTTTGTATGCATTTTATCTCCGTATTTTGCGCATCGCGCTATTTTGCGCTGTGACCATTACTTGGATTTTCCATGCATTTTATCGCGCTATCTTGCGCACCTCGTCGCACTGTTTTGTGCACACAACTTGCGTTTTGCATGCATTTTGTCGCGCTATCTTGCGCACCTCATCGCACAATTTTGTTCACATTACTTGCATTTTGCATGCATTTTATCGCGCTATTTTGCGCATCGCTCTATTTGGCGCTATGACCATTACTTGCATTTTCCATGCATTTTATCGCGCTATCTTGTGCACCTCATCGCACTGTTTTGTGCACACTACTTGCGTTTTGCATGCATTTTATCGCGCTATCTTGTGCGCCTCATCGCACTGTTTTGTTCACATGCATTTTGCATGCATTTTATCGCGCTATTTTGCGCATCGCACTATTTTGCGCTGTGACCACTACTTGCATTTTCCATGCATTTTATCGCGCTATCTTGCGCACCTCATCGCACTGTTTTGTGCACATTACTTGCGTTTTGCATGCATTTTGTCGCGCTATCTTGCACACCTCATCGCACTGTTTTGTTCACATTACTTGCATTTTGCATACATTTTATCGCGCTATTTTGCGCATCGCGCTATTTTGCACTGTGACAATCACTTGCATTTTTCATGCATTTTATCGCGGTATCTTGCGCACCTCATCGCACTGTTTTGCGCACATTACTTGCGTTTTGCATGCATTTTGTCGCGCTATCTTGCGCACCTCATCGCACTGTTTTGTTCACATTACTTGCATTTTACATGCATTTTATCGCGCTATTTTGCGCATCGCGCTATTTTGCTCTGTGACCTTTACTTGCATTTTCCATGCATTTTATCGCGCTATCTTGCGCACCTCTTCGCCCTGTTTGGTGCACATTACTTGCGTTTTGCATGCACTTTGTAGCGCTATCTTGCGCACCTCATCGCACTGTTTTGTTCACATTACTTGCATTTTGCATGCATTTTATCGCGCTATTTTGCGCGTCGCGCTATTTTGCGCTGTGACCATTACTTGCATTTTCCATGCATTTTATCGCGCTATCTTGCGCACCACATCGCACTGTTTTGTTCACATTACTTGCATTTTGCATGCATTTTATCGCGCTATTTTGCGCGTCGCGCTATTTGTGCTGTGACCATTACTTGCATTTTCCATGCATTTTATCGCGCTATCTTGCGCACCTCATCATACTGTTTTGTGCACACCACTTGCGTTTTGCATGCATTTTGTCGCGCTATCTTGCGCACCTCATCGCACTGTTTTGTTCACATTACTTGCATTTTGCATGCATTTTATAGCGCTGTTTTGCGAATCGCGCTATTTTGCGCTGTGACCATTACTTGCATTTTTCATGCATTTTATCGCGCTATCTTGCGCACCTCATCGCACAGTTTTGTGCACACTACTTACGTTTTGCATGCATTTTGTCGCGCTATCTTGCGCACCTCATCGCACTGTTTCGTTCACATTTGTGAGAACCCGAATATAAAAAATAAGTAAATAACTAAATAATAATTTTACAAATCTCAAATATTTTATTATGAATCTTTAAGTGCAAATTAAATATTATTGGAGGATCTTTTAATTAATTTTAAAACCTAAAATAAATTTATGGTGAAAGTCTTCAATTTAAAGGCAAGATTTATTATTTAAAAATAAATAAATAAATAAATAAATAAAATAAAATTAAGTGTCAAATTAGTAAGCATATTTTGATCTAATAGTAGTTGTATTTTATTTAAATTAATGGAGAGATAAAATAAAATAAAATAAAACAAAGGACATTTTTGTCTAGAGTCATTTATGTTATGTATAACAAAGAAAAGAAAAGAAAAACCCTAGGTTCCTAATACATTCTATAGCAGCAGCCACACAGCCACGGGGAGGAAGAAGTTTGAGAGAAAAGAAGAAGAAAAAAGGGGATTGCAAACAAGGAGTAATTTTTGGGTGTGGTAGGTATCTTTCTTCTTTCTTTTTTTTTTTTTTTCTTTGTTTTTGTTCTTTATTCTTACTCTATTATTATTTAGATCATTGATGGAGAAGTTGTAGGTTTATGTATTTTGTATATATATATATATATACTGTTAAGAAATTTGAGGAGTTAAATTCATGTATAAAGAATGGTGTAATTCTTAGTCCAAAAATTCTGTACAGAATCACAAACTTTAAAAATCAAAAAAACCATACCAAACGGATGAATTTTAATCTGAAATTTTTACAGTAGATCAATTACACATTGAATTGCATATCTGAATTTTTTCATAATTTTTGGGAGTCGAAATCCATATAAATTGAGGTATTCAAATCTGTCCAGGAAACCAGTCCGAAACAGTAAATTCGGGATTGTTGTTCTCTTTGGGTATAAATCCAAAAATTATCAAATTAGTGTCATTAGAACCGGTTATGAGTCTAGTTTCGTACGGTTTTGGCCTTGCATTGATTGCTCGTGTATGTTAAGAGAACCGTTAATTTCTTTAAAGTGCTGCAGAAAACAACCTGTTTGGATATAATAAATTGTAGAAAAATTATTTTGATAAGCAAATCAAGTGAAACCAATTGGGTTTGAAACTTATGGGATATAAACAACCCACCTATCAAAAACAATCCTAAATGAACTTCGATAAGAATAAATATAAATATGCACAAACTTGACATAACACTCTAAACTAAAGGAATGCCCTAGAGGTCCATGCAATTGAGTCCCCGCTACGCCATGAGTCCACTCTAAGTCCTTCTAACACCTGGAAATGGTAACAACTAAGTCAGCTGATAGCTCAGTGAGTAGCAACATGGATAGTAAATACAGTTTTGAAAACAGGGTTCAATTCCAAAATAAGATATATATCACAGAAACTAGATTGGCATACAGTTTGGTAAATACAATCTGTTTCAAAAAGAAGGTTCCACAATTCAACACTTAAAATACTCATGTCTCGCAAGAACATGATAAACAACATTTTCCACTTAAAACAGATTATAACATGAACACCAATAATTTTCTGGGTACCAATAAAAACAAATAATCTGCCACACATTTCTCAGGCTATAAGCCCCGTTGGATCCAATACCGAACTAAGAGTCATCCTCAGGGTGGCACCTGGGCCTTTTCTCAAAGACGATCCGATTGAAGGTCACCTAGTTGTTTTTAAAGGTCTGTTCCTTACAATCGTTGAGCACTAGAGTCATCACGGCCCAACCCAGATCTGTTCCCTAGTGGCCAGAGTCACCACACACAGTGGAATAATTTCCCTGGACTAAATACACGCATGGTCCCAATAATCAATACACATCAGTTTCGCAAAACATGGTAGTTCATCATTATAAACATGAGACCAAAACAAATAGTTTACAGTATGCCAAGTTCACACATGTTTCAGAAATAATTTGATTCAATTCATAATATAATAATTTATCAAAACAGTTTAATCATGAAACAACAATTTAATTTTTCCAACAGTTCAGGGTAGGGGAACATTTATAAAAATATGTAGCATGCAACTACTCACCTGAAACGCAATAATATAATCCTCGAATAGAGTGTAAAAGTCCAACTAGTGGCCTGAACCAAGTATTAAAACTACGCGTCACAACTAATTTAAAAATACTAAAAAAAATAGGAACTAAGTAATCTCAAACTAAAACGCACTAACACGGCTCAACCCAACTCACCGTTACTCTTAAATATTACCTAAGTTCATATTCTTCAAGGTCTAAAATCACCCAAGACATAGATTCCGATCGAAACTTAACTAAAAATAACTTTAAGATGAAACAATGTTTTAAACAAGTTTTCCCAATCTATTCGCTAACTTTGAAAATTACAAAATCCACTCCACGCTATTCGAAAAATTCCAATAACCTCCAGATATGATCTAATATATCCTAAGTTTCAAACCCAATTGGTTTCACTTGATTTGCTTATCAAAATAATTTATGGTGAAAGTCTTCAATTTAAAGGCAAGATTTATTATTTAAAAATAAATAAATAAATAAATAAAATAAAATTAAGTGTCAAATTAGTAAGCATATTTTGATCTAATAGTAGTTGTATTTTATTTAAATTAATGGAGAGATAAAATAAAATAAAATAAAACAAAGGACATTTTTGTCTAGAGTCATTTATGTTATGTATAACAAAGAAAAAAAAAAAAAAAGAAAGAAGAAAGATACCTACCACACCCAAAAATTACTCCTTGTTTGCAATCCCCTTTTTTTCTTCTTCTTTTCTCTCAAACTTCTTCCTCCCCGTGGCTATGTGGCTGCTGCTATAGAATGTATTAGGAACCTAGGGTTTTTCTTTTCTTTTCTTTGTTATACATAACATAAATGACTCTAGACAAAAATGTCCTTTGTTTTATTTTATTTTATTTTATCTCTCCATTAATTTAAATAAAATACAACTACTATTAGATCAAAATATGCTTACTAATTTGACACTTAATTTTATTTTATTTATTTATTTATTTATTTATTTTTAAATAATAAATCTTGCCTTTAAATTGAAGACTTTCACCATAAATTTATTTTAGGTTTTAAAATTAATTAAAAGATCCTCCAATAATATTTAATTTGCACTTAAAGATTCATAATAAAATATTTGAGATTTGTAAAATTATTATTTAGTTATTTACTTATTTTTTATATTCGGGTTCTCACAACATTACTTGTATTTTGCATGCATTTTATCGCGCTATTTTGCGCATCGCGCTATTTTGCACTGTGACCATTACTTGCATTTTCCATGCATTTTATCGCGCTATCTTGCGCACCTCATCGCACTGTTTTGTGCACATTACTTGCGTTTTGCATGCATTTTGTCTCGCTATCTTGCGCAGCTCATCACACTGTTTTGTTCACATTACTTGCATTTTGCATGCATTTTATCGCGCTATTTTGCGCATCGCGCTATTTTGCATTGTGACCATTACTTGCATTTTCCATGCATTTTATCGCGCTATCTTGGGCACCTCATCGCATTGTTTTGTGCACATTACTTGCGTTTTGCATGCACTTTGTAGCGCTATCTTGCGCACTTCATCGCACTGTTTTGTTCACATTACTTGCATTTTGGATGCATTTTATCCCCCTATTTTGCGCTGTGACCATTACTTGCATTTTCCATGCATTTTATCGCGCTATCTTGGGCACCTCATCGCATTGTTTTGTGCACATTACTTGCGTTTTGCATGCACTTTGTAGCGCTATCTTGCGCACTTCAACGCACTATTTTGTTCACATTACTTGCATTTTGGATGCATTTTATCTCCCTATTTTGCGCTGAGACCATTACTTGCATTTTCCATGCATTTTATCGCGCTATCTTGCGCACCTCATCGCACTGTTTTGTTCACATTACTTGCGTTTTGCATGCATTTTGCCGCGCTATCTTGCACACCTCATCGCACTGTTTTGTTCACATTACTTGCATTTTGTATGCATTTTATCTCCGTATTTTGCGCATCGCGCTATTTTGCGCTGTGACCATTACTTGGATTTTCCATGCATTTTATCGCGCTATCTTGCGCACCTCGTCGCACTGTTTTGTGCACACAACTTGCGTTTTGCATGCATTTTGTCGCGCTATCTTGCGCACCTCATCGCACAATTTTGTTCACATTACTTGCATTTTGCATGCATTTTATCGCGCTATTTTGCGCATCGCTCTATTTGGCGCTATGACCATTACTTGCATTTTCCATGCATTTTATCGCGCTATCTTGCGCACCTCATTGCACTGTTTTGTGCACACTACTTGCGTTTTGCATGCATTTTATCGCGCTATCTTGTGCACCTCATCGCACTGTTTTGTTCACATGCATTTTGCATGCATTTTATCGCGCTATTTTGCGCATCGCACTATTTTGCGCTGTGACCACTACTTGCATTTTCCATGCATTTTATCGCGCTATCTTGCGCACCTCATCGCACTGTTTTGTGCACATTACTTGCGTTTTGCATGCATTTTGTCGCGCTATCTTGCACGCCTCATCGCACTGTTTTGTTCACATTACTTGCATTTTGCATGCATTTTATCGCGCTATTTTGCGCATCGCGCTATTTTGCACTGTGACAATCACTTGCATTTTTCATGCATTTTATCGCGGTATCTTGCGCACCTCATCGCACTGTTTTGCGCACATTACTTGCGTTTTGCATGCATTTTGTCGCGCTATCTTGCGCACCTCATCGCACTGTTTTGTTCACATTACTTGCATTTTACATGCATTTTATCGCGCTATTTTGCGCATCGCGCTATTTTGCTCTGTGACCTTTACTTGCATTTTCCATGCATTTTATCGCGCTATCTTGCGCACCTCTTCGCCCTGTTTGGTGCACATTACTTGCGTTTTGCATGCACTTTGTAGCGCTATCTTGCGCACCTCATCGCACTGTTTTGTTCACATTACTTGCATTTTGCATGCATTTTATCGCGCTATTTTGCGCGTCGCGCTATTTTGCGCTGTGACCATTACTTGCATTTTCCATGCTTTTTATCGCGCTATCTTGCGCACCACATCGCACTGTTTTGTTCACATTAGTTGCATTTTGCATGCATTTTATCGCGCTATTTTGCGCGTCGCGCTATTTGTGCTGTGACCATTACTTGCATTTTCCATGCATTTTATCGCGCTATCTTGCGCACCTCATCATACTGTTTTGTGCACACCACTTGCGTTTTGCATGCATTTTGTCGCGCTATCTTGCGCACCTCATCGCACTGTTTTGTTCACATTACTTGCATTTTGCATGCATTTTATCGCGCTGTTTTGCGAATCGCGCTATTTTGCGCTATGACCATTACTTGCATTTTTCATGCATTTTATCGCGCTATCTTGCGCACCTCATCGCACAGTTTTGTGCACACTACTTATGTTTTGCATGCATTTTGTCGCGCTATCTTGCGCACCTCATCGCACTGTTTTGTTCACATTACTTGTATTTTGCATGCATTTTATCGCGCTATTTTGCGCATCGCGCTATTTTGCACTGTGACCATTACTTGCATTTTCCATGCATTTTATCGCGCTATCTTGCGCACCTCATCGCACTGTTTTGTGCACATTACTTGCGTTTTGCATGCATTTTGTCTCGCTATCTTGCGCAGCTCATCACACTGTTTTGTTCACATTACTTGCATTTTGCATGCATTTTATCGCGCTATTTTGCGCATCGCGCTGTTTTGCATTGTGACCATTACTTGCATTTTCCATGCATTTTATCGCGCTATCTTGGGCACCTCATCGCATTGTTTTGTGCACATTACTTGCGTTTTGCATGCACTTTGTAGCGCTATCTTGCGCACTTCATCGCACTGTTTTGTTCACATTACTTGCATTTTGGATGCATTTTATCCCCCTATTTTGCGCTGTGACCATTACTTACATTTTCCATGCATTTTATCGCGCTATCTTGGGCACCTCATCGCATTGTTTTGTGCACAATACTTGCGTTTTGCATGCACTTTGTAGCGCTATCTTGAGCACTTCATCGCACTATTTTGTTCACATTACTTGCATTTTGGATGCATTTTATCTCCCTATTTTGCGCTGAGACCATTACTTGCATTTTCCATGCATTTTATCGCGCTATCTTGCGCACCTCATCGCACTGTTTTGTTCACATTACTTGCGTTTTGCATGCATTTTATCTCTGTATTTTGCGCATCGCGCTATTTTGCGCTGTGACCATTACTTGGATTTTCCATGCATTTTATCGCGCTATCTTGCGCACCTCGTCGCACTGTTTTGTGCACACAACTTGCGTTTTGCATGCATTTTGTCGCGTTATCTTGCGCACCTCATCGCACAATTTTGTTCACATTACTTGCATTTTGCATGCATTTTATCGCGCTATTTTGCGCATCGCTCTATTTGGCGCTATGACCATTACTTGCATTTTCCATGCATTTTATCGCGCTATCTTGCGCACCTCATCGCACTGTTTTGTGCACACTACTTGCGTTTTGCATGCATTTTATCGCGCTATCTTGTGCACCTCATCGCACTGTTTTGTTCACATGCATTTTGCATGCATTTTATCGCGCTATTTTGCGCATCGCACTACTTTGCGCTGTGACCACTACTTGCATTTTCCATGCATTTTATCGCGCTACCTTGCGCACCTCATCGCACTGTTTTGTGCACATTACTTGCGTTTTGCATGCATTTTGTCGCGCTATCTTGCACACCTCATCGCACTGTTTTGTTCACATTACTTGCATTTTGCATGCATTTTATCGCGCTATTTTGCGCATCGCGCTATTTTGCACTGTGACCATCACTTCCATTTTTCATGCATTTTATCGCGGTATCTTGCGCACCTCATCGCACTGTTTTGCGCACATTACATGCGTTTTGCATGCATTTTGTCTCGCTATCTTGCGCACCTCATCGCACTGTTTTGTTCACATTACTTGCATTTTACATGCATTTTATCGCGCTATTTTGCGCATCGCGCTATTTTGCTCTGTGACCATTACTTGCATTTTCCATGCATTTTATCGCGCTATCTTGCGCACCTCTTTGCCCCGTTTGGTGCACATTACTTGCGTTTTGCATGCACTTTGTAGCGCTATCTTGCGCACCTCATCGCACTGTTTTGTTCACATTACTTGCATTTTGCATGCATTTTATCGCGCTATTTTGCGCGTCGCGCTATTTTGCGCTGTGACCATTACTTGCATTTTCCATGCATTTTATCGCGCTATCTTGCGCACCACATCGCACTGTTTTGTTCACATTACTTGCATTTTGCATGCATTTTATCGCGCTATTTTGCGCGTCGCGCTATTTGTGCTGTGACCATTACTTGCATTTTCCATGCATTTTATCGCGCTATCTTGCGCACCTCATCATACTGTTTTGTGCACACCACTTGCGTTTTGCATGCATTTTGTCGCGCTATCTTGCGCACCTCATCGCACTGTTTTGTTCACATTACTTGCATTTTGCATGCATTTTATCGCGCTGTTTTGCGAATCGCGCTATTTTGCGCTGTGACCATTACTTGCATTTTTCATGCATTTTATCGCGCTATCTTGCGCACCTCATCGCACAGTTTTGTGCACACTACTTACGTTTTGCAGGCATTTTGTCGCGCTATCTTGCGCACCTCATCGCACTGTTTGGATCACATTACTTGCGTTTTGCATGCATTTTATCGCGCTATTTTGCACTGTGACCATTACTTGCATTTTCCATGCATTTTATCGCGCTATCTTGCGCACCTCATCGCATTGTTTTGTGCACATTACTTGCGTTTTGCATGCATTTTGTCTCGCTATCTTGCGCAGCTCATCACACTGTTTTGTTCACATTACTTGCATTTTGCATGCATTTTATCACGCTATTTTGCGCATCGCGCTATTTTGCATTGTGACCATTACTTGCATTTAACATGCATTTTATCGCGCTATCTTGGGCACCTTATCGCATTGTTTTGTGCACATTACTTGCGTTTTGCATGCACTTTGTAGCGCTATCTTGCGCACCTCATCGCACTGTTTTGTTCACATTACTTGCATTTTGGATGCATTTTATCCCCCTATTTTGCGCTGTGACCATTACTTGCATTTTCCATGCATTTTATCGCGCTATGTTGCGCACCTGATCGCACTGTTTTGTTCACATTACTTACGTTTTGCATGCATTTTGCCGCGCTATCTTGCACACCTCATCGCACTGTTTTGTTCACATTACTTGCATTTTGCATGCATTTTATCTCCGTATTTTGCGCATCGCGCTATTTTGCGCATCGCGCTATTTTGCGCGTCGCGGTATTTTGCATGCATTTTATCGCGCTATTTTGCGTATCGCGCTATTTTTCACTGTGACCATTACTTGCATTTTCCATGCATTTTATCGCGCTATCTTGCGCACCTCATCGCACTGTTTTGTGCACATTACTTGCGTTTTGCATGCATTTTGTCTCGCTATCTTGCGCAGCTCATCACACTGTTTTGTTCGCATTACTTGCATTTTGCATGCATTTTATCGCGCTATTTTGCGCATCGCGCTATTTTGCATTGTGACCATTACTTGCATTTTCCGTGCATTTTATCGCGCTATCTTGGGCACCTCATCGCATTGTTTTGTGCACATTACTTGCGTTTTGCATGCACTTTGTAGCGCTATCTTGCGCACTTCATCGCACTATTTTGTTCACATTACTTGCATTTTGGATGCATTTTATCTCCCTATTTTGCGCTGTGACCATTACTTGCATTTTCCATGCATTTTATCGCGCTATCTTGCGCACCTCATTGCATTGTTTTGTTCACATTACTTGCGTTTTGCATGCATTTTGCCGCGCTATCTTGCACACCTCATCGCACTGTTTTGTTCACATTACTTGCATTTTGTATGCATTTTATCTCCGTATTTTGCGCATCGCGCTATTTTGCGCTGTGACCATTACTTGGATTTTCCATGCATTTTATCGCGCTATCTTGCGCACCTCGTCGCACTGTTTTGTGCACACAACTTGCGTTTTGCATGCATTTTGTCGCGCTATCTTGCGCACCTCATCGCACAATTTTGTTCACATTACTTGCATTTTGCATGCATTTTATCGCGCTATTTTGCGCATCGCTCTATTTGGCGCTATGACCATTACTTGCATTTTCCATGCAATTTATCGCGCTATCTTGCGCACCTCATCGCACTGTTTTGTGCACACTACTTGCGTTTTGCATGCATTTTATCGCGCTATCTTGTGCACCTCATCGCACTGTTTTGTTCACATGCATTTTGCATGCATTTTATCGCGCTATTTTGCGCATCGCACTATTTTGCGCTGTGACCACTACTTGCGTTTTCCATGCATTTTATCGCGCTATCTTGCGCACCTCATCGCACTGTTTTGTGCACATTACTTGCGTTTTGCATGCATTTTGTCGTGCTATCTTGCACACCTCATCGCACTGTTTTGTTCACATTACTTGCATTTTGCATGCATTTTATCGCGCTATTTTGCGCATCGCGCTATTTTGCACTGTGACCATCACTTGCATTTTTCATGCATTTTATCGCGGTATCTTGCGCACCTCATCGCACTGTTTTGCGCACATTACTTGCGTTTTGCATGCATTTTGTCGCGCTATCTTGCGCACCTCATCGCACTGTTTTGTTCACATTACTTGCATTTTGCATGCATTTTATCGCGCTATTTTGCGCATCGCGCTATTTTGCATTGTGACCATTACTTGCATTTTCCATGCATTTTATCGCGCTATCTTGGGCACCTCATCGCATTGTTTTGTGCACATTACTTGCGTTTTGCATGCACTTTGTAGCGCTATCTTGCGCACTTCATCGCACTGTTTTGTTCACATTACTTGCATTTTGGATGCATTTTATCCCCCTATTTTGCGCTGTGACCATTACTTGCATTTTCCATGCATTTTATCGCGCTATCTTGCGCACCTCATCGCAATGTTTTGTTCACATTACTTGCGTTTTGCATGCATTTTGCCGCGCTATCTTGCACACCTCATCGCACTGTTTTGTTCACATTACTTGCATTTTGCATGCATTTTATCTCCGTATTTTGCGCATCGCGCTATTTTGCGCTGTGACCATTACTTGGATTTTCCATGCATTTTATCGCGCTATCTTGCGCACCTCATCGCACTGTTTTGTGCACACTACTTGCGTTTTGCATGCATTTTGTCGCGCTATCTTGCGCACCTCATCGCACAATTTTGTTCACATTACTTGCATTTTGCATGCATTTTATCGCGCTATTTTGCGCAGCGCTCTATTTGGCGCTATAACCATTACTTGCATTTTCCATGCATTTTATCGCGCTATCTTGCGCACCTCATCGCACTGTTTTGTGCACACTACTTGCGTTTTGCATGCATTTTATGGCGCTATCTTGTGCACCTCATCGCACTGTTTTGTTCACATGCATTTTGCAGGCATTTTATCGCGCTATTTTGCGGATCGCGCTATTTTGCGCTGTGACCATTACTTGCATTTTCCATGCATTTTATCGCGCTATATTGCGCACCTCATCGCACTGTTTTGTGCACATTACTTACGTTTTGCATGCATTTTGTCGTGCTATCTTGCACACCTCATCGCACTGTTTTGCTCACATTACTTGCATTTTGCATGCATTTTATCGCGCTATTTTGCGCATCGCGCTATTTTGCAATGTGACCATCACTTGCATTTTTCATGCATTTTATCGCGGTATCTTGCGCACCTCTTCGCCCTGTTTGGTGCACATTACTTGCGTTTTGCATGCACTTTGTAGCGCTATCTTGCGCACCTCATCGCACTGTTTTGTTCACATTACTTGCATTTTGCATGCATTTTATCGCGCTATTTTGCGCGTCGCGCTATTTTGCGCTGTGACCATTACTTGCTTTTTCCATGCATTTTATCGAGCTATCTTGCGCACCACATCGCACTGTTTTGTTCACATTACTTGCGTTTTGCATGCATTTTATCGCGCTATTTTGCGCGTCGCGCTATTTGTGCTCTGACCATTACTTGCATTTTCCATGCATTTTATCGCGCTATCTTGCGCACCTCATCATACGGTTTTGTGCACACCACTTGCGTTTTGCATGCATTTTGTCGCGCTATCTTGCGCTCCTCATCGCACTGTTTTGTTCACATTACTTGCATTTTGCATGCATTTTATCGCGCTGTTTTGCGAATCGCGCTATTTTGCGCAGTGACCATTACTTGCATTTTTCATGCATTTTATCGCGCTATCTTGCGCACCTCATCGCACAGTTTTGTGCACACTACTTACGTTTTGCATGCATTTTGTCGCGCTATCTTGCGCACCTCATCGCACTGTTTTGTTCACATTACTTGCATTTTGCATGCATTTTATCGCGCTATTTTGCGCATCGCGTTATTTTGCACTGTGACCATTACTTGCATTTTCCATGCATTTTATCGCGCTATCTTGCGCACCTCATCGCACTGTTTTGTGCACATTACTTGCGTTTTGCATGCATTTTGTCTCGCTATCTTGCGCAGCTCATCACACTGTTTTTGTTCACATTACTTGCATTTTGCATGCATTTTATCGCGCTATTTTGCGCATCGCGCTATTTTGCATTGTGACCATTACTTGCATTTTCCGTGCATTTTATCGCGCTATCTTGGGCACCTCATCCTATTGTTTTGTGCACATTACTTGCGTTTTGCATGCACTTTGTAGCGCTATCTTGCGCACTTCATCGCACTATTTTGTTCACATTACTTGCATTTTGGATGCATTTTATCTCCCTATTTTGCGCTGTGACCATTACTTGCATTTTCCATGCATTTTATCGCGCTATCTTGCGCACCTCATCGCACTGTTTTGTTCACATTACTTGCGTTTTGCATGCATTTTGCCGCGCTATCTTGCACACCTCATCGCACTGTTTTGTTCACATTACTTGCATTTTGCATGCATTTTATCTCCGTATTTTGCGCATCGCGCTATTTTGCGCTGTGACCATTACTTGGATTTTCCATGCATTTTATCGCGCTATCTTGCGCACCTCATCGCACTGTTTTGTGCACACTACTTGCGTTTTGCATGCATTTTGTCGCGCTATCTTGCGCACCTCATCGCACAATTTTGTTCACATTACTTGCATTTTCCATGCATTTTATCGCGCTATCTTGCGCACCTCATCGCACTGTTTTGTGCACACTACTTGCGTTTTGCATGCATTTTATCGCGCTATTTTGCGCTGTGACCATTACTTGCATTTTCCATGCATTTTATCGCGCTATATTGCGCACCTCATCGCACTGTTTTGTGCACATTACTTACGTTTTGCATGCATTTTGTCGCGCTATCTTGCACACCTCATCGCACTGTTTTGCTCACATTACTTGCATTTTGCATGCATTTTATCGCGCTATTTTGCGCATCGCGCTATTTTGCAATGTGACCATCACTTGCATTTTTCATGCATTTTATCGCGGTATCTTGCGCACCTCTTCGCCCTGTTTGGTGCACATTACTTGCGTTTTGCATGCACTTTGTAGCGCTATCTTGCGCACCTCATCGCACTGTTTTGTTCACATTACTTGCATTTTGCATGCATTTTATCGCGCTATTTTGCGCGTCGCGCTATTTTGCGCGTCGCGCTATTTTGCGCTGTGACCATTACTTGCTTTTTCCATGCATTTTATCGAGCTATCTTGCGCACCACATCGCACTGTTTTGTTCACATTACTTGCGTTTTGCATGCATTTTATCGCGCTATTTTGCGCGTCGCGCTATTTGTGCTGTGACCATTACTTGCATTTTCCATGCATTTTATCGCGCTATCTTGCGCACCTCATCATACTGTTTTGTGCACACCACTTGCGTTTTGCATGCATTTTGTCGCGCTATCTTGCGCTCCTCATCGCACTGTTTTGTTCACATTACTTGCATTTTGCATGCATTTTATCGCGCTGTTTTGCGAATCGCGCTATTTTGCGCAGTGACCATTACTTGCATTTTTCATGCATTTTATCGCGCTATCTTGCGCACCTCATCGCACAGTTTTGTGCACACTACTTACGTTTTGCATGCATTTTGTCGCGCTATCTTGCGCACCTCATCGCACTGTTTTGTTCACATTACTTGCATTTTGCATGCATTTTATCGCGCTATTTTGCGCATCGCGTTATTTTGCACTGTGACCATTACTTGCATTTTCCATGCATTTTATCGCGCTATCTTGCGCACCTCATCGCACTGTTTTGTGCACATTACTTGCGTTTTGCATGCATTTTGTCTCGCTATCTTGCGCAGCTCATCACACTGTTTTGTTCACATTACTTGCATTTTGCATGCATTTTATCGCGCTATTTTGCGCATCGCGCTATTTTGCATTGTGACCATTACTTGCATTTTCCGTGCATTTTATCGCGCTATCTTGGGCACCTCATCCTATTGTTTTGTGCACATTACTTGCGTTTTGCATGCACTTTGTAGCGCTATCTTGCGCACTTCATCGCACTATTTTGTTCACATTACTTGCATTTTGGATGCATTTTATCTCCCTATTTTGCGCTGTGACCATTACTTGCATTTTCCATGCATTTTATCGCGCTATCTTGCGCACCTCATCGCACTGTTTTGTTCACATTACTTGCGTTTTGCATGCATTTTGCCGCGCTATCTTGCACACCTCATCGCACTGTTTTGTTCACATTACTTGCATTTTGCATGCATTTTATCTCCGTATTTTGCGCATCGCGCTATTTTGCGCTGTGACCATTACTTGGATTTTCCATGCATTTTATCGCGCTATCTTGCGCACCTCATCGCACTGTTTTGTGCACACTACTTGCGTTTTGCATGCATTTTGTCGCGCTATCTTGCGCACCTCATCGCACAATTTTGTTCACATTACTTGCATTTTCCATGCATTTTATCGCGCTATCTTGCGCACCTCATCGCACTGTTTTGTGCACACTACTTGCGTTTTGCATGCATTTTATCGCGCTATTTTGCGCTGTGACCATTACTTGCATTTTCCATGCATTTTATCGCGCTATATTGCGCACCTCATCGCACTGTTTTGTGCACATTACTTACGTTTTGCATGCATTTTGTCGCGCTATCTTGCACACCTCATCGCACTGTTTTGTTCACATTACTTGCATTTTGCATGCATTTTATCGCGCTATTTTGCGCATCGCGCTATTTTGCAATGTGACCATCACTTGCATTTTTCATGCATTTTATCGCGGTATCTTGCGCACCTCTTCGCCCTGTTTGGTGCACATTACTTGCGTTTTGCATGCACTTTGTAGCGCTATCTTGCGCACCTCATCGCACTGTTTTGTTCACATTACTTGCATTTTGCATGCATTTTATCGCGCTATTTTGCGCGTCGCGCTATTTTGCGCTGTGACCATTACTTGCATTTTCCATGCATTTTATCGAGCTATCTTGCGCACCACATCGCACTGTTTTGTTCACATTACTTGCGTTTTGCATGCATTTTATCGCGCTATTTTGCGCGTCGCGCTATTTGTGCTGTGACCATTACTTGCATTTTCCATGCATTTTATCGCGCTATCTTGCGCACCTCATCATACTGTTTTGTGCACACCACTTGCGTTTTGCATGCATTTTGTCGCGCTATCTTGCGCTCCTCATCGCACTGTTTTGTTCACATTACTTGCATTTTGCATGCATTTTATCGCGCTGTTTTGCGAATCGCGCTATTTTGCGCTGTGACCATTACTTGCATTTTTCATGCATTTTATCGCGCTATCTTGCGCACCTCATCGCACAGTTTTGTGCACACTACTTACGTTTTGCATGCATTTTGTCGCGCTATCTTGCGCACCTCATCGCACTGTTTTGTTCACATTACTTGCATTTTGCATGCATTTTATCGCGCTATTTTGCGCATCGCGTTATTTTGCACTGTGACCATTACTTGCATTTTCCATGCATTTTATCGCGCTATCTTGCGCACCTCATCGCACTGTTTTGTGCACATTACTTGCGTTTTGCATGCATTTTGTCTAGCTATCTTGCGCAGCTCATCACACTGTTTTGTTCACATTACTTGCATTTTGCATGCATTTTATCCCGCAATTTTGCGCATCGCGCTATTTTGCATTGTGACCATTACTTGCATTTTCCGTGCATTTTATCGCGCTATCTTGGGCACCTCATCGCATTGTTTTGTGCACATTACTTGCGTTTTGCATGCACTTTGTAGCGCTATCTTGTGCACTTCATCGCACTATTTTGTTCACATTACTTGCATTTTGGATGCATTTTATCTCCCTATTTTGCGCTGTGACCATTACTTGCATTTTCCATGCATTTTATCGCGCTATCTTGCGCACCTCATCGCACTGTTTTGTTCACATTACTTGCGTTTTGCATGCATTTTGCCGCGCTATCTTGCACACCTCATCGCACTGTTTTGTTCACATTACTTGCATTTTGCATGCATTTTATCTCCGTATTTTGCGCATCGCGCTATTTTGCGCTGTGACCATTACTTGGATTTTCCTTGCATTTTATCGCGCTATCTTGCGCACCTCATCGCACTGTTTTGTGCACACTACTTGCGTTTTGCATGCAATTTGTCGCGCTATCTTGTGCACCTCATCGCACAATTTTGTTCACATTACTTGCATTTTGCATGCATTTTATCGCGCTATTTTGCGCAGCGCTCTATTTGGCGCTATAACCATTACTTGCATTTTCTATGCATTTTATCGCGCTATCTTGCGCACCTCATCGCACTGTTTTGTGCACACTACTTGCGTTTTGCATGCATTTTATCGCGCTATCTTGTGCACCTCATCGCACTGTTTTGTTCACATGCATTTTGCATGCATTTTATCGCGCTATTTTGCGGATCGCGCTATTTTGCGCTGTGACCATTACTTGCATTTTCCATGCATTTTATCGCGCTATATTGCGCACCTCATCGCACTGTCCTGTGCACATTACTTACGTTTTGCATGCATTTTGTCGCGCTATCTTGCACACCTCATCGCACTGTTTTGTTCACATTACTTGCATTTTGCATGCATTTTATCGCGCAATTTTGCGCATCGCGCTATTTTGCAATGTGACCATCACTTGCATTTTTCATGCATTTTATCGCGGTATCTTGCGCACCTCTTCGCCCTGTTTGGTGCACATTACTTGCGTTTTGCATGCACTTTGTAGCGCTATCTTGCGCACCTCATCGCACTGTTTTGTTCACATTACTTGCATTTTGCATGCATTTTATCGCGCTATTTTGCGCGTCGCGCTATTTTGCGCTGTGACCATTACTTGCATTTTCCATGCATTTTATCGAGCTATCTTGCGCACCACATCGCACTGTTTTGTTCACATTACTTGCGTTTTGCATGCATTTTATCGCGCTATTTTGCGCGTCGCGCTATTTGTGCTGTGACCATTACTTGCATTTTCCATGCATTTTATCGCGCTATCTTGCGCACCTCATCATACTGTTTTGTGCACACCACTTGCGTTTTGCATGCATTTTGTCGCGCTATCTTGCGCTCCTCATCGCACTGTTTTGTTCACATTACTTGCATTTTGCATGCATTTTATCGCGCTGTTTTGCGAATCGCGCTATTTTGCGCTGTGACCATTACTTGCATTTTTCATGCATTTTATCGCGCTATCTTGCGCACCTCATCGCACAGTTTTGTGCACACTACTTACGTTTTGCATGCATTTTGTCGCGCTATCTTGCGCACCTCATCGCACTGTTTTGTTCACATTACTTGCATTTTGCATGCATTTTATCGCGCTATTTTGCGCATCGCGTTATTTTGCACTGTGACCATTACTTGCATTTTCCATGCATTTTATCGCGCTATCTTGCGCACCTCATCGCACTGTTTTGTGCACATTACTTGCGTTTTGCATGCATTTTGTCTAGCTATCTTGCGCAGCTCATCACACTGTTTTGTTCACATTACTTGCATTTTGCATGCATTTTATCGCGCAATTTTGCGCATCGCGCTATTTTGCATTGCGACCATTACTTGCATTTTCCGTGCATTTTATCGCGCTATCTTGGGCACCTCATCGCATTGTTTTGTGCACATTACTTGCGTTTTGCATGCACTTTGTAGCGCTATCTTGTGCACTTCATCGCACTATTTTGTTCACATTACTTGCATTTTGGATGCATTTTATCTCCCTATTTTGCGCTGTGACCATTACTTGCATTTTCCATGCATTTTATCGCGCTATCTTGCGCACCTCATCGCACTGTTTTGTTCACATTACTTGCGTTTTGCATGCATTTTGCCGCGCTATCTTGCACACCTCATCGCACTGTTTTGTTCACATTACTTGCATTTTGCATGCATTTTATCTCCGTATTTTGCGCATCGCGCTATTTTGCGCTGTGACCATTACTTGGATTTTCCTTGCATTTTATCGCGCTATCTTGCGCACCTCATCGCACTGTTTTGTGCACACTACTTGCGTTTTGCATGCAATTTGTCGCGCTATCTTGCGCACCTCATCGCACAATTTTGTTCACATTACTTGCATTTTGCATGCATTTTATCGCGCTATTTTGCGCAGCGCTCTATTTGGCGCTATAACCATTACTTGCATTTTCTATGCATTTTATCGCGCTATCTTGCGCACCTCATCGCACTGTTTTGTGCACACTACTTGCGTTTTGCATGCATTTTATCGCGCTATCTTGTGCACCTCATCGCACTGTTTTGTTCACATGCATTTTGCATGCATTTTATCGCGCTATTTTGCGGATCGCGCTATTTTGCGCTGTGACCATTACTTGCATTTTCCATGCATTTTATCGCGCTATATTGCGCACCTCATCGCACTGTCCTGTGCACATTACTTACGTTTTGCATGCATTTTGTCGCGCTATCTTGCACACCTCATCGCACTGTTTTGTTCACATTACTTGCATTTTGCATGCATTTTATCGCGCTATTTTGCGCATCGCGCTATTTTGCAATGTGACCATCACTTGCATTTTTCATGCATTTTATCGCGGTATCTTGCGCACCTCTTCGCCCTGTTTGGTGCACATTACTTGCATTTTGCATGCACTTTGTAGCGCTATCTTGCGCACCTCATCGCATTGTTTTGTTCACATTACTTGCATTTTGCATGCATTTTATCGCGCTATTTTGCGCGTCGCGCTATTTTGCGCTGTGACCATTACTTGCATTTTCCATGCATTTTATCGAGCTATCTTGCGCACCACATCGCACTGTTTTGTTCACATTACTTGCGTTTTGCATGCATTTTATCGCGCTATTTTGCGCGTCGCGCTATTTGTGCTGTGACCATTACTTGCATTTTCCATGCATTTTATCGCGCTATCTTGCGCACCTCATCATACTGTTTTGTGCACACCACTTGCGTTTTGCATGCATTTTGTCGCGCTATCTTGCGCTCCTCATCGCACTGTTTTGTTCACATTACTTGCATTTTGCATGCATTTTATCGCGCTGTTTTGCGAATCGCGCTATTTTGCGCTGTGACCATTACTTGCATTTTTCATGCATTTTATCGCGCTATCTTGCGCACCTCATCGCACAGTTTTGTGCACACTACTTACGTTTTGCATGCATTTTGTCGCGCTATCTTGCGCACCTCATCGCACTGTTTTGTTCACATTACTTGCATTTTGCATGCATTTTATCGCGCTATTTTGCGCATCGCGTTATTTTGCACTGTGACCATTACTTGCATTTTCCATGCATTTTATCGCGCTATCTTGCGCACCTCATCGCACTGTTTTGTGCACATTACTTGCGTTTTGCATGCATTTTGTCTAGCTATCTTGCGCAGCTCATCACACTGTTTTGTTCACATTACTTGCATTTTGCATGCATTTTATCGCGCAATTTTGCGCATCGCGCTATTTTGCATTGCGACCATTACTTGCATTTTCCGTGCATTTTATCGCGCTATCTTGGGCACCTCATCGCATTGTTTTGTGCACATTACTTGCGTTTTGCATGCACTTTGTAGCGCTATCTTGTGCACTTCATCGCACTATTTTGTTCACATTACTTGCATTTTGGATGCATTTTATCTCCCTATTTTGCGCTGTGACCATTACTTGCATTTTCCATGCATTTTATCGCGCTATCTTGCGCACCTCATCGCACTGTTTTGTTCACATTACTTGCGTTTTGCATGCATTTTGCCGCGCTATCTTGCACACCTCATCGCACTGTTTTGTTCACATTACTTGCATTTTGCATGCATTTTATCTCCGTATTTTGCGCATCGCGCTATTTTGCGCTGTGACCATTACTTGGATTTTCCATGCATTTTATCGCGCTATCTTGCGCACCTCATCGCACTGTTTTGTGCACACTACTTGCGTTTTGCATGCATTTTGTCGCGCTATCTTGTGCACCTCATCGCACAATTTTGTTCACATTACTTGCATTTTGCATGCATTTTATCGCGCTATTTTGCGCAGCGCTCTATTTGGCGCTATAACCATTACTTGCATTTTCCATGCATTTTATCGCGCTATCTTGCGCACCTCATCGCACTGTTTTGTACACACTACTTGCGTTTTGCATGCATTTTATCGCGCTATCTTGTGCACCTCATCGCACTGTTTTGTTCACATGCATTTTGCATGCATTTTATCGCGCTATTTTGCGGATCGCGCTATTTTGCGCTGTGACCATTACTTGCATTTTCCATGCATTTTATCGCGCTATATTGCGCACCTCATCGCACTGTTTTGTGCACATTACTTACGTTTTGCATGCATTTTGTCGCGCTATCTTGCACACCTCATCGCACTGTTTTGTTCACATTACTTGCATTTTGCATGCATTTTATCGTGCTATTTTGCGCATCGCGCTATTTTGCAATGTGACCATCACTTGCATTTTTCATGCATTTTATCGCGGTATCTTGCGCACCTCTTCGCCCTGTTTGGTGCACATTACTTGCGTTTTGCATGCACTTTGTAGCGCTATCTTGCACACCTCATCGCATTGTTTTGTTCACATTACTTGCATTTTGCATGCATTTTATCACGCTATTTTGCGCGTCACGCTATTTTGCGCTGTGACCATTACTTGCATTTTCCATGCATTTTATCGAGCTATCTTGCGCACCACATCGCACTGTTTTGTTCACATTACTTGCGTTTTGCATGCATTTTATCGCGCTATTTTGCGCGTCGCGCTATTTGTGCTGTGACCATTACTTGCATTTTCCATGCATTTTATCGCGCTATCTTGCGCACCTCATCATACTGTTTTGTGCACACCACTTGCGTTTTGCATGCATTTTGTCACGCTATCTTGCGCTCCTCATCGCACTGTTTTGTTCACATTACTTGCATTTTGCATGCATTTTATCCCGCTGTTTTGCGAATCGCGCTATTTTGCGCTGTGACCATTACTTGCATTTTTCATGCATTTTATCGCGCTATCTTGCGCACCTCATCGCACAGTTTTGTGCACACTACTTACGTTTTGCATGCACTTTGTAGCGCTATCTTGTGCACTTCATCGCACTATTTTGTTCACATTACTTGCATTTTGGATGCATTTTATCTCCCTATTTTGCGCTGTGACCATTACTTGCATTTTCCATGCATTTTATCGCGCTATCTTGCGCACCTCATCGCACTGTTTTGTTCACATTACTTGCGTTTTGCATGCATTTTGCCGCGCTATCTTGCACACCTCATCGCACTGTTTTGTTCACATTACTTGCATTTTGCATGCATTTTATCTCCGTATTTTGCGCATCGCGCTATTTTGCGCTGTGACCATTACTTGGATTTTCCATGCATTTTATCGCGCTATCTTGCGCACCTCATCGCACTGTTTTGTGCACACTACTTGCGTTTTGCATGCATTTTGTCGCACTATCTTGCGCACCTCATCGCACAATTTTGTTCACATTACTTGCATTTTGCATGCATTTTATCGCGCTATTTTGCGCAGCGCTCTATTTGGCACTATAACCATTACTTGCATTTTCCATGCATTTTATCGCGCTATCTTGCGCACCACATCGCACTGTTTTGTACACACTACTTGCGTTTTGCATGCATTTTATCGCGCTATCTTGTGCACCTCATCGCACTGTTTTGTTCACATGCATTTTGCATGCATTTTATCGCGTTATTTTGCGCATCGCGCTATTTTGCAATGTGACCATCACTTGCATTTTTCATGCATTTTATCGCGGTATCTTGCGCACCTCTTCGCCCTGTTTGGTGCACATTACTTGCGTTTTGCATGCACTTTGTAGCGCTATCTTGCGCACCTCATCGCACTGTTTTGTTCACATTACTTGCATTTTGCATGCATTTTATCCCGCTATTTTGCGCGTCACGCTATTTTGCGCTGTGACCATTACTTGCATTTTCCATGCATTTTATCGAGCTATCTTGCGCACCACATCGCACTGTTTTGTTCACATTACTTGCGTTTTGCATGCATTTTATCGCGCTATTTTGCGCGTCGCGCTATTTGTGCTGTGACCATTACTTGCATTTTCCATGCATTTTATCGCGCTATCTTGCGCACCTCATCATACTGTTTTGTGCACACCACTTGCGTTTTGCATGCATTTTGTCACGCTATCTTGCGCTCCTCATCGCACTGTTTTGTTCACATTACTTGTATTTTGCATGCATTTTATCCCGCTGTTTTGCGAATCGCGCTATTTTGCGCTGTGACCATTACTTGCATTTTTCATGCATTTTATCGCGCTATCTTGCGCACCTCATCGCACAGTTTTGTGCACACTACTTACGTTTTGCATGCATTTTGTCGCGCTATCTTGCGCACCTCATCGCACTGTTTTGTTCACATTACTTGCATTTTGCATGCATTTTATCGCGCTATTTTGCGCATCGCGTTATTTTGCACTGTGACCATTACTTGCATTTTCCATGCATTTTATCGCGCTATCTTGCGCACCTCATCGCACTGTTTTGTGCACATTACTTGCGTTTTGCATGCATTTTGTCTCGCTATCTTGCGCAGCTCATCACACTGTTTTGTTCACATTACTTGCATTTTGCATGCATTTTCTCGCGCTATTTTGCGCATCGCGCTATTTTGCACTGTGACCATCACTTGCATTTTTCATGCATTTTATCGCGGTATCTTGCGCACCTCATCGCACTGTTTTGCGCACAGTACTTGCGTTTTGCATGCATTTTGTCGCGCTATCTTGCGCACCTCATCGCACTGTTTTGTTCACATTACTTGCATTTTACATGCATTTTATCGCGCTATTTTGCGCATCGCGCTATTTTGCTCTGTGACCATTACTTGCATTTTCCATGCATTTTATCGCGCTATCTTGCGCACCTCTTCGCCCTGTTTGGTGCACATTACTTGCGTTTTGCATGCACTTTGTAGCGCTATCTTGCGCACCGCATCGCACTGTTTTGTTCACATTACTTGCATTTTGCATGCATTTTAACGCGCTATTTTGCGCGTCGCGCTATTTTGCGCAGTGACCATTACTTGCAGTTTCCATGCATTTTATCGCGCTATCTTGCGCACCACACCGCACTGTTTTGTTCACATTACTTGCATTTTGCATGCATTTTATCGCGTTATTTTGCGCGTCGCGCTATTTGTGCTGTGACCATTACTTGCATTTTCCATGCATTTTATCGCGCTATCTTGCGCACCTCATCACACTGTTTTGTGCACACCACTTGCGTTTTGCATGCATTTTGTCGCGCTATCTTGCGCACCTCATCGCACTGTTTTGTTCACATTACTTGCATTTTGCATGCATTTTATCGCGCTGTTTTGCGAATCGCGCTATTTTGCGCTGTGACCATTACTTGCATTTTTCATGCATTTTATCGCGCTATCTTGCGCACCTCATCGCACAGTTTTGTGCACACTACTTACGTTTTGCATGCATTTTGTCGCGCTATCTTGCGCACCTCATCGCACTGTTTTGTTCACATTACTTGCATTTTGCATGCATTTTATCGCGCTATTTTGCGCTGTGACCATTACTTGCATTTTCCATGCATTCTATCGCGCTATCTTGCGCACCTCATCGCACTGTTTTGTGCACATTGCTTGCGTTTTGCATGCATTTTGCCGCGCTATCTTGCGCATCTCATCGCACTGTTTTGTTCACATTACTTGCATTTTGCATGCATTTTATAGCGCTATTTTGCACATCGCGCTATTTTGCGCTGTGACCATTACTTGCATTTTCCATGCATTTTATCGCGCTATCTTGCGCACCTCATCGCATTGTTTTGTTCACATTACTTGCATTTTTCATGCATTTTATCGCACTATTTTGCGCATCGCGCTATTTTGCGCTGTGACCATTATTTGCATTTTCGATGCATTTTATCGCGCTATCTTGCGCACCTCATCGCACTGTTTTGTGCACATTACTTGCGTTTTGCATGCACTTTGTAGCGCTATCTTGCGCACCTCATCGCTCTGTTTTGTTCACATTACTTGCATTTTGCATGCATTTTATCGCGCTATTTTGCGCTGTGACCATTACTTGCATTTTCCATGCATTTTATCGCGCTATCTTGCGCACCTCATCGCACTGTTTTGTGCACACTACTTGCCTTTTGCATGCATTTTGTCGCGCTATCTTGCGCACCTCATCGCACTGTTTTGTTCACATTACTTGCATTTTGCATGCATTTTATCGCGCTGTTTTGCGAATCGCGCTATTTTGCGCTGTGACCATTACTTGCATTTTCCATGCATTTTATCGCGCTATCTTGCGCACCTCATCGCACTGTTTTGTGCACATTACTTGCGTTTTGCATGCATTTTGTCGCGCTATCTTGCGCACCTCATCGCACTGTTTTGTTCACATTACTTGCATTTTGCATGCGTTTTATCGCACTATTTTGCGCATCGCGCTATTTTGCGCTGTGACCATTACTTGCATTTTCCATGCATTTTATCGCGCTATCTTGCGCACCTCATCGCACTATTTTGTGCACATTACTTGCGTTTTGCATGCATTTTATCGCGCTATCTTGCGCACCTCATCGCACTGTTTTGTGCACATTACTTGCATTTTGCATGCATTTTATAGCGCGATTTTGCGCATCGCGCTATTTTGCGCTGTGACCATTACTTACATTTTCCATGCATTTTATCGCGCTATCTTGCGCACCTCATCGCACTGTTTTGTTCACGTTACTTACATTTTTCATGCATTTTATCGCACTATTTTGCGCATCGCGCTATTTTGCGCGGTGACCATTACTTGCATTTTCCATGCATTTTATCGCGCTATCTTGCCCATCTCATCGCACTGTTTTGTGCACATTACTTGCATTTTGCAAGCATTTCGTCGCGCTATCTTGCGCACCTCATCGCACTATTTTGTGCACATTACTTGTGTTTTGCATGCACTTTGTAGCGCTATCTTGCGCACCTCATCGCACTGTTTTGTTCACATTACTTGCATTTTGCAATCATTTTATCGCGCTAATTTGCGCATCGCGCTATTTTGCATTGTTACCATTACTTGCATTTTCCATGCATTTTATCGCGCAATCTTGCGCACCTCATTGCACTATTTTGTGAACATTACTTGCGTTTTGCATGCACTTTGTAGCGCTATCTTGCGCACCTCATCGCACAGTTTTGTTCACGTTACTTGCATTTTGCATGCATTTTATCACGCTATTTTGCGCCGTGACCATTACTTGCATTTTCCCTGCATTTTATCACGCTATCTTTCGCACCTCATCGCAATGTTTTGTGCACATTACTTGCGTTTCGCATGCATTTTGGCGCGCTATCTTACGCACCTCATCGCACTGTTTTGTTCACATTAATTGCATTTTGCATGCATTTTATCGCGCTATTTTGCGCATCGCGCTATTTTGCGCTGTGACCATTGCTTGCAATTTCCATGCATTTTATCGCGCTATCTTGCGCACCTCATCGCACTGTTTTGTGCACACTACTTGCGTTTTGCATGCATTTTGTCGCGCTATCATGCGCACCTCATCGCACTGTTTTGTTCACATTACTTGCATTTTGCATGCATTTTATCGCGCTATTTTGTGCATCGCGCTATTTTCCGCTATGACCATTACTTGCATTTTCCATGCATTTTATCGCGCTATCTTGCGCACCTCATCGCACTGTTTTGTGCACACTACTTGCGTTTTGCATGCATTTTATCACGCTATCTTGCGCACCTCATCGCACTGTTTTGTTGACATTATTTGCATTTTGCATGCATTTTATCGCGCTATTTTGCGCTTCGCGCTATTTTGCGCTGTGACCATTACTTGCATTTTTCATGCATTTTATCGCGCTATCTTGCGCACCACATCGCACTGTTTTGTTCACATTACTTGCATTTCGCATGCATTTTATCGCGCTATTTTGCGCGTCGCGCTATTTGCGCTGTGACCATTATTGCATTTTCCATGTATTTTATCGCACTATCTTGCGCACCTCATCGCACTGTTTTATGCACACTACTTGCGTTTTGCATGCATTTTGTCGCGCTATCTTGCGCACCTCATCGCACAGTTTTGTTCACATTACTTGCATTTTGCATGCATTTTATCGCGCTGTTTTCCGAATCGCGCTATTTTGCGCTGTGACCATTACTTGCATTTTCCATGCATTTTATCGCGCTATCTTGCGCACCTCATCACACTGTTTGGTGCACATTACTTGCGTTTTGCATGCACTTTGTAGCGCTATCTTGCGCACCTCATCGCACTGTTTTGTTGACATTATTTGCATTTTGCATGCATTTTATCGCGCTATTTTGCGCTTCGCGCTATTTTGCGCTGTGACCATTACTTGCATTTTTCATGCATTTTATCGCGCTATCTTGCGCACCACATCGCACTGTTTTGTTCACATTACTTGCATTTTGCATGCATTTTATCGCGCTATTTTGTGCATCGCGCTATTTTCCGCTATGACCATTACTTGCATTTTCCATGCATTTTATCGCGCTATCTTGCGCACCTCATCGCACTGTTTTGTGCACACTACTTGCGTTTTGCATGCATTTTATCACGCTATCTTGCGCACCTCATCGCACTGTTTTGTTGACATTATTTGCATTTTGCATGCATTTTATCGCGCTATTTTGCGCTTCGCGCTATTTTGCGCTGTGACCATTACTTGCATTTTTCATGCATTTTATCGCGCTATCTTGCGCACCACATCGCACTGTTTTGTTCACATTACTTGCATTTCGCATGCATTTTATCGCGGTATTTTGCGCGTCGCGCTATTTGCGCTGTGACCATTATTGCATTTTCCATGTATTTTATCGCACTATCTTGCGCACCTCATCGCACTGTTTTATGCACACTACTTGCGTTTTGCATGCATTTTGTCGCGCTATCTTGCGCACCTCATCGCACAGTTTTGTTCACATTACTTGCATTTTGCATGCATTTTATCGCGCTGTTTTCCGAATCGCGCTATTTTGCGCTGTGACCATTACTTGCATTTTCCATGCATTTTATCGCGCTATCTTGCGCACCTCATCACACTGTTTGGTGCACATTACTTGCGTTTTGCATGCACTTTGTAGCGCTATCTTGCGCACCTCATCGCACTGTTTTGTTCACATTACTTGCATTTTGCTTGCATTTTATCGCGCTATTTTGCGCTGTGACCATTACTTGCATTTTCCACGCATTTTATCGCGCTATCTTGCGCACCTCATCGCCCTATTTTGTGCACATTACTTGCGTTTTGCATGCATTTTGCCGCGCTATCTTGCGCACCTCATCGCACTGTTTTGTTTACATTACTTGCATTTTGCAAGCATTTTATTGCGCTATTTTGCTCATCGCGTTATTTTGCGCTGTGACCATTGCTTGCAATTTCCATGCATTTTATCACGCTATCTTGCGCACCTCATCGCACTGTTTTGTGCACACTACTTGCGTTTTCCATGCATTTTGTCGTGCTATTTTTCGCACCTCATCGCACTGTTTTGTTCACATTACTTGCATTTTGCATGCATTTTATCGCACTATTTTGCGAATCGCGCTATTTTGCGCTATGACCGTTACTTGCATTTTCCATGCATTTTATCGCGCTATCTTGCGCACCTCATCGCACTGTTTTGTGCACACTACTTGCGTTTTGCATGCATTTTATCGCACTATCTTGCGCACCTCATCGCACTGTTTTGTTCACATTACTTGCATTTTGCATGCATTTTATCGCGCTATTTTGCGCATCGCGCTATTTTGCGCTGTGACCATTACTTGCATTTTCCATGCATTTTATCGCGCTATCTTGCGCATCTCATCTCACTGTTTTGGGCACATTACTTGCGGTTTGCATGCATTTTGTCGCGCTATCTTGCACACCTCATCGCACTGTTTTGTTCACATTACTTGCATTTTCCATGCATTTTATCGCGCTATCTTGCGCACCTCATCGCACTGTTTTGCGCACATTACTTTCGTTTTGCATGCATTTTGTCGCGCTATCTTGCGCACCTCATCGCACTGTTTTGTTCACATTACTTGCATTTTGCATGCATTTTATCGCGCTATTTTGCGCATCGCACTATTTTTCACTGTGACCATTACTTGCATTTTCCATGCATTTTATCGCGCTATCTTGCGCACCTCAACGCACTGTTTTGTGCACATTACTTGCGTTTTGCAAGCACTTTGTAGCGCTATCTTGCGCACCTCATCGCACTGTTTTGTTCACGTTACTTGAATTTTGCGTGCATTTTATCGCGCTATTTTGTGCTGTGACCATTACTTGCATTTTCCATGCATTTTATCGCGCTATCTTGTGCACCTAATCGCACTGTTTTGTGCACAATACTTGCGTTTTGCATGCATTTTGCCGCGCTATCTTGAGCACCTCATCGCACTGTTTTGTTCACATTACTTGCATTTTGCATGCATTTTATCGCGCTATTTTGCGCATCGCGCTATTTTGCGCTGTGACCATTGCTTGCAATTTCCATGCATTTTATCGCGCTATCTTGCGCACCTCATCGCACTGTTTTGTGCACACTACTTGCGTTTTCCATGCATTTTGTCGTGCTATCTTGCGCACCTCATCGCACTGTTTTGTTCACAGTACTTGCATTTTGCATGCATTTTATCGCGCTATTTTGCGCATCGCGCTATTTTGTGCTATGACCATTACTTGCATTTTCCATGCATTTTATCGCGCTATCTTGCGCACCTCATCGCACTGTTTTGTGCACACTACTTGCGTTTTGCATGCATTTTATCGCGCTATCTTGCGCACCTCATCGCACTGTTTTGTTCACATTACTTGCATTTTGCATGCATTTTATCGCGCTATTTTGCGCATCGCGCTATTTTGCAATGTGACCATTACTTGCATTTTCCATGCAATTTATCGCGCTATCTTGCGCACCTCATCGCACTGTTTTGCGCACATTACTTGCATTTTGCATGCATTTTGTCGCGCTATCTTACGCACCTCATCGCACTGTTTTGTGCACACTACTTGCGTTTTGCATGCATTTTGTCGCGCTATCTTGCGCGCCTCATCGCACTGTTTTGTTCATATTACTTGCATTTTGCATGCATTTTATCGCGCTGTTTTGCGAATCGCGCTATTTTGCGCTGTGACCATTACTTGCATTTTCCATGCATTTTGTCGCGCTATCTTGCGCACCTCATCGCACTGTTTTGTGCACATTACTTGCGTTTTGCATGCATTTTGTCGCGCTATCTTGCACACCTCATCGCACTGTTTTGTTCACATTACTTGCATTTTGCATGCATTTTATCGCGCAATTTTGCGCATCGCGCTATTTTGCACTGTGACCATCACTTGCATTTTTCATGCATTTTATCGCGGTATCTTGCTCACCTCATCGCACTGTTTTGCGCACATTACTTGCGTTTTGCATGCATTTTGTCGCGCTATCTTGCGCACCTCATCGCACTGTTTTGTTCACATTACTTGCATTTTACATGCATTTTATCGCGCTATTTTGGGCATCGCGCTATTTTGCACTGTGACCATTACTTGCATTTTCCTTGCATTTTATCGCGCTATTTTGCGCATCGCGCTATTTTGCACTGTGACCATTACTTGCATTTTCCTTGCATTTTATCGCGCTATCTTGCGCACCTCTTCGCCCTGTTTGGTGCACATTACTTGCGTTTTGCATGCACTTTGTAGCGCTATCTTGCGCACCTCATCGCACTGTTTTGTTCACATTACTTGCATTTTGCATGCATTTTATCGCGCTATTTTGCGCGTCGCGCTATTTTGCGCGTCGCGCTATTTTGCGCTGTGACCATTACTTGCAGTTTCCATGCATTTTATCGCGCTATCTTGCGCACCACACCGCACTGTTTTGTTCACATTACTTGCATTTTGCATGCATTTTATCGCGCTATTTTGCGCGTCGCGCTATTTGTGCTGTGACCATTACTTGCATTTTAGATGCATTTTATCGCGCTATCTTGCACACCTCATCACACTGTTTTGTGCACACCACTTGCGTTTTGCATGCATTTTGTCGCGCTATCTTGCGCACCTCATCGCACTGTTTTGTTCACATTACTTGTATTTTGCATGCATTTTATCGCGCTGTTTTGCGAATCGCGCTATTTTGCGCTGTGACCATTACTTGCATTTTTCATGCATTTTATCGCTCTATCTTGCGCACCTCATCGCACAGTTTTGTGCACACTACTTACGTTTTGCATGCATTTTGTCGCGCTATCTTGCGCACCTCATCGCACTGTTTTGTTCACATTACTTGCATTTTGCATGCATTTTATCGCGCTATTTTGCGCATCGCTCAATTTTTCACTGTGACCATTACTTGCATTTTCCATGCATTTTATCGCGCTATCTTGCGCACCTCATCGCCCTGTTTTGTGCACATTACTTGCGTTTTGCATGCATTTTGTCTCGCTATCTTGCGCAGCTCATCACACTATTTTGTTCACATTACTTGCATTTTGCATGCATTTTATCGCGCTATTTTGCGCATCGCGCTATTTTGCATTGTGACCATTACTTGCATTTTCCATGCATTTTATCGCGCTATCTTGCGCACCTCATCGCACTGTTTTGTTCACATTACTTGCGTTTTGCATGCACTTTGTAGCGCTATCTTGCGCACCTCATCGCACTGTTGTTCACATTACTTGCATTTTGCATGCATTTTATCGCGCTATTTTGCGCTGTGACCATTACTTGCATTTTCCATGCATTTTATCGCGCTATCTTGCGCACCTCATCGCACTGTTTTGTGCACATTGCTTGCGTTTTGCATGCATTTTGCCGCGCTCTCTTGCGCACCTCATCGCACAATTTTGTTCACATTACTTGCATTTTGCATGCATTTTATAGCGCTGTTTTGCACATCGCGCTATTTTGCGCTGTGACCATTACTTGCATTTTCCATGCATTTTATCGCGCTATCTTGCGCACCTCATCGCATTGTTTTGTTCACATTACTTGCATTTTTCATGCATTTTATCGCACTATTTTGCGCATCGCGCTATTTTGCGCTGTGACCATTACTTGCATTTTCGATGCATTTTATCGCGCTATCTTGCGCACCTCATCGCACTGTTTTGTGCACATTACTTGCGTTTTGCATGCACTTTGTAGCGCTATCTTGCGCACCTCATCGCTCTGTTTTGTTCACATTACTTGCATTTTGCATGCATTTTATCGCGCTATTTTGCGCTGTGACCATTACTTGCATTTTCCATGCATTTTATCGCGCTATCTTGCGCACCTCATCGCACTGTTTTGTGCACACTACTTGCGTTTTGCATGCATTTTATCGCGCTATCTTGCGCACCTCATCGCACTGTTTTGTTCACATTACTTGCATTTTGCATCCATTTTATCGCGCTATTTTGCGCATCGCGCTATTTTGCACTGTGACCATTACTTGCATTTTCCATGCATTTTATCGCGCCATCTTGCGCACCTCATCGCACTGTTTTGTGCACACTACTTGCGTTTTGCATGCATTTTGTCGGGCTATCTTGCGCACCTCATTGCACTGTTTTGTTCACATTACTTGCATTTTGCATGCATTTTATCGTGCTGTTTTGCGAATCGCGCTATTTTGCGCTGTGACCATTACTTGCATTTTCCATGCATTTTATCGCGCTATCTTGCGCACCTCATCGCACTGTTTTGTGCACATTACTTGCGTTTTGCATGCATTTTGTCGCGCTATCTTGCGCACCTCATCGCACTGTTTTGTTCACATTACTTGCATTTTGCATGCATTTTATCGCACTATTTTGCGCATCGCGCTATTTTGCGGTGTGACCATTACTTGCATTTTCCATGAATTTTATCGCGCTATCTTGCGCACCTCATCGCACTATTTTGTGCACATTACTTGCGTTTTGCATGCATTTTATCGCGCTATCTTGCGCACCTCATCGCACTGTTTTGTGCACATTACTTGCATTTTGCATGCATTTTATAGCGCTATTTTGCACATCGCGCTATTTTGCGCTGTGACCATTACTTACATTTTCCATGCATTTTATCGCGCTATCTTGCGCACCTCATCGCACTGTTTTGTTCACGTTACTTACATTTTTCATGCATTTTATCGCACTATTTTGCGCATCGCGCTATTTTGCGCTGTGACCATTACTTGCATTTTCCATGCATTTTATCGCGCTATCTTGCCCATCTCATCGCACTGTTTTGTGCACATTACTTGCGTTTTGCAAGCATTTCGTCGTGCTATCTTGTGCACCTCATCGCACTATTTTGTGCACATTACATGTGTTTTGCATGCACTTTGTAGCGCTATCTTGCACACCTCATCGCACTGTTTTGTTCACATTACTTGCATTTTGCAATCATTTTATCGCGCTAATTTGCGCATCGCGCTATTTTTCATTGTGACCATTACTTGCATTTTCCATGCATTTTATCGCGCAATCTTGCGCACCTCATCGCACTGTTTTGTGAACATTACTTGCGTTTTGCATGCACTTTGTAGCGCTATCTTGCGCACCTCATCGCACAGTTTTGTTCACGTTACTTGCATTTTGCATGCATTTTATCACGCTATTTTGCGCTGTGACCATTACTTGCATTTTCCATGCATTTTATCACGCTATCTTTCGCACCTCATCGCAATGTTTTGTGCACATTACTTGCGTTTCGCATGCATTTTGGCGCGCTATCTTACGCACCTCATCGCACTGTTTTGTTCACATTAATTGCATTTTGCATGCATTTTATCGCGCTATTTGGCGCATCGCGCTATTTTGCGCTGTGACCATTGCTTGCAATTTCCATGCATTTTATCGCGCTATCTTGCGCACCTCATCGCACTGTTTTGTGCACACTGCTTGCGTTTTGCATGCATTTTGTCGCGCTATCATGCGCACCACATCGCACTGTTTTGTTCACATTACTTGCATTTTGCATGCATTTTATCGCGCTATTTTGCGCATCGCGCTATTTTCCGCTATGACCATTACTTGCATTTTCCATGCATTTTATCGCGCTATCTTGCGCACCTCATCGCACTGTTTTGTGCACACTACTTGCTTTTTGCATGCATTTTATCACGCTATCTTGCGCACCTCATCGCACTGTTTTGTTCACATTATTTGCATTTTGCATGCATTTTATCGCGCTATTTTGCGCATCGCGCTATTTTGCGCTGTGACCATTACTTGCATTTTTCAAGCATTTTATCGCGCTATCTTGCGCACCACATCACACTGTTTTGTTCACATTACTTGCATTTCGCATGCATTTTATCGCGCTATTTTGCGCGTCGCGCTATTTGCGCTGTGACCATTATTGCATTTTCCATGTATTTTATCGCGCTATCTTGCGCACCTCATCGCACTGTTTTATGCACACTACTTGCGTTTTGCATGCATTTTGTCGCGCTATCTTGCGCACCTCATCGCACAGTTTTGTTCACATTACTTGCATTTTGCATGCATTTTATCGCGCTGTTTTGCGAATCGCGCTATTTTGCGCTGTGACCATTACTTGCATTTTCCATGCATTTTATCGCGCTATCTTGCGCACCTCATCACACTGTTTGGTGCACATTACTTGCGTTTTGCATGCACTTTGTAGCGCTATCTTGCGCACCACATCGCACTGTTTTGTTCATATTACTTGCATTTTGCATGCATTTTATCGCGCTATTTTGCGCTGTGACCATTACTTGCATTTTCCATGCATTTTATCGCGCTATCTTGCGCACCTCATCGCACTGTTTTGTGCACATTGCTTGCGTTTTGCATGCATTTTGCCGCGCTCTCTTGCGCACCTCATCGCACTGTTTTGTTCACATTACTTGCATTTTGCATGCATTTTATAGCGCTATTTTGCACATCGCGCTATTTTGCGCTGTGACCATTACTTGCATTTTCCATGCATTTTATCGCGCTATCTTGCGCACCTCATCGCATTGTTTTGTTCACATTACTTGCATTTTTCATGCATTTTATCGCACTATTTTGCGCATCGCGCTATTTTGCGCTGTGACCATTACTTGCATTTTCGATGCATTTTATCGCGCTATCTTGCGCACCTCATCGCACTGTTTTGTGCACATTACTTGCGTTTTGCATGCACTTTGTAGCGCTATCTTGCGCACCTCATCGCTCTGTTTTGTTCACATTACTTGCATTTTGCATGCATTTTATCGCGCTATTTTGCGCTGTGACCATTACTTGCATTTTCCATGCATTTTATCGCGCTATCTTGCGCACCTCATCGCACTGTTTTGTGCACACTACTTGCGTTTTGCATGCATTTTATCGCGCTATCTTGCGCACCTCATCGCACTGTTTTGTTCACATTACTTGCATTTTGCATGCATTTTATCGCGCTATTTTACGCATCGCGCTATTTTGCACTGTGACCATTACTTGCATTTTCCATGCATTTTATCGCGCCATCTTGCGCACCTCATCGCACTGTTTTGTGCACACTACTTGCGTTTTGCATGCATTTTGTCGCGCTATCTTGCGCACCTCATTGCACTGTTTTGTTCACATTACTTGCATTTTGCATGCATTTTATCGTGCTGTTTTGCGAATCGCGCTATTTTGCGCTGTGACCATTACTTGCATTTTCCATGCATTTTATCGCGCTATCTTGCGCACCTCATCGCACTGTTTTGTGCACATTACTTGCGTTTTGCATGCATTTTGTCGCGCTATCTTGCGCACCTCATCGCACTGTTTTGTTCACATTACTTGCATTTTGCAAGCATTTTATCGCACTATTTTGCGCATCGCGCTATTTTGCGCTGTGACCATTACTTGCATTTTCCATGCATTTTATCGCGCTATCTTGCGCACCTCATCGCACTATTTTGTGCACATTACTTGCGTTTTGCATGCATTTTATCGCGCTATCTTGCGCACCTCATCGCACTGTTTTGTGCACATTACTTGCATTTTGCATGCATTTTATAGCGCTATTTTGCGCATCGCGCTATTTTGCGCTGTGACCATTACTTACATTTTCCATGCATTTTATCGCGCTATCTTGCGCACCTCATCGCACTGTTTTGTTCACGTTACTTACATTTTTCATGCATTTTATCGCACTATTTTGCGCATCGCGCTATTTTGCGCTGTGACCATTACTTGCATTTTCCATGCATTTTATCGCGCTATCTTGCCCATCTCATCGCACTGTTTTGTGCACATTACTTGCGTTTTGCAAGCATTTCGTCGCGCTATCTTGCGCACCTCATCGCACTATTTTGTGCACATTACTTGTGTTTTGCATGCACTTTGTAGCGCTATCTTGCACACCTCATCGCACTGTTTTGTTCACATTACTTGCATTTTGCAATCATTTTATCGCGCTAATTTGCGCATCGCGCAATTTTGCATTGTGACCATTACTTGCATTTTCCATGCATTTTATCGCGCAATCTTGCGCACCTCATTGCACTGTTTTGTGAACATTACTTGCGTTTTGCATGCACTTTGTAGCGCTATCTTGCGCACCTCATCGCACAGTTTTTTTCACGTTACTTGCATTTTGCATGCATTTTATCACGCTATTTTGCGCTGTGACCATTACTTGCATTTTCCATGCATTTTATCACGCTATCTTTCGCACCTCATCGCAATGTTTTGTGCACATTACTTGCGTTTCGCATGCATTTTGGCGCGCTATCTTACGCACCTCATCGCACTGTTTTGTTTACATTAATTGCATTTTGCATGCATTTTATCGCGCTATTTTGCGCATCGCGCTATTTTGCGCTGTGACCATTGCTTGCAATTTCCATGCATTTTATCGCGCTATCTTGCGCACCTCATCGCACTGTTTTGTGCACACTGCTTGCGTTTTGCATGCATTTTGTCGCGCTATCATGCGCACCTCATCGCACTGTTTTGTTCACATTACTTGCATTTTGCATGCATTTTATCGCGCTATTTTGCGCATCGCGCTATTTTCCGCTATGACCATTACTTGCATTTTCCATGCATTTTATCGCGCTATCTTGCGCACCTCATCGCACTGTTTTGTGCACACTACTTGCGTTTTGCATGCATTTTATCACGCTATCTTGCGGACCTCATCGCACTGTTTTGTTCACATTATTTGCATTTTGCATGCATTTTATCGCGCTATTTTGCGCATCGCGCTATTTTGCGCTGTGACCATTACTTGCATTTTTCATGCATTTTATCGCGCTATCTTGCGCAACACATCACACTGTTTTGTTCACATTACTTGCATTTCGCATGCATTTTATCGCGCTATTTTGCGCGTCGCGCTATTTGCGCTGTGACCATTATTGCATTTTCCATGTATTTTATCGCGCTATCTTGCGCACCTCATCGCACTGTTTTATGCACACTACTTGCGTTTTGCATGCATTTTGTCGCGCTATCTTGCGCACCTCATCGCACAGTTTTGTTCACATTACTTGCATTTTGCATGCATTTTATCGCGCTATCTTGCGCACCTCATCACACTGTTTGGTGCACATTACTTGCGTTTTGCATGCACTTTGTAGCGCTATCTTGCGCACCTCATCGCACTGTTTTGTTCACATTACTTGCATTTTGCATGCATTTTATCGCGCTATTTTGCGCTGTGACCATTACTTGCATTTTCCACGCATTTTATCACGCTATCTTGCGCACCTCATCGCCCTATTTTGTGCACATTACTTGCGTTTTGCATGCATTTTGCCGCGCTATCTTGCGCACCTCATCGCACTGTTTTGTTTACATTACTTGCATTTTGCAAGCATTTTATTGCGCTATTTTGCGCATCGCGTTATTTTGCGCTATGACCATTGCTTGCAATTTCCATGCATTTTCTCACGCTATCTTGCGCACCTCATCGCACTGTTTTGTGCACACTACTTGCGTTTTCCACGCATTTTGTCGTGCTATCTTGCGCACCTCATCGCACTGTTTTGTTCACATTACTTGCATTTTGCATGCATTTTATCGCGCTATTTTGCGCATCGCGCTATTTTGCGCTATGACCGTTACTTGCATTTTCCATGCATTTTATCGCGCTATCTTGCGCACCTCATCGCACTGTTTTGTGCACACTACTTGCGTTTTGCATGCATTTGATCGCGCTATCTTGCGCACCTCATCGCACTGTTTTGTTCACATTATTACTTGCATTTTGCATGCATTTTATCGCGCTATTTTGCGCATCGCGCTATTTTGCGCTGTGACCATTACTTGCATTTTCCATGCATTTTATCGCGCTATCTTGCGCACCTCATCGCACTGTTTTGGGCACATTACTTGCGGTTTGCATGCATTTTGTCGCGCTATCTTGCACACCTCATCGCACTGTTTTGTTCACATTACTTGCATTTTGCAATCATTTTACCGCGCTAATTTGCGCATCGCGCTATTTTGCATTGTGACCATTGCTTGCATTTTCCATGCATTTTATCGCGCAATCTTGCGCACCTCATTGCACTGTTTTGTGAACATTACTTGCGTTTTGCATGCACTTTGTAGCGCTATCTTGCGCACCTCATCGCACAGTTTTGTTCACGTTACTTGCATTTTGCATGCATTTTATCACGCTATTTTGCGCTGTGACCATTACTTGCATTTTCCATGCATTTTATCACGCTATCTTTCGCACCTCATCGCAATGTTTTGTGCACATTACTTGCGTTTCGCATGCATTTTGGCGCGCTATCTTACGCACCTCATCGCACTGTTTTGTTCACATTAATTGCATTTTGCATGCATTTTATCGCGCTATTTTGCGCATCGCGCTATTTTGCGCTGTGACCATTGCTTGCCATTTCCATGCATTTTATCGCACTATCTTGCGCACCTCATCACACTGTTTTGTGCACACTACTTGCGTTTTGCATGCATTTTGTCGCGCTATCATGCGCACCTCATCGCACTGTTTTGTTCACATTACTTGCGTTTTGGATGCATTTTATCGCGCTATTTTGCGCATCGCGCCATTTTCCGCTATGACCATTACTTGCATTTTCCATGGGTTTTATCGCGCTATCTTGCGCACCTCATCGCACTGTTTTGTGCACACTACTTGCGTTTTGCATGCATTTTATCACCCTATCTTGCGCACCTCATCGCACTGTTTTGTCACATTATTTGCATTTTGCATGCATTTTATCGCGCTATTTTGCGCATCGCGCTATTTTACGCTGTGACCATTACTTGCATTTTCCATGCATTTTATCGCGCTATCTTGCGCACCTCATCGCACTGTTTTATGCACACTACTTGCGTTTTGCATGCATTTTGTCGCGCTATCTTGCGCACCTCATCGCACTGTTTTGTTCACATTACTTGCATTTTGCACGCATTTTATCGCGCTATTTGGCGCATCGCGCTATTTTGCGCTGTGACCATTACTTGCATTTTCCATGCATTTTATCGCGCTATCTTGCGCTCCTCATCGCACTATTTTGTTCACATTACTTGCGTTTTGCTTGCATTTTGTCGTGCTATCTTGCGCACCTCATTGCACTGTTTTGTTCACATTACTTGCATTTTGCATGCATTTTATCGCGCTATCTTGCGCATCACGGTATTTTGCGCTGTGACCATTACTTGCATTTTCCATGCATTTTATCGCGCTATCTTGCGCACCTCATCGCACTGTTTTGTGCACATTACTTGCGTTTTGCATGCATTTTGTCGCGCTATCTTGCGCACCTCATCGCACTGTTTTGTTCACATTACTTGCATTTTCCATGCATTTTATCGCGCTATTTCGCGCATCGCGCTATTTTGCGCTGTGACCACTACTTGCATTTTCCGTGCATTTTATCGCGCTATCTTGCGCACCTCATCGCACTGTTTTATGCACACTACTTGCGTTTTGCATGCATTTTGTCGCGATATCTTGCGCACCTCATCGCACGGTTTTGTGCACACTACTTGATTTTTGCATGTATTTTATCGCGCTATCTTGCGCACCTCATCGCACTGTTTTGTTCACATTACTTGCATTTTGCATGCATTTTATCGCGCTATTTTGCGCTGTGACCATTACTTGCATTTTCCATGCATTTTATCGCGCTATCTTGTGCACCTCATCGCACTATTTTTGCACATTACTTGCGTTTTGCATGCATTTTGTCGCGCTATCTTGCGCACCTCATCGCACTGTTTTGTTCACATTACTTGCATTTTGCATGCATTTTATCGCGCTATCTTGCGCAACTGATCGCACTGTTTTGTTCACATTACTTGCATTTTGCATGCGTTTTATCGCGCAATTTTGCGCATCGCGCAATTTTGCGCTGTGACCATTACTTGCATTTTCCATGCATTTTATCGCGCTATCTTGCGCACCTCATCGCACTGTTTTGTGCAAATTACTTGCGTTTTGCATGCATTTTGTCGCGCTATCTTGCGCACCTCATCGCACTGTTTTGTTCACATTACTTGCATTTTGCATGCATTTTATCGCGTTATTTCGCGCATCGCGCTATTTTGCGTTGTGACCATTACTTGCATTTTCCTTGCATTTTATCGCGCTATCTTGCGCACGTCATCGCACTGTTTTATGCACACTACTTGCGTTTTGCATGCATTTTGTCGCGCTATCTTGCGCACCTCATCGCACTGTTTTGTTCACACTACTTGCATTTTGCATGCATTTTATTGTGCTATTTTGCGCATCGCGATATTTTGCGCTATGACCATTACTTGCATTTTCCAAGCATTTTATCGCACTATCTTGCGCACCTCATCGCACTGTTTTGTGCACACTACTTGCGTTTTGCATGCATTTTATCGCGCTATCTTGCGCACCTCATCGCACTGTTTTGTTCACATTACTTGAATTTTGCACGCATTTTATCGCGCTATTTTGCGCTGTGACCAATACTTGCATTTTCCATGCATTTTATCGCGCTATCTTGCGCACCTCATAGCACTATTTTGTTCACATTACTTGCATTTTGCATGGGTTTTATCGCCCTATTTTGCGCATCGCGCTATTTTGTGCTGTGACCATTACTTGCATTTTCCATGCATTTTATCGCACTATCTTGCGCACCTCATCGCACTATTTTGTTCACATTACTTGCATTTTGCATGGGTTTTATCGCCCTATTTTGCGCATCGCGCTATTTTGCGCTGTGACCATTACTTGCATTTTACATGCATTTTATCGCGCTATCTTGCGCACCTCATCGCACTGTTTTTGCACATTACTTGCGTTTTGCATGCATTTTGTCGCGCTATCTTGCGCACCTCATCGCACTGTTTTGTTCACATTACTTGCATTTTGCATGCATTTTATCGCGCTATCTTGCGCAACTCATCGTACTGTTTTGTTCACATTACTTTCATTTTGCATGCGTTTTATCGCGCTATTTTGCGCATCGCGCAATTTTGTGCTGTGACCATTACTTGCATTTTCCATGCATTTTATCGCGCTATCTTGGGCACCTCATCGCACTGCTTTGCGCACATTACTTGCGTTTTGCATGCATTTTGTCGTGCTATCTTGCGCACGTCATCGCACTGCTTTGTTCACATTACTTGCATTTTGCATGCATTTTATCGCGCTATTTTGCGCATCGCGCTATTTTGCACTGTGACCATTACTTGCATTTTCCATACATTTTATAGCGCTATCTTGCGCACCTCATCGCACTGTTTTGTGCACATTACTTGGTTTTGCATGCACTTTGTAACGCTATCTTGCGCACCTCATCGCACTGTTTTATTCACATTACTTGCATTTTGCATGCATTTTATCGTGCTATTTTGCGCGGTGACCATTACTTGCATTTTTCATGCATTTTATCGCGCTATCTTGCACACCTCATCGCACTGTTTTGTGCACAATACTTGCGTTTTGCATGCACTTTGTTGCGCTATCTTGCGCACCTTATCGCACTGTTTTGTTCACATTACTTGCATTTTGCATGCATTTTATCGCGCTATTTTGCGCTATGACCATTACTTGCATTTTTCATGCATTTTATCGCGCTATCTTGCGCACCTCATCGCACTGTTTTGTGCACATTCCTTGCGTTTTGCATGCATTTTGTCGCGCTATCTTGCGCACCTCATCGCACTGTTTTGTTCACATTACATGCGTTTGGCATGCATTTTATCGCGCTATCTTGCGCACCTCATCACACTGTTTTGTTCACATTACTTGCATTTTCCATGCATTTTATCGCGCTATCTTCCGCACCTCATCGCACTGTTTTATGCACACTATTTGCGTTTTGCATGCATTTTGTCGCGCTATCTTGCGCACCTCATCGCACTGTTTTGTTCACATTACTTGCATTTTCCATGCATTTTATCGCGCTATCTTCCGCACCTCATCGCACTGTTTTATGCACACTATTTGCGTTTTGCATGCATTTTGTCGCGCTATCTTGCGCACCTCATCGCACTGTTTTGTTCACATTACTTGCATTTTGCATGTATTTTATCGCACTATTTTGCGCATCGCGCTATTTTGCGCTGTGACCATTACTTGCATTTTCCATGCATTTTATCGCGCTATCTTGCGCACCTCATCGCACTGTTTTGTTCACATTACTTGCATTTTGCATGCATTTTATCGCGCTATCTTGCGCAACTCATCGCACTGTTTTGTTCACATTACTTGCATTTTACATGCGTTTTATCGCGCTATTTTGCGCATCGCGCAATTTTGCGCTGTGACCAATACTTGCATTTTCCATGCATTTCATCGCGCTATCTTGCGCACCTCATCGCTCCGTTTTGTGCAAATTACTTGCGTTTTGCATGCATTTTGTCGCGCTATCTTGCGCAACTCATCACACTGTTTTGTTCACATTACTTGCATTTTCCATGCATTTTATCGCGTTATTTCGCGCATCGCGCTATTTTGCGTTGTGACCATTACTTGCATTTTCCATGCATTTTATCGCGCTATCTTGCGTACCTCATCGCACTGTTTTATGCACACTACTTGCGTTTTGCATGCATTTTGTCGCGCTATCTTGCGCACCTCATCGCACTGTTTTGTTCACATTACTTGCATTTTGCATGCATTTTATCGTGCTATTTTGCGCATCGCGCTATTTTGTGCTATGACCATTCCTTGCATTTTCCAAGCATTTTATCGCACTATCTTGCGCACCTCATCGCACTGTTTTGTGCACACTACTTGCGTTTTGCATGCATTTTATCGCGCTATCTTGCGCACCTCATCGCACTGTTTTGTTCACATTACTTGCATTTTGTACGCATTTTATCGCGCTATTTTGCGCTGTGACCATTACTTGCATTTTCCATGCATTTTATCGCGCTATCTTGCGCACCTCATCGCACTATTTTGTTCACATTACTTCCATTTTGCATGGGTTTTATCGCCCTATTTTGCGCATCGCGCTATTTTGTGCTGTGACCATTACTTGCATTTTCCATGCATTTAATCGCACTATCTTGCGCACCTCATCGCATTATTTTGTTCACATTACTTGCATTTTGCATGGGTTTTATTGCCCTATTTTGCGCATCGCGCTATTTTGCGCTGTGACCATTACTTGCATTTTACATGCATTTTATCGCGCTATCTTGCGCACCTCATCGCTCTGTTTTTGCACATTACTTGCGTTTTGCATGCATTTTGTCGCGCTATATTGCGCACCTCATCGCACTGTTTTGTTCACATTACTTGCATTTTGCATGCATTTTATCGCGCTATTTTGCGCATCGCGCTATTTTGCACTGTGACCATTACTTGCATTTTCCATACATTTTATAGCGCTATCTTGCGCACCTCATCGCACTGTTTTGTGCACATTACTTGGTTTTGCATGCACTTTGTAACGCTATCTTGCGCGCCTCATCGCACTGTTTTATTCACATTACTTGCATTTTGCATGCATTTTATCGTGCTATTTTGCGCGGTGACCATTACTTGCATTTTTCATGCATTTTATCGCGCTATCTTGCACACCTCATCGCATTGTTTTGTGCACAATACTTGCATTTTGCATGCACTTTTTTGCGCTATGTTGCGCACCTTATCGCACTGTTTTGTTCACATTACTTGCATTTTGCATGCATTTTATCGCCCTATTTTGCGCATCGCGCTATTTTGCGCTGTGACCATTACTTGCATTTTTCATGCATTTTATCGCGCTATCTTGCGCACCTCATCGCACTGTTTTGTGCACATTCCTTGCGTTTTGCATGCATTTTGTCGCGCAATCTTGCGCACCTCATCGCACTGTTTTGTTCACATTACATGCATTTGGCATGCATTTTATCGCGCTATCTTGCGCACCTCATCGCACTGTTTTGTTCACATTACTAGCATTTTCCATGCATTTTATCGCGCTATCTTCCGCACCTCATCGCTCTGTTTTATGGACACTACTTGCGTTTTGCATGCATTTTGTCGCGCTATCTTGCGCACCTCATCGCACTGTTTTGTTCACATTACTTGCATTTTGCATGCATTTTATCGCACAATTTTGCGCATCGCGCTATTTTGCGCTGTGACCATTACTTGCATTTTCCATGCATTTTATCGCGCTATCTTGCGCACCTCATCGCACTGTTTTGTGCACATTACTTGCGTTTTGCATGCATTTTGTCGCGCTATCTTGCGCACCTCAACGCACTGTTTTGTTCACATTACTTGCTTTTTGCATGCATTTTATCGCGCTATTTCGCGCTTCGCGCTATTTTGCGCTGTGACTATTACTTGCATTTTCCATGCATTTTATCGCGCTATCTTGCGCACCTCATCGCACTGTTTTATGCACACTACTTGCGCTTTGCATGCATTTTATCACGCTATCTTGCGCACCTCATCGCACTGTTTTGTTCACATTACTTGCATTTTGCATGCATTTTATCGCGTTATTTCGCGCATCGCGCTATTTTGCGTTGTGACCATTACTTGCATTTTCCATGCATTTTATCGCGCTATCTTGCGTACCTCATCGCACTGTTTTATGCACACTACTTGCGTTTTGCATGCATTTTGTCGCGCTATCTTGCGCACCTCATCGCACTGTTTTGTTCACATTACTTGCATTTTGCATGCATTTTGTCGTGCTATTTTGCGCATCGCGCTATTTTGCGCAATGACCATTCCTTGCATTTTCCAAGCATTTTATCGCACTATCTTGCGCACCTCATCGCACTGTTTTGTGCACACTACTTGCGTTTTGCATGCATTTTATCGCGCTATCTTGCGCACCTCATCGCACTGTTTTGTTCACATTACTTGCATTTTGTACGCATTTTATCGCGCTATTTTGCGCTGTGACCATTACTTGCATTTTCCATGCATTTTATCGCGCTATCTTGCGCACCTCATCGCACTATTTTGTTCACATTACTTGCATTTTGCATCGGTTTTATCGCCCTATTTTGCGCATCGCGCTATTTTGTGCTGTGACCATTACTTGCATTTTCCATGCATTTTATCGCACTATCTTGCGCACCTCATCGCACTATTTTGTTCACATTACTTGCATTTTGCATGGGTTTTATCGCCCTATTTTGCGCATCGCGGTATTTTGCGCTGTGACCATTACTTGCATTTTACATGCATTTTATCGCGCTATCTTGCGCACCTCATCGCACTGTTTTTGCACATTACTTCCGTTTTGCATGCATTTTGTCGCGCTATATTGCGCACCTCATCGCACTGTTTTGTTCACATTACTTGCATTTTGCATGCATTTTATCGCGTTATCTTGCGCAACTCATCGTACTGTTTTGTTCACATTACTTTCATTTTGCATGCGTTTTATCGCGCAATTTTGCGCATCGCGCAATTTTGTGCTGTGACCATTACTTGCATTTTCCATGCATTTTATCGCGCTATCTTGCGCACCTCATCGCACAGTTTTGCGCACATTACTTGCGTTTTGCATGCATTTTGTCGTGCTATCTTGCGCACCTCATCGCACTGCTTTGTTCACATTACTTGCATTTTGCATGCATTTTATCGCGCTATTTTGCACTGTGACCATTACTTGCATTTTCCATACATTTTATAGCGCTATCTTGCGCACCTCATCGCACTGTTTTGTGCACATTACTTGGTTTTGCATGCACTTTGTAACGCTATCTTGCGCGCCTCATCGCACTGTTTTATTCACATTACTTGCATTTTGCATGCATTTTATCGTGCTATTTTGCGCGGTGACCATTACTTGCATTTTTCATGCATTTTATCGCGCTATCTTGCACACCTCATCGCACTGTTTTGTGCACAATACTTGCATTTTGCATGCACTTTGTTGCGCTATGTTGCGCACCTTATCGCACTGTTTTGTTCACATTACTTGCATTTTGCATGCATTTTATCGCACTATTTTGCGCATCGCGCTATTTTGCGCTGTGACCATTACTTGCATTTTCCATGCATTTTATCGCGCTATCTTGCGCACCTCATCGCACTGTTTTGTGCACATTACTTGCGTTTTGCATGCATTTTGTCGCGCTATCTTGCGCACCTCAACGCACTGTTTTGTTCACATTACTTGCATTTTGCATGCATTTTATCGCGCTATTTCGCGCATCGCGCTATTTCGCGCTTCGCGCTATTTTGCGCTGTGACCATTACTTGCATTTTCCATGCATTTTATCGCGCTATCTTGCGCAGCTCATCGCACTGTTTTATGCACACTACTTGCGCTTTGCATGCATTTTATCACGCTATCTTGCGCACCTCATCGCACTGTTTTGTTCACATTACTTGCATTTTGCATGCTTTTTATCGTGCTATTTTGCGCATCGCGCTATTTTGCGCTATGACCATTACATGCATTTTCCACGCATTTTATCGCACTATCTTGCGCACCTCATCGCACTGTTTTGTGCACACTACTTGCGTTTTGCATGCATTTTATCGCGCTATCTTGCGCACCTCATCGCACTGTTTTGTTCACATCACTTGCATTTTTCAAGCATTTTATCGCGCTATCTTGCACACCTCATCGCACTGTTTTTGCACATTACTTGCGTTTTGCATGCATTTTGTCGCGCTATCTTGCGCACCTCATCGCACTGTTTTGATCACATCACTTGCATTTCGCATGCATTTTATCGCGCTATTTTGCGCTGTGACCATTACTTGCATTTTCCTTGCATTTTATCGCGCTATCTTGCGCTCCTCATCGCACTGTTTTGTGCACATTACTTGCGTTTTGCATGCATTTTGTCGCGCTATCTTGCACACCTCATCGCACTGTTTTGTTCACATTACTTGCATTTTGCATGCATTTTATCGCGCTATCTTGCGCATCGCGGTATTTTGCGCTGTGACCATTACTTGCATTTTCCATGCATTTTATCGCGCTATCTTGCGCACCTCATCGCACTGTTTTGTGCACATTACTTGCGTTTTGCATGCATTTTGTCGCGCTATCTTGCGCACCACATCGCACTGTTTTGTTCACATTACTTGCATTTTGCATGCTTTTTATCGCGCTATTTCGCGCATCGCGCTATTTTGCGCTGTGACCACTACTTGCATTTTCCATGCATTTTATCGCGCTCTCTTGCGCACCTCATCGCACTGTTTTATGCACACTACTTGCGTTTTGCATGCATTTTGTCGCGCTATCTTGCGCACCTCATCGCACTGTTTTATGCACACTACTTGCATTTTGCATGCATTTTGTCGCGCTATCTTGCGCACCTCATCGCACTGTTTTGTTCACATTACTTGCATTTTGCATGCATTTTATCGCGCTATTTTGCGCTGTGACCATTACTTGCATTTTCCATGCATTTTATCGCGCTATCTTGTGCACCTCATCGCACTGTTTTTGCACATTACTTGCGTTTTGCATGCAATTTGTCGCGCTATCTTGCGCACCTCATCGCACAGTTTTGTTCACATTACTTGCATTTTGCATGCATTTTATCGCGCTATCTTGCGCAACTCATCGCACTGTTTTGTTCACATTACTTGCATTTTGCATGCGTTTTATCGCGCTATTTTGCGCATCGCGCAATTTTGCGCTTTGACCATTACTTGCATTTTCCATGCATTTTATCGCGCTATCTTGCGCACCTCATCGCACTGTTTTGTGCAAACTACTTGCGTTTTGCATGCATTTTGTCGCGCTATCTTGCGCACCTCATCGCACTGTTTTGTTCACATTACTTGCATTTTGCATGCATTTTATCGCGCTATTTTGCGCATCGCGCTATTTTGCGCTATGACCATTACTTGCATTTTCCAAGCATTTTATCGCACTATCTTGCGCACCTCATCGCACTGTTTTGTGCACACTACTTGCGTTTTGCATGCATTTTTTCGCGCTATCTTGCGCACCTCATCGCACTATTTTGTTCACATTACTTGCGTTTTACATGCATTTTATCGCGCTATTTCGCGTTGTGACCATTACTTGCATTTTCCATGCATTTTATCGCGCTATCTTGCGCACCTCATCGCACTGTTTTGCGCACATTACTTGCGTTTTGCATGCATTTTGTCGCGCTATCTTGCGCACCACATCGCACTGTTTTGTTGGCATTACTTGCATTTTGCATGCATTTTATCGCGCTATTTTGCGCATCGCGCTATTTTGCACTGTGACCATTACTTGCATTTTCCATACATTTTATCGCGCTATCTTGCGCACCTCATCGCACAGTTTTGGGCACATTACTTGGTTTTGCATGCACTTTGTAACGCTATCTTGCGCACCTCGTCGCACTGTTTTGTTCACATTACTTGCATTTTGCATTCATTTTATCGCGCTATGTTGCGCTGTGACCATTACTTGCATTTTCCATGCATTTTATCGCGCTATCTTGCGCACCTCATCGCACTGTTTTGTGCACATTACTTACGTTTTGCATGCACATTGTAGCGCTATCTTGCGTAACTCATCGCACAGTTTTGTGCACATTACTTGCGTTTTGCATGCACTTTGTAGCGCTATCTTGCGTACCTCATCGCACTGTTTTGTTCACATTACTTGCATTTTGCATGCATTTTATCGCGCTATTTTGCGCATCGCGCTATTTTGCGCTATGACCATTACTTGCATTTTCCATGCATTTTATCGCGCTATCTTGCGCACCTCATCTCACTGTTTTGTGCACATTACTTGCGTTTTGCATGCATTTTGTCGCGCTATCTTGCGCACCTCATCGCACTGTTTTGTTCACATTACTTGCATTTTGCATGCATTTTATCGCGGTATTTCGCGCATCGCGCTATTTTGCGCTGTGACCATTACTTGCATTTTCCATGCGTTTTATCGCGCTATCTTGCGCATCACATCGCACTGTTTTATGCACACTACTTGCGTTTTGCATGCATTTTGTCGCGCTATCTTGCGCACCACATCGCACTGTTTTGTTCACATTACTTGCATTTTGTCGCGCTATATTGCGCACCTCATCGCACTGTTTTGTTCACATTACTTGCATTTTGCATGCATTTTATCGTGCTATTTTGCGCATCGCGCTATTTTGCGCTATGACCATTACTTGCATTTTCCATGCATTTTATCGCGCTATCTTGCGCACCTCATCGCACTGTTTTGCGTACATTACTTGCGTTTTGCATGCATTTTATCGTGCTATCTTGCACACCTCATCGCACTGCTTTGTTCGCATTACTAGCATTTTGCATGCATTTTATCGCGATATTTTGCGCATCGCGCTATTTTGCACTGTGACCATTACTTGCATTTTCCATACATTTTATTGCCCTATCTTGCGCACCTCATCGCACTGTTTTGTGCACATTACTTGGTTTTGCATGCACTTTGTAACGCTATCTTGCGCAACTCATCGCACTGTTTTGTTCACATTACTCGCATTGTGCATGCATTTTATCGCGCTATTTTGCGCTGTGACCATTACTTGCATTTTCCATGCATTTTATCGCGCTATCTTGCGCACCTCATCTCACTGTTTTGTGCACATTACTTGCGTTTTGCATGCACTTTGTAGCGCTATCTTGCGCACCTCATCGCATTGTTTTGTTCACATTACTTGCATTTTGCATGCATTTTGTCGCGCTATTTTGCGCATCGCGCTATTTTGCACTGTGACCATTACTTGCATTTTCCATGCATTTTATCGCGCTATCTTGCGCACCTCATCGCACCATTTTGTGCACATTACTTGCGTTTTGCATGCATTTTGTCGCGCTATCTTGCGCACCTCATCGCACTGTTTTGTTCACATTACTTGCATTTTGCATTCATTTTATCGCGCTATTTCGCGCATCGCGCTATTTTGCGCTGTGACCATTACTTGCATTTTCCATGTATTTTATCGCGCTATCTTGCGCACCTCATCGCACTGTTTGATGCACACTACTTGCGTTTTGCATGCATTTTGTTCCGCTATCTTGCGCACCACATCGCACTGTTTTGTTCACATTACTTGCATTTTGCATGCATTTTATAGTGCTATTTTGCGCATCGCTCTATTTTGCTCTATGACCATTACATGCATTTTCCATGCGTTTTTTCGCACTATCCTGCGCACCTCATCGCACTATTTTCTGCACACTACTTGCGTTTTGCAAGCATTTTATCGCGCAACCTTGCGCACCTCATCGCACTGTTTTGTTCACATTACATGCATTTTGCATGCATTTTATCCCGCTATTTTGCGCTGTGACCATTACTGGCATTTTCCATGCATTTTATCGCGCTACCTTGAGCACCTCATCGCACTATTTTTGCACATTACTTGCGTTTTGCATGCATTTTGTCGCGCTATCTTGCGCACCTCATCGCACTGTTTTTGCACATTACTTGCGTTTTGCATGCATTTTGTCGCGCTATCTTGCGCACCTCATCGCACTGTTTTGTTCACATTACTTGCATTTTGCATGCATTTTATCGCGCTATTTTGCGCATCGCGCTGTTTTGCACTGTGACCATCACTTGCATTTTCCAGGCATTTTATCGCGCTATCTTGCGCACCTCATCGCACTGTTTTGTGCACATTACTTGGTTTTGCATGCAATTTCTAACGCTATCTTGTGCACCTCATCGCACTGTTTTGTTCAGATTGCTTGCATTTTGCATGCATTTTATCGCGCTATTTTGTGCATCGCGCTACTTTGCGCAGTGACCATTACTTGCATTTTCCAAGCATTTTATCGCGCTATCTTGCGCACCTCATCGCACTGTTTTGTGCACATTACTTGCGTTTTGCATGCATTTTGTCGCGCTATCTTGCATACCTCATTGCACTGTTTTGTTCACATTTCTTGCATTTTGCATGCATTTTATCGCGCTATTTTGCGCATCGCGCTATTTTTGCGCTGTGACCATTACTTGCATTTTCCATGCATTTTATCGCGCTATCTTGCGCACCTCATCGCACTGTTTTATGCACATTACTTGCGTCTTGCATGCATTTTGTCGCGCTATCTTGCGCACCTCATCGCACTGTTTTGTTCACATTATTTGCATTTTGCATGCATTTTATCGCGCTATCTTGCGCACCTCATCGCACTGTTTTGTTCACATTACTTGCATTTTGCTTGCATTGTATCGCGCTATTTTGCACTGTGACAATTACTTGCATTTTCCATGCATTTTATCGCGCTATCTTGCGCACCTCATCGCACTGTTTTGCGCACATTACTTGCGTTTTGCATGCATTTTGTCGCGCTATCTTGCGCACCTCATCGCACTGTTTTGTTCACATTACTTGCATTTTGCATGCATTTTTTCGCACTATTTTGCGCATCGCGCTATTTTGCGTTGTGACCATTACTTGCATTTTCCATGCATTTTATAGCGCTATCTTCCGCACCTCATCGCACTGTTTTGTGCACATTACTTGCGTTTGTATTTACTTTGTAGCGCTATCTTGCGCACCTCATCGCACGGTTTTGTTCACATTACTTGCATTTTGCATGCATTTTATCGCGCTAGTTTGCGCTGTGACCATTACTTGCATTTTCCATGCATTTTATCGCGCTATCTTGCGCACCTCCTTGCACTGTTTTGTACACACTACTTGCGTTTTGCATGCATTTTGTCGCGCTATCTTGCTCACCTCATCGCACTGTTTTGTTCACATTACTTACATTTTGCATGCATTTTATCGCGCTATTTTGCGCATCGCGCTATTCTGCTCTGTGACCATTACTTGCATTTTCCATGCATTTTATCGCGCTATCTTGCGCACCTCATCGCACTGTTTTGTGCACATTACTTGCGTCTTGCATGCATTTTGTCACGCTATCTGGCGCACCTCACCGCACTGTTTTGTTCACATTACTTGCATTTTGCATGCGTTTTATCGTGCTATCTTGCGCACCTCATCGCACTGTTTTGTGCACATTACATGCGTTTTGCATGCATTTTGTCGCGATATCTTGCGCACCTCATCGCACAGTTTTGTTCACATTACTTGCATTTTGCATGCATTTTATCGCGCTATTTTGCGCATCGCGCTATTTTACACTTTGACCATAACTTGCATTTTGCATGCATTTTATCGCGCTATCTTGCGCACCTCAACGCACAGTTTTGTGCTCATTACTTGCGTTTTGCATGCATTTTGTCGCGCTATCTTGCGCAACTCATCGCAATGTTTTGTTCACATTACTTGCATTTTGCATGCATTTTATCGCGCTATTTTGCGCATCGCGCTATTTTGCACTGTGACCATTTCCTGCATTTTCCATGCATTTTATCGCGCTATCTTGCGCACCTCATCGCACTGTTTTGTGCACATTACTTTGGGTTTGCATGCATTTTCTCGTGCTATCTTGCGCACCTCATCGCACTGTTTTGTTCATATTACTTGCATTTTGCATGCATTTTATCGCGCTATTATGCGCATGTGACCATTACCTGCATTTTCCATGCATTTTATCGCGCTATCTTGCGCACCTCATCGCACTGTTTTGTGCACATTACTTGCGTTTTGCATGCATTTTGTCGCGCTATCTTGCGCACCTCATCGCACTGTTTTGTTCACATTACTTGCATTTTGCATGCATTTTATCGCGCTATTTTGCGCATCGCGCTATTTTGCACTGTGACCATTACTTGCATTTTCCATGCATTTTATCGCGTTATCTTGCGCACCTCATCTCACTATTTTGTGCACATTACTTGCGTTTTGCATGCACTTTGTAGCGCTATCTTGCGCACCTCATCGCATTGTTTTGTTCACATTACTTGCATTTTGCATGCATTTTGTCGCGCTATTTTGCGCATCGCGCTATTTTGCACTGTGACCATTACTTGCATTTTCCATGCATTTTATCGCGCTATCTTGCGCACCTCATCGCACCATTTTGTGCACATTACTTGCGTTTTGCATGCATTTTGTCGCGCTATCTTGCGCACCTCATCGCACTGTTTTGTTCACATTACTTGCATTTTGCATTCATTTTATCGCGCTATTTCGCGCATCGCGCTATTTTGCGCTGTGACCATTACTTGCATTTTCCATGTATTTTATCGCGCTATCTTGCGCACCTCATCGCACTGTTTGATGCACACTACTTGCGTTTTGCATGCATTTTGTTCCGCTATCTTGCGCACCACATCGCACTGTTTTGTTCACATTACTTGCATTTTGCATGCATTTTATAGTGCTATTTTGCGCATCGCTCTATTTTGCTCTATGACCATTACATGCATTTTCCATGCGTTTTTTCGCACTATCCTGCGCACCTCATCGCACTATTTTCTGCACACTACTTGCGTTTTGCAAGCATTTTATCGCGCAACCTTGCGCACCTCATCGCACTGTTTTGTTCACATTACATGCATTTTGCATGCATTTTATCCCGCTATTTTGCGCTGTGACCATTACTGGCATTTTCCATGCATTTTATCGCGCTACCTTGAGCACCTCATCGCACTATTTTTGCACATTACTTGCGTTTTGCATGCATTTTGTCGCGCTATCTTGCGCACCTCATCGCACTGTTTTTGCACATTACTTGCGTTTTGCATGCATTTTGTCGCGCTATCTTGCGCACCTCATCGCACTGTTTTGTTCACATTACTTGCATTTTGCATGCATTTTATCGCGCTATTTTGCGCATCGCGCTGTTTTGCACTGTGACCATCACTTGCATTTTCCAGGCATTTTATCGCGCTATCTTGCGCACCTCATCGCACTGTTTTGTGCACATTACTTGGTTTTGCATGCAATTTCTAACGCTATCTTGTGCACCTCATCGCACTGTTTTGTTCAGATTGCTTGCATTTTGCATGCATTTTATCGCGCTATTTTGTGCATCGCGCTACTTTGCGCAGTGACCATTACTTGCATTTTCCAAGCATTTTATCGCGCTATCTTGCGCACCTCATCGCACTGTTTTGTGCACATTACTTGCGTTTTGCATGCATTTTGTCGCGCTATCTTGCATACCTCATTGCACTGTTTTGTTCACATTTCTTGCATTTTGCATGCATTTTATCGCGCTATTTTGCGCATCGCGCTATTTTTGCGCTGTGACCATTACTTGCATTTTCCATGCATTTTATCGCGCTATCTTGCGCACCTCATCGCACTGTTTTATGCACATTACTTGCGTCTTGCATGCATTTTGTCGCGCTATCTTGCGCACCTCATCGCACTGTTTTGTTCACATTATTTGCATTTTGCATGCATTTTATCGCGCTATCTTGCGCACCTCATCGCACTGTTTTGTTCACATTACTTGCATTTTGCTTGCATTGTATCGCGCTATTTTGCACTGTGACAATTACTTGCATTTTCCATGCATTTTATCGCGCTATCTTGCGCACCTCATCGCACTGTTTTGCGCACATTACTTGCGTTTTGCATGCATTTTGTCGCGCTATCTTGCGCACCTCATCGCACTGTTTTGTTCACATTACTTGCATTTTGCATGCATTTTTTCGCACTATTTTGCGCATCGCGCTATTTTGCGTTGTGACCATTACTTGCATTTTCCATGCATTTTATAGCGCTATCTTCCGCACCTCATCGCACTGTTTTGTGCACATTACTTGCGTTTTGCATGCACTTTGTAGCGCTATCTTGCGCACCTCATCGCACTGTTTTGTTCACATTACTTGCATTTTGCATGCATTTTATTGCGCTGTTTTGCGAATCGCGCTATTTTGCGCTGTGACCATTACTTGCATTTTTCATGCATTTTATCGCGCTATCTTGCGCACCTCATCGCACTGTTTTGTGCACACTAGTTACGTTTTGCATGCATTTTGTCGCGCTATCTTGCGCACCTCATCGCACTGTGTTGTTCACATTACTTGCATTTTCCATGCATTTTGTCGCGCTATCTTGCGCAACTCATCGCACTATTTCCTTCACATTACTTGCATTTTGCATGCATTTTATCGCGCTATTTTGCGAATCGCGCTATTTTGCGCTGTGACCATTACTTGCATTTTCCATGCATTTTATCGCGCTATCTTGCGCACCTCATCGCACTGTTTTGTGCACATTACTTGCGTTTTGCATGCACTTTGCAGCGCTATCTTGCGCACCTCATCGCACTGTTTTGTTCACATTACTTGCATTTTGCATGCATTTGATCGCGCTGTTTTGCGATTCGCGCAATTTTGCGCTGTGACCATTACTTGCATTTTTCATGCATTTTATCGCGCTATCTTGCGCACCTCATCGCACTATTTTGTGCACACTACTTACGTTTTGCATGCATTTTGTCGCGCTATCTTGCGCACCTCATCGCACTGTTTTGTTCACATTACTTGCATTTTCCATGCATTTTATCGCGCTATCTTGCGCATCACATCGCACTGTTTTGTTCACATTACTTGCATTTTGCATGCATTTTATCGCTCTATTTTGCGCGTCGCGCTATTTGCGCTGTGACCATTACTTGCATTTTCCATGCATTTTATCGCGCTATCTTGCACGCCTCATCGCACTGTTTTGTGCACATTACTTGCATTTTACATGCATTTTGTCGCGCTATCTTGCGCACCTCATCGCACTGTTTTCTTCACATCACTTGCATTTTGCATGCATTTTATCGCGCTATTTTGCGCGTCGCGCTATTTTGCGCTGTGACCATTACTTGCATTTTTCGTGCATTTTATCGCGCTATCTTGCGCTCCTCATCGCACTGTTTTGTGCACATTACTTGCGTTTTGCATGCATTTTGTCACGCTATCTTGCGCACCTCATCGCACTGTTTTGTTCACATTACTTGCATTTTGCATGCATTTTATCGCGCTATTTTGCGCATCGCGCTATTTTGCACTATCACCATTACTTGCATTTTCCATGAATTTTATCGCGCTATCTTGCGCACCTCATCGCACAGTTTTGTGCACATTACTTGCGTTTTGCATGCACTTTGTAGCGCTATCTTGCGCACCTCATCGCACTGTTTTGTTCACATTACTTGCATTTTGCATGCATTTTGTCGCGCTATTTTGCGCTGTGAACATTACTTGTATTTTCCATGCATTTTATCGCGCTATCTTGCGCACCTCATCGCACTGTTTTGTGCACACTACTTGCGTTTCGCATTCATTTTATCGCGCTATCTTGCGCACCTCATCGCACTGTTTTGTTCACAATACTTGCATTTTGCATGCGTTTTATCGCGCAATTTTGCGCATCGCGCTATTTTGCACTGTGACCATTACTTGCATTTTCCTTGCATTTTATCGCGCTATCTTGCGCACCTCATCGCACGGTTTTGCGCACATTACTTGCGTTTTGCATGCATTGTGTAGCGCTATCTTGCGCACCTCATCGCACTGTTTTGTTCACATTACATGCATTTTGCATGCATTTTAACGCGCTATTTTGCGGATCGCGCTATTTTGCACTGTGACCATTACTTGTATCTTCCACGCATTTTATCGCGCTATCTTACGCACCTCATCGCATTGTTTTGTGCACACTACTTGCGTTTCGCATGCATTTTGTCGCGCTATCTTCCGCACCTCATCGCACTGTTTTGTTCACATTACTTGCATTTCGCATGCATTTTATCGTGCTATTTTGCGCATCGCGCTATTTTGCAGTGTGACCATTACTTGCATTTTCCATGCATTTTATCGCGCTATCTTGCAAACCTCATCGCACTGTTTTGCGCACATTACTTGCGTTTTGCATGCATTTTGTAGCGCTATCCTGCGCACCTCATCGCACTGTTTTGTTCTCATTACTGGCATTTTGCATGCGTTTTATCGCGCTATTTTGCACTGTGACCATTGCTTGCATTTTCCATGCATTTTATCGCGCTATCTTGCGCACCTCATCGCAATGTTTTGTGCACACTACTTGCATTTTGCATGCATTTTATCGCGCTATCTTGCGCACCTCATCGCACTGTTTTGTTCACATTACTTGCTTTTTGCATGGGTTTTATCGCGCAATTTCGCGCATCGCGCTATTTTGCACTGTGCCCATTACTTGCAGTTTCCATGCATTTTATCGCGCTATCTTGCGCACCTCATCGCACTGTTTTGCGCACATTACTTGCGTTTTGCATGCATTTTGTCGCGCTATCTTGCGCACCTCATCGCACTGTTTTGTTCACATTACTTGCATTTTGCATGCATTTTATCGCGCTATTTTGCGCATCACGTTATTTTGCACTGTGACCATTACTTGCATTTTTCATGAATTTTATCGCGCTATCTTGCGCAACTCATCGCACTGTTTTGTTTACACTACTTGCGTTTCGCATGCATTTTGTCGCGCTATCTAGCGCACCTCATCGCACTGTTTTGTTCACATTACTTGCATTTTGCATGCATTTTGTCGCGCTATTTTGCGCATCGCGCTACTTGCATTTTCCATGCATTTTATCGCGCTATCTTGCGCACCTCATCGCACAGTTTTGTGCACATTACTTGCGTTTTGCATGCACTTTGTAGCGCTATCCTGCGCACCTCATCGCACTGTTTTGTTCTCATTACTTGCATTTTGCATGCATTTTATCGCGCTATTTTGCGCATCGCGCTATTTTGCGCTGTGACCATTACTTGCATTTTCCATGCATTTTATCGCGCTATCTTGCACACCTCATCGCACTGTTTTGCGCACATTACTTGCGTTTTGCATGCATTTTGTAGCGCTATCCTGCGCACCTCATCGCACTATTTTGTTCTCATTACTTGCATTTTGCATGCGTTTTATGGCGCTATTTTGCGCATCGCGCTATTTTGTGCTGTGACCATTACTTGCATTTTCCATGCATTTTATCGCGCTATCTTGCGCACCTCATCGCAATGTTTTGTGCACACTACTTGCATTTTGCATGCATTTTATCGCGCTATCTTGCGCACCTCATCGCACTCTTTTGTTCACATTACTTGCTTTTTGCATGGGTTTTATCGCGCAATTTCGCGCATCGCACTATTTTGCACTGTGACCATTACTTGCAGTTTCCCAACATTTTATCACGCTATCTTGCGCACCTCATCGCACTGTTTTGCGCACATTACTTGCGTTTTGCATGCATTTTGTCGCGCTATCTTGCGCACCTCATCGCACTGTTTTGTTCACATTACTTGCATTTTGCATGCATTTTATCGCGCTATTTTGCGCATCACGTTATTTTGCACTGTGACCATTACTTGCATTTTCCATGAATTTTATCGCGCTATCTTGCGCAACTCATCGCACTGTTTTGTGCACACTACTTGCGTTTCGCATGCATTTTGTCGTGCTATCTAGCGCACCTCATCGCACTGTTTTGTTCACATTACTTGCATTTTGCATGCATTTTGTCGCGCTATTTTGCGCATCGCGCTATTTTGCACTGTCACCATTACTTGCATTTTCCATGCATTTTATCGCGCTATCTTGCGCACCTCATCGCACAGTTTTGTGCACATTACTTGCGTTTTGCATGCACTTTGTAGCGCTATCTTGCGCACCTCATCGCACTGTTTTGTTCACATTACTTGCATTTTGCATGCGTTTTATGGCGCTATTTTGCACATCGCGCTATTTTGTGCTGTGACCATTACTTGCATTTTCCATGCATTTTATCGCGCTATCTTGCGCACCTCATCGCACTGTTTTGTGCACACTACTTGCGTTTTGCATGCTTTTTATCGCGCTATCTTGCGCACCTCATCGCACTGTTTTGTTCACATTACTTGCATTTTGCATGCATTTTATCGCGCTATTTTGCGCGTCGCGCTATTTTCCGCTGTGACCATTACTTGCTTTTTCCAGGCATTTTATCGCGCTATCTTGCGCACCTCATCGCATTGTTTTGTTCACATTACTTGCATTTTGCATGCATTTTATCGCACTATTTTGCGCATCGCGCTATTTTGCGCTTCGCGCTATTTTGCGCTGTGACCATTACTTGCATTTTCCATGCATTTTATCGCGCTATCTTGCGCTCCTCATTGCACTATTTTGTGCACATTACTTGCGTTTTGCAAGCATTTTGTCGCGCTATCTTGCGCACCTCATCGCACTGTTTTGTGCACATTACTTGCGTTTTGCATGCACTTTGTAGCGCTATCTTGCGCACCTCATCGCACTGTTTTGTTCACATTACTTCCATTTTGCATGCATTTTATCGTGCTATTTTGCGCATCGCGCTATTTTGCATTGTGACCATTACTTGCATTTTCCATGCATTTTATCGTGCTATCTTGTGCACCTCATCGCACTGTTTTGTGCACATTACTTGCATTTTGCATGAACTTTGTAGCGTTATCTTGCACACCTCATCGCACTGTTTTGTTCACATTACTTGCATTTTGCATGCATTTTATCGCGCTATTTTGCGCGTCGCGCTATTTTGCGCTGTGACCATTACTTGCATTTTCCATGCATTTTATCGCGCTATCTTGCGCACCTCATCGCACTGTTTTGTGCACACTACTTGCGTTTTGCATGCATTTTGTCGCGCTATCTTGCGCACCTCATCGCACTGTTTTGTTCACATTATTTGCATTTTGCATGCATTTTATCGCGCTGTTTTGCGAATCGCGCTATTTTGCGCTGTGACCATTACTTGCATTTTTCATGCATTTTATCGCGCTATCTTGCGCACCTCATCGCACAGTTTTCTGCACACTACTTACGTTTTGCATGCATTTTGTCGCGCTATTTTGCGCACCTCATCGCACTGTTTTGTTCACAGTACTTGTGAGAACCCGAATATAAAAATCAAGTAAGTAATTAAATAATAATAATATTATAATCTCGAATATTTTGGTGGTGAATCCTAAAGTGCAAATTAAATACTTGAAGGCCATGTTTGTTTGGGTGGACATGAGCTTGGGATTGGACTAATAGTCCAATAAAATTATTAATCTGATATTTGGTTAAACAATTGAAGTACGGACTAATTATTTTAAACTTGACTGTTAGTGAAGATAGGATACGTAATCCAACGGATTCGTAATCCTAGGACTATTAGTCATGGGAATGCTAATCCAGTCCGCCCAAACAAACATGGTTGAAGGTCTTTTAAAACCTAAAATAAATTTGTGGTGAAAGCATTTAATTTAGAGGCAAGATTTATTATAAAAAATATATAGAGAGAGAGATAGGAGGGTGTGACTTGAACTCTAGACCACAAGGTTAATATATAAGACTCTTACCATTTGAGTTGTATGTAACTTATATATGTATTTTGTATATTTATCTATCTATTTGACCTAAGTGTGCCCACAACTAGTATAAAATAAAATAAACACAAACCCTAACTCTTGTTATAATTGTTTTCCACAACACTAGCAACCCTAGCAGCCGTGGGTTTGTGAAGAAAAGAGAGGGGTTTTTCAATCATCAAGATTATTGTTGTAGCCAAGAAGGAGAGCTTTGGGTGTGTTGTGCTATGTGGCCTCCTAGGTTTTCTTCTCTTCTTTCTTTGTTCTTTATCCTAATAATATTGTTATTTAATTCATTCATGGAGGTTGTAGGTTTATATATTTTGTATATATATATATATATGTTGTTAAGAAATTTGAGGAGTTAAATTCATGCATAAAGAATGGGTATTATTCTTATTTTAAAAAAAATATTCTGCGCATAATCACGAACTTTAAAAATCAAGAAACCATATCAAACGGATGAATTTTAATCTGAAATTTTTACAGTAGATCAATTACATATTGAATTGCATATCTGATTTTTTTCATAATTTTTGGGAGTCGAAATCCATATAAATTGAGGTATTCAAATCTGTCCAGGAAACCAGTCCGAAACAGTAAATTCGGGAGTGTTGTTCTCTTTGGGTATAAATCCAAAAATTATCAAATTACCGTAATTAGAACCGGTTACGAGTCTAGTTTCGTACCTTTTTGGCCTTGCATTGATTTCTCGTGTATATTAAGAGAACCGTCAATTTCTTTAAAGTGCTGCAGAAAACAACCTGTTTGGATATAATAAATTGTAGAAAATTATTTTGATAAGAAAATCAAGTGAAACCAATTGGGTTTGAAACTTAGGATATATTAGATCATATCTGGAGGTTATTGGAATTTTTCAAATAGCGTGGAGTGGATTTTGTAATTTTCAAAGTTAGCGAATAGATTGGGAAAACTTGTTTAAAACACTGTTTCATCTTAAAGTTATTTTTAGTTAAGTTTCGATCGGAATCTATGTCTTGGGTGATTTTAGACCTTGAAGAATATGAACTTAGGTAATATTTAAGAGTAACGGTGAGTTGGGTTGAGCCGTGTTAGTGCGTTTTAGTTTGAGATTACTTAGTTCCTGTTTTTTTTTAGTATTTTTAAATTAATTGTGACGCGTAGTTTTTATACTTGGTTCAGGCCACTAGTTGGACTTTTACACTGTATTCGAGGATTATATTATTGCGTTTCAGGTGAGTAGTTTCATGCTACATATTTTTATAAATGTTCCCCTACCCTGAACTGTTGGAAAAATTAAATTGTTGTTTCATGATTAAACTGTTTTGATAAATTATTATATTATCAATTGAATCAAATTATTTCTGAAACATGTGTGAACTTGGCATACTGTAAACTATTTGTTTTGGTCTCATGTTTATAATGATGAACTACCATGTTTTGCGAAACTGATGTGTATTGATTATTGGGACCATGTGTGTATTTAGTCCAGGGAAATTATTCCACTGTGTGTGGTGACTCTGGCCACTAGGGAACAGATCCGGGTTGGGCCGTGATGACTCTAGTGCTCAACGATTGTAAGGAACAGACCTTTAAAAACAACTAGGTGACCTTCAATCGGATCGTCTTTGAGAAAAGGCCCAGGTGCCACCCTGAGGATGACTCTTAGTTCGGTATTGGATCCAACGGGGCTTATAGCCTGAGAAATGTGTGGCAGATTATTTATTTTTATTGGTACCCAGAAAATTATTGGTGTTCATGTTATAATCTGTTTTAAGTGAAAAATTTCGTTTATCATGTTCTTGCGAGACATGAGTATTTTAAGTGTTGAATTGTGGAACCTTCTTTTTTAAACAGATTGTATTTACCAAACTGTATGCCAATCTAGTTTCTGCGATATATATCTTATTTTGGAATTGAACCCTGTTTTCAAAATTGTATTTACTATCCATGTTGCTACTCACTGAGCTATCAGCTGACTTAGTTGTTTACCATTTCCAGGTGTTAGAAGGACTTAGAGTGGACTCATGGCATAACGGGGACTCAATTGCATGGACCTCTAGGGCGTTCCTTTAGTTTAGAGTGTTATGTCATGTTTGTGCATATTTATATTTATTCTTATCAAAGTTCATTTAGGATTATTTTTGATATGTGGGTTGTTTATATCCCATAAGTTTGGATGGCTTTTGATTACGATTGATTTTCCCGTTTATAATTGTGGCATGTCTGGATTGAGTTTTGGTTATTTATTATTGGACTATTGTTCAGTTGTTCCATGTGATTGGATTCGTGTTTAGGCTTACGTGTGCCTTGGGCTAAGTCCCTGTGGGCCACGGCCGGTCATGCCCGGATTTGGGGTGTGACAGTACTTGCATTTTGCATGCATTTTATCGCGCTATTTTGTGCATCGCGCTATTTTGCACTGTGACCATTACTTGCATTTTCCATGCATTTTATCGCGCTATCTTGCGCACCTCATCGCACTGTTTTGCGCACATTACTTGCGTTTTGCATGCATTTTGTCGCGCTATCTTGCGCACCTCATCGCACTGTTTTGTTCACATTACTTGCATTTTGCATGCATTTTATCGCACTATTTTGCGCATCGCGCTATTTTGCGCTGTGACCATTACTTGCATTTTCCATGCATTTTAACGCGCTATCTTGCGCACCTCATCGCACTATTTTGTGCACATTACTTGCGTTTTGCATGCATTTTGTCGCGCTATCTTGCGCACCTCATCGCACTGTTTTGTTCACATTACTTGCATTTTGCATGCATTTTATAGCCCTATTTTGCGCGTCGCGCTATTTTGCGCTGTGACCATTACTTGCATTTTCCATGCATTTTATCGCGCTATCTTGCGCACCTCATCGCACTGTTTTGTTCACATTACTTGCATTTTGCATGCATTTTATCGCACTATTTTGCGCATCGCGCTATTTTGCGCTGTGACCACTACTTGCATTTTCCATGCATTTTATCGCACTATCTTGCGCACCTCAACGCACTATTTTGTGCACATTACTTGCGTTTTGCAAGCATTTTGTCGCGCTATATTGCGCACCTCATCGCACTGTTTTGTGCACATTACTTGCGTTTTGCATGCACTTTGTAGCGCTATCCTGCGCACCTCATCGCACTGTTTTGTTCACATTACTTGCATTTTGCATGCATTTTATCGCGCTATTTTGCGCATCGTGCTATTTTGCATTGTGACCATTACTTGCATTTTCCATGCATTTTATCGCGCTATCTTGGGCACCTCATCGCATTGTTTTGTGCACATTACTTGCGTTTTGCATGCACTTTGTAGCGCTATCTTGCGCACTTCATCGCACTGTTTTGTTCACATTACTTACATTTTGGATGCATTTTATCTCCCTATTTTGCGCTGTGACCATTAAATGCATTTTCCATGCATTTTATGGCGCTATCTTGCGCACCTCATCGCACTGTTTTGTTCACATTACTTGCGTTTTGCATGCATTTTGCCGCGCTATCTTGCACACCTCATCGCACTGTTTTGTTCACATTACTTGCATTTTGCATGCATTTTATCTCCGTATTTTGCGCATCGCGCTATTTTGCGCTGTGACCATTACTTGGATTTTCCATGCATTTTATCGCGCTATCTTGCGCACCTCATCGCACTGTTTTGTGCACACTACTTGCGTTTTGCGTGCATTTTGTCGCGCTATCTTGCGCACCTCATCGCACAATTTTGTTCACATTACTTGCATTTTGCATGCATTTTATCGCGCTATTTTGCGCATCGCTCTATTTGGCGCTATGACCATTACTTGCATTTTCCATGCATTTTATCGCGCTATCTTGCGCACCTCATCGCACTGTTTTGTGCACACTACTTGCGTTTTGCATGCATTTTATCGCGCTATCTTGTGCACCTCATCGCACTGTTTTGTTCACATGCATTTTGCATGCATTTTATCGCGCTATTTTGCGGATCGCGCTATTTTGCGCTGTGACCATTACTTGCATTTTCCATGCATTTTATCGCGCTATCTTGCGCACCTCTTCGCCCTGTTTGGTGCACATTACTTGCGTTTTGCAAGCACTTTGTAGCGCTATCTTGCGCACCTCATCGCACAGTTTTGTTCACATTACTTGCATTTTGCATGCATTTTATCGGGGTATTTTGCGCGTCGCGCTATTTTGCGCTGTGACCATTGCTTGCATTTTCCATGCATTTTATCGAGCTATCTTGCGCACCACATCGCACTGTTTTGTTCACATTACTTGCATTTTGCATGCATTTTGTCGCGCAATTTTGCGCGTCGCGCTATTTGTGCTGTGACCATTACTTGCATTTTCCATGCATTTTATCGCGCTATCTTGCGCACCTCATCATACTGTTTTGTGCACATCACTTGCGTTTTGCATGCATTTTGTCGCGCTATCTTGCGCACCTCATCGCACTGTTTTGTTCACATTACTTGCATTTTGCATGCATTTTATCGCGCTGTTTTGCGAATCGCGCTATTTTGCGCCGTGACCATTACTTGCATTTTTCATGCATTTTATCGCGCTATCTTGCGCACCTCATCGCACAGTTTTGTGCACACTACTTACGTTTTGCATGCATTTTGTCGCGCTATCTTGCGCACCTCATCGCACTGTTTTGTTCACATTACTTGCATTTTGCATGCATTTTATCGCGCTATTTTGCGCATCGCGGTATTTTGCACTGTGACCATTACTTGCATTTTCCATGCATTTTATCGCGCTATCTTGCGCACCTCATCGCACTGTTTTGTGCACATTACTTGCGTTTTGCATGCATTTTGTCTCGCTATCTTGCGCAGCTCATCACACTGTTTTGTTCACATTACTTGCATTTTGCATGCATTTTATCGCGCTATTTTGCGCATCGCGCTATTTTGCATTGTGACCATTACTTGCATTTTCCATGCATTTTATCGCGCTATCTTGGGCACCTCATCGCATTGTTTTGTGCACATTACTTGCGTTTTGCATGCATTTTGTAGCGCTATCTTGCGCACCTCATCGCACTGTTTTGTTCACATTACTTGCATTTTGGATGCATTTTATCTCCCTATTTTGCGCTGTGACCATTACTTGCATTTTCCATGCATTTTATCGCGCTATCTTGCGTACCTCATCGCACTGTTTTGTTCACATTACTTGCGTTTTGCATGCATTTTGCCGCGCTATCTTGCACACCTCATCGCACTGTTTTGTTCATATTACTTGCATTTTGCATGCATTTTATCTCCGTATTTTGCGCATCGCACTATTTTGCGCTGTGACCATTACTTGGATTTTCCATGCATTTTACCGCCCTATCTTGCGCACCTCATCGCACTGTTTTGTGCACACAACTTGCGTTTTGCATGCATTTTGTCGCGCTATCTTGCGCACCTCATCGCACAATTTTGTTCACATTACTTGCATTTTGCATGCATTTTATCGCGCTATTTTGCGCATCGCTCTATTTGGCGATATGACCATTACCTGCATTTTCCATGCATTTTATCGCGCTATCTTGCGCACCTCATCGCACTGTTTTGTGCACACTACTTGCGTTTTGCATGCATTTTATCGCGCTATCTTGTGCACCTCATCGCACTGTTTTGTTCACATGCATTTTGCATGCATTTTATCGCGCTATTTTGTGCATCGCACTATTTTGCGCTGTGACCACTACTTGCATTTTCCATGCATTTTATCGCGCTATCTTGCGCACCTCATCGCACTGTTTTGTGCACATTACTTGCGTTTTGCATGCATTTTGTCGCGCTATCTTGCACACCTCATCGCACTGTTTTGTTCACATTACTTGCATTTTGCATGCATTTTATCGCCCTATTTTGCGCATCGCGCTATTTTGCACTGTGACCATCACTTGCATTTTTCATGCATTTTATCGCGGTATCTTGCGCACCTCATCGCACTGTTTTGCGCACATTACTTGCGTTTTGCATGCATTTTGTCGCGCTATCTTGCGCACCTCATCGCACTATTTTGTTCACATTACTTGCATTTTACATGCATTTTATCGCGCTATTTTGCGCATCGCGCTATTTTGGTCTGTGACCATTACTTGCATTTTCCATGCATTTTATCGCCCTATCTTGCGCACCTCTTCGCCCTGTTTGGTGCACATTACTTGCGTTTTGCATGCACTTTGTAGCGCAACCATGCGAACCTCATCGCACTGTTTTGTTCACATTACTTGCATTTTGCATGCATTTTATCGCGCTATTTTGCGCGTCGCGCTATTTTGCGCTGTGACCATTACTTGCATTTTCCATGCATTTTATCGCGCTATCTTGCGCACCACATCGCACTGTTTTGTTCACATTACTTGCATTTTGAATGCATTTTATCGCGCTATTTTGCGCGTCGCGCTATTTGTGCTGTGACCATTACTTGCATTTTCCATGCATTTTATCGCGTTATCTTGCGCACCTCATCACACTGTTTTGTGCACACCACTTGCATTTTGCATGCATTTTGTCGCGCTATCTTGCGCACCTCATCGCACTGTTTTGTTCACATTACTTGCATTTTGCATGCATTTTATCGCACTGTTTTGCGAATCGCGCTATTTTGCGCAGTGACCATTACTTGCATTTTTCATGCATTTTGTCGCGCTATCTTGCGCACCTCATCGCACAGTTTTGTGCACACTACTTACGTTTTGCATGCATTTTGTCGCGCTATCTTGCGCACCTCATCGCACTGTTTTGTTCACATTACTTGCATTTTGCATGCATTTTATCGCGCTATTTTGCGCATCGCGCTATTTTTCACTGTGACCATTACTTGCATTTTCCATGCATTTTATCGCGCTATCTTGCGCACCTCATCGCACTGTTTTGTGCACATTACTTGCGTTTTGCATGCATTTTGTCGCGCTATCTTGCACACACCTCATCGCACTGTTTTGTTCACATTACTTGCATTTTGCATGCATTTTATCGCGCTATTTTGCGCATCGCACTATTTTGCGCAGTGACCACTACTTGCATTTTCCATGCATTTTATCGCGCTATCTTGCGCACCTCATCGCACTGTTTTGTGCACATTACTTGCGTTTTGCATGCATTTTGTCGCGCTATCTTGCACACACCTCATCGCACTGTTTTGTTCACATTACTTGCATTTTGCATGCATTTTATCGCGCTATTTTGCGCATCGCGCTATTTTGCACTGTGACCATCACTTGCATTTTTCATGCATTTTATCGCGGTATCTTGCGCACCTCATCGCACTGTTTTGCGCACATTACTTGCGTTTTGCATGCATTTTGTCGCGCTATCTTGCGCACCTCATCGCACTGTTTTGTTCACATTACTTGCATTTTACATGCATTTTATCGCACTATTTTGCGCATCGCGCTATTTTGCTCTGTGACCATTACTTGCATTTTCCATTCATTTTATCGCGCTATCTTGCGCACCTCTTCGCCCTGTTTGGTGCACATTACTTGCGTTTTGCATGCACTTTGTAGCGCTATCTTGCGCACCTCATCGCACTGTTTTGTTCACATTACTTTCATTTTGCATGCATTTTATCGCGCCATTTTGCGCGTCGCGCTATTTTGCGCGTCGCGCTATTTTGCGCTGTGACCATTACTTGCAGTTTCCGTGCATTTTATCGCGCTATCTTGCGCACCGCACCGCACAGTTTTGTTCACATTACTTGCATTTTGCATGCATTTTATCGCGCTATTTTGCGCGTCGCGCTATTTGTGCCGTGACCATTACTTGCATTTTCCATGCATTTTATCGTGCTATCTTGCGCACCTCATCACACTGTTTTGTGCACACCACTTGCGTTTTGCATGCATTTTGTCGCGCTATCTTGCGCACCTCATCGCACTGTTTTGTTCACATTACTTGCATTTTGCATGCATTTTATCGCGCTGTTTGGCGAATCGCGCTATTTTGCGCTGTGACCATTACTTGCATTTTTCATGCATTTTATCGCGCTATCTTGCGCACCTCATCGCACAGTTTTGTGCACACTACTTACGTTTTGCATGCATTTTGTCGAGCTATCTTGCGGACCTCATCGCACTGTTTTGTTCACATTACTTGCATTTTGCATGCATTTTATCCCGCTATTTTGCGCATCGCGCTATTTTGCACTGTGACCATTACTTGCATTTTCCATTCATTTTGTCGCGCTATCTTGCGCACCTCATCGCATTGTTTTGTTCACATTACTTGCATTTTTCATGCATTTTATGGCACTATTTTGCGCATCGCGCTATTTTGCGCTGTGACCATTCCTTGCATTTTCGATGCATTTTATCGCGCTATCTTGCGCACCTCATCGCACTGTTTTGTGCACATTACTTGCGTTTTGCATGCACTTTGTAGCGCTATCTTGCGCACCTCATCGCACTGTTTTGTTCACATTACTTCCATTTTGCATGCATTTTATCGCGCTATTTTGCGCTGTGACCATTACTTGCATTTTCCATGCATTTTATCGCGCTATCTTGCGCACCACATCGCACTGTTTTGTTCAAATTACTTGCATTTCGCATGCATTTTATCGCGCTATTTTGCGCGTCGCGCTATTTGCGCTGTGACCATTACTTGCATTTTCCATGCATTTTATCGCGCCATCTTGCGCACCTCATCGCACTGTTTTGTGCACACTACTTGCGTTTTGCATGAATTTTGTCGCGCTATCTTGCGCACCTCATCGCACTGTTTTGTTCACATTACTTGCTTTTGCATGCATTTTATCGCGCTGTTTTGCGAATCGCGCTATTTTGCGCTATGACCATTACTTGCATTTTCCATGCATTTTATCGCGCTATCTTGCGCACCTCATCGCACTGTTTTGCGCACATTACTTGCGTTTTGCATGCATTTTGTCGCGCTATCTTGCGCACCTCATCGCACTGTTTTGTTCACATTACTTGCATTTTGCATGCATTTTATCGCACTATTTTGCGCATCGCGCTATTTTGCGCTGTGACCATTACTTGCATTTTCCATGCATTTTATCGCGCTATCTTGCGCACCTCATCGCACTATTTTGTGCACATTACTTGCGTTTTGCATGCATTTTATCGCGCTATCTTGCGCACCTCATCGCACTGTTTTGTGGACATTACTTGCATTTTGCATGCATTTTATAGCGCTATTTTGCGCATCGCGCTATTTTGCGTTGTGACCATTACTTACATTTTCCATGCATTTTATTGCGCTATCTTGCGCACCTCATCGCACTGTTTTGTTCACGTTACTTGCATTTTTCAAGCATTTTATCGCACTATTTTGCGCATCGCGCTATTTTGCGCTGTGACCATTACTTGCATTTTCCATGCATTTTATCGCGCTATCTTGCCCATCTCATCGCACTGTTTTGTGCACATTACTTGCATTTTGCAAGCATTTTGTCGCGCTATCTTGCGCACCTCATCGCACTATTTTGTGCACATTACTTGTGTTATGCATGCACTTTGCAGCGCTATCTTGCGCACCTCATCGCACTGTTTTGTTCACATTACTTGCATTTTGCATTCATTTTATCGCGCTAATTTGCGCATCGCGCTATTTTGCATTGTGACCATTACTTGCATTTTCCATGCATTTTATCGCGCAATCTTGCGCACCTCATTGCACTGTTTTGTGAACATTACTTGCGTTTTGCATGCACTTTGTAGCGCTATCTTGCGCACCTCATCGCACTGTTTTGTTCACGTTACTTGCATTTTGCATGCATTTTATCACGCTATTTTGCGCTGTGACCATTACTTGCATTTTCCATGCATTTTATCACGCTATCTTTCGCACCTCATCGCAATGTTTTGTGCACATTACTTGCGTTTCGCATGCATTTTGGCGCGCTATCTTGCGCACCTCATCGCACTGTTTTGTTCACATTAATTGCATTTTGCATGCATTTTATCGCGCTATTTTGCGCATCGCACTATTTTGCACTGTGACCATTGCTTGCAATTTTCATGCATTTTATGGCGCTATCTTGCGCACCTCATCGCACTGTTTTGTGCACACTACTTGCGTTTTGCATGCATTTCGTCGCGCAATCATGCGCACCTCATCGCACTGTTTTGTTCACATTACTTGCATTTTGCATGCATTTTATCGCGCTATTTTGCGCATCGCGCTATTTTTCGCTATGAAAATTACTTGCATTTTCCATGCATTTTATCGCGCTATCTTGCGCACCTCATCGCACTGTTTTGTGCACACTACTTGCGTTTTGCATGCATTTTATCGCGCTATCTTGCGCACCTCATCGCACTGTTTTGTTCACATTATTTGCATTTTGCATCCATTTTATCGCGCTATTTTGCGCATCGCGCTATTTTGCGCTGTGACCATTACTTGCATTTTTCATGCATTTTATCGCGCTATCTTGCGCACCACATCGCACTGTTCTGTTCACATTACTTGCATTTCGCATGCATTTTATCGCGCTATTTTGCGCGTCGCGCTATTTGCGCTGTGACTATTATTGCATTTTCCATGTATTTTATCGCGCTATCTTGCGCACCTCATCGCACTGTTTTCTGCACACTACTTGCGTTTTGCATGCATTTTGTCACGCTATCTTGCGCACCTCATCGCACAGTTTTGTTCACATTACTTGCATTTTGCATGCATTTTATCGCGCTGTTTTGCGAATCGCGCTATTTTGCGCTGTGACCATTACTTGCATTTTCCATGCATTTTATCGCGCTATCTTGCGCACCTCATCACACTGTTTTGTTCACATTACTTGCGTTTTGCATGCACTTTGTAGCGCTATCTTGCGCACCTCATCGCACTGTTTTGTTCACATTACTTGCATTTTGCATGCATTTTATCGCGCTATTTTGCGCTGTGACCATTACTTGCATTTTCCATGCATTTTATCGCGCTATCTTGCGCACCTCATCGCACTGTTTTGTGCACACTACTTGCGTTTTGCATGCATTTTATCGCGCTATCTTGCGCACCTCATCGCACTGTTTTCTTCACATTACTTGCATTTTGCATGCATTTTATCGCGCTATTTTGCGCATCGCGCTATTTTGCACTGTGACCATTACTTGCATTTTCCATGCATTTTATCGCGCTATCTTGCGCACCTCATCGCACTGTTTTGTGCACACTACTTGCGCTTTGCTTGCATTTTATCGCGCTATCTTGCGCACCTCATCGCACTGTTTTGTTCACATTATTTGCATTTTGCATGCATTTTATCGCGCTATGTTGCGCATCGCGCTATTTTGCGTTGTGACCATTACTTGCATTTTCCATGCATTTTATCGCGCTATCTTGCGCACCACATCGCACTGTTTTGTTCAAATTACTTGCATTTCGCATGCATTTTATCGTGCTATTTTGCGCGTCGCGCTATTTGCGCTGTGACCATTACTTGCATTTTCCATGCATTTTATCGCGCCATCTTGCGCACCTCATCGCACTGTTTTGTGCACACTACTTGCGTTTTGCATGCATTTTGTCGCGCTATCTTGCGCACCTCATCGCACTGTTTTGTTCACATTACTTGCATTTTGCAAGCATTTTATCGCGCTGTTTTGCGAATCGCGCTATTTTGCGCTATGACCATTACTTGCATTTTCCATGCATTTTATCGCGCTATCTTGCGCACCTCATCGCACGGTTTTGCGCACATTACTTGCGTTTTGCATGCATTTTGTCGCGCTATCTTGCGCACCTCATCGCACTGTTTTGTTCACATTACTTGCATTTTGCATGTATTTTATCGCACTATTTTGCGCATCGCGCTATTTTGCGCTATGACCATTACTTGCATTTTCCATGCATTTTATCGCGCTATCTTGCGCACCTCATCGCACTATTTTGTGCACATTACTTGCATTTTGCATGCATTTTATCGCGCTATCTTGCGCACCTCATCGCACGGTTTTGTTCACATTACTTGCATTTTGCATGCATTTTATCGCGCTATCTTGCGCTGTGACCATTACTTGCATTTTCCACGCATTTTATCGCGCTATCTTGCGCACCTCATCGCACTGTTTTGTGCACACTACTTGCGTTTTCCATGCATTTTGTCGTGCTATCTTGCGCACCTCATCGCACTGTTTTGTTCACATTACTTGCATTTTGCATGCATTTTATCGCGCTATTTTGCGCTCTGACCGTTACTTGCATTTTCCATGCATTTTGTCGCGCTATCTTGCGCACCTCATCGCACTGTTTTGTGCACACTACTTGCGTTTTGCATGCATTTTATCGCGCTATCTTGCGCACCTCATCGCACTGTTTTGTTCACATTACTTGCATTTTGCATGCATTTTATCGCGCTATTTTGCGCATCGCGCTATTTTACGCTGTGACCATTACTTGCATTTTCCATGCATTTTATCGCGCTATCTTGCGCACCTCATCGCACTGTTTTGTGCACATTACTTGCGTTTTGCATGCATTTTGTCGCGCTATCTTGCGCACCTCAGCGCACTGTTTTGTTCACATTACATGCATTTTGCATGCATTTTATCGCGCTATCTTGCGCAACTCATCGCACCGTTTTGTTCACATTACTTGCATTTTCCATGCATTTTATCGCGCTATCTTGCGCACCTCATCGCACTGTTTTATGCACACTACTTGCGTTTTGCATGCATTTTGTCGCGCTATCTTGCGCACCTCAGCGCACTGTTTTGTTCACATTACATGCATTTTGCATGCATTTTATCGCGCTATCTTGCGCACCTCATCGCACTGTTTTGTTCACATTACTTGCATTTTCCATGCATTTTATCGCGCTATCTTGCGCACCTCATCGCACTGTTTTGTTCACATTACTTGCATTTTGCATGCATTTTATCGTGCTATTTTGCGCATCGCGCTATTTTGCGCTATGACCACTACATGCATTTTCCATGCATTTTATCGCACTATCATGCGCACCTCATCGCACTGTTTTGTGCACACTACTTGCGTTTTGCATGCATTTTATCGAGCTATCTTGCGCACCTCATCGCACTGTTTTGATCACATTACTTGCATTTTCCATGCATTTTATCGCGCTATCTCGCGCACGTCATCGCACTGTTTTTGCACATTACTTGCGTTTTGCATGCATTTTGTCGCGCTATCTTGCGCACCTCATCGCACAGTTTTGTTCACGTTACTTGCATTTTGCATGCATTTTATCGTGCTATTTTGCGCATCGCGCTATTTTGCGCTATGACCATTACATGCATTTTCCACGCATTTTATCGCACTATCTTGCGCACCTCATCGCACTGTTTTGTGCACACTACTTGCGTTTTGCATGCATTTTATCGCGCTATATTGCGCACCTCATCGCACTGTTTTGTTCTCATTACTTGCATTTTCCAACCATTTTATCGCGCTATCTTGCGCACCTCATCGCACTGTTTTTGCACATTACTTGCGTTTTGCATGCATTTTGTCGGGCTATCTTGCGCACCTCATCGCACTGTTTTGTTCACATTACTTGCATTTTGCATGCATTTTATCGCGCTATTTTGCGCATCGCGCTATTTTGCGCTGTGACCATTGCTTGCATTTTCCATGCATTTTATCGCGCTATCTTCCGCTCCTCATCGCACTGTTTTGTGCACATTACTTGCGTTTTGCATGCATTTTGTCGCGCTATCTTGCGCACCTCATCGCACTGTTTTATTCACATTACTTGCATTTTGCATGCATTTTATCGCGCTATCTTGCGCACCTCATCGCACTGTTTTATGCACACTACTTGCGTTTTGCATGCATTTTATCGCGCTATCTTGCACACCTCATCGCACTGTTTTGTTCACATTACTTGCATTTTCCATGCATTTTATCGCGCTATCTTGCGCACCTCATCGCACTGTTTTATGCACACTACTTGCGTTTTGCATGCATTTTGTCGCGCTATCTTGCGCACCTCATCGCACTGTTTTGTTCACATTACTTGCATTTTGCATGCATTTTATCGTGCTATTTTGCGCATCGCGCTATTTTGCGCTATGACCATTACTTGCATTTTCCAAGCATTTTACCGCACTATCTTGCGCACCTCATCGCACTGTTTTGTGCACACTACTTGCGTTTTGCATGCATTTTATCGCGCTATCTTGCGCACCTCATCGCACTGTTTTGTTCACATTACTTACATTTTGCACGCATTTTATCGCGCTATTTTGCTCTGTGACCATTACTTGCATTTTCCATGCATTTTATCGCGCTACCTTGCGCACCTCATCGCACTATTTTGTTCACATTTCTTGCATTTTGCGTGGGTTTTATCGCCCTATTTTGCGCATCGCGCTATTTTGTGCTGTGACCATTACTTGCATTTTCCATGCATTTTATCGCACTATCTTGCGCACCTCATCGCACTATTTTGTTCACATTACTTGCATTTTGCATGGGTTTTATCGCGCTATTTTGCGCATCGCGCTATTTTGCGCTGTGACCATTACTTGCATTTTACATGCATTTTATCGCGCTATCTTGCGCACCTCATCGCACTGTTTTTGCACATTACTTGCGTTTTGCATGCATTTTGTCGCGCTATCTTGCGCACCTCATCACACTGTTTTGTTCACATTACTTGCATTTTGCATGCATTTTATCGCGCTATCTTGCGCAACTCATCGTACTGTTTTGTTCACATTACTTTCATTTTGCATGCGTTTTATCGCGCTATTTTGCGCATCGCGCAATTTTGTGCTGTGACCATTACTTTCATTTTCCATGCATTTTATCGCGCTATCTTGCACACCTCATCGCACTGTTTTGTGCACAATACTTGCATTTTGCATGCACTTAGTTGCGCTATCTTGCGCACCTGATCGCACAGTTTTGTTCACATTACTTGCATTTTGCATGCATTTTATCGCGCTATTTTGCGCATCGCGCTATTTTGCGCTGTGACCATTACTTGCATTTTTCATGCATTTTATCGCGCTATCTTGCGCACCTCATCGCACTGTTTTGTGCACATTCCTTGCGTTTTGCATGCATTTTGTCGCGCTATCTTGCGCACCTCATCGCACTGTTTTATTCACATTACGTGCATTTTGCTTGCATTTTATCGTGCTATTTTGCGCGGTGACCATTACTTGCATTTTTCATGCATTTTATCACGCTATCTTGCACACCTCATCGCACTGTTTTGTGCACAATACTTGCATTTTGCATGCACTTTGTTGCGCTATCTTGCGCACCTTATCGCACAGTTTTGTTCACATTACTTGCATTTTGCATGCATTTTATCGCGCTATTTTGCGCATCGCGCTATTTTGCGCTGTGACCATTACTTGCATTTTTCATGCATTTTATCGCGCTATCTTGCGCACCTCATCGCACTGTTTTGTGCACATTCCTTGCGTTTTGCATGCATTTTCTCGCGCTATCTTGCGCATCTCATCGCACTGTTTTGTTCACATTACATGCATTTGGCATGCATTTTATCGCGCTATCTTGCGCACCTCATCGCACTGTTTTGTTCACATTACTTGCATTTTCCATGCATTTTATCGCGCTATCTTCCGCACCTCATCGCACTGTTTTATGCACACTATTTGCGTTTTGCATGCATTTTGTCGCGCTATCTTGGGCACCTCATCGCACTGTTTTGTTCACATTACTTGCATTTTGCATGCATTTTATCGCACTATTTTCGCATCGCGCTATTTTGCGCTGTGACCATTACTTGCATTTTCCATGCATTTTATCGCGCTATCTTGCGCACCTCATCGCACTGTTTTGTGCACATTACTTTCGTTTTGCATGCATTTTGTCGCGCTATCTTGCGCACCTCAACGCACTGTTTTGTTCACATCACTTGCATTTTGCATGCATTTTATAGCGCTATTTCGCGCATCGCGCTATTTCGCGCATCGCGCTATTTTGCGCTGTGACCATTACTTGCATTTTCCATGCATTTTATCGCGCTATCTTGCGTACCTCATCGCACTGTTTTATGCACACTACTTGCGCTTTGCATGCATTTTGTCACGCTATCTTGCGCACCTCATCGCACTGTTTTATTCACATTACTTGCATTTTGCATGCTTTTTATCGTGCTATTTTGCGCATCACGCTATTTTGCGCTATGACCATTACGTGCATTTTCCACGCATTTTATCGCACTATCTTGCGCACCTCATCGCACTGTTTTGTGCACACTACTTGCGTTTTGCATGCATTTTATCGCGCTATCTTGCGCACCTCATCGCACTGTTTTGTTCACATTACTTGCATTTTCCAAGCATTTTATCGCGCTATCTTGCACACCTCATCGCACTGTTTTTGCACATTACTTGCGTTTTGCATGCATTTTGTCGCGCTATCTTGCGCACCTCATCGCACTGTTTTGTTCACATCACTTGCATTTCGCATGCATTTTATCGCGCTGTTTTGCGCATCGCGCTATTTTGCGCTGTGACCATTACTTGCATTTTCCATGCATTTTATCGCGCTATCTTGCGCTCCTCATCGCACTGTTTTGTGCACATTACTTGCGTTTTGCATGCATTTTGTCGCGCTATCTTGCGCACCTCATCGCACTGTTTTGTTCACATTAGTTGCATTTTGCATGCATTTTATCGCGCTATTTTGCGCATCGCGCTATTTTGCACTGTGACCATTACTTGCATTTTCCATGCATTTTATCACGCTATCTTGCGCACCTCATCGCACTGTTTTATGCACACTACTTGCGTTTTGCAGGCATTTTGTCGCGCTATCTTGCGCATCTGATCGCACTGTTTTGTTCACATTACTTGCATTTTGCATGCATTTTATCGTGCTATTTTGCGCATCGCGCTATTTTGCACTGTGACCATTACTTGCATTTTCTATGCATTTTATCACGCTATCTTGTGCACCTCATCGCACTGTTTTATGCACACTACTTGCGTTTTGCAGGCATTTTGTCGCGCTATCTTGCGCACCTGATCGCACTGTTTTGTTCACATTACTTGCATTTTGCATGCATTTTATCGCGCTATCTTGCGCACCTCATCGCACTGTTTTGCGTACATTACTTGCGTTTTGCATGCATTTTGTCGTGCTATCTTGCGCACCTCATCGCACTGCTTTGTTCACATTACTTGCATTTTGCATGCATTTTATCGCGCTATTCTGCGCATCGCGGTATTTTGCAGGGTGACCATTACTTGCATTTTCCATACATTTTATAGCGCTATCTTGCGCACCTCATCGCACTGTTTTGTGTACATTACATGGTTTTGCATGCACTTTGTAACGCTATCTTGCGCACCTCATCGCACTGTTTTATTCACATTAGTTGCATTTTGGTTGCATTTTATCGTTCTATTTTGCGCGGTGACCATTACTTGCATTTTTCATGCATTTTATCGCGCTATCTTGCACACCTCATCGCACTGTTTTGTGCACAATACTTGCATTTTGCATGCACTTAGTTGCGCTATCTTGCGCACCTTATCGCACAGTTTTGTTCACATTACTTGCATTTTGCATGCATTTTATCGCGCTATTTTGCGCATCGCGCTATTTTGCGCTGTGACCATTACTTGCATTTTTCATGCATTTTATCGCGCTATCTTGCGCACCTCATCGCACTGTTTTGTGCACATTCCTTGCGTTTTGCATGCATTTTGTCGCGCTATCTTGCGCACCTCATCGCACTGTTTTGTTCACATTACATGCATTTGGCATGCATTTTATCGCGCTATCTTGCGCACCTCATCGCACTGTTTTGTTCACATTACTTGCATTTTCCATGCATTTTATCGCGCTATCTTCCGCACCTCATCGCACTGTTTTATGCACACTATTTGCGTTTTGCATGCATTTTGTTGCGCTATCTTGCGCACCTCATCGCACTGTTTTGTTCACATTACTTGCATTTTCCATGCATTTTATCACGCTATCTTGCGCACCTCATCGCACTGTTTTATGCACACTACTTGCGTTTTGCAGGCATTTTGTCGCGCTATCTTGCGCACCTGATCGCACTGTTTTGTTCACATTACTTGCATTTTGCATGCATTTTATCGTGCTATTTTGCGTATCGCGCTATTTTGCACTGTGACCATTACTTGCATTTTCCATGCATTTTATCACGCTATCTTGCGCACCTCATCGCACTGTTTTATGCACACTACTTGCGTTTTGCAGGCATTTTGTCGCGCTATCTTGCGCACCTGATCGCACTGTTTTGTTCACATTACTTGCATTTTGCATGCATTTTATCGCGCTATCTTGCGCACCTCATCGCACTGTTTTGCGTACATTACTTGCGTTTTGCATGCATTTTGTCGTGCTATCTTGCGCACCTCATCGCACTGCTTTGTTCACATTACTTGCATTTTGCATGCATTTTATCGCGCTATTCTGCGCATCGCGGTATTTTGCACTGTGACCATTACTTGCATTTTCCATACATTTTATAGCGCTATCTTGCGCACCTCATCGCACTGTTTTGTGCACATTACATGGTTTTGCATGCACTTTGTAACGCTATCTTGCGCACCTCATCGCACTGTTTTATTCACATTACTTGCATTTTGCTTGCATTTTATCGTGCTATTTTGCGCGGTGACCATTACTTGCATTTTTCATGCATTTTATCGCGCTATCTTGCACACCTCATCGCACTGTTTTGTGCACAATACTTGCATTTTGCATGCACTTTGTTGCGCTATCTTGCGCACCTTATCGCACAGTTTTGTTCACATTACTTGCATTTTGCATGCATTTTATCGCGCTATTTTGCGCATCGCGCTATTTTGCGCTGTGACCATTACTTGCATTTTTCATGCATTTTATCGCGCTATCTTGCGCACCTCATCGCACTGTTTTGTGCACATTCCTTGCGTTTTGCATGCATTTTGTCGCGCTATCTTGCGCACCTCATCGCACTGTTTTGTTCACAATACATGCATTTGGCATGCATTTTCTCGCGCTATCTTGCGCACCTCATCGCACTGTTTTGTTCACATTACTTGCATTTTCCATGCATTTTATCGCGCTATCTTCCGCACCTCATCGCACTGTTTTATGCACACTATTTGCGTTTTGCATGCATTTTGTCGCGCTATCTTGCGCACCTCATCGCACTGTTTTGTTCACATTACTTGCATTTTGCATGCATTTTATCGCACTATTTTCGCATCGCGCTATTTTGCGCTGTGACCATTACTTGCATTTTCCATGCATTTTATCGCGCTATCTTGCGCACCTCATCGCACTGTTTTGTGCACATTACTTTCGTTTTGCATGCATTTTGTCGCGCTATCTTGCGCACCTCAGCGCACTGTTTTGTTCACATCACTTGCATTTTGCATGCATTTTATAGCGCTATTTCGCGCATCGCGCTATTTCGCGCATCGCGCTATTTTGCGCTGTGACCATTACTTGCAATTTCCATGCATTTTATCGCGCTATCTTGCGCACCTCATCGCACTGTTTTATGCACACTACTTGCGCTTTGCATGCATTTTGTCACGCTATCTTGCGCACCTCATCGCACTGTTTTATTCACATTAGTTGCATTTTGCATGCTTTTTATCGTGCTATTTTGCGCATCACGCTATTTTGCGCTATGACCATTACATGCATTTTCCACGCATTTTGTCGCACTATCTTGCGCACCTTATCGCACTGTTTTGTGCACACTACTTGCGTTTTGCATGCATTTTATCGCGCTATCTTGCGCACCTCATCGCACTGTTTTGTTCACATTACTTGCATTTTCCAAGCATTTTATCGCGCTATCTTGCACACCTCATCGCACTGTTTTTGCACATTACTTGCGTTTTGCATGCATTTTGTCGCGCTATCTTGCGCACCTCATCGCACTGTTTTGTTCACATCACCTGCATTTCGCTTGCATTTTATCGCGCTGTTTTGCGCATCGCGCTATTTTGCGCTGTGACCATTACTTGCATTTTCCATGCATTTTATCGCGCTATCTTGCGCTCCTCATCGCACTGTTTTGTGCACATTACTTGCGTTTTGCATGCATTTTGTCGCGCTATCTTGCGCACCTCATCGCACTGTTTTGTTCACATTACTTGCATTTTGCATGCATTTTATCGCGCTATTTTGCGCATCGCGCTATTTTGCACTGTGACCATTACTTGCATTTTCCATGCATTTTATCACGCTATCTTGCGCACCTCATCGCACTGTTTTATGCACACTACTTGCGTTTTGCAGGCATTTTATCGCGCTATCTTGCGCACCTGATCGCACTGTTTTGTTCACATTACTTGCATTTTGCATGCATTTTATCGTGCTATTTTGCGCATCGCACTATTTTGCGCTATGACCATTACTTGCATTTTCCATGCATTTTATCGCACTATCTTGCGCTCCTCATCGCACTGTTTTGTGCACACTACTTGCGTTTTGCATGCATTTTATCGCGCTATCTTGCGCACCTCATCGCACTGTTTTGTTCACATTACTTGCATTTTGCATGCATTTTATCGCGCTATTTCGCGCATCGCACTATTTTGCGCTGTGACAATTACTTGCATTTTCCATGCATTTTATCGCACTATCTTGCGCACCTCATCGCACTGTTTTATGCACACTACTTGCGTTTTGCATGCATTTTGTCGCGCTATCTTGCGCACCTCATCGCACTGTTTTGTTCACATTACTTGCATTTTGCATGCATTTTATCGCGCTATTTTGCGCGTCGCGCTATTTTGCGCTGTGACCATTACTTGCATTTTCCATGCATTTTATCGCGCTATCTTGCGCTCCCCATCGCACTGTTTTGTTCACATTACTTGCGTTTTGCTTTCATTTTGTCGCGCTATCTTGCGCACCTCATCGCACTGTTTTGTTCACATTACTTGCATTTTGCATGCATTTTATCGCGCTATCTTGCGCACCTCATCGTACTGTTTTGTTCACATTACTTGCATTTTGCATGTGTTTTATCGCGGTATTTTGCGCATCGCGCTATTTTGTGCTGTGACCATTACTTGCATTTTCCATGCATTTTATCGCGCTATCTTGCGCACCTCATCGCACTGTTTTGCGCACATTACTTGCGTTTTGCATGCATTTTGTCGTGCTATCTTGCGCACCTCAACGCACTGCTTTGTTCACATTACTTGCATTTTGCATGCATTTTATCGCGATATTTTGCGCATCGCGCTATTTTGCACTGTGACCATTACTTGCATTTTCCATACATTTTATCGCGCTATCTTGCGCACCTCATCGCACTGTTTTGTGCACATTACTTGGTTTTGCATGCACTTTGTAACGCTATCTTGCGCACCTCATCGCACTGTTTTGTTCACATTACTTGCATTTTGCATGCATTTTATCGCGCTATTTTGCGCTGTGACCATTACTTGCATTTTTCATGCATTTTATCGCGCTATCTTGCACACCTCATCGCACTGTTTTGTGCACATTACTTGCGTTTTGCATGCACTTTGTTGCGCTATCTTGCGCACCTTATCGCGCTGTTTTGTTCACATTACTTGCATTTTGCATGCATTGTATCGCGCTATTTTGCGCATCGCGCCATTTTGCGTTGTGACCATTACATGCATTTTCCATGCATTTTATCGCGCTATCTTGCGCACCTCATCGCACTGTTTTGTGCACATTACTTGCATTTTCCATGCATTTTATCGCGCTATTTCGCGCATCGCGCTATTTTGCGCTGTGACCATTACTTGCATGTTCCATGCATTTTATCGCGCTATCTTGCGCACCTCATCGCACTGTTTTGTGCACACTACTTGCGTTTTGCATGCATTTTGTCGCGCTATCTTGCGCACCTCATCGCACTGTTTTGTTCACATTAATTGCATTTTGCTTGCGTTTTATCGCGCTATTTTGCGCATCGCGCTATTTTGCGCTGTGACCATTAGTTGCATTTTCCATGCATTTTATCGCGCTATTTCGCGTTGTGACCATTACTTGCATTTTCCATGCATTTTGTCGCGCTATCTTGCGCACCTCATCGCACTGTTTTGTTCACATTACTTGCATTTTGCATGAATTTTATCGCGCTATTTCGCGCATCGCGCTATTTTGCGCTGTGACCATTACTTGCATTTTCCATGCGTTTTATCGCTCTATCTTGCGCACCTCATCGCATTGTTTTATGCACACTACTTGCGTTTTGCATGCATTTTGTCGCGCTATATTGCGCACCTCATCGCACTGTTTTGTTCGCATTACTTGCATTTTGCATGCATTTTATCGTGCTATTTTGCGCATCGCGCTATTTTGCGCTATGACCATTACTTGCATTTTCCATGCGTTTTATCGCGCTATCTTGCGCACCTCATCGCACTGTTTTGCGCACATTACTTGCGTTTTGCATGCATTTTGTCGTGCTATCTTGCGCACCTCATCGCACTGCTTTGTTCACATTACTTGCATTTTGCATGCATTTTATCGCGCTATTTTGCGCATCGCGCTATTTTGCACTGTGACCATTACTTGCATTTTCCATACATTTTATCGCCCTATCTTGCGCACCTCATTGCACAGTTTTGTGCACATTACTTGGTTTTGCATGCACTTTGTAACGCTATCTTGCGCACCTCATCGCACTATTTTGTTCACATTACTTGCATTTTGCATGCATTTTATCGCGTTATTTTGCGCTGTGACCATTACTTGCATTTTCCAAGCATTTTATCGCGCTATCTTGCGCACCTCATCTCACTATTTTGTGCACATTACTTACGTTTTGCATGCACTTTGTAGCATTATCTTGCGCACCTCATCGCATTGTTTTGTTCACATTACTTGCATTTTGCATGCATTTTATCGCGCTATTTTGCGCATCGCGCTATTTTGCACTGTGACCATTACTTGCATTTTCCATGCATTTTATCGCGCTATCTTGCGCACCTCATCGCACTGTTTTGTGCACATTACTTGCGTTTTGCATGCATTTTGTCGCGCTATCTTGCGATCCTTATCGCACTGTTTTGTTCACATTACTTGCATTTTGCATGCATTTTATCGCGCTATTTCGCGCATCGCGCTATTTTGCACTGTGACCATTACTTGCATTTTCCATGTATTTTATCGCGCTATCTTGCGCACCTCATCGCACTGTTTTATGCACACTACTTGCGTTTTGCATGCATTTTGTCGCGCTATCTTGCGCACCACATCGCACTGTTTTGTTCACATTACTTGCATTTTGCATGCATTTTATAGTGCTATTTTGCGCATCGCGCTTGTGAGAACCCAAATTTAAAAATTAAGTAAATAACTAAATAATAATTTTACAAATCTCAAATATTTTATTATGAATCTTTAAGTGCAAATTAAATATTATTGGAGGATCTTTTAATTAATTTTAAAACCTAAAATAAATTTATGGTGAAAGTCTTTAATTTAGAGACAAGGTTTATTATAAAAATAAAAATAAAAAGAGAGAGAGAGGAGGGGGTGACTTGAACTCTAGACCACAAGGTTAATATATAAGACTCCTACCATTTGAGTTGCATGTAACTTATACATATGTTTTGTATATTTATCTATTTATTTGACCTATGTGTGCCCACCACTAGTATAAAATAAAATAAACACAAACCCTACTCTATTATTTGTTCACCACATAGGGCAACAACAGCAGCCACGGGAGAGGGTTAGAGAGAAGGAAAAAAAAGAAGATGTTGCAATCAAAGAACTTTTGGGTGTGTTGTGTTGTGTGTGATCATCAAAGGTTAGCCCTCCTTGGTTTTCTTCTCTTCTTTTTGTTCTTCATCCTTATTCTATAATTATTTTGTTCATTGATGGAGAGGTTGTAGGTTTATGCATTGTGTATATAGATATCCTATTAAGAAACTTGAGGAGCTAAATTTATGTGTAAAGATTGGGTGTAATTTTCAGTCCAAAAATTCTGTACAAAGTCACAAACTTTAAAAATCAAGAAACCATATCAAACGGATGAATTTTAATCTGAAATTTTTACAGTAGATCAATTACACATTGAATTGCATATCTGAATTTTTTCATAATTTTTGGGAGTCGAAATCCATATAAATTGAGGTATTCAAATCTGTCCAGGAAACCAGTCCGAAACAGTAAATTCGGGATTGTTGTTCTCTTTGGGTATAAATCCAAAAATTATCAAATTAGTGTCATTAGAACCGGTTATGAGTCTAGTTTCGTACGTTTTTGGCCTTGCATTGATTGCTCGTGTATATTAAGAGAACCGTTAATTTCTTTAAAGTGCTGCAGAAAACAACCTGTTTGGATATAATAAATTGTAGAAAAATTATTTTGATAAGCAAATCAAGTGAAACCAATTGGGTTTGAAACTTAGGATATATTAGATCATATCTGGAGGTTATTGGAATTTTTTGAATAGCGTGGAGTGGGTTTTGAAATTTTCAAAGTTAGCGAATAGATTGGGAAAACTTGTTTAAAACACTGTTTCATCTTAAAGTTATTTTTAGTTAAGTTTCGATCGGAATCTATGTCTTGGGTGATTTTAGACCTTGAAGAATATGAACTTAGGTAATATTTAAGAGTAACGGTGAGTTGGGTTAAGCCGTGTTAGTGCGTTTTAGTTTGAGGTTACTTAGTTCCTATTTTATTTAGTATTTTTAAATTAGTTGTGACGCGTAGTTTTTATACTTGGTTCAGGCCACTAGTTGGACTTTTACACTTTATTCGAGGATTATATTATTGCGTTTCAGGTGAGTAGTTTCATGCTACATATTTTTATAAATGTTCCCCTACCCTGAACTGTTGGAAAAATTAAATTGTTGTTTCATGATTAAACTGTTTTGATAAATTATTATATTATCAATTGAATCAAATTATTTCTTAAACATGTGTGAACTTGGCATACTGTAAACTATTTGTTATAATCTGTTGTAAGTGGAAAATGTCGTTTATCATGTTCTTGCGAGACATGAGTATTTTAAGTGTTGATTTGTGGAACCTTCTTTTTGAAACAGATTGTATTTACCAAACTGTATGCCAATCTAGTTTCTGTGATATATAACTTATTTTGGAATTGAACCCTGTTTTCAAAACTGTATTTACTATCCATGTTGCTACTCACTGAGCTATCAGCTGACTTAGTTTTTATCACTTCCAGGTGTTAGAAGGACTTAGAGTGGACTCATGGCGTAGCGGGGACTCAATTGCATGGACCTCTAGGGCATTCCTTTAGTTTAGAGTGTTATGTCAAGTTTGTGCATATTTATATTTATTCTTATCGAAGTTCATTTAGGATTATTTTTGATATGTGGGTTGTTTATATCCCATAAGTTTGGATGATTTTTTGATTACGGTTGATTTTGCCGTTTATAATTGTGACATGTCTGGATTGAGTTTTGGTTATTTATTATTGGACTATTGTTCAGTTGTTCAATGTAATTGGATTCGTGTTTAGGCTTACGTGTGCCTTGGGTTAAGTCCCTGTGGGCCACGGCCGGTCATGCCCGGATTTGGGGTGTGACAGCGCTATTTTGCTCTATGACCATTACATGCATTTTCCATGCGTTTTATTGCACTATCCTGCGCACCTCATCGCACTGGTTTCTGCACACTACTTGCGTTTTGCATGCATTTTATCGCGCTATCTTGCGCACCTCATCGCACTGTTTTGTTCACATTACATGCATTTTGCATGCATTTTATCCCGCCATTTTGCGCTGTGACCATTACTTGCATTTTCCATGCATTTTATCGCGCTATCTTGCGCACCTCATCGCACTGTTTTTGCACATTACCTGCATTTTGCATGCATTTTGTCGCGCTATCTTGCGCACCTCATCGCACTGTTTTTGCACATTACTTGCGTTTTGCATGCATTTTGTCGCGCTATCTTGCGCACCTCATCGCACTGTTTTGTTCACATTACTTGCATTTTGCATGCATTTTATCGCGCTATTTTGCGCATCGCGCTATTTTGCGCTATGACCATTACTTGCATTTTCCATGCATTTTATCGCGCTATCTTGCGCACCTCATCGCACTGTTTTGTGCACATTACTTGCGTTTTCCATGCATTTTGTCGCGCTATCTTGCGCACCTCATCGCACTGTTTTGTTCACATTACTTGCATTTTGCATGCATTTTATCGCGCTATTTCGCGAATCGCGCTATTTTGCGCTGTGACCATTACTTGCATTTTCCATGCGTTTTATCGCGCTATCTTGCGCACCTCATCGCACTGTTTTATGCACACTACTTGCGTTTTGCATGCATTTTGTCGCGCTATATTGCGCACCTCATCGCACTGTTTTGTTCACATTACTTGCATTTTGCATGCATTTTATCGTGCTATTTTGCGCATCACGCTATTTTGCGCTATGACCATTACTTGCATTTTCCATGCATTTTATCGCGCTATCTTGCGCACCTCATCGCACTGTTTTGCGTACATTACTTGCGTTTTGCATGCATTTTATCGTGCTATCTTGCGCACCTCATCGCACTGCTTTGTTCACATTACTTGCATTTTGCATGCATTTTATCGCGCTATTTTGCACATCGCGCTATTTTGCACTGTGACCATTACTTGCATTTTCCATACATTTTATCGCCCTATCTTGCGCACCTCATCGCACAGTTTTGTGCACATTACTTGGTTTTCCATGCACTTTGTAACGCTATCTTGCGCACCTCATCGCACTGTTTTGTTCACATTACTCGCATTCTGCATGCATTTTATCGCGCTATTTTGCGCTGTGACCATTACTTCAATTTTCCATGCATTTTATCGCGCTATCTTGCGCACCTCATCTCACTGTTTTGTGCACATTACTTACGTTTCGCATGCACTTTGTAGCGCTATCTTGCGCACCTCATCGCATTGTTTTGATAACATTACTTGCATTTTGCATGTATTTTATCGCGCTATTTTGCGCATCGCGCTATTTTGCACTGTGACCATTACTTGCATTTTCCATGCATTTTATCGCAGTATCTTGCGCACCTCATCGCACTGTTTTGTGCACATTACTTGCGTTTTGCATGCATTTTGTCGCGCTATCTTGCGCACCTCATTGCACTGTTTTGTTCACATTACTTGCATTTTGCATGCATTTTATCGCGCTATTTCGCGCATCGCGCTATTTTGCGGTGTGACCATTACTTGCATTTTCCATGTATTTTATCGCGCTATCTTGCGCACCTCATCGCACTATTTTATGCACACTACTTGCGTTTTGCATGCATTTTGTCGCGCTATCTTGCGCACCACATCGCACTGTTTTGTTCACATTACTTGCATTTTGCATGCATTTTATAGTGCTACTTTGCGCATCGCGCTATTTTGCTCTATGACCATTACATGCATTTTCCATGCGTTTTATCGCACTATCCTGCGCACCTCATCGCACTGTTTTCTGCACACTACTTACGTTTTGCATGCATTTTATCGCGCTATCTTGCGCACCTCATCGCACTGTTTTGTTCACATTACATGCATTTTGCATGCATTTTATCCCGCTATTTTGCGCTGTGACCATTACTTGCATTTTCCATGCATTTTATCGCGCTATCTGGCGCACCTCATCGCACTGTTTTTGCACATTACTTGCGTTTTCCATGCATTTTATCGCGCTATCTTGCGCACCTCATCGCACTGTTTTTGCACATTACTTGCGTTTTGCATGCATTTTGTCGCGCTATCTTGCGCACCACATCGCACTGTTTTTGCACAGTACTTGCGTTTTGCATGCATTTTGTATCTTGCGCACCTCATCGCACTGCTTTGTTCACATTACTTGCATTTTGCATGCATTTTATCGCGCTATTTTGCACATCGCGCTATTTTGCACTGTGACCATTACTTGCATTTTCCATACATTTTATCGCCCTATCTTGCGCACCTCATCGCACAGTTTTGTGCACATTACTTGGTTTTCCATGCACTTTGTAACGCTATCTTGCGCACCTCATCGCACTGTTTTGTTCACATTACTCGCATTCTGCATGCATTTTATCGCGCTATTTTGCGCTGTGACCATTACTTCAATTTTCCATGCATTTTATCGCGCTATCTTGCGCACCTCATCTCACTGTTTTGTGCACATTACTTACGTTTCGCATGCACTTTGTAGCGCTATCTTGCGCACCTCATCGCATTGTTTTGATAACATTACTTGCATTTTGCATGTATTTTATCGCGCTATTTTGCGCATCGCGCTATTTTGCACTGTGACCATTACTTGCATTTTCCATGCATTTTATCGCAGTATCTTGCGCACCTCATCGCACTGTTTTGTGCACATTACTTGCGTTTTGCATGCATTTTGTCGCGCTATCTTGCGCACCTCATTGCACTGTTTTGTTCACATTACTTGCATTTTGCATGCATTTTATCGCGCTATTTCGCGCATCGCGCTATTTTGCGGTGTGACCATTACTTGCATTTTCCATGTATTTTATCGCGCTATCTTGCGCACCTCATCGCACTATTTTATGCACACTACTTGCGTTTTGCATGCATTTTGTCGCGCTATCTTGCGCACCACATCGCACTGTTTTGTTCACATTACTTGCATTTTGCATGCATTTTATAGTGCTACTTTGCGCATCGCGCTATTTTGCTCTATGACCATTACATGCATTTTCCATGCGTTTTATCGCACTATCCTGCGCACCTCATCGCACTGTTTTCTGCACACTACTTACGTTTTGCATGCATTTTATCGCGCTATCTTGCGCACCTCATCGCACTGTTTTGTTCACATTACATGCATTTTGCATGCATTTTATCCCGCTATTTTGCGCTGTGACCATTACTTGCATTTTCCATGCATTTTATCGCGCTATCTGGCGCACCTCATCGCACTGTTTTTGCACATTACTTGCGTTTTCCATGCATTTTATCGCGCTATCTTGCGCACCTCATCGCACTGTTTTTGCACATTACTTGCGTTTTGCATGCATTTTGTCGCGCTATCTTGCGCACCACATCGCACTGTTTTTGCACAGTACTTGCGTTTTGCATGCATTTTGTATCTTGCGCACCTCATCGCACTGTTTTGTTCACATTACTTGCATTTTGCATGCATTTTATCGCGTTATTTTCCGCATCGCGCTATTTTGCATTGTGACCATTACTTGCATTTTCCATGCATTTTTTCGCGCTATCTTGCGCACCTCATCGCACTGTTTTGTGCACATGCGTTTTGCATGCATTTTGTCGCGCTATCTTGCGCACCTCATCGCACTGTTTTGTTCACATTACTTGCATTTTGCATGCATTTTATCGCGCTATTTTGCGCATCGCGCTATTTTGCGCAGTGACCATTACTTGCATTTTCCATGCATTTTATCGCGCTATCTTGCGCACCTCATCGCACTGTTTTCTGCACATTACTTGCGTTTTGCATGCATTTTGTCGCGCTATCTTGCGCACCTCATCGCACTGTTTTGTTCACATTACTTGCATTTTGCATGCATTTTATCGCGCTATCGCGCTATTTTGCGCTGTGACCATTACTTGAATTTTCCATGCGTTTTATCGCGCTATCTTGCGCACCTCATCGCACTGTTTTATGCACACTACTTGCGTTTTGCATGCATTTTGTCGCGCTATATTGCGCACCTCATCGCACTGTTTTGTTCACATTACTTGCATTTTGCATGCATTTTATCGGGCTATTTTGCGCATCGCGCTATTTTGCGCTATGACCATTACTTGCATTTTCCATGCATTTTATCGCGCTATCTTGCGCACCTCATCACACTGTTTTGCGTACATTACTTGCGTTTTGCATGCATTTTATCGTGCTATCTTGCGCACCTCATCGCACTGCTTTGTTCACATTACTTCCATTTTGTATGCATTTTATCGCGCTATTTTGCGCATCGCTCTATTTTGCACTGTGACCATTTTCCATGCATTTTGTCACCCTATCTTGCGCACCTCATCGCACAGTTTTGTGCACATTACTTGGTTTTCCATGGACTTTGTAACGCTATCTTGCGCACCTCATCGCACTGTTTTGTTCACATTACTCGCATTCTGCATGCATTTTATCGCGCTATTTTGCGCTGTGACCATTACTTCAATTTTCCATGCATTTTATCGCGCTATCTTGCGCACCTCATCTCACTGTTTTGTGCACATTACATACGTTTCGCATGCACTTTGTAGCGCTATCTTGCGCACCTCATCGCATTGTTTTGTTCACATTACTTGCATTTTGCATGTATTTTATCGCGCTATTTTGCGCATCGCGCTATTTTGCACTGTGACCATTACTTGCATTTTCCATGCATTTTATCGCGCTATCTTGCGCACCACATCGCACTGTTTTGTGCACATTACTTGCGTTTTGCATGCATTTTGTCGCGCTATCTTGCGCACCTCATCGCACTGTTTTGTTCACATTACTTGCATTTTGCATGCATTTTATCGCGCTATTTCGCGCATCGCGCTATTTTGCGCTGTGACCATCACTTGCATTTTCCATGTATTTTATCGCGCTATCTTGCGCACCTCATCGCACTGTTTTATGCACACTACTTGCGTTTTGCATGCATTTTGTCGCGCTATCTTGCGCACCACATCGCACTGTTTTGTTCACATTACTTGCATTTTGCATGCATTTTATAGTGCTATTTTGCGCATCGCGCTATTTTGCTCTATGACCATTACATGCATTTTCCATGCGTTTTATCGCACTATCCTGCGCACCTCATCGCACTGTTTTCTGCACACTACTTGCGTTTTGCATGCATTTTATCGCGCTATTTTGCGCATCGCTCTATTTTGCACTGTGACCATTTTCCATGCATTTTGTCGCCCTATCTTGCGCACCTCATCGCACAGTTTTGTGCACATTACTTGGTTTTCCATGCACTTTGTAACGCTATCTTGCGCACCTCATCGCACTGTTTTGTTCACATTACTCGCATTCTGCATGCATTTTATCGCGCTATTTTGCGCTGTGACCATTACTTCAATTTTCCATGCATTTTATCGCGCTATCTTGCGCACCTCATCTCACTGTTTTGTGCACATTACATACGTTTCGCATGCACTTTGTAGCGCTATCTTGCGCACCTCATCGCATTGTTTTGTTCACATTACTTGCATTTTGCATGTATTTTATCGCGCTATTTTGCGCATCGCGCTATTTTGCACTGTGACCATTACTTGCATTTTCCATGCATTTTATCGCGCTATCTTGCGCACCTCATCGCACTGTTTTGTGCACATTACTTGCGTTTTGCATGCATTTTGTCGCGCTATCTTGCGCACCTCATCGAACTGTTTTGTTCACATTACTTGCATTTTGCATGCATTTTATCGCGCTATTTCGCGCATCGCGCTATTTTGCGCTGTGACCATTACTTGCATTTTCCATGTATTTTATCGCGCTATCTTGCGCACCTCATCGCACTGTTTTATGCACACTACTTGCGTTTTGCATGCATTTTGTCGCGCTATCTTGCGCACCACATCGCACTGTTTTGTTCACATTACTTGCATTTTGCTTGCATTTTATAGTGCTATTTTGCGCATCGCGCTATTTTGCTCTATGACCATTACATGCATTTTCCATGCGTTTTATCGCACTATCCTGCGCACCTCATCGCACTGTTTTCTGCACACTACTTGCGTTTTGCATGCATTTTATCGCGCTATTTTGCGCATCGCTCTATTTTGCACAGTGACCATTTTCCATGCATTTTGTCGCCCTATCTTGCGCACCTCATCGCACAGTTTTGTGCACATTACTTGGTTTTCCATGCACTTTGTAACGCTATCTTGCGCACCTCATCGCACTGTTTTGTTCACATTACTCGCATTCTGCATGCATTTTATCGCGCTATTTTGCGCTGTGACCATTACTTCAATTTTCCATGCATTTTATCGCGCTATCTTGCGCACCTCATCTCACTGTTTTGTGCACATTACATACGTTTCGCATGCACTTTGTAGCGCTATCTTGCGCACCTCATCGCATTGTTTTGTTCACATTACTTGCATTTTGCATGTATTTTATCGCGCTATTTTGCGCATCGCGCTATTTTGCACTGTGACCATTACTTGCATTTTCCATGCATTTTATCGCGCTATCTTGCGCACCTCATCACACTGTTTTGTGCACATTACTTGCGTTTTGCATGCATTTTGTCGCGCTATCTTGCGCACCTCATCGCACTGTTTTGTTCACATTACTTGCATTTTGCATGCATTTTATCGCGCTATTTCGCGCATCGCGCTATTTTGCGCTGTGACCATTACTTGCATTTTCCATGTATTTTATCGCGCTATCTTGCGCACCTCATCGCACTGTTTTATGCACACTACTTGCGTTTTGCATGCATTTTGTCGCGCTATCTTGCGCACCACATCGCACTGTTTTGTTCACATTACTTGCATTTTGCATGCATTTTATCGCACTATCCTGCGCACCTCATCGCACTGTTTTCTGCACACTACTTGCGTTTTGCATGCATTTTATCGCGCTATCTTGCGCATCTCATCGCACTGTTTTGTTCACATTACATGCATTTTGCATGCATTTTATCCCGCTATTTTGCGCTGTGACCATTACTTGCATTTTCCATGCATTTTATCGCGCTATCTTGCGCACCTCATCGCACTGTTTTTGCACATTACTTGCGTTTTCCATGCATTTTATCGCGCTATCTTGCGCACCTCATCGCACTGTTTTTGCACATTACTTGCGTTTTGCATGCATTTTGTCGCGCTATCTTGCGCACCTCATCGCACTGTTTTTGCACATTACTTGCGTTTTGCATGCATTTTGTATCTTGCGCACCTCATCGCACTGTTTTGTTCACATTACTTGCATTTTGCAAGCATTTTATCGCGCTATTTTCCGCATCGCGCTATTTTGCACTGTGACCATTACTTGCATTTTCCATGCATTTTATCGCGCTATCTTGCGCACCTCATCGCACCGTTTTGTGCACATGCGTTTTGCATGCATTTTGTCGCGCTATCTTGCGCACCTCATCGCACTGTTTTGTTCACATTACTTGCATTTTGCATGCATTTTATCGCGCCATTTTCCGCATCGCGCTATTTTGCACTGTGACCATTACTTGCATTTTCCATGCATTTTATCGCGCTATCTTGCGCACCTCATCGCACTGTTTTGTGCACATGTGTTTTGCGTGCATTTTGTCGCGCTATCTTGCGCACCTCATCGCACTGTTTTGTTCACATTACTTGCATTTTGCATGCATTTTATCGCGCTATCGCGCTATTTTGCGCTGTGACCATTACTTGCATTTTCCATGCGTTTTATCGCGCTATCTTGCGCACCTCATCGCACTGTTTTATGCACACAACTTGCGTTTTGCATGCATTTTGTCGCGCTATTTTGCGCACCACATCGCACTGTTTTGTTCACATTACTTGCATTTTGCATGCATTTTATCGTTCTATTTTGCGCATCGCGCAATTTTGCGCTATGACCATTACTTGCATTTTCCATGCATTTTATCGCGCTATCTTGCGCACCTCATCGCACTGTTTTGCGCACATTACTTGCGCTTTGCATGCATTTTATCGTGCTATCTTGCGCACCTCATCGCACTGCTTTGTTCACATTACTTGCATTTTGCATGCATTTTATCGCGCTATTTTGCGCATCGCGCTATTTTGCACTGTGACCATTACTTGCATTTTCCATACATTTTATCGCCCTATCTTGCGCACCTCATCGCACAGTTTTGTGCACAGTACTTGGTTTTGCATGCACATTGTAACGCTATCTTGCGCACCTCATCGCACTGTTTTGTTCACATTACTCGCATTCTGCATGCATTTTATCGCGCTATTTTGCGCTGTGACCATTACTTGCATTTTCCATGCATTTTATCGCGCTATCTTGCGCACCTCATCTCACTGTTTTGTGCACATTACTTACGTTTCGCATGCACTTTGTAGCGCTATCTTGCGCACCACATCGCATTGTTTTGTTCACATTACTTGCATTTTGCATGTATTTTATCGCGCTATTTTACGCATCGCGCTATTTTGCACTGTGACCATTACTTGCATTTTCCATGCATTTTATCGCGCTATCTTGCGCACCTCATCGCACTGTTTTGTGCACATTACTTGCGTTTTGCATGCATTTTGTCGCGCTATCTTGCGCACCTCATCGCACTGTTTTGTTCACATTACTTGCATTTTGCATGCATTTTATCGCGCTATTTCGCGCATCGAGCGATTTTGCGCTGTGACCATTACTTGCATTTTCCATGTATTTTATCGCGCTATCTTGCGCACCTCATCGCACTGTTTTATGCACACTACTTGCGTTTTGCATGCATTTTGTCGCGCTATCTTGCGCACCACATCGCACTGTTTTGTTCACATTACTTGCATTTTGCATGCATTTTATAGTGCTATTTTGCGCATCGCGCTATTTTGCTCTATGACCATTACATGCATTTTCCATGCGTTTTATCGCACTATCCTGCGCACCTCATCGCACTGTTTTCTGCACACTACTTGCATTTTGCATGCATTTTATCGCGCTATCTTGCGCACCTCATCGCACTGTTTTGTTCACATTACATTCATTTTGCATGCATTTTATCCCGCTATTTTGCGCTGTGACCATTACTTGCATTTTCCATGCATTTTATCGCGCTATCTTACGCACCTCGTCGCACTATTTTTGCACATTACTTGCGTTTTGCATGCATTTTGTCGCGCTATATTGCGCACCTCATCGCACTGTTTTTGCACATTACTTGCGTTTTGCATGCATTTTGTCGCGCTATCTTACCCACCTCATCGCACTGTTTTTGCACATTACTTGCGTTTTGCATGCATTTTGTATCTTGCGCACCTCATCGCACTGTTTTGTTCACATTACTTGCATTTTGCATGCATTTTATCGCGCTATTTTCCGCATCGCGCTATTTTGCACAGTGACCATTACTTGCATTTTCCATGCATTTTATCGCGCTATCTTGCGCACCTCATCGCACTGTTTTGTGCACATGTGTTTTGCATGCATTTTGTCGCGCTATCTTGGGCACCTCATCGCACTGTTTTGTTCACATTACTTGCATTTTGCATGCATTTTATCGCGCTATTTTGCGCATCGCGCTATTTTGCGCTGTGACCATTACTTGCATTTTCCATGCATTTTATCGCGCTATCTTGTGCACCTCATCGCAATGTTTTGGGCACACTACTTGCATTTTGCATGCATTTTATCGCGCTATCTTGCGCACCTCATCGCACTGTTTTGTTCACATTACTTGCTTTTTGCATGGGTTTTATCGCGCAATTTCGCGCATCGCGCTATTTTGCACTGTGACCATTACTTGCAGTTTCCATGCATTTTATCGCGCAATCTTGCGCACCTCATCGCACTGTTTTGCGCACATTACTTGCGTTTTGCATGAATTTTGTCGCGCTATCTTGCGCACCTCATCGCACTGTTTTGTTCACATTACTTGCATTTTGCATGCATTTTATCGCACTATTTTGCGCATCACGCTATTTTGCGCTGTGACCATTACTTGCATTTTCCATGCATTTTATCGCGCTACCTTGCGCTCCTCATCGCACTGTTTTGTGCACATTACTTGCGTTTTGCATGCATTTTGTCACGCTATCTTGCGCACCTCATCGCACTGTTTTGTTCACATTACTTGCATTTTGCATGCATTTTATCGCGCTATTTTGCGCATCGCGCTGTTTTGCACTGTCACCATTACTTGCATTTTCCATGAATTTTATCGCGCTATCTTGCGCACCTCATCGCACAGTTTTGTGCACATTACTTGCGTTTTGCATGCACTTTGTGGCGCTATCTTGCGCACCTCATCGCACTGTTTTGTTCACATTACTTGCATTTTGCATATATTTTCTCGCGCTATCTTGCGCACCTCATCGCACTATTTTGTTCACATTACTTTCATTTTGCATGCATTTTCTCGCGCTATTTTGCGCATCGCGCTATTTTGCACTGTGGCCATTACTTGCATTTTCCATGCTTTTTATCGCGCTATCTTGCGCACCTCATCGCACTGTTTTGTGCACATTACTTGCGTTTTGCATGCATTTTGTCGCGTTATCTTGCGCACCTCATCGCACTATTTTGTTCACATTACTTTCATTTTGCATGCATTTTATCGCGCTATTTCGCGCATCGCGCTATTTTGCACTTTGACCATTAATTGCATTTTCCATGCATTTTATCGCACTATCTAGCTCACCTCATCGCACTGTTTTGTGCACATTACTTGCGTTTTGCACGCATTTTTTCACGCTATCTTGCACACCACATCGCACTGTTTTGTTCACATTACTTGCATTTTGCATGCATTTTATCGCGCTATTTTGCGCATCAAGCTATTTTGCACTGTGACCATTACTTGCATTTACCATGCATTTTATCGCGCTATGTTGCGCACCTCATCGCACTGTTTTGTGCACACTACTTGCGTTTTGCATGCATTTTGTCGCGCTATCTTGCGCACCTCATCGCACTGTTTTGTTCACATTACTTGCATTTTGCATGCATTTTATCGCGCTATTTTGCGCATCGCGCTATTTTGCACTGTGACCATTACTTGCATTTTCCATGCATTTTATCGAGCTATCTTGCGCACCTCATCGCACTGTTTTGTGCACATTACTTGCATTTTGCATGCATTTTGTCGCGCTATCTTGCGCACCTCATCGCACTGTTTTGTGCACATTACTTGCGTGTTGCGTGCACTTTGTCGCGCTATCTTGCGCACCTCATCGCACTGTTTTGTTCACATTACTTGCATTTTGCATGCATTTTATCGCGCTATCTTTCGCACCTCATCGCACTGTTTTGTGCACACTACTTGCATTTTGCATGCATTTTGTCGCGCTATCTTGCGCACCTCATCGCACTGTTTTGTTCATATTACTTGCATTTTGCATGCATTTTATCGCGCTATTTTGCGCTATGACCATTACTTGCGTTTTCCATGCATTTTATCGCGCTATGTTGCGCACCTCATCGCACTGTTTTGTGCACACTACTTGCGTTTTGCATGCATTTTATCGAGCTATCTTGCGCACCTCATCGCACTGTTTTGCTCACATTACTTGCATTTTGCATGCATTTTATCGCGCTATTTTGCGCATCGCGTTATTTTACGCTGTGACCAATACTTGCATTTTCCATGCATTTTATCGCGCTATCTTGCGCACCTCATCGCACTGTTTTGTGCACATTACTTGCGTTTCGCATGCACTTTGTAGCGCTATCTTGCGCACCTCATCGCACTGCTTTGTTCACATCACTTGCATTTTGCATGCATTTTATCGCGTTATTTTGCGTATCGCGCTATTTTGCGCTGTGACCATTAGTTGCATTTTCCATGCATTTTAACGCGCTATCTTGCGCACCTCATCGCACTGTTTTGTGCAAATTACTTGCGTTTTGCATGCATTTTGTCGCGCTATCTTGCGCACCTCATCGCACTGTTTTGTTCACATTACTTGCATTTTATCGCGCTATTTTGCGCATCGCGCTATTTTGCACTGTGACCATTACTTGCATTTTGCATGCATTTTATCGCGCTATCTGCGCACCTCATCGCACTGTTTTGTGCACATTACTTGCGTTGGCCTGCATTTTGTCGCGCTATCTTGCACACCTCATCGCACTGTTTTGTTCATATTACTTGCATTTTGCATGCATTTTATCGCGCTATTTTGCGCATCGCGCTATTTTGCGCTGTGACTATTACTTGCATTTTCCATGTATTTTATCGCGCTATCTTGCGCACTTCATCGCACTGTTTTGTGCACATTACTTGCGTTTTGCATGCATTTTGTCGCGCTATCTTGCGCACCTCATCGCACTGTTTTGTTGACATTACTTGCATCTTGCATGCGTTTTATCGCGTTATTTTGCGCATCGCACTATTTTGCACTGTGACCATTACTTGCATTTTCCATGCATTTTATCGCGCTATCTTGCGCACCTCATCGCACTGTTTTGCGCACATTACTTGCGTTTGGCATGCATTTTGTCGCGCTATCATGCGCACCTCATCGCACTGTTTTGTTCACATTACTTGCATTTTGCGTGCATTTTATCGCGCTATTTTGCGCATCGCGCTATTTTGCGCTGTGACCATTACTTGCATTTTCCATGCATTTTATCGCGCTATCTTGCGCACCTCATCGCACTGTTTTGTGCACATTACTTGCGTTTTGCATGCATGTTGTCGCGCTATCTTGCGCACCTCATCGCACTGTTTTGTTCACATTACTTGCATTTTGCATGCATTTTATCCCGCTATTTTGCGCATCGCACTATTTTTCGCTGTGACCATTACTTGCATTTTCCATGCATTTTATCGCGCTATCTTGCGCACCTCATCGCACTGTTTTGTGCACACTACTTGCGTTTTGCATGCATTTTATCGCGCTATCTTGCGCACCTCATCGCACTATTTTGTTGACATTACTTGCATCTTGCATGCGTTTTATCGCGTTATTTTGCGCATCGCGCTATTTTGCACTGTGACCATTACTTGCATTTTCCATGCATTTTATCGCGCTATCTTGCGCACCTCATCGCATTGTTTTGCGCACATTACTTGCGTTTTGCATGCATTTTGTCGCGCTATCTTGCGCACCTGATCGCACTGTTCGGATCACATTACTTGCATTTTGCATGCATTTTATCGCGCTATTTTGCGCATCGCGCTATTTTGCACTGTGACCATTACTTGCATTTTCCATGCATTTTATCGCGCTATCTTGCGCACCTCATCGCACTGTTTTGTGCACATTACTTGCGTTTTGCATGCATTTTGTCGCACTATCTTGCACACCTCATCGCACTGTTTTGTTCACATTACTTGCATTTTGCATGCATTTTATGGCACTATTTTGCGCATCGCGCTATTTTGCGCTGTGACCATTACTTGCATTTTCCATGCATTTTATCGCGCTATCTTGCGCACCTCATCGCAATGTTTTGTGCACATTACTTGCGTTTTGCATGCATTTTGTCGCGCTATCTGGCGCACCTCATCGCAATGTTTTGTGCACATTACTTGCGTTTTGCATACATTTTGTCGCGCTATCCTGCGCACCTCATCGCACTGTTTTGTTCACATTACTTGCATTTTGCATGCGTTTTATCGCGCTATCTTGCGCACCCCATCGCACTGTTTTGTGCACCTTACTTCTATTTTGTAGGCATTTTGTCGCGCTATCTTGCGCACCTCATCGCACCGTTTTATTCTCATTACTTGCATTTTGCAAGCATTTAATCGCGCTATTTTGCGCATCGCGCTATTTTGCGCTGTGACCATTACTTGCATTTTCCATGCATTTTATTGCACTATTTTGCGCACCTCATCTCACTGTTTTGTCCACATTACTTGCGTTTTGCACGCTTTTTGTCACGCTATCTTGCGCACCTCATCGCACTATTTTGTTCACATTACTTGCATTTTGCCTGTATTTTGTCGCGCTATTTTGCGGATCGCGCCATTTTGCGCTGTGACCATTACTTGCATTTTCCATGCATTTTGTCGCGCTATCTTGCGCAACTCATCGCACTGTGTTGTGCACATTACTTGCGTTTTGAATGCATTTTGTCGCGCTATCTTGCGCACCTCATCGCACTGTTTTGTTCACATTACTTGCATTTTGAATGCATTTTATCGCGCTATTTTGCGCTGTGACCGTTAGTTGCATTTTCCATGCATTTTATCGCGCTATCTTGCGCAGCTCATCGCACTGTTTTGTGCACATTACTTGCGTTTTGCAAGCATTTTGTCACGCTATGTTGCGCACCTCGTCGCACTGTTTTGTTCACATTTCTTGCATTTTGCATGCATTTTATCGTGCTATTTTACGCATCGCGCTATTTTGCGCTGTGACCATTACTTGCTTTTTCCATGCGTTTTATCGCGCTATCTTGCGCACCCCATCGCACTGTTTTGTGCACATTACTTCCATGTTGCAGGCATTTTGTCGCGCAATCTTGCGCACCTCATCGCACTGTTTTGTTCACATTACTTGCATTTTGCATGCATTTTCACGTGCTATTTTGCGCGTCGCGCTATTTTGTGCTGTGACCATTACTTGCATTTTCCATGCATTTTACGCGCTATCTTGCGCAACTCATCGCACAGTTTTGTGCACATTACTTGCGTTTTGCATGCATTTTGTCGCGCTATGTTGCGCACCTCATCGCACTGTTTTGTTTACATTACTTGCATTTTGCATGCATTTTACCGCGGTATTTTGTGCATCACGCTATTTTGTGCTGTGACCGTTACTTGCGTTTTCCATGCATTTTATCTCGCTATCTTGCGCACCTCATCGCATTGTTTTGTGCACATTACTTGCGTTTTGCATGGATTTTGTTGCGCTATCTTGCGCACCTCATCGCACTGTTTTGTTCACATTACTTGCATTCTGCATGCATTTTATCGCGCTATTTTGCGCATCGCGCAATTTTGCGTTGTGACCGTTACTTGCAATTTCCATGCATTTTATCGCGCTATCTTGCGCACCTCATCGCACTGTTTTGTGCACATTAATTGCGTTTTGCATGCATTTTGTCGCGCTATCTTGCGCACCTCATCGCACTGTTTTGTGCACATTACTTGCGTTTTGAATGCATTTTGTCGCGCTATCTTGCGCACCTCATCGCACTGTTTTGTTCATATTACTTGCATTTTGCATGCATTTTATCGCCCTATTTTGTGCATGGCGCTATTTTGCGCTGTGATCATTACTTGCATTTTCCATGCATTTTATCGCGCTATCTTGCGCAACTCATCGCACTGTTTTGTGCACATTACTTGAGTTTTGCATGCATTTTGTCGCGCTATCTTGCGCACCTCATCGCACTGTTTTGTTCACATTACTTGCATTTTGCATGCATTTTATCGCCCTATTTTGTGCATGGCGCTATTTTGCGCTGTGATTATTACTTGCATTTTCCATGCATTTTATCGCGCTATCTTGCGCAACTCATCGCACTGTTTTGTGCACATTACTTGCGTTTTGCATGCATTTTGTCGCGCTATCTTGCGCACCTCATCGCACTGTTTTGTTCACATTACTTGCATTTTGCATGCATTTTATCTCCCTATTTTGTGCATGGCGCTATTTTGCGCTGTGATCAATACTTGCATTTTCCATGCATTTTATCGCGCTATCTTGCGCACCTCATCGCACTGTTTTGCGCACATTACTTGCGTTTTGCATGAATTTTGTCGCGCTGTTTTGCGCCCCACATCGCACTGTTTTGTGCACATTACTTGCGTTTTGCATGCGTTTTCTCGCGCTATCTTGCGCACCTCATCGCACAGTTTTGTTCACATTACTTGCATTTTGCATGCAATTTATCGCTCTATTTTGCGCATCACGCTATTTCGCACTTTGACCATTACTTGCATTTTCCATGCATTTTCTCGCGCTATCTTGCGCAGCTCATCGCACTGTTTTGTGCACATTACTTGCGTTTTGCAAGCATTTTGTCACGCTATGTTGCGCACCTCGTCGCACTGTTTTGTTCACATTTCTTGCATTTTGCATGCATTTTATCGTGCTATTTTACGCATCGCGCTATTTTGCGCTGTGACCATTACTTGCTTTTTCCATGCGTTTTATCGCGCTATCTTGCGCACCCCATCGCACTGTTTTGTGCACATTACTTCCATGTTGCAGGCATTTTGTCGCGCAATCTTGCGCACCTCATCGCACTGTTTTGTTCACATTACTTGCATTTTGCATGCATTTTCACGTGCTATTTTGCACGTCGCGCTATTTTGTGCTGTGACCATTACTTGCATTTTCCATGCATTTTACGCGCTATCTTGCGCAACTCATCGCACAGTTTTGTGCACATTACTTGCGTTTTGCATGCATTTTGTCGCGCTATGTTGCGCACCTCATCGCACTGTTTTGTTTACATTACTTGCATTTTGCATGCATTTTACCGCGGTATTTTGTGCATCACGCTATTTTGTGCTGTGACCGTTACTTGCGTTTTCCATGCATTTTATCTCGCTATCTTGCGCACCTCATCGCATTGTTTTGTGCACATTACTTGCGTTTTGCATGGATTTTGTTGCGCTATCTTGCGCACCTCATCGCACTGTTTTGTTCACATTACTTGCATTCTGCATGCATTTTATCGCGCTATTTTGCGCATCGCGCAATTTTGCGTTGTGACCGTTACTTGCAATTTCCATGCATTTTATCGCGCTATCTTGCGCACCTCATCGCACTGTTTTGTGCACATTAATTGCGTTTTGCATGCATTTTGTCGCGCTATCTTGCGCACCTCATCGCACTGTTTTGTGCACATTACTTGCGTTTTGAATGCATTTTGTCGCGCTATCTTGCGCACCTCATCGCACTGTTTTGTTCATATTACTTGCATTTTGCATGCATTTTATCGCCCTATTTTGTGCATGGCGCTATTTTGCGCTGTGATCATTACTTGCATTTTCCATGCATTTTATCGCGCTATCTTGCGCAACTCATCGCACTGTTTTGTGCACATTACTTGAGTTTTGCATGCATTTTGTCGCGCTATCTTGCGCACCTCATCGCACTGTTTTGTTCACATTACTTGCATTTTGCATGCATTTTATCGCCCTATTTTGTGCATGGCGCTATTTTGCGCTGTGATTATTACTTGCATTTTCCATGCATTTTATCGCGCTATCTTGCGCAACTCATCGCACTGTTTTGTGCACATTACTTGCGTTTTGCATGCATTTTGTCGCGCTATCTTGCGCACCTCATCGCACTGTTTTGTTCACATTACTTGCATTTTGCATGCATTTTATCTCCCTATTTTGTGCATGGCGCTATTTTGCGCTGTGATCAATACTTGCATTTTCCATGCATTTTATCGCGCTATCTTGCGCACCTCATCGCACTGTTTTGCGCACATTACTTGCGTTTTGCATGAATTTTGTCGCGCTATTTTGCGCCCCTCATCGCACTGTTTTGTGCACATTACTTGCGTTTTGCATGCGTTTTCTCGCGCTATCTTGCGCACCTCATCGCACAGTTTTGTTCACATTACTTGCATTTTGCATGCAATTTATCGCTCTATTTTGCGCATCACGCTATTTCGCACTTTGACCATTACTTGCATTTTCCATGCATTTTCTCGCGCTATCTTGCGCACCTCATCGCACTGTTTTGTGCACATTACTTGCGTGTTCCATACATTTTGTCGCGCTATCTTGCGCAACTCATCGCACCGTTTTGTTCTCATTACTTGCATTTTGCATGCATTTAATCGCGCTATTTTGCGCATCACGCTATTTTGCACTTTGACCATTACTTGCATTTTCCATGCATTTTCTCGCGCTATCTTGCGCACCTCATCGCACTGTTTTGTGCACATTACTTGCGTGTTCCATACATTTTGTCGTGCTATCTTGCGCACCTCATCGCACTATTTTGTTCACATTACTTGCATTTTGCATCCATTTTATCGCGCTATTTTGCGCTGTGACCACTACTTGCATTTTCCATGCATTTTATCGCCCTATTTGCGCACCTCATCGCACTGTTTTGCGCACATTACTTGCGTTTTGCATGCATTTTGTCGCGCTATCTTGCGCACCTCATCGCACCGTTTCTTTCTGATTACTTGCATTTTGCACGCATTTAATCGCGCTATTTTGCGCATCGCGCTATTTTGCGCTGTGACCATTACTTGCATTTTCCATGCATTTTGTCGCGCTATTTTGCGTACCTCATCTCACTGTTTTGTGCACATTACTTGCGTTTTGCAGGCTTTTTGTCGCGCTATCTTGCGCACCTCATCGTACTATTTTGTTCACATTACTTGCATTTTGCATGCATTTTATCGCGCTATTTTGCGGATCGCGCTATTTTACGCTGTGACCATTACTTGCATTTTCCATGCATTTTGTCGCGCTATCTTGCGCAACTCATCGCACTGTTTTGTGCACATTACTTGCGTTTTGAATGCATTTTGTCGCGCTATCTTGCGCACCTCATCGCACTGTTTTGTTCACATTACTTGCATTTTGCATGCATTTTATCGCGCTATTTTGCCCATCGCGCTATTTTGTGCTGTGACCGCTAGTTGCATTTTCCATGCATTTTATCATGCTATCTTGCGCAGCTCATCGCACTGTTTTGTGCACATTACTTGCGTTTTGCACGCTTTTTGTCGCGCTATCTTGCGCACCTCATCGCACTATTATGTTCACATTACTTGCATTCTGCATGCATTTTATCGCGCGATTTTGCGGATCGCGCTATTTTGCGCTGTGACCATTACTTGCATTTTCCATGCATTTTATCGCGCTATCTTGCGCAACTCATGGCACTGTTTTGTGCACATTACTTGAGTTTTGCATGCATTTTGTCGCGCTATCTTGCGCACCTCATCGCACTGTTTTGTTCACATTACTTGCATTTTGCATGCATTTTATCGCCCTATTTTGTGCATGGCGCTATTTTGCGCTGTGATTATTACTTGCATTTTCCATGCATTTTATCGCGCTATCTTGCGCAACTCATCACACTGTTTTCTGCACATTACTTGCGTTTTGCATGCATTTTGTCGCGCTATCTTGCGCACCTCATCGCACTGTTTTGTTCACATTACTTGCATTTTGCATGCATTTTATCTCCCTATTTTGTGCATGGCGCTATTTTGCGCTGTGATTATTACTTGCATTTTCCATGCATTTTATCGCGCTATCTTGCGCAACTCATCGCACTGTTTTGTGCACATTACTTGCGTTTTGCATGTATTTTGTCGCGCTATCTTGCGCACCTCATCGCACTGTTTTGTTCACATTACTTGCATTTTGCATGCATTTTATCGCCCTATTTTGCGCTGTGACCATTACTTGCATTTTCCATGCATTTTTTCGCGCTATCTTGCGCCCCTCATCGCACAGTTTTGTTCACATTACTTGCATTTTGGATGCATTTTATCGCGCTATTTTGCGCATCACGCAACTTTGCACTGTGACCATTACTTGCAATTTCCATGCATTTTCTGTTTTGTGCACATTACTTTTGTGTTGCATACATTTTGTCGCGCTATCAGGAGCACCTCATCGCACTGTTTTGTGCACATTACTTGCGTTTTGCATGCATTTTGTCGCGCTATCTTGCGCACCTCATCCCACAGTTTTGTTCACATTACCTGCATTTTGGATGCATTTTATCGCACTATTTTGCGCATCACGCAACTTTGCACTGTGACCATTACTTGCAATTTCCATGCATTTTCTGTTTTGTGCACATGACTTGCGTGTTGCATACATTTTGTCGCGCTATCATGCGCACCTCATCGCACTGTTTTGTTGACATTACTTGCATTTTGCATGCATTTTATCGTGCTATTTTGTGCGTCGCGCTATTTTGCGCTGTGACCATTACTTGCATTTTCCATGCATTTTATCGCGCTATCTTGCGCACCTCATCGCACTGTTTTGCGCGCATTACTTGCATTTTGAATGAATTTTGTCGCGCTATTTTGCGCACCTCATCGCACTGTTTTCTTCACATTACTTGCGTTGTGCATGGATTTTGTCGCGCTATCTTGCGCACCTCATCGCACTGTTTTGTTCACATTACTTGCATTTTGCATGAATTTTATCGCCCTATTTTGCGCATCGCGCTTATTTTCGCTGTGACGATTACTTGCATTTTCCATGCATTTTATCGCACTATCTTGTGCACCTCATCGCACTGTTTTGTGCACATTACTTGCGTTTTGCATGCATTTTGTCACGCTATCTTGCGCACCTCATCGCACTGTTTTGTCCACATTACTTGCATTTTGCATTCATTTTATCGCGCTATTTTGCGCATCACGCTATTTTGCACTTTGACCATTACTTGCATTTTCCATGCATTTTCTCGCGCTATCTTGCGCACCTCATCGCACTGTTTTGTGCACATTACTTGCGTGTTGCATACATTTTGTCGCGCTATCTTGCGCACCTCATCGCACTGTTTTGTTCATATTACTTGCATTTTGCATGCATTTTATCGCGCTATTTTGCGCATCGTGCAATTTTGCGCTGTGACCATTACTTGCATTTTCCATGCATTTTATCGCGCTATCTTACGCACCTCATCGCTCTGTTTTGTGCATATTAATTGCGTTTTGCATGCATTTCGTCGCGCTATCTTGCGCACCTCATCGCACTGGTTTCTTCACATTACTTGCATTTTGCATGCATTTTATCGCGCTATTTTGCGCTGTGACCATTACTTGCATTTTCCATGCATTTTATTGCGCTATCTTGCACACCTCATCGAACTGTTTTGTTCACATTACTTGCATTTTGCATGCATTTTATCGCACTATTTTGCGCATCGCGCTATTTTGCGCTGTGACCATTACTTGCATTTTCCACGCATTTTATCGCGCTATCTTGCGCAACTCATCGCACTGTTTTGTGCACATTACTTGCGTTTTGCATGCATTTTGTCGCGCTATCTTGCGCACCTCATCCCACAGTTTTGTTCACATTACTTGCATTTTGGATGCATTTTATCGCACTATTTTGCGCATCACGCAACTTTGCACTGTGACCATTACTTGCAATTTCCATGCATTTTCTGTTTTGTGCACATGACTTGCGTGTTGCATACATTTTGTCGCGCTATCATGCGCACCTCATCGCACTGTTTTGTTCACATTACTTGCATTTTGCATGCATTTTATCGTGCTGTTTTGTGCGTCGCGCTATTTTGCGCTGTGACCATTACTTGCATTTTCCATGCATTTTATCGCGCTATCTTGCGCACCTCATCGCACTGTTTTGCGCGCATTACTTGCGTTTTGCATGAATTTTGTCGCGCTATCTTGCGCACCTCATCGCACTGTTTTCTTCACATTACTTGCGTTGTGCATGGATTTTGTCGCGCTATCTTGCGCACCTCATCGCACTGTTTTGTTCACATTACTTGCATTTTGCATGAATTTTATCGCGCTATTTTGCGCATCGCGCTTATTTGCGCTGTGACGATTACTTGCATTTTCCATGCATTTTATCGCACTATCTTGTGCACCTCATCGCACTGTTTTGTGCACATTACTTGCGTTTTGCATGCATTTTTTCACGCTATCTTGCGCACCTCATCGCACTGTTTTGTCCACATTACTTGCATTTTTCATTCATTTTATCGCGCTATTTTGCGCATCACGCTATTTTGCACTTTGACCATTACTTGCATTTTCCATGCATTTTCTCGCGCTATCTTGCGCACCTCATCGCACTGTTTTGTGCACATTACTTGCGTGTTGCATACATTTTGTCGCGCTATCTTGCGCACCTCATCGCACTGTTTTGTTCATATTACTTGCATTTTGCATGCATTTTATCGCGCTATTTTGCGCATCGTGCAATTTTGCGCTGTGACCATTACTTGCATTTTCCATGCATTTTATCGCGCTATCTTACGCACCTCATCGCTCTGTTTTGTGCACATTAGTTGCGTTTTGCATGCATTTCGTCGCGCTATCTTGCGCACCTCATCGCACTGTTTTCTTCACATTACTTGCATTTTGCATGCATTTTATCGCGCTATTTTGCGCTGTGACCATTACTTGCATTTTCCATGCATTTTATTGCGCTATCTTGCGCACCTCATCGAACTGTTTTGTTCACATTACTTGCATTTTGCATGCATTTTATCGCACTATTTTGCGCATCGCGCTATTTTGCGCTGTGACCATTACTTGCCTTTTCCACGCATTTTATCGCGCTATCTTGCGCAACTCATCGCACTGTTTTGTGCACATTACTTGCGTTTTGCATGCATTTTGTCGCGCTATCTTGCGCACCTTATCGCACTGTTTTGTTCACTTTACATGCATTTTGCATGCATTTTATCGCGCTATTTTGCGCATCGCGCTATTTTGCGCTGTGACGACTACTTGCATTTTCCCTGCATTTTATCGCGCTATCTTGCGCCCCTCACCGCACTGTTTTGTGCACATTACTTGCGTTTTGCATGCATTTTTTCGCGCTATCTTGCGCACCTCATCGCACAGTTTTGTTCACATTACTTGCATTTTGCATGCAATTTATCGCTCTATTTTGCGCATCACGCTATTTCGCACTTTGACCATTACTTGCATTTTCCGTGCATTTTCTCGCGCTATCTTGCGCACCTCATCGCACTGTTTTGTGCACATTACTTGCGTGTTCCATACATTTTGTCGCGCTATCTTGCGCAACTCATCGCACTGTTTTGTTCACATTACTTGCATTTTGCATCCATTTTATCGCGCTATTTTGCGCGTCGCGCTATTTTGTGCTGTGACCAGTACTTGCATTTTCCATGCATGTTATCGCGCTATTTGCGCACCTCATCGCACTGTTTTGCGCACATTACTTGCGTTTTGCATGAATTTTGTCGCGCTATCTTGCGCACCTCATCGCACTGTTTTGTCCACAATACTTGCATTTTGCATGCATTTTATCGCGTTATTTTGCGCATCGCGCTATTTTGCACTGTGACCATTACTTGCATTTTCCATGCATTTTATCGCGCTATCTTGCGCACCTCATTGCACTGTTTTGTGCACATTACTTGCGTTTTGCATGCATTTTGTCGCGCTTTCTTGCGCACCTCATCGCACCGTTTTGTTCACATTACTGGCGTTTTGCATTCATTTTGTCGCAATATCTTGCGCACCTCATCACACTGTTTTGTTCATATTACTTGCATTTTGCATGCATTTTATCGTGCTATTTTACGCATCGCGCTATTTTGCGTTGTGACCATTACTTCCTTTTTCCATGCGTTTTATCGCGCTATCTTGTGCACCCCATCGCACTGTTTTGTGCACATTACTTCCATTTTGCAGACATTTTGTCGCGCTATCTTGTGCACCTTATCGCACCGTTTTGTTCTCATTACTTGCATTTTGCATGCATTTAATCGCGCTATTTTGCGCATCACGCTATTTTGCACTTTGACCATTACTTGCATTTTCCATGCATTTTCTCGCGCTATCTTGCGCACCTCATCGCACTGTTTTGTGCACATTACTTGCGTGTTCCATACATTTTGTCGTGCTATCTTGCGCACCTCATCGCACTATTTTGTTCACATTACTTGCATTTTGCATCCATTTTATCGCGCTATTTTGCGCGTTGCGCTATTTTGCGCTGTGACCACTACTTTCATTTTCCATGCATTTTATCGCGCTATTTGCGCACCTCATCGCACTGTTTTGCGCACATTACTTACGTTTTGCATGAATTTTGTCGCGTTATCTTGCGCACCTCATCGCACTGTTTTGTTCACATTACTTGCGTTTTGCATGCATTTTGTCGCGCTATCTTGCGCACCTCATCGCACTGTTTTGTTCACATTACTTGCATTTTGCATGCATTTTATCACGCTATTTTGCGCTGCGACCATTACTTGCATTTTCCATGCATTTGATCGCGCTATCTTGCGCACCTCATCGCACTGTTTTGTGCACAGTACTTGCGTTTTGCATGCTTTTTATCGCGCTATCTTGCGCACCTCATCGCACTATTTTGTTCACATTACTTGCATTTTGCATGCATTTTATCGCGCTATTTTGCGCTGTGACCATTACTTGCATTTTCCATGCATTTTATCGCGCTATCTTGCGCACCTCATCGCACTATTTTGCGCACATTACTGGCGTTTTGCATGCATTTTGTCGCGCTATCTTGCGCACCTCATCGCACTGTTTTGTTCACATTACTTGCATTTTGCATGCATTTTATCGCGCTATTTTGCGCATCGCGCTATTTTGCACTTTGACCATTACTTGCATTTTCCAGGCATTTTATCGCGCTATCTTGCGCACCTCATCGTACTGTTTTGTGCACATTACTTGCGTTTTGCATGCACTTTGTTGCGCTATCTTGCGCACCTCATCGCACTGTTTTGTTCACATTACTTGCATTTTGCATGCATTTTATGGCGCTATTTTGCGCATCGCGCTATTTTGTGCTGTGACCATTACTTGCATTTTCCATGCATTTTATCGCACTATCTTGCGCACCTCATCGCACTGTTTTGTGCACACTACTTGCGTTTTGCATGCTTTTTATCGCGCTATCTTGCGCACCTCATCGCACTGTTTTGTTCACATTACTTGCATTTTGCATGCATTTTATCGAGCTATTTTGCGCGTCGCACTCTCTTGCGCTGTGACCATTACTTGCATTTTTCAGGCATTTTATCGCGCTATCTTGCGCACCTCATCGCATTGTTTTGTTCACATTACTTGCATTTTGCATGCATTTTATCGCACTATTTTGCGCATCGCGCTATTTTGCGGTGTGAACATTACTTGCATTTTCCATGCATTTTATCGCGCTATCTTGCGCTCCTCATCGCACTATTTTGCGCACATTACTTTTGTTTTGCAAACATTTTGTCGCGCTATCTTGCGCACCTCACCGGACTGTTTTGTGCACATTACTTGCGTTTTGCAAGCATTTTGTCGCGCTATCTTGCGCACCACATCGCACTGTTTTGTGCACATTACTTGCGTTTTGCATGCACTTTGTAGCGCTATCTTGCGCACCTCATCGCACTGTTTTGTTCACATTACTTGCATTTTGCATGCATTTTATCGCGCTATTCTGCGCATCGCGCTATTTTGCATTGTGACCATTACTTGCATTTTCCATACATTTTATCGCGCTATCTTGCGCACCTCATCGCACTGTTTTGTGCACATTACTTGCGTTTTGCATGCACTTTGTAGCGCTATCTTGCGCACCTCATCGCACTGTTTTGTTCACATTACTTGCATTTTGCATACATTTTATCGCGCTATTTTGCGCATCGCGCTATTTTGCATTGTGACCATTACTTGCATTTTCCATGCATTTTATCGCGCTATCTTGCGCACCTCATCGCACTGTTTTGTGCACATTACTTGCGTTTTGCATGCACTTTGTAGCGCTATCTTGCGCACCTCATCGCACTGTTTTATTCACATTACTTGCATTTTGCATGCATTTTATTGCGCATCGCGCTATTTTGCGCTGTGACCATTACTTGCATTTTCCATGCATTTTATCGCGCTATCTTGCGCACCTCATCGCATTGTTTTGTTCACATTACTTGCATTTTGCATGCATTTTTTCGCACTATTTTGCGCATCGGGCTATTTTGCGCTGTGACCATTACTTGCATTTTTCATGCATTTTATCGCGCTATCTTGCGCACCTCATCGCACTGTTTTGTGAACATTACTTGCGTTTTGCAAGCATTTTGTCGCGCTATCTTGCGCACCTCATCGCACTGTTTTGTGCACATTACTTGCGTTTTGCAAGCATTTTGTCGCGCTATCTTGCGCACCTCATCGCACTGTTTTGTGCACATTACTTGCGTTTTGCATGCACTTTGTAGCGCTATCTTGCGCACCTCATCGCACTGTTTTGTTCACATTACTTGCATTTTGCATGAATTTTATAGCGCTATTTTGCGCATCGCGCTATTTTGCACTTTGACCATAACTTGCATTTTCCATGCATTTTATCGCACTATCTTGCGCACCTCATCGCACAGTTTTGTGCACATTACATGCGTTTTGCATGCATTTTGTCGCGCTATCTTGCGCACCTCATCGCACTGTTTTGTTCACATTACTTGCATTTTGCATGCATTTTATCGCGCTATTTTGCGCATCGCGCTATTTTGCGCTGTGACCATTACTTGCATTTTCTATGCATTTTATCGCGCTATCTTGCGCACCTCATCGCACTGTTTTGTGCACATTACTTGCGTTTTGCATGCACTTTGCAGCGCTATCTTGCGCACCTCATCGCACTGTTTTGTTCACATTACTTGCATTTTGCATGCATTTTATCGCGCTATTTTGCGCTGTGACCATTACTTGCATTTTCCAGGCATTTTATCGCGCTATCTTGCGCACCTCATCGCATTGTTTTGTCCACATTACTTGCATTTTGCATGCATTTTATCGCACTATTTTGCACATCGCGCTATTTTGCGCTGTGAACATTACTTGCATTTTCCATGCATTTTATCGCGCTATCTTGCGCTCCTCATCGCACTATTTTGTGCACAATACTTGCGTTTTGCAAGCATTTTGTCGCGCTATCTTGCGCACCTCATCGCACTGTTTTGTGCACATTACTTGCGTTTTGCAAGCATTTTGTCGCGCTATCTTGCGCACCTCATCGCACTGTATTGTGCACATTACTTGCGTTTTGTATGCACTTTGTAGCGCTATCTTGCCCACCTCATCGCACTGTTTTGTTCACATTACTTGCATTTTGCATGTATTTTATCGCGCTATTTTGCGCATCGCGCTATTTAGCACTGTGACCATTACTTGCATTTTCCATGCGTTTTATCGCGCTATCTTGCGCACCTCATCGCACTGTTTTGTGCACATTACTTGCGTTTTGCATGCACTTTGTAGAGCAATCTTGCGCAACTCATCGCACTGTTTTGTTCAAATTACTTGCATTTTGCATGCATTTTATCGCGCTATTTTGCGCTGTGACCATTACTTGCATTTTCCTTGCATTTTATCGCGATATCTTGCGCACCTCATCGCTCTGTTTTGTGCACATTACTTGCGTTTTGAATGCATTTTGTCACGTTATCTTGCGCACCTCATCGCACTGTTTTGTTCACATTACTTGCATTTTGCATGCATTTTATCGTGCTATTTTGCGCATCGCGCTATTTTGCGTTGTGACCATTACCTGCATTTTCCAAGCATTTTATCGCGCTATCTTGCGCACCTCATCGCACTGTTTTGTGCACACTACTTGCGTTTTGCATGCATTTTATCGCGCTATCTTGTGCACCTCATCGCGTTGTTTTGTTCACATTATTTGCATTTTGCATGCATTTTAACGCGCTATTTTGCGCATCGCGCTATTTAGCACTGTGATCATTACTTGCATTTTCCATGCGTTTTATCGCGCTATCTTGCGCAACTCATCGCACTGTTTTGTGCACATTACATGCGTTTTGCATGCATTTTCTCGCGATATCTTGCGCACCTCATCGCACTATTTTGTTCACATTACTTGCATTTTGCATGCATTTCATCGCGCTATTTTGCGCATCGCGCTATTTTGCACTTTGACCATAACTTGCATTTTTCCATGCATTTTATCGCACTATGTTGCGCACCTCATCGCACAGTTTTGTGCACATTACTTGCGTTTTCCATGCATTTTGTCGCGCTATCTTGCGCAACTCATCGCACTGTTTTGTTCACATTACTTGCATTTTGCATCCATTTTATCACGCTATGTTGCGCATCGCGCTTGTTTGCACTGTGACCATTACCTGCATTTTCCATGCATTTTATCGCGCTATCTTGCGCACCTCATCGCACTGTTTTGTGCACATTACTTGCGTTTTGCATGCATTTTGTCACGCTATCTTGCGCACCTCATCGCACTGTTTTGTTCATATTACTTGCATTTTGCATGCATTTTATCGCGCTATTTTGCGCATCGCGCTATTTTGCACTGTGACCATTACCTGCATTTTCCATGCATTTTATCGCACTATCTTGCGCACCTCATCGCACTGTTTTGTGCACATTACTTGCGTTTTGCATTCATTTTGTCGCGCTATCTTGCGCACCTCATCGCACTGTTTTGTTCACATTACTTGCATTTTGCATGCATTTTATCGCGCTATTTTGCGCATCGCGCTATTTTGCGCTGTGACCATTACTTGCATTTTCCATGCATTTTATCGCGCTATCTGGCGCACCTCATCGCACTGTTTTGTGCACATTACTTGCGTTTTGCATGCATTTTGTCGCGCTATCTTGCGCACCTCATCGCACTGTTTTGTTCACATTACTTGCATTTTGCATGCATTTTATCGCGCTATTTTGCGCATCGCGCTATTTTGCGCTGTGACCATTACATGCATTGTCCATGCATTTTATCGCGCTATCTTGCGCACCTCATCGCACTGTTTTGTGCGCACTACTTGCGTTTTGCATGCATTTTGTCGCGCTATCTTGCGCACCTCATCGCACTGTTTTGTTCACATTACTTGCATTTTGCATGCATTTTATCGCGCTATTTTGCGCATCGCGCTATTTTGCACTGTGACCATTACTTGCATTTTCCATGCATTTTATCGCGCTATCTTGCGCACCTCATCGCACAGTTTTGTGCACATTACTTGCGTTTTGCATGCATTTTGTCGCGCTATCTTGCGCACCTCATCGCACTATTTTGTTCACATTACTTGCATTTTGCAAGCATTTTATCGCACTATTTTGCGCATCGCGCTATTTTGCGCAGTGACCATTACTTGCATTTTCCATGCATTTTATCGCGCTATCTTGCGCACCTCATCACACTATTTTGTGCACATTACTTGCGTTTTGCATGCATTTTGTCGGGCTATCTTGCGCACCTCATCGCACTGTTTTGTTCACATTACTTGCATTTTGCATGCATTTTATTGCGCTATTTTGCGCTGTGACCATTACTTGCATTTTCCATGCATTTTATCGCGCTATCTTGCGCACCTCATCGCATTGTTTTGTTCACATTACTTGCATTTTGCATGCATTTTATCGTGCTATTTTGCGCATTGCGCAATTTTGCGCTGTGACCATTACTTGCATTTTCCATGCATTTTGTCACGCTATCTTGCGCACCTCATCGCACTATTTTGTGCACATTACTTGCGTTTTGCAAGCATTTTGTCGCGCTATCTTGCGCACCTCATCGCACTGTTTTGTGCACATTACTTGCGTTTTGCAAGCATTTTGTCGCGCTATCTTGCACACCTCATCGCACTGTATTGTGCACATTACTTGCGATTTGCATGCACTTTGTAGCGCTATCTTGCCTACCTCATCGCACTGTTTTGTTCACATTACTTGCATTTTGCTTGCATTTTATCGCGCTATTTTGCGCATCGCGCTATTTTGCATTGTGACCGTTACTTGCATTTTCCATGCATTTTATCGCGCTATCTTGCGCACCTCATCGCACTGTTTTGTGCACATTACTTGCGTTTTGCATGCATTTTGTCGCGCTATCCAGCGATCCTCATCGCACTGTTTTGTTCACATTACTTGCATTTTGCATGCATTTTATCGCGCTATTTTGTGTTGTGACCATTGCTTGCATTTTCCATGCATTTTATCGCGCTATCTTGCGCACCTCATCGCACTGTTTTGTTCACATTACTTGCGTTTTGCATGCATTTTGCCGCGCTATCTTGCGCACCTCATCGCACTGTTTTGTTCACATTACTTGCATTTTGCATGCATTTTATCTCCCTATTTTGCGCATCGCGCTATTTTGCGCTGTGACCATTACTTGCATTTTCCATGCATTTTATCGCGCTATCTTGCGCAAGTCATCGCACTGTTTTGTGCGCATTACTTGCGTTTTGCATGCACTTTGTAGCGCTATCTTGCGCACCTCATCGCACTGTTTTGTTCACATTACTTGCATTTTGCATGCATTTTATCGCGCTATTTTGCGCTATGACCATTACTTGCATTTTCCATGCATTTTATCGCGCTATCTTGCGCACCTCATCGCACTGTTTTGTGCACACTACTTGCGTTTTGCATGCATTTTTTCGCGCTATCTTGCGCACCTCATCGCACTGTTTTGTTCTCATTACTTGCATTTTGCATGCATTTTATCGCGCTGTTTTGCGAATCGCGCAATTTTACGCTGTGACCATTACTTGCATTTTTCATGCATTTTATCGCGCTATCTTGCGCACCACATCGCACTATTTTGTGCACACTACTTACGTTTTGCATGCATTTTGTCGCGCTATCTTGCGCACCACATCGCACTGTTTTGTTCACATTACTTGCATTTTGCATGCATTTTATCGCGCTATTTTGCGCGTCGCGCTATTTGCGCTGTGACCATTACTTGCATTTTCCATGCATTTTATCGCGCTATCTTGCACACCTCATCGCACTGTTTTGTGCACATTACTTGCGTTTTGCATGTATTTTGTCGCGCTATCTTGCGCACCACATCGCACTGTTTTGTTCACATTACTTGCATTTTGCATGTATTTTGTTCACATTACTTGCGTTTTGCATGAATTTTGTCGCGCTATCTTGCCCACCTCATCGCACTGTTTTGTTCATATTACTTGCATTTTGCATGCATTTTATCGCGCTATTTTGCGCATCGCGCTATTTTGCACTGTGACCATTACTTGCATTTTCCTTGCTTTTTATCGCGCTATCTTGCGCACCTCATCGCACTGTTTTGTGCACATTACTTGCGTTTTGCATGCATTTTGTCGCGCTATCTTGCGCACCTCATCGCACTGTTTTGTTCACATTACTTGCATTTTGCATGTATTTTATCGCGCTGTTTTGCGAATCGCGCTATTTTGCGCTGTGACCATTACTTGCATTTTTCATGCATTTTATCGCGCTATCTTGCGCACCTCATCGCACTGTTTTTTGCACACTAGTTACGTTTTGCATGCATTTTGTCGCGCTAACTTGCGCACCTCATCGCACTGTTTTGTTCACATTACTTGCATTTTCCATGCATTTTGTCGCGCTATCTTGCGCACCTTATCGCACTGTTTCGTTCACATTACTTGCATTTTGCATGCATTTTATCGCGCTATTTTGTGCATCGCGCTATTTTGCGCTGTGACCATTACTTGCATTTTCCATGCATTTTATCGCGCTATCTTGCGCACCTCATCGCACTGTTTTGTGCACATTACTTGCGTTTTGCATGCACTTTGCAGCGCTATCTTGCGCACCTCATCGCACTGTTTTGTTCTCATTACTTGCATTTTGCATGCATTTTATCGCGCTGTTTTGCGAATCGCGTAATTTTACGCTGTGACCATTACTTGCATTTTTCATGCATTTTATCGCGCTATCTTGCGCACCTCATCGCACTATTTTGTGCACACTACTTACGTTTTGCATGCATTTTGTCGCGCTATCTTGCGCACCACATCGCACTGTTTTGTTCACATTACTTGCATTTTGCATGCATTTTATCGCGCTATTTTGCGCGTCGCGCTATTTGCGCTGTGATCATTACTTGCATTTTCCATGCATTTTATCGCGCTATCTTGCACACCTCATCGCACTGTTTTGTGCACATTACTTGCGTTTTGCATGCATTTTGTCGCGCTATCTTGCGCACCTCATCGCACTGTTTTGTTCACATTACTTGCATTTTGCATGCATTTTATCGCACTATTTTGCGCATCGCGCTATTTTGCGCTGTGACCATTTCTTGCATTTTCCATGCATTTTATCGCGCTATCTTGCGCACCTCATCGCACTATTTTGTGCACATTACTTGCGTTTTGCATGCATTTTGTCGCGCTATCTTGCGCACCTCATCGCACTGTTTTGTTCACATTACTTGCATTTTGCATGCATTTTATAGCGCTATTTTGCGCATCACGCTATTTTGCGCTGTGACCATTACTTGCATTTTCCGTGCATTTTATCGCGCTATCTTGCGCACCTCATCGCATTGTTTTGTTCACATAACTTGCATTTTGCTTGCATTTTTTCGCACTATTTTGCGCATCGCGCTATTTTGCGCTGTGACCATTACTTGCATTTTTCATGCATTTTATCGCGCTATCTTGCGCACCTCATCGCACTGTTTTGTGCACATTACGTGCGTTTTGCAAACATTTTGTCACGCTATCTTGCGCACCTCATCGCACTGTTTTGTGCACATTACTTGCGTTTTGCATGCACTTTGTATCGCTATCTTGCGCACCTCATCGCACTGTTTTGTTCACATTACTTGCATTTTGCATGCATTTTATCGCGCTATTTTGCGCATCGCGCTATTTTGCACTTTGACCATAACTTGCATTTTCCATGCATTTTATCGCACTATCTTGCGCACCTCATCGCACAGTTTTGTGCACATTACATGCGTTTTGCATGCATTTTGTCGCGCTATCTTGCGCACCTCATCGCACTGTTTTGTTCACATTACTTGCATTTTGCATGCATTTTATCGGGCTATTTTGCGCATCGCGCTATTTTGCACTGTGACCATTACTTGTATTTTCCATGCATTTTATCGCGCTATCTTGCACACCTCATCGCACTGTTTTGTGCACATTACTTGCGTTTTGCATGCATTTTGTCGCGCTATCTTGCGCACCTCATCGCACTGTTTTGTTCACATTACTTGCGTTTTGCATGCATTTTATCGCACTATTTTGCGCAAAGCGCTATTTTGCGCTGTGACCATTACTTGCATTTTCCATGCATTTTATCGCGCTATCTTGCGCACCTCATCGGACTATTTTGTGCACATTACTTGCGTTTTGCATGCATTTTGTCGCGCTATCTTGCGCACTTCATCGCACTGTTTTGTGCACATTACATGCGTTTTGCAAGCACTTTGTCGCGCTATCTTGCGCACCACATCGCACTGTTTTGTTCACATTACTTGCATTTTGCATGCATTTTATCGCTCTATTTTGCGCGTCACGCTATTTGCGCTGTGCCATTACTTGCATTTTCCATGCATTTTATCGCGCTATCTTGCGCACCTCATCGCACTGTTTTGTGCACATTACTTGCGTTTTGCATGCACTTTGTAGCGCTATCTTGCGCACCTCATCGCACTGTTTTGTTCACATTACTTGTATTTTGCATGCATTTTGTCGCGCTATTTTGCGCTGTGACCATTACTTGCATTTTCCATGCATTTTATCGCGCTATCTTGCGCACCTCATCGCACTGTTTTGTGCACACTACTTGCGTTTCGCATGCATTTTATCGCGCTATCTTGCGCACCTCATCGCACTGTTTTGTTCACAATACTTGCACTTTGCATGCGTTTTATCGCGCAATTTTGCGCATCGCTCTATTTTGCACTGTGACCATTACTTGCATTTTCCATGCATTTTATCGCGCTATCTTGCGCACCTCATCGCACGGTTTTGTGCACATTACTTGCGTTTTGCATGCATTGTGTAGCACTATCTTGCGCACCTCATCGCACTGTTTTGTTCACATTACTTGCATTTTGCATGCATTTTAACGCGCTATTTTGCGCATCGCGCTATTTTGCACTGTGACCATTACTTGCATCTTCCACGCATTTTATCGCGCTATCTTACGCACCTCATCGCACTGTTTTGTGCACACTACTTGCGTTTCGCATGCATTTTGTCGCGATATCTTCCGCACCTCATCGCACTGTTTTGTTCACATTACTTGCATTTCGCATGCATTTTATCGTGCTATTTTGCGCATCGCGCTATTTTGCAGTGTGACCATTACTTGCATTTTCCATGCATTTTATCGCGCTATCTTGCACACCTCATCGCACTGTTTTGCGCACATTACTTGCGTTTTGCATGCATTTTGTAGCGCTATCCTGCGCACCTCATCGCACTGTTTTGTTCTCATTACTTTCATTTTGCATGCGTTTTATCGCGCTATTTTGCTCTGTGACCATTACTTGCATTTTCCATGCATTTTATCGCGCTATCTTGCGCACCTCATCGCAATGTTTTGTGCACACTACTTGCATTTTGCATGCATTTTATCGCGCTATCTTGCGCACCTTATCGCACTGTTTTGTTCACATTACTTGCTTTTTACATGGGTTTTATCGCGCAATTTCGCGCATCGCGCTATTTTGCTCTGTGACCATTATTTGCAGTTTCCATGCATTTTATCGCGCTATCTTGCGCACCTCATCGCACTGTTTTGCGCACATTACTTGCGTTTTGCATGCATTTTGTCGCGCAATCTTGCTCACCTCATCGCACTGTTTTGTTCACATTACTTGCATTTTGCATGCATTTTATCGCGCTATTTTGCGCATCACGTTATTTTGCACTGTGACCATTACTTGCATTTTTCATGAATTTTATCGCGCTATCTTGCGCAACTCATCGCACTGTTTTGTGCAAACTACTTACGTTGCGCATGCATTTTGTCTCGCTATCTTGCGCAGCTCATCACACTGTTTTGTTCACATTACTTGCATTTTGCATGCATTTTGTCGCGCTATTTTGCGCTGTCACCATTACTTGCATTTTCCATGCATTTTATCGCGCTATCTTGCGCACCTCATCGCACAGTTTTGTGCACATTACTTGCGTTTTGCATGCACTTTGTAGCGCTATCCTGCGCACCTGATCGCACTGTTTTGTTCTCATTACTTGCATTTTGCATGCATTTTATCGCACTATTTTGCGCATCGCGCTATTTTGCGCTGTGACCATTACTTGCATTTTCCATGCATTTTATCGCGCTATTTTGCGCATCGCGCTATTTTGCACTGTGATCATTACTTGCATTTTCCACGCGTTTTATCGGGCTATCTTGCGCACCTCATCGCACTGTTTTGTGCACATTACATGCGTTTTGCATGCATTTTGTCGCGATATCTTGCGCACCTCATCGCACTGTTTTGTTCACATTACTTGCATTTTGCATGCATTTTATCGCGCTATTTTGCGCATCGCGCTATTTTGCACTTTGACCATAACTTGCATTTTCCATGCATTTTATCGCACTATGTTGCGCACCTCATCGCACAGTTTTGTGCACATTACTTGCGTTTTGCATGCATTTTGTCGCGCTATCTTGTGCAACTCATCGCACTGTTTTGTTCACATTACCTGCATTTTGCATGCATTTTATCGCGCTATTTTGTGCATCGCGCTAGTTTGCACTGTGACCATTACCTGCATTTTCCATGCATTTTTTCGCGCTATCTTGCGCACCTCATCGCACTGTTTTGTGCACATTACTTGCGTTTTGCATGCATTTTGTCACGCTATCTTGCGCACCTCATCGCACTGTTTTGTTCATATTACTTGCATTTTGCATGCATTTTATCGCGCTATTTTGCGCATCGCGCTATTTTGCACTGTGACCATTACCTGCATTTTCCATGCATTTTATCGCGCTATCTTGTGCACCTCATCGCACTGTTTTGTGCACATTACTTGCGTTTTGCATGCATTTTGTCGCGCTATCTTGCGCACCTCATCACACTGTTTTGTTCACATTAATTGCATTTTGCATGCATTTTATCGCGCTATTTTGCGCATCGCGCTATTTTGTGCTGTGACCATTAGTTGCATTTTCCATGCATTTTATCGCGCTATCTTGCGCACCTCATCGCACTGTTTTGTGCACATTACTTGCGTTTTGCATGCATTTTGTCGCGCTATCTTGCGCACCTCATCGCACTGTTTTGTTCACATTACTTGGATTTTGCATGCATTTTATCGCGCAATTTTGCGCATCGCGCTATTTTGCGCTGTGACCATTACATGCATTTTCCATGCATTTTATCGCGCTATCTTGCGCACCTCATCGCACTGTTTTGTGCACACTACTTGCGTTTTGCATGCATTTTGTCGCGCTATCTTGCGCACCTCATCGCACTGTTTTGTTCACATTACTTGCATTTTGCATGCATTTTATCGCGCTATTTTGCGCATCGCGCTATTTCGCACGGTTACCATTACTTGCATTTTCCATGCATTTTATCGCGCTATCTTGCGCACCTCATCGCACAGTTTTGTGCACATTACTTGCGTTTTGCATGCATTTTGTCGGGCTATGTTGCGCACCTCATCGCACTGTTTTGTTCACATTACTTGCTTTTTGCATGCATTTTATCGCACTATTTTGCGCATCGCGCTATTTTGCGCTGTGACCATTACTTGCATTTTCCATGCATTTTATCGCGCTATCTTGCGCACCTCATCGCACTATTTTGTGCACATTACTTGCGTTTTGCATGCATTTTGTCGGGCTATCTTGCGCACCTCATCGCACTGTTTTGTTCACATTACTTGCATTTTGCATGCATTTTATAGCGCTATTTTGCGCATCGCGCTATTTTGCGCTGTGACCATTACTTGTATTTTCCATGCATTTTATCGCGCTATCTTGCGCACCTCATCGCATTGTTTTGTTCACATTACTTGCATTTTGCATGCATTTTATCGCACTATTTTGCGCATCGCGCTATTTTGCGCTGTGACCATTACTTGCATTTTCCATGCATTTTATCGTGTTATCTTGCGCACCTCATCGCACTATTTTGTGCACATTACTTGCGTTTTGCAAGCATTTTGTCGCGCTATCTTGCGCACCTCATCGCACTGTTTTGTGCACATTACTTGCGTTTTGCAAGCATTTTGTCGCGCTATCTTGCGCACCTCATCGCACTGTATTGTGCACATTACTTGCGTTTTGCATGCACTTTGTAGCGCTATCTTGCGCACCTCATCGCACTGTTTTGTGCACACTACTTGCGTTTTGCATGCATTTTGTCGCGCTATCTTGCGCACCTCATCGCACTGTTTTGTTCACATTACTTGCATTTTGCATGCATTTTATCACGCTATTTTGCGCATCGCGCTATTTTGCACCGTGACCATTACTTGCATTTTCCATGCATTTTATCGCGCTATCTTGCGCACCTCATCGCACAGTTTTGTGCACATTACTTGCATTTTGCATGCATTTTGTCGGGCTATCTTGCGCACCTCATCGCACTGTTTTATTCACATTACTTGCATTTTGCATGCATTTTATCGCACTATTTTGCGCATCGCGCTATTTTCCGCTGTGACCATTACTTGCATTTTCCATGCATTTTATCGAGTTATCTTGCGCACCTCATCGCACTATTTTGTGCACATTACTTGCGTTTTGCATGCATTTTGTCGCGCTATCTTGCGCACCTCATCGCACTGTTTTGTTCACATTACTTGCATTTTGCATGCATTTTATAGCGCTATTTTGCGCATCGCGCTATTTTGTGCTGTGACCATTACTTGTATTTTCCATGCATTTTATCGCGCTATCTTGCGCACCTCATCGCATTGTTTTGTTCACATTACTTGCATTTTGCATGCATTTTATCGCACTATTTTGCGCATCGCGCTATTTTGCGCTGTGACCATTACTTGCATTTTCCATGCATTTTATCGCGCTATCTTGCGCACCTCATCGCACTATTTTGTGCACATTACTTGCGTTTTGCAAGCATTTTGTCGCGCTATCTTGCGCACCTCATCGCACTGTATTGTGCACATTACTTGCGTTTTGCATGCACTTTGTAGCGCTCTCTTGTCTACCTCGTCGCACTGTTTTGTTCACATTACTTGCATTTTGCATGCATTTTATCGCGCTATTTTGCGCATCGCGCTATTTTGCATTGTGACCGTTACTTGCCTTTTCCATGCATTTTATCGCGCTATCTTGCGCACCTCATCGCACTGTTTTGTGCACATTACTTCCGTTTTGCATGCACTTTGTAGCGCTATCTTGCGCACCTCATCGCACTGTTTTGTTCGCATCACTTGCATTTTGCATGCATTTTATCGCGCTATTTTGTGCTGTGACCATTACTTGCATTTTCCATGCATTTTATCGCGCTATCTTGCGCACCTCATCGCACTGTTTTGTTCACATTACTTGCGTTTTGCATGCATTTTGCCGCGCTATCTTGCGCACCTCATCGCACTGTTTTGTTCACATTACTTGCATTTTGCTTGCATTTTATCTCCCTATTTTGCGCATCGCGCTATTTTGCGCTGTGACCATTACTTGCATTTTCCATGCATTTTATCGCGCTATCTTGCGCACCTCATCGCACTGTTTTGTGCACATTACTTACGTTTTGCATGCACTTTGTAGCGCTATCTTGCGCACCTCATCGCACTGTTTTGTTCACATTACTTGCATTTTGCATGCATTTTATCGCGCTATTTTGTGCTGTGACCATTACTTGCATTTTCCATGCATTTTATCGCGCTATCTTGCGCACCTCATCGCACTGTTTTGTTCACATTACTTGCATTTTGCATGCATTTTGTCGCGTTATCTTGCGCACCTCATCGCACTGTTTTGTTCACAGTACTTGCATTTTGCATGCATTTTATCGCGCTATTTTGCGCTATGACCATTACTTGCATTTTCCATGCATTTTATCGCGCTATCTTGCGCACCTCATCGCACTGTTTTGTGCACACTACTTGCGTCTTGCATGCATTTTATCGCGCTATCTTGCGCACCTCATCGCACTGTTTTGTTCACATTACATGCATTTTGCATGCATTTTATCGCGCTATTTTGCGCATCGCGCTATTTTGCACTGTGACCATTACTTGCATTTTCCATGCATTTTATCGCGCTATCTTGCGCACCTCATTGCACGGTTTTGTGCACATTACTTGCATTTTGCTTGCATTTTATCGCGCTATCTTGCACACCTCATCGCACTGTTTTGTTCACAATACTTGCATTTTGTATGCATTTTATCGCGCTATTTTGCTCATCGCGCTATTCTGCACTGTGACCATTACTTGCATTTTCCATGCATTTTATCGCGCTATCTTGCGCTTCTCATCGCACTGTTTTGCGCACATTACTTGCGTTTTGCATGCATTTTGTCGCGCTATCTTGCGCACCTCATCGCACTGTTTCGTTCACATTACTTGCATTTTGCATGCATTTTATCGCGCTATTTTGCGCATCACGCTATTTTGCACTTTGACCATTACTTGCATTTTCCATGCATTTTATCGCGCTATCTTGCGCACCTCATCGCACTGTTTTGTGCACATTACTTGCGTTTTGCATGCACTTTGTGGCGCTATCTTGCGCACCTCATCGCACTGTTTTGTTCACATAACTTGCATTTTGCATGCATGTTATCGCGCTATTTTGCGCGTCGCGTTATTTTGCGCTGTGACCATTACTTGCATTTTCCATGCATTTTATCGCGCTATCTTGCGCACCACATCGCATTGTTTTGTTCACATTACTTGCATTTTGCATGCATTTTATCGCGCTATTTTGCGCGTCGCGCTATTTGCGCTGTGACCATTACTTGCATTTTCCATGCATTTTATCGCGCTATCTTGCGCACCTAATCGCACTGTTTTGTGCACATTACTTGCGTTTTGCATGCATTTTGTCGCGCTATCTTGCGCACCTCATCGCACTGTTTTGTTCACATTACTTGCGTTTTGCAAGCATTTTGTCGCGCTATCTTGCGCACCTCATCGCACTGTTTTGTGCACATTACTTGCATTTTGCATGCATTTTATCGCGCTGTTTTGCGAATCGCGCTATTTTGCGCTGTGACCATTACTTGCATTTTTCATGCATTTTATCGCGCTATCTTGCGCACCTCATCGCACTGTTTTGTGCACACTAGTTACGTTTTGCATGCATTTTGTCGCGCTATCTTGCGCACCTCATCGCACTGTTTTGTTTACATTACTTGCATTTTCCATGCATTTTGTCGCGCTATCTTGCGCACCTCATCGCACTGTTTCGTTCACATTACTTGCATTTTGCATGCATTTTATCGCGCTATTTTGTGCTGTGACCATTACTTGCATTTTCCATGCATTTTATCGCGCTATCTTGCGCACCTCATCGCACTGTTTTGATCACATTACTTGCGTTTTGCATGCATTTTGCCGCGCTATCTTGCGCACCTCATCGCACTGTTTTGTTCACATTACTTGCATTTTGCAGGCATTTTATCTCCCTATTTTGCGCATCGCGCTATTTTGCGCTGTGACCAATGCTTGCATTTTCCATGCATTTTATCGCGCTATCTTGCGCACCTCATCGCACTGTTTTGCGCACATTACTGGCGTTTTGCATGCATTTTGTCGCGCTATCTTGCGCACCTCATCGCACTGTTTTGTTCACATTACTTGCATTTTGCATTCATTTTATCGCGCTATTTTGCGCATCGCGCTATTTTGCACTTTGACCATTACTTGCATTTTCCAGGCATTTTATCGCGCTATCTTGCGCACCTCATCGTACTGTTTTGTGCACATTACTTGCGTTTTGCATGCACTTTGTAGCGCTATCTTGCGCACCTCATCGCACTGTTTTGTTCACATTACTTGCATTTTGCATGCATTTTATGGCGCTATTTTGCGCATCGCTCTATATTGTGCTGTGACCATTACTTGCATTTTCCATGCATTTTATCGCGCTATCTTGCGCACCTCATCGCACTGTTTTGTGCACACTACTTGCGTTTTGCATGCTTTTTATCGCGCTATCTTGCGCACCTCATCGCACTGTTTTGTTCACATTACTTGCATTTTGCAGGCATTTTATCGCGCTATTTTGCGCGTCGCGCTATTTTCCGCTGTGACCATTACTTGCTTTTTCCAGGCATTTTATCGCGCTATCTTGCGCACCTCATCGCATTGTTTTGTTCACATTACTTGCATTTTGCATGCATTTTATCGCACTATTTTGTGCATCGCGCTATTTTGCGCTTCGCGCTATTTTGCGCTGTGACCATTACTTGCATTTTCCATGCATTTTATCGCGCTATCTTGCTCTCCTCATCGCACTATTTTGTGCACATTACTTGCGTTTTGCAAGCATTTTGTCGCGCTATCTTGCGCACCTCATCGCACTGTTTTGTGCACATTACTTGCGTTTTGCAAGCATTTTGTCGCGCTATCTTGCGCACCTCATCGCACTGGTTTGTGCACATTACTTGCGTTTTGCATGCACTTTGTAGCGCTATCTTGCGCACCTCATCGCACTGTTTTGTTCACATTACTTGCATTTTGCATGCATTTCATCGCGCTATTTTGTGCTGTGACCATTACTTGCATTTTCCATGCATTTTATCGCGCTATCATGCGCACCTCATCGCACTGTTTTGTTCACATTACTTGCATTTTGCATGCATTTTGTCGCGTTATCTTGCGCACCTCATCGCACTGTTTTGTTCACAGTACTTGCATTTTGCATGCATTTTATCGCGCTATTTTGCGCTATGACCATTACTTGCATTTTCCATGCATTTTATCGCGCTATCTTGCGCACCTCATCGCACTGTTTTGTGCACACTACTTGCGTCTTGCATGCATTTTATCGCGCTATCTTGCGCACCTCATCGCACTGTTTTGTTCACATTACATGCATTTTGCATGCATTTTATCGCGCTATTTTGCGCATCGCGCTATTTTGCACTGTGACCATTACTTGCATTTTCCATGCATTTTATCGCGCTATCTTGCGCACCTCATTGCACTGTTTTGTGCACATTACTTGCATTTTGCTTGCATTTTATCGCGCTATCTTGCACACCTCATCGCACTGTTTTGTTCACAATACTTGCATTTTGTATGCATTTTATCGCGCTATTTTGCTCATCGCGCTATTCTGCACTGTGACCATTACTTGCATTTTCCATGCATTTTATCGCGCTATCTTGCGCTTCTCATCGCACTGTTTTGCGCACATTACTTGCGTTTTGCATGCATTTTGTCGCGCTATCTTGCGCACCTCATCGCACTGTTTCGTTCACATTACTTGCATTTTGCATGCATTTTATCGCGCTATTTTGCGCATCACGCTATTTTGCACTGTGACCATTACTTGCATTTTCCATGCATTTTATCGCGCTATCTTGCGCACCTCATCGCACTGTTTTGTGCACATTACTTGCGTTTTCCATGCACTTTGTGGCGCTATCTTGCGCACCTCATCGCACTGTTTTGTTCACATAACTTGCATTTTGCATGCATGTTATCGCGCTATTTTGCGCGTCGCGTTATTTTGCGCTGTGACCATTACTTGCATTTTCCATGCATTTTATCGCGCTATCTTGCGCACCACATCGCATTGTTTTGTTCACATTACTTGCATTTTGCATGCATTTTATCGCGCTATTTTGCGCGTCGCGCTATTTGCGCTGTGACCATTACTTGCATTTTCCATGCATTTTATCGCGCTATCTTGCGCACCTAATCGCACTGTTTTGTGCACATTAGTTGCGTTTTGCATGCATTTTGTCGCGCTATCTTGCGCACCTCATCGCACTGTTTTGTTCACATTACTTGCGTTTTGCAAGCATTTTGTCGCGCTATCTTGCGCACCTCATCGCACTGTTTTGTGCACATTACTTGCATTTTGCATGCACTTTATCGCGCTGTTTTGCGAATCGCGCTATTTTGCGCTGTGACCATTACTTGCATTTTTCATGCATTTTATCGCGCTATCTTGCGCACCTCATCGCACTGTTTTGTGCACACTAGTTACGTTTTGCATGCATTTTGTCGCGCTATCTTGCGCACCTCATCGCACTGTTTTGTTTACATTACTTGCATTTTCCATGCATTTTGTCGCGCTATCTTGCGCACCTCATCGCACTGTTTCGTTCACATTACTTGCATTTTGCATGCATTTTATCGCGCTATTTTGTGCTGTGACCATTACTTGCATTTTCCATGCATTTTATCGCGCTATCTTGCGCACCTCATCGCACTGTTTTGTGCACACTACTTGCGTCTTGCATGCATTTTATCGCGCTATCTTGCGCACCTCATCGCACTGTTTTGTTCACATTACATGCATTTTGCATGCATTTTATCGCGCTATTTTGCGCATCGCGCTATTTTGCACTGTGACCATTACTTGCATTTTCCATGCATTTTATCGCGCTATCTTGCGCACCTCATTGCACTGTTTTGTGCACATTACTTGCATTTTGCTTGCATTTTATCGCGCTATCTTGCACACCTCATCGCACTGTTTTGTTCACAATACTTGCATTTTGTATGCATTTTATCGCGCTATTTTGCTCATCGCGCTATTCTGCACTGTGACCATTACTTGCATTTTCCATGCATTTTATCGCGCTATCTTGCGCTTCTCATCGCACTGTTTTGCGCACATTACTTGCGTTTTGCATGCATTTTGTCGCGCTATCTTGCGCACCTCATCGCACTGTTTCGTTCACATTACTTGCATTTTGCATGCATTTTATCGCGCTATTTTGCGCATCACGCTATTTTGCACTGTGACCATTACTTGCATTTTCCATGCATTTTATCGCGCTATCTTGCGCACCTCATCGCACTGTTTTGTGCACATTACTTGCGTTTTCCATGCACTTTGTGGCGCTATCTTGCGCACCTCATCGCACTGTTTTGTTCACATAACTTGCATTTTGCATGCATGTTATCGCGCTATTTTGCGCGTCGCGTTATTTTGCGCTGTGACCATTACTTGCATTTTCCATGCATTTTATCGCGCTATCTTGCGCACCACATCGCATTGTTTTGTTCACATTACTTGCATTTTGCATGCATTTTATCGCGCTATTTTGCGCGTCGCGCTATTTGCGCTGTGACCATTACTTGCATTTTCCATGCATTTTATCGCGCTATCTTGCGCACCTAATCGCACTGTTTTGTGCACATTAGTTGCGTTTTGCATGCATTTTGTCGCGCTATCTTGCGCACCTCATCGCACTGTTTTGTTCACATTACTTGCGTTTTGCAAGCATTTTGTCGCGCTATCTTGCGCACCTCATCGCACTGTTTTGTGCACATTACTTGCATTTTGCATGCACTTTATCGCGCTGTTTTGCGAATCGCGCTATTTTGCGCTGTGACCATTACTTGCATTTTTCATGCATTTTATCGCGCTATCTTGCGCACCTCATCGCACTGTTTTGTGCACACTAGTTACGTTTTGCATGCATTTTGTCGCGCTATCTTGCGCACCTCATCGCACTGTTTTGTTTACATTACTTGCATTTTCCATGCATTTTGTCGCGCTATCTTGCGCACCTCATCGCACTGTTTCGTTCACATTACTTGCATTTTGCATGCATTTTATCGCGCTATTTTGTGCTGTGACCATTACTTGCATTTTCCATGCATTTTATCGCGCTATCTTGCGCACCTCATCGCACTGTTTTGATCACATTACTTGCGTTTTGCATGCATTTTGCCGCGCTATCTTGCGCACCTCATCGCACTGTTTTGTTCACATTACTTGCATTTTGCAGGCATTTTATCTCCCTATTTTGCGCATCGCGCTATTTTGCGCTGTGACCAATGCTTGCATTTTCCATGCATTTTATCGCGCTATCTTGCGCACCTCATCGCACTGTTTTGCGCACATTACTAGCGTTTTGCATGCATTTTGTCGCGCTATCTTGCGCACCTCATCGCACTGTTTTGTTCACATTACTTGCATTTTGCATTCATTTTATCGCGCTATTTTGCGCATCGCGCTATTTTGCACTTTGACCATTACTTGCATTTTCCAGGCATTTTATCGCGCTATCTTGCGCACCTCATCGTACTGTTTTGTGCACATTACTTGCGTTTTGCATGCACTTTGTAGCGCTATCTTGCGCACCTCATCGCACTGTTTTGTTCACATTACTTGCATTTTGCATGCATTTTATGGCGCTATTTTGCGCATCGCTCTATATTGTGCTGTGACCATTACTTGCATTTTCCATGCATTTTATCGCGCTATCTTGCGCACCTCATCGCACTGTTTTGTGCTCACTACTTGCGTTTTGCATGCTTTTTATCGCGCTATCTTGCGCACCTCATCGCACTGTTTTGTTCACATTACTTGCATTTTGCAGGCATTTTATCGCGCTATTTTGCGCGTCGCGCTATTTTCCGCTGTGACCATTACTTGCTTTTTCCAGGCATTTTATCGCGCTATCTTGCGCACCTCATCGCATTGTTTTGTTCACATTACTTGCATTTTGCATGCATTTTATCGCACTATTTTGTGCATCGCGCTATTTTGCGCTTCGCGCTATTTTGCGCTGTGACCATTACTTGCATTTTCCATGCATTTTATCGCGCTATCTTGCTCTCCTCATCGCACTATTTTGTGCACATTACTTGCGTTTTGCAAGCATTTTGTCGCGCTATCTTGCGCACCTCATCGCACTGTTTTGTGCACATTACTTGCGTTTTGCAAGCATTTTGTCGCGCTATCTTGCGCACCTCATCGCACTGGTTTGTGCACATTACTTGCGTTTTGCATGCACTTTGTAGCGCTATCTTGCGCACCTCATCGCACTGTTTTGTTCACATTACTTGCATTTTGCATGCATTTTATCGCGCTATTTTGTGCTGTGACCATTACTTGCATTTTCCATGCATTTTATCGCGCTATCATGCGCACCTCATCGCACTGTTTTGTTCACATTACTTGCATTTTGCATGCATTTTGTCGCGTTATCTTGCGCACCTCATCGCACTGTTTTGTTCACAGTACTTGCATTTTGCATGCATTTTATCGCGCTATTTTGCGCTATGACCATTACTTGCATTTTCCATGCATTTTATCGCGCTATCTTGCGCACCTCATCGCACTGTTTTGTGCACACTACTTGCGTCTTGCATGCATTTTATCGCGCTATCTTGCGCACCTCATCGCACTGTTTTGTTCACATTACATGCATTTTGCATGCATTTTATCGCGCTATTTTGCGCATCGCGCTATTTTGCACTGTGACCATTACTTGCATTTGCCATGCATTTTGTCGCGCTATCTTGCGCACCTCATTGCACTGTTTTTTGCACATTACTTGCATTTTGCTTGCATTTTATCGCGCTATCTTGCACACCTCATCGCACTGTTTTGTTCACAATACTTGCATTTTGTATGCATTTTATCGCGCTATTTTGCTCATCGCGCTATTCTGCACTGTGACCATTACTTGCATTTTCCATGCATTTTATCGCGCTATCTTGCGCTTCTCATCGCACTGTTTTGCGCACATTACTTGCGTTTTGCATGCATTTTGTCGCGCTATCTTGCGCACCTCATCGCACTGTTTCGTTCACATTACTTGCATTTTGCATGCATTTTATCGCGCTATTTTGCGCATCACGCTATTTTGCACTGTGACCATTACTTGCATTTTCCATGCATTTTATCGCGCTATCTTGCGCACCTCATCGCACTGTTTTGTGCACATTACTTGCGTTTTCCATGCACTTTGTGGCGCTATCTTGCGCACCTCATCGCACTGTTTTGTTCACATAACTTGCATTTTGCATGCATGTTATCGCGCTATTTTGCGCGTCGCGTTATTTTGCGCTGTGACCATTACTTGCATTTTCCATGCATTTTATCGCGCTATCTTGCGCACCACATCGCATTGTTTTGTTCACATTACTTGCATTTTGCATGCATTTTATCGCGCTATTTTGCGCGTCGCGCTATTTGCGCTGTGACCATTACTTGCATTTTCCATGCATTTTATCGCGCTATCTTGCGCACCTAATCGCACTGTTTTGTGCACATTACTTGCGTTTTGCATGCATTTTGTCGCGCTATCTTGCGCACCTCATCGCACTGTTTTGTTCACATTACTTGCGTTTTGCAAGCATTTTGTCGCGCTATCTTGCGCACCTCATCGCACTGTTTTGTGCACATTACTTGCATTTTGCATGCACTTTATCGCGCTGTTTTGCGAATCGCGCTATTTTGCGCTGTGACCATTACTTGCATTTTTCATGCATTTTATCGCGCTATCTTGCGCACCTCATCGCACTGTTTTGTGCACACTAGTTACGTTTTGCATGCATTTTGTCGCGCTATCTTGCGCACCTCATCGCACTGTTTTGTTTACATTACTTGCATTTTCCATGCATTTTGTCGCGCTATCTTGCGCACCTCATCGCACTGTTTCGTTCACATTACTTGCATTTTGCATGCATTTTATCGCGCTATTTTGTGCTGTGACCATTACTTGCATTTTCCATGCATTTTATCGCGCTATCTTGCGCACCTCATCGCACTGTTTTGATCACATTACTTGCGTTTTGCATGCATTTTGCCGCGCTATCTTGCGCACCTCATCGCACTGTTTTGTTCACATTACTTGCATTTTGCAGGCATTTTATCTCCCTATTTTGCGCATCGCGCTATTTTGCGCTGTGACCAATGCTTGCATTTTCCATGCATTTTATCGCGCTATCTTGCGCACCTCATCGCACTGTTTTGCGCACATTACTGGCGTTTTGCATGCATTTTGTCGCGCTATCTTGCGCACCTCATCGCACTGTTTTGTTCACATTACTTGCATTTTGCATTCATTTTATCGCGCTATTTTGCGCATCGCGCTATTTTGCACTTTGACCATTACTTGCATTTTCCAGGCATTTTATCGCGCTATCTTGCGCACCTCATCGTACTGTTTTGTGCACATTACTTGCGTTTTGCATGCACTTTGTAGCGCTATCTTGCGCACCTCATCGCACTGTTTTGTTCACATTACTTGCATTTTGCATGCATTTTATGGCGCTATTTTGCGCATCGCTCTATATTGTGCTGTGACCATTACTTGCATTTTCCATGCATTTTATCGCGCTATCTTGCGCACCTCATCGCACTGTTTTGTGCACACTACTTGCGTTTTGCATGCTTTTTATCGCGCTATCTTGCGCACCTCATCGCACTGTTTTGTTCACATTACTTGCATTTTGCATGCATTTTATCGCGCTATTTTGCGCGTCGCGCTATTTTCCGCTGTGACCATTACTTGCTTTTTCCAGGCATTTTATCGCGCTATCTTGCGCACCTCATCGCATTGTTTTGTTCACATTACTTGCATTTTGCATGCATTTTATCGCACTATTTTGTGCATCGCGCTATTTTGCGCTTCGCGCTATTTTGCGCTGTGACCATTACTTGCATTTTCCATGCATTTTATCGCGCTATCTTGCTCTCCTCATCGCACTATTTTGTGCACATTACTTGCGTTTTGCAAGCATTTTGTCGCGCTATCTTGCGCACCTCATCGCACTGTTTTGTGCACATTACTTGCGTTTTGCAAGCATTTTGTCGCGCTATCTTGCGCACCTCATCGCACTGGTTTGTGCACATTACTTGCGTTTTGCATGCACTTTGTAGCGCTATCTTGCGCACCTCATCGCACTGTTTTGTTCACAATACTTGCATTTTGCATGCATTTTATCGCGCTATTCTGCGCATCGCGCTATTTTGCATTGTGAACATTACTTGCATTTTCCATGCATTTTATCACGCTATCTTGCGCACCTCATCGCACTGTTTTGTGCACATTAATTGCGTTTTGCATGCACTTTGTAGCGCTATCTTGCGCACCTCATCGCTCCGTTTTGTTCACATTACTTGCATTTTGCATGCATTTTATGGCGTTATTTTGCGCATCGCGCTATTTTGTGCTGTGACCATTACTTGCATTTTCCATGCATTTTACCGCGCTATCTTGCGCACCTCATCGCACTGTTTTGTGCACACTACTTGCGTTTTGAATGCTTTTTATCGCGCTATCTTGCGCACCTCATCGCACTGTTTTGTTCACATTACTTGCATTTTGCATGCATTTTATCGCGCTATTTTGCGCATCGCGCTATTTTGCAATGTGAACATTACTTGCATTTTCCATGCATTTTGTCGCGCTATCTTGCGCACCTCATCGCACTGTTTTGTGCACATTACTTGCGTTTTGCATGCACTTTGCAGTGCTATTTTGCGCACCTCATCGCACTGTTTTGTTCACATTACTTGCATTTTGCATGCATTTTATCGCGCTATTTTGCGCATCGCGCTATTTTGTGCTGTGACCATTACTTGCATTTTCCATGCATTTTATCGCACTATCTTGCGCACCTCATCGCACTGTTTTGTGCACACTACTTGCGTTTTGCATGCTTTTTATCGCGCTATCTTGCGCACCTCATCACACTATTTTGTTCACATTACTTGCATTTTGCATGCATTTTATCGCGCTATTTTGCGCGTCGCGCTATTTTGCGCTGTGACCATTACTTGCATTTTCCATGCATTTTATCGCGCTATCTTGCGCACCACATCGCACTGTTTTGTTCACATTACTTGCATTTTGCATGCATTTTATCGCGCTATTTTGCGCGTCGCGCTATTTGCGCTGTGACCATTACTTGCATTTTCCATGCATTTTATCGCGCTATCTTGCGCACCTCATCGCACTGTTTTGTGCACATTACTTGCGTTTTGCATGCATTTTGTCGCGCTATCTTGCGCACCTCATCGCACTGTTTTGTTCACATTACTTGCGTTTTGCAAGCATTTTGTCGCGCTATCTTGCGCAACTCATCACACTGTTTTGTGCACATTACTTGCATTTTGCATGCATTTTATCGCGCTGTTTTGCGAATCGCGCTATTTTGCGCTGTGACCATTACTTGCATTTTTCATGCATTTTATCGCGCTATCTTGCGCACCTCATCGCACTGTTTTGTGCACACTAGTTACGTTTTGCATGCATTTTGTCGCGCTATCTTGCGCACCTCATCGCACTGTTTTGTTCACATTACTTGTATTTTCCATGCATTTTGTCGCGCTATCTTGCGCACCTCATCGCACTGTTTCGTTCACATTACTTGCATTTTGCATGCATTTTATCGCGCTATTTTGTGCTGTGACCATTACTTGCATTTTCCATGCATTTTATCGCGCTATCTTGCGCACCTCATCGCACTGTTTTGATCACATTACTTGCGTTTTGCATGCATTTTGCCGCGCTATCTTGCGCACCTCATCGCACTGTTTTGTTCACATTACTTGCATTTTGCAGGCATTTTATCTCCCTATTTTGCGCATCGCGCTATTTTGCGCTGTGACCAATGCTTGCATTTTCCATTCATTTTATCGCGCTATCTTGCGCACCTCATCGCACTGTTTTGCGCACATTACTGGCGTTTTGCATGCATTTTGTCGCGATATCTTGCGCACCTCATCGCACTGTTTTGTTCACATTACTAGCATTTTGCATTCATTTTATCGCGCTATTTTGCGCATCGCGCTATTTTGCACTTTGACCATTACTTGCATTTTCCAGGCATTTTATCGCGCTATCTTGCGCACCTCATCGTACTGTTTTGTGCACATTACTTGCGTTTTGCATGCACTTTGTAGCGCTATCTTGCGCACCTCATCGCACTGTTTTGTTCACATTACTTGCATTTTGCATGCATTTTATGGCGCTATTTTGCGCATCGCGCTATATTGTGCTGTGACCATTACTTGCATTTTCCATGCATTTTATCGCGCTATCTTGCGCACCTCATCGCACTGTTTTGTGCACACTACTTGCGTTTTGCATGCTTTTTATCGCGCTATCTTGCGCACCTCATCGCACTGTTTTGTTCACATTACTTGCATTTTGCATGCATTTTATCGCGCTCTTTTGCGCGTCGCGCTATTTTCCGCTGTGACCATTACTTGCTTTTTCCAGGCATTTTATCGCGCTATCTTGCGCACCTCATCGCATTGTTTTGTTCACATTACTTGCATTTTGCATGCATTTTATCGCACTATTTTGCGCATCGCGCTATTTTGCGCTTCGCGCTATTTTGCGCTGTGACCATTACTTGCATTTTCCATGAATTTTATCGCGCTATCTTGCTCTCCTCATCGCACTATTTTGTGCACATTACTTGCGTTTTGCAAGCATTTTGTCGCGCTATCTTGCGCACCTCATCGCACTGTTTTGTGCACATTACTTGCGTTTTGCAAGCATTTTGTCGCGCTATCTTGCGCACCTCATCGCACTGTTTTGTGCACATTACTTGCGTTTTGCATGCACTTTGTAGCGCTATCTTGCGCACCTCATCGCACTGTTTTGTTCACATTACTTGCATTTTGCATGCATTTTATCGCGCTATTCTGCGCATCGCGCTATTTTGCATTGTGAACATTACTTGCATTTTCCATGCATTTTATCGCGCTATCTTGCGCACCTCATCGCACTGTTTTGTGCACATTACTTGCGTTTTGCATGCACTTTGTAGCGCTATCTTGCGCACCTCTTCGCACCGTTTTGTTCACATTACTTGCATTTTGCATGCATTTTATGGCGTTATTTTGCGCATCGCGCTATTTTGTGCTGTGACCATTACTTGCATTTTCCATGCATTTTATCGCGCTATCTTGCGCACCTCATCGCACTGTTTTGTGCACACTACTTGCGTTTTGCATGCTTTTTATCGCGCTATCTTGCGCACCTCATCGCACTGTTTTGTTCACATTACTTGCATTTTGCATGCAGTTTATCGCGCTATTTTGCGCATCGCGCTATTTTGCAATGTGAACATTACTTGCATTTTCCATGCATTTTATCGCGCTATCTTGCGCACCTCATCGCACTGTTTTGTGCACATTACTTGCGTTTTGCATGCACTTTGCAGTGCTATTTTGCGCACCTCATCGCACTGTTTTGTTCACATTACTTGCATTTTGCATGCATTTTATCGCGCTATTTTGCGCATCGCGCTATTTTGTGCTGTGACCATTACTTGCATTTTCCATGCATTTTATCGCACTATCTTGCGCACCTCATCGCACTGTTTTGTGCACACTACTTGCGTTTTGCATGCTTTTTATCGCGCTATCTTGCGCACCTCATCGCACTGTTTTGTTCACATTACTTGCATTTTGCATGCATTTTATCGCGCTATTTTGCGCATCGCGCTATTTTGCAATGTGAACATTACTTGCATTTTCCATGCATTTTATCGCGCTATCTTGCGCACCTCATCGCACTGTTTTGTGCACATTACTTGCGTTTTGCATGCGCTTTGCAGTGCTATTTTGCGCACCTCATCGCACTGTTTTGTTCACATTACTTGCATTTTGCATGCATTTTATCGCGCTATTTTGCGCATCGCGCTATTTTGTGCTGTGACCATTACTTGCATTTTCCATGCATTTTATCGCACTATCTTGCGCACCTCATCGCACTGTTTTGTGGACACTACTTGCGTTTTGCATGCTTTTTATCGCGCTATCTTGCGCACCTCATCACACTGTTTTGGTCACATTACTTGCATTTTGCATGCATTTTATCGCGCTATTTTGCGCGTCGCGCTATTTTGGGCTGTGACCATTACTTGCATTTTCCAGGCATTTTATCGCGCTATCTTGCGCACCTAATCGCATTGTTTTGTTCACACTACTTGCATTTTGCATGCATTTTATCGCACTATTTTGCGCATCGCGCTATTTTGCGCTGTGAACATTACTTGCATTTTCCATGCATTTTATCGCGCTATCTTGCGCTCCTCATCGCACTATTTTGTGCACATTACTTGCGTTTTGCAAGCATTTTGTCACGCTATCTTGCGCACCTCATCGCACTGTTTTGTGCACATTACTTGCGTTTTGCAAGCATTTCGTCGCGCTATCTTGCGCACCTCATCGCATTGTTTTGTGCACATTACTTGTGTTTTGCATGCACTTTGTAACGCTATCTTGCGCACCTCATCGCACTGTTTTGTTCACATTACTTGCATTTTGCATGCATTTTATCGCGCTATTCTGTGCATCGCGCTATTTTGCAATGTGACCATTACTTGCATTTTCCATGCATTTTATCGCGCTATCTTGCGCACCTCATCGCACTGTTTTGTGCACATTACTTGCGTTTTGCAAGCACTTTGTAGCGCTATCTTGCGCACCACATCGCACTGTTTTGTTCACATTACTTGCATTTTACATGCATTTTATCGCGCTATTTTGCGTATCGCGCTATTTTGCGCTGTGACCATTACTTGCATTTTCCATGCATTTTATCGCGCTATCTTGCGCACCTCATCGCACTGTTTTGTGCACAATACTTGCGTTTTGCATGCGTTTTATCGCGCTATCTTGCGCACCTCATCGCACTATTTTGTTCACATTACTTGCATTTTGCATGCATTTTCTCGCGCTATTTTGCGGTGTGACCATTACTTGCATTTTCCATGCATTTTATCGCGCTATCTTGCGCACCTCATCGCACTGTTTTGTTCACATTACTTGCATTTTGCATGCATTTTATCGCGCTATTTTGCGCATCGCGCTATTTTGCACTTTGACCATTACTTGCATTTTCTAGGCATTTTATCGCGCTATCTTGCGCACCTCATCGTACTGTTTTGTGCACATTACTTGCGTTTTGCATGCACTTTGTAGCGCTATCTTGCGCACCTCATCGCACTGTTTTGTTCACATTACTTGCATTTTGCATGCATTTTATGGCGCTATTTTGCGCATCGCGCTATTTTGTGCTGTGACCATTACTGGCATTTTCCATGCATTTTATCGCGCTATCTTGCGCTCCTCATCGCACTGTTTTGTGCACACTACTTGCGTTTTGCATGATTTTTATCGCGCTATCTTGCGCACCTCATCGCACTTTTTTTTTCACATTACTTGCATTTTGCATGCATTTTATCGCGCTATTTTGCGCATCGCGCTATTTTGCAATGTGAACATTACTTGCATTTTCCATGCATTTTATCGCGCTATCTTGCGCACCTCATCGCACTGTTTTGTGCACATTACTTGCGTTTTGCATACACTTTGCAGCGCTACCTTGCGCACCTCATCGCACTGTTTTGTTCACATTACTTGCATTTTGCATGCATTTTATCGCGCTATTTTGCGCATCGCGCTATTTTGTGCTGTGACCATTACTTGCATTTTCCATGCATTTTATCGCACTATCTTGCGCACCTCATCGCACTGTTTTGTGCACACTACTTGCGTTTTGCATGCTTTTTATCGCGCTATCTTGCGCACCTCATCACACTGTTTTGTTCACATTACTTGCATTTCGCATGCATTTTATCGCGCTATTTTGCACTGTGACCATTACTTGCATTTTCCAGCCATTTTATCGCGCTATCTTGCGCACCTCATCGCATTGTTTTGTTCACATTACTTGCATTTTGCATGCATTTTATCGCACTATTTTGCGCATCGCGCTATTTTGCGCTGTGAACATTACTTGCATTTTCCATGCATTTTATCGCGCTATCTTGCGCTCCTCATCGCACTATTTTGTGCACATTACTTGCGTTTTGCAAGCATTTTGTCACGCTATCTTGCGCAACTCATCGCACTGTTTTGTGCACATTACTTGCGTTTTGCAAACATTTTGTCGCGCTATCTTGCGCACCTCATCGCATTGTTTTGTGCACATTACTTGCGTTTTGCATGCACTTTGTAGCGCTATCATGCGCACCTCATCGCACTGTTTTGTTGACATTACTTGCATTTTGCATGCATTTTATCGCGCTATTCTGCGCATCGCGCTATTTTGCAATGTGACCATTACTTGCATTTTCCAAGCATTTTATCGCGCTATCTTGCGCACCTCATCGCACTGTTTTGTGCACATTACTTGCGTTTTGCAAGCACTTTGTAGCGCTATCTTGCGCACCTCATCGCACTGTTTTGTTCACATTACTTGCATTTTGCATGCATTTTATGGCGCTATTTTGCGCATCGCGCTATTTTGTGCTGTGACCATTACTTGCATTTTCCATGCATTTTATCGCGCTATCTTGCGCTCCTCATCGCACTGTTTTGTGCACACTACTTGCGTTTTGCATGATTTTTATCGCGCTATCTTGCGCACCTCATCGCATTTTTTTTTCACATTACTTGCATTTTGCATGCATTTTATCGCGCTATTTTGCGCATCGCGCTATTTTGCAATGTGAACATTACTTGCATTTTCCATGCATTTTATCGCGCTATCTTGCGCACCTCATCGCACTGTTTTGTGCACATTACTTGCGTTTTGCATACACTTTGCAGCGCTACCTTGCGCACCTCATCGCACTGTTTTGTTCACATTACTTGCATTTTGCATGCATTTTATCGCGCTATTTTGCGCATCGCGCTATTTTGTGCTGTGACCATTACTTGCATTTTCCATGCATTTTATCGCACTATCTTGCGCACCTCATCGCACTGTTTTGTGCACACTACTTGCGTTTTGCATGCTTTTTATCGCGCTATCTTGCGCACCTCATCACACTGTTTTGTTCACATTACTTGCATTTCGCATGCATTTTATCGCGCTATTTTGCACTGTGACCATTACTTGCATTTTCCAGCCATTTTATCGCGCTATCTTGCGCACCTCATCGCATTGTTTTGTTCACATTACTTGCATTTTGCATGCATTTTATCGCACTATTTTGCGCATCGCGCTATTTTGCGCTGTGAACATTACTTGCATTTTCCATGCATTTTATCGCGCTATCTTGCGCTCCTCATCGCACTATTTTGTGCACATTACTTGCGTTTTGCAAGCATTTTGTCACGCTATCTTGCGCAACTCATCGCACTGTTTTGTGCACATTACTTGCGTTTTGCAAACATTTTGTCGCGCTATCTTGCGCACCTCATCGCATTGTTTTGTGCACATTACTTGCGTTTTGCATGCACTTTGTAGCGCTATCATGCGCACCTCATCGCACTGTTTTGTTGACATTACTTGCATTTTGCATGCATTTTATCGCGCTATTCTGCGCATCGCGCTATTTTGCAATGTGACCATTACTTGCATTTTCCAAGCATTTTATCGCGCTATCTTGCGCACCTCATCGCACTGTTTTGTGCACATTACTTGCGTTTTGCAAGCACTTTGTAGCGCTATCTTGCGCACCTCATCGCACTGTTTTGTTCACATTACTTGCATTTTGCATACATTTTATCGCGCTATTTTGCGCATCGCGCTATTTTGCGCTGTGACCATTTCTTGCATTTTCCATGCATTTTATCGCGCTATCTTGCGCACCTCATCGCACTGTTTTGTGCACAGTACTTACGTTTTGCATGCGTTTTATCGCGCTATCTTGCGCACCTCATCGCACTATTTTGTTCACATTACTTGCATTTTGCATGCATTTAATCGCCCTATTTTGCGCTGTGACCATTACTTGCATTTTCCATGCATTTTATCGCGCTATCTTGCGCACCTCATCGCACTGTTTTGCGCACATTACTGGCGTTTTGCATGCATTTTGTCGCGCTATCTTGCGCACCTCATTGCACTGTTTTGTTCACATTACTTGCATTTTGCATGCATTTTATCGCGCTCTTTTGCGCATCGCGCTATTTTGCACTTTGACCATTACTTGCATTTTCTAGGCATTTTATCGCGCTATCTTGCGCACCTCATCGTACTATTTTGTGCACATTACTTGCGTTTTGCATGCACTTTGTAGCGCTATCTTGCGCACCTCATCGCACTGTTTTGTTCACATTACTTGCATTTTGCATGCATTTTATGGCGCTATTTTGCGCATCGCGCTATTTTGTGCTGTGACCATTACTTGCATTTTCCATGCATTTTATCGCGCTATCTTGCGCACCTCATCGCACTGTTTTGTGCACACTACTTGCGTTTTGCATGCTTTTTATCGCGCTATCTTGCGCACCTCATCGCACTGTTTTGTTCACATTACTTGCATTTTGCATGCATTTTATCGCGCTATTTTGCGCGTCGAGCTATTTTCCGCTGTGACCATTACTTGCTTTTTCGAGGCATTTTATCGCGCTATCTTGCGCACCTCATCGCATTGTTTTGTTCACATTACTTGCATTTTGCATGCATTTTATCGCACTATTTTGCGCATCGCGCTATTTTGCGCTTCGCGCTATTTTGCGCTGTGACCATTACTTGCATTTTCCATGCATTTTATCGCGCTATCTTGCGCTCTTCATCGCACTATTTTCTGCACATTACTTGCGTTTTGCAAGCATTTTGTCGCGCTATCTTGCGCACCTCATCGCACTGTTTTGTGCACATTACTCGCGTTTTGCAAGCATTTTGTCGCGCTATCTTGCGCACCTCATCGCACTGTTTTGTGCACATTACTTGCATTTTGCATGCACTTTGTAGCGCTATCTTGCGCACCACATCGCACTGTTTTGTTCACATTACTTGCATTTTGCATGCATTTTATCGCGCTATTTTGCGCATCGCGCTATTTTGCAATGTGAACATTACTTGCATTTTCCATGCATTTTATCGCGCTATCTTGCGCACCTCATCGCACTGTTTTGTGCACATTACTTGCGTTTTGCATGCACTTTGCAGCGCTATCTTGCGCACCTCATCGCACTGTTTTGTTCACATTACTTGCATTTGGCATGCATTTTATGGCGCTATTTTGCGCATCGCGCTATTTTGTGCTGTGACCATTACTTGCATTTTCCATGCATTTTATCGCACTATCTTGCGCACCTCATCGCACTGTTTTGTGCACACTACTTGCGTTTTGCATGCTTTTTATCGCGCTATCTTGCGCACCTCATCACACTGTTTTGTTCACATTACTTGCATTTTGAATGCATTTTATCGGGCTATTTTGCGCGTCGCGCTATTTTGCGCTGTGACCATTACTTGCATTTTCCAGGCATTTTATCGCGCTATCTTGCGCACCTCATCGCATTGTTTTGTTCACATTACTTGCATTTTGCATGCATTTTATCGCACTATTTTGCGCATCGCGCTATTTTGCGCTGTGAACATTACTTGCATTTTCCATGCATTTTATCGCGCTATCTTGCGCTCCTCATCGCACTATTTTGTGCACATTACTTGCGTTTTGCAAGCATTTTGTCACGCTATCTTGCGCACCTCATCGCACTGTTTTGTGCACATTACTTGCGTTTTGCAAGCATTTTGTCGCGCTATCTTGCGCACCTCATCGCATTGTTTTGTGCACATTACTTGCGTTTTGCATGCACTTTGTAGCGCTATCTTGCGCACCTCATCGCATTGTTTTGTTCACATTACTTGCATTTTGCATGCATTTTATCGCGCTATTTTGCGCTGTGACCATTACTTGCATTTTCCATGCATTTTATCGCGCTATCTTGCGCACCTCATCGCACTGTTTTGTGCACAGTACTTGCGTTTTGCATGCGTTTTATCGCGCTATCTTGCGCACCTCATCGCACTATTTTGTTCACATTACTTGCATTTTGCATGCATTTAATCGCGCTATTTTGCGCTGTGACCATTACTTGCATTTTCCATGCATTTTATCGCGCTATCTTGCGCACCTCATCGCACTGTTTTGCGCACGTTACTGGCGTTTTGCATGCATTTTGTCGCGCTATCTTGCGCACCTCATCGCACTGTTTTGTTCACATTACTTGCATTTTGCATGCATTTTATCGCGCTATTTTGCGCATCGCGCTATTTTGCACTTTGACCATTACTTGCATTTTCCATGCATTTTATCGGGCTATCTTGCGCACCTCATCGTACTGTTTTGTGCACACTACTTGCGTTTTGCATGCACTTTGTAGGGCTATCTTGCACACCTCATCGCACTGTTTTGTTCACATTACTTGCATTTTGCATGCATTTTATGGCGCTATTTTGCGCATCACGCTATTTTGTGCTGTGACCATTACTTGCATTTTCCATGCATTTTTTCGCGCTATCTTGCGCACCTCATCGCACTGTTTTGTGCACACTACTTGCGTTTTGCATGTTTTTTATCGCGCTATCTTGCGCACCTCATCGCACTGTTTTGTTCACATTACTTGCATTTTGCATGCATTTTATCGCGCTATTTTGCGCGTCGCGCTATTTTCCGCTGTGACCATTACTTGCTTTTTCCAGGCATTTTATCGCGCTATCTTGCGCACCTCATCGCATTGTTTTGTTCACATTACTTGCATTTTGCATGCATTTTATCGCACTATTTTGCGCATCGCGCTATTTTGCGCTTCGCGCTATTTTGCACTGTGACCATTACTTGCATTTTCCATGCATTTTATCGCGCTATCTTGCGCTCCTCATCGCACTATTTTCTGCACATTACTTGCATTTTGCAAGCATTTTGTCGCGCTATCTTGCGCACCTCATCGCACTGTTTTCTGCACATTACTTGCGTTTTGCAAGCATTTTGTCGCGCTATCTTGCGCACCTCATCGCACTGTTTTGTGCACATTACTTGCATTTTGCATGCACTTTGTAGCGCTATCTTGCGCACCTCATCACACTGTTTTGTTCACATTACTTGCATTTTGCATGCATTTTATCGCGCTATTCTGCGCATCGCGCTATTTTGCATTGTGAACATTACTTGCATTTTCCATGCATTTTATCGCGCTATCTTGCGCACCTCATCGCACTGTTTTGTGCACATTACTTGCGTTTTGCATGCACTTTGTAGTGCTATCTTGCGCACCTCATCGCACTTTTTTGTTCACATTACTTGCATTTTGCATGCATTTTATGGCGCTATTTTGCGCATCGCGCTATTTTGTGCTGTGACCATTACTTGCATTTTCCATGCATTTTATCGCGCTATCTTGCGCACCTCATCGCACTGTTTTGTGCACACTACTTGCGTTTTGCATGCTTTTTATCGCGCTATCTTGCGCACCTCATCACACTGTTTTGTTCACATTACTTGCATTTTGAATGCATTTTATCGGGCTATTTTGCGCGTCGCGCTATTTTGCGCTGTGACCATTACTTGCATTTTCCAGGCATTTTATCGCGCTATCTTGCGCACCTCATCGCATTGTTTTGTTCACATTACTTGCATTTTGCATGCATTTTATCGCACTATTTTGCGCATCGCGCTATTTTGCGCTGTGAACATTACTTGCATTTTCCATGCATTTTATCGCGCTATCTTGCGCTCCTCATCGCACTATTTTGTGCACATTACTTGCGTTTTGCAAGCATTTTGTCACGCTATCTTGCGCACCTCATCGCACTGTTTTGTGCACATTACTTGCGTTTTGCAAGCATTTTGTCGCGCTATCTTGCGCACCTCATCGCATTGTTTTGTGCACATTACTTGCGTTTTGCATGCACTTTGTAGCGCTATCTTGCGCACCTCATCGCATTGTTTTGTTCACATTACTTGCATTTTGCATGCATTTTATCGCGCTATTTTGCGCTGTGACCATTACTTGCATTTTCCATGCATTTTATCGCGCTATCTTGCGCACCTCATCGCACTGTTTTGTGCACAGTACTTGCGTTTTGCATGCGTTTTATCGCGCTATCTTGCGCACCTCATCGCACTATTTTGTTCACATTACTTGCATTTTGCATGCATTTAATCGCGCTATTTTGCGCTGTGACCATTACTTGCATTTTCCATGCATTTTATCGCGCTATCTTGCGCACCTCATCGCACTGTTTTGCGCACGTTACTGGCGTTTTGCATGCATTTTGTCGCGCTATCTTGCGCACCTCATCGCACTGTTTTGTTCACATTACTTGCATTTTGCATGCATTTTATCGCGCTATTTTGCGCATCGCGCTATTTTGCACTTTGACCATTACTTGCATTTTCCATGCATTTTATCGGGCTATCTTGCGCACCTCATCGTACTGTTTTGTGCACACTACTTGCGTTTTGCATGCACTTTGTAGGGCTATCTTGCACACCTCATCGCACTGTTTTGTTCACATTACTTGCATTTTGCATGCATTTTATGGCGCTATTTTGCGCATCACGCTATTTTGTGCTGTGACCATTACTTGCATTTTCCATGCATTTTTTCGCGCTATCTTGCGCACCTCATCGCACTGTTTTGTGCACACTACTTGCGTTTTGCATGTTTTTTATCGCGCTATCTTGCGCACCTCATCGCACTGTTTTGTTCACATTACTTGCATTTTGCATGCATTTTATCGCGCTATTTTGCGCGTCGCGCTATTTTCCGCTGTGACCATTACTTGCTTTTTCCAGGCATTTTATCGCGCTATCTTGCGCACCTCATCGCATTGTTTTGTTCACATTACTTGCATTTTGCATGCATTTTATCGCACTATTTTGCGCATCGCGCTATTTTGCGCTTCGCGCTATTTTGCACTGTGACCATTACTTGCATTTTCCATGCATTTTATCGCGCTATCTTGCGCTCCTCATCGCACTATTTTCTGCACATTACTTGCATTTTGCAAGCATTTTGTCGCGCTATCTTGCGCACCTCATCGCACTGTTTTCTGCACATTACTTGCGTTTTGCAAGCATTTTGTCGCGCTATCTTGCGCACCTCATCGCACTGTTTTGTGCACATTACTTGCATTTTGCATGCACTTTGTAGCGCTATCTTGCGCACCTCATCACACTGTTTTGTTCACATTACTTGCATTTTGCATGCATTTTATCGCGCTATTCTGCGCATCGCGCTATTTTGCATTGTGAACATTACTTGCATTTTCCATGCATTTTATCGCGCTATCTTGCGCACCTCATCGCACTGTTTTGTGCACATTACTTGCGTTTTGCATGCACTTTGTAGCGCTATCTTGCGCACCTCATCGCACTTTTTTGTTCACATTACTTGCATTTTGCATGCATTTTATGGCGCTATTTTGCGCATCGCGCTATTTTGTGCTGTGACCATTACTTGCATTTTCCATGCATTTTATCGCGCTATCTTGCGCACCTCATCGCACTGTTTTGTGCACACTACTTGCGTTTTGCATGCTTTTTATCGCGCTATCTTGCGCACCTCATCGCACTGTTTTGTTCACATTACTTGCATTTTGCATGCATTTTATCGCGCTATTTTGCGCGTCGCGCTATTTTCTGCTGTGACCATTACTTGCTTTTTCCAGGCATTTTATCGCGCTATCTTGCGCACCTCATCGCATTGTTTTGTTCACATTACTTGCATTTTGCATGCATTTTATCGCACTATTTTGCGCATCGCGCTATTTTGCGCTTCGCGCTATTTTGCGCTGTGACCATTACTTGCATTTTCCATGCATTTTATCGCGCTATCTTGCGCTCCTCATCGCACTATTTTGTGCACATTACTTGCGTTTTGCAAGCATTTTGTCGCGCTATCTTGCGCACCTCATCGCACTGTTTTGTGCACATTACTTGCGTTTTGCAAGCATTTTGTCGCGCTATCTTGCGCACCTCATCGCACAGTTTTGTGCACATTACTTGCGTTTTGCATGCACTTTGTAGCGCTATCTTGCGCACCTCATCGCACTGTTTTGTTCACATTACTTGCATTTTGCATGCATTTTATCGCGCTATTCTGTGCATCGCGCTATTTTGCAATGTGAACATTACTTGCATTTTCCATGCATTTTATCGCGCTATCTTGCGCATCTCATCGCACTGTTTTGTGCACATTACTTGCGTTTTGCATGCACTTTGTAGCGCTATCTTGCGCACCTCATCGCACTGTTTTGTTCACATTACTTGCATTTTGCATGCATTTTATGGCGCTATTTTGCGCATCGCGCTATTTTGTGCTGTGACCATTACTTGCATTTTCCATGCATTTTATCGCGCTATCTTGCGCACCTCATCGCACTGTTTTGTGCACACTACTTGCGTTTTGCATGTTTTTTATCACGCTATCTTGCGCACCTCATCGCACTGTTTTGTTCACATTACTTGCATTTTGCATGCATTTTATCGCGCTATTTTGCGCGTCGCGCTATTTTCCGCTGTGACCATTACATGCTTTTTCCAGGCATTTTATCGCGCTATCTTGCGCACCTCATCGCATTGTTTTGTTCACATTACTTGCATTTTGCATGCATTTTATCGCACTATTTTGCGCATCGCGCTATTTTGCGCTTCGCGCTATTTTGCACTGTGACCATTACTTGCATTTTCCATGCATTTTATCGCGCTATCTTGCGCTCTTCATCGCACTATTTTCTGCACATTATTTGCATTTTGCAAGCATTTTGTCGCGCTATCTTGCGCACCTCATCGCACTGTTTTCTGCACATTACTTGCGTTTCGCAAGCATTTTGTCGCGCTATCTTGCGCACCTCAACGCACTGTTTTGTGCACATTACTTGCGTTTTGCATGCACTATGTAGCGCTATCTTGCGCACCTCATCGCACTGTTTTGTTCACATTACTTGCATTTTGCATGCATTTTATCGCGCTATTCTGCGCATCGCGCTATTTTGCATTGTGAACATTACTTGCATTTTCCATGCATTTTATCGCGCTATCTTGCGCACCTCATCGCACTGTTTTGTGCACATTACTTGCGTTTTGCAAGCACTTTGTAGCGCTATCTTGCGCACCTCATCGCACTGTTTTGTTCACATTACTTGCATTTTGCATGCATTTTATGGCGCTATTTTGCGCATCGCGCTATTTGGTGCTGTGACCATTACTTGCATTTTCCATGTATTTTATCGCGCTATCTTGCGCAACTCATCGCACTGTTTTGTGCACACTACTTGCGTTTTGCAAGCTTTTTATCGCGCTATCTTGCGCACCTCATCGCACTGTTTTGTTCACATTACTTGCATTTTGCATGCATTTTATCGCGCTATTTTGCGCGTCGCGCTATTTTCCGCTGTGACCACTACTTGCTTTTTCCAGGCATTTTATCGCGCTATCTTGCGCACCTCATCGCATTGTTTTGTTCACATTACTTGCATTTTGCATGCATTTTATCGCACTATTTTGCGCATCGCGCTATTTTGCGCTTCGCGCTATTTTGCGCTGTGACCATTACTTGCATTTTCCATGCATTTTATCGCGCTATCTTGCGCTCCTCATCGCACTATTTTCTGCACATTACTTGCGTTTTGCAAGCATTTTGTCGCGCTATCTTGCGCACCTCATCGCACTGTTTTCTGCACATTACTTGCGTTTTGCAAGCATTTTGTCGCGCTATCTTGCGCACCTCATCGCACTGTTTTGTGCACATTACTTGCGTTTTGCATGCACTTTGTAGCGCTATCTTGCGCACCTCATCGCACTGTTTTGTTCACATTACTTGCATTTTGCATGCATTTTATCGCGCTATTCTGCGCATCGCGCTATTTTGCATTGTGAACATTACTTGCATTTTCCATGCATTTTATCGCGCTATCTTGCGCACCTCATCGCACTGTTTTGTGCACATTACTTGCGTTTTGCATGCACTTTGTAGGGCTATCTTGCGCACCTCATCGCACTGTTTTGTTCACATTACTTGCATTTTGCATGCATTTTATCGCGCTATTTTGCGCATCGCGCTATTTTGCGCTGTGACCATTACTTGCATTTTCCATGCATTTTATCGCGCTATCTTGCGCACCTCATCGCACTGTTTTGTGCACATTACTTGCGTTTTGCATGCACTTTGCAGCGCTATCTTGCGCACCTCATCGCACTGTTTTGTTCACATTACTTGCATTTTGCATGCATTTTATCGCGCGATTTTGCGCATCGCGCTATTTTGTGCTGTGACCATTACTTGCATTTTCCATGCATTTTATCGCGCTATCTTGCGCACCTATCGCACTGTTTTGTGCACACTACTTGCGTTTTGCATGTATTTTGTCGCGCTATCTTGCGCACCTCATCGCACTGTTTTGTTCACATTACTTGCATTTTGCATGCATTTTATGGCGCTATTTTGCGCATCGCGCTATTTTGTGCTGTGACCATTACTTGCATTTTCCATGCATTTTATCGCGCTATCTTGCGCACTTCATCGCACTGTTTTGTGCACACTACTTGCGTTTTGCATGTTTTTTATCGCGCTATCTTGCGCACCTCATCGCACTGTTTTGTTCACATTACTTGCATTTTGCATGCATTTTATCGCGCTATTTTGCGCGTCGCGCTATTTTCCGCTGTGACCATTACATGCTTTTTCCAGGCATTTTATCGCGCTATCTTGCGCACCTCATCGCATTGTTTTGTTCACATTACTTGCATTTTGCATGCATTTTATCGCACTATTTTGCGCATCGCGCTATTTTGCGCTTCGCGCTATTTTGCACTGTGACCATTACTTGCATTTTCCATGCATTTTATCGCGCTATCTTGCGCTCTTCATCGCACTATTTTCTGCACATTATTTGCGTTTTGCAAGCATTTTGTCGCGCTATCTTGCGCACCTCATCGCACTGTTTTCTGCACATTACTTGCGTTTCGCAAGCATTTTGTCGCGCTATCTTGCGCACCTCATCGCACTGTTTTGTGCACATTACTTGCGTTTTGCATGCACTTTGTAGCGCTATCTTGCGCACCTCATCGCACTGTTTTGTTCACATTACTTGCATTTTGCATGCATTTTATCGCGCTATTCTGCGCATCGCGCTATTTTGCATTGTGAACATTACTTGCATTTTCCATGCATTTTATCGCGCTATCTTGCGCACCTCATCGCACTGTTTTGTGCACATTACTTGCGTTTTGCAAGCACTTTGTAGCGCTATCTTGCGCACCTCATCGCACTGTTTTGTTCACATTACTTGCATTTTGCATGCATTTTATGGCGCTATTTTGCGCATCGCGCTATTTTGTGCTGTGACCATTACTTGCATTTTCCATGTATTTTATCGCGCTATCTTGCGCAACTCATCGCACTGTTTTGTGCACACTACTTGCGTTTTGCAAGCTTTTTATCGCGCTATCTTGCGCACCTCATCGCACTGTTTTGTTCACATTACTTGCATTTTGCATGCATTTTATCGCGCTATTTTGCGCGTCGCGCTATTTTCCGCTGTGACCACTACTTGCTTTTTCCAGGCATTTTATCGCGCTATCTTGCGCACCTCATCGCATTGTTTTGTTCACATTACTTGCATTTTGCATGCATTTTATCGCACTATTTTGCGCATCGCGCTATTTTGCGCTTCGCGCTATTTTGCGCTGTGACCATTACTTGCATTTTCCATGCATTTTATCACGCTATCTTGCGCTCCTCATCGCACTATTTTCTGCACATTACTTGCATTTTGCAAGCATTTTGTCGCGCTATCTTGCGCACCTCATCGCACTGTTTTCTGCACATTACTTGCGTTTTGAAAGAATTTTGTCGCGCTATCTTGCGCACCTCATCGCACTGTTTTGTGCACATTACTTGCATTTTGCATGCACTTTGTAGCGCTATCTTGCGCACCTCATCGCACTGTTTTGTTCACATTACTTGCATTTTGCATGCATTTTATCGCGCTATTCTGCGCATCGCGCTATTTTGCATTGTGAACATTACTTGCATTTTCCATGCATTTTATCGCGCTATCTTGCGCACCTCATCGCACTGTTTTGTGCACATTACTTGCGTTTTGCATGCACTTTGTAGCGCTATCTTGCGCACCTCATCGCACTGTTTTGTTCACATTACTTGCATTTTGCATGCATTTTATGGCGCTATTTTGCGCATCGCGCTATTTTGTGCTGTGACCATTACTTGCATTTTCCATGCATTTTATCGCGCTATCTTGCGCACCTCATCGCACTGTTTTGTGCACACTACTTGCGTTTTGCATGCTTTTTATCGCGCTATCTTGCGCACCTCATCGCACTGTTTTGTTCACATTACTTGCATTTTGCATGCATTTTATCGCGCTATTTTGCGCGTCGCGCTATTTTCCGCTGTGACCATTACTTGCTTTTTCCAGGCATTTTATCGCGCTATCTTGCGCACCTCATCGCATTGTTTTGTTCACATTACTTGCATTTTGCATGCATTTTATCGCACTATTTTGCGCATCGCGCTATTTTGCGCTTCGCGCTATTTTGCGCTGTGACCATTACTTGCATTTTCCATGCATTTAATCGCGCTATCTTGCGCTCCTCATTGCACTATTTTCAGCACATTACTTGCGTTTTGCAAGCATTTTGTCGCGCAATCTTGCGCACCTCATCGCACTGTTTTCTGCACATTACTTGCGTTTTGCAAGCATTTTGTCGCGCTATCTTGCGCACCTCATCGCACTGTTTTGTGCACATTACTTGCGTTTTGCATGCACTTTGTAGCGCTATCTTGCGCACCTCATCGCACTGTTTTGTTCACATTACTTGCATTTTGCATGCATTTTATCGCGCTATTCTGCGCATCGCGCTATTTTGCATTGTGAACATTATTTGCATTTTCCATGCATTTTATCGCGCTATCTTGCGCACCTCATCGCACTGTTTTGTGCACATTACTTGCGTTTTGCATGCACTTTGTAGCGCTATCTTGCGCACCTCATCGCACTGTTTTGTTCACATTACTTGCATTTTGCATGCATTTTATCGCGCTATTTTGCGCATCGCGCTATTTTGCGCTGTGACCATTACTTGCATTTTTCATGCATTTTATCGCGCTATCTTGCGCACCTCATCGCACTGTTTTGTGCACATTACTTGCGTTTTGCATGCACTTTGCAGCGCTATCTTGCGCACCTCATCGCACTGTTTTGTTCACATTACTTGCATTTTGCATGCATTTTATCGCGCGATTTTGCGCATCGCGCTATTTTGTGCTGTGACCATTACTTGCATTTTCCATGCATTTTATCGCGCTATCTTGCGCACCTATCGCACTGTTTTGTGCACACTACTTACGTTTTGCATGTATTTTGTCGCGCTATCTTGCGCACCTCATCGCACTGTTTTGTTCACATTACTTGTATTTTGCATGCAAGTTATCGCGCTATTTTGCTTATCGCGCTATTTTGCACTGTGACCATTACTTGCATTTTGCATGCATTTTATCGTGCTATCTTGCGCACCTCATCGCACTGTTTTGTGCACATTACTTGCGTTTGGCATGCATTTTGTCGCGCTATCTTGCGCACCTCATCGCACAGTTTTGTTCACGTTACCTGCATTTTGCATGCATTTTGTCGCCCTATTTTGCGCATCGAGCTATTTTGCGCTGTGACCATTACTTGCATTTTCCATGCATTTTATTGCGCTATCTTGCGCACCTCATCGTACTATTTTGTGCACATTACTTGCCTTTTGCATGCATTTTGTCGCGCTATCTTGGGCACCTCATCTCACTGTTTTGTTCACATTACATGCATTTTGCAAGCATTTTATACCGCTATTTTTCGCGTCGCGCTATTTTTCGCTGTGACCATTACTTGCATTTTCCATGCATTTTATCGCGCTATCTTGCGTACCTCATCGCATTGTTTTGTTCACATTACTTGCATTTTGCATGCATTTTATCGCACTATTTTGCGCATCGCGCTATTTTGCGCTGTGACCATTACTTGCATTTTCCATGCATTTCATCGCGCTATCTTGCGCACCTCATCGCACTATTTTGTGCAAATTACTTGCGTTTTGCAAACATTTTGTCGCGCTATCTTGCGCACCTCATCGCACTGTTTTCTGCACATTACTTGCGTTTTGCAAGCATTTGGTCGCGCTATCTTGCGCACCTCATCGCACTGTTTTGTGCACATTACTTGGGTTTTGCAAGCATTTTGTCGCGCTATCTTGCGCACCTCATCGCATTGTTTTGTGCACATTACTTCCGTTTTGCATACACTTTGTAGCGCTATCTTGCGCACCTCATCGCACTGTTTTGTTCACATTACTTGCATTTTGCATGCATTTTATCGCACTATTTTGCGCATCGCGCTATTTTGCGCTTCGCGCTATTTTGCGCTGTGACCATTACTTGCATTTTCCATGCATTTAATCGCGCTATCTTGCGCTCCTCATTGCACTATTTTCAGCACATTACTTGCGTTTTGCAAGCATTTTGTCGCGCTATCTTGCGCACCTCATCGCACTATTTTCTGCACATTACTTGCGTTTTGCAAGCATTTTGTCGCGCTATCTTGCGCACCTCATCGCACTGTTTTGTGCACATTACTTGCGTTTTGCATGCACTTTGTAGCGCTATCTTGCGCACCTCATCGCACTGTTTTGTTCACATTACTTGCATTTTGCATGCATTTTATCGCGCTATTCTGCGCATCGCGCTATTTTGCATTGTGAACATTATTTGCATTTTCCATGCATTTTATCGCGCTATCTTGCGCACCTCATCGCACTGTTTTGTGCACATTACTTGCGTTTTGCATGCACTTTGTAGCGCTATCTTGCGCACCTCATCGCACTGTTTTGTTCACATTACTTGCATTTTGCATGCATTTTATCGCGCTATTTTGCGCATCGCGCTATTTTGCGCTGTGACCATTACTTGCATTTTTCATGCATTTTATCGCGCTATCTTGCGCACCTCATCGCACTGTTTTGTGCACATTACTTGCGTTTTGCATGCACTTTGCAGCGCTATCTTGCGCACCTCATCGCACTGTTTTGTTCACATTACTTGCATTTTGCATGCATTTTATCGCGCGATTTTGCGCATCGCGCTATTTTGTGCTGTGACCATTACTTGCATTTTCCATGCATTTTATCGCGCTATCTTGCGCACCTATCGCACTGTTTTGTGCACACTACTTACGTTTTGCATGTATTTTGTCGCGCTATCTTGCGCACCTCATCGCACTGTTTTGTTCACATTACTTGTATTTTGCATGCAAGTTATCGCGCTATTTTGCTTATCGCGCTATTTTGCACTGTGACCATTACTTGCATTTTGCATGCATTTTATCGTGCTATCTTGCGCACCTCATCGCACTGTTTTGTGCACATTACTTGCGTTTGGCATGCATTTTGTCGCGCTATCTTGCGCACCTCATCGCACAGTTTTGTTCACGTTACCTGCATTTTGCATGCATTTTGTCGCCCTATTTTGCGCATCGAGCTATTTTGCGCTGTGACCATTACTTGCATTTTCCATGCATTTTATTGCGCTATCTTGCGCACCTCATCGTACTATTTTGTGCACATTACTTGCCTTTTGCATGCATTTTGTCGCGCTATCTTGGGCACCTCATCTCACTGTTTTGTTCACAATACATGCATTTTGCAAGCATTTTATACCGCTATTTTTCGCGTCGCGCTATTTTTCGCTGTGACCATTACTTGCATTTTCCATGCATTTTATCGCGCTATCTTGCGTACCTCATCGCATTGTTTTGTTCACATTACTTGCATTTTGCATGCATTTTATCGCACTATTTTGCGCATCGCGCTATTTTGCGCTGTGACCATTACTTGCATTTTCCATGCATTTCATCGCGCTATCTTGCGCACCTCATCGCACTATTTTGTGCAAATTACTTGCGTTTTGCAAACATTTTGTCGCGCTATCTTGCGCACCTCATCGCACTGTTTTCTGCACATTACTTGCGTTTTGCAAGCATTTGGTCGCGCTATCTTGCGCACCTCATCGCACTGTTTTGTGCACATTACTTGGGTTTTGCAAGCATTTTGTCGCGCTATCTTGCGCACCTCATCGCATTGTTTTGTGCACATTACTTCCGTTTTGCATACACTTTGTAGCGCTATCTTGCGCACCTCATCGCACTGTTTTGTTCACATTACTTGCATTTTGCATGCATTTTATCGCGCTATTCTGCGCATCGCGCTATTTTGTAATGTGACCATTACTTGCATTTTCCATGCATTTTATCGCGCTATCTTGCGCACCTCATCGCACTGTTTTGTGCACATTACTTGCGTTTTGCAAGCACTTTGTAGCGCTATCTTGCGCACCTCATCGCACTGTTTTGTTCACATTACTTGCATTTTGCATGCATTTTATCGCGCTATTTTGCGCATCGCGCTATTTTGCGCTGTGACCATTACTTGCATTTTCCATGCATTTTATCGCGCTATCTTGCGCACCTCGTCGCACTGTTTTGTGCACAGTACTTGCGTTTTGCATGCGTTTTATCGCGCTATCTTGCGCACCTCATCGCACTATTTTTTTCACATTACTTGCATTTTGCATGCAATTAATCGCGCTATTTTGCGCTGTGACCATTACTTGCATTTTCCATGCATTTTATCGCGCTATCTAGCGCACCTCATCGCACTGTTTTGCGCACATTACTGGCGTTTTGCATGCATTTTGTTGCGCTATCTTGCGCACCTCATCGCACTGTTTTGTTCACATTACTTGCATTTTGCATTCATTTTATCGCGCTATTTTGCGCATCGCGCTATTTTGCACTTTGACCATTACTTGCATTTTCTAGGCATTTTATCGCGCTATCTTGCGCACCTCATCGTACTGTTTTGTGCACATTACTTGCGTTTTGCATGCACTTTGTAGCGCTATCTTGCGCTCCTCATCGCACTGTTTTGTTCACATTACTTGCATTTTGCATGCATTTTATGGCGCTATTTTGCGCATCGCGCTATTTTGTGCTGTGACCATTACTTGCATTTTCCATGCATTTTATCGCGCTATCTTGCGCACCTCATCGTACTGTTTTGTGCACACTACTTGCATTTTGCATGCACTTTGTAGCGCTATCTTGCGCACCTCATCGCACTGTTTTGTTCACATTACTTGCATTTTGCATGCATTTTATCGCGCTATTTTGCGCGTCGCGCTATTTTCCGCTGTGACCATTTCTTGCTTTTTCCAGGCATTTTATCGCGCTATCTTGCGCACCTCATCGCATTGTTTTGTTCACATTACTTGCATTTTGCATGCATTTTATCGCACTATTTTGCGCATCGCGCTATTTTGCGCTTCGCCCTATTTTGCACTGTGACCATTACTTGCATTTTCCATCCATTTTATCGCGGTATCTGGCGCTCCTCATCGCACTATTTTCTGCACATTACTTGCGTTTTGCAAGCATTTTGTCGCGCTATCTTGCGCACCTCATCGCACTGTTTTCTGCACATTACTTGCGTTTTGCATGCACTTTGTAGCGCTATCTTGCGCACCTCATCGCACTGTTTTGTTCACATTACTTGCATTTTGCATGCATTTTATCGCGCTATTCTGCGCATCGCGCTATTTTACATTGTGAACATTACTTGCATTTTCCATGCATTTTATCGCGCTATCTTGCGCACCTCATCGCACTGTTTTGTGCACATTACTTGCGTTTTGCATGCACTTTGTAGCGCTATCTTGCGCACCTCATCGCACTGTTTTGTTCACATTACTTGCATTTTGCATGCATTTTATGGCGCTATTTTGCGCATCGCGCTATTTTGTGCTGTGACCATTACTTGCATTTTCCATGTATTTTATCGCGCTATCTTCCGCACCTCATCGCACTGTTTTGTGCACACTACTTGCGTTTTGCAAGCTTTTTATCGCGCTATCTTGCGCACCTCATCGCACTGTTTTGTTCACATTACTTGCATTTTGCATGCATTTTATCGCGCTATTTTGCGCGTCGTGCTATTTTCCGCTGTGACCATTACTTGCTTTTTCCAGGCATTTTATCGCGCTATCTTGCGCACCTCATCGCATTGTTTTGTTCACATTACTTGCATTTTGCATGCATTTTATCGCACTATTTTGCGCATCGCGCTATTTTGCGCTTCGCGCTATTTTGCGCTGTGACCATTACTTGCATTTTCCATGCATTTTATCGCGCTATCTTGCGCTCCTCATCGCACTATTTTCTGCACATTACTTGCATTTTGCAAGCATTTTGTCGCGCTATCTTGCGCACCTCATCGCACTGTTTTGTGCACATTACTTGCGTTTTGCAAGCATTTTGTCGCGCTATCTTGCGCACCTCATCGCACTGTTTTGTGCACATTACTTGCGTTTTGCATGCACTTTGTAGCGCTATCTTGCGCACCTCATCGCACTGTTTTGTTCACATTACTTGCATTTTGCATGCATTTTATCGCGCTATTCTGCGCATCGCGCTATTTTGCATTGTGAACATTACTTGCATTTTCCATGCATTTTATCGCGCTATCTTGCGCACCTCATCGCACTGTTTTGTGCACATTACTTGCGTTTTGCATGCACTTTGTAGCGCTATCTTGCGCACCTCATCGCACTGTTTTGTTCACATTACTTGCATTTTGCATGCATTTTATGGCGCTATTTTGCGCATCGCGCTATTTTGTGCTGTGACCATTACTTGCATTTTCCATGCATTTTATCGCGCTATCTTGCGCACCTCATCGCACTGTTTTGTGCACACTACTTGCGTTTTGCATGCTTTTTATCGCGCTATCTTGCGCACCTCATCGCACTGTTTTGTTCACATTACTTGCATTTTGCATGCATTTTATCGCGCTATTTTGCGCGTCGCGCTATTTTCCGCTGTGACCATTACTTGCTTTTTCCAGGCATTTTATCGCGCTATCTTGCGCACCTCATCGCATTGTTTTGTTCACATTACTTGCATTTTGCATGCATTTTATCGCACTATTTTGCGCATCGCGCTATTTTGCGCTTCGCGCTATTTTGCCCTGTGACCATTACTTGCATTTTCCATCCATTTTATCGCGGTATCTGGCGCTCCTCATCGCACTATTTTCTGCACATTACTTGCGTTTTGCAAGCATTTTGTCGCGCTATCTTGCGCACCTCATCGCACTGTTTTCTGCACATTACTTGCGTTTTGCAAGCATTTTGTCGCGCTATCTTGCGCACCTCATCGCACTGTTTTGTGCACATTACTTGCGTTTTGCATGCACTTTGTAGCGCTATCTTGCGCACCTCATCGCACTGTTTTGTTCACATTACTTGCATTTTGCATGCATTTTATCGCGCTATTCTGCGCATCGCGCTATTTTACATTGTGAACATTACTTGCATTTTCCATGCATTTTATCGCGCTATCTTGCGCACCTCATCGCACTGTTTTGTGCACATTACTTGCGTTTTGCATGCACTTTGTAGCGCTATCTTGCGCACCTCATCGCACTGTTTTGTTCACATTACTTGCATTTTGCATGCATTTTATCGCGCTATTTTGCGCGTCGTGCTATTTTCCGCTGTGACCATTACTTGCTTTTTCCAGGCATTTTATCGCGCTATCTTGCGCACCTCATCGCATTGTTTTGTTCACATTACTTGCATTTTGCATGCATTTTATCGCACTATTTTGCGCATCGCGCTATTTTGCGCTTCGCGCTATTTTGCGCTGTGACCATTACTTGCACTTTCCATGCATTTTATCGCGCTATCTTGCGCTCCTCATCGCACTATTTTCTGCACATTACTTGCATTTTGCAAGCATTTTGTCGCGCTATCTTGCGCACCTCATCGCACTGTTTTCTGCACATTACTTGCGTTTTGCAAGCATTTTGTCGCGCTATCTTGCGCACCTCATCGCACTGTTTTGTGCACATTACTTGCGTTTTGCATGCACTTTGTAGCGCTATCTTGCGCACCTCATCGCACTGTTTTGTTCACATTACTTGCATTTTGCATGCATTTTATCGCGCTATTCTGCGCATCGCGCTATTTTGCATTGTGAACATTACTTGCATTTTCCATGCATTTTATCGCGCTATCTTGCGCACCTCATCGCACTGTTTTGTGCACATTACTTGCGTTTTGCATGCACTTTGTAGCGCTATCTTGCGCACCTCATCGCACTGTTTTGTTCACATTACTTGCATTTTGCATGCATTTTATGGCGCTATTTTGCGCATCGCGCTATTTTGTGCTGTGACCATTACTTGCATTTTCCATGCATTTTATCGCGCTATCTTGCGCACCTCATCGCACTGTTTTGTGCACACTACTTGCGTTTTGCATGCTTTTTATCGCGCTATCTTGCGCACCTCATCGCACTGTTTTGTTCACATTACTTGCATTTTGCATGCATTTTATCGCGCTATTTTGCGCGTCGCGCTATTTTCCGCTGTGACCATTACTTGCTTTTTCCAGGCATTTTATCGCGCTATCTTGCGCACCTCATCGCATTGTTTTGTTCACATTACTTGCATTTTGCATGCATTTTATCGCACTATTTTGCGCATCGCGCTATTTTGCGCTTCGCGCTATTTTGCGCTGTGACCATTACTTGCATTTTCCATGCATTTTATCGCGCTATCTTGCGCTCCTCATTGCACTATTTTCTGCACATTACTTGCGTTTTGCAAGCATTTTGTCGCGCTATCTTGCGCACCTCATCGCACTGTTTTGTGCACATTACTTGCGTTTTGCAAGCATTTTGTCGCGCTATCTTGCGCACCTCATCGCACTGTTTTGTGCACATTACTTGCGTTTTGCATGCACTTTGTAGCGCTATCTTGCGCACATCATCGCACTGTTTTGTTCACATTACTTGCATTTTGCATGCATTTTATCGCGATATTCTGCGCATCGCGCTATTTTGCATTGTGAACATTACTTGCATTTTCCATGCATTTTATCGCGCTATCTTGCGCACCTCATCGCACTGTTTTGTGCACATTACTTGCGTTTTTCATGCACTTTGTAGCGCTATCTTGCGCACCTCATCGCACTGTTTTGTTCACATTACTTGCATTTTGCATGCATTTTATCGCGCTATTTTGCGCATCGCGCTATTTTGCGCTGTGACCATTACTTGCATTTTCCATGCGTTTTATCGCGCTATCTTGCGCACCTCATCGCACTATTTTGTGCACATTACTTTCGTTTTGCATGCACTTTGCAGCGCTATCTTGCGCACCTCATCGCACTGTTTTGTTCACATTACTTGCATTTTGCATGCATTTTATCGCGCTATTTTGCGCGTCGCGCTATTTTCCGCTGTGACCATTACTTGCTTTTTCCAGGCATTTTATCGCGCTATCTTGCGCACCTCATCGCATTGTTTTGTTCACATTACTTGCATTTTGCATGCATTTTATCGCACTATTTTGCGCATCGCGCTATTTTGCGCTTCGCGCTATTTTGCCCTGTGACCATTACTTGCATTTTCCATCCATTTTATCGCGGTATCTGGCGCTCCTCATCGCACTATTTTCTGCACATTACTTGCGTTTTGCAAGCATTTTGTCGCGCTATCTTGCGCACCTCATCGCACTGTTTTCTGCACATTACTTGCGTTTTGCAAGCATTTTGTCGCGCTATCTTGCGCACCTCATCGCACTGTTTTGTGCACATTACTTGCGTTTTGCATGCACTTTGTAGCGCTATCTTGCGCACCTCATCGCACTGTTTTGTTCACATTACTTGCATTTTGCATGCATTTTATCGCGCTATTTTGCGCGTCGTGCTATTTTCCGCTGTGACCATTACTTGCTTTTTCCAGGCATTTTATCGCGCTATCTTGCGCACCTCATCGCATTGTTTTGTTCACATTACTTGCATTTTGCATGCATTTTATCGCACTATTTTGCGCATCGCGCTATTTTGCGCTTCGCGCTATTTTGCGCTGTGACCATTACTTGCACTTTCCATGCATTTTATCGCGCTATCTTGCGCTCCTCATCGCACTATTTTCTGCACATTACTTGCATTTTGCAAGCATTTTGTCGCGCTATCTTGCGCACCTCATCGCACTGTTTTCTGCACATTACTTGCGTTTTGCAAGCATTTTGTCGCGCTATCTTGCGCACCTCATCGCACTGTTTTGTGCACATTACTTGCGTTTTGCATGCACTTTGTAGCGCTATCTTGCGCACCTCATCGCACTGTTTTGTTCACATTACTTGCATTTTGCATGCATTTTATCGCGCTATTCTGCGCATCGCGCTATTTTGCATTGTGAACATTACTTGCATTTTCCATGCATTTTATCGCGCTATCTTGCGCACCTCATCGCACTGTTTTGTGCACATTACTTGCGTTTTGCATGCACTTTGTAGCGCTATCTTGCGCACCTCATCGCACTGTTTTGTTCACATTACTTGCATTTTGCATGCATTTTATGGCGCTATTTTGCGCATCGCGCTATTTTGTGCTGTGACCATTACTTGCATTTTCCATGCATTTTATCGCGCTATCTTGCGCACCTCATCGCACTGTTTTGTGCACACTACTTGCGTTTTGCATGCTTTTTATCGCGCTATCTTGCGCACCTCATCGCACTGTTTTGTTCACATTACTTGCATTTTGCATGCATTTTATCGCGCTATTTTGCGCGTCGCGCTATTTTCCGCTGTGACCATTACTTGCTTTTTCCAGGCATTTTATCGCGCTATCTTGCGCACCTCATCGCATTGTTTTGTTCACATTACTTGCATTTTGCATGCATTTTATCGCACTATTTTGCGCATCGCGCTATTTTGCGCTGTGACCATTACTTGCATTTTCCATGCATTTTATCGCGCTATCTTGCGCTCCTCATTGCACTATTTTCTGCACATTACTTGCGTTTTGCAAGCATTTTGTCGCGCTATCTTGCGCACCTCATCGCACTGTTTTGTGCACATTACTTGCGTTTTGCAAGCATTTTGTCGCGCTATCTTGCGCACCTCATCGCACTGTTTTGTGCACATTACTTGCGTTTTGCATGCACTTTGTAGCGCTATCTTGCGCACCTCATCGCACTGTTTTGTTCACATTACTTGCATTTTGCATGCATTTTATCGCGATATTCTGCGCATCGCGCTATTTTGCATTGTGAACATTACTTGCATTTTCCATGCATTTTATCGCGCTATCTTGCGCACCTCATCGCACTGTTTTGTGCACATTACTTGCGTTTTTCATGCACTTTGTAGCGCTATCTTGCGCACCTCATCGCACTGTTTTGTTCACATTACTTGCATTTTGCATGCATTTTATCGCGCTATTTTGCGCATCGCGCTATTTTGCGCTGTGACCATTACTTGCATTTTCCATGCATTTTATCGCGCTATCTTGCGCACCTCATCGCACTATTTTGTGCACATTACTTTCGTTTTGCATGCACTTTGCAGCGCTATCTTGCGCACCTCATCGCACTGTTTTGTTCACATTACTTGCATTTTGCATGCATTTTATCGCGCGATTTTGCGCATCGCGCTATTTTGTGCTGTGACCATTACTTGCATTTTTCATGCATTTTATCGCGCTATCTTGCGCACCTATCGCACTGTTTTGTGCACACTACTTGCGTTTTGCATGTATTTTGTCGCGCTATCTAGCGCACCTCATCGCACTGTTTTGTTCACATTACTTGCATTTTGCATGCATTTTATCGCGCTATTTTGCGCATCGCGCTATTTTGCACTTTGACCATTACTTGCATTTTCCAGGCATTTTATCGCGCTATCTTGCGCACCTCATCGTACTGTTTTGGGCACATTACTTGCGTTTTGCCTGCACTTTGTAGCGCTATCTTGCGCACCTCATCGCACTGTTTTGTTCACATTACTTACATTTTGCATGCATTTTATGGCGCTATTTTGCGCATCGCGCTATTTTGTGCTGTGACCATTACTTGCATTTTCCATGCATTTTATCGCGCTATCTTGCACACCTCATCGCACTGTTTTGTGCACACTACTTGCGTTTTGCATGCTTTTTATCGCGCTATCTTGCGCACCTCATCGCACTGTTTTGTTCACATTACTTGGATTTTGCATGCATTTTATCGCGCTATTTTGCGCGTCGCGCTATGTTCCGCTGTGACCATTACTTGCTTTTTCCAGGCATTTTATCGCGCTATCTTGCGCACCTCATCGCATTGTTTTGTTCACATTACTTGCATTTTGCATGCATTTTATCGCACTATTTTGCGCATCGCGCTATTTTACGCTTCGCGCTATTTTGCGCCGTGACCATTACTTGCATTTTCCATGCATTTTATCGCGCTATCTTGCGCTTCTCATCGCACTATTTTGTGCACATTACTTGCGTTTTGCAAGCATTTTGTCGCGCTATCTTGCGCACCTCATCGCACTGTTTTGTGCACATTACTTGCGTTTTGCAAGCATTTTGTCGCGCTATCTTGCGCACCTCATCGCACTGTTTTGTGCACATTACTTGCGTTTTGCATGCACTTTGTAGCGCTATCTTGCGCACCTCATCGCACTGTTTTGTTCACATTACTTGCATTTTGCATGCATTTTATCGCGCTATTCTGCGCATCGCACTATTTTGTGTTGTGACCATTACTTGCATTTTCCATGCATTTTATCGCGCTATCTTGCGCACCCCATCGCACTGTTTTGTGCACATTACTTGCGTTTTGCATGCACTTTGTAGCGCTATCTTGCGCAGCTCATCGCACTGTTTTGTTCACATTACTTACATTTTGCATGCATTTTATCGCGCTATTTTGCGCATCGCGCTATTTTGCGCTGTGACCATTACTTGCATTTTCCATGCATTTTATCGCGCTATCTTGCGCACCTCATCGCACTGTTTTGTGCACATTACTTGCGTTTAGCATGCATTTTGTCGCGCTATCTTGCGCACCTCATCGCACTGTTTTGTTCACATTACCTGCATTTTGCATCCATTTTATCGCGCTATTTTGCGCATCGCGCTATTTTTCGCTCTGACCGTTACTTGCATTTTCCATGCATTTTATCGCGCTATCTTGCGCACCTATCGCACTGTTTTGTGCACACTACTTGCGTTTTGCATGTATTTTGTCGCGCTATCTTGCGCACCTCATCGCACTGTTTTGTTCACATTACTTATATTTTGCATGCATGTTATCGCGCTATTTTGCGCATCGCGCTATTTTGCACTGTGACCATTACTTGCATTTTGCATGCATTTTATCGCGCTATCTTGCGCACCTCATCGCACTGTTTTGTGCACATTACTTGCGTTTTGCATGCATTTTGTCGCGCTATCTTGCGCACCTCATCGCACAGTTTTGTTCACATTACCTGCATTTTGCATGCATTTTATCGCACTATTTTGCGCATCGAGCTATTTTGCGCTGTGACCATTACTTGCATTTTCCATGCATTTTATCGCGCCACCTTGCGTACCTCATCGCATTGTTTTGTTCACATTACTTGCATTTTGCATGCATTTTATCGCACTATTTTGCGCATCGCGCTATTTTGCGCTGTGACCATTACTTGCATCTTCCATGCATTTTATCGCGCTATCTTGCGCACCTCATCGCACTATTTTGTGCACATTACTTGCGTTTTGCAAGCATTTTGTCGCGCTATCTTGCGCACCTCATCGTACTGTTTTCTGCACATTACTTGCGTTTTGCAAGCATTTGGTCGCGCTATCTTGCGCACCTCATCGCACTGTTTTGTGCACGTTACTTGCGTTTTGGATGCACTTTATAGCGCTATCTTGCGCACCTCATCGCACTGTTTGGTTCACATTACTTGCATTTTGCATTCATTTTCTCGCGCTATTTTGCATTGTGACCATTACTTGCATTTTCCATGCATTTTATCGCGCTATCTTGCGCACCTCATTGCACTGTTTTGTGCACATTACTTGCGTTTTGCATGCACTTTGTAGCACTATCTTGCGCACCTCATCGCACTGTTTTGTTCACATTACTTGCATTTTGCATGCATTTTGTCGCGCTATCTTGCGCACCTCATCGCACTGTTTTGTGCACACTACTTGCGTTTTGCATGCATTTTGTCGCGCTATCTTGCGCACCTCTTCGCACTGTTTTGTTCACATTACTTGCATTTTGCATGCATTTTATGGCGCTGTTTTGCGAATCGCGCTATTTTGCGCTGTGAGCATTACTTGCATTTTTCATGCATTTTATCGCGCAATCTTGCGCACCTCATCGCACAGTTTTGTGCACACTACTTACGTTTTGTATGCATTTTGTCGCGCTATCTTGCGCACCTCATCGCACTTTTTTGTTCATATTACTTGCATTTTGCATGCATTTTATCGCGCTGTTTTGCGAATCGCGCTATTTTGCGTTGTGACCATTACTTGCATTTTCCATGCATTTTATCGCGCTATCTTGCGCACCTCATCGCACGATTTTGTGCACATTACTTGCGTTTTGCATTCATTTTCTCGCGCTATCTTTCGCACCTCATCGTACTGTTTTGTTCACATTACTTGCAATTTGCATGAATTTTATAGCGCTATTTTGCGCGTCGCGCTATTTTACGCTGTGACCATTACTTGCATTTTCCTTGCATTTTATCGCGCTATCTTGCGCACCTCATCGCATTGTTTTGCTCACATTACTTGCATTTTGCATGCATTGTATCGCACTATTTTGCGCATCGCGCTATTTTGCGCTGTGACCATTACTTGCAATTTCCATGCATTTTATCGCGCTATCTTGCGCACCTCATCGCACTATTTTGTGCACATTACTTGCGTTTTGCAAGCATTTTGTCGCGCTATCTTGCCCACCTCATCGCACTGTTTTGTGCACATTACTTGCGTTTCGTAAGCATTTTGTCGCGCTATCTTGCGCCCCTCATCGCACTGTTTTGTGCACATTACTTGCGTTTTGCATGCACTTTGTAGCGCTATCTTGCGCACCTCATCGCACTGTTTTGTTCACATTACTTGCATTTTGCATGCATTTTATCGTGCTATTTTGCGCATCGCGATATTTTGCGCTGTGACCATTACTTGCATTTTCCATGCATTTTATCGCGCCATCTTGCGCACCTCATCGCACTGTTTTGTGCACATTACTTGCGTTTTGCATGCATTTTGTCGCGCTATCTTGCGAACCTCATCGCACTGTTTTGTTCACATTACTTGCATTTTGCATGCATTTTATCGCGCTATTTTGCGCATCGCGCTATTTTGCGCTCTGACCATTACTTGCATTTTCCATGCATTTTATCGCGCTATCTTGCGCACCTATCGCACTGTTTTGTGCACACTACTTGTGTTTTGCATGTATTTTGTCGCGCTATCCTGCGCACCTAATCGCACTATTTTGTACACATTACTTGCGTTTTGCATGCACTTTTTAGCGCTATCTTGCGCACCTCATCGAACTGTTTGGTTCACATTACTTGCGTTTTGCATGCATTTTATCGCGCTATTTTGCATTGTGACCATTACTTACATTTTCCATGCATTTTATCGCGCTATCTTGCGTACCTCATCGCATTGTTTTGTTCACATTACTTGCATTTTGCATGCATTTTATCGCACTATTTTGCGCATCGCGCTATTTTGCGCTGTGACCATTACTTGCATTTTCCATGCATTTTATCGCGCTATCTTGCGCACCTCATCGCACTATTTTGTGCACATTACTTGCGTTTTGCAAGCATTTTGTCGCGGTATCTTGCGCACCTCATCGCACTGTTTTGTACACATTACTTGCGTTTTGCATGCACTTTTTAGCGCTATCTTGCGCACCTCATCGAACTGTTTGGTTCACATTACTTGCGTTTTGCATGCATTTTATCGCGCTATTTTGCATTGTGACCATTACTTACATTTTCCATGCATTTTATCGCGCTATCTTGCTCACCTCATCGCACTGTTTTGTGCACATTACTTGCGTTTTGCATGCACTTTGTATCGCTATCTTGCGCACCTCATCGCACTGTTTTGTTCACATTACTTGCATTTTGCGTGCATTTTATCGCGCTATTTTGCGCGTCGCGCTATTTTGCGCTGTGACCATTACTTGCGTTTTCCATGTATTTTATCGTGCTATCTTGCGCACCTCATCGCACTGTTTTGTGCACACTACTTGCGTTTTGCATGCATTTTGTTGCGCTATCTTGCGCTCCTCATCGCACTGTTTTGTTCACATTACTTGCATTTTGCATGCATTTTATGGCGCTGTTTTGCGAATCGCGCTATTTTGCGCTGTGAGCATTACTTGCATTTTTCATGCATTTTATCGCGCAATCTTGCGCACCTCATCGCACAGTTTTGTGCACACTACTTACGTTTTGTATGCATTTTGTCGCGCTATCTTGCGCACCTCATCGCACTTTTTTGTTCATATTACTTGCATTTTGCATGCATTTTATCGCGCTGTTTTGCGAATCGCGCTATTTTGCGTTGTGACCATTACTTGCATTTTCCATGCATTTTATCGCGCTATCTTGCGCACCTCATCGCACGATTTTGTGCACATTACTTGCGTTTTGCATTCATTTTCTCGCGCTATCTTGCGCACCTCATCGTACTGTTTTGTTCACATTACTTGCAATTTGCATGAATTTTATAGCGATATTTTGCGCGTCGCGCTATTTTACGCTGTGACCATTACTTGCATTTTCCTTGCATTTTATCGCGCTATCTTGCGCACCTCATCGCATTGTTTTGCTCACATTACTTGCATTTTGCATGCATTGTATCGCACTATTTTGCGCATCGCGCTATTTTGCGCTGTGACCATTACTTGCATTTTCCATGCATTTTATCGCGCTATCTTGCGCACCTCATCGCACTATTTTGTGCACATTACTTGCGTTTTGCAAGCATTTTGTCGCGCTATCTTGCCCACCTCATCGCACTGTTTTGTGCACATTACTTGCGTTTCGTAAGCATTTTGTCGCGCTATCTTGCGCCCCTCATCGCACTGTTTTGTGCACATTACTTGCGTTTTGCATGCACTTTGTAGCGCTATCTTGCGCACCTCATCGCACTGTTTTGTTCACATTACTTGCATTTTGCGTGCATTTTATCGCGCTATTTTGCGCGTCGCGCTATTTTGCGCTGTGACCATTACTTGCATTTTCCATGTATTTTATCGTGCTATCTTGCGCACCTCATCGCACTGTTTTGTGCACACTACTTGCGTTTTGCATGCATTTTGTTGCGCTATCTTGCGCTCCTCATCGCACTGTTTTGTTCACATTACTTGCATTTTGCATGCATTTTATGGCGCTGTTTTGCGAATCGCGTTATTTTGCGCTGTGACCATTACTTGCTTTTTTCATGCATTTTATCGTGCAATCTTGCGCACCTCATCGCACAGTTTTGTGCACACTACTTACGTTTTGCATGCATTTTGTCGCGCTATGTTGCGCACCTCATCGCACTGTTTTGTTCACATTACTTGCATTTTGCATGTATTTTATCGCGCTATTTTGCGCTCTGACCGTTACTTGCATTTTCCATGCATTTTATCGCGCTATCTTGCGCACCTATCGCCCTGTTTTGTGCACACTACTTGCGTTTTGCATGTATTTTGTCGCGCTATCCTGCGCACCTCATCGCACTATTTTGTTCACATTACTTGTATTTTGCATGCATGTTATCGCGCCATTTTGCGCATCGCGCTATTTTGCACTGTGACCATTACTTGCATTTTGCATGCATTTTATCGCACTATCTTGCGCACCTCATCGCACTGTTTTGTGCACATTACTTGCGTTTTGCATGCATTTTGTCGCGCTATCTTGCGCACCTCATCGCACTGTTTTGTTCACATTACCTGCATTTTGCATGCATTTTATCGCACTATTTTGCGCATTGAGCTATTTTGCGCTGTGACCATTACTTGCATTTTCCATGAATTTTATCGCGCTATCTTGCGCACCTCATCGTACTATTTTGTGCACATTACTTGCCTTTCGCATGCATTTTGTCGCGCTATCTTGCGCACCTCATCTCACTGTTTTGTTCACGTTACTTGCATTTTGCATGCATTTTATACCGCTATTTTGCGCGTCGCGCTATTTTTCGCTGTGACCATTACTTGCATTTTCCATGCATTTTATCGCGCTATCTTGCGTACCTCATCGCATTGTTTTGTTCACATTACTTGCATTTTGCATACATTTTATCGCACTATTTTGCGCATCGCGCTATTTTGCGCTGTGACCATTACTTGCATTATCCATGCATTTTATCGCGCTATCTTGCGCACCTCATCGCACTATTTTGTGCACATTACTTGCGTTTTGCAAGCATTTTGTCGCGCTATCTTGCGCACCTCATCGCACTGTTTTGTGCACATTGCTTGCGTTTTGCATGCACTTTGTGGCGCTATCTTGCGCACCTCATCGCACTGTTTGGATCACATTACTTGCGTTTTGCATGCATTTTATCGCGCTATTTTGCATTGTGACCATTACTTGCATTTTCCATGCATTTTATCGCGCTATCTTGCGCACCTCATCACACTGTTTTGTGCACATTACTTGCGTCTTGCATGCACTTTGTAGCGCTATCTTGCGCACCTCATCGCACTGTTTTGTTCACATTACTTGCATTTTGCATGCATTTTATCGCGCTATTTTGCGCGTCGCGCTATTTTGCGCTGTGACCATTACTTGCATTTTCCATGCATTTTATCGTGCTATCTTGCGCACCTCATCGCACTGTTTTGTGCACACTACTTGCGTTTTGCATGCATTTTGTCGCGCTATCTTGCGCACCTCATCGCACAATTTTGTTCACATTACTTGCATTTTGCATGCATTTTATCGCGCTATTTTGCGCAGCGCTCTATTTGGCGCTATAACCATTACTTGCATTTTCCATGCATTTTATCGCGCTATCTTGCGCACCTCATCGTACTATTTTGTGCACATTACTTGCCTTTTGCATGCATTTTGTCGCGCTATCTTGCGCACCTCATCTCACTGTTTTGTTCACGTTACTTGCATTTTGCATGCATTTTATACCGCTATTTTGCGCGTCGCGCTATTTTTCGCTGTGACCATTACTTGCATTTTCCATGCATTTTATCGCGCTATCTTGCGTACCTCATCGCATTGTTTTGTTCACATTACTTGCATTTTGCATGCATTTTATCGCACTATTTTGCGCATCGCGCTATTTTGCGCTGTGACCATTACTTGCAATTTCCATGCATTTTATCGCGCTATCTTGCGCACCTCATCGCACTATTTTGTGCACATTACTTGCGTTTTGCAAGCATTTTGTCGCGGTATCTTGCGCACCTCATCGCACTGTTTTGTACACATTACTTGCGTTTTGCATGCACTTTTTAGCGCTATCTTGCGCACCTCATCGAACTGTTTGGTTCACATTACTTGCGTTTTGCATGCATTTTATCGCGCTATTTTGCATTGTGACCATTACTTACATTTTCCATGCATTTTATCGCGCTATCTTGCGCACCTCATCGCACTGTTTTGTGCACATTACTTGCGTTTTGCATGCACTTTGTATCGCTATCTTGCGCACCTCATCGCACTGTTTTGTTCACATTACTTGCATTTTGCGTGCATTTTATCGCGCTATTTTGCGCGTCGCGCTATTTTGCGCTGTGACCATTACTTGCATTTTCCATGTATTTTATCGTGCTATCTTGCGCACCTCATCGCACTGTTTTGTGCACACTACTTGCGTTTTGCATGCATTTTGTTGCGCTATCTTGCGCTCCTCATCGCACTGTTTTGTTCACATTACTTGCATTTTGCATGCATTTTATGGCGCTGTTTTGCGAATCGCGTTATTTTGCGCTGTGACCATTACTTGCTTTTTTCATGCATTTTATCGTGCAATCTTACGCACCTCATCGCACAGTTTTGTGCACACTACTTACGTTTTGCATGCATTTTGTCGCGCTATGTTGCGCACCTCATCGCACTGTTTTGTTCACATTACTTGCATTTTGCATGTATTTTATCGCGCTATTTTGCGCTCTGACCATTACTTGCATTTTCCATGCATTTTATCGCGCTATCTTGCGCACCTATCGCCCTGTTTTGTGCACACTACTTGCGTTTTGCATGTATTTTGTCGCGCTATCCTGCGCACCTCATCGCACTATTTTGTTCACATTACTTGTATTTTGCATGCATGTTATCGCGCCATTTTGCGCATCGCGCTATTTTGCACTGTGACCATTACTTGCATTTTGCATGCATTTTATCGCACTATCTTGCGCACCTCATCGCACTGTTTTGTGCACATTACTTGCGTTTTGCATGCATTTTGTCGCGCTATCTTGCACACCTCATCGCACTGTTTTGTTCACATTACCTGCATTTTGCATGCATTTTATCGCACTATTTTGCGCATTGAGCTATTTTGCGCTGTGACCATTACTTGCATTTTCCATGAATTTTATCGCGCTATCTTGCGCACCTCATCGTACTATTTTGTGCACATTACTTGCCTTTCGCATGCATTTTGTCGCGCTATCTTGCGCACCTCATCTCACTGTTTTGTTCACGTTACTTGCATTTTGCATGCATTTTATACCGCTATTTTGCGCGTCGCGCTATTTTTCGCTGTGACCATTACTTGCATTTTCCATGCATTTTATCGCGCTATCTTGCGTACCTCATCGCATTGTTTTGTTCACATTACTTGCATTTTGCATACATTTTATCGCACTATTTTGCGCATCGCGCTATTTTGCGCTGTGACCATTACTTGCATTATCCATGCATTTTATCGCGCTATCTTGCGCACCTCATCGCACTATTTTGTGCACATTACTTGCGTTTTGCAAGCATTTTGTCGCGCTATCTTGCGCACCTCATCGCACTGTTTTGTGCACATTGCTTGCGTTTTGCATGCACTTTGTGGCGCTATCTTGCGCACCTCATCGCACTGTTTGGATCACATTACTTGCGTTTTGCATGCATTTTATCGCGCTATTTTGCATTGTGACCATTACTTGCATTTTCCATGCATTTTATCGTGCTATCTTGCGCACCTCATCACACTGTTTTGTGCACATTACTTGCGTCTTGCATGCACTTTGTAGCGCTATCTTGCGCACCTCATCGCACTGTTTTGTTCACATTACTTGCATTTTGCATGCATTTTATCGCGCTATTTTGCGCGTCGCGCTATTTTGCGCTGTGACCATTACTTGCATTTTCCATGCATTTTATCGTGCTATCTTGCGCACCTCATCGCACTGTTTTGTGCACACTACTTGCGTTTTGCATGCATTTTGTCGCGCTATCTTGCGCACCTCATCGCACTGTTTTGTTCACATTACTTGCATTTTGCATGCATTTTATGGCGCTGTTTTGCGAATCGCGTTATTTTGCGCTGTGACCATTACTTGCTTTTTTCATGCATTTTATCGCGCAATCTTGCGCACCTCATCGCACAGTTTTGTGCACACTACTTACGTTTTGCATGCATTTTGTCGCCCTATCTTGCGCACCTCATCGCACTGTTTTGTTCACATTACTTGCATTTTGCATGTATTTTATCGCGCTATTTTGCGCTCTGACCATTACATGCATTGTCCATGCATTTTATCGCGCTATCTTGCGCACCTCATCGCACTGTTTTGTGCACACTGCTTGCGTTTTGCATGTATTTTGTCGCGCTATCTTGCGCACCTCATCGTACTGTTTTGTTCACATTACTTGCATTTTGCATGCATTTTATCGCACTATTTTGCGTATCGCGCTATTTTGCGCTGTGACCATTACTTGCATTTTCCATGCATTTTATCGCGCTATCTTGCGCACCTCATCGCACTATTTTGTGCACATTACTTGCGTTTTGCAAGCATTTTGTCGCGCTATCTTGCCCACCTCATCGCACTGTTTTGTGCACATTACTTGCGTTTCGTAAGCATTTTGTCGCGCTATCTTGCGCACCTCATCGCACTGTTTTGTGCACATTACTTGCGTTTTGCATGCACTTTGTAACGCTATCTTGCGCACCTCATCGCACTGTTTTGTTCACATTACTTGCATTTTGCATGCATTTTATCGCGCTATTTTGCATTGTGACCATTACTTGCATTTTCCATGCATTTTATCGTGCTATCTTGTGCACCTCATCGCACTGTTTTGTGCACATTACTTGCGTTTTGCATGCACTTTGTAGCGTTATCTTGCACACCTCATCGCACTGTTTTGTTCACATTACTTGCATTTTGCATGCATTTTATCGCGCTATTTTGCGCGTCGCGCTATTTTGCGCTGTGACCATTACTTGCATTTTCCATGCATTTTATCGCGCTATCTTGCGCACCTCATCGCACTGTTTTGTGCACACTACTTGCGTTTTGCATGCATTTTGTCGCGCTATCTTGCGCACCTCATCGCACTGTTTTGTTCACATTATTTGCATTTTGCATGCATTTTATCGCGCTGTTTTGCGAATCGCGCTATTTTGCGCTGTGATCATTACTTGCATTTTTCATGCATTTTATCGCGCTATCTTGCGCACCTCATCGCACAGTTTTGTGCACACTACTTACGTTTTGCATGCATTTTGTCGCGCTATTTTGCGCACCTCATCGCACTGTTTTGTTCACAGTACTTGTGAGAACCCGAATATAAAAATCAAGTAAATAATTAAATAATAATAATATTATAATCTCGAATATTTTGGTGTTGAATCCTAAAGTGCAAATTAAATACTTGAAGGCCATGTTTGTTTGGGTGGACATGAGCTTGGGATTGGACTAATAGTCCAATAAAATTATTAATCTGATATTTGGTTAAACAATTGAAGTACGGACTAATTATTTTAAACTTGACTATTAGTGAAGATAGGATACGTAATCCAACGGATTCGTAATCCTAGGACTATTAGTCATGGGATTGCTAATCCAGTCCGCCCAAACAAACATGGTTGAAGGTCTTTTAAAACCTAAAATAAATTTGTGGTGAAAGCATTTAATTTAGAGGCAAGATTTATTATAAAAAATATATAGAGAGAGAGATAGGAGGGTGTGACTTGAACTCTAGACCACAAGGTTAATATATAAGACTCTTACCATTTGAGTTGTATGTAACTTATATATGTATTTTGTATATTTATCTATCTATTTGACCTAAGTGTGCCCACAACTAGTATAAAATAAAATAAACACAAACCCTAACTCTTGTTATAATTGTTTTCCACAACACTAGCAACCCTAGCAGCCGTGGGTTTGTGAAGAAAAGAGAGGGGTTTTTCAATCATCAAGATTATTGTTGTAGCCAAGAAGGAGAGCTTTGGGTGTGTTGTGCTATGTGGCCTCCTAGGTTTTCTTCTCTTCTTTCTTTGTTCTTTATCCTAATAATATTGTTATTTAATTCATTCATGGAGGTTGTAGGTTTATATATTTTGTATATATATATATATATATATGTTGTTAAGAAATTTGAGGAGTTAAATTCATGTATAAAGAATGGGTATTATTCTTAGTTAAAAAAAAATATTCTGCGCATAATCACGAACTTTAAAAATCAAGAAACCATATCAAACGGATGAATTTTAATCTGAAATTTTTACAGTAGATCAATTACATATTGAATTGCATATCTGATTTTTTTCATAATTTTTGGGAGTCGAAATCCATATAAATTGAGGTATTCAAATCTGTCCAGGAAACCAGTCCGAAACAGTAAATTCGGGAGTGTTTTCTCTTTGGGTATAAATCCAAAAATTATCAAATTACCGTAATTAAAACCGGTTACGAGTCTAGTTTCGTACCTTTTTGGCCTTGCATTGATTGCTCGTGTATATTAAGAGAACCGTCAATTTCTTTAAAGTGCTGCAGAAAACAACCTGTTTGGATATAATAAATTGTAGAAAATTATTTTGATAAGAAAATCAAGTGAAACCAATTGGGTTTGAAACTTAGGATATATTAGATCATATCTGGAGGTTATTGGAATTTTTCAAATAGCGTGGAGTGGATTTTGTAATTTTCAAAGTTAGCGAATAGATTGGGAAAACTTGTTTAAAACACTGTTTCATCTTAAAGTTATTTTTAGTTAAGTTTCGATCGGAATCTATGTCTTGGGTGATTTTAGACCTTGAAGAATATGAACTTAGGTAATATTTAAGAGTAACGGTGAGTTGGGTTGAGCCGTGTTAGTGCGTTTTAGTTTGAGATTACTTAGTTCCTATTTTTTTTTAGTATTTTTAAATTAGTTGTGACGCGTAGTTTTTATACTTGGTTCAGGCCACTAGTTGGACTTTTACACTGTATTCGAGGATTATATTATTGCGTTTCAGGTGAGTAGTTTCATGCTACATATTTTTATAAATGTTCCCCTACCCTGAACTGTTGGAAAAATTAAATTGTTGTTTCATGATTAAACTGTTTTGATAAATTATTATATTATGAATTGAATCAAATTATTTCTGAAACATGTGTGAACTTGGCATACTGTAAACTATTTGTTTTGGTCTCATGTTTATAATGATGAACTACCATGTTTTGCGAAACTGATGTGTATTGATTATTGGGACCATGTGTGTATTTAGTCCAGGGAAATTATTCCACTGTGTGTGGTGACTCTGGCCACTAGGGAACAGATCCGGGTTGGGCCGTGATGACTCTAGTGCTCAACGATTGTAAGGAACAGACCTTTAAAAACAACTAGGTGACCTTCAATCGGATCGTCTTTGAGAAAAGGCCCAGGTGCCACCCTGAGGATGACTCTTAGTTCGGTATTGGATCCAACGGGGCTTATAGCCTGAGAAATGTGTGGCAGATTATTTATTTTTATTGGTACCCAGAAAATTATTGGTGTTCATGTTATAATCTGTTTTAAGTGAAAAATGTCGTTTATCATGTTCTTGCGAGACATGAGTATTTTAAGTGTTGAATTGTGGAACCTTCTTTTTTAAACAGATTGTATTTACCAAACTGTATGCCAATCTAGTTTCTGCGATATATATCTTATTTTGGAATTGAACCCTGTTTTCAAAATTGTATTTACTATCCATGTTGCTACTCACTGAGCTATCAGCTGACTTAGTTGTTTACCATTTCCAGGTGTTAGAAGGACTTAGAGTGGACTCATGGCATAGCGGGGACTCAATTGCATGGACCTCTAGGGCGTTCCTTTAGTTTAGAGTGTTATGTCATGTTTGTGCATATTTATATTTATTCTTATCAAAGTTCATTTAGGATTATTTTTGATATGTGGGTTGTTTATATCCCATAAGTTTGGATGGCTTTTGATTACGATTGATTTTCCCGTTTATAATTGTGGCATGTCCGGATTGAGTTTTGGTTATTTATTATTGGACTATTGTTCAGTTGTTCCATGTGATTGGATTCGTGTTTAGGCTTACGTGTGCCTTGGGCTAAGTCCCTGTGGGCCACGGCCGGTCATGCCCGGATTTGGGGTGTGACAGTACTTGCATTTTGCATGCATTTTATCGCGCTATTTTGTGCATCGCGCTATTTTGCACTGTGACCATTACTTGCATTTTCCATGCATTTTATCGCGCTATCTTGTGCACCTCATCGCACGGTTTTGCGCACATTACTTGCGTTTTGCATGCATTTTGTCGCGCTATCTTGCGCACCTCATCGCACTGTTTTGTTCACATTACTTGCATTTTGCATTCATTTTATCGCACTATTTTGCGCATCGCGCTATTTTGCACTGTGACCATTATTTGCATTTTCCATGCATTTTAACGCGCTATCTTGCGCACCTCATCGCACTATTTTGTGCACATTACTTGCGTTTTGCATGCATTTTGTCGCGCTATCTTGCGCACCTCATCGCACTGTTTTGTTCACATTACTTGCATTTTGCATGCATTTTATAGCCCTATTTTGCGCGTCGCGCTATTTTGCGGTGTGACCATTACTTGCATTTTCCATGCATTTTATCGCGCTATTTTGCGCACCTCATCGCACTGTTTTGTTCACATTACTTGCATTTTGCATGCATTTTATCGCACTATTTTGCGCATCGCACTATTTTGCGCTGTGACCACTACTTGCATTTTCCATGCATTTTATCGCGCTATCTTGCGCACCTCAACGCACTATTTTGTGCACATTACTTGCGTTTTGCAAGCATTTTGTCGCGCTATCTTGCGCACCTCATCGCACTGTTTTGTGCACATTACTTGCGTTTTGCAAACATTTTGTCGCGCTATCTTGCGCACCTCATCGCACTGTTTTGTGCACATTACTTGCGTTTTGCATGCACTTTGTAGCGCTATCCTGCACACCTCATCGCACTGTTTTGTTCACATTACTTGCATTTTGCATGCATTTTATCGCACTATTTTGCGCATTGCGCTATTTTGCGCTGTGACCACTACTTGCATTTTCCAAGCATTTTATCGCGCTATCTTGCGCACCTCAACGCACTATTTTGTGCACATTACTTGCGTTTTCCAAGCATTTTGTCGCGCTATCATGCGCACCTCATCGCACTGTTTTGTGCACATTACTTACGTTTTGCAAGCATTTTGTCGCGCTATCTTGCGCACCTCATCGCACTGTTTTGTGCACATTACTTGCGTTTTCCATGCACTTTGTAGCGCTATCCTGCACACCTCATCGCACTGTTTTGTTCACATTACTTGCATTTTGCATGCATTTTATCGCACTTTTTTGCGCATTGCGCTATTTTGCGCTGTGACCACTACTTGCATTTTCCAAGCATTTTATCGCGCTATCTTGCGCACCTCAACGCACTATTTTGTGCACATTACTTGCGTTTTCCAAGCATTTTGTCGCGCTATCATGCGCACCTCATCGCACTGTTTTGTGCACATTACTTACGTTTTGCAAGCATTTTGTCGCGCTATCTTGCGCACCTCATCGCACTGTTTTGTGCACATTACTTGCGTTTTGCATGCACTTTGTAGCGCTATCCTGCGCACCTCATCGCACTGTTTTGTTCACATTACTTGCATTTTGCATGCATTTTATCGCGCTATTTTGCACATCGCGCTATTTTGCATTGTGACCATTACTTGCATTTTCCATGGATTTTATCGCGCTATCTTGGGCACCTCATCGCATTGTTTTGTGCACATTACTTGCGTTTTGCATGCACTTTGTAGCGCTATCTTGCGCACTTCATCGCACTGTTTTGTTCACATTACTTGCATTTTGGATGCATTTTATCTCCCTATTTTGCGCTGTGACCATTAAATGCATTTTCCATGCATTTTATCGCGCTATCTTGCGCACCTCATCGCACTGTTTTGTTCACATTACTTGCGTTTTGCATGCATTTTGCCGCGCTATCTTGCACACCTCATCGCACTGTTTTGTTCACATTACTTGCATTTTGCATGCATTTTCTCTCCGTATTTTGCGCATCGCGCTATTTTGCGCTGTGACCATTACTTGGATTTTCCATGCATTTTATCGCGCTATCTTGCGCACCTCATCGCACTGTTTTGTGCACACTACTTGCGTTTTGCATGCATTTTGCCGCGCTATCTTGCGCACCTCATCGCACAATTTTGTTCACATTACTTGCATTTTGCATGCATTTTATCGCGCTATTTTGCGCATCGCTCTATTTGGCGCTATGACCATTACTTGCATTTTCCATGCATTTTATCGCGCTATCTTGCGCACCTCATCGCACTGTTTTGTGCACACTACTTGCGTTTTGCATGTATTTTATCGCGCTATCTTGTGCACCTCATCGCACTGTTTTGTTTACATGCATTTTGCATGCATTTTATCGCGCTATTTTGCGCTGTGACCATTACTTGCATTTTCCATGCATTTTATCGCGCTATCTTGCGCACCTCATCGCACTGTTTTGTGCACATTACTTGCGTTTTGCATGCATTTTGTCGCGCTATCTTGCACACCTCATCGCACTATTTTGTTCACATTACTTGCATTTTGCATGCATTTTATCGCGTTATTTTGCGCATCGCGCTATTTTGCACTGTGACCATTACTTGCATTTTTCATGCATTTTATCGCGGTATCTTGCGCACCTCATCGCACTGTTTTGCGCACATTACTTGCGTTTTGCATGCATTTTGTCGCGCTATCTTGCGCACCTCATCGCACTGTTTTGTTCACATTACTTGCATTTTGCATGCATTTTATCGCGCTATTTTGCGCATCGCGCTATTTTGCGCATCGCGCTATTTTGCTCTGTGACCATTACTTGCATTTTCCATGCATTTTATCGCGCTATCTTGCGCACGTCTTCGCCCTGTTTGGTGCACATTACTTGCGTTTTGCATGCACTTTGTAGCGCTATCTTGCGCACCTCATCGCACTGTTTTGTTCACATTACTTGCATTTTGCATGCATTTTATCGCGCTATTTTGCGCGTCGCGCTATTTTGCGCTGTGACCATTACTTGCATTTTCCATGCATTTTATCGAGCTATCTTGCGCACCACATCGCACTGTTTTGTTCACATTACTTGCATTTTGCATTCATTTTATCGCGCTATTTTGCGCGTCGCGCTATTTTGCGCTGTGACTATTACTTGCATTTTCCAGGCATTTTATCGCGCTATCTTGCGCACCACATCGCACTGTTTTGTTCACATTACTTGCATTTTGCATGCATTTTATCGCGCTATTTTGCGCGTCGCGCTATTTGTGCTGTGACCATTACTTGCATTTTCCATGCATTTTATCGCGCTATCTTGCGCACCTCATCATACTGTTTTGTGCACACCACTTGCGTTTTGCATGCATTTTGTCGCGCTATCTTGCGCACCTCATCGCACTGTTTTGTTCACATTACTTGCATTTTGCATGCATTTTATCGCGCTGTTTTGCGAATCGCGCTATTTTGCGCTGTGACCATTACTTGCATTTTTCATGCATTTTATCGCGCTATCTTGCGCACCTCATCGCACAGTTTTGTGCACACTACTTACGTTTTGCATGCATTTTGTCGCGCTATCTTGAGCACCTCATCGCACTGTTTTGTTCACATTACTTGCATTTTGCATGCATTTTATCGCGCTATTTTGCGCATCGCGCTATTTTGCACTGTGACCATTACTTGCATTTTTCATACATTTTATCGCGCTATCTTGCGCACCTCATCGCACTGTTTTGTGCACATTACTTGCGTTTTGCATGCATTTTGTCTCGCTATCTTGCGCAGCTCATCACACTGTTTCGTTCACATTACTTGCATTTTGCATACATTTTATCGCGCTATTTTGCGCATCGCGCTATTTTGCATTGTGACCATTACTTGCATTTTCCATGCATTTTATCGCGCTATCTTGGGCACCTCATCGCATTGTTTTGTGCACATTACTTGCGTTTTGCATGCACTTTGTAGCGCTATCTTGCGCACTTCATCGCACTGTTTTGTTCACATTACTTGCGTTTTGCATGCATTTTGCCGCGCTATCTTGCACACCTCATCGCACTGTTTTGTTCACATTACTTGCATTTTGCATGCATTTTATCTCCGTATTTTGCGCATCGCGCTATTTTGCGCTGTGACCATTACTTGGATTTTCCATGCATTTTATCGCGCTGTCTTGCGCACCTCATCGCACTGTTTTGTGCACACTACTTGCGTTTTGCATGCATTTTGTCGCGCTATCTTGCGCACCTCATCGCACAATTTTGTTCACATTACTTACATTTTGCATGCATTTTATCGCGCTATTTTGCGCATCGCTCTATTTGGCGCTATGACCATTACTTGCATTTTCCATGCATTTTATCGCGCTATCTTGCGCACGTCATCGCACTGTTTTGTGCACACTACTTGCGTTTTGCATGCATTTTATCGCGCTATCTTGTGCACCTCATCGCACTGTTTTGTTCACATGCATTTTGCAAGCATTTTATCGCGCTATTTTGCGCATCGCGCTATTTTGCGCTGTGACCATTACTTGCATTTTCCATGCATTTTATCGCGCTATCTTGCGCACCTCATCGCACCGTTTTGTGCACATTACTTGCGTTTTGCATGCATTTTGTCGCGCTATCTTGCACACCTCTTCGCACTGTTTTGTTCACATTACTTGCATTTTGCATGCATTTTATCGCGCTATTTTGCGCATCGTGCTATTTTGCAATGTGACCATCGCTTGCATTTTTCATGCATTTTATCGCGGTATCTTGCGCACCTCTTCGCCCTGTTTGGTGCACATTACTTGCGTTTTGCATGCACTTTGTAGCGCTATCTTGCGCACCTCATCGCACTGTTTTGTTCACATTACTTGCATTTTGCATGCATTTTATCGCGCTATTTTGCGCGTCGCGCTATTTTGCGCTGTGACCATTACTTGCATTTTCCATGCATTTTATCGAGCTATCTTGCGCACCACATCGCACTGTTTTGTTCACATTACTTGCATTTTGCATGCATTTTATCGCGCTATTTTGCGTGTCACGCTATTTGTGCTGTGACCATTACTTGCATTTTCCATGCATTTTATCGCGCTATCTTGCGCACCTCATCATACTGTTTTGTGCACACCACTTGCGTTTTGCATGCATTTTGTCGCGCTATCTTGCGCTCCTCATCGCACTGTTTTGTTCACATTACTTGCATTTTGCATGCATTTTATCGCGCTGTTTTGCGAATCGCGCTATTTTGTGCTGTGACCATTACTTGCATTTTTCATGCATTTTATCGCGCTATCTTGCGCACCTCATCGCACAGTTTTGTGCACACCACTTACGTTTTGCATGCATTTTGTCGCGCTATCTTGCGCACCTCATCGCACTGTTTTGTTCACATTACTTGCATTTTGCATGCATTTTATCGCGCTATTTTGCGCATCGCGCTATTTTGCACTGTGACCATTACTTGCATTTTCCATGCATTTTATCGCGCTATCTTGCGCACCTCATCGCACTGTTTTGTGCACATTACTTGCGTTTTGCATGCATTTTGTCTCGCTATCTTGCGCAGCTCATCACACTATTTTGTGCACATTACTTGCATTTTGCATGCATTTTATCGCGCTATTTTGCGCATCGCGCTATTTTGCATTGTGACCATTACTTGCATTTTCCGTGCATTTAATCGCGCTATCTTGGGCACCTCATCGCATTGTTTTGTGCACATTACTTGCGTTTTGCATGCACTTTGTAGCGCTATCTTGCGCACTTCATCGCACTATTTTGTTCACATTACTTGCATTTTGGATGCATTTTATCTCCCTATTTTGCGCTGTGACCATTACTTGCATTTTCCATGGATTTTATCGCGCTATCTTGCGCACCTCATCGCACTGTTTTGTTCACATTACTTGCGTTTTGAATGCTTTTTGCCGCGCTATCTTGCACACCTCATCGCACTGTTTTGTTCACATTACTTGCATTTTGTATGCATTTTATCTCCGTATTTTGCGCATCGCGCTATTTTGCGCTGTGACCATTACTTGGATTTTCCATGCATTTTATCGCGCTATCTTGCGCACCTCGTCGCACTGTTTTGTGCACACAACTTGCGTTTTGCATGCATTTTGTCGCGCTATCTTGCGCACCTCATCGCACAATTTTGTTCACATTACTTGCATTTTGCATGCATTTTATCGCGCTATTTTGCGCATCGCTCTATTTGGCGCTATGACCATCACTTGCATTTTCCATGCATTTTATCGCGCTATCTTGCGCACCTCATCGCACTGTTTTGTGCACACTACATGCGTTTTGCATGCATTTTATCGCGCTATCTTCTGCACCTCATCGCACTGTTTTGTTCACATGCATTATGCATGAATTTTATCGCGCTATTTTGCGCATCGCACTATTTTGCGCTGTGACCACTACTTGCATTTTCCATGCATTTTATCGCGCTATCTTGCGCACCTCATCGCACTGTTTTGTGCACATTACTTGTGTTTTGCATGCATTTTGTCGCGCTATCTTGCACACCTCATCGCACTGTTTTGTTCACATTACTTGCATTTTGCATGCATTTTATCGCGCTATTTTGCACTGTGACCATCACATGCATTTTTCATGCATTTTATCGCGGTATCTTGCGCACCTCATCGCACTGTTTTGCGCACATTACTTGCGTTTTGCATGCATTTTGTCGCGCTATCTTGCGCACCTCATCGCACTGTTTTGTTCACATTACTTGCATTTTACATGCATTTTATCACGCTATTTTGCGCATCGCGCTATTTTGCTCTGTGACCATTACTTGCATTTTCCATGCATTTTATCGCGCTATCTTGCGCACCTCTTCGCCCTGTTTGGTGCACATTACTTGCGTTTTGCATGCACTTTGTAGCGCTATCTTGCGCACCTCATCGCACTGTTTTGTTCACATTACTTGCATTTTGCATGCATTTTATCGCGCTATTTTGCGCGTCGCGCTATTTTGCGCTGTGACCATTACTTGCATTTTCCATGCATTTTATCGCGCTATCTTGCGCACCACATCGCACTGTTTTCATCACATTACATGCATTTTGCATGCATTTTATCGCGCTATTTTGCGCGTCGCGCTATTTGTGCTGTGACCATTACTTGCATTTTCCATGCATTTTATCGCGCTATCTTGCGCACCTCATCATACTGTTTTGTGCAAACCACTTGCGTTTTGCATGCATTTTGTCGCACTATCTTGCGCACCTCATCGCACTGTTTTGTTCACATTACTTGCATTTTGCATGCATTTTATCGCGCTGTTTTGCGAATCGCGCTATTTTGCGCTGTGACCATTACTTGCATTTTTCATGCATTTTATCGCACTATCTTGCGCACCTCATCGCACAGTTTTGTGCACACTACTTACGTTTTGCATGCATTTTGTCGCGCTATCTTGCGCACCTCATCGCACTGTTTTGTTCACATTACTTGCATTTTGCATGCATTTTATCGCGCTATTTTGCGCATCGCGCTATTTTGCACTGTGACCATTACTTGCATTTTCCATGCATTTTATCGCGCTATCTTGCGCACCTCATCGCACTGTTTTGTGCACATTACTTGCGTTTTGCATGCATTTTGTCTCGCTATCTTGCGCAGCTCATCACACTGTTTTGTTCACATTACTTGCATTTTGCATGCATTTTATCGCGCTATTTTGCGCATCGCGCTATTTTGCATTGTGACCATTACTTGCATTTTCCATGCATTTTATCGCGCTATCTTGGGCACCTCATCGCATTGTTTTGTGCACATTACTTGCGTTTTTCATGCACTTTGTAGCGCTATCTTGCGCACTTCATCGCACTGTTTTGTTCACATTACTTGCATTTTGGATGCATTTTATCCCCCTATTTTGCGCTGTGACCATTACTTGCATTTTCCATGCATTTTATCGCGCTATCTTGCGCACCTCATCGCAATGTTTTGTTCACATTACTTGCGTTTTGCATGCATTTTGCCGCGCTATCTTGCACACCTCATCGCACTGTTTTGTTCACAATACTTGCATTTTGTATGCATTTTATCTCCGTATTTTGCGCATCGCGCTATTTTGCGCTGTGACCATTACTTGGATTTTCCATGCATTTTATCGCGCTATCTTGGGCACCTCATCGCATTGTTTTGTGCACATTACTTGCGTTTTGCATGTACTTTGTAGCGCTATCTTGCGCACTTCATCGCACTATTTTGTTCACATTACTTGCATTTTGGATGCATTTTATCTCCCTATTTTGCGCTGAGACCATTACTTGCATTTTCCATGCATTTTATCGCGCTATCTTGCGCACCTCATCGCACTGTTTTGTTCACATTACTTGCGTTTTGCATGCATTTTGCCGCGCTATCTTGCACACCTCATCGCACTGTTTTGTTCACAATACTTGCATTTTGTATGCATTTTATCTCCGTATTTTGCGCATCGCGCTATTTTGCGCTGTGACCATTACTTGGATTTTCCATGCATTTTATCGCGCTATCTTGCGCACCTCGTCGCACTGTTTTGTGCACACAACTTGCGTTTTGCATGCATTTTGTCGCGCTATCTTGCGCACCTCATCGCACAATTTTGTTCACATTACTTGCATTTTGCATGCATTTTATCGCGCTATTTTGCGCATCGCTCTATTTGGCGCTATGACCATTACTTGCATTTTCCATGCATTTTATCGCGCTATCTTGCGCACCTCATCGCACTGTTTTGTGCACACTACTTGCGTTTTGCATGCATTTTATCGCGCTATCTTGTGCGCCTCATCGCACTGTTTTGTTCACATGCATTTTGCATGCATTTTATCGCGCTATTTTGCGCATCGCACTATTTTGCGCTGTGACCACTACTTGCATTTTCCATGCATTTTATCGCGCTATCTTGCGCACCTCATCGCACTGTTTTGTGCACATTACTTGCGTTTTGCATGCATTTTGTCGCGCTATCTTGCACACCTCATCGCACTGTTTTGTTCACATTACTTGCATTTTGCATACATTTTATCGCGCTATTTTGCGCATCGCGCTATTTTGCACTGTGACAATCACTTGCATTTTTCATGCATTTTATCGCGGTATCTTGCGCACCTCATCGCACTGTTTTGCGCACATTACTTGCGTTTTGCATGCATTTTGTCGCGCTATCTTGCGCACCTCATCGCACTGTTTTGTTCACATTACTTGCATTTTACATGCATTTTATCGCGCTATTTTGCGCATCGCGCTATTTTGCTCTGTGACCTTTACTTGCATTTTCCATGCATTTTATCGCGCTATCTTGCGCACCTCTTCGCCCTGTTTGGTGCACATTACTTGCGTTTTGCATGCACTTTGTAGCGCTATCTTGCGCGCCTCATCGCACTGTTTTGTTCACATTACTTGCATTTTGCATGCATTTTATCGCGCTATTTTGCGCGTCGCGCTATTTTGCGCTGTGACCATTACTTGCATTTTCCATGCATTTTATCGCGCTATCTTGCGCACCACATCGCACTGTTTTTGTCACGCCCCCAAACCGCCCCTAGTAGTTTGGTGCCGTGATGGCCAGTAACCCGAGGTTACCGAAGGCCGTCTTACAAAAATCACACACAATCAGAGTATGAAATATGGGGCTTACAAGAGCGGAAGCAAAATATACATATAAACCGAGTTGTCCATGAGAGCCGTGCATAAGTCCAATGGAATGCCATACATCAAACATCTTTACAAGTCTTACAATTTTAGATACAACAAAATGGAACACAAAATACATCCTGACCAAAAGGCTTCTCAAGCCGACATATGCCAAAACAAACAAAGAAAACATAAGCCGAGAAGCATAATCTTCAAGACGATGCAAAACGCAAATCCAAAACATGTCGGCAAAGCACCCAAAACACATCGGCAATCACGTCTAGGCCTCAACGCCTTCTTGTTCATCACCTACATATATATAGAGAGGGTGAGCTTGGATACTCAGTGAATGATACTAGAAATAAAGGTTTTGCATGATTGATATCCAAGATTTCTTTCAAAACTATACATAGCATACTTCTCGATCAAGAGGGAAATCAAGTTCATTTGCCGGCTTTCAAGTTCCTTGGATGTTAATAACATCTACTTATTTCAAGGGGTGATGACATATCAAGACAAGAGTTTCAAGACAAGCTGTGCTGCGAAAGTTTAGAGTCCTCTAGCACTAAGGACTGTCAAGACAAGCTGTGCTGCAAAAGTTTAGAGTCCTCTAGCACTAAGGACTGTCAAGACAAGCTGTGCTGCAAAAGTTTAGAGTCCTCTAGCACTAAGGACTGTCAAGACAAGCTGTGCTGCAAAAGTTTAGAGTCCTCTAGCACTAAGGACTGTCAAGACAAGTCATCAAAACAAGATAGCATTTGATATACAAAATAGGGATAGACATTCATGCTAGATCAAGTACTTTTCAAAACAAGGCAAGACGAGATTTATGAAAGCAAGTGTAACATAGCTTTATTAAAAATACCACTCACATCGTTTCTTCACACGTCGGGGTCGAGACAAGCCCAAGTCCTACAACACATGGCAAAGCCTATTGAATGCGCTTTCAAACAAGTCTCTCATATACACAAATGTTTTCGGAAAACATGCTGGGCACCAACCAGGTCTAGGCCGAGGTTCCACACCTCCTTGCCGAGGTGTGTTCCCGAGGGCCACATGCAAGGAAAGAGGTCGGGAAACTCTGGGTTTCCCTCTGCTGATGAACATGAAGAACATGGGTGTGAAAACATGAAAAATACGAATGTTTGATCATAATCTGTCATCACAAATCTGGGGTTTTCGTGCTATGAGTTTGAAAACATGGACCTGGGTACCCATACTTGGAAATCATGCAAGAACAAACACAAAACGTGAATCTAGGCATAAAGCTTTCGGATCAAAACAAGACTTTCTTGAAGAACACATGAATGTCATTTTCTCTTTCTAAAATCGAGCTTCAAAACGATGCATGGCTTACAAATCATTTTCAATCATGCAATGCAATAACATAAACATAAAGAACATCACGAGTAGATCAAGAATCTAACCTTAGAACGCGGATCTAACGGTTGGATCTCTAGAAATCAAGCTTGAAGATCTACTTCCTCACTCTAAAACTCTTTCTTCCTCCTAGAGCTTCTCTCTCTACAAGACAAGGTTATGACACCAAATGATAGTTTTCTATACCCGGTTCTGGGGTTAACCCTCTGCTGAGACACGTGGCGGCGACTGGTTGGGTTCATCCTGAAAAGGTGGCTGACAGGCCAGACAAAGCATGGTGGAAGGGTGTTCAACAAGTAAAGCGGCATGGGCTCTCTGACAGGCTATGACACCGGCTAACAACAAGGCGTATCTAACACGCTATACGGAATGGCACGCCGGCAAGGAGGTGACATCGGCTAACAAAAGACTTCGGCGACTAGGGTGACAATGACCTCGGCTAGGAAGGACAACACTTGACTAAGCTGTGCCACATCTTGGCCTAGATGCGCCACACCTCGGTCTAGGTCATACCACTCCAGGACGAGTTCACTGGGGTGCAGGGTAACATCTCGGCTAATGTGTTCAAGGCAATGACGGAGGTCAACAAGGGGTTCCAAGATACTAATGCCAGACTAAGGATGACCTCGGCATAGGAACAACGTCGGCTAAACATAACTCAGACAAGCACATAACACTTAGACAAATCACAAAGGTGCCAAAACAAGACATGGATCACATTAACTCAACGAAACAATCGCAACACACACATGCAAGCTAAACAAGTCATAATCATACAAATGTTCATGAACATGATCAAGATGAAAAAATGTGGGTTCTTACAGTCTACCCTCCTTAAGGAAGTTTGGTCCCCAAACTTAAGTTACCTTGACCTACGAATAATTCCGGGTAACAGATTTTCATTTCCTCTTCCTTTTCCCACGTGGCTTCCCTGCCATGATGCTTCTCCCATTCGATTTTTACCATCGATATCGACTTGTTTCTCAACTGTCTCACTTGTCTGTCAATAATCCTCATCGGTTTCTCTTCGTAGCCCAAGTCTTCATTAACTACAACCCCGGAGTAATCTATTACATGCAGTGGGTCTCGGATATATTTTCTCAGCATCGAAACATGGAACACACTGTGGACTCGACTCAAATCTGGTGGCAAAGCAAGCCTGTAAGCAACGGTGTTAATCCTCTCGAGAATTTCAAATGGCCCAACGTATCGGGGTGCAAGTTTGCCCTTCTTCCCAAATCTCGTAACTCCTGTCATCGGCGAGACTTTCAAAAATACATGATCCCCAATTTCAAATTCTAACTCCCTCCTTCTTCGGTCGGCATAACACTTCTGTCGACTCTGTGCAGTCTTAATCCTCTGCTGAATGAGTTTGATCTTTTCCGTTGTCATCCGAACCAATTCGGGGCCAATTAGAGCTTTGTCTCCTACTTCAGTCCAACATATCGGCGATCTGCACTCCCTTCCATACAAAGCTTCATACGGCGCCATGCCTATGCTGGCTTGATAACTGTTGTTGTACGCGAACTCCACTAATGGCAAATGCGATTCCCAGCTTCCTTGAAAATCTAGCACGCACAATCTGAGCATGTCTTCGAGTGTCTGAATCATTCTTTCTGTCTGCCCGTCGGTCTGAGGGTGAAAGGCTGTGCTAAATCTCAATTCTGTTCCCAAGGCTCCTTGTAGACTCTGCCAAAATCTGGAAACGAACTTCGGATCTCGGTCTGACACAATGGACATCGGCACACCATGAAGTCTAACGATCTCATTCACGTACAATTCGGCAAGTCGGTCGGCATTGAATGTGGTCTTGACAGGCAAGAAGTGAGCTGACTTAGTAAGCCTGTCGACTATAACCCAAATGGAATCCATACTTCTTTGCGTCCTCGGCAAGCCCACTACGAAATCCATGGAGATGTGTTCCCATTTCCACTCAGGAATTGGCAAGGGTTGAAGAAGTCCTGCTGGTCTCTGGTGTTCTGCCTTCACTCGCTGACAACACAGACACTGAGATACAAACTCGGCTATCTCCCTTTTCATGTTTGGCCACCAAAAGGTCCGCTTTACGTCCTGATACATCTTGGTGCTCCCTGGATGAATGGCAAATTTGGAACTATGGGCCTCTTGCAAAATCTTCCTTTTTAACTCTGGTACGTCGGCCACGCACAATCTTCCTTCAAACTTAAGCACTTGATTCTCCATAGTGTATCCCGGCCTCGGCTTGGTGACGAATTCATCAATTACCTTCTCGAGGAATTTATCCTCCCTCTGTCTGGTCTTCGCTTCCTCAAAAATGGTTGGTTCCACCGAAACCGTTGTCAGGCACGCCAAACTTCCAACTAACTTCCTGCTCAATGCGTCGGCTACGGAATTTGCCTTACCTGGGTGGTACTGAATCTGCATGTCATAATCTTTCAGTAGCTCGAGCCATCTTCTCTGCCTCATATTTAACTCTTTCTGAGTGAACAAGTACTTCAGACTCTTGTGGTCGGTGAAAACTTGGCAAGATGTTCCATACAGATAATGACGCCATATCTTCAAGGCAAAAACCACGGCAGCTAGCTCCAAATCATGGGTAGGATAATTCTTTTCATTGGGCTTCAACTGACGAGACGCGTACGCTATGACTTTACCTTCTTGCATTAACACGCAACCCAGACCTTTATGTGAAGCATCACTGTAAATCTGAAATTCCTCATTAGCTGATGGTAGTACTAGAACTGGTGCTGTGACTAACCTCGTCTTCAATTCCTGGAAAGCTGATTCCCTTTCATTGGTCCATTCATAAGCTGCTCCCTTCTTGGTTAGTTGTGTCAATGGCACTGCAATCCTCGAGAAGTCCTTCACAAACTTTCTGTAATAACCTGCCAAACCCAGAAAACTACGAACCTCGGACACGTTGGTCGGCGTCGGCCAATTCACAACGGCTTCAATCTTACTGGGGTCAACTGATATACCGTCTTCATTAATCACATGTCCTAGAAACGAAATGCTGGAAAGCCAAAATTCGCATTTACTTAACTTGGCGTACAGCTTCTTATTTCTCAAGGTCTGCAGGGCAAGTCTCAGATGATTCTCGTGCTCGCTCGCACTCCCGGAATAGATCAATATGTCGTCGATAAAAATAATGACAAACTCATCCAGGTACGGCTTAAAGACTCTGTTCATCAAGTCCATGAATGCCGCTGGGGCATTGGTTACTCCGAAGGGCATTACCAAGAATTCGTAGTGGCCATATCTTGTCCGAAAAGCAGTCTTCTCGATATCCTCGGCTTTAACCTTCAACTGGTGGTAGCCCGACCTAAGGTCAATCTTGGAAAAGACTCGTGCTCCTCGTAGTTGATCAAGCAAATCGTCGATTCTAGGCAATGGGTACTTGTTCTTGATGGTCACCTTATTAAGTTCTCTGTAGTCAATGCAAAGACGAAGTGTGCCGTCCTTTTTCTTAACAAATAAAACGGGTGCTCCCCACGGTGAAGTGCTCGGCCTGACGAATCCCTTATCCAACAATTCTTGTAATTGCGATTTCAGTTCCCTAAGTTCAGCTGGAGCCATTCTGTAGGGTGTTTTGGAGATAGGTTGTGTTCCTGGCAAGACGTCCACAGTAAACTCTATTTCTCTATCGACAAGGTGGCCAGGCAACTCAGTCGGAAAGACGTCGGAGAATTCCTCCACAACGGGTATGTCGGCTAACTCAACATTTCCATTCAGATCACTTAGTATACTGCATAAGTAACCCTTACATCCTTTTTGGATCAACTTGTAGGCCTTCATGGATGAGATTAAGTAAGGTGGGGGTACAACTCCTTTACCCTGGAAAATGACCTCGGCTTGACTTGGGGTCTTCAATGTGACGTTCTTAGTAACACAATTAATGGATGCATGATTCGCCGCTAACCATTCCATTCCCAATATAACATCGAAGTGAGTCATGTTTAATGGCATCAAATCAACTAACAATTCTACACTCTCAATCATAGCAATACACGCCCTATAAATGGATGTAACAATCATATTTCTCCCAGATGGGGTAGACACAGATAATACATAATCAAGGGGTTCTAATTCTCTATCCAACTTCTCGGCGAATATAGTGGACACAAATGAATGCGTAGAACCCGAATCAATCAGTACGTATGCATCTTGAGAACAAATTGAGAGGGTACCTGACACCACTGTTTCAGCATTCTAGGCGTCTCCTGGCAACAATGCGAAAACTCTGCCCTGCCTCGCCTGTACTCCCCCGATGTTATTCTTCTGTGCAGAGCCCGAGGTGCTTCCATTCCTCTTCCCATCATCGGTCCTTGCTTTCGGGCAGTCCTTCACGCGATGGCCTATCTCGCCACACTCATAACAAGCTCCCGTTGCCCAACGACAAACCCCGAAATGTTGCTTTCCACAACTCGCGCACATCGGCTTGGCGTTACCTTCCTGATTTGAGTTGCTGGAACTGTCTGTGCTCATTCTCTTCTTGGCATTGAACGGAACTCGGCGACTATCATAATTCTGTCTCTTCTTCTGACCCTCACTTGAACTCTGGTATCGGTTCAAATTAGCTTCAGCCAGGATGGCCTTGTCCAGTACTCCGGCATACGTCGGCATATTGAGCATATTGACCCGATCTTGTATTGGCCCACGCAACCCACTTTCGAACTTCCTCGCCTTTCGATACTCGTCATCAACCATATGAGGCGCATATCTCGCTAGTTCAGTAAAGGCACGATCGTATTCTGCGACCGTCTTGTTCCCTTGGACCAGATTCTGAAACTCCGTGGTCTTTCGGTCTCGGACGCTGAGGGGGAAATGCTTGTTGTAGAACAACTCCAAAAATTTTGCCCAAGTCAAACCCGGATTGCTTTCTCGGACCATCATCCACCACCTACGAGCATCGTCGTCAAACGTGAATGCTGCCAGAGATACCTTCTGAGCGTCTGTACTGGGGAAAACTTCAAACAACTTCTCCATCTCTAAAACCCATGCCTCGGCTTTCATTGGTTCTATGCCTCCCTGAAATCTCGGCGGTTTCATCTTCTTGAACTCTCTGATTAGAGTTATCGTGTCGTTCCCGTACAAAGCTTGCTGCGGAGGCACTTGTGGCACCGGAGGGGGTGGAGCTGCATATCGGCCATTCGTCTGTTCGGCTTGCATAGAAGTGGTACCAGTATCCTGCGGCCTAGATTGCCTCTGCTCACGAACCAAGCCTTCGACTAACCTTTCCAATCTCTCCAACCTGTCTTCCGATCGATCTCGGCCAACCGGGGGTCTACCTCTCCTCATGATGCTAGGGGGGGATGCAAGATGAGACTTTAAAACAACTAAACAAATAACACATACGCAAGTAACGAGCGTCTAAGCCCAAACGATGCACACATAGTCAAGTAGCAAGCAATATGATGCAATCTTAACTTTCTTCTAAGGGAAATCCTAGGCTCTCTAGAACACAAGGTGTGTGATTAACGTACTACAAGGATCTTGTGCTCTGATACCAATCTGTCACGCCCCCAAACCGCCCCTAGTAGTTTGGTGCCGTGATGGCCAGTAACCCGAGGTTACCGAAGGCCGTCTTACAAAAATCACACACAATCAGAGTATGAAATATGGGGCTTACAAGAGCGGAAGCAAAATATACATATAAACCGAGTTGTCCATGAGAGCCGTGCATAAGTCCAATGGAATGCCATACATCAAACATCTTTACAAGTCTTACAATTTTAGATACAACAAAATGGAACACAAAATACATCCTGACCAAAAGGCTTCTCAAGCCGACATATGCCAAAACAAACAAAGAAAACATAAGCCGAGAAGCATAATCTTCAAGACGATGCAAAACGCAAATCCAAAACATGTCGGCAAAGCACCCAAAACACATCGGCAATCACGTCTAGGCCTCAACGCCTTCTTGTTCATCACCTACATATATATAGAGAGGGTGAGCTTGGATACTCAGTGAATGATACTAGAAATAAAGGTTTTGCATGATTGATATCCAAGATTTCTTTCAAAACTATACATAGCATACTTCTCGATCAAGAGGGAAATCAAGTTCATTTGCCGGCTTTCAAGTTCCTTGGATGTTAATAACATCTACTTATTTCAAGGGGTGATGACATATCAAGACAAGAGTTTCAAGACAAGCTGTGCTGCGAAAGTTTAGAGTCCTCTAGCACTAAGGACTGTCAAGACAAGCTGTGCTGCAAAAGTTTAGAGTCCTCTAGCACTAAGGACTGTCAAGACAAGCTGTGCTGCAAAAGTTTAGAGTCCTCTAGCACTAAGGACTGTCAAGACAAGCTGTGCTGCAAAAGTTTAGAGTCCTCTAGCACTAAGGACTGTCAAGACAAGTCATCAAAACAAGATAGCATTTGATATACAAAATAGGGATAGACATTCATGCTAGATCAAGTACTTTTCAAAACAAGGCAAGACGAGATTTATGAAAGCAAGTGTAACATAGCTTTATTAAAAATACCACTCACATCGTTTCTTCACACGTCGGGGTCGAGACAAGCCCAAGTCCTACAACACATGGCAAAGCCTATTGAATGCGCTTTCAAACAAGTCTCTCATATACACAAATGTTTTCGGAAAACATGCTGGGCACCAACCAGGTCTAGGCCGAGGTTCCACACCTCCTTGCCGAGGTGTGTTCCCGAGGGCCACATGCAAGGAAAGAGGTCGGGAAACTCTGGGTTTCCCTCTGCTGATGAACATGAAGAACATGGGTGTGAAAACATGAAAAATACGAATGTTTGATCATAATCTGTCATCACAAATCTGGGGTTTTCGTGCTATGAGTTTGAAAACATGGACCTGGGTACCCATACTTGGAAATCATGCAAGAACAAACACAAAACGTGAATCTAGGCATAAAGCTTTCGGATCAAAACAAGACTTTCTTGAAGAACACATGAATGTCATTTTCTCTTTCTAAAATCGAGCTTCAAAACGATGCATGGCTTACAAATCATTTTCAATCATGCAATGCAATAACATAAACATAAAGAACATCACGAGTAGATCAAGAATCTAACCTTAGAACGCGGATCTAACGGTTGGATCTCTAGAAATCAAGCTTGAAGATCTACTTCCTCACTCTAAAACTCTTTCTTCCTCCTAGAGCTTCTCTCTCTACAAGACAAGGTTATGACACCAAATGATAGTTTTCTATACCCGGTTCTGGGGTTAACCCTCTGCTGAGACACGTGGCGGCGACTGGTTGGGTTCATCCTGAAAAGGTGGCTGACAGGCCAGACAAAGCATGGTGGAAGGGTGTTCAACAAGTAAAGCGGCATGGGCTCTCTGACAGGCTATGACACCGGCTAACAACAAGGCGTATCTAACACGCTATACGGAATGGCACGCCGGCAAGGAGGTGACATCGGCTAACAAAAGACTTCGGCGACTAGGGTGACAATGACCTCGGCTAGGAAGGACAACACTTGACTAAGCTGTGCCACATCTTGGCCTAGATGCGCCACACCTCGGTCTAGGTCATACCACTCCAGGACGAGTTCACTGGGGTGCAGGGTAACATCTCGGCTAATGTGTTCAAGGCAATGACGGAGGTCAACAAGGGGTTCCAAGATACTAATGCCAGACTAAGGATGACCTCGGCATAGGAACAACGTCGGCTAAACATAACTCAGACAAGCACATAACACTTAGACAAATCACAAAGGTGCCAAAACAAGACATGGATCACATTAACTCAACGAAACAATCGCAACACACACATGCAAGCTAAACAAGTCATAATCATACAAATGTTCATGAACATGATCAAGATGAAAAAATGTGGGTTCTTACAGTTTTGTTCACATTACTTGCATTTTGCATGCATTTTATCGCGCTATTTTGCGCGTCGCGCTATTTGTGCTGTGACCATTACTTGCATTTTCCATGCATTTTATCGCGCTATCTTGCGCACCTCATCATACTGTTTTGTGCACACCACTTGCGTTTTGCATGCATTTTGTCGCGCTATCTTGCGCACCTCATCGCACTGTTTTGTTCACATTACTTGCATTTTGCATGCATTTTATAGCGCTGTTTTGCGAATCGCGCTATTTTGCGCTGTGACCATTACTTGCATTTTTCATGCATTTTATCGCGCTATCTTGCGCACCTCATCGCACAGTTTTGTGCACACTACTTACGTTTTGCATGCATTTTGTCGCGCTATCTTGCGCACCTCATCGCACTGTTTCGTTCACATTTGTGAGAACCCGAATATAAAAAATAAGTAAATAACTAAATAATAATTTTACAAATCTCAAATATTTTATTATGAATCTTTAAGTGCAAATTAAATATTATTGGAGGATCTTTTAATTAATTTTAAAACCTAAAATAAATTTATGGTGAAAGTCTTCAATTTAAAGGCAAGATTTATTATTTAAAAATAAATAAATAAATAAATAAATAAATAAATAAAATAAAATTAAGTGTCAAATTAGTAAGCATATTTTGATCTAATAGTAGTTGTATTTTATTTAAATTAATGGAGAGATAAAATAAAATAAAATAAAACAAAGGACATTTTTGTCTAGAGTCATTTATGTTATGTATAACAAAGAAAAGAAAAGAAAAACCCTAGGTTCCTAATACATTCTATAGCAGCAGCCACACAGCCACGGGGAGGAAGAAGTTTGAGAGAAAAGAAGAAGAAAAAAGGGGATTGCAAACAAGGAGTAATTTTTGGGTGTGGTAGGTATCTTTCTTCTTTCTTTTTTTTTTTTTTTTCTTTGTTTTTGTTCTTTATTCTTACTCTATTATTATTTAGATCATTGATGGAGAAGTTGTAGGTTTATGTATTTTGTATATATATATATATATACTGTTAAGAAATTTGAGGAGTTAAATTCATGTATAAAGAATGGTGTAATTCTTAGTCCAAAAATTCTGTACAGAATCACAAACTTTAAAAATCAAAAAAACCATACCAAACGGATGAATTTTAATCTGAAATTTTTACAGTAGATCAATTACACATTGAATTGCATATCTGAATTTTTTCATAATTTTTGGGAGTCGAAATCCATATAAATTGAGGTATTCAAATCTGTCCAGGAAACCAGTCCGAAACAGTAAATTCGGGATTGTTGTTCTCTTTGGGTATAAATCCAAAAATTATCAAATTAGTGTCATTAGAACCGGTTATGAGTCTAGTTTCGTACGGTTTTGGCCTTGCATTGATTGCTCGTGTATGTTAAGAGAACCGTTAATTTCTTTAAAGTGCTGCAGAAAACAACCTGTTTGGATATAATAAATTGTAGAAAAATTATTTTGATAAGCAAATCAAGTGAAACCAATTGGGTTTGAAACTTATGGGATATAAACAACCCACCTATCAAAAACAATCCTAAATGAACTTCGATAAGAATAAATATAAATATGCACAAACTTGACATAACACTCTAAACTAAAGGAATGCCCTAGAGGTCCATGCAATTGAGTCCCCGCTACGCCATGAGTCCACTCTAAGTCCTTCTAACACCTGGAAATGGTAACAACTAAGTCAGCTGATAGCTCAGTGAGTAGCAACATGGATAGTAAATACAGTTTTGAAAACAGGGTTCAATTCCAAAATAAGATATATATCACAGAAACTAGATTGGCATACAGTTTGGTAAATACAATCTGTTTCAAAAAGAAGGTTCCACAATTCAACACTTAAAATACTCATGTCTCGCAAGAACATGATAAACAACATTTTCCACTTAAAACAGATTATAACATGAACACCAATAATTTTCTGGGTACCAATAAAAACAAATAATCTGCCACACATTTCTCAGGCTATAAGCCCCGTTGGATCCAATACCGAACTAAGAGTCATCCTCAGGGTGGCACCTGGGCCTTTTCTCAAAGACGATCCGATTGAAGGTCACCTAGTTGTTTTTAAAGGTCTGTTCCTTACAATCGTTGAGCACTAGAGTCATCACGGCCCAACCCAGATCTGTTCCCTAGTGGCCAGAGTCACCACACACAGTGGAATAATTTCCCTGGACTAAATACACGCATGGTCCCAATAATCAATACACATCAGTTTCGCAAAACATGGTAGTTCATCATTATAAACATGAGACCAAAACAAATAGTTTACAGTATGCCAAGTTCACACATGTTTCAGAAATAATTTGATTCAATTCATAATATAATAATTTATCAAAACAGTTTAATCATGAAACAACAATTTAATTTTTCCAACAGTTCAGGGTAGGGGAACATTTATAAAAATATGTAGCATGCAACTACTCACCTGAAACGCAATAATATAATCCTCGAATAGAGTGTAAAAGTCCAACTAGTGGCCTGAACCAAGTATAAAAACTACGCGTCACAACTAATTTAAAAATACTAAAAAAAATAGGAACTAAGTAATCTCAAACTAAAACGCACTAACACGGCTCAACCCAACTCACCGTTACTCTTAAATATTACCTAAGTTCATATTCTTCAAGGTCTAAAATCACCCAAGACATAGATTCCGATCGAAACTTAACTAAAAATAACTTTAAGATGAAACAATGTTTTAAACAAGTTTTCCCAATCTATTCGCTAACTTTGAAAATTACAAAATCCACTCCACGCTATTCGAAAAATTCCAATAACCTCCAGATATGATCTAATATATCCTAAGTTTCAAACCCAATTGGTTTCACTTGATTTGCTTATCAAAATAATTTATGGTGAAAGTCTTCAATTTAAAGGCAAGATTTATTATTTAAAAATAAATAAATAAATAAATAAAATAAAATTAAGTGTCAAATTAGTAAGCATATTTTGATCTAATAGTAGTTGTATTTTATTTAAATTAATGGAGAGATAAAATAAAATAAAATAAAACAAAGGACATTTTTGTCTAGAGTCATTTATGTTATGTATAACAAAGAAAAAAAAAAAAAAAGAAAGAAGAAAGATACCTACCACACCCAAAAATTACTCCTTGTTTGCAATCCCCTTTTTTTCTTCTTCTTTTCTCTCAAACTTCTTCCTCCCCGTGGCTATGTGGCTGCTGCTATAGAATGTATTAGGAACCTAGGGTTTTTCTTTTCTTTTCTTTGTTATACATAACATAAATGACTCTAGACAAAAATGTCCTTTGTTTTATTTTATTTTATTTTATCTCTCCATTAATTTAAATAAAATACAACTACTATTAGATCAAAATATGCTTACTAATTTGACACTTAATTTTATTTTATTTATTTATTTATTTATTTATTTTTAAATAATAAATCTTGCCTTTAAATTGAAGACTTTCACCATAAATTTATTTTAGGTTTTAAAATTAATTAAAAGATCCTCCAATAATATTTAATTTGCACTTAAAGATTCATAATAAAATATTTGAGATTTGTAAAATTATTATTTAGTTATTTACTTATTTTTTATATTCGGGTTCTCACAACATTACTTGTATTTTGCATGCATTTTATCGCGCTATTTTGCGCATCGCGCTATTTTGCACTGTGACCATTACTTGCATTTTCCATGCATTTTATCGCGCTATCTTGCGCACCTCATCGCACTGTTTTGTGCACATTACTTGCGTTTTGCATGCATTTTGTCTCGCTATCTTGCGCAGCTCATCACACTGTTTTGTTCACATTACTTGCATTTTGCATGCATTTTATCGCGCTATTTTGCGCATCGCGCTGTTTTGCATTGTGACCATTACTTGCATTTTCCATGCATTTTATCGCGCTATCTTGGGCACCTCATCGCATTGTTTTGTGCACATTACTTGCGTTTTGCATGCACTTTGTAGCGCTATCTTGCGCACTTCATCGCACTGTTTTGTTCACATTACTTGCATTTTGGATGCATTTTATCCCCCTATTTTGCGCTGTGACCATTACTTGCATTTTCCATGCATTTTATCGCGCTATCTTGGGCACCTCATCGCATTGTTTTGTGCACATTACTTGCGTTTTGCATGCACTTTGTAGCGCTATCTTGCGCACTTTATCGCACTATTTTGTTCACATTACTTGCATTTTGGATGCATTTTATCTCCCTATTTTGCGCTGACACCATTACTTGCATTTTCCATGCATTTTATCGCGCTATCTTGCGCACCTCATCGCACTGTTTTGTTCACATTACTTGCGTTTTGCATGCATTTTGCCGCGCTATCTTGCACACCTCATCGCACTGTTTTGTTCACATTACTTGCATTTTGTATGCATTTTATCTCTGTATTTTGCGCATCGCGCTATTTTGCGCTGTGACCATTACTTGGATTTTCCATGCATTTTATCGCGCTATCTTGCGCACCTCGTCGCACTGTTTTGTGCACACAACTTGCGTTTTGCATGCATTTTGTCGCGTTATCTTGCGCACCTCATCGCACAATTTTGTTCACATTACTTGCATTTTGCATGCATTTTATCGCGCTATTTTGCGCATCGCTCTATTTGGCGCTATGACCATTACTTGCATTTTCCATGCATTTTATCGCGCTATCTTGCGCACCTCATCGCACTGTTTTGTGCACACTACTTGCGTTTTGCATGCATTTTATCGCGCTATCTTGTTCACCTCATCGCACTGTTTTGTTCACATGCATTTTGCATGCATTTTATCGCGCTATTTTGCGCATCGCACTACTTTGCGCTGTGACCACTACTTGCATTTTCCATGCATTTTATCGCGCTATCTTGCGCACCTCATCGCACTGTTTTGTGCACATTACTTGCGTTTTGCATGCATTTTGTCGCGCTATCTTGCACACCTCATCGCACTGTTTTGTTCACATTACTTGCATTTTGCATGCATTTTATCGCGCTATTTTGCGCATCGCGCTATTTTGCACTGTGACCATCACTTGCATTTTTCATGCATTTTATCGCCGTATCTTGCGCACCTCATCGCACTGTTTTGCGCACATTACATGCGTTTTGCATGCATTTTGTCTCGCTATCTTGCGCACCTCATCGCACTGTTTTGTTCACATTACTTGCATTTTACATGCATTTTATCGCGCTATTTTGCGCATCGCGCTATTTTGCTCTGTGACCATTACTTGCATTTTCCATGCATTTTATCGCGCTATCTTGCGCACCTCTTTGCCCCGTTTGGTGCACATTACTTGCGTTTTGCATGCACTTTGTAGCGCTATCTTGCGCACCTCATCGCACTGTTTTGTTCACATTACTTGCATTTTGCATGCATTTTATCGCGCTATTTTGCGCGTCGCGCTATTTTGCGCTGTGACCATTACTTGCATTTTCCATGCATTTTATCGCGCTATCTTGCGCACCACATCGCACTGTTTTGTTCACATTACTTGCATTTTGCATGCATTTTATCGCGCTATTTTGCGCGTCGCGCTATTTGTGCTGTGACCATTACTTGCATTTTCCATGCATTTTATCGCGCTATCTTGCGCACCTCATCATACTGTTTTGTGCACACCACTTGCGTTTTGCATGCATTTTGTCGCGCTATCTTGCGCACCTCATCGCACTGTTTTGTTCACATTACTTGCATTTTGCATGCATTTTATCGCGCTGTTTTGCGAATCGCGCTATTTTGCGCTGTGACCATTACTTGCATTTTTCATGCATTTTATCGCGCTATCTTGCGCACCTCATCGCACAGTTTTGTGCACACTACTTACGTTTTGCAGGCATTTTGTCGCGCTATCTTGCGCACCTCATCGCACTGTTTTGTTCACATTACTTGCATTTTGCATGCATTTTATCGCGATATTTTGCACTGTGACCATTACTTGCATTTTCCATGCATTTTATCGCGCTATCTTGCGCACCTCATCGCATTGTTTTGTGCACATTACTTGCGTTTTGCATGCATTTTGTCTCGCTATCTTGCGCAGCTCATCACACTGTTTTGTTCACATTACTTGCATTTTGCATGCATTTTATCACGCTATTTTGCGCATCGCGCTATTTTGCATTGTGACCATTACTTGCATTTAACATGCATTTTATCGCGCTATCTTGGGCACCTTATCGCATTGTTTTGTGCACATTACTTGCGTTTTGCATGCACTTTGTAGCGCTATCTTGCGCACTTCATCGCACTGTTTTGTTCACATTACTTGCATTTTGGATGCATTTTATCCCCCTATTTTGCGCTGTGACCATTACTTGCATTTTCCATGCATTTTATCGCGCTATCTTGCGCACCTGATCGCACTGTTTTGTTCACATTACTTACGTTTTGCATGCATTTTGCCGCGCTATCTTGCACACCTCATCGCACTGTTTTGTTCACATTACTTGCATTTTGCATGCATTTTATCTCCGTATTTTGCGCATCGCGCTATTTTGCGCTGTGACCATTACTTGGATTTTCCGTGCATTTTATCGCGCTATCTTGCGCACCTCATCGCACTGTTTTGTGCACACTACTTGCGTTTTGCATGCATTTTGTCGCGCTATCTTGCGCACCTCATCGCACAATTTTGTTCACATTACTTGCACTTTGCATGCATTTTATCGCGCTATTTTGCGCATCGCTCTATTTGGCGCTATGACCATTACTTGCATTTTCTATGCATTTTATCGCGCTATCTTGCGCACCTCATCGCACTGTTTTGTGCACACTACTTGCGTTTTGCATGCATTTTATCGCGCTATCTTGTGCACCTCATCGCACTGTTTTGTTCACATGCATTTTGCATGCATTTTATCGCGCTATTTTGCGGATCGCGCTATTTTGCGCTGTGACCATTACTTGCATTTTCCATGCATTTTATCGCCCTATCTTGCGTACCTCATCGCACTGTTTTGTGCACATTACTTGCGTTTTGCATGCATTTTGTCGCGCTATCTTGCACACCTCATCGCACTGTTTTGTTCACATTACTTGCATTTTGCATGCATTTTATCGCGCTATTTTGCGCATCGCGCTATTTTGCAATGTGACCATCACTTGCATTTTTCATGCATTTTATCGCGGTATCTTGCGCACCTCTTCGCCCTGTTTGGTGCACATTACTTGCGTTTTGCATGCACTTTGTAGCGCTATCTTGCGCACCTCATCGCACTGTTTTGTTCACATTACTTGCATTTTGCATGCATTTTATCGCGCTATTTTGCGCGTCGCGGTATTTTGCGCGTCGCGCTATTTTGCGCTGTGACCATTTCTTGCATTTTCCATGCATTTTATCGAGCTATCTTGCGCACCACATCGCACTGTTTTGTTCTCATTACTTGCATTTTGCATGCATTTTATCGCGCTATTTTGCGCGCCGCGCTATTTGTGCTGTGACCATTACTTGCATTTTCCATGCATTTTATCGCGCTATCTTGCGCACCTCATCATACTGTTTTGTGCACACCACTTGCGTTTTGCATGCATTTTGTCGCGCTATCTTGCGCTCCTCCTCGCACTGTTTTGTTCACATTACTTGCATTTTGCATGCATTTTGTCCCGCTGTTTTGCGAATCGCGCTATTTTGCGCTGTGACCATTACTTGCATTTTTCATGCATTTTATCGCGCTATCTTGCGCACCTCATCGCACAGTTTTGTGCACACTACTTACGTTTTGCATGCATTTTGTCGCGCTATCTTGCGCACCTCATCGCACTGTTTTGTTCACATTACTTGCATTTTGCATGCATTTTATCGCGCTATTTTGCGCATCGCGCTATTTTGCACTGTGACCATTACTTGCATTTTCCACGCATTTTATCGCGCTATCTTGCGCACCTCATCGCACTGTTTTGTGCACGTTACTTGCGTTTTGCATGCATTTTGTCTCGCTATCTTGCGCAGCTCATCACACTGTTTTGTTCACATTACTTGCATTTTGCATGCATTTTATCGCGCTATTTTGCGCAACGCGCTATTTTGCATTGTGACCATTACTTGCATTTTCCGTGCATTTTATCGCGCTATCTTGGGCACCTCATCGCATTGTTTTGTGCACATTACTTGCGTTTTGCATGCACTTTGTAGCGCAATCTTGCGCACTTCATCGCACTATTTTGTTCACATTACTTGCATTTTGGATGCATTTTATCTCCCTATTTTGCGCTGTGACCATTACTTGCATTTTCCATGCATTTTATCGCGCTATCTTGCGCACCTCATCGCACTGTTTTGTTCACATTACTTGCGTTTTGCATGCATTTTGCCGCGCTATCTTGCACATCTCATCGCACTGTTTTGTTCACATTACTTGCATTTTGTATGCATTTTATGTCCGTATTTTGCGCATCGCGCTATTTTGCGCTGTGACCATTACTTGGATTTTCCATGCATTTTATCGCGCTATCTTGCGCACCTCGTCGCACTGTTTTGTGCACACAACTTGCGTTTTGCATGCATTTTGTCGCGCTATCTTGCGCACCTTATCGCACAATTTTGTTCACATTACTTGCATTTTGCATCCATTTTATCGCGATATTTTGCGCATCGCTCTATTTGGCGCTATGACCATTACTTGCATTTTCCATGCATTTTATCGCGCTATCTTGCGCACCTCATCGCACTGTTTTGTGCACACTACTTGCGTTTTGCATGCATTTTATCGCGCTATCTTGTGCACCTCATCGCACTGTTTTGTTCACATGCATTTTGCATGCATTTTATGGCGCTATTTTGCGCATCGCACTATTTTGCGCTGTGACCACTACTTGCATTTTCCATGCATTTTATCGCGCTATCTTGCGCACCTCATCGCACTGTTTTGTGCACATTACTTGCGTTTTGCATGCATTTTGTCGCGCTATCTTGCACACCTCATCGCACTGTTTTGTTCACATTACTTGCATTTTGCATGCATTTTATCGCGCTATTTTGCGCATCGCGCTATTTTGCACTGTGACCATTACTTGCATTTTCTATGCATTTTATCGAGCTATCTTGCGCACCACATCGCACTATTTTGTTCACATTACTTGCATTTTGCATGCATTTTATCGCGCTATTTTGCGCGTCACGCTATTTGTGCTGTGACCATTACTTGCATTTTCCATGCATTTTATCGCGCTATCTTGCGCACCTCATCATACTGTTTTGTGCACACCACTTGCGTTTTGCATGCATTTTGTCGCGCTATCTTGCGCTCCTCATCGCACTGTTTTGTTCACATTACTTGCATTTTGCATGCATTTTATCCCGCTGTTTTGCGAATCGCGCTATTTTGCGCTGTGACCATTACTTGCATTTTTCATGCATTTTATCGCGCTATCTTGCGCACCTCATCGCACAGTTTTGTGCACACTACTTACGTTTTGCATGCATTTTGTCGCGCTATCTTGCGCACCTCATCGCACTGTTTTGTTCACATTACTTGCATTTTGCATGCATTTTATCGCGCTATTTTGCGTATCGCGCTATTTTGCACTGTGACCATTACTTGCATTTTCCATGCATTTTATCGCGCTATCTTGCGCACCTCATCGCACTGTTTTGTGCACATTACTTGCGTTTTGCATGCATTTTGTCTCGCTATCTTGCGCAGCTCATCACACTGTTTTGTTCGCATTACTTGCATTTTGCATGCATTTTATCGCGCTATTTTGCGCATCGCGCTATTTTGCATTGTGACCATTACTTGCATTTTCCGTGCATTTTATCGCGCTATCTTGGGCACCTCATCGCATTGTTTTGTGCACATTACTTGCGTTTTGCATGCACTTTGTAGCGCTATCTTGCGCACTTCATCGCACTATTTTGTTCACATTACTTGCATTTTGGATGCATTTTATCTCCCTATTTTGCGCTGTGACCATCACTTGCATTTTCCATGCATTTTATCGCGCTATCTTGCGCACCTCATCGCATTGTTTTGTTCACATTACTTGCGTTTTGCATGCATTTTGCCGCGCTATCTTGCACACCTCATCGCACTGTTTTGTTCACATTACTTGCATTTTGTATGCATTTTATCTCCGTATTTTGCGCATCGCGCTATTTTGCGCTGTGACCATTACTTGGATTTTCCATGCATTTTATCGCGCTCTCTTGCGCACCTCGTCGCACTGTTTTGTGCACACAACTTGCGTTTTGCATGCATTTTGTCGCGCTATCTTGCGCACCTCATCGCACAATTTTGTTCACATTACTTGCATTTTGCATGCATTTTATCGCGCTATTTTGCGCATCGCTCTATTTGGCGCTATGACCATTACTTGCATTTTCCATGCAATTTATCGCGCTATCTTGCGCACCTCATCGCACTGTTTTGTGCACACTACTTGCGTTTTGCATGCATTTTATCGCGCTATCTTGTGCACCTCATCGCACTGTTTTGTTCACATGCATTTTGCATGCATTTTATCGCGCTATTTTGCGCATCGCACTATCTTGCGCTGTGACCACTACTTGCGTTTTCCATGCATTTTATCGCGCTATCTTGCGCACCTCATCGCACTGTTTTGTGCACATTACTTGCGTTTTGCATGCATTTTGTCGTGCTATCTTGCACACCTCATCGCACTGTTTTGTTCACATTACTTGCATTTTGCATGCATTTTATCGCGCTATTTTGCGCATCGCGCTATTTTGCACTGTGACCATCACTTGCATTTTTCATGCATTTTATCGCGGTATCTTGCGCACCTCATCGCACTGTTTTGCGCACATTACTTGCGTTTTGCATGCATTTTGTCGCGCTATCTTGCGCACCTCATCGCACTGTTTTGTTCACATTACTTGCATTTTGCATGCATTTTATCGCGCTATTTTGCGCATCGCGCTATTTTGCACTGTGACCATTACTTGCATTTTCCATGCATTTTATCGCGCTATCTTGCGCACCTCATCGCACTGTTTTGTGCACATTACTTGCGTTTTGAATGCATTTTGTCTCGCTATCTTGCGTAGCTCATCACACTGTTTAGTTCACGTTACTTGCATTTTGCATGCATTTTATCGCGCTATTTTGCGCATCGCGCTATTTTGCATTGTGACCATTACTTGCATTTTCCATGCATTTTATCGCGCTATCTCGGGCACCTCATCGCATTGTTTTGTGCACATTACTTGCGTTTTGCATGCACTTTGTAGCGCTATCTTGCGCACTTCATCGCACTGTTTTGTTCACATTACTTGCATTTTGGATGCATTTTATCCCCCTATTTTGCGCTGTGACCATTACTTGCATTTTCCATGCATTTTATCGCGCTATCTTGCGCACCTCATCGCAATGTTTTGTTCACATTACTTGCGTTTTGCATGCATTTTGCCGCGCTATCTTGCACACCTCATCGCACTGTTTTGTTCACATTACTTGCATTTTGCATGCATTTTATCTCCGTATTTTGCGCATCGCGCTATTTTGCGCTGTGACCATTACTTGGATTTTCCATGCATTTTATCGCGCTATCTTGCGCACCTCATCGCACTGTTTTGTGCACACTACTTGCGTTTTGCATGCATTTTGTCGCGCTATCTTGCGCACCTCATCGCACAATTTTGTTCACATTACTTGCATTTTGCATGCATTTTATCGCGCTATTTTGCGCAGCGCTCTATTTGGCGCTATAACCATTACTTGCATTTTCCATGCATTTTATCGCGCTATCTTGCGCACCTCATCGCACTGTTTTGTGCACACTACTTGCGTTTTGCATGCATTTTATGGCGCTATCTTGTGCACCTCATCGCACTGTTTTGTTCACATGCATTTTGCAGGCATTTTATCGCGCTATTTTGCGGATCGCGCTATTTTGCGCTGTGACCATTACTTGCATTTTCCATGCATTTTATCGCGCTATATTGCGCACCTCATCGCACTGTTTTGTGCACATTACTTACGTTTTGCATGCATTTTGTCGCGCTATCTTGCACACCTCATCGCACTGTTTTGCTCACATTACTTGCATTTTGCATGCATTTTATCGCGCTATTTTGCGCATCGCGCTATTTTGCAATGTGACCATCACTTGCATTTTTCATGCATTTTATCGCGGTATCTTGCGCACCTCTTCGCCCTGTTTGGTGCACATTACTTGCGTTTTGCATGCACTTTGTAGCGCTATCTTGCGCACCTCATCGCACTGTTTTGTTCACATTACTTGCATTTTGCATGCATTTTATCGCGCTATTTTGCGCGTCGCGCTATTTTGCGCTGTGACCATTACTTGCTTTTTCCATGCATTTTATCGAGCTATCTTGCGCACCACATCGCACTGTTTTGTTCACATTACTTGCGTTTTGCATGCATTTTATCGCGCTATTTTGCGCGTCGCGCTATTTGTGCTGTGACCATTACTTGCATTTTCCATGCATTTTATCGCGCTATCTTGCGCACCTCATCATACTGTTTTGTGCACACCACTTGCGTTTTGCATGCATTTTGTCGCGCTATCTTGCGCTCCTCATCGCACTGTTTTGTTCACATTACTTGCATTTTGCATGCATTTTATCCCGCTGTTTTGCGAATCGCGCTATTTTGCGCTGTGACCATTACTTGCATTTTTCATGCATTTTATCGCGCTATCTTGCGCACCTCATCGCACAGTTTTGTGCACACTACTTACGTTTTGCATGCATTTTGTCGCGCTATCTTGCGCACCTCATCGCACTGTTTTGTTCACATTACTTGCATTTTGCATGCATTTTATCGCGCTATTTTGCGCATCGCGTTATTTTGCACTGTGACCATTACTTGCATTTTCCATGCATTTTATCGCGCTATCTTGCGCACCTCATCGCACTGTTTTGTGCACATTACTTGCGTTTTGCATGCATTTTGTCTCGCTATCTTGCGCAGCTCATCACACTGTTTTGTTCACATTACTTGCATTTTGCATGCATTTTATCGCGCTATTTTGCGCATCGCGCTATTTTGCATTGTGACCATTACTTGCCTTTTCCGTGCATTTTATCGCGCTATCTTGGGCACCTCATCCTATTGTTTTGTGCACATTACTTGCGTTTTGCATGCACTTTGTAGCGCTATCTTGCGCACTTGATCGCACTATTTTGTTCACATTACTTGCATTTTGGATGCATTTTATCTCCCTATTTTGCGCTGTGACCATTACTTGCATTTTCCATGCATTTTATCGCGCTATCTTGCGCACCTCATCGCACTGTTTTGTTCACATTACTTGCGTTTTGCATGCATTTTGCCGCGCTATCTTGCACACCTCATCGCACTGTTTTGTTCACATTACTTGCATTTTGCATGCATTTTATCTCCGTATTTTGCGCATCGCGCTATTTTGCGCTGTGACCATTACATGGATTTTCCATGCATTTTATCGCGCTATCTTGCGCACCTCATCGCACTGTTTTGTGCACACTACTTGCGTTTTGCATGCATTTTGTCGCGCTATCTTGCGCACCTCATCGCACAATTTTGTTCACATTACTTGCATTTTGCATGCATTTTATCGCGCTATTTTGCGCAGCGCTCTATTTGGCGCTATAACCATTACTTGCATTTTCCATGCATTTTATCGCGCTATCTTGCGCACCTCATCGCATTGTTTTGTGCACACTACTTGCGTTTTGCATGCATTTTATCGCGCTATCTTGTGCACCTCATCGCACTGTTTTCTTCACATGCATTTTGCATGCATTTTATCGCGCTATTTTGCGGATCGCGCTATTTTGCGCTGTGACCATTACTTGCATTTTCCATGCATTTTATCGCGCTATATTGCGCACCTCATCGCACTGTTTTGTGCACATTACTTACGTTTTGCATGCATTTTGTCGCGCTATCTTGCACACCTCATCGCACTGTTTTGTTCACATTACTTGCATTTTGCATGCATTTTATCGCGCTATTTTGCGCATCGCGCTATTTTGCAATGTGACCATCACTTGCATTTTTCATGCATTTTATCGCGGTATCTTGCGCACCTCTTCGCCCTGTTTGGTGCACATTACTTGCGTTTTGCATGCACTTTGTAGCGCTATCTTGCGCACCTCATCGCACTGTTTTGTTCACATTACTTGCATTTTGCATGCCTTTTATCGCGCTATTTTGCGCGTCGCGCTATTTTGCGCGTCGCGCTATTTTGCGCTGTGACCATTACTTGCATTTTCCATGCATTTTATCGAGCTATCTTGCGCACCACATCGCACTGTTTTGTTCACATTACTTGCGTTTTGCATGCATTTTATCGCGCTATTTTGCGCGTCGCGCTATTTGTGCTGTGACCATTACTTGCATTTTCCATGCATTTTATCGCGCTATCTTGCGCACCTCATCATACTGTTTTGTGCACACCACTTGCGTTTTGCATGCATTTTGTCGCGCTATCTTGCGCTCCTCATCGCACTGTTTTTTTCACATTACTTGCATTTTGCATGCATTTTATCGCGCTGTTTTGCGAATCGCGCTATTTTGCGCTGTGACCATTACTTGCATTTTTCATGCATTTTATCGCGCTATCTTGCGCACCTCATCGCACAGTTTTGTGCACACTACTTACGTTTTGCATGCATTTTGTCGCGCTATCTTGCGCACCTCATCGCACTGTTTTGTTCACATTACTTGCATTTTGCATGCATTTTATCGCGCTATTTTGCGCATCGCGTTATTTTGCACTGTGACCATTACTTGCATTTTCCATGCATTTTATCGCGCTATCTTGCGCACCTCATCGCACTGTTTTGTGCACATTACTTGCGTTTTGCATGCATTTTGTCTAGCTATCTTGCGCAGCTCATCACACTGTTTTGTTCACATTACTTGCATTTTGCATGCATTTTATCCCGCAATTTTGCGCATCGCGCTATTTTGCATTGTGACCATTACTTGCATTTTCCGTGCATTTTATCGCGCTATCTTGGGCACCTCATCGCATTGTTTTGTGCACATTACTTGCGTTTTGCATGCACTTTGTAGCGCTATCTTGTGCACTTCATCGCACTATTTTGTTCACATTACTTGCATTTTGGATGCATTTTATCTCCCTATTTTGCGCTGTGACCATTACTTGCATTTTCCATGCATTTTATCGCGCTATCTTGCGCACCTCATCGCACTGTTTTGTTCACATTACTTGCGTTTTGCATGCATTTTGCCGCGCTATCTTGCACACCTCATCGCACTGTTTTGTTCACATTACTTGCATTTTGCATGCATTTTATCTCCGTATTTTGCGCATCGCGCTATTTTGCGCTGTGACCATTACTTGGATTTTCCTTGCATTTTATCGCGCTATCTTGCGCACCTCATCGCACTGTTTTGTGCACACTACTTGCGTTTTGCATGCATTTTGTCGCGCTATCTTGCGCACCTCATCGCACAATTTTGTTCACATTACTTGCATTTTGCATGCATTTTATCGCGCTATTTTGCGCAGCGCTCTATTTGGCGCTATAACCATTACTTGCATTTTCCATGCATTTTATCGCGCTATCTTGCGCACCTCATCGCACTGTTTTGTGCACACTACTTGCGTTTTGCATGCATTTTATCGCGCTATCTTGTGCACCTCATCGCACTGTTTTGTTCACATGCATTTTGCATGCATTTTATCGCGCTATTTTGCGGATCGCGCTATTTTGCGCTGTGACCATTACTTGCATTTTCCATGCATTTTATCGCGCTATATTGCGCACCTCATCGCACTGTTTTGTGCACATTACTTACGTTTTGCATGCATTTTGTCGCGCTATCTTGCACACCTCATCGCACTGTTTTGTTCACATTACTTGCATTTTGCATCCATTTTATCGCGCTATTTTGCGCATCGCGCTATTTTGCAATGTGACCATCACTTGCATTTTTCATGCATTTTATCGCGGTATCTTGCGCACCTCTTCGCCCTGTTTGGTGCACATTACTTGCGTTTTGCATGCACTTTGTAGCGCTATCTTGCGCACCTCATCGCACTGTTTTGTTCACATTACTTGCATTTTGCATGCATTTTATCGCGCTATTTTGCGCGTCGCGCTATTTTGCGCTGTGACCATTACTTGCATTTTCCATGCATTTTATCGAGCTATCTTGCGCACCACATCGCACTGTTTTGTTCACATTACTTGCGTTTTGCATGCATCTTATCGCGCTATTTTGCGCGTCGCGCTATTTGTGCTGTGACCATTACTTGCATTTTCCATGCATTTTATCGCGCTATCTTGCGCACCTCATCATACTGTTTTGTGCACACCACTTGCGTTTTGCATGCATTTTGTCGCGCTATCTTGCGCTCCTCATCGCACTGTTTTGTTCACATTACTTGCATTTTGCATGCATTTTATCGCGCTGTTTTGCGAATCGCGCTATTTTGCGCTGTGACCATTACTTGCATTTTTCATGCATTTTATCGCGCTATCTTGCGCACCTCATCGCACAGTTTTGTGCACACTACTTACGTTTTGCATGCATTTTGTCGCGCTATCTTGCGCACCTCATCGCACTGTTTTGTTCACATTACTTGCATTTTGCATGCATTTTATCGCGCTATTTTGCGCATCGCGTTATTTTGCACTGTGACCATTACTTGCATTTTCCATGCATTTTATCGCGCTATCTTGCGCACCTCATCGCACTGTTTTGTGCACATTACTTGCGTTTTGCATGCATTTTGTCTAGCTATCTTGCGCAGCTCATCACACTGTTTTGTTCACATTACTTGCATTTTGCATGCATTTTATCGCGCAATTTTGCGCATCGCGCTATTTTGCATTGCGACCATCACTTGCACTTTCCGTGCATTTTATCGCGCTATCTTGGGCACCTCATCGCATTGTTTTGTGCACATTACTTGCGTTTTGCATGCACTTTGTAGCGCTATCTTGTGCACTTCATCGCACTATTTTGTTCACATTACTTGCATTTTGGATGCATTTTATCTCCCTATTTTGCGCTGTGACCATTACTTGCATTTTCCATGCATTTTATCGCGCTATCTTGCGCACCTCATCGCACTGTTTTGTTCACATTACTTGCGTTTTGCATGCATTTTGCCGCGCTATCTTGCACACCTCATCGCACTGTTTTGTTCACATTACTTGCATTTTGCATGCATTTTATCTCCGTATTTTGCGCATCGCGCTATTTTGCGCTGTGACCATTACATGGATTTTCCATGCATTTTATCGCGCTATCTTGCGCACCTCATCGCACTGTTTTGTGCACACTACTTGCGTTTTGCATGCATTTTGTCGCGCTATCTTGCGCACCTCATCGCACAATTTTGTTCACATTACTTGCATTTTGCATGCATTTTATCGCGCTATTTTGCGCAGCGCTCTATTTGGCGCTATAACCATTACTTGCATTTTCCATGCATTTTATCGCGCTATCTTGCGCACCTCATCGCATTGTTTTGTGCACACTACTTGCGTTTTGCATGCATTTTATCGCGCTATCTTGTGCACCTCATCGCACTGTTTTGTTCACATGCATTTTGCATGCATTTTATCGCGCTATTTTGCGGATCGCGCTATTTTGCGCTGTGACCATTACTTGCATTTTCCATGCATTTTATCGCGCTATATTGCGCACCTCATCGCACTGTTTTGTGCACATTACTTACGTTTTGCATGCATTTTGTCGCGCTATCTTGCACACCTCATCGCACTGTTTTGTTCACATTACTTGCATTTTGCATGCATTTTATCGCGCTATTTTGCGCATCGCGCTATTTTGCAATGTGACCATCACTTGCATTTTTCATGCATTTTATCGCGGTATCTTGCGCACCTCTTCGCCCTGTTTGGTGCACATTACTTGCGTTTTGCATGCACTTTGTAGCGCTATCTTGCGCACCTCATCGCACTGTTTTGTTCACATTACTTGCATTTTGCATGCATTTTATCGCGCTATTTTGCGCGTCGCGCTATTTTGCGCGTCGCGCTATTTTGCGCGTCGCGCTATTTTGCGCTGTGACCATTACTTGCATTTTCCATGCATTTTATCGAGCTATCTTGCGCACCACATCGCACTGTTTTGTTCACATTACTTGCGTTTTGCATGCATTTTATCGCGCTATTTTGCGCGTCGCGCTATTTGTGCTGTGACCATTACTTGCATTTTCCATGCATTTTATCGCGCTATCTTGCGCACCTCATCATACTGTTTTGTGCACACCACTTGCGTTTTGCATGCATTTTGTCGCGCTATCTTGCGCTCCTCATCGCACTGTTTTTTTCACATTACTTGCATTTTGCATGCATTTTATCGCGCTGTTTTGCGAATCGCGCTATTTTGCGCTGTGACCATTACTTGCATTTTTCATGCATTTTATCGCGCTATCTTGCGCACCTCATCGCACAGTTTTGTGCACACTACTTACGTTTTGCATGCATTTTGTCGCGCTATCTTGCGCACCTCATCGCACTGTTTTGTTCACATTACTTGCATTTTGCATGCATTTTATCGCGCTATTTTGCGCATCGCGTTATTTTGCACTGTGACCATTACTTGCATTTTCCATGCATTTTATCGCGCTATCTTGCGCACCTCATCGCACTGTTTTGTGCACATTACTTGCGTTTTGCATGCATTTTGTCTAGCTATCTTGCGCAGCTCATCACACTGTTTTGTTCACATTACTTGCATTTTGCATGCATTTTATCCCGCAATTTTGCGCATCGCGCTATTTTGCATTGTGACCATTACTTGCATTTTCCGTGCATTTTATCGCGCTATCTTGGGCACCTCATCGCATTGTTTTGTGCACATTACTTGCGTTTTGCATGCACTTTGTAGCGCTATCTTGTGCACTTCATCGCACTATTTTGTTCACATTACTTGCATTTTGGATGCATTTTATCTCCCTATTTTGCACTGTGACCATTACTTGCATTTTCCATGCATTTTATCGCGCTATCTTGCGCACCTCATCGCACTGTTTTGTTCACATTACTTGCGTTTTGTATGCATTTTGCCGCGCTATCTTGCACACCTCATCGCACTGTTTTGTTCACATTACTTGCATTTTGCATGCATTTTATCTCTGTATTTTGCGCATCGCGCTATTTTGCGCTGTGACCATTACTTGGATTTTCCTTGCATTTTATCGCGCTATCTTGCGCACCTCATCGCACTGTTTTGTGCACACTACTTGCGTTTTGCATGCATTTTGTCGCGCTATCTTGCGCACCTCATCGCACAATTTTGTTCACATTACTTGCATTTTGCATGCATTTTATCGCGCTATTTTGCGCAGCGCTCTATTTGGCGCTATAACCATTACTTGCATTTTCCATGCATTTTATCGCGCTATCTTGCGCACCTCATCGCACTGTTTTGTGCACACTACTTGCGTTTTGCATGCATTTTATCGCGCTATCTTGTGCACCTCATCGCACTGTTTTGTTCACATGCATTTTGCATGCATTTTATCGCGCTATTTTGCGGATCGCGCTATTTTGCGCTGTGACCATTACTTGCATTTTCCATGCATTTTATCGCGCTATATTGCGCACCTCATCGCACTGTTTTGTGCACATTACTTACGTTTTGCATGCATTTTGTCGCGCTATCTTGCACACCTCATCGCACTGTTTTGTTCACATTACTTGCATTTTGCATGCATTTTATCGCGCTATTTTGCGCATCGCGCTATTTTGCAATGTGACCATCACTTGCATTTTTCATGCATTTTATCGCGGTATCTTGCGCACCTCTTCGCCCTGTTTGGTGCACATTACTTGCGTTTTGCATGCACTTTGTAGCGCTATCTTGCGCACCTCATCGCACTGTTTTGTTCACATTACTTGCATTTTGCATGCATTTTATCGCGCTATTTTGCGCGTCGCGCTATTTTGCGCTGTGACCATTACTTGCATTTTCCATGCATTTTATCGAGCTATCTTGCGCACCACATCGCACTGTTTTGTTCACATTACTTGCGTTTTGCATGCATTTTATCGCGCTATTTTGCGCGTCGCGCTATTTGTGCTGTGACCATTACTTGCATTTTCCATGCATTTTATCGCGCTATCTTGCGCACCTCATCATACTGTTTTGTGCACACCACTTGCGTTTTGCATGCATTTTGTCGCGCTATCTTGCGCTCCTCATCGCACTGTTTTGTTCACATTACTTGCATTTTGCATGCATTTTATCGCGCTGTTTTGCGAATCGCGCTATTTTGCGCTGTGACCATTACTTGCATTTTTCATGCATTTTATCGCGCTATCTTGCGCACCTCATCGCACAGTTTTGTGCACACTACTTACGTTTTGCATGCATTTTGTCGCGCTATCTTGCGCACCTCATCGCACTGTTTTGTTCACATTACTTGCATTTTGCATGCATTTTATCGCGCTATTTTGCGCATCGCGTTATTTTGCACTGTGACCATTACTTGCATTTTCCATGCATTTTATCGCGCTATCTTGCGCACCTCATCGCACTGTTTTGTGCACATTACTTGCGTTTTGCATGCATTTTGTCTAGCTATCTTGCGCAGCTCATCACACTGTTTTGTTCACATTACTTGCATTTTGCATGCATTTTATCGCGCAATTTTGCGCATCGCGCTATTTTGCATTGCGACCATTACTTGCACTTTCCGTGCATTTTATCGCGCTATCTTGGGCACCTCATCGCATTGTTTTGTGCACATTACTTGCGTTTTGCATGCACTTTGTAGCGCTATCTTGTGCACTTCATCGCACTATTTTGTTCACATTACTTGCATTTTGGATGCATTTTATCTCCCTATTTTGCGCTGTGACCATTACTTGCATTTTCCATGCATTTTATCGCGCTATCTTGCGCACCTCATCGCACTGTTTTGTTCACATTACTTGCGTTTTGCATGCATTTTGCCGCGCTTTCTTGCACACCTCATCGCACTGTTTTGTTCACATTACTTGCATTTTGCATGCATTTTATCTCCGTATTTTGCGCATCGCGCTATTTTGCGCTGTGACCATTACTTGGATTTTCCATGCATTTTATCGCGCTATCTTGCGCACCTCATCGCACTGTTTTGTGCACACTACTTGCGTTTTGCATGCATTTTGTCGCGCTATCTTGCGCACCTCATCGCACAATTTTGTTCACATTACTTGCATTTTGCATGCATTTTATCGCGCTATTTTGCGCAGCGCTCTATTTGGCGCTATAACCATTACTTGCATTTTCCATGCATTTTATCGCGCTATCTTGCGCACCTCATCGCACTGTTTTGTGCACACTACTTGCGTTTTGCATGCATTTTATGGCGCTATCTTGTGCACCTCATCGCACTGTTTTGTTCACATGCATTTTGCAGGCATTTTATCGCGCTATTTTGCGGATCGCGCTATTTTGCGCTGTGACCATTACTTGCATTTTCCATGCATTTTATCGCGCTATATTGCGCACCTCATCGCACTGTTTTGTGCACATTACTTACGTTTTGCATGCATTTTGTCGCGCTATCTTGCACACCTCATCGCACTGTTTTGCTCACATTACTTGCATTTTGCATGCATTTTATCGCGCTATTTTGCGCATCGCGCTATTTTGCAATGTGACCATCACTTGCATTTTTCATGCATTTTATCGCGGTATCTTGCGCACCTCTTCGCCCTGTTTGGTGCACATTACTTGCGTTTTGCATGCACTTTGTAGCGCTATCTTGCGCACCTCATCGCACTGTTTTGTTCACATTACTTGCATTTTGCATGCATTTTATCGCGCTATTTTGCGCGTCGCGCTATTTTGCGCTGTGACCATTACTTGCATTTTCCATGCATTTTATCGAGCTATCTTGCGCACCACATCGCACTGTTTTGTTCACATTACTTGCGTTTTGCATGCATTTTATCGCGCTATTTTGCGCGTCGCGCTATTTGTGCTGTGACCATTACTTGCATTTTCCATGCATTTTATCGCGTTATCTTGCGCACCTCATCATACTGTTTTGTGCACACCACTTGCGTTTTGCATGCATTTTGTCGCGCTATCTTGCGCTCCTCATCGCACTGTTTTGTTCACATTACTTGCATTTTGCATGCATTTTATCGCGCTGTTTTGCGAATCGCGCTATTTTGCGCTGTGACCATTACTTGCATTTTTCATGCATTTTATCGCGCTATCTTGCGCACCTCATCGCACAGTTTTGTGCACACTACTTACGTTTTGCATGCATTTTGTCGCGCTATCTTGCGCACCTCATCGCACTGTTTTGTTCACATTACTTGCATTTTGCATGCATTTTATCGCGCTATTTTGCGCATCGCGTTATTTTGCACTGTGACCATTACTTGCATTTTCCATGCATTTTATCGCGCTATCTTGCGCACCTCATCGCACTGTTTTGTGCACATTACTTGCGTTTTGCATGCATTTTGTCTAGCTATCTTGCGCAGCTCATCACACTGTTTTGTTCACATTACTTGCATTTTGCATGCATTTTATCGCGCAATTTTGCGCATCGCGCTATTTTGCATTGCGACCATTACTTGCACTTTCCGTGCATTTTATCGCGCTATCTTGGGCACCTCATCGCATTGTTTTGTGCACATTACTTGCGTTTTGCATGCACTTTGTAGCGCTATCTTGTGCACTTCATCGCACTATTTTGTTCACATTACTTGCATTTTGGATGCATTTTATCTCCCTATTTTGCGCTGTGACCATTACTTGCATTTTCCATGCATTTTATCGCGCTATCTTGCGCACCTCATCGCACTGTTTTGTTCACATTACTTGCGTTTTGCATGCATTTTGCCGCGCTATCTTGCACACCTCATCGCACTGTTTTGTTCACATTACTTGCATTTTGCATGCATTTTATCTCCGTATTTTGCGCATCGCGCTATTTTGCGCTGTGACCATTACTTGGATTTTCCATGCATTTTATCGCGCTATCTTGCGCACCTCATCGCACTGTTTTGTGCACACTACTTGCGTTTTGCATGCATTTTGTCGCGCTATCTTGCGCACCTCATCGCACAATTTTGTTCACATTACTTGCATTTTGCATGCATTTTATCGCGCTATTTTGCGCAGCGCTCTATTTGGCGCTATAACCATTACTTGCATTTTCCATGCATTTTATCGCGCTATCTTGCGCACCTCATCGCACTGTTTTGTGCACACTACTTGCGTTTTGCATGCATTTTATGGCGCTATCTTGTGCACCTCATCGCACTGTTTTGTTCACATGCATTTTGCAGGCATTTTATCGCGCTATTTTGCGGATCGCGCTATTTTGCGCTGTGACCATTACTTGCATTTTCCATGCATTTTATCGCGCTATATTGCGCACCTCATCGCACTGTTTTGTGCACATTACTTACGTTTTGCATGCATTTTGTCGCGCTATCTTGCACACCTCATCGCACTGTTTTGCTCACATTACTTGCATTTTGCATGCATTTTATCGCGCTATTTTGCGCATCGCGCTATTTTGCAATGTGACCATCACTTGCATTTTTCATGCATTTTATCGCGGTATCTTGCGCACCTCTTCGCCCTGTTTGGTGCACATTACTTGCGTTTTGCATGCACTTTGTAGCGCTATCTTGCGCACCTCATCGCACTGTTTTGTTCACATTACTTGCATTTTGCATGCATTTTATCGCGCTATTTTGCGCGTCGCGCTATTTTGCGCTGTGACCATTACTTGCTTTTTCCATGCATTTTATCGAGCTATCTTGCGCACCACATCGCACTGTTTTGTTCACATTACTTGCGTTTTGCATGCATTTTATCGCGCTATTTTGCGCGTCGCGCTATTTGTGCTGTGACCATTACTTGCATTTTCCATGCATTTTATCGCGCTATCTTGCGCACCTCATCATACTGTTTTGTGCACACCACTTGCGTTTTGCATGCATTTTGTCGCGCTATCTTGCGCTCCTCATCGCACTGTTTTGTTCACATTACTTGCATTTTGCATGCATTTTATCGCGCTGTTTTGCGAATCGCGCTATTTTGCGCTGTGACCATTACTTGCATTTTTCATACATTTTATCGCGCTATCTTGCGCACCTCATCGCACAGTTTTGTGCACACTACTTACGTTTTGCATGCATTTTGTCGCGCTATCTTGCGCACCTCATCGCACTGTTTTGTTCACATTACTTGCATTTTGCATGCATTTTATCGCGCTATTTTGCAATGTGACCATCACTTGCATTTTTCATGCATTTTATCGCGGTATCTTGCGCACCTCTTCGCCCTGTTTGGTGCACATTACTTGCGTTTTGCATGCACTTTGTAGCGCTATCTTGCCCACCTCATCGCATTGTTTTGTTCACATTACTTGCATTTTGCATGCATTTTATCGCGCTATTTTGCGCGTCACGCTATTTTGCGCTGTGACCATTACTTGCATTTTCCATGCATTTTATCGAGCTATCTTGCGCACCACATCGCACTGTTTTGTTCACATTACTTGCGTTTTGCATGCATTTTATCGCGCTATTTTGCGCGTCGCGCTATTTGTGCTGTGACCATTACTTGCATTTTCCATGCATTTTATCGCGCTATCTTGCGCACCTCATCATACTGTTTTGTGCACACCACTTGCGTTTTGCATGCATTTTGTCACGCTATCTTGCGCTCCTCATCGCACTGTTTTGTTCACATTACTTGCATTTTGCATGCATTTTATCCCGCTGTTTTGCGAATCGCGCTATTTTTCGCTGTGACCATTACTTGCATTTTTCATGCATTTTATCGCGCTATCTTGCGCACCTCATCGCACAGTTTTGTGCACACTACTTACGTTTTGCATGCACTTTGTAGCGCTATCTTGTGCATTTCATCGCACTATTTTGTTCACATTACTTGCATTTTGGATGCATTTTATCTCCCTATTTTGCGCTGTGACCATTACTTGCATTTTCCATGCATTTTATCGCGCTATCTTGCGCACCTCATCGCACTGTTTTGTTCATATTACTTGCGTTTTGCATGCATTTTGCCGCGCTATCTTGCACACCTCATCGCACTGTTTTGTTCACATTACTTGCATTTTGCATGCATTTTATCTCCGTATTTTGCGCATCGCGCTATTTTGCGCTGTGACCATTACTTGGATTTTCCATGCATTTTATCGCGCTATCTTGCGCACCTCATCGCACTGTTTTGTGCACACTACTTGCGTTTTGCATGCATTTTGTCGCGCTATCTTGCGCACCTCATCGCACAATTTTGTTCACATTACTTGCATTTTGCATGCATTTTATCGCGCTATTTTGCGCAGCGCTCTATTTGGCGCTATAACCATTACTTGCATTTTCCATGCATTTTATCGCGCTATCTTGCGCACCTCATCGCACTGTTTTGTACACACTACTTGCGTTTTGCATGCATTTTATCGCGCTATCTTGTGCACCTCATCGCACTGTTTTGTTCACATGCATTTTGCATGCATTTTATCTCGTTATTTTGCGCATCGCGCTATTTTGCAATGTGACCATCACTTGCATTTTTCATGCATTTTATCGCGGTATCTTGCGCACCTCTTCGCCCTGTTTGGTGCACATTACTTGCGTTTTGCATGCACTTTGTAGCGCTATCTTGCGCACCTCATCGCACTGTTTTGTTCACATTACTTGCATTTTGCATGCATTTTATCCCGCTATTTTGCGCGTCACGCTATTTTGCGCTGTGACCATTACTTGCATTTTCCATGCATTTTATCGAGCTATCTTGCGCACCACATCGCACTGTTTTGTTCACATTACTTGCGTTTTGCATGCATTTTATCGCGCTATTTTGCGCGTCGCGCTATTTGTGCTGTGACCATTACTTGCATTTTCCATGCATTTTATCGCGCTATCTTGCGCACCTCATCATACTGTTTTGTGCACACCACTTGCGTTTTGCATGCATTTTGTCACGCTATCTTGCGCTCCTCATCGCACTGTTTTGTTCACATTACTTGCATTTTGCATGCATTTTATCCCGCTGTTTTGCGAATGGCGCTATTTTGCGCTGTGACCATTACTTGCATTTTTCATGCATTTTATCGCGCTATCTTGCGCACCTCATCGCACAGTTTTGTGCACACTACTTACGTTTTGCATGCATTTTGTCGCGCTATCTTGCGCACCTCATCGCACTGTTTTGTTCACATTACTTGCATTTTGCATGCATTTTATCGCGCTATTTTGCGCATCGCGTTATTTTGCACTGTGACCATTACTTGCTTTTTCCATGCATTTTATCGCGCTATCTTGCGCACCTCATCGCACTGTTTTGTGCACATTACTTGCGTTTTGCATGCATTTTGTCTCGCTATCTTGCGCAGCTCATCACACTGTTTTGTTCACATTACTTGCATTTTGCATGCATTTTCTCGCGCTATTTTGCGCATCGCGCTATTTTGCACTGTGACCATCACTTGCATTTTTCATGCATTTTATCGCGGTATCTTGCGCACCTCATCGCACTGTTTTGCGCACAGTACTTGCGTTTTGCATGCATTTTGTCGCGCTATCTTGCGCACCTCATCGCACTGTTTTGTTCACATTACTTGCATTTTACATGCATTTTATCGCGCTATTTTGCGCATCGCGCTATTTTGCTCTGTGACCATTACTTGCATTTTCCATGCATTTTATCGCGCTATCTTGCGCACCTCTTCGCCCTGTTTGGTGCACATTACTTGCGTTTTGCATGCACTTTGTAGCGCTATCTTGCGCACCGCATCGCACTGTTTTGTTCACATTACTTGCATTTTGCATGCATTTTAACGCGCTATTTTGCGCGTCGCGCTATTTTGCGCTGTGACCATTACTTGCAGTTTCCATGCATTTTATCGCGCTATCTTGCGCACCACACCGCACTGTTTTGTTCACATTACTTGCATTTTGCATGCATTTTATCGCGCTATTTTGTGCATCGCGCTATTTTGTGCATCGCGCTATTTTCCGTGCATTTTATCGCGCTATCTTGCGCACCTCATCGCACTGTTTTGTGCACACTACTTGCGTTTTGCATGCATTTTATCACGCTATCTTGCGCACCTCATCGCACTGTTTTGTTGACATTATTTACATTTTGCATGCATTTTATCCCGCTATTTTGCGCTTCGCGCTATTTTGCGCTGTGACCATTACTTGCATTTTTCATGCATTTTATCGCGCTATCTTGCGCACCACATCGCACTGTTTTGTTCACATTACTTGCATTTCGCATGCATTTTATCGCGCTATTTTGCGCGTCGCGCTATTTGCGCTGTGACCATTATTGCATTTTCCATGTATTTTATCGCACTATCTTGCGCACCTCATCGCACTGTTTTATGCACACTACTTGCGTTTTGCATGCATTTTGTCGCGCTATCTTGCGCACCTCATCGCACAGTTTTGTTCACATTACTTGCATTTTGCATGCATTTTATCGCGCTGTTTTGCGAATCGCGCTATTTTGCGCTGTGACCATTACTTGCATTTTCCATGCATTTTATCGCGCTATCTTGCGCACCTCATCGCACTGTTTTGTTCATATTACTTGCGTTTTGCATGCATTTTGCCGCGCTATCTTGCACACCTCATCGCACTGTTTTGTTCACATTACTTGCATTTTGCATGCATTTTATCTCCGTATTTTGCGCATCGCGCTATTTTGCGCTGTGACCATTACTTGGATTTTCCATGCATTTTATCGCGCTATCTTGCGCACCTCATCGCACTGTTTTGTGCACACTACTTGCGTTTTGCATGCATTTTGTCGCGCTATCTTGCGCACCTCATCGCACAATTTTGTTCACATTACTTGCATTTTGCATGCATTTTATCGCGCTATTTTGCGCAGCGCTCTATTTGGCGCTATAACCATTACTTGCATTTTCCATGCATTTTATCGCGCTATCTTGCGCACCTCATCGCACTGTTTTGTACACACTACTTGCGTTTTGCATGCATTTTATCGCGCTATCTTGTGCACCTCATCGCACTGTTTTGTTCACATGCATTTTGCATGCATTTTATCTCGTTATTTTGCGCATCGCGCTATTTTGCAATGTGACCATCACTTGCATTTTTCATGCATTTTATCGCGGTATCTTGCGCACCTCTTCGCCCTGTTTGGTGCACATTACTTGCGTTTTGCATGCACTTTGTAGCGCTATCTTGCGCACCTCATCGCACTGTTTTGTTCACATTACTTGCATTTTGCATGCATTTTATCCCGCTATTTTGCGCGTCACGCTATTTTGCGCTGTGACCATTACTTGCATTTTCCATGCATTTTATCGAGCTATCTTGCGCACCACATCGCACTGTTTTGTTCACATTACTTGCGTTTTGCATGCATTTTATCGCGCTATTTTGCGCGTCGCGCTATTTGTGCTGTGACCATTACTTGCATTTTCCATGCATTTTATCGCGCTATCTTGCGCACCTCATCATACTGTTTTGTGCACACCACTTGCGTTTTGCATGCATTTTGTCACGCTATCTTGCGCTCCTCATCGCACTGTTTTGTTCACATTACTTGCATTTTGCATGCATTTTATCCCGCTGTTTTGCGAATCGCGCTATTTTGCGCTGTGACCATTACTTGCATTTTTCATGCATTTTATCGCGCTATCTTGCGCACCTCATCGCACAGTTTTGTGCACACTACTTACGTTTTGCATGCATTTTGTCGCGCTATCTTGCGCACCTCATCGCACTGTTTTGTTCACATTACTTGCATTTTGCATGCATTTTATCGCGCTATTTTGCGCATCGCGTTATTTTGCACTGTGACCATTACTTGCTTTTTCCATGCATTTTATCGCGCTATCTTGCGCACCTCATCGCACTGTTTTGTGCACATTACTTGCGTTTTGCATGCATTTTGTCTCGCTATCTTGCGCAGCTCATCACACTGTTTTGTTCACATTACTTGCATTTTGCATGCATTTTCTCGCGCTATTTTGCGCATCGCGCTATTTTGCACTGTGACCATCACTTGCATTTTTCATGCATTTTATCGCGGTATCTTGCGCACCTCATCGCACTGTTTTGCGCACAGTACTTGCGTTTTGCATGCATTTTGTCGCGCTATCTTGCGCACCTCATCGCACTGTTTTGTTCACATTACTTGCATTTTACATGCATTTTATCGCGCTATTTTGCGCATCGCGCTATTTTGCTCTGTGACCATTACTTGCATTTTCCATGCATTTTATCGCGCTATCTTGCGCACCTCTTCGCCCTGTTTGGTGCACATTACTTGCGTTTTGCATGCACTTTGTAGCGCTATCTTGCGCACCGCATCGCACTGTTTTGTTCACATTACTTGCATTTTGCATGCATTTTAACGCGCTATTTTGCGCGTCGCGCTATTTTGCGCTGTGACCATTACTTGCAGTTTCCATGCATTTTATCGCGCTATCTTGCGCACCACACCGCACTGTTTTGTTCACATTACTTGCATTTTGCATGCATTTTATCGCGCTATTTTGTGCATCGCGCTATTTTGTGCATCGCGCTATTTTCCATGCATTTTATCGCGCTATCTTGCGCACCTCATCGCACTGTTTTGTGCACACTACTTGCGTTTTGCATGCATTTTATCACGCTATCTTGCGCACCTCATCGCACTGTTTTGTTGACATTATTTGCATTTTGCATGCATTTTATCCCGCTATTTTGCGCTTCGCGCTATTTTGCGCTGTGACCATTACTTGCATTTTTCATGCATTTTATCGCGCTATCTTGCGCACCACATCGCACTGTTTTGTTCACATTACTTGCATTTCGCATGCATTTTATCGCGCTATTTTGCGCGTCGCGCTATTTGCGCTGTGACCATTATTGCATTTTCCATGTATTTTATCGCACTATCTTGCGCACCTCATCGCACTGTTTTATGCACACTACTTGCGTTTTGCATGCATTTTGTCGCGCTATCTTGCGCACCTCATCGCACAGTTTTGTTCACATTACTTGCATTTTGCATGCATTTTATCGCGCTGTTTTGCGAATCGCGCTATTTTGCGCTGTGACCATTACTTGCATTTTCCATGCATTTTATCGCGCTATCTTGCGCACCTCATCACACTGTTTGGTGCACATTACTTGCGTTTTGCATGCACTTTGTAGCGCTATCTTGCGCACCTCATCGCACTATTTTGTTCACATTACTTGCATTTTGCTTGCATTTTATCGCGCTATTTTGCGCTGTGACCATTACTTGCATTTTCCACGCATTTTATCGCGCTATCTTGCGCACCTCATCGCCCTATTTTGTGCACATTACTTGCGTTTTGCATGCATTTTGCCGCGCTATCTTGCGCACCTCATCGCACTGTTTTGTTTACATTACTTGCATTTTGCAAGCATTTTATTGCGCTATTTTGCTCATCGCGTTATTTTGCGCTGTGACCATTGCTTGCAATTTCCATGCATTTTATCACGCTATCTTGCGCACCTCATCGCACTGTTTTGTGCACACTACTTGCGTTTTCCATGCATTTTGTCGTGCTATTTTGCGCACCTCATCGCACTGTTTTGTTCACATTACTTGCATTTTGCATGCATTTTATCGCACTATTTTGCGAATCGCGCTATTTTGCGCTATGACCGTTACTTGCATTTTCCATGCATTTTATCGCGCTATCTTGCGCACCTCATCGCACTGTTTTGTGCACACTACTTGCGTTTTGCATGCATTTTATCGCACTATCTTGCGCACCTCATCGCACTGTTTTGTTCACATTACTTGCATTTTGCATGCATTTTATCGCGCTATTTTGCGCATCGCGCTATTTTGCGCATCGCGCTATTTTGCGCTGTGACCATTACTTGCATTTTCCATGCATTTTATCGCGCTATCTTGCGCATCTCATCTCACTGTTTTGGGCACATTACTTGCGGTTTGCATGCATTTTGTCGCGCTATCTTGCACACCTCATCGCACTGTTTTGTTCACATTACTTGCATTTTCCATGCATTTTATCGCGCTATCTTGCGAACCTCATCGCACTGTTTTGCGCACATTACTTTCGTTTTGCATGCATTTTGTCGCGCTATCTTGCGCACCTCATCGCACTGTTTTGTTCACATTACTTGCATTTTGCATGCATTTTATCGCGCTATTTTGCGCATCGCACTATTTTTCACTGTGACCATTACTTGCATTTTCCATGCATTTTATCGCGCTATCTTGCGCACCTCAACGCACTGTTTTGTGCACATTACTTGCGTTTTGCAAGCACTTTGTAGCGCTATCTTGCGCACCTCATCGCACTGTTTTGTTCACGTTACTTGAATTTTGCATGCATTTTATCGCGCTATTTTGTGCTGTGACCATTACTTGCATTTTCCATGCATTTTATCGCGCTATCTTGTGCACCTAATCGCACTGTTTTGTGCACAATACTTGCGTTTTGCATGCATTTTGCCGCGCTATCTTGAGCACCTCATCGCACTGTTTTGTTCACATTACTTGCATTTTGCATGCATTTTATCGCGCTATTTTGCGCATCGCGCTATTTTGCGCTGTGACCATTGCTTGCAATTTCCATGCATTTTATCGCGCTATCTTGCGCACCTCATCGCACTGTTTTGTGCACACTACTTGCGTTTTCCATGCATTTTGTCGTGCTATCTTGCGCACCTCATCGCACTGTTTTGTTCACAGTACTTGCATTTTGCATGCATTTTATCGCGCTATTTTGCGCATCGCGCTATTTTGTGCTATGACCATTACTTGCATTTTCCATGCATTTTATCGCGCTATCTTGCGCACCTCATCGCACTGTTTTGTGCACACTACTTGCGTTTTGCATGCATTTTATCGCGCTATCTTGCGCACCTCATCGCACTGTTTTGTTCACATTACTTGCATTTTGCATGCATTTTATCGCGCTATTTTGCGCATCGCGCTATTTTGCAATGTGACCATTACTTGCATTTTCCATGCAATTTATCGCGCTATCTTGCGCACCTCATCGCACTGTTTTGCGCACATTACTTGCATTTTGCATGCATTTTGTCGCGCTATCTTACGCACCTCATCGCACTGTTTTGTGCACACTACTTGCGTTTTGCATGCATTTTGTCGCGCTATCTTGCGCGCCTCATCGCACTGTTTTGTTCATATTACTTGCATTTTGCATGCATTTTATCGCGCTGTTTTGCGAATCGCGCTATTTTGCGCGGTGACCATTACTTGCATTTTCCATGCATTTTGTCGCGCTATCTTGCGCACCTCATCGCACTGTTTTGTGCACATTACTTGCGTTTTGCATGCATTTTGTCGCGCTATCTTGCACACCTCATCGCACTGTTTTGTTCACATTACTTGCATTTTGCATGCATTTTATCGCGCAATTTTGCGCATCGCGCTATTTTGCACTGTGACCATCACTTGCATTTTTCATGCATTTTATCGCGGTATCTTGCTCACCTCATCGCACTGTTTTGCGCACATTACTTGCGTTTTGCATGCATTTTGTCGCGCTATCTTGCGCACCTCATCGCACTGTTTTGTTCACATTACTTGCATTTTACATGCATTTTATCGCGCTATTTTGCGCATCGCGCTATTTTGCACTGTGACCATTACTTGCATTTTCCTTGCATTTTATCGCGCTATCTTGCGCACCTCTTCGCCCTGTTTGGTGCACATTACTTGCGTTTTGCATGCACTTTGTAGCGCTATCTTGCGCACCTCATCGCACTGTTTTGTTCACATTACTTGCATTTTGCATGCATTTTATCGCGCTATTTTGCGCGTCGCGCTATTTTGCGCTGTGACCATTACTTGCAGTTTCCATGCATTTTATCGCGCTATCTTGCGCACCACACCGCACTGTTTTGTTCACATTACTTGCATTTTGCATGCATTTTATCGCGCTATTTTGCGCGTCGCGCTATTTGTGCTGTGACCATTACTTGCATTTTAGATGCATTTTATCGCGCTATCTTGCACACCTCATCACACTGTTTTGTGCACACCACTTGCGTTTTGCATGCATTTTGTCGCGCTATCTTGCGCACCTCATCGCACTGTTTTGTTCACATTACTTGTATTTTGCATGCATTTTATCGCGCTGTTTTGCGAATCGCGCTATTTTGCGCTGTGACCATTACTTGCATTTTTCATGCATTTTATCGCGCTATCTTGCGCACCTCATCGCACAGTTTTGTGCACACTACTTACGTTTTGCATGCATTTTGTCGCGCTATCTTGCGCACCTCATCGCACTGTTTTGTTCACATTACTTGCATTTTGCATGCATTTTATCGCGCTATTTTGCGCATCGCTCTATTTTTCACTGTGACCATTACTTGCATTTTCCATGCATTTTATCGCGCTATCTTGCGCACCTCATCGCCCTGTTTTGTGCACATTACTTGCGTTTTGCATGCATTTTGTCTCGCTATCTTGCGCAGCTCATCACACTATTTTGTTCACATTACTTGCATTTTGCATGCATTTTATCGCGCTATTTTGCGCATCGCGCTATTTTGCATTGTGACCATTACTTGCATTTTCCATGCATTTTATCGCGCTATCTTGCGCACCTCATCGCACTGTTTTGTTCACATTACTTGCGTTTTGCATGCACTTTGTAGCGCTATCTTGCGCACCTCATCGCACTGTTGTTCACATTACTTGCATTTTGCATGCATTTTATCGCGCTATTTTGCGCTGTGACCATTACTTGCATTTTCCATGCATTTTATCGCGCTATCTTGCGCACCTCATCGCACTGTTTTGTGCACATTGCTTGCGTTTTGCATGCATTTTGCCGCGCTCTCTTGCGCACCTCATCGCACAATTTTGTTCACATTACTTGCATTTTGCATGCATTTTATAGCGCTGTTTTGCACATCGCGCTATTTTGCGCTGTGACCATTACTTGCATTTTCCATGCATTTTATCGCGCTATCTTGCGCACCTCATCGCATTGTTTTGTTCACATTACTTGCATTTTTCATGCATTTTATCGCACTATTTTGCGCATCGCGCTATTTTGCGCTGTGACCATTACTTGCATTTTCGATGCATTTTATCGCGCTATCTTGCGCACCTCATCGCACTGTTTTGTGCACATTACTTGCGTTTTGCATGCACTTTGTAGCGCTATCTTGCGCACCTCATCGCTCTGTTTTGTTCACATTACTTGCATTTTGCATGCATTTTATCGCGCTATTTTGCGCTGTGACCATTACTTGCATTTTCCATGCATTTTATCGCGCTATCTTGCGCACCTCATCGCACTGTTTTGTGCACACTACTTGCGTTTTGCATGCATTTTATCGCGCTATCTTGCGCACCTCATCGCACTGTTTTGTTCACATTACTTGCATTTTGCATGCATTTTATCGCGCTATTTTGCGCATCGCGCTATTTTGCACTGTGACCATTACTTGCATTTTCCATGCATTTTATCGCGCCATCTTGCGCACCTCATCGCACTGTTTTGTGCACACTACTTGCGTTTTGCATGCATTTTGTCGGGCTATCTTGCGCACCTCATTGCACTGTTTTGTTCACATTACTTGCATTTTGCATGCATTTTATCGTGCTGTTTTGTGAATCGCGCTATTTTGCGCTGTGACCATTACTTGCATTTTCCATGCATTTTATCGCGCTATCTTGCGCACCTCATCGCACTGTTTTGTGCACATTACTTGCGTTTTGCATGCATTTTGTCGCGCTATCTTGCGCACCTCATCGCACTGTTTTGTTCACATTACTTGCATTTTGCATGCATTTTATCGCACTATTTTGCGCATCGCGCTATTTTGCGGTGTGACCATTACTTGCATTTTCCATGAATTTTATCGCGCTATCTTGCGCACCTCATCGCACTATTTTGTGCACATTACTTGCGTTTTGCATGCATTTTATCGCGCTATCTTGCGCACCTCATCGCACTGTTTTGTGCACATTACTTGCATTTTGCATGCATTTTATAGCGCTATTTTGCGCTGTGACCATTACTTACATTTTCCATGCATTTTATCGCGCTATCTTGCGCACCTCATCGCACTGTTTTGTTCACGTTACTTACATTTTTCATGCATTTTATCGCACTATTTTGCGCATCGCGCTATTTTGCGCTGTGACCATTACTTGCATTTTCCATGCATTTTATCGCGCTATCTTGCCCATCTCATCGCACTGTTTTGTGCACATCACTTGCGTTTTGCAAGCATTTCGTCGTGCTATCTTGCGCACCTCATCGCACTATTTTGTGCACATTACATGTGTTTTGCATGCACTTTGTAGCGCTATCTTGCACACCTCATCGCACTGTTTTGTTCACATTACTTGCATTTTGCAATCATTTTATCGCGCTAATTTGCGCATCGCGCTATTTTTCATTGTGACCATTACTTGCATTTTCCATGCATTTTATCGCGCAATCTTGCGCACCTCATCGCACTGTTTTGTGAACATTACTTGCGTTTTGCATGCACTTTGTAGCGCTATCTTGCGCACCTCATCGCACAGTTTTGTTCACGTTACTTGCATTTTGCATGCATTTTATCACGCTATTTTGCGCTGTGACCATTACTTGCATTTTCCATGCATTTTATCACGCTATCTTTCGCACCTCATCGCAATGTTTTGTGCACATTACTTGCGTTTCGCATGCATTTTGGCGCGCTATCTTACGCACCTCATCGCACTGTTTTGTTCACATTAATTGCATTTTGCATGCATTTTATCGCGCTATTTGGCGCATCGCGCTATTTTGCGCTGTGACCATTGCTTGCAATTTCCATGCATTTTATCGCGCTATCTTGCGCACCTCATCGCACTGTTTTGTGCACACTGCTTGCGTTTTGCATGCATTTTGTCGCGCTATCATGCGCACCACATCGCACTGTTTTGTTCACATTACTTGCATTTTGCATGCATTTTATCGCGCTATTTTGCGCATCGCGCTATTTTCCGCTATGACCATTACTTGCATTTTCCATGCATTTTATCGCGCTATCTTGCGCACCTCATCGCACTGTTTTGTGCACACTACTTGCTTTTTGCATGCATTTTATCACGCTATCTTGCGCACCTCATCGCACTGTTTTGTTCACATTATTTGCATTTTGCATGCATTTTATCGCGCTATTTTGCGCATCGCGCTATTTTGCGCTGTGACCATTACTTGCATTTTTCAAGCATTTTATCGCGCTATCTTGCGCACCACATCACACTGTTTTGTTCACATTACTTGCATTTCGCATGCATTTTATCGCGCTATTTTGCGCGTCGCGCTATTTGCGCTGTGACCATTATTGCATTTTCCATGTATTTTATCGAGCTATCTTGCGCACCTCATCGCACTGTTTTATGCACACTACTTGCGTTTTGCATGCATTTTGTCGCGCTATCTTGCGCACCTCATCGCACAGTTTTGTTCACATTACTTGCATTTTGCATGCATTTTATCGCGCTGTTTTGCGAATCGCGCTATTTTGCGCTGTGACCATTACTTGCATTTTCCATGCATTTTATCGCGCTATCTTGCGCACCTCATCACACTGTTTGGTGCACATTACTTGCGTTTTGCATGCACTTTGTAGCGCTATCTTGCGCACCTCATCGCACTGTTTTGTTCATATTACTTGCATTTTGCATGCATTTTATCGCGCTATTTTGCGCTGTGACCATTACTTGCATTTTCCATGCATTTTATCGCGCTATCTTGCGCACCTCATCGCACTGTTTTGTGCACATTGCTTGCGTTTTGCATGCATTTTGCCGCGCTCTCTTGCGCACCTCATCGCACTGTTTTGTTCACATTACTTGCATTTTGCATGCATTTTATAGCGCTATTTTGCACATCGCGCTATTTTGCGCTGTGACCATTACTTGCATTTTCCATGCATTTTATCGCGCTATCTTGCGCACCTCATCACACTGTTTGGTGCACATTACTTGCGTTTTGCATGCACTTTGTAGCGCTATCTTGCGCACCTCATCGCTCTGTTTTGTTCACATTACTTGCATTTTGCATGCATTTTATCGCGCTATTTTGCGCTGTGACCATTACTTGCATTTTCCATGCATTTTATCGCGCTATCTTGCGCACCTCATCGCACTGTTTTGTGCACACTACTTGCGTTTTGCATGCATTTTATCGCGCTATCTTGCGCACCTCATCGCACTGTTTTGTTCACATTACTTGCATTTTGCATGCATTTTATCGCGCTATTTTACGCATCGCGCTATTTTGCACTGTGACCATTACTTGCATTTTCCATGCATTTTATCGCGCCATCTTGCGCACCTCATCGCACTGTTTTGTGCACACTACTTGCGTTTTGCATGCATTTTGTCGCGCTATCTTGCGCACCTCATTGCACTGTTTTGTTCACATTACTTGCATTTTGCATGCATTTTATCGTGCTGTTTTGCGAATCGCGCTATTTTGCGCTGTGACCATTACTTGCATTTTCCATGCATTTTATCGCGCTATCTTGCGCACCTCATCGCACTGTTTTGTGCACATTACTTGCGTTTTGCATGCATTTTGTCGCGCTATCTTGCGCACCTCATCGCACTGTTTTGTTCACATTACTTGCATTTTGCATGCATTTTATCGCACTATTTTGCGCATCGCGCTATTTTGCGCTGTGACCATTACTTGCATTTTCCATGCATTTTATCGCGCTATCATGCGCACCTCATCGCACTATTTTGTGCACATTACTTGCGTTTTGCATGCATTTTATCGCGCTATCTTGCGCACCTCATCGCACTGTTTTGTGCACATTACTTGCATTTTGCATGCATTTTATAGCGCTATTTTGCGCATCGCGCTATTTTGCGCTGTGACCATTACTTACATTTTCCATGCATTTTATCGCGCTATCTTGCGCACCTCATCGCACTGTTTTGTTCACGTTACTTACATTTTTCATGCATTTTATCGCACTATTTTGCGCATCGCGCTATTTTGCGCTGTGACCATTACTTGCATTTTCCATGCATTTTATCGCGCTATCTTGCCCATCTCATCGCACTGTTTTGTGCACATTACTTGCGTTTTGCAAGCATTTCGTCGCGCTATCTTGCGCACCTCATCGCACTATTTTGTGCACATTACTTGTGTTTTGCATGCACTTTGTAGCGCTATCTTGCACACCTCATCGCACTGTTTTGTTCACATTACTTGCATTTTGCAATCATTTTATCGCGCTAATTTGCGCATCGCGCAATTTTGCATTGTGACCATTACTTGCATTTTCCATGCATTTTATCGCGCAATCTTGCGCACCTCATTGCACTGTTTTGTGAACATTACTTGCGTTTTGCATGCACTTTGTAGCGCTATCTTGCGCACCTCATCGCACAGTTTTTTTCACGTTACTTGCATTTTGCATGCATTTTATCACGCTATTTTGCGCTGTGACCATTACTTGCATTTTCCATGCATTTTATCACGCTATCTTTCGCACCTCATCGCAATGTTTTGTGCACATTACTTGCGTTTCGCATGCATTTTGGCGCGCTATCTTACGCACCTCATCGCACTGTTTTGTTTACATTAATTGCATTTTGCATGCATTTTATCGCGCTATTTTGCGCATCGCGCTATTTTGCGCTGTGACCATTGCTTGCAATTTCCATGCATTTTATCGCGCTATCTTGCGCACCTCATCGCACTGTTTTGTGTACACTGCTTGCGTTTTGCATGCATTTTGTCGCGCTATCATGCGCACCTCATCGCACTGTTTTGTTCACATTACTTGCATTTTGCATGCATTTTATCGCGCTATTTTGCGCATCGCGCTATTTTCCGCTATGACCATTACTTGCATTTTCCATGCATTTTATCGCGCTATCTTGCGCACCTCATCGCACTGTTTTGTGCACACTACTTGCTTTTTGCATGCATTTTATCACGCTATCTTGCGGACCTCATCGCACTGTTTTGTTCACATTATTTGCATTTTGCATGCATTTTATCGCGCTATTTTGCGCATCGCGCTATTTTGCGCTGTGACCATTACTTGCATTTTTCATGCATTTTATCGCGCTATCTTGCGCAACACATCACACTGTTTTGTTCACATTACTTGCATTTCGCATGCATTTTATCGCGCTATTTTGCGCGTCGCGCTATTTGCGCTGTGACCATTATTGCATTTTCCATGTATTTTATCGCGCTATCTTGCGCACCTCATCGCACTGTTTTATGCACACTACTTGCGTTTTGCATGCATTTTGTCGCGCTATCTTGCGCACCTCATCGCACAGTTTTGTTCACATTACTTGCATTTTGCATGCATTTTATCGCGCTATCTTGCGCACCTCATCACACTGTTTGGTGCACATTACTTGCGTTTTGCATGCACTTTGTAGCGCTATCTTGCGCACCTCATCGCACTGTTTTGTTCACATTACTTGCATTTTGCATGCATTTTATCGCGCTATTTTGCGCTGTGACCATTACTTGCATTTTCCACGCATTTTATCACGCTATCTTGCGCACCTCATCGCCCTATTTTGTGCACATTACTTGCGTTTTGCATGCATTTTGCCGCGCTATCTTGCGCACCTCATCGCACTGTTTTGTTTACATTACTTGCATTTTGCAAGCATTTTATTGCGCTATTTTGCGCATCGCGTTATTTTGCGCTGTGACCATTGCTTGCAATTTCCATGCATTTTATCACGCTATCTTGCGCACCTCATCGCACTGTTTTGTGCACACTACTTGCGTTTTCCACGCATTTTGTCGTGCTATCTTGCGCACCTCATTGCACTGTTTTGTTCACATTACTTGCATTTTGCATGCATTTTATCGCGCTATTTTGCGCATCGCGCTATTTTGCGCTATGACCGTTACTTGCATTTTCCATGCATTTTATCGCGCTATCTTGCGCACCTCATCGCACTGTTTTGTGCACACTACTTGCGTTTTGCATGCATTTGATCGCGCTATCTTGCGCACCTCATCGCACTGTTTTGTTCACATTATTACTTGCATTTTGCATGCATTTTATAGCGCTATTTTGCGCATCGCGCTATTTTGCGCTGTGACCATTACTTGCATTTTCCATGCATTTTATCGCGCTATCTTGCGCACCTCATCGCACTGTTTTGGGCACATTACTTGCGGTTTGCATGCATTTTGTCACGCTATCTTGCACACCTCATCGCACTGTTTTGTTCACATTACTTGCATTTTGCAATCATTTTACCGCGCTAATTTGCGCATCGCGCTATTTTGCATTGTGACCATTACTTGCATTTTCCATGCATTTTATCGCGCAATCTTGCGCACCTCATTGCACTGTTTTGTGAACATTACTTGCGTTTTGCATGCACTTTGTAGCGCTATCTTGCGCACCTCATCGCACAGTTTTGTTCACATTAATTGCATTTTGCATGCATTTTATCGCGCTATTTTGCGCATCGCGCTATTTTGCGCTGTGACCATTGCTTGCCATTTCCATGCATTTTATCGCGCTATCTTGCGCACCTCATCGCACTGTTTTGTGCACACTACTTGCGTTTTGCATGCATTTTGTCGCGCTATCATGCGCACCTCATCGCACTGTTTTGTTCACATTACTTGCGTTTTGCATGCATTTTATCGCGCTATTTTGCGCATCGCGCCATTTTCCGCTATGACCATTACTTGCATTTTCCATGCGTTTTATCGCGCTATCTTGCGCACCTCATCGCACTGTTTTGTGCACACTACTTGCGTTTTGCATGCATTTTATCACGCTATCTTGCGCACCTCATCGCACTGTTTTGTCACATTATTTGCATTTTGCATGCATTTTATCGCGCTATTTTGCGCATCGCGCTATTTTGCGCTGTGACCATTACTTGCATTTTCCATGCATTTTCTCGCGCTATCTTGCGCACCTCATCGCACTGTTTTATGCACACTACTTGCGTTTTGCATGCATTTTGTCGCGCTATCTTGCGCACCTCATCGCACAGTTTTGTTCACATTACTTGCATTTTGCATGCATTTTATCGCGCTATCTTGCGCACCTCATCACACTGTTTGGTGCACATTACTTGCGTTTTGCATGCACTTTGTAGCGCTATCTTGCGCACCTCATCGCACTGTTTTGTTCACATTACTTGCATTTTGCATGCATTTTATCGCGCTATTTTGCGCTGTGACCATTACTTGCATTTTCCACGCATTTTATCACGCTATCTTGCGCACCTCATCGCCCTATTTTGTGCACATTACTTGCGTTTTGCATGCATTTTGCCAAGCTATCTTGCGCACCTCATCGCACTGTTTTGTTTACATTACTTGCATTTTGCAAGCATTTTATTGCGCTATTTTGCGCATCGCGTTATTTTGCGCTGTGACCATTGCTTGCAATTTCCATGCATTTTATCACGCTATCTTGCGCACCTCATCGCACTGTTTTGTGCACACTACTTGCGTTTTCCACGCATTTTGTCGTGCTATCTTGCGCACCTCATCGCACTGTTTTGTTCACATTACTTGCATTTTGCATGCATTTTATCGCGCTATTTTGCGCATCGCGCTATTTTGCGCTATGACCGTTACTTGCATTTTCCATGCATTTTATCGCGCTATCTTGCGCACCTCATCGCACTGTTTTGTGCACACTACTTGCGTTTTGCATGCATTTGATCGCGCTATCTTGCGCACCTCATCGCACTGTTTTGTTCACATTATTACTTGCATTTTGCATGCATTTTATCGCGCTATTTTGCGCATCGCGCTATTTTGCGCTGTGACCATTACTTGCATTTTCCATGCATTTTATCGCGCTATCTTGCGCACCTCATCGCACTGTTTTGGGCACATTACTTGCGGTTTGCATGCATTTTGTCACGCTATCTTGCACACCTCATCGCACTGTTTTGTTCACATTACTTGCATTTTGCAATCATTTTACCGCGCTAATTTGCGCATCGCGCTATTTTGCATTGTGACCATTACTTGCATTTTCCATGCATTTTATCGCGCAATCTTGCGCACCTCATTGCACTGTTTTGTGAACATTACTTGCGTTTTGCATGCACTTTGTAGCGCTATCTTGCGCACCTCATCGCACAGTTTTGTTCACATTAATTGCATTTTGCATGCATTTTATCGCGCTATTTTGCGCATCGCGCTATTTTGCGCTGTGATCATTGCTTGCCATTTCCATGCATTTTATCGCGCTATCTTGCGCACCTCATCGCACTGTTTTGTGCACACTACTTGCGTTTTGCATGCATTTTGTCGCGCTATCATGCGCACCTCATCGCACTGTTTTGTTCACATTACTTGCGTTTTGCATGCATTTTATCGCGCTATTTTGCGCATCGCGCCATTTTCCGCTATGACCATTACTTGCATTTTCCATGCGTTTTATCGCGCTATCTTGCGCACCTCATCGCACTGTTTTGTGCACACTACTTGCGTTTTGCATGCATTTTATCACGCTATCTTGCGCACCTCATCGCACTGTTTTGTCACATTATTTGCATTTTGCATGCATTTTATCGCGCTATTTTGCGCATCGCGCTATTTTGCGCTGTGACCATTACTTGCATTTTCCATGCATTTTATCGCGCTATCTTGCGCACCTCATCGCACTGTTTTCTGCACACTACTTGCGTTTTGCATGCATTTTGTCGCGCTATCTTGCGCACCTCATCGCACAGTTTTGTTCACATTACTTGCATTTTGCACGCATTTTATCGCGCTATTTGGCGCATCGCGCTATTTTGCGCTGTGACCATTACTTGTATTTTCCATGCATTTTATCGCGCTATCTTGCGCTCCTCATCGCACTGTTTTGTTCACATTACTTGCGTTTTGCTTGCATTTTGTCGTGCTATCTTGCGCACCTCATTGCACTGTTTTGTTCACATTACTTGCATTTTGCATGCATTTTATCGCGCTATCTTGCGCATCACGGTATTTTGCGCTGTGACCATTACTTGCATTTTCCATGCATTTTATCGCGCTATCTTGCGCACCTCATCGCACTGTTTTGTGCACATTACTTGCGTTTTGCATGCATTTTGTCGCGCTATCTTGCGCACCTCATCGCACTGTTTTGTTCACATTACTTGCATTTTGCATGCATTTTATCGCGCTATTTCGCGCATCGCGCTATTTTGCGCTGTGACCACTACTTGCATTTTCCATGCATTTTATCGCGCTATCTTGCGCACCTCATCGCACTGTTTTATGCACACTACTTGCGTTTTGCATGCATTTTGTCGCGATATCTTGCGCACCTCATCGCACGGTTTTGTGCACACTACTTGCTTTTTGCATGTATTTTATCGCGCTATCTTGCGCACCTCATCGCACTGTTTTGTTCACATTACTTGCATTTTGCATGCATTTTATCGCGCTATTTTGCGCTGTGACCATTACTTGCATTTTCCATGCATTTTATCGCGCTATCTTGTGCACCTCATCGCACTATTTTTGCACATTACTTGCGTTTTGCATGCATTTTGTCGCGCTATCTTGCGCACCTCATCGCACTGTTTTGTTCACATTACTTGCATTTTGCATGCATTTTATCGCGCTATCTTGCGCAACTGATCGCACTGTTTTGTTCACATTACTTGCATTTTGCATGCGTTTTATCGCGCAATTTTGCGCATCGCGCAATTTTGCGCTGTGACCATTACTTGCATTTTCCATGCATTTTATCGCGCTATCTTGCGCACCTCATCGCACTGTTTTGTGCAAATTACTTGCGTTTTGCATGCATTTTGTCGCGCTATCTTGCGCACCTCATCGCACTGTTTTGTTCACATTACTTGCATTTTGCATGCATTTTATCGCGTTATTTCGCGCATCGCGCTATTTTGCGTTGTGACCATTACTTGCATTTTCCTTGCATTTTATCGCGCTATCTTGCGCACGTCATCGCACTGTTTTATGCACACTACTTGCGTTTTGCATGCATTTTGTCGCGCTATCTTGCGCACCTCATCGCACTGTTTTGTTCACACTACTTGCATTTTGCATGCATTTTATTGTGCTATTTTGCGCATCGCGATATTTTGCGCTATGACCATTACTTGCATTTTCCAAGCATTTTATCGCACTATCTTGCGCACCTCATCGCACTGTTTTGTGCACACTACTTGCGTTTTGCATGCATTTTATCGCGCTATCTTGCGCACCTCATCGCACTGTTTTGTTCACATTACTTGAATTTTGCACGCATTTTATCGCGCTATTTTGCGCTGTGACCAATACTTGCATTTTCCATGCATTTTATCGCGCTATCTTGCGCACCTCATAGCACTATTTTGTTCACATTACTTGCATTTTGCATGGGTTTTATCGCCCTATTTTGCGCATCGCGCTATTTTGTGCTGTGACCATTACTTGCATTTTCCATGCATTTTATCGCACTATCTTGCGCACCTCATCGCACTATTTTGTTCACATTACTTGCATTTTGCATGGGTTTTATCGCCCTATTTTGCGCATCGCGCTATTTTGCGCTGTGACCATTACTTGCATTTTACATGCATTTTATCGCGCTATCTTGCGCACCTCATCGCACTGTTTTTGCACATTACTTGCGTTTTGCATGCATTTTGTCGCGCTATCTTGCGCCCCTCATCGCACTGTTTTGTTCACATTACTTGCATTTTGCATGCATTTTATCGCGCTATCTTGCGCAACTCATCGTACTGTTTTGTTCACATTACTTTCATTTTGCATGCGTTTTATCGCGCTATTTTGCGCATCGCGCAATTTTGTGCTGTGACCATTACTTGCATTTTCCATGCATTTTATCGCGCTATCTTGGGCACCTCATCGCACTGCTTTGCGCACATTACTTGCGTTTTGCATGCATTTTGTCGTGCTATCTTGGGCACGTCATCGCACTGCTTTGTTCACATTACTTGCATTTTGCATGCATTTTATCGCGCTATTTTGCGCATCGCGCTATTTTGCACTGTGACCATTACTTGCATTTTCCATACATTTTATAGCGCTATCTTGCGCACCTCATCGCACTGTTTTGTGCACATTACTTGGTTTTGCATGCACTTTGTAACGCTATCTTGCGCACCTCATCGCACTGTTTTATTCACATTACTTGCATTTTGCATGCATTTTATCGTGCTATTTTGCGCGGCGACCATTACTTGCATTTTTCATGCATTTTATCGCGCTATCTTGCACACCTCATCGCACTGTTTTGTGCACAATACTTGCGTTTTGCATGCACTTTGTTGCGCTATCTTGCGCACCTTATCGCACTGTTTTGTTCACATTACTTGCATTTTGCATGCATTTTATCGCGCCATTTTGCGCATCGCGCTATTTTGCGCTGTGACCATTACTTGCATTTTTCATGCATTTTATCGCGCTATCTTGCGCACCTCATCGCACTGTTTTGTGCACATTCCTTGCGTTTTGCATGCATTTTGTCGCGCTATCTTGCGCACCTCATCGCACTGTTTTGTTCACATTACATGCGTTTGGCATGCATTTTATCGCGCTATCTTGCGCACCTCATCGCACTGTTTTGTTCACATTACTTGCATTTTCCATGCATTTTATCGCGCTATCTTCCGCACCTCATCGCACTGTTTTATGCACACTATTTGCGTTTTGCATGCATTTTGTCGCGCTATCTTGCGCACCTCATCGCACTGTTTTGTTCACATTACTTGCATTTTGCATGTATTTTATCGCACTATTTTGCGCATCGCGCTATTTTGCGCTGTGACCATTACTTGCATTTTCCATGCATTTTATCGCGCTATCTTGTGCACCTCATCGCACTATTTTTGCACATTACTTGCGTTTTGCATGCATTTTGTCGCGCTATCTTGCGCACCTCATCGCACTGTTTTGTTCACATTACTTGCATTTTGCATGCATTTTATCGCGCTATCTTGCGCAACTGATCGCACTGTTTTGTTCACATTACTTGCATTTTGCATGCGTTTTATCGCGCAATTTTGCGCATCGCGCAATTTTGCGCTGTGACCATTACTTGCATTTTCCATGCATTTTATCGCGCTATCTTGCGCACCTCATCGCACTGTTTTGTGCAAATTACTTGCGTTTTGCATGCATTTTGTCGCGCTATCTTGCGCACCTCATCGCACTGTTTTGTTCACATTACTTGCATTTTGCATGCATTTTATCGCGTTATTTCACGCATCGCGCTATTTTGCGTTGTGACCATTACTTGCATTTTCCTTGCATTTTATCGCGCTATCTTGCGCACGTCATCGCACTGTTTTATGCACACTACTTGCGTTTTGCATGCATTTTGTCGCGCTATCTTGCGCACCTCATCGCACTGTTTTGTTCACACTACTTGCATTTTGCATGCATTTTATTGTGCTATTTTGCGCATCGCGATATTTTGCGCTATGACCATTACTTGCATTTTCCAAGCATTTTATCGCACTATCTTGCGCACCTCATCGCACTTTTTTGTGCACACTACTTGCGTTTTGCATGCATTTTATCGCGCTATCTTGCGCACCTCATCGCACTGTTTTGTTCACATTACTTGAATTTTGCACGCATTTTATCGCGCTATTTTGCGATGTGACCAATACTTGCTTTTTCCATGCATTTTATCGCGCTATCTTGCGCACCTCATAGCACTATTTTGTTCACATTACTTGCATTTTGCATGGGTTTTATCGCCCTATTTTGCGCATCGCGCTATTTTGTGCTGTGACCATTACTTGCATTTTCCATGCATTTTATCGCACTATCTTGCGCACCTCATCGCACTATTTTGTTCACATTACTTGCATTTTGCATGGGTTTTATCGCCCTATTTTGCGCATCGCGCTATTTTGCGCTGTGACCATTACTTGCATTTTACATGCATTTTATCGCGCTATCTTGCGCACCTCATCGCACTGTTTTTGCACATTACTTGCGTTTTGCATGCATTTTGTCGCGCTATCTTGCGCACCTCATCGCACTGTTTTGTTCACATTACTTGCATTTTGCATGCATTTTATCGCGCTATCTTGCGCAACTCATCGTACTGTTTTGTTCACATTACTTTCATTTTGCATGCGTTTTATCGCGCTATTTTGCGCATCGCGCAATTTTGTGCTGTGACCATTACTTGCATTTTCCATGCATTTTATCGCGCTATCTTGGGCACCTCATCGCACTGCTTTGCGCACATTACTTGCGTTTTGCATGCATTTTGTCGTGCTATCTTGCGCACGTCATCGCACTGCTTTGTTCACATTACTTGCATTTTGCATGCATTTTATCGCGCTATTTTGCGCATCGCGCTATTTTGCACTGTGACCATTACTTGCATTTTCCATACATTTTATAGCGCTATCTTGCGCACCTTATCGCACTGTTTTGTGCACATTACTTGGTTTTGCATGCACTTTGTAACGCTATCTTGCGCACCTCATCGCACTGTTTTATTCACATTACTTGCATTTTGCATGCATTTTATCGTGCTATTTTGCGCGGTGACCATTACTTGCATTTTTCATGCATTTTATCGCGCTATCTTGCACACCTCATCGCACTGTTTTGTGCACAATACTTGCGTTTTGCATGCACTTTGTTGCGCTATCTTGCGCACCTTATCGCACTGTTTTGTTCACATTACTTGCATTTTGCATGCATTTTATCGCGCTATTTTGCGCATCGCGCTATTTTGCGCTGTGACCATTACTTGCATTTTTCATGCATTTTATCGCGCTATCTTGCGCACCTCATCGCACTGTTTTGTGCACATTCCTTGCGTTTTGCATGCATTTTGTCGCGCTATCTTGCGCACCTCATCGCACTGTTTTGTTCACATTACATGCGTTTGGCATGCATTTTATCGCGCTATCTTGCGCACCTCATCGCACTGTTTTGTTCACATTACTTGCATTTTCCATGCATTTTATCGCGCTATCTTCCGCACCTCATCGCACTGTTTTATGCACACTATTTGCGTTTTGCATGCATTTTGTCGCGCTATCTTGCGCACCTCATCGCACTGTTTTGTTCACATTACTTGCATTTTCCATGCATTTTATCGCGCTATCTTCCGCACCTCATCGCACTGTTTTATGCACACTATTTGCGTTTTGCATGCATTTTGTCGCGCTATCTTGCGCACCTCATCGCACTGTTTTGTTCACATTACTTGCATTTTGCATGTATTTTATCGCACTATTTTGCGCATCGCGCTATTTTGCGCTGTGACCATTACTTGCATTTTCCATGCATTTTATCGCGCTATCTTGCGCACCTCATCGCACTGTTTTGTTCACATTACTTGCATTTTGCATGCATTTTATCGCGCTATCTTGCGCAACTCATCGCACTGTTTTGTTCACATTACTTGCATTTTACATGCGTTTTATCGCGCTATTTTGCGCATCGCGCAATTTTGCGCTGTGACCAATACTTGCATTTTCCATGCATTTCATCGCGCTATCTTGCGCACCTCATCGCTCCGTTTTGTGCAAATTACTTGCGTTTTGCATGCATTTTGTCGCGCTATCTTGCGCAACTCATCACACTGTTTTGTTCACATTACTTGCATTTTCCATGCATTTTATCGCGTTATTTCGCGCATCGCGCTATTTTGCGTTGTGACCATTACTTGCATTTTCCATGCATTTTATCGCGCTATCTTCCGCACCTCATCGCACTGTTTTATGCACACTATTTGCGTTTTGCATGCATTTTGTCGCGCTATCTTGCGCACCTCATCGCACTGTTTTGTTCACATTACTTGCATTTTGCATGTATTTTATCGCACTATTTTGCGCATCGCGCTATTTTGCGCTGTGACCATTACTTGCATTTTCCATGCATTTTATCGCGCTATCTTGCGCACCTCATCGCACTGTTTTGTTCACATTACTTGCATTTTGCATGCATTTTATCGCGCTATCTTGCGCAACTCATCGCACTGTTTTGTTCACATTACTTGCATTTTACATGCGTTTTATCGCGCTATTTTGCGCATTGCGCAATTTTGCGCTGTGACCAATACTTGCATTTTCCATGCATTTCATCGCGCTATCTTGCGCACCTCATCGCTCCGTTTTGTGCAAATTACTTGCGTTTTGCATGCATTTTGTCGCGCTATCTTGCGCAACTCATCACACTGTTTTGTTCACATTAGTTGCATTTTCCATGCATTTTATCGCGTTATTTCGCGCATCGCGCTATTTTGCGTTGTGACCATTACTTGCATTTTCCATGCATTTTATCGCGCTATCTTGCGTACCTCATCGCACTGTTTTATGCACACTACTTGCGTTTTGCATGCATTTTGTCGCGCTATCTTGCGCACCTCATCGCACTGTTTTGTTCACATTACTTGCATTTTGCATGCATTTTATCGTGCTATTTTGCGCATCGCGCTATTTTGTGCTATGACCATTCCTTGCATTTTCCAAACATTTTATCGCACTATCTTGCGCACCTCATCGCACTGTTTTGTGCACACTACTTGCGTTTTGCATGCATTTTATCGCGCTATCTTGCGCACCTCATCGCACTGTTTTGTTCACATTACTTGCATTTTGTACGCATTTTATCGCGCTATTTTGCGCTGTGACCATTACTTGCATTTTCCATGCATTTTATCGCGCTATCTTGCGCACCTCATCGCACTATTTTGTTCACATTACTTCCATTTTGCATGGGTTTTATCGCCCTATTTTGCGCATCGCGCTATTTTGTGCTGTGACCATTACTTGCATTTTCCATGCATTTTATCGCACTATCTTGCGCACCTCATCGCACTATTTTGTTCACATTACTTGCATTTTGCATGGGTTTTATCGCCCTATTTTGCGCATCGCGCTATTTTGCGCTGTGACCATTACTTGCATTTTACATGCATTTTATCGCGCTATCTTGCGCACCTCATCGCTCTGTTTTTGCACATTACTTGCGTTTTGCATGCATTTTGTCGCGCTATATTGCGCACCTCATCGCACTGTTTTGTTCACATTACTTGCATTTTGCATGCATTTTATCGCGCTATTTTGCGCATCGCGCTATTTTGCACTGTGACCATTACTTGCATTTTCCATACATTTTATAGCGCTATCTTGCGCACCTCATCGCACTGTTTTGTGCACATTACTTGGTTTTGCATGCACTTTGTAACGCTATCTTGCGCGCCTCATCGCACTGTTTTATTCACATTACTTGCATTTTGCATGCATTTTATCGTGCTATTTTGCGCGGTGACCATTACTTGCATTTTTCATGCATTTTATCGCGCTATCTTGCACACCTCATCGCATTGTTTTGTGCACAATACTTGCGTTTTGCATGCACTTTTTTGCGCTATGTTGCGCACCTTATCGCACTGTTTTGTTCACATTACTTGCATTTTGCATGCATTTTATCGCCCTATTTTGCGCATCGCGCTATTTTGCGCTGTGACCATTACTTGCATTTTTCATGCATTTTATCGCGCTATCTTGCGCACCTCATCGCACTGTTTTGTGCACATTCCTTGCGTTTTGCATGCATTTTGTCGCGCAATCTTGCGCACCTCATCGCACTGTTTTGTTCACATTACATGCATTTGGCATGCATTTTATCGCGCTATCTTGCGCACCTCATCGCACTGTTTTGTTCACATTACTAGCATTTTCCATGCATTTTATCGCGCTATCTTCCGCACCTCATCGCTCTGTTTTATGGACACTACTTGCGTTTTGCATGCATTTTGTCGCGCTATCTTGCGCACCTCATCGCACTGTTTTGTTCACATTACTTGCATTTTGCATGCATTTTATCGCACAATTTTGCGCATCGCGCTATTTTGCGCTGTGACCATTACTTGCATTTTCCATGCATTTTATCGCGCTATCTTGCGCACCTCATCGCACTGTTTTGTGCACATTACTTGCGTTTTACATGCATTTTGTCGCGCTATCTTGCGCACCTCAACGCACTGTTTTGTTCACATTACTTGCATTTTGCATGCATTTTATCGCGCTATTTCGCGCATCGCGCTATTTCGCGCTTCGCGCTATTTTGCGCTGTGACTATTACTTGCATTTTCCATGCATTTTATCGCGCTATCTTGCGCACCTCATCGCACTGTTTTATGCACACTACTTGCGCTTTGCATGCATTTTATCACGCTATCTTGCGCACCTCATCGCACTGTTTTGTTCACATTACTTGCATTTTGCATGCATTTTATCGCGTTATTTCGCGCATCGCGCTATTTTGCGTTGTGACCATTACTTGCATTTTCCATGCATTTTATCGCGCTATCTTGCGTACCTCATCGCACTGTTTTATGCACACTACTTGCGTTTTGCATGCATTTTGTCGCGCTATCTTGCGCACCTCATCGCACTGTTTTGTTCACATTACTTGCATTTTGCATGCATTTTGTCGTGCTATTTTGCGCATCGCGCTATTTTGCGCAATGACCATTCCTTGCATTTTCCAAGCATTTTATCGCACTATCTTGCGCACCTCATCGCACTGTTTTGTGCACACTACTTGCGTTTTGCATGCATTTTATCGCGCTATCTTGCGCACCTCATCGCACTGTTTTGTTCACATTACTTGCATTTTGTACGCATTTTATCGCGCTATTTTGCGCTGTGACCATTACTTGCATTTTCCATGCATTTTATCGCGCTATCTTGCGCACCTCATCGCACTATTTTGTTCACATTACTTGCATTTTGCATCGGTTTTATCGCCCTATTTTGCGCATCGCGCTATTTTGTGCTGTGACCATTACTTGCATTTTCCATGCATTTTATCGCACTATCTTGCGCACCTCATCGCACTATTTTGTTCACATTACTTGCATTTTGCATGGGTTTTATCGCCCTATTTTGCGCATCGCGCTATTTTGCGCTGTGACCATTACTTGCATTTTACATGCATTTTATCGCGCTATCTTGCGCACCTCATCGCACTGTTTTTGCACATTACTTGCGTTTTGCATGCATTTTGTCGCGCTATATTGCGCACCTCATCGCACTGTTTTGTTCACATTACTTGCATTTTGCATGCATTTTATCGCGTTATCTTGCGCAACTCATCGTACTGTTTTGTTCACATTACTTTCATTTTGCATGCGTTTTATCGCGCAATTTTGCGCATCGCGCAATTTTGTGCTGTGACCATTACTTGCATTTTCCATGCATTTTATCGCGCTATCTTGCGCACCTCATCGCACAGTTTTGCGCACATTACTGGCGTTTTGCATGCATTTTGTCGTGCTATCTTGCGCACCTCATCGCACTGCTTTGTTCACATTACTTGCATTTTGCATGCATTTTATCGCGCTATTTTGCACTGTGACCATTACTTGCATTTTCCATACATTTTATAGCGCTATCTTGCGCACCTCATCGCACTGTTTTGTGCACATTACTTGGTTTTGCATGCACTTTGTAACGCTATCTTGCGCGCCTCATCGCACTGTTTTATTCACATTACTTGCATTTTGCATGCATTTTATCGTGCTATTTTGCGCGGTGACCATTACTTGCATTTTTCATGCATTTTATCGCGCTATCTTGCACACCTCATCGCACTGTTTTGTGCACAATACTTGCATTTTGCATGCACTTTGTTGCGCTATGTTGCGCACCTTATCGCACTGTTTTGTTCACATTACTTGCATTTTGCATGCATTTTATCGCACTATTTTGCGCATCGCGCTATTTTGCGCTGTGACCATTACTTGCATTTTCCATGCATTTTATCGCGCTATCTTGCGCACCTCATCGCACTGTTTTGTGCACATTACTTGCGTTTTGCATGCATTTTGTCGCGCTATCTTGCGCACCTCAACGCACTGTTTTGTTCACATTACTTGCATTTTGCATGCATTTTATCGCGCTATTTCGCGCATCGCGCTATTTCGCGCTTCGCGCTATTTTGCGCTGTGACCATTACTTGCATTTTCCATGCATTTTATCGCGCTATCTTGCGCAGCTCATCGCACTGTTTTATGCACACTACTTGCGCTTTGCATTCATTTTATCACGCTATCTTGCGCACCTCATCGCACTGTTTTGTTCACATTACTTGCATTTTGCATGCTTTTTATCGTGCTATTTTGCGCATCGCGCTATTTTGCGCTATGACCATTACATGCATTTTCCACGCATTTTATCGCACTATCTTGCGCACCTCATCGCACTGTTTTGTGCACACTACTTGCGTTTTGCATGCATTTTATCGCGCTATCTTGCGCACCTCATCGCACTGTTTTGTTCACATCACTTGCATTTTTCAAGCATTTTATCGCGCTATCTTGCACACCTCATCGCACTGTTTTTGCACATTACTTGCGTTTTGCATGCATTTTGTCGCGCTATCTTGCGCACCTCATCGCACTGTTTTGTTCACATCACTTGCATTTCGCATGCATTTTATCGCGCTATTTTGCGCTGTGACCATTACTTGCATTTTCCTTGCATTTTATCGCGCTATCTTGCGCTTTTCATCGCACTGTTTTGTGCACATTACTTGCGTTTTGCATGCATTTTGTCGCGCTATCTTGCACACCTCATCGCACTGTTTTGTTCACATTACTTGCATTTTGCATGCATTTTATCGCGCTATCTTGCGCATCGCGGTATTTTGCGCTGTGACCATTACTTGCATTTTCCATGCATTTTATCGCGCTATCTTGCGCACCTCATCGCACTGTTTTGTGCACATTACTTGCGTTTTGCATGCATTTTGTCGCGCTATCTTGCGCACCACATCGCACTGTTTTGTTCACATTACTTGCATTTTGCATGCTTTTTATCGCGCTATTTCGCGCATCGCGCTATTTTGCGCTGTGACCACTACTTGCATTTTCCATGCATTTTATCGCGCTCTCTTGCGCACCACATCGCACTGTTTTATGCACACTACTTGCGTTTTGCATGCATTTTGTCGCGCTATCTTGCGCACCTCATCGCACTGTTTTATGCACACTACTTGCGTTTTGCATGCATTTTGTCGCGCTATCTTGCGCACCTCATCGCACTGTTTTGTTCACATTACTTGCATTTTGCATGCATTTTATCGCGCTATTTTGCGCTGTGACCATTACTTGCATTTTCCATGCATTTTATCGCGCTATCTTGTGCACCTCATCGCACTGTTTTTGCACATTACTTGCGTTTTGCATGCATTTTGTCGCGCTATCTTGCGCACCTCATCGCACAGTTTTGTTCACATTACTTGCATTTTGCATTCATTTTATCGCGCTATCTTGCGCAACTCATCGCACTGTTTTGTTCACATTACTTGCATTTTGCATGCGTTTTATCGCGCTATTTTGCGCATCGCGCAATTTTGCGCTTTGACCATTACTTGCATTTTCCATGCATTTTATCGCGCTATCTTGCGCACCTCATCGCACTGTTTTGTGCAAACTACTTGCGTTTTCCATGCATTTTGTCGCGCTATCTTGCGCACCTCATCGCACTGTTTTGTTCACATTACTTGCATTTTGCATGCATTTTATCGCGCTATTTTGCGCATCGCGCTGTTTTGCGCTATGACCATTACTTGCATTTTCCAAGCATTTTATCGCACTATCTTGCGCACCTCATCGCACTGTTTTGTGCACACTACTTGCGTTTTGCATGCATTTTATCGCGCTATCTTGCGCACCTCATCGCACTATTTTGTTCACATTACTTGCGTTTTACATGCATTTTATCGCGCTATTTCGCGTTGTGACCATTACTTGCATTTTCCATGCATTTTATCGCGCTATCTTGCGCACCTCATCGCACTGTTTTGCGCACATTACTTGCGTTTTGCATGCATTTTGTCGCGCTATCTTGCGCACCACATCGCACTGTTTTGTTGGCATTACTTGCATTTTGCATGCATTTTATCGCGGTATTTTGCGCATCGCGCTATTTTGCACTGTGACCATTACTTGCATTTTCCATACATTTTATCGCGCTATCTTGCGCACCTCATCGCACAGTTTTGGGCACATTACTTGGTTTTGCATGCACTTTGTAACGCTATCTTGCGCACCTCGTCGCACTGTTTTGTTCACATTACTTGCATTTTGCATTCATTTTATCGCGCTATGTTGCGCTGTGACCATTACTTGCATTTTCCATGCATTTTATCGCGCTATCTTGCGCACCTCATCGCACTGTTTTGTGCACATTACTTACGTTTTGCATGCACATTGTAGCGCTATCTTGCGTAACTCATCGCACAGTTTTGTGCACATTACTTGCGTTTTGCATGCACTTTGTAGCGCTATCTTGCGTACCTCATCGCACTGTTTTGTTCACATTTCTTGCATTTTGCATGCATTTTATCGCGCTATTTTGCGCATCGCGCTATTTTGCGCTATGACCATTACTTGCATTTTCCATGCATTTTATCGCGCTATCTTGCGCACCTCATCTCACTGTTTTGTGCACATTACTTGCGTTTTGCATGCATTTTGTCGCGCTATCTTGCGCACCTCATCGCACTGTTTTGTTCACATTACTTGCATTTTGCATGCATTTTATCGCGGTATTTCGCGCATCGCGCTATTTTGCGCTGTGACCATTACTTGCATTTTCCATGCGTTTTATCGCGCTATCTTGCGCATCACATCGCACTGTTTTATGCACACTACTTGCGTTTTGCATGCATTTTGTCGCGCTATCTTGCGCACCACATCGCACTGTTTTGTTCACATTACTTGCATTTTGTCGCGCTATATTGCGCACCTCATCGCACTGTTTTGTTCACATTACTTGCATTTTGCATGCATTTTATCGTGCTATTTTGCGCATCGCGCTATTTTGCGCTATGACCATTACTTGCATTTTCCATGCATTTTATCGCGCTATCTTGCGCACCTCATCGCACTGTTTTGCGTACATTACTTGCGTTTTGCATGCATTTTATCGTGCTATCTTGCACACCTCATCGCACTGCTTTGTTCACATTACTAGCATTTTGCATGCATTTTATCGCGATATTTTGCGCATCGCGCTATTTTGCACTGTGACCATTACTTGCATTTTCCATACATTTTATTGCCCTATCTTGCGCACCTCATCGCACTGTTTTGTGCACATTACTTGGTTTTGCATGCACTTTGTAACGCTATCTTGCGCAACTCATCGCACTGTTTTGTTCACATTACTCGCATTGTGCATGCATTTTATCGCGCTATTTTGCGCTGTGACCATTACTTGCATTTTCCATGCATTTTATCGCGCTATCTTGCGCACCTCATCTCACTGTTTTGTGCACATTACTTGCGTTTTGCATGCACTTTGTAGCGCTATCTTGCGCACCTCATCGCATTGTTTTGTTCACATTACTTGCATTTTGCATGCATTTTGTCGCGCTATTTTGCGCATCGCGATATTTTGCACTGTGACCATTACTTGCATTTTCCATGCATTTTATCGCGCTATCTTGCGCACCTCATCGCACCATTTTGTGCACATTACTTGCGTTTTGCATGCATTTTGTCGCGCTATCTTGCGCACCTCATCGCACTGTTTTGTTCACATTACTTGCATTTTGCATTCATTTTATCGCGCTATTTCGCGCATCGCGCTATTTTGCGCTGTGACCATTACTTGCATTTTCCATGTATTTTATCGCGCTATCTTGCGCACCTCATCGCACTGTTTGATGCACACTACTTGCGTTTTGCATGCATTTTGTTGCGCTATCTTGCGCACCACATCGCACTGTTTTGTTCACATTACTTGCATTTTGCATGCATTTTATAGTGCTATTTTGCGCATCGCTCTATTTTGCTCTATGACCATTACATGCATTTTCCATGCGTTTTATCGCACTATCCTGCGCACCTCATCGCACTGTTTTGTGCACATTACTTGCGTTTTACATGCATTTTGTCGCGCTATCTTGCGCACCTCAACGCACTGTTTTGTTCACATTACTTGCATTTTGCATGCATTTTATCGCGCTATTTCGCGCATCGCGCTATTTCGCGCTTCGCGCTATTTTGCGCTGTGACTATTACTTGCATTTTCCATGCATTTTATCGCGCTATCTTGCGCACCTCATCGCACTGTTTTATGCACACTACTTGCGCTTTGCATGCATTTTGTCACGCTATCTTGCGCACCTCATCGCACTGTTTTGTTCACATTACTTGCATTTTGCATGCATTTTATCGCGTTATTTCGCGCATCGCGCTATTTTGCGCTGTGACCATTACTTGCATTTTCCATGCATTTTATCGCGCTATCTTGCGCACCTCATCGCACTGTTTTGTGCACATTACTTGCGTTTTACATGCATTTTGTCGCGCTATCTTGCGCACCTCAACGCACTGTTTTGTTCACATTACTTGCATTTTGCATGCATTTTATCGCGCTATTTCGCGCATCGCGCTATTTCGCGCTTCGCGCTATTTTGCGCTGTGACTATTACTTGCATTTTCCATGCATTTTATCGCGCTATCTTGCGCACCTCATCGCACTGTTTTATGCACACTACTTGCGCTTTGCATGCATTTTATCACGCTATCTTGCGCACCTCATCGCACTGTTTTGTTCACATTACTTGCATTTTGCATGCATTTTATCGCGTTATTTCGCGCATCGCGCTATTTTGCGTTGTGACCATTACTTGCATTTTCCATGCATTTTATCGCGCTATCTTGCGTACCTCATCGCACTGTTTTATGCACACTACTTGCGTTTTGCATGCATTTTGTCGCGCTATCTTGCGCACCTCATCGCACTGTTTTGTTCACATTACTTGCATTTTGCATGCATTTTGTCGTGCTATTTTGCGCATCGCGCTATTTTGCGCAATGACCATTCCTTGCATTTTCCAAGCATTTTATCGCACTATCTTGCGCACCTCATCGCACTGTTTTGTGCACACTACTTGCGTTTTGCATGCATTTTATCGCGCTATCTTGCGCACCTCATCGCACTGTTTTGTTCACATTACTTGCATTTTGTACGCATTTTATCGCGCTATTTTGCGCTGTGACCATTACTTGCATTTTCCATGCATTTTATCGCGCTATCTTGCGCACCTCATCGCACTATTTTGTTCACATTACTTGCATTTTGCATCGGTTTTATCGCCCTATTTTGCGCATCGCGCTATTTTGTGCTGTGACCATTACTTGCATTTTCCATGCATTTTATCGCACTATCTTGCGCACCTCATCGCACTATTTTGTTCACATTACTTGCATTTTGCATGGGTTTTATCGCCCTATTTTGCGCATCGCGCTATTTTGCGCTGTGACCATTACTTGCATTTTACATGCATTTTATCGCGCTATCTTGCGCACCTCATCGCACTGTTTTTGCACATTACTTGCGTTTTGCATGCATTTTGTCGCGCTATATTGCGCACCTCATCGCACTGTTTTGTTCACATTACTTGCATTTTGCATGCATTTTATCGCGTTATCTTGCGCAACTCATCGTACTGTTTTGTTCACATTACTTTCATTTTGCATGCGTTTTATCGCGCAATTTTGCGCATCGCGCAATTTTGTGCTGTGACCATTACTTGCATTTTCCATGCATTTTATCGCGCTATCTTGCGCACCTCATCGCACAGTTTTGCGCACATTACTGGCGTTTTGCATGCATTTTGTCGTGCTATCTTGCGCACCTCATCGCACTGCTTTGTTCACATTACTTGCATTTTGCATGCATTTTATCGCGCTATTTTGCACTGTGACCATTACTTGCATTTTCCATACATTTTATAGCGCTATCTTGCGCACCTCATCGCACTGTTTTGTGCACATTACTTGGTTTTGCATGCACTTTGTAACGCTATCTTGCGCGCCTCATCGCACTGTTTTATTCACATTACTTGCATTTTGCATGCATTTTATCGTGCTATTTTGCGCGGTGACCATTACTTGCATTTTTCATGCATTTTATCGCGCTATCTTGCACACCTCATCGCACTGTTTTGTGCACAATACTTGCATTTTGCATGCACTTTGTTGCGCTATGTTGCGCACCTTATCGCACTGTTTTGTTCACATTACTTGCATTTTGCATGCATTTTATCGCACTATTTTGCGCATCGCGCTATTTTGCGCTGTGACCATTACTTGCATTTTCCATGCATTTTATCGCGCTATCTTGCGCACCTCATCGCACTGTTTTGTGCACATTACTTGCGTTTTGCATGCATTTTGTCGCGCTATCTTGCGCACCTCAACGCACTGTTTTGTTCACATTACTTGCATTTTGCATGCATTTTATCGCGCTATTTCGCGCATCGCGCTATTTCGCGCTTCGCGCTATTTTGCGCTGTGACCATTACTTGCATTTTCCATGCATTTTATCGCGCTATCTTGCGCAGCTCATCGCACTGTTTTATGCACACTACTTGCGCTTTGCATTCATTTTATCACGCTATCTTGCGCACCTCATCGCACTGTTTTGTTCACATTACTTGCATTTTGCATGCTTTTTATCGTGCTATTTTGCGCATCGCGCTATTTTGCGCTATGACCATTACATGCATTTTCCACGCATTTTATCGCACTATCTTGCGCACCTCATCGCACTGTTTTGTGCACACTACTTGCGTTTTGCATGCATTTTATCGCGCTATCTTGCGCACCTCATCGCACTGTTTTGTTCACATCACTTGCATTTTTCAAGCATTTTATCGCGCTATCTTGCACACCTCATCGCACTGTTTTTGCACATTACTTGCGTTTTGCATGCATTTTGTCGCGCTATCTTGCGCACCTCATCGCACTGTTTTGTTCACATCACTTGCATTTCGCATGCATTTTATCGCGCTATTTTGCGCTGTGACCATTACTTGCATTTTCCTTGCATTTTATCGCGCTATCTTGCGCTTTTCATCGCACTGTTTTGTGCACATTACTTGCGTTTTGCATGCATTTTGTCGCGCTATCTTGCACACCTCATCGCACTGTTTTGTTCACATTACTTGCATTTTGCATGCATTTTATCGCGCTATCTTGCGCATCGCGGTATTTTGCGCTGTGACCATTACTTGCATTTTCCATGCATTTTATCGCGCTATCTTGCGCACCTCATCGCACTGTTTTGTGCACATTACTTGCGTTTTGCATGCATTTTGTCGCGCTATCTTGCGCACCACATCGCACTGTTTTGTTCACATTACTTGCATTTTGCATGCTTTTTATCGCGCTATTTCGCGCATCGCGCTATTTTGCGCTGTGACCACTACTTGCATTTTCCATGCATTTTATCGCGCTCTCTTGCGCACCACATCGCACTGTTTTATGCACACTACTTGCGTTTTGCATGCATTTTGTCGCGCTATCTTGCGCACCTCATCGCACTGTTTTATGCACACTACTTGCGTTTTGCATGCATTTTGTCGCGCTATCTTGCGCACCTCATCGCACTGTTTTGTTCACATTACTTGCATTTTGCATGCATTTTATCGCGCTATTTTGCGCTGTGACCATTACTTGCATTTTCCATGCATTTTATCGCGCTATCTTGTGCACCTCATCGCACTGTTTTTGCACATTACTTGCGTTTTGCATGCATTTTGTCGCGCTATCTTGCGCACCTCATCGCACAGTTTTGTTCACATTACTTGCATTTTGCATTCATTTTATCGCGCTATCTTGCGCAACTCATCGCACTGTTTTGTTCACATTACTTGCATTTTGCATGCGTTTTATCGCGCTATTTTGCGCATCGCGCAATTTTGCGCTTTGACCATTACTTGCATTTTCCATGCATTTTATCGCGCTATCTTGCGCACCTCATCGCACTGTTTTGTGCAAACTACTTGCGTTTTCCATGCATTTTGTCGCGCTATCTTGCGCACCTCATCGCACTGTTTTGTTCACATTACTTGCATTTTGCATGCATTTTATCGCGCTATTTTGCGCATCGCGCTGTTTTGCGCTATGACCATTACTTGCATTTTCCAAGCATTTTATCGCACTATCTTGCGCACCTCATCGCACTGTTTTGTGCACACTACTTGCGTTTTGCATGCATTTTATCGCGCTATCTTGCGCACCTCATCGCACTATTTTGTTCACATTACTTGCGTTTTACATGCATTTTATCGCGCTATTTCGCGTTGTGACCATTACTTGCATTTTCCATGCATTTTATCGCGCTATCTTGCGCACCTCATCGCACTGTTTTGCGCACATTACTTGCGTTTTGCATGCATTTTGTCGCGCTATCTTGCGCACCACATCGCACTGTTTTGTTGGCATTACTTGCATTTTGCATGCATTTTATCGCGGTATTTTGCGCATCGCGCTATTTTGCACTGTGACCATTACTTGCATTTTCCATACATTTTATCGCGCTATCTTGCGCACCTCATCGCACAGTTTTGGGCACATTACTTGGTTTTGCATGCACTTTGTAACGCTATCTTGCGCACCTCGTCGCACTGTTTTGTTCACATTACTTGCATTTTGCATTCATTTTATCGCGCTATGTTGCGCTGTGACCATTACTTGCATTTTCCATGCATTTTATCGCGCTATCTTGCGCACCTCATCGCACTGTTTTGTGCACATTACTTACGTTTTGCATGCACATTGTAGCGCTATCTTGCGTAACTCATCGCACAGTTTTGTGCACATTACTTGCGTTTTGCATGCACTTTGTAGCGCTATCTTGCGTACCTCATCGCACTGTTTTGTTCACATTACTTGCATTTTGCATGCATTTTATCGCGCTATTTTGCGCATCGCGCTATTTTGCGCTATGACCATTACTTGCATTTTCCATGCATTTTATCGCGCTATCTTGCGCACCTCATCTCACTGTTTTGTGCACATTACTTGCGTTTTGCATGCATTTTGTCGCGCTATCTTGCGCACCTCATCGCACTGTTTTGTTCACATTACTTGCATTTTGCATGCATTTTATCGCGGTATTTCGCGCATCGCGCTATTTTGCGCTGTGACCATTACTTGCATTTTCCATGCGTTTTATCGCGCTATCTTGCGCATCACATCGCACTGTTTTATGCACACTACTTGCGTTTTGCATGCATTTTGTCGCGCTATCTTGCGCACCACATCGCACTGTTTTGTTCACATTACTTGCATTTTGTCGCGCTATATTGCGCACCTCATCGCACTGTTTTGTTCACATTACTTGCATTTTGCATGCATTTTATCGTGCTATTTTGCGCATCGCGCTATTTTGCGCTATGACCATTACTTGCATTTTCCATGCATTTTATCGCGCTATCTTGCGCACCTCATCGCACTGTTTTGCGTACATTACTTGCGTTTTGCATGCATTTTATCGTGCTATCTTGCACACCTCATCGCACTGCTTTGTTCACATTACTAGCATTTTGCATGCATTTTATCGCGATATTTTGCGCATCGCGCTATTTTGCACTGTGACCATTACTTGCATTTTCCATACATTTTATTGCCCTATCTTGCGCACCTCATCGCACTGTTTTGTGCACATTACTTGGTTTTGCATGCACTTTGTAACGCTATCTTGCGCAACTCATCGCACTGTTTTGTTCACATTACTCGCATTGTGCATGCATTTTATCGCGCTATTTTGCGCTGTGACCATTACTTGCATTTTCCATGCATTTTATCGCGCTATCTTGCGCACCTCATCTCACTGTTTTGTGCACATTACTTGCGTTTTGCATGCACTTTGTAGCGCTATCTTGCGCACCTCATCGCATTGTTTTGTTCACATTACTTGCATTTTGCATGCATTTTGTCGCGCTATTTTGCGCATCGCGATATTTTGCACTGTGACCATTACTTGCATTTTCCATGCATTTTATCGCGCTATCTTGCGCACCTCATCGCACCATTTTGTGCACATTACTTGCGTTTTGCATGCATTTTGTCGCGCTATCTTGCGCACCTCATCGCACTGTTTTGTTCACATTACTTGCATTTTGCATTCATTTTATCGCGCTATTTCGCGCATCGCGCTATTTTGCGCTGTGACCATTACTTGCATTTTCCATGTATTTTATCGCGCTATCTTGCGCACCTCATCGCACTGTTTGATGCACACTACTTGCGTTTTGCATGCATTTTGTTGCGCTATCTTGCGCACCACATCGCACTGTTTTGTTCACATTACTTGCATTTTGCATGCATTTTATAGTGCTATTTTGCGCATCGCTCTATTTTGCTCTATGACCATTACATGCATTTTCCATGCGTTTTATCGCACTATCCTGCGCACCTCATCGCACTATTTTCTGCACACTACTTGCGTTTTGCAAGCATTTTATCGCGCAATCTTGCGCACCTCATCGCACTGTTTTGTTCACATTACATGCATTTTGCATGCATTTTATCCCGCTATTTTGCGCTGTGACCATTACTTGCATTTTCCATGCATTTTATCGCGCTACCTTGCGCACCTCATCGCACTATTTTTGCACATTACTTGCGTTTTGCATGCATTTTGTCGCGCTATCTTGCGCACCTCATCGCACTGTTTTTGCACATTACTTGCGTTTTGCATGCATTTTGTCGCGCTATCTTGCGCACCTCATCGCACTGTTTTGTTCACATTACTTGCATTTTGCATGCATTTTATCGCGCTATTTTGCGCATCGCGCTGTTTTGCACTGTGACCATCACTTGCATTTTCCAGGCATTTTATCGCGCTATCTTGCGCACCTCATCGCACTGTTTTGTGCACATTACTTGGTTTTGCATGCAATTTCTAACGCTATCTTGTGCACCTCATCGCACTGTTTTGTTCAGATTGCTTGCATTTTGCATGCATTTTATCGCGCTATTTTGTGCATCGCGCTACTTTGCGCAGTGACCATTACTTGCATTTTCCAAGCATTTTATCGCGCTATCTTGCGCACCTCATCGCACTGTTTTGTGCACATTACTTGCGTTTTGCATGCATTTTGTCGCGCTATCTTGCATACCTCATTGCACTGTTTTGTTCACATTTCTTGCATTTTGCATGCATTTTATCGCGCTATTTTGCGCATCGCGCTATTTTTGCGCTGTGACCATTACTTGCATTTTCCATGCATTTTATCGCGCTATCTTGCGCACCTCATCGCACTGTTTTATGCACATTACTTGCGTCTTGCATGCATTTTGTCGCGCTATCTTGCGCACCTCATCGCACTATTTTGTTCACATTACTTGCATTTTGCATGTATTTTATCGCGCTATTTTGCGCATCGCGCTATTTTGCACTTTGACCATTGCTTGCATTTTACATGCATTTTATCGCACTATCTTGCCCACCTCATCGCACGGTTTTGTGCACATCACTTCCGTTTTGCATGCATTTTGTCGCGCTATCTTGCGCACCTCATCGCACTGTTTTGTTCACATTACTTGCGTTTTCCATGCATTTTATCGCGCTATCTTGCGCACCTCATCGCACTGTTTTGTTCACATTACTTGCATTTTGCATGCGTTTTATCGCGCTATTTTGCGCATCGCGCTATTTTGTGCTGCGACCATTACTTGCATTTTCCATGCATTTTATCGCGCTATCTTGCGCACCTCATCGCACTGTTTTGCGCACATTACTTGCGTTTTGCATGCATTTTGTCGTGCTATCTTGCGCACCTCAACGCACTGCTTTGTTCACATTAATTGCATTTTGCATGCATTTTATCGCGTTATTTTGCGCATCGCGCTATTTTGCACTGTGACCATTACTTGCATTTTCCATACATTTTATCGCGCTATCTTGCACACCTCATCGCACTGTTTTGTGCACACTACTTGGTTTTGCATGCACTTTGTAATGCTATCTTGCGCACCTCATCGCACTGTTTTGTTCACATTACTTGCATTTTGCATGCATTTTATCGCGCTATTTTGCGCTGTGACCATTACTTGCATTTTTCATGCATTTTATCGCGCTATCTTGCACACCTCATCGCACTGTTTTGTGCACATTACTTGCGTTTTGCATGCACTTTGTTGCGCTATCTTGCGCACCTTATCGCACTGTTTTGTTCACATTACTTGCATTTTGCATGCATTTTATCGCGCTATTTTGCGCATCGCGCCATTTTGCGTTGTGACCATTACATGCATTTTCCATGCATTTTATCGCGCTATCTTGCGCACCTCATCGCACTGTTTTGTGCACATTACTTGCGTTTTGCATGCATTTTGTCGCGCTATCTTGCGCACCTCATCGCACTGTTTTGTGCACATTACTTGCATTTTGCATGCATTTTATCGCGCTATTTCGCGCATCGCGCTATTTTGCGCTGTGACCATTACTTGCATGTTCCATGCATTTTATCGCGCTATCTTGCGCACCTCATCGCACTGTTTTGTGCACACTACTTGCGTTTTGCATGCATTTTATCGCGCTATCTTGCGCACCTCATCGCACTGTTTTGTTCACATTACTTGCATTTTGTACGCATTTTATCGCGCTATTTTGCGCTGTGACCATTACTTGCATTTTCCATGCATTTTATCGCGCTATCTTGCGCACCTCATCGCACTATTTTGTTCACATTACTTCCATTTTGCATGGGTTTTATCGCCCTATTTTGCGCATCGCGCTATTTTGTGCTGTGACCATTACTTGCATTTTCCATGCATTTTATCGCACTATCTTGCGCACCTCATCGCACTATTTTGTTCACATTACTTGCATTTTGCATGGGTTTTATCGCCCTATTTTGCGCATCGCGCTATTTTGCGCTGTGACCATTACTTGCATTTTACATGCATTTTATCGCGCTATCTTGCGCACCTCATCGCTCTGTTTTTGCACATTACTTGCGTTTTGCATGCATTTTGTCGCGCTATATTGCGCACCTCATCGCACTGTTTTGTTCACATTACATGCATTTTGCATGCATTTTATCGCGCTATTTTGCGCATCGCGCTATTTTGCACTGTGACCATCACTTGCATTTTCCATACATTTTATAGCGCTATCTTGCGCACCTCATCGCACTGTTTTGTGCACATTACTTGGTTTTGCATGCACTTTGTAACGCTATCTTGCGCGCCTCATCGCACTGTTTTATTCACATTACTTGCATTTTGCATGCATTTTATCGTGCTATTTTGCGCGGTGACCATTACTTGCATTTTTCATGCATTTTATCGCGCTATCTTGCACACCTCATCGCATTGTTTTGTGCACAATACTTGCGTTTTGCATGCACTTTTTTGCGCTATGTTGCGCACCTTATCGCACTGTTTTGTTCACATTACTTGCATTTTGCATGCATTTTATCGCCCTATTTTACGCATCGCGCTATTTTGCGCTGTGACCATTACTTGCATTTTTCATGCATTTTATCGCGCTATCTTGCGCACCTCATCGCACTGTTTTGTGCACATTCCTTGCGTTTTGCATGCATTTTGTCGCGCAATCTTGCGCACCTCATCGCACTGTTTTGTTCACATTACATGCATTTGGCATGCATTTTATCGCGCTATCTTGCGCACCTCATCGCACTGTTTTGTTCACATTACTAGCATTTTCCATGCATTTTATCGCGCTATCTTCCGCACCTCATCGCTCTGTTTTATGGACACTACTTGCGTTTTGCATGCATTTTGTCGCGCTATCTTGCGCACCTCATCGCACTGTTTTGTTCACATTACTTGCATTTTGCATGCATTTTATCGCACAATTTTGCGCATCGCGCTATTTTGCGCTGTGACCATTACTTGCATTTTCCATGCATTTTATCGCGCTATCTTGCGCACCTCATCGCACTGTTTTGTGCACATTACTTGCGTTTTGCATGCATTTTGTCGCGCTATCTTGCGCACCTCAACGCACTGTTTTGTTCACATTACTTGCATTTTGCATGCATTTTATCGCGCTATTTCGCGCATCGCGCTATTTCGCGCTTCGCGCTATTTTGCGCTGTGACTATTACTTGCATTTTCCATGCATTTTATCGCGCTATCTTGCGCACCTCATCGCACTGTTTTATGCACACTACTTGCGCTTTGCATGCATTTTATCACGCTATCTTGCGCACCTCATCGCACTGTTTTGTTCACATTACTTGCATTTTGCATGCATTTTATCGCGTTATTTCGCGCATCGCGCTATTTTGCGTTGTGACCATTACTTGCATTTTCCATGCATTTTATCGCGCTATCTTGCGTACCTCATCGCACTGTTTTATGCACACTACTTGCGTTTTGCATGCATTTTGTCGCGCTATCTTGCGCACCTCATCGCACTGTTTTGTTCACATTACTTGCATTTTGCATTCATTTTGTCGTGCTATTTTGCGCATCGCGCTATTTTGCGCAATGACCATTCCTTGCATTTTCCAAGCATTTTATCGCACTATCTTGCGCACCTCATCGCACTGTTTTGTGCACACTACTTGCGTTTTGCATGCATTTTATCGCGCTATCTTGCGCACCTCATCGCACTGTTTTGTTCACATTACTTGCATTTTGTACGCATTTTATCGCGCTATTTTGCGCTGTGACCATTACTTGCATTTTCCATGCATTTTATCGCGCTATCTTGCGCACCTCATCGCACTATTTTGTTCACATTACTTGCATTTTGCATGGGTTTTATCGCCCTATTTTGCGCATCGCGCTATTTTGTGCTGTGACCATTACTTGCATTTTCCATGCATTTTATCGCACTATCTTGCGCACCTCATCGCACTATTTTGTTCACATTACTTGCATTTTGCATGGGTTTTATCGCCCTATTTTGCGCATCGCGCTATTTTGCGCTGTGACCATTACTTGCATTTTACATGCATTTTATCGCGCTATCTTGCGCACCTCATCGCACTGTTTTTGCACATTACTTGCGTTTTGCATGCATTTTGTCGCGCTATATTGCGCACCTCATCGCACTGTTTTGTTCACATTACTTGCATTTTGCATGCATTTTATCGCGTTATCTTGCGCAACTCATCGTACTGTTTTGTTCACATTACTTTCATTTTGCATGCGTTTTATCGCGCAATTTTGCGCATCGCGCAATTTTGTGCTGTGACCATTACTTGCATTTTCCATGCATTTTATCGCGCTATCTTGCGCACCTCATCGCATAGTTTTGCGCACATTACTTGCGTTTTGCATGCATTTTGTCGTGCTATCTTGCGCACCTCATCGCACTGCTTTGTTCACATTACTTGCATTTTGCATGCATTTTATCGCGCTATTTTGCACTGTGACCATTACTTGCATTTTCCATACATTTTATAGCGCTATCTTGCGCACCTCATCGCACTGTTTTGTGCACATTACTTGGTTTTGCATGCACTTTGTAACGCTATCTTGCGCGCCTCATCGCACTGTTTTATTCACATTACTTGCATTTTGCATGCATTTTATCGTGCTATTTTGCGCGGTGACCATTACTTGCATTTTTCATGCATTTTATCGCGCTATCTTGCACACCTCATCGCACTGTTTTGTGCACAATACTTGCATTTTGCATGCACTTTGTTGCGCTATGTTGCGCACCTTATCGCACTGTTTTGTTCACATTACTTGCATTTTGCATGCATTTTATCGCACTATTTTGCGCATCGCGCTATTTTGCGCTGTGACCATTACTTGCATTTTCCATGCATTTTATCGCGCTATCTTGCGCACCTCATCGCACTGTTTTGTGCACATTACTTGCGTTTTGCATGCATTTTGTCGCGCTATCTTGCGCACCTCAACGCACTGTTTTGTTCACATTACTTGCATTTTGCATGCATTTTATCGCGCTATTTCGCGCATCGCGCTATTTCGCGCTTCGCGCTATTTTGCGCTGTGACCATTACTTGCATTTTCCATGCATTTTATCGCGCTATCTTGCGCAGCTCATCGCACTGTTTTATGCACACTACTTGCGCTTTGCATGCATTTTATCACGCTATCTTGCGCACCTCATCGCACTGTTTTGTTCACATTACTTGCATTTTGCATGCTTTTTATCGTGCTATTTTGCGCATCGCGCTATTTTGCGCTATGACCATTACATGCATTTTCCACGCATTTTATCGCACTATCTTGCGCACCTCATCGCACTGTTTTGTGCACACTACTTGCGTTTTGCATGCATTTTATCACGCTATCTTGCGCACCTCATCGCACTGTTTTGTGCACATTACTTGGTTTTGCATGCACTTTGTAACGCTATCTTGCGCGCCTCATCGCACTGTTTTATTCACATTACTTGCATTTTGCATGCATTTTATCGTGCTATTTTGCGCGGTGACCATTACTTGCATTTTTCATGCATTTTATCGCGCTATCTTGCACACCTCATCGCATTGTTTTGTGCACAATACTTGCGTTTTGCATGCACTTTTTTGCGCTATGTTGCGCACCTTATCGCACTGTTTTGTTCACATTACTTGCATTTTGCATGCATTTTATCGCCCTATTTTACGCATCGCGCTATTTTGCGCTGTGACCATTACTTGCATTTTTCATGCATTTTATCGCGCTATCTTGCGCACCTCATCGCACTGTTTTGTGCACATTCCTTGCGTTTTGCATGCATTTTGTCGCGCAATCTTGCGCACCTCATCGCACTGTTTTGTTCACATTACATGCATTTGGCATGCATTTTATCGCGCTATCTTGCGCACCTCATCGCACTGTTTTGTTCACATTACTAGCATTTTCCATGCATTTTATCGCGCTATCTTCCGCACCTCATCGCTCTGTTTTATGGACACTACTTGCGTTTTGCATGCATTTTGTCGCGCTATCTTGCGCACCTCATCGCACTGTTTTGTTCACATTACTTGCATTTTGCATGCATTTTATCGCACAATTTTGCGCATCGCGCTATTTTGCGCTGTGACCATTACTTGCATTTTCCATGCATTTTATCGCGCTATCTTGCGCACCTCATCGCACTGTTTTGTGCACATTACTTGCGTTTTGCATGCATTTTGTCGCGCTATCTTGCGCACCTCAACGCACTGTTTTGTTCACATTACTTGCATTTTGCATGCATTTTATCGCGCTATTTCGCGCATCGCGCTATTTCGCGCTTCGCGCTATTTTGCGCTGTGACTATTACTTGCATTTTCCATGCATTTTATCGCGCTATCTTGCGCACCTCATCGCACTGTTTTATGCACACTACTTGCGCTTTGCATGCATTTTATCACGCTATCTTGCGCACCTCATCGCACTGTTTTGTTCACATTACTTGCATTTTGCATGCATTTTATCGCGTTATTTCGCGCATCGCGCTATTTTGCGTTGTGACCATTACTTGCATTTTCCATGCATTTTATCGCGCTATCTTGCGTACCTCATCGCACTGTTTTATGCACACTACTTGCGTTTTGCATGCATTTTGTCGCGCTATCTTGCGCACCTCATCGCACTGTTTTGTTCACATTACTTGCATTTTGCATTCATTTTGTCGTGCTATTTTGCGCATCGCGCTATTTTGCGCAATGACCATTCCTTGCATTTTCCAAGCATTTTATCGCACTATCTTGCGCACCTCATCGCACTGTTTTGTGCACACTACTTGCGTTTTGCATGCATTTTATCGCGCTATCTTGCGCACCTCATCGCACTGTTTTGTTCACATTACTTGCATTTTGTACGCATTTTATCGCGCTATTTTGCGCTGTGACCATTACTTGCATTTTCCATGCATTTTATCGCGCTATCTTGCGCACCTCATCGCACTATTTTGTTCACATTACTTGCATTTTGCATGGGTTTTATCGCCCTATTTTGCGCATCGCGCTATTTTGTGCTGTGACCATTACTTGCATTTTCCATGCATTTTATCGCACTATCTTGCGCACCTCATCGCACTATTTTGTTCACATTACTTGCATTTTGCATGGGTTTTATCGCCCTATTTTGCGCATCGCGCTATTTTGCGCTGTGACCATTACTTGCATTTTACATGCATTTTATCGCGCTATCTTGCGCACCTCATCGCACTGTTTTTGCACATTACTTGCGTTTTGCATGCATTTTGTCGCGCTATATTGCGCACCTCATCGCACTGTTTTGTTCACATTACTTGCATTTTGCATGCATTTTATCGCGTTATCTTGCGCAACTCATCGTACTGTTTTGTTCACATTACTTTCATTTTGCATGCGTTTTATCGCGCAATTTTGCGCATCGCGCAATTTTGTGCTGTGACCATTACTTGCATTTTCCATGCATTTTATCGCGCTATCTTGCGCACCTCATCGCATAGTTTTGCGCACATTACTTGCGTTTTGCATGCATTTTGTCGTGCTATCTTGCGCACCTCATCGCACTGCTTTGTTCACATTACTTGCATTTTGCATGCATTTTATCGCGCTATTTTGCACTGTGACCATTACTTGCATTTTCCATACATTTTATAGCGCTATCTTGCGCACCTCATCGCACTGTTTTGTGCACATTACTTGGTTTTGCATGCACTTTGTAACGCTATCTTGCGCGCCTCATCGCACTGTTTTATTCACATTACTTGCATTTTGCATGCATTTTATCGTGCTATTTTGCGCGGTGACCATTACTTGCATTTTTCATGCATTTTATCGCGCTATCTTGCACACCTCATCGCACTGTTTTGTGCACAATACTTGCATTTTGCATGCACTTTGTTGCGCTATGTTGCGCACCTTATCGCACTGTTTTGTTCACATTACTTGCATTTTGCATGCATTTTATCGCACTATTTTGCGCATCGCGCTATTTTGCGCTGTGACCATTACTTGCATTTTCCATGCATTTTATCGCGCTATCTTGCGCACCTCATCGCACTGTTTTGTGCACATTACTTGCGTTTTGCATGCATTTTGTCGCGCTATCTTGCGCACCTCAACGCACTGTTTTGTTCACATTACTTGCATTTTGCATGCATTTTATCGCGCTATTTCGCGCATCGCGCTATTTCGCGCTTCGCGCTATTTTGCGCTGTGACCATTACTTGCATTTTCCATGCATTTTATCGCGCTATCTTGCGCAGCTCATCGCACTGTTTTATGCACACTACTTGCGCTTTGCATGCATTTTATCACGCTATCTTGCGCACCTCATCGCACTATTTTGTTCACATTACTTGCATTTTGCATGCTTTTTATCGTGCTATTTTGCGCATCGCGCTATTTTGCGCTATGACCATTACATGCATTTTCCACGCATTTTATCGCACTATCTTGCGCACCTCATCGCACTGTTTTGTGCACACTACTTGCGTTTTGCATGCATTTTATCGCGCTATCTTGCGCACCTCATCGCACTGTTTTGTTCACATCACTTGCATTTTTCAAGCATTTTATCGCGCTATCTTGCACACCTCATCGCACTGTTTTTGCACATTACTTGCGTTTTGCATGCATTTTGTCGCGCTATCTTGCGCACCTCATCGCACTGTTTTGTTCACATCACTTGCATTTCGCATGCATTTTATCGCGCTATTTTGCGCTGTGACCATTACTTGCATTTTCCTTGCATTTTATCGCGCTATCTTGCGCTCCTCATCGCACTGTTTTGTGCACATTACTTGCGTTTTGCATGCATTTTGTCGCGCTATCTTGCACACCTCATCGCACTGTTTTGTTCACATTACTTGCATTTTGCATGCATTTTATCGCGCTATCTTGCGCATCGCGGTATTTTGCGCTGTGACCATTACTTGCATTTTCCATGCATTTTATCGCGCTATCTTGCGCACCTCATCGCACTGTTTTGTGCACATTACTTGCGTTTTGCATGCATTTTGTCGCGCTATCTTGCGCACCACATCGCACTGTTTTGTTCACATTACTTGCATTTTGCATGCTTTTTATCGCGCTATTTCGCGCATCGCGCTATTTTGCGCTGTGACCACTACTTGCATTTTCCATGCATTTTATCGCGCTCTCTTGCGCACCTCATCGCACTGTTTTATGCACACTACTTGCGTTTTGCATGCATTTTGTCGCGCTATCTTGCGCACCTCATCGCACTGTTTTATGCACACTACTTGCGTTTTGCATGCATTTTGTCGCGCTATCTTGCGCACCTCATCGCACTGTTTTGTTCACATTACTTGCATTTTGCATGCATTTTATCGCGCTATTTTGCGCTGTGACCATTACTTGCATTTTCCATGCATTTTATCGCGCTATCTTGTGCACCTCATCGCACTGTTTTTGCACATTACTTGCGTTTTGCATGCATTTTGTCGCGCTATCTTGCGCACCTCATCGCACAGTTTTGTTCACATTACTTGCATTTTGCATGCATTTTATCGCGCTATCTTGCGCAACTCATCGCACTGTTTTGTTCACATTACTTGCATTTTGCATGCGTTTTATCGCGCTATTTTGCGCATCGCGCAATTTTGCGCTTTGACCATTACTTGCATTTTCCATGCATTTTATCGCGCTATCTTGCGCACCTCATCGCACTGTTTTGTGCAAACTACTTGCGTTTTGCATGCATTTTGTCGCGCTATCTTGCGCACCTCATCGCACTGTTTTGTTCACATTACTTGCATTTTGCATGCATTTTATCGCGCTATTTTGCGCATCGCGCTATTTTGCGCTATGACCATTACTTGCATTTTCCAAGCATTTTATCGCACTATCTTGCGCACCTCATCGCACTGTTTTGTGCACACCACTTGCGTTTTGCATGCATTTTATCGCGCTATCTTGCGCACCTCATCGCACTATTTTGTTCACATTACTTGCGTTTTACATGCATTTTATCGCGCTATTTCGCGTTGTGACCATTACTTGCATTTTCCATGCATTTTATCGCGCTATCTTGCGCACCTCATCGCACTGTTTTGCGCACATTACTTTCGTTTTGCATGCATTTTGTCGCGCTATCTTGCGCACCACATCGCACTGTTTTCTTGGCATTACTTGCATTTTGCATGCATTTTATCGCGCTATTTTGCGCATCGCGCTATTTTGCACTGTGACCATTACTTGCATTTTCCATACATTTTATCGCGCTATCTTGCGCACCTCATCGCACAGTTTTGGGCACATTACTTGGTTTTGCATGCACTTTGTAACGCTATCTTGCGCACCTCGTCGCACTGTTTTGTTCACATTACTTGCATTTTGCATTCATTTTATCGCGCTATGTTGCGCTGTGACCATTACTTGCATTTTCCATGCATTTTATCGCGCTATCTTGCGCACCTCATCGCACTGTTTTGTGCACATTACTTACGTTTTGCATGCACATTGTAGCGCTATCTTGCGTAACTCATCGCACAGTTTTGTGCACATTACTTGCGTTTTGCATGCACTTTGCAGCGCTATCTTGCGTACCTCATCGCACTGTTTTGTTCACATTACTTGCATTTTGCATGCATTTTATCGCGCTATTTTGCGCATCGCGCTATTTTGCGCTATGACCATTACTTGCATTTTCCATGCATTTTATCGCGCAATCTTGCGCACCTCATCTCACTGTTTTGTGCACATTACTTGCGTTTTGCATGCATTTTGTCGCGCTATCTTGCGCACCTCATCGCACTGTTTTGTTCACATTACTTGCATTTTGCATGCATTTTATCGCGGTATTTCGCGCATCGCGCTATTTTGCGCTGTGACCATTACTTGCATTTTCCATGCGTTTTATCGCGCTATCTTGCGCATCACATCGCACTGTTTTATGCACACTACTTGCGTTTTGCATGCATTTTGTCGCGCTATCTTGCGCACCACATCGCACTGTTTTGTTCACATTACTTGCATTTTGTCGCGCTATATTGCGCACCTCATCGCACTGTTTTGTTCACATTACTTGCATTTTGCATGCATTTTATCGTGCTATTTTGCGCATCGCGCTATTTTGCGCTATGACCATTACTTGCATTTTCCATGCATTTTATCGCGCTATCTTGCGCACCTCATCGCACTGTTTTGCGTACATTACTTGCGTTTTGCATGCATTTTATCGTGCTATCTTGCACACCTCATCGCACTGCTTTGTTCACATTACTAGCATTTTGCATGCATTTTATCGCGATATTTTGCGCATCGCGCTATTTTGCACTGTGACCATTACTTGCATTTTCCATACATTTTATTGCCCTATCTTGCGCACCTCATCGCACTGTTTTGTGCACATTACTTGGTTTTGCATGCACTTTGTAACGCTATCTTGCGCAACTCATCGCACTGTTTTGTTCACATTACTCGCATTGTGCATGCATTTTATCGCGCTATTTTGCGCTGTGACCATTACTTGCATTTTCCATGCATTTTATCGCGCTATCTTGCGCACCTCATCTCACTGTTTTGTGCACATTACTTGCGTTTTGCATGCACTTTGTAGCGCTATCTTGCGCACCTCATCGCATTGTTTTGTTCACATTACTTGCATTTTGCATGCATTTTGTCGCGCTATTTTGCGCATCGCGCTATTTTGCACTGTGACCATTACTTGCATTTTCCATGCATTTTATCGCGCTATCTTGCGCACCTCATCGCACCATTTTGTGCACATTACTTGCGTTTTGCATGCATTTTGTCGCGCTATCTTGCGCACCTCATCGCACTGTTTTGTTCACATTACTTGCATTTTGCATTCATTTTATCGCGCTATTTCGCGCATCGCGCTATTTTGCGCTGTGACCATTACTTGCATTTTCCATGTATTTTATCGCGCTATCTTGCGCACCTCATCGCACTGTTTGATGCACACTACTTGCGTTTTGCATGCATTTTGTTGCGCTATCTTGCGCACCACATCGCACTGTTTTGTTCACATTACTTGCATTTTGCATGCATTTTATAGTGCTATTTTGCGCATCGCTCTATTTTGCTCTATGACCATTACATGCATTTTCCATGCGTTTTATCGCACTATCCTGCGCACCTCATCGCACTATTTTCTGCACACTACTTGCGTTTTGCATGCATTTTATCGCGCAATCTTGCGCACCTCATCGCACTGTTTTGTTCACATTACATGCATTTTGCATGCATTTTATCCCGCTATTTTGCGCTGTGACCATTACTTGAATTTTCCATGCATTTTATCGCGCTACCTTGCGCACCTCATCGCACTATTTTTGCACATTACTTGCGTTTTGCATGCATTTTGTCGCGCTATCTTGCGCACCTCATCGCACTGTTTTTGCACATTACTTGCGTTTTGCATGCATTTTGTCGCGCTATCTTGCGCACCTCATCGCACTGTTTTGTTCACATTACTTGCATTTTGCATGCATTTTATCGCGCTATTTTGCGCATCGCGCTGTTTTGCACTGTGACCATCACTTGCATTTTCCAGGCATTTTATCGCGCTATCTTGCGCACCTCATCGCACTGTTTTGTGCACATTACTTGGTCTTGCATGCAATTTCTAACGCTATCTTGTGCACCTCATCGCACTGTTTTGTTCAGATTGCTTGCATTTTGCATGCATTTTATCGCGCTATTTTGTGCATCGCGCTACTTTGCGCAGTGACCATTACTTGCATTTTCCAAGCATTTTATCGCGCTATCTTGCGCACCTCATCGCACTGTTTTGTGCACATTACTTGCGTTTTGCATGCATTTTGTCGCGCTATCTTGCATACCTCATTGCACTGTTTTGTTCACATTTCTTGCATTTTGCATGCATTTTATCGCGCTATTTTGCGCATCGCGCTATTTTTACGCTGTGACCATTACTTGCATTTTCCATGCATTTTATCGCGCTATCTTGCGCACCTCATCGCACTGTTTTATGCACATTACTTGCGTCTTGCATGCATTTTGTCGCGCTATCTTGCGCACCTCATCGCACTATTTTGTTCACATTACTTGCATTTTGCATGTATTTTATCGCGCTATTTTGCGCATCGCGCTATTTTGCACTTTGACCATTGCTTGCATTTTACATGCATTTTATCGCACTATCTTGCCCACCTCATCGCACGGTTTTGTGCACATCACTTCCGTTTTGCATGCATTTTTTCGCGCTATCTTGCGCACCTCATCGCACTGTTTTGTTCACATTACTTGCGTTTTCCATGCATTTTATCGCGCTATCTTGCGCACCTCATCGCACTGTTTTGTTCACATTACTTGCATTTTGCATGCGTTTTATCGCGCTATTTTGCGCATCGCGCTATTTTGTGCTGCGACCATTACTTGCATTTTCCATGCATTTTATCGCGCTATCTTGCGCACCTCATCGCACTGTTTTGCGCACATTACTTGCGTTTTGCATGCATTTTGTCGTGCTATCTTGCGCACCTCAACGCACTGCTTTGTTCACATTAATTGCATTTTGCATGCATTTTATCGCGTTATTTTGCGCATCGCGCTATTTTGCACTGTGACCATTACTTGCATTTTCCATACATTTTATCGCGCTATCTTGCACACCTCATCGCACTGTTTTGTGCACACTACTTGGTTTTGCATGCACTTTGTAATGCTATCTTGCGCACCTCATCGCACTGTTTTGTTCACATTACTTGCATTTTGCATGCATTTTATCGCGCTATTTTGCGCTGTGACCATTACTTGCATTCTTCATGCATTTTATCGCGCTATCTTGCACACCTCATCGCACTGTTTTGTGCACATTACTTGCGTTTTGCATGCACTTTGTTGCGCTATCTTGCGCACCTAATCGCACTGTTTTGTTCACATTACTTGCATTTTGCATGCATTTTATCGCGCTATTTTGCGCATCGCGCCATTTTGCGTTGTGACCATTACATGCATTTTCCATGCATTTTATCGCGCTATCTTGCGCACCTCATCGCACTGTTTTGTGCACATTACTTGCGTTTTGCATGCATTTTGTCGCGCTATCTTGCGCACCTCATCGCACTGTTTTGTGCACATTACTTGCATTTTGCATGCATTTTATCGCGCTATTTCGCGCATCGCGCTATTTTGCGCTGTGACCATTACTTGCATGTTCCATGCATTTTATCGCGCTATCTTGCGCACCTCATCGCACTGTTTTGTGCACACTACTTGCGTTTTGCATGCATTTTGTCGCGCTATCTTACGCACCTCATCGCACTGTTTTGTTCACATTAATTGCATTTTGCATGCGTTTTATCGCGCTATTTTGCGCATCGCGCTATTTTGCGCTGTGACCATTAGTTGCATTTTCCATGCATTTTATTGCGCTATCTTGCGCACCTCATCGCACTGTTTTGTGCACATTACTTGGTTTTCCATGCAATTTGCAACGCTATCTTGCGCATCTCATCGCACTGTTTTGTTCACATTACTTGCATTTTGCATGCATTTTATCGCGCTATTTTGCGCATCGCGCTACTTTGCGCAGTGACCATTACTTGCATTTTCCATGCATTTTATCGCACTATCTTGCGCACCTCTTCGCACTGTTTTGTGCACATTACTTGCGTTTTGCATGCATTTTGTCGCGCTATCTTGCATATCTCATCGCATTGTTTTGTTCACATTTCTTGCATTTTGCATGCATTTTATCGCGCTATTTTGCGCATCGCGCTATTTTGCGCTGTGACCATTACTTGCCTTTTCCATGCATTTTATCGCGCTATCTTGCGCCCCTCATCGCACTGTTTTATCCACATTACTTGCGTCTTGCATGCATTTTGTCGCTCTATCTTGCGCACCTCATCGCACTATTTTGTTCACATTACTTGCATTTTGCATGCATTTTATCGCGCTATTTTGCGCATCGCGTTATTTTGCACTTTGACCATTGCTTGCATTTTCCATGCATTTTATCGCACTATCTTGCCCACCTCATCGCACAGTTTTGTGCATATCACTTGTGTTTTGCAAGCATTTTGTCGCGCTATCTTGCGCACCTCATCGCACTGTTTTGTTCACATTACTTGCATTTTCCATGCATTTTATCGCGCTATCTTGCGCAACTCATCGCACAGTTTTGTTCACATTACTTGCATTTTGCATGCGTTTTATCGCGCTATTTTGCGCATCGCGCTATTTTGTGCTGTGACCATTACTTGCATTTTCCATGCATTTTATCGATCTTGCGCACCTCATCGCACTGTTTTGCGCACATTACTTGCGTTTTGCATGCATTTTGTCGTGCTATCTTGCGCACCTCATCGCACTGCTTTGTTCACATTACTTGCATTTTGCATGCATTTTATCGCGCTATTTTGCGCATCGCGCTATTTTGCACTGTGACCATTACTTGCATTTTCTATGCATTTTATCGCGCTATCTTGCGCACCTCATCGCACTGTTTTGTGCACATTACTTGGTTTTGCATGCACTTTGTAACGCTATCTTGCGCACCTCATCGCACTGTTTTGTTCACATTACTTGCATTTTGCATGCATTTTATCGCGCTATTTTGCGCTGTGACCATTACTTGCATTTTTCATGCATTTTATCGCGCTATCTTGCACACCTCATCGCACTGTTTTGTGCACATTACTTGCGTTTTGCATGCACTTTGTTGCGCTATCTTGTGCACCTCATCGCACTGTTTTGTTCACATTACTTGCATTTTGCATGCATTTTATCGCGCTATTTTGCGCATCGCGGTATTTTGCGCTGTGACCATTACTTGCATTTTCCATGCATTTTATCGTGCTATCTTGCGCACCTCATCGCACTGTTTTGTGCACATTACTTGCATTTTGCATGCATTTTATCGCGCTATTTTGCGCTGTGACCATTACTTGCATTTTCCATGCATTTTATCGCGCTATCATGCGCACCTCATCGCACTGTTTTGCGCACATTACTTGCGTTTTGCATGCATTTTGTGGCGCTATCTTGCGCACCACATCGCACTGTTTTCTTCACATTACTTGCATTTTGCATGCATTTTATCGCGCAATTTTGCGCATAGCGCTGTTTTGCACTGTGACCAGTACTTGCATTTTCCATACATTTTATCGCGCTATCTTGCGCACCTCATCGCACAGTTTTGTGCACATTACTTGGTTTTGCATGCACTTTGTAACGTTATCTTGCGCACCTCGTCGCACTGTTTTGTTCACATTACTTGCATTTTGCATGCATTTTATCGCGCTATTTTGCGCTGTGACCATTACTTGCATTTTCCATGCATTTTATCGCGCTATCTTGCGCACCTCATCGCACTGTTTTGTGCACATTACTTACGTTTTGCATGCACTTTGTAGCGCTATCTTGCGTACCTCATCGCACTGTTTTGTTCACATTACTTGCATTTTGCATGCATTTTATCGCGCTATTTTGCGCATCGCGCTATTTTGCGCTATGACCATTACTTGCATTTTCCATGCATTTTATCGCGCTATCTTGCGCACCTCATCGCACTATTTTGTGTACATTACTTGCGTTTTGCATGCATTTTGTCGCGCTATCTTGCGCACCTCATCGCACTGTTTTGTTCACATTACTTGCATTTTGCATGCATTTTATCACGCTATTTCGCGCATCGCGCTATTTTGCGCTGTGACCATTACTGGCATTTTCCATGCGTTTTATCGCGCTATCTTGCGCACCTCATCGCACTGTTTTATTCACACTACTTGCGTTTTGCATGCATTTTGTCGCGCTATATTGCGCACCTCATCGCACTGTTTTGTTCGCATTACTTGCATTTTGCATGCATTTTATCGTGCTATTTTGCGCATCGCGCTATTTTGCGCTTTGAGCATTACTTGCATTTTCCATGCGTTTTATCGCGCTATCTTGCGCACCTCATCGCACTGTTTTGCGCACATTACTTGCGTTTTGCATGCATTTTGTCGTGCTATCTTGCGCACCTCATCGCACTGCTTTGTTCACATTACTTGCATTTTGCATGCATTTTATCGCGCTATTTTGCGCATCGCGCTATTTTGCACTGTGACCATTACTTGCATTTTCCTTACATTTTATCGCCCTATCTTGCGCACCTCATCGCACAGTTTTGTGCACATTACTTGGTTTTGCATGCACTTTGTAACGCTATCTTGCGCACCTCATCGCACTATTTTGTTCACATTACTTGCATTTTGCATGCATTTTATCGCGCTATTTTGCGCTGTGACCATTACTTGCATTTTCCATGCATTTTATCGCGCTATCTTGCGCACCTCATCTCACTATTTTGTGCACATTACTTACGTTTTGCATGCACTTTGTAGCATTATCTTGCGCACCTCATCGCATTGTTTTGTTCACATTACTTGCATTTTGCATGCATTTTATCGCGCTATTTTGCGCATCGCGCTGTTTTGCACTGTGACCATTACTTGCATTTTCCATGCATTTTATCGCGCTATCTTGCGCACCTCATCGCACTATTTTGTGCACATTACTTGCGTTTTGCATGCATTTTGTCGCGCTATCTTTCGATCCTCATCGCACTGTTTTGTTCACATTACTTGCATTTTGCATGCATTTTATTGAGCTATTTCGCGCATCGCGCTATTTTGCGCTGTGACCATTACTTGCATTTTTCATGTATTTTATCGCGCTATCTTGCGCACCTCATCGCACTGTTTTATGCACACTACTTGCGTTTTGCATGCATTTTGTCGCGCTATCTTGCGCACCACATCGCACTGTTTTGTTCACATTACTTGCATTTTGCATGCATTTTATAGTGCTATTTTGCGCATCGCGCTTGTGAGAACCCGAATATAAAAATTAAGTAAATAACTAAATAATAATTTTACAAATCTCAAATATTTTATTATGAACCTTTAAGTGCAAATTAAATATTATTGGAGGATCTTTTAATTAATTTTAAAACCTAAAATAAATTTATGGTGAAAGTCTTTAATTTAGAGACAAGGTTTATTATAAAAATAAAAATAAAAAGTGAGAGAGAGGAGGGGGTGACTTGAACTCTAGACCACAAGGTTAATATATAAGACTCCTACCATTTGAGTTGCGTGTAACTTATACATATTTTTTGTATATTTATCTATTTATTTGACCTATGTGTGCCCACCACTAGTATAAAATAAAATAAACACAAACCCTACTCTATTATTTGTTCACCACATAGGGCAACAACAGCAGCCACGGGAGAGGGTTAGAGAGAAGGAAAAAAAAGAAGATGTTGCAATCAAAGAACTTTTGGGTGTGTTGTGTTGTGTGTGATCATCAAAGGTTAGCCCTCCTTGGTTTTCTTCTCTTCTTTTTGTTCTTCATCCTTATTCTATAATTATTTTGTTCATTGATGGAGAGGTTGTAGGTTTATGCATTGTGTATATAGATATCCTATTAAGAAACTTGAGGAGCTAAATTTATGTGTAAAGATTGGGTGTAATTTTCAGTCCAAAAATTCTGTACAAAGTCACAAACTTTAAAAATCAAGAAACCATATCAAACGGATGAATTTTAATCTGAAATTTTTACAGTAGATCAATTACACATTGAATTGCATATCTGAATTTTTTCATAATTTTTGGGAGTCGAAATCCATATAAATTGAGGTATTCAAATCTGTCCAGGAAACCAGTCCGAAACAGTAAATTCGGGATTGTTGTTCTCTTTGGGTATAAATCCAAAAATTATCAAATTAGTGTCATTAGAACCGGTTATGAGTCTAGTTTCGTACGTTTTTGGCCTTGCATTGATTGCTCGTGTATATTAAGAGAACCGTTAATTTCTTTAAAGTGCTGCAGAAAACAACCTGTTTGGATATAATAAATTGTAGAAAAATTATTTCGATAAGCAAATCAAGTGAAACCAATTGGGTTTGAAACTTAGGATATATTAGATCATATCTGGAGGTTATTGGAATTTTTCGAATAGCGTGGAGTGGGTTTTGAAATTTTCAAAGTTAGCGAATAGATTGGGAAAACTTGTTTAAAATACTGTTTCATCTTAAAGTTATATTTAGTTAAGTTTCGATCGGAATCTATGTCTTGGGTGATTTTAGACCTTGAAGAATATGAACTTAGGTAATATTTAAGAGTAACGGTGAGTTGGGTTAAGCCGTGTTAGTGCGTTTTAGTTTGAGGTTACTTAGTTCCTATTTTATTTAGTATTTTTAAATTAGTTGTGACGCGTAGTTTTTATACTTGGTTCAGGCCACTAGTTGGACTTTTACACTTTATTCGAGGATTATATTATTGCGTTTCAGGTGAGTAGTTTCATGCTACATATTTTTATAAATGTTCCCCTACCCTGAACTGTTGGAAAAATTAAATTGTTGTTTCATGATTAAACTGTTTTGATAAATTATTATATTATCAATTGAATCAAATTATTTCTTAAACATGTGTGAACTTGGCATACTGTAAACTATTTGTTATAATCTGTTGTAAGTGGAAAATGTCGTTTATCATGTTCTTGCGAGACATGAGTATTTTAAGTGTTGATTTGTGGAACCTTTTTTTTGAAACAGATTGTATTTACCAAACTGTATGCCAATCTAGTTTCTGTGATATATAACTTATTTTGGAATTGAACCCTGTTTTCAAAACTGTATTTACTATCCATGTTGCTACTCACTGAGCTATCAGCTGACTTAGTTTTTATCACTTCCAGGTGTTAGAAGGACTTAGAGTGGACTCATGGCGTAGCGGGGACTCAATTGCATGGACCTCTAGGGCATTCCTTTAGTTTGGAGTGTTATGTCAAGTTTGTGCATATTTATATTTATTCTTATCGAAGTTCATTTAGGATTATTTTTGATATGTGGGTTGTTTATATCCCACAAGTTTGGATGATTTTTTGATTACGGTTGATTTTGCCGTTTATAATTGTGACATGTTTGGATTGAGTTTTGGTTATTTATTATTGGACTATTGTTCAGTTGTTCAATGTAATTGGATTCGTGTTTAGGCTTACGTGTGCCTTGGGTTAAGTCCTTGTGGGCCACGGCCGGTCGTGCCCGAATTTGGGGTGTGACAACGCTATTTTGCTCTATGACCATTACATGCATTTTCCATGCGTTTTATTGCACTATCCTGCGCACCTCATCGCACTGTTTTCTGCACACTACTTGCGTTTTGCATGCATTTTATCGCGCTATCTTGCGCACCTCATCGCACTGTTTTGTTCACATTACATGCATTTTGCATGCATTTTATCCCGCCATTTTGCGCTGTGACCATTACTTGCATTTTCCATGCATTTTATCGCGCTATCTTGCGCACCTCATCGCACTGTTTTTGCACATTACCTGCGTTTTGCATGCATTTTGTCGCGCTATCTTGCACACCTCATCGCACTGTTTTTGCACATTACTTGCGTTTTGCATGCATTTTGTCGCGCTATCTTGCGCACCTCATCGCACTGTTTTGTTCACATTACTTGCATTTTGCATGCATTTTATCGCGCTATTTTGCGCATCGCGCTATTTTGCGCTATGACCATTACTTGCATTTTCCATGCATTTTATCGCGCTATCTTGCGCACCTCATCGCACTGTTTTGTGCACATTACTTGCGTTTTCCATGCATTTTGTCGCGCTATCTTGCGCACCTCATCGCACTGTTTTGTTCACATTACTTGCATTTTGCATGCATTTTATCGCGCTATTTCGCGAATCGCGCTATTTTGCGCTGTGACCATTACTTGCATTTTCCATGCATTTTATCGTGCTATCTTGCGCACCTCATCGCACTGTTTTATGCACACTACTTGCGTTTTGCATGCATTTTGTCGCGCTATATTGCGCACCTTATCGCAATGTTTTGTTCACATTACTTGCATTTTGCATGCATTTTATCGTGCTATTTTGCGCATCGCGCTATTTTGCGCTATGACCATTACTTGCATTTTCCATGCATTTTATCGCGCTATCTTGCGCACCTCATCGCACTGTTTTGCGTACATTACTTGCGTTTTGCATGCATTTTATCGTGCTATCTTGCGCACCTCATCGCACTGCTTTGTTCACATTACTTGCATTTTGCATGCATTTTATCGCGCTATTTTGCACATCGCGCTATTTTGCACTGTGACCATTACTTGCATTTTCCATACATTTTATCGCCCTATCTTGCGCACCTCATCGCACAGTTTTGTGCACATTACTTGGTTTTCCATGCACTTTGTAACGCTATCTTGCGCACCTCATCGCACTGTTTTGTTCACATTACTCGCATTCTGCATGCATTTTATCGCGCTATTTTGCGCTGTGACCATTACTTCAATTTTCCATGCATTTTATCGCGCTATCTTGCGCACCTCATCTCACTGTTTTGTGCACATTACTTACGTTTCGCATGCACTTTGTAGCGCTATCTTGCGCACCTCATCGCATTGTTTTGTTCACATTACTTGCATTTTGTATGTATTTTATCGCGCTATTTTGCGCATCGCGCTATTTTGCACTGTGACCATTACTTGCATTTTCCATGCATTTTATCGCGGTATCTTGCGCACCTCATCGCACTGTTTTGTGCACATTACTTGCGTTTTGCATGCATTTTGTCGCGCTATCTTGCGCACCTCATCGCACTGTTTTGTTCAGATTACTTGCATTTTGCATGCATTTTATCGCGCTATTTCGCGCATCGCGCTATTTTGCGCTGTGACCATTACTTGCATTTTCCTTGTATTTTATCGCGCTATCTTGCGCACCTCATCGCACTGTTTTATGCACAATACTTGCGTTTTGCATGCATTTTGTCGCGCTATCTTGCGCACCTCATCGCACTGTTTTGTTCACAATACTTGCATTTTGCATGCATTTTATAGTGCTATTTTGCGCATCGCGCTATTTTGCTCTATGACCATTACATGCATTTTCCATGAGTTTTATCGCACTATCCTGCGCACCTCATCGCACTGTTTTCTGCACACTACTTGCGTTTTGCATGCATTTTATCGCGCTATCTTGCGCACCTCATCGCACTGTTTTGTTCATATTACATGCATTTTGCATGCATTTTATCCCGCTATTTTGCGCTGTGACCATTACTTGCATTTTCCATGCATTTTATCGCGCTATCTTGCGCACCTCATCGCACTGTTTTTGCACATTACTTGCGTTTTCCATGCATTTTATCGCGCTATCTTGCGCACCTCATCGCACAGTTTTTGCACATTACTTGCGTTTTGCATGCATTTTGTCGCGCTATCTTGCGCACCTCATCGCACTGTTTTTGCGCATTGCTTGCGTTTTGCATGCATTTTGTATCTTGCGCACCTCATCGCATTGTTTTGTTCACATTACTTGCATTTTGCATGCATTTTATCGCGCTATTTTCCGCATCGCGCTATTTTGCACTGTGACCATTACTTGCATTTTCCATGCATTTTATCGCGCTATCTTGCGCACCTCATCGCACTGTTTTGTGCACATGCGTTTTGCATGCATTTTGTCGCGCTATCTTGCGCACCTCATCGCACTGTTTTGTTCACATTACTTGCATTTTGCATGCATTTTATCGCGCTATTTTGCGCATCGCGCTATTTTGCGCTATGACCATTACTTGCATTTTCCGTGCATTTTATCGCGCTATCTTGCGCACCTCATCGCACTGTTTTGTGCACATTACTTGCGTTTTGCATGCATTTTGTCGCGCTATCTTGCGCACCTCATCGCACTGTTTTGTTCACATTACTTGCATTTTGCATGCATTTTATCGCGCTATTTCGCGAATCGCGCTATTTTGCGCTGTGACCATTACTTGCATTTTCCATGCGTTTTATCGCGCTATCTTGCGCACCTCATCGCACTGTTTTATGCACACTACTTGCGTTTTGCATGCATTTTGTCGCGCTATATTGCGCACCTCATCGCACTGTTTTGTTCACATTACTTGCATTTTGCATGCATTTTATCGTTCTATTTTGCGCATCGCGCTATTTTGCGCTATGACCATTACTTGCATTTTCCATGCATTTTATCGCGCTATCTTGCGCACCTCATCGCACTGTTTTGCGCACATTACTTGCGTTTTGCATGCATTTTATCGTGCTATCTTGCGCACCTCATCGCACTGCTTTGTTCACATTACTTGCATTTTGCATGCATTTTATCGCGCTATTTTGCGCATCGCGCTATTTTGCACTGTGACCATTACTTGCATTTTCCATACATTTTATCGCCCTATCTTGCGCACCTCATCGCACAGTTTTGTGCACAGTACTTGGTTTTGCATGCACTTTGTAACGCTATCTTGCGCACCTCATCGCACTGTTTTGTTCACATTACTCGCATTCTGCATGCATTTTATCGCGCTATTTTGCACTGTGACCATTACTTGCATTTTCCATGCATTTTATCGCGCTATCTTGCGCACCTCATCTCACTGTTTTGTGCACATTACTTACGTTTCGCATGCACTTTGTAGCGCTATCTTGCGCACCACATCGCATTGTTTTGTTCACATTACTTGCATTTTGCATGTATTTTATCGCGCTATTTTGCGCATCGCGCTATTTTGCGCATCGCGCTATTTTGCACTGTGACCGTTACTTGCATTTTCCATGCATTTTATCGCGCTATCTTGTGCACCTCATCGCACTGTTTTGTGCACATTACTTGCGTTTTGCATGCATTTTGTCGCGCTATCTTGCGCACCTCATCGCACTGTTTTGTTCACATTACTTGCATTTTGCATGCATTTTATTGCGCTATTTCGCGCATCGAGCGATTTTGCGCTGTGACCAATACTTGCATTTTCCATGTATTTTATCGCGCTATCTTGCGCACCTCATCGCACTGTTTTATGCACACTACTTGCGTTTTGCATGCATTTTGTCGCGCTATCTTGCGCACCACATCGCACTATTTTGATCACATTACTTGCATTTTGCATGCATTTTATAGTGCTATTTTGCACATCGCGCTATTTTGCTCTATGACCATTACATGCATTTTCCATGCGTTTTATCGCACTATCCTGCGCACCTCATCGCATTGTTTTCTGCACACTACTTGCGTTTTGCATGCATTTTATCGCGCTATCTTGCGCACCTCATCGCACTGTTTTGTTCACATTACATGCATTTTGCATGCATTTTATCCCGCTATTTTGCGTTGTGACCATTACTTGCATTTTCCATGCATTTTATCGCGCTATCTTGTGCACCTCGTCGCACTGTTTTTGCACATTACTTGCGTTTTGCATGCATTTTGTCGCGCTATCTTGCGCACCTCATCGCACTGTTTTTGCACATTACTTGCGTTTTGCATGCATTTTGTCGCGCTATCTTGCGCACCTCATCGCACTGTTTTTGCACATTACTTGCGTTTTGCATGCATTTTGTATCTTGCGCACCTCATCGCACTGTTTTGTTCACATTACTTGCATTTTGCATGCATTTTATCGCGCTATTTTCCGCATCGCGTTATTTTGCACAGTGACCATTACTTGCATTTTCCATGCATTTTATCGCGCTATCTTGCGCACCTCATCGCACTGTTTTGTGCACATACGTTTTGCATGCATTTTGTCGCGCTATCTTGGGCACCTCATCGCACTGTTTTGTTCACATTACTTGCATTTTGCATGCATTTTATCGCGCTATTTTGCGCATCGCGCTATTTTGCGCTGTGACCATTACTTGCATTTTCCATGCATTTTATCGCGCTATCTTGCGCACCTCATCGCACTGTTTTGTGCACACTACTTGCGTTTTGCATGCATTTTATCGCGCTATCTTGCGCACCAAATCGCACTGTTTTCTTCACATTAATTGCATTTTGCATGCGTTTTGTCGTGCTATTTTGCGCATCGCGCTATTTTGCATTGTGACCATTAGTTGCATTTTCCATGCATTTTATCGCGCTATCTTGCGCACCTCATCGCACTGTTTTGCGCACATTACTTGCGTTTTGCATGCATTTTGTCGCGCTATCTTGCGCACCTCATCGCACTGTTTTGTTCACATTACTTGCATTTTGCATGCATTTTATCGCGCTATTTTGCGCATCGCGCTATTTTGCACTTTGACCATTACTTGCATTTTCCATGTATTTTGTCGCACTATCTTGCCCACGTCATCGCACTGTTTTGTGCACATCACTTGCGTTTTGAATGCATTTTGTCGCGCTACCTTGCGCACCTCATCGCACTGTTTTGTTCACATTACTTGCATTTTGCATGCATTTTATCGCGCTATCTTGCGCACCTCATCGCACTGTTTAGTTCACATTACTTGCATTTTGCATGCGTTTTATCGCGCTATTTTGGGCATCGCGCTATTTTGCGTTGTGACCATTACTTGCATTTTCCATGCATTTTATCGCCCTATCTTGCGCACCTCATCGCACTGTTTTGCGCACATTACTTGTGTTTTGCATGCATTTTGTCGCGCTATCTTGCGCACCTCATCGCACTGTTTTGTTCACATTACTTGCATTTTGCATGCATTTTATCGCGCTATTTTGCGCATCGCGCTATTTTGCACTGTGACCATTACTTGCATTTTCCATACATTTTATCGCGCTATCTTGCGCACCTCATCGCACTGTTTTGTGCAAATTACTTGGTTTTGCGTGCACTTTGTAACGCTATCTTGCGCACCTCATCGCACTGTTTTGTTCACATTACTTGCATTTTGCATGCATTTTATCGCGCTATTTTGCGCTGTGACCATTACTTGCATTTTCCATGCATTTTATCGCGCTATCTCGCGCACCTCATCGCACTGTTTTGTGCACATTACTTGCGTTTTACATGCACTTTGTTGCGCTATCTTGCGCACCTCATCGCACTGTTTTGTTCACATTACTTGCATTTTGCTTGCATTTTATCGCGCTATTTCGCGCATCGCGCTATTTTTCGCTGTGACCATTACTTGCATTTTCCATGCATTTTATCGCGCTATCATGCGCACCTCATCGCACTGTTTTATGCACACTACTTGCGTTTTGCATGCATTTTGTCGCGCTATCTTGCGCACCTCATCGCACTGTTTTGTTCACATTACTTGCATTTTGCATGCATTTTATCGTGCTATTTTGCGCATCGCGCTATTTTGCGCTATGACCATTACTTGAATTTTCCATGCATTTTATCGCACTATCTTGCGCACCTCATCGCACTGTTTTGGGCACACTACCTGCGTTTTGCATACATTTTATCGAGCTATCTTGCGCACCTCATCGCACTATTTTTTTCACATTACTTGCATTTTGCATGCATTTTATCGTGCTATTTTGCGCTGTGACCATTATTTGCATTTTTGTAAGAACCCACATTTTATGTCTTAATCATGTTCATGAGCATATGTATTATTATGGTTTACTAAGCTTGCATGTGTGTGTTCGTGGTTTGTCCTACCTAGGTGAACGAGATCCATGCCTTGATTTGATGCCTTGTGACTTGTCTGAGTGTTATGTGCTTGCCGAAGTTATGTTTAGCCGACGTTATGCCTAGATCATTCCAAGCCGAGGTCATTCTCAGTTTAGAAGTATCTTGGAACCCCTTGTTGACCTCCGTTCATGCCTTGACACATTAGCCGAGATGTTACCTTGTACCCCAGTGATCTCGTCCTGGAGCGGTATGACCTAGGCCGAGGTGTGGCGCATCTAGGCCAAGATGTGGCACAGCTTAGTCAAGTGTTGTCCTTTCTAGCCGAGGTCATTGTCACCTTAGTTGCCGAGTTCTTTTGTTAGCCGATGTCACCCCTTGCCGGGTATCGTTCCGTGTAGCTTGTTAGATACGCCTTGTTATTAGCCGATGTCGTTGCCGTGTCAGGAAGCCCATACCGTTTTGCTTGTTGAACACCCTTCCACCATGCCTTGTCTGGTCTGTCAGCCACCTTTTCAGGGTGAACCCAACCAGTCGCCGCCACGTGTCCCAACAGAGGGATTAAGCCCAGAACCGAGTGAGAGCACTTATCATTTTTAATGTAATAACCTTGCCTTGTAGAGAGAGAAGCTCTAGGAGGAAGAAGGAGTTTTAGAGCGAGAAGTGAGTCTTCAAGCTTGATTCCTTGAGATCAAACCGTTAGATTCGTGTTCTAAGGTTAGATTCTTGATCTGCTCATGATGTCCTTTATGTTCATGATATTGCATTGCATGATCGGATATGATTTGTAAGCCATGCATCGTCTTGAAATTCGGTTTTAGAAAGAGAAAATGACATTCATGTGTTCTTCAAGAAAAGTCATGTTTTGATCCGAAAGCTTTTTGCCTAGACTCATGTTTTGTGTTTGTTCTTGCATGATTTTCAACTATGGGTACCCAGGTCCATGTTTTCAAACCCGTAGCATGAAAATCCCAGATTTGGGATAACAGATTGTGATCGAACATTCATATTTTCCATGTTTTCATACTCATGTTCTTCATATTCATCAGCAGAGGGAAACCCAGAGTTTCCCGACCTCTTTTCCTTGCATGTGGCCCTCGGAAACACACCTCGGCTTAGACCTGGTTGGTGCCAGTATGTTTTCCAAATCATTTGCATGCATGTTAGACTTGTTTTGAGGAATATGTTCAAGTACGCTTTGCCATGTGATTGTAGGACTTGGACCTTGCTTGACCCCGACGTTTGAAGAATTATGTGAGTGGTATTTTTAATAAAGCTATGTTACACTTGTTTTGATAAATCTCGTTTTGCCTTGTCTTGAAAAGTATTTGATTTAGCATGAATGGCTATCCCTAATTGCATATCAAACACTATCTTGTTTTGATGACATGTCTTGAAAGTCCTTAGTTGCAGGGGACTATAATGCAACTGCACTCTTGTCTTGACAGTCCTTAGTGCTAGAGGACTCTAAACTTTCGCAGCACAGCTTGTCTTGAAAGTCCTTAGTTGCAGGGGACTATAATGCAACTGCACTCTTGTCTTGACAGTCCTTAGTGCTAGAGGACTCTAAACTTTCGCAGCACAGCTTGTCTTGAAAGTCCTTAGTTGCAGGGGACTATAATGCAACTGCACTCTTGTCTTGATATGTCATCACCCCTTGAAATAAGTAGATGTTATTAACATCCAAGGAACTTGAAAGCCGGCAAATGAACTTGACTTTTCCCTTGATTGTAAAGTATACTATGTAATGTTTTGTAAGAGATCTTGGATGTCAATCATGCAAAACCTTTATTTCTAGTATCATTCACTGAGTATCCAAGCTCACCCTCTCTATATATATATGTAGGTGATGAACAAGAAGGCACTGAGGCCTAGGCGTGATGCCGATGTGTTTTGGGCGCATTGCCGACATGTTTTGGATTTGCGTTTTGTATCGTCTTGAAGATTATGCTTCTCGGCTTATGTTTTCTCTTGTTTGTTTTGGAATATGTCGGCTTGAGAAGCCTTTTGGTCAGGATGTATTTTGTACCTCATTCTTGTTGTATTTAAATTGCAAGACTTGTAAAGATGCTTGATGTATGACATTCCATTGGACTTAAGCACGGCTCTCATGGACTACTCAGTTTTATATGTATATTTTGCTTCCACTCTTGTAAGCCCCATATTTCATACTCTGATTGTGTGTGATTTTTGTAAGACGGCCTTCGGTAACCACGGGTTACTGGCCATCGCGGCACCAAACTACTAGGGGAGGTTTGGGGGCGTGACAATTTTCCATGCATTTTATCGCGCTATCTTGCGCACCTCATCGCACTGTTTTGTGCACACTACTTGCGTTTTGCATGCATTTTATCGCGCTATCTTGCGCACCACATCGCACTGTTTTGTTCACATTACTTGCATTTTGCATGCATTTTATCGCTATTTTGCGCATCGGGCTATTTTGCGCTGTGACCATTACTTGCATTTTCCATGCATTTTATCGCGCTATCTTGCGCACCTCATCGCACTGTTTTGTTCACATTAATTGCATTTTGCATGCGTTTTATCGCGCTATTTTGCGCATCGGGCTATTTTGCGCTGTGAACATTACTTGCATTTTCCATGCATTTTGTCGCGCTATCTTGCGCACCTCATCGCACTGTTTTGCGCACATTACTTGCGTTTTACATGCATTTTGTCGCGCTATCTTGCGCACCTCATCGCACAGTTTTGTTCACATTACTTGCATTTTGCATGCATTTTATCGCACTATTTTGCGCATCGCGCTATTTTCCACTGTGACCATTACTTGCATTTTCCATGCAATTTATCGCGCTATCTTGCGCACCTCATCGCACTGTTTTGTGCACATTACTTGCGTTTTGCATGCATTTTGTCGCGCTATCTTGCGCACCTCATCGCACTGTTTTGTTCACATTACTTGCATTTTGCATGCATTTTATCGCGCTATTTCGCGCATCGCGCTATTTTACGCTGTGACCATTACTTGCATTTTCCATGCATTTTATCGCGCTATCTTGCGCACCTCATCGCACTGTTTTGTGCACATTACTTGCGTCTTGCATGCATTTTGTCGCGCTATCTTGCGCACCTCATCGCACTATTTTTTTCACATTACTTGCATTTTGCATGCATTTTATCGCGCTATTTTGCGCATCGCGCTATTTTGCACTTTGGCCATTACTTGCATTTTCCATGCATTTTATCGCCCTATCTTGCCCACCTCATCGCACTGTTTTGTGCACATCACTTGCGTTTTGCATGCATTTTGTCGCGCTATCTTGCGCACCTCATCGCACTATTTTGTTCACATTACTTGCATTTTGCATGCATTTTATCGCGCTATCTTGCGCACGTCATCGCATTGTTTTGTTCACATTACTTGCATTATGCATGCGTTTTATCGCGCTATTTTGCGCATCGCGCTATTTTGCGCTGTGACCATTACTTGCATTTTCCATGCATTTTATCGCGCTATCTTGCGCACCTCATCGCACTGTTTTGCGCACATTACTTGCGTTTTGCATGCATTTTGTCGCGCTATCTTGCGCACCTCATCGCACTGTTTTGTTCACATTACTTGCATTTTGCATGCATTTTATCGCACTATTTTGCGCATCGCGCTATTTTCCACTGTGACCATTATTTGCATTTTCCATGCAATTTATCGCGCTATCTTGCGCACCTCATCGCACTGTTTTGTGCACATTGCTTGCGTTTTGCATGCATTTTGTCGCGCTATCTTGCGCACCTCATCGCACTGTTTTGTTCACATTACTTGCATTTTGCATGCATTTTATCGCGCTATTTCGCGCGTCGCGCTATTTTGCGCTGTGACCATTACTTGCATTTTCCATGCATTTTATCGCGCTATCTTGCGCACCTCATCGCACTGTTCTGTGCACATTACTTGCGTCTTGCATGCATTTTGTAACGCTATCTTGCGCACCTCATCGCACTGTTTTGTTCACATTACTTGCATTTTGCATGCATTTTATGGCGAGATTTTGCGCATCGCGCAATTTTGCGCCGTGACCATGACTTGCATTTTCCATGCATTTTATCGCGCTATCTTGCGCACCTCATCGCACTGTTTTGTTCACATTAATTGCATTTTGCATGCGTTTTATCGCGCTATTTTGCGCATCGCGCTATTTTGCGCTGTGACCATTACTTGCATTTTCCATGCATTTTATCGCGCTATCTTGCGCACCTCATCGCACTGTTTTGCGCACATTACTTGCGTTTTGCATGAATTTTGTCGCGCTATCTTGCGCACCTCATCGCATTGTTTTGTTCACATTACTTGCATTTTGCATGCATTTTATCGCACTATTTTGCGCATCGCGCTATTTTCCACTGTGACCATTACTTGCATTTTCCATGCAATTTATCGCGCTATCTTGCGCACCTCATCGCACTGTTTTGTGCACATTACTTGCGTTTTGCATGCATTTTGTCGCGCTATCTTGCGCACCTCATCGCACTGTATTGTTCACATTACTTGCATTTTATCGCGCAATTTCACGCATCGCGCTATTTTGCGCCGTGACCATTACTTGCATTTTCCATGCATTTTATCGCGCTATCTTGTGCACCTTATCGCACGTTTTGTGCACATTACTTGCATTTTGCATGCGTTTTATCGCGCTATATGGCGCACCTCATCGCATTGTTTTGTGCACATTACTTGCATTTTGCATGCATTTTATCGCGCTATCTGGCGCACCTCATCGCATTGTTTTGTTCACATTACTTGCATTTTGCATGCGTTTTATCGCACTATTTTGCGCTGTGACCATTACTTGCATTTTCCATGCATTTTATCGCTCTATGTTGCGCACCTCATCGCACTGTTTTACGCACATTACTTGCGTTTTGCATGCACTTTGTTGCGTCATCTTGCGTACCTCATCGCACTGTTTTGTTCACATTACTTGCATTTTGCATGCATTTTATCGTGCAATTTTGCGCATCGCGCTATTTTGCGCTGTGACCATTACTTGCATTTTCTATGCATTTTATCGCGCTATCTTGCGCACCTCATCGCACTTTTTTATGCACATTACTTGCGTCTTGCATGCATTTTGTCGCGCTATCTTGCGCACCTCATCGCACTATTTTGTTCACATTACTTGCATTTTGCATGCATTTTATCGCGCTATTTTGCGCATCGCGCTATTTTGCACTTTGACCATTGCTTGCATTTTTCATGCATTTTATCGCACTATCTTGCCCACCTCATCGCACTGTTTTGTGCATATCACTTGCGTTTTGCATGCATTTTGTCGCCCTATCTTGCGCTGTGACCATTACTTGCATTTTCTATGCATTTTGTCGCGCTATCTTGCGCACCTCATCGCATTGTTTTGTGCACATTACTTGCGTTTTGCATGCATTTTGTCGCGCTATCTTGCATACCTCATCGCACTGTTTTGTTCACATTTCTTGCATTTTGCATGCATTTTATCGCGGTATTTTGCGCATCGCGCTATTTTGCGCTGTGACAATTACTTGCATTTTCCATGCATTTTATCGCGCTATCTTGCGCACCTCATCGCACTTTTTTATGCACATTACTTGCGTCTTGCATGCATTTTGTCGCGCTATCTTGCGCACCTCATCGCACTATTTTGTTCACATTACTTGCATTTTGCATGCATTTTATCGCGCTATTTTGCGCATCGCGCTATTTTGCACTTTGACCATTGCTTGCATTTTTCATGCATTTTATCGCACTATCTTGCCCACCTCATCGCACTGTTTTGTGCACATCACTTGCGTTTTGCATGCATTTTGTCACCCTATCTTGCGCACCTCATCGCACTGTTTTGTTCACATTACTTGCATTTTGCATGCACTTTATCGCGCTATCTTGCGCACCTCATCGCACTGTTTTGTTCACATTACTTGCATTTTGCATGCGTTTTATCGCGCTATTTTGCGCACCTCATCGCACTGTTTTGTTCACATTACTTGCATTTTGCATGCACTTTGTCGCGCTATCTTGCGCACCTCATCGCACTGTTTTGTTCACATTACTTGCATTTTGCATACGTTTTATCGCGCTATTTTGCACATCGCGCTATTTTGTGCTGTGACCATTACTTGGATTTTCCATGCATTTTATCGCGCTATCTTGCGCATCTCATCGCACTGTTTTGCGCACATTACTTGCGTTTTGCATGCATTTTGTCGTGCTATCTTGCGCACCTCATCGCACTGCTTTGTTCACATTCCTTGCATTTTGCATGCGTTTTATCCCGCTATTTTGCACTGTGACCATTACTTACATTTTCCATACATTTTATCGCGCTATCTTGCGCACCTCATCGCACTGTTTTGTGCACATTACTTGGTATTGCATGCACTTTGTAACGCTATCTTGCGCACCTCATCGCACTGTTTTGTTCACATTACTTGCAATTTGCATGCATTTTATCCCGCTATTTTGCACATCGCACTATTTTGCGCTGTGACCATTACTTGCATTTTCCATGCATTTTATCGCGCTATCTTGCGCACCTCATCGCACTGTTTTGTGCACATTACTTGCGTTTTGCATGCATTTTGTTGCGCTATCTTGCGCACCTCATCGCACTGTTTTGTTCACATTACTTGCATTTTGCATGCATTTTATCGCGCTATTTTGCGCTGTGACCATTACTTGCATTTTCCATGCATTTTATCGCGCTATCTTGCGCACCTCATCGCACTGTTTTATGCACACTACTTGCGTTTTGCATGCATTTTGTCGCGCTATCTTGCGCACCTCATCGCACTGTTTTGTTCACATTACTTGCATTTTGCATGCATTTTGTCGTGCTATTTAGCGCATCGCGCTATTTTGCGCTATGACCATTACTTGTATTTTCCAAGCATTTTATCGCACTATCTTGCGCACCTCATCGCACTGTTTTGTGCACACTACTTGCGTTTTGCATGCATTTTATTGCGCTATCTTGCGCACCTCATCGCACTGTTTTGTTCACATTACTTGCATTTTGCATGCATTTTATCGCGGTATTTTGCGCTGTGACCATTACTTGCATTTTCCATGCATTTTATCGCGCTATCTTGCGCACCTCATCGCACTGTTTTTGCACATTACTTGCGTTTTGCATGCATTTTGTCGCGCTATCTTGCGCTCCTCATCGCACTGTTTTGTTCACATTATTTGCATTTTGCATGCATTTTATCGCCCTATCTTGCGTAACTCATCGCACTGTTTTGTTCAGATTACTTGCATTTGGCATGCGTTTTATCGCGCTATTTTGCGCATCGCGCTATTTTGCACTGTGACCATTACTTGCATTTTCCATGCATTTTATCGCGCTATCTTGCGCACCTCATCGCACTGTTTTGCGCACATTACTTGCGTTTTGCATGCATTTTGTCGCGCTATCATGCGCACCTCATCGTACTGTTTTCTTCACATTACTTGCATTTTGCATGCATTTTATCGCGCTATCTTGCGCACCTCATCGCACTGTTTTGTTCACATTACTTGCATTTTGCATGCGTTTTATCGCGCTATTTTGCGCATCGCGCTATTTTGCGTTGTGACCATTACATGCATTTTCCATGCATTTTATCGCGCCATCTTGCGCACCGCATCGCACTGTTTTGCGCACATTACTTGCATTTTGCATGCATTTTGTCGCGCTGTCCTGCGCAGCTCATCGCACTGTTTTGTTGACATTACTTGCATTTTGCATGCATTTTATCGCGCTATTTTGCGCATCGCGCTATTTCGCACTGTGACCATTTCTTGCATTTTCCATACATTTTATCGCGCTATCTTGCGCACCTCATCGCACTGTTTTGTGCACATTACTTGGTTTTGCATGCACTTTGTAACGCTATCTTGCGCACCTCATCGCACTGTTTTGTTCACATTACTTGCATTTTGCATGCATTTTATCGCGCTATTTTGCGTTGTGACCATTACTTGCAATTTCCATACATTTTATCGCGCTATCTTGCGCACCTCATCGCACTGTTTTGTTCACATTACTGGCATTTTGCATGCGTTTTATCGCGCTATTTTGCGCTGTGACCATTACTTGCATTTTCCATGCATTTTATCGCGCTATCTTGCGCACCTCATCGCACTGTTTTGTGCACATTACTTGCGTTTTGCATGCACTTTGTTGCGCTATCTTGCGCACCTCATCGCACTGTTTTATTCACATTACTTGCATTTTGCATGCATTTTATCGCGCTATTTCGCGCATCGCGCTATTTTGCGCTGTGACCATTACTTGCATTTTCCATGCATTTTATCGCGCTATCTTGCGCACCTCATCGCACTGTTTTGTTCACATTACTTGCATTTTGCATGCATTTTATCGTGCTATTTAGCGCATCGCGCTATTTTGCGCTATGGCCATTACTTGTATTTTCCAAGCATTTTATCGCACTATCTTGCGCACCTCATCGCACTGTTTTGTGCACACTACTTGCGTTTTGCATGCATTTTATTGCGCTATCTTGCGCACCTCATCGCACTGTTTTGTTCACATTACTTGCATTTTGCATGCATTTTATCGCGGTATTTTGCGCTGTGACCATTACTTGCATTTTCCATGCATTTTATCGCGCTATCTTGCGCACCTCATCGCACTGTTTTTGCACATTACTTGCGTTTTGCATGCATTTTGTCGCGCTATCTTGCGCTCCTCATCGCACTGTTTTGTTCACATTACTTGCATTTTGCATGCATTTTATCGCCCTATCTTGCGCAACTCATCGCACTGTTTTGTTCAGATTACTTGCATTTGGCATGCGTTTTATCGCGCTATTTTGCGCATCGCGCTATTTTGCACTGTGACCATTACTTGCATTTTCCATGCATTTTATCGCGCTATCTTGCGCACCTCATCGCACTGTTTTGCGCACATTACTTGCGTTTTGCATGCATTTTGTCGCGCTATCATGCGCACCTCATCGTACTGTTTTCTTCACATTACTTGCATTTTGCATGCATTTTATCGCGCTATTTTGCGCATCGCGCTATTTTGCACTTTGACCATTACTTGCATTTTCCATGCATTTTATTGCACTATCTTGCCCACCTAATCGCACTGTTTTGTGCACATCACTTGCGTTTTGCATGCATTTTGTCGCGCTATCTTGCGCACCTCGTCGCACTATTTTGTTCACATTACATGCATTTTGCATGCATTTTATCGCGCTATCTTGCGCACCTCATCGCACTGTTTAGTTCACATTACTTGCATTTTGCATGCGTTTTATCGCGCTATTTTGCGCATCGCGCTATTTTGCGTTGTGACCATTACATGCATTTTCCATGCATTTTATCGCGCCATCTTGCGCACCGCATCGCACTGTTTTGCGCACATTACTTGCGTTTTGCATGCATTTTGTCGCGCTGTCCTGCGCAGCTCATCGCACTGTTTTGTTCACATTACTTGCATTTTGCATGCATTTTATCGCGCTATTTTGCGCATCGCGCTATTTCGCACTGTGACCATTTCTTGCATTTTCCATACATTTTATCGCGCTATCTTGCGCACCTCATCGCACTGTTTTGTGCACATTACTTGGTTTTGCATGCACTTTGTAACGCTATCTTGCGCACCTCATCGCACTGTTTTGTTCACATTACTTGCATTTTGCATGCATTTTATCGCGCTATTTTGCGTTGTGACCATTACTTGCAATTTCCATACATTTTATCGCGCTATCTTGCGCACCTCATCGCACTGTTTTGTTCACATTACTGGCATTTTGCATGCGTTTTATCGCGCTATTTTGCGCTGTGACCATTACTTGCATTTTCCATGCATTTTATCGCGCTATCTTGCGCACCTCATCGCACTGTTTTGTGCACATTACTTGCGTTTTGCATGCACTTTGTTGCGCTATCTTGCGCACCTCATCGCACTGTTTTATTCACATTACTTGCATTTTGCTTGCATTTTATCGCGCTATTTCGCGCATCGCGCTATTTTGCGCTGTGACCATTACTTGCATTTTCCATGCATTTTATCGCGCTATCTTGCGCACCTCATCGCACTGTTTTTCCACATTACTTGCGTTTTGCATGAATTTTGTCGCGCTATCTTGCGCACCTCATCGCACTGTTTTGTTCACATTACTTGCATTTTGCATGCATTTTATCGCGCTATTTTGCGCATCGCGCTATTTTGCACAGTGACCATTACTTGCATTTTCCATGCATTTTATCGCGCTATCTTGCGCACCTCATCGCACTGTTTTGTGCACATTACTTGCGTTTTGCATGCATTTTGTCGCGCTATCTTGCGCACCTCATCGCACTGTTTTGTTCACATTAATTTCATTTTGCATGCATTTTATCGCGCCATTTTGCGCATCGCGCTATTTTGCGCCATGACCATTACTTACATTTTCCATGCATTTTGCATGCATTTTATCGCGCTATTTTGCGCATCGCGCTATTTTGCACAGTGACCGTTACTTGCATTTTCCATGCATTTTATCGCGCTATCTTGCGCACCTCATCGCACTGTTTTGTGCACATTATTTGCGTTTTGCATGCATTTTGTCGCGCTATCTTGCGCACCTCATCGCTCTATTTTGTTCACATTACTTGCATTTTGCATGCATTTTATCGCGCTATTTTGCGCATCGCGCTATTTTGCGCTGTGACCATTACTTGCATTTTCCATGCATTTTATCGCGCTATCTTGCGCCTCTCATCGCACTCTTTTCTGCACACTACTTGCGTTTTGCATGCATTTTATCGCGCTATCTTGCGCACCTCATCGCACTGTTTTGTTCACATTAATTGCATTTTATCGCGCTATTTTGCGCATCGCGCTATTTTGTGCTATGACCATTACTTGCATTTTCCACGCATTTCATCGCCCTATCTTGCGCACCTCAATGCACTGTTTTGTGCACATTACTTGCGTTTTGCATGCATTTTGTCGCGCTATCTTGCTCACCTCATCGCACTGTTTTGTTCACATTACTTGCATTTTGCATGCATTTTATCGCGGTTTTTTGCGCATCGCGCTATTTTGCGTTGTGACCGTTACTTGCATTTTCCATTCATTTTATCGCGCTATCTTGCGCACCTCATCGCACTGTTTTGTGCTCATTACTTTCGTTTTGCATGCATTTTGTCGCGCTATCTTGCGCACCTCATCGCACTGTTTTGTTCACATTACTTGCATTTTATCGCGCTATTTTGCGCATCGCGCCATTTTCCGCCGTGACCATTACTTGCATTTTTCATCCATTTTATCGCGCTATCTTGCGCACCTCATCGCACTGTTTTGTGCACAGTACTTGCGTTTTGCATGCATTTTGTCACGCTATCTTGCGCACCTCATCGCACTGTCTTGTTCACATTACTTGCATTTTGCACGCATTTTATCGTGCTATTTTGCGCATCGCGCTATTTTGCGCTGTGACCATTACTTCCATTTTCCATTCATTTTATCGTGCTATCTTGCGCACCTCATCGCACTGTTTTGTGCACATTACTTACGTTTTGCCTGCATTTTGTCGCGCTATCTTGCGCACCTCATCGCACTGTTTTGTGCTCATTACTTTCGTTTTGCATGCATTTTGTCGCGCTATCTTGCGCACCTCATCGCACTGTTTTGTTCACATTACTTGCATTTTATCGCGCTATTTTGCGCATCGCGCTATTTTACACTATGACCATTACTTGCATGTTCCACGCATTTCACCGCCCTATCTTTCGCACCTCAACGCACTGTTTTGTGCACATTACTTGCGTTTTGCATGCATTTTGTCGCGCTATCTTGCGCACCTCATCGCACTGTTTTGTTCACATTACTTGCATTTTGCTTGCATTTTATCGCGCTTTTTTGCGCATCGCGCTATTTTGCGCTGTGACCGTTACTTGCATTTTCCATTCATTTTATCGCGCTATCTTGCGCACCTCATCGCACTGTTTTGTGCTCATTACTTTCGTTTTGCATGCATTTTGTCGCGCTATCTTGCGCACCTCATCGCACTGTTTTGTTCACATTACTTGCATTTTATCGCGCTATTTTGCGCATCGCGCTATTTTGCGCCGTGATCATTACTTGCATTTTTCATCCATTTTATCGCGCTATCTTGCGCACCTCATCGCACTGTTTTGTGCACAGTACTTGCGTTTTGCATGCATTTTGTCACGCTACCTTGCGCACCTCATCGTACTGTTTTGTTCACATTACTTGCATTTTGCACGCATTTTATCGTGCTATTTTGCGCATCGCGCTATTTTGCGCTGTGACCATTACTTCCATTTTCCATTCATTTTATCGTGCTATCTTGCGCACCTCATCGCACTGTTTTGTGCACATTACTTACGTTTTGCCTGCATTTTGTCGCGCTATCTTGCGCACCTCATCGCACTGTTTTGTTCACATTACTTGCATTTTGCATGCATTTTATCCTGCTATTTTGCGCATCGCGCTATTTTGCGGTGTGACCATTACTTGCATTTTCCATGCATTTTATCGTGCTATCTTCCGCACCTCATCGCACTGTTTTGTGCACGTTACTAGCGTTTTGCATTCATTTTGTGGCGCTATCTTGCGCACCTCATCGCACTGTTTTGTTCACCTTACTTGCATTTTGCATTAATTTTATCGCGCTATTTTGCGCATCGTGCTATTTTGCGCTGTGACCATTACTTGCATTTTCCATGCATTTTATCGCGCTATCTTGCGCACCTCATCGCACTGTCTTGTGCACATTACTTGCGTTTTGCATGCATTTTGTGGCACTATCTTGCACACATCATCGCACTGTTTTGTTCACATTACTTGCATTTTGCATGCATTTTATCGCGCTATTTTGGGCATTGCGCGATTTTGCGCTGTGACCATTACTTGCATTTTCCACGCATTTTATCGCGCTATCTTGCGCACCTCATCGCACTGTTTTGTGCACATTACTTGCGTTTTGCATGCATTTTGTCACGCTACCTTGCGCACCTCATCGCACTGTTTTGTTCACATTACTTGCATTTTGCTTGCATTTTATCGCGCTATTTTGCGCATCGCGCTATTTTGCGCTATGACCATTACTTGCATGTTCCATGCATTTTATCGCGCTATCTAGTGCACCTCATCGCACTGTTTTGTGCACATTACTTGCGTTTTGCATGCATTTTCTCGCGCTATATTGCGCACCTCATCGCACTGTTTTGTTCACATTACTTGCATTTTGTATGCATTTTACCGCGTTATTTTACGCATCGCGCTATTTTGCGCTGTGACCATTACTTGAATTTTCCATGCATTTTAACGCGCTATCTTGCGCACCTCATCGCACTGTTTTGTGCACATTACTTGCGTTTTGCATGCATTTTGTGGCGCTATCTTGCGCACCTGATCGCAATGTTTTGTTCACATTACTTGCATTTTGCAAGCATTTTATCGCGCTATTTCGCGCATCGCGCTATTTTGCGCTATGACCATTACTTGCATTTTCCATGCATTTTATGGCGCTATCTTGCGCACCTCATCGCACTGTTTCGTGCACATTACTTGCGTTTTGCATGCATTTTGTCGGGCTATCTTGCGCACCTCATCGCACTGTTTTGTTCACATTACTTGCATTTTGCTTGCATTTTATCGCGCTATTTTGCGCATCGCGCTATTTTGCGCTATGGCCATTACTTGCATTTTCCAGGCATTTTATCGCGCTATCTTGCGCACCACATCGCACTGTTTTGTGTACATTACTTACGTTTTGCATGCATTTTACCGCGCTATATTGCGCACCTCATCGCACTGTTTTGTTCACATTACTTGCATTTTGTATGCATTTTGTAGCGCTATTTTGCGCATCGCGCTATTTTGCGCTGTGACCATTACTTGAATTTTCCATGCATTTTATCGCGCTATCTTGCGCACCTCATCGCACTGTTTTGTGCACATTACTTGGGTTTTGCATGCATTTTGTTGCGCTATCTTGCGCACCTCATCGCACTGTTTTGTTCACATTACTTGCATTTTGCATTCATTTTATCGCGCTATTTTGCGCATCGCTATTTTGCACTGTGAACATTACTTGCATTTTCCACGCATTTTATCGCGCTATGTTGCGCAACTCATCGTACTGTTCTGTGCACATTACTTGCATTTTGCATGCATTTTGTGGCGCTATCTTGCGCACCTCATCGCACTGTTTTGTTCACATTACTTGCATTTTGCATGCATTTGATCGCGCTACTTTGCGCTATGACCATTATTTGCATTTTCCATGCATTTTTTGGCTCTATCTTGCGCACCTCATCGCACTGTTTTGTGCACATTACTTGCGTTTTGCATGCGTTTTGTCGCGCTATCTTGCGCACCTCATCGCACTGTTTTGTTCACATTACTTGCATTTTGCATGCATTTTATCGCGCTATTTTGCGCTATGACCATTACTTGCATGTTCCATGCATTTTATCGCGCTATCTTGCGCACCTCATCGCACTGTTTTGTGCACATTACTTGCGTTTTGCATGCCTTTTCTCGCGCTATATTGCGCACCTAATCGCAATGTTTTGTTCACATTACTTGCATTTTGTATGCATTTTACCGCGCTATTTTGCGCATCGCGCTATTTTGCGCTGTGACCATTACTTGAATTTTCCATGCATTTTAACGCGCTATCTTGCGCACCTCATCGCACTGTTTTGTGCACATTACTTGCGTTTTGCTTGCATTTTGTGGCGCTATCTTGCGCACCTGATCGCACTGTTTTGTTCACATTACTTGCATTTTGCATGCATTTTATCGCACTATTTTGCGCTATGACCATTACTTGCATTTTCCATGCATTTTATGGCGCTATCTTGCGCACCTCATCGCACTGTTTCGTGCACATTACTTGCGTTTTGCATGCATTTTGTCGGGCTATCTTGCGCACCTCATCGCACTGTTTTGTTCACATTACTTGCATTTTGCTTCCATTTTATCGCGTTATTTTGCGCATCGCGCTATTTTGCGCTATGGCCATTACTTGCATTTTCTATGCATTTTATCGCGCTATCTTGCGCACCTCATCGCACTGTTTTGTGCACATTACTTACGTTTTGCATGCATTTTATCGCGCTATATTGCGCACCTCATCGCACTGTTTTGTTCACATTACTTGCATTTTGTATGCATTTTGTAGCACTATTTTGCGCTGTGACCATTACTTCAATTTTCCATGCATTTTATCACGCTATCTTGCGCACCTCATCGCACTGTTTTGTGCACATTACTTGGGTTTTGCATGCATTTTGTTGCGCTATCTTGCACACCTCATCGCACTGTTTTGTTCACATTACTTGCATTTTGCATGCATTTTATCGCGCTATTTTGCGCATCGCGCTATTTTGCACTGTGACCATTACTTGCATTTTCCATGCATTTTATCGCGCTATGCTGCGCAACTCATCGCACTGTTTTGTGCACATTACTTGCGTTTTGCATGCATTTTGTCGCGCTATCTTGCGCACCTCATCGCACTGTTTTGTTCACATTACTTGCATTTTGCATGCATTTTATCGCGCTATTTTGCGCATCGCGCTATTTTGCGCTGTGGCCATTACTTGCATTTTCCACGCATTTTATCGCGCTATCTTGCGCACCTCATCGCACTGTTTTCTGCACATTACTTGTGTTTTGCATGCATTTTGTTGCGCTATCTTGCGCACCTCATCGCACTGTTTTGTTCACATTACTTGCATTTTGCATTCATTTTATCGCGCTATTTTGCGCATCGCTATTTTGCACTGTGAACATTACTTGCATTTTCCACGCATTTTATCGCGCTATGTTGCGCAACTCATCGTACTGTTCTGTGCACATTACTTGCATTTTGCATGCATTTTGTGGCGCTATCTTGCGCACCTCATCGCACTGTTTTGTTCACATTACTTGCATTTTGCATGCATTTGATCGCGCTACTTTGCGCTATGACCATTATTTGCATTTTCCATGCATTTTTTGGCTCTATCTTGCGCACCTCATCGCACTGTTTTGTGCACATTACTTGCGTTTTGCATGCGTTTTGTCGCGCTATCTTGCGCACCTCATCGCACTGTTTTGTTCACATTACTTGCATTTTGCATGCATTTTATCGCGCTATTTTGCGCTATGACCATTACTTGCATGTTCCATGCATTTTATCGCGCTATCTTGCGCACCTCATCGCACTGTTTTGTGCACATTACTTGCGTTTTGCATGCCTTTTCTCGCGCTATATTGCGCACCTAATCGCAATGTTTTGTTCACATTACTTGCATTTTGTATGCATTTTACCGCGCTATTTTGCGCATCGCGCTATTTTGCGCTGTGACCATTACTTGAATTTTCCATGCATTTTAACGCGCTATCTTGCGCACCTCATCGCACTGTTTTGTGCACATTACTTGCGTTTTGCTTGCATTTTGTGGCGCTATCTTGCGCACCTGATCGCACTGTTTTGTTCACATTACTTGCATTTTGCATGCATTTTATCGCACTATTTTGCGCTATGACCATTACTTGCATTTTCCATGCATTTTATGGCGCTATCTTGCGCACCTCATCGCACTGTTTCGTGCACATTACTTGCGTTTTGCATGCATTTTGTCGGGCTATCTTGCGCACCTCATCGCACTGTTTTGTTCACATTACTTGCATTTTGCTTCCATTTTATCGCGTTATTTTGCGCATCGCGCTATTTTGCGCTATGGCCATTACTTGCATTTTCTATGCATTTTATCGCGCTATCTTGCGCACCTCATCGCACTGTTTTGTGCACATTACTTACGTTTTGCATGCATTTTATCGCGCTATATTGCGCACCTCATCGCACTGTTTTGTTCACATTACTTGCATTTTGTATGCATTTTGTAGCACTATTTTGCGCTGTGACCATTACTTCAATTTTCCATGCATTTTATCACGCTATCTTGCGCACCTCATCGCACTGTTTTGTGCACATTACTTGGGTTTTGCATGCATTTTGTTGCGCTATCTTGCACACCTCATCGCACTGTTTTGTTCACATTACTTGCATTTTGCATGCATTTTATCGCGCTATTTTGCGCATCGCGCTATTTTGCACTGTGACCATTACTTGCATTTTCCATGCATTTTATCGCGCTATGCTGCGCAACTCATCGCACTGTTTTGTGCACATTACTTGCGTTTTGCATGCATTTTGTCGCGCTATCTTGCGCACCTCATCGCACTGTTTTGTTCACATTACTTGCATTTTGCATGCATTTTATCGCGCTATTTTGCGCATCGCGCTATTTTGCGCTGTGGCCATTACTTGCATTTTCCACGCATTTTATCGCGCTATCTTGCGCACCTCATCGCACTGTTTTCTGCACATTACTTGCGTTTTGCATGCATTTTGTCGCGCTATCTTGCGCACCTCATCGCACTGTTTTGTTCACCTTACTTGCATTTTGCATGCATTTTATCGCGCTATTTTGCGCATCGCGCTATTTTGCGCTGTGACCATTCCTTGCATTTTCCATGCATTTTATCGCGCTATCTTGCACACCGCATCGCACTGTTTTGTGCACATTACTTGTGTTTTGCATGCATTTTGTCGCGCTATCTTGCGCACCTTATCGCACTGTTTTGTTCACATTACTTGCATTTTGAATGCATTTTATCGCGCTATTTTGCGCATCCCGCTAGTTTGCGCTGTGACCATTACTTGCATTTTCCATTCATTTTATCGCGCTATCTTGCGGACCTCGTCGCACTGTTTTGTGCACATTACTTGTGTTTTGCATGCATTTTGTCGCGCTATCTCGCGCACCTCACCGCACTGTTTTGTTCACATTTCTTGCATTTTGTATGCATTTTATCACGCTATTTTGCGCATCGCGCTATTTTGCGCTGTGACCATTACTTGCATTTTCCATGCATTTTATTGCGCAATCTTGCGCACCTCATCGCACTGTTTTTTGCACATTACTTGCGTTTTGCATGCATTTTGTCGCGCTATCTTGCGCACCTCATCTGTAATAACCCGACCCTCGCACATGCTTTCTGTTATATTCTGAGTCCTCGATTGATACTTTTAAATGCTTACTGTGTAGTTCCGTGAAAAAAATTATGATTAGGGAAGCGGATTCCATGTCTGTGCATGTTTATCTGTCTCATAAGGAAACTATTGTCACTATTAACACGTTTGAATTAGAAATTGGAAGCCTTAACAGCTTAATTAGCTGAAATTGATTATATATCCGTAATCAGCATAATTTTTAGGTAATATTGAGCATGTTTGCGAAATTTTAATTTTGGAAAGATTAAACGATCCATTTTTGTCTTATATGCCTTACTTATGCCTTACTTATATATATATCTCTAAGCCTTTAGGAGCCTTGATCAAAAAACAAACAAACGTGAATAGCATTTTTGGGGGAAAAAGAGGAGAAATCGGGGGAGAAGGGATTCAACAAGAAAGCTTGGCAAAATTGTTAGAGGTGTAGGATTGAATTCAAGGTAAGCTCAAATCCTTCTTGTTATGGCCACTTAGGGTTTGTAATTGATGTGTATGTTTGATTCATGTCTAATTCATGCTTGATTAATAAGGGTTTCTCCCTATTGGTTGCTTAGGCATCTAGATTGGGTGTGGTATGAAATTATACTTCAATCTATGGTTTTCTATCACCACTTCATGGAATTATGCATATATTATGTGTTATGTTTCAAGGATATGAAGAACTTGAATCCAAGAATGGAATTAAAGAGGGAGATGGCTTGTTGAAGCTCCTAATCTTGTTTAATTTATGATACTCAAGGTAGAATCCATGTTATAGTGATGTTTGGTGGGAATATTGCATTAATCTAACCTTGGGTTGCATGTAAAAATGGAGTGAATACCAGGTTGGGACTCGAATGGAAGTCCAGAATTTCAGAAATTCGCTTGGTCCGCTCGAGCGTAGGAAAGCCCGCTCGAGCGGGAAAAACCACCTCTCAACAGTTTTGTGCAATTTACAGTCTGCTCCAGCGGCCGAAGTTACGCTCGAGCGGAGGACTCATTTTCAGGAAAAATTAAATGTTTGTTCAGCTTTGAGTGCTTGTTTCTCTGGTATTTTTAGAATATTTTACAGATGATTTTAAAGCGGTTGTAAGCATGCAAGGTGTAAGACTCAGGAAATGCTTTTTAAAAAAAGAAACTAATGTATTAATTGTGTGCAGGGCACATTCCAGAAGGAAGCAACACGCCACCTCAACACTGTGAGTAGTAGTACCTACGTAATGTTATGTAATCATGTCAATGTTTCAAGGCATGTAAGGCAATTATGTTAATGTCTCAAGTATGTATGTACTTATGCATGTTTAAGATATGTTGGTGTTAAAACAAGTTTCAAGTGTATTACAAGGGCCTCGTGCCATATGTTCAAGGGCCTCGTGCCACAAGTTTCAAGTGTATTACAAGGGCCTCGTGCCATATGTTCAAGGGCCTCGTGCCACAAGTTTCAAGTGTATTACAAGGGCCTCGTGCCATATGTTCAAGGGCTTCGTGCCATCATGTTTCAAGGGCTTATAGCCACATGCTTATGTCACAGGATTAGGCCTAGGGCCATTATGAATTAAACGCAGAATCAGACAAACCATGTGCATGCTGCATCTTTCTATGTATTAATGCATTTATGTTTCAAGTTAGACGTCGTTCATTATGTATTACTACTCATTGAGCTCGGCTCACTCTCTATTATGTCTGTTTCTGTAGGTTATCTGTCAGGGGGTCAGTCCTAACTTTGACGCTGTCCCTTTTGTCAACCTTTACATGTTCAGGCACCATACCAAGCCATTTATTTTTGTGAAGCTGCTAAGATATGGGTCTGCTTTTGAGAGCCACTTACGGATGTTGTAATTAACTTTTATATTCCTTTTGTTATGCCAATTTATCGGGCTAGGACTGTAAATGTATATGTTATACACGATATCCAAGGATATAGTTTTAAACTTTATCCGCTTTTGATGATGTATGTAATGCATGAGATCCTGGCATATTAGAAATAGCTCAATGGAGTATGCTTGTATTTTTGTTATATTAATATTTTATTCTTCCGATAAGGCCCCGTACGGTGTGTACACCAATTTTTATGTCAGGTTTTCCTAAGGTCATGCCCAAACCTTTAGGGGCGGGTTATGGGCTGTGACATCATCGCACTGTTTTGTTCACATTACTTGCATTTTGCATGCATTTTATCGCGCTATTTTGCGCATCGCGCTATTTTGCGCTCTGACCGTTACTTGCATTTTAACGCGCTATCTTGCGCACCTCATCGCACTGTTTTGTGCACATTACTTGCGTTTTGCATGCATTTTGTGGCGCTATCTTGCGCACCTCATCGCATTATTTTGTTCACATTACTTGCATTTTGCATGCATTTTATCACGCTATTTTGCGCATCGGGCTATTTTGCGCTATGACCATTACTTGCATTTTCCACGCATTTTATGGCGCTATCTTGCGCACCTCATCGCACTGTTTTCTGCACATTACTTGCGTTTTGCATGCATTTTGTCGCGCTATCTTGCGCACCTCATCGCACTGTTTTGTTCACCTTACTTGCATTTTGCATGCATTTTATCGCGCTATTTTGCGCATCGCGCTATTTTGCGCTGTGACCATTCCTTGCATTTTCCATGCATTTTATCGCGCTATCTTGCACACCGCATCGCACTGTTTTGTTCACATTACTTGCATTTTGAATGCATTTTATCGCGCTATTTTGCGCATCCCGCTATTTTGCGCTGTGACCATTACTTGCATTTTCCATTCATTTTATCGCGCTATCTTGCGGACCTCGTCGCACTGTTTTGTGCACATTACTTGTGTTTTGCATGCATTTTGTCGCGCTATCTCGCGCACCTCACCGCACTGTTTTGTTCACATTTCTTGCATTTTGTATGCATTTTATCACGCTATTTTGCGCATCGCGCTATTTTGCGCTGTGACCATTACTTGCATTTTCCATGCATTTTATTGCGCAATCTTGCGCACCTCATCGCACTGTTTTTTGCACATTACTTGCGTTTTGCATGCATTTTGTCGCGCTATCTTGCGCACCTCATCTGTAATAACCCGACCCTCGCACATGCTTTCTGTTATATTCTGAGTCCTCGATTGATACTTTTAAATGCTTACTGTGTAGTTCCGTGAAAAAAATTATGATTAGGGAAGCGGATTCCATGTCTGTGCATGTTTATCTGTCTCATAAGGAAACTATTGTCACCATTAACACGTTTGAATTAGAAATTGGAAGCCTTAACAGCTTAATTAGCTGAAATTGATTATATATCCGTAATCAGCATAATTTTTAGGTAATATTGAGCATGTTTGCGAAATTTTAATTTTGGAAAGATTAAACGATCCATTTTTGTCTTATATGCCTTACTTATGCCTTACTTATATATATATCTCTAAGCCTTTAGGAGCCTTGATCAAAAAACAAACAAACGTGAATAGCATTTTTGGGGGAAAAAGAGGAGAAATCGGGGGAGAAGGGATTCAACAAGAAAGCTTGGCAAAATTGTTAGAGGTGTAGGATTGAATTCAAGGTAAGCTCAAATCCTTCTTGTTATGGCCACTTAGGGTTTGTAATTGATGTGTATGTTTGATTCATGTCTAATTCATGCTTGATTAATAAGGGTTTCTCCCTATTGGTTGCTTAGGCATCTAGATTGGGTGTGGTATGAAATTATACTTCAATCTATGGTTTTCTATCACCACTTCATGGAATTATGCATATATTATGTGTTATGTTTCAAGGATATGAAGAACTTGAATCCAAGAATGGAATTAAAGAGGGAGATGGCTTGTTGAAGCTCCTAATCTTGTTTAATTTATGATACTCAAGGTAGAATCCATGTTATAGTGATGTTTGGTGGGAATATTGCATTAATCTAACCTTGGGTTGCATGTAAAAATGGAGTGAATACCAGGTTGGGACTCGAATGGAAGTCCAGAATTTCAGAAATTCGCTTGGTCCGCTCGAGCGTAGGAAAGCCCGCTCGAGCGGGAAAAACCACCTCTCAACAGTTTTGTGCAATTTACAGTCTGCTCCAGCGGCCGAAGTTACGCTCGAGCGGAGGACTCATTTTCAGGAAAAATTAAATGTTTGTTCAGCTTTGAGTGCTTGTTTCTCTGGTATTTTTAGAATATTTTACAGATGATTTTAAAGCGGTTGTAAGCATGCAAGGTGTAAGACTCAGGAAATGCTTTTTAAAAAAAGAAACTAATGTATTAATTGTGTGCAGGGCACATTCCAGAAGGAAGCAACACGCCACCTCAACACTGTGAGTAGTAGTACCTACGTAATGTTATGTAATCATGTCAATGTTTCAAGGCATGTAAGGCAATTATGTTAATGTCTCAAGTATGTATGTACTTATGCATGTTTAAGATATGTTGGTGTTAAAACAAGTTTCAAGTGTATTACAAGGGCCTCGTGCCATATGTTCAAGGGCCTCGTGCCACAAGTTTCAAGTGTATTACAAGGGCCTCGTGCCATATGTTCAAGGGCCTCGTGCCACAAGTTTCAAGTGTATTACAAGGGCCTCGTGCCATATGTTCAAGGGCTTCGTGCCATCATGTTTCAAGGGCTTATAGCCACATGCTTATGTCACAGGATTAGGCCTAGGGCCATTATGAATTAAACGCAGAATCAGACAAACCATGTGCATGCTGCATCTTTCTATGTATTAATGCATTTATGTTTCAAGTTAGACGTCGTTCATTATGTATTACTACTCATTGAGCTCGGCTCACTCTCTATTATGTCTGTTTCTGTAGGTTATCTGTCAGGGGGTCAGTCCTAACTTTGACGCTGTCCCTTTTGTCAACCTTTACATGTTCAGGCACCATACCAAGCCATTTATTTTTGTGAAGCTGCTAAGATATGGGTCTGCTTTTGAGAGCCACTTACGGATGTTGTAATTAACTTTTATATTCCTTTTGTTATGCCAATTTATCGGGCTAGGACTGTAAATGTATATGTTATACACGATATCCAAGGATATAGTTTTAAACTTTATCCGCTTTTGATGATGTATGTAATGCATGAGATCCTGGCATATTAGAAATAGCTCAATGGAGTATGCTTGTATTTTTGTTATATTAATATTTTATTCTTCCGATAAGGCCCCGTACGGTGTGTACACCAATTTTTATGTCAGGTTTTCCTAAGGTCATGCCCAAACCTTTAGGGGCGGGTTATGGGCTGTGACATCATCGCACTGTTTTGTTCACATTACTTGCATTTTGCATGCATTTTATCGCGCTATTTTGCGCATCGCGCTATTTTGCGCTCTGACCGTTACTTGCATTTTAACGCGCTATCTTGCGCACCTCATCGCACTGTTTTGTGCACATTACTTGCGTTTTGCATGCATTTTGTGGCGCTATCTTGCGCACCTCATCGCATTATTTTGTTCACATTACTTGCATTTTGCATGCATTTTATCACGCTATTTTGCGCATCGGGCTATTTTGCGCTATGACCATTACTTGCATTTTCCACGCATTTTATGGCGCTATCTTGCGCACCTCATCGCACTGTTTTCTGCACATTACTTGCGTTTTGCATGCATTTTGTCGCGCTATCTTGCGCACCTCATCGCACTGTTTTGTTCACCTTACTTGCATTTTGCATGCATTTTATCGCGCTATTTTGCGCATCGCGCTATTTTGCGCTGTGACCATTCCTTGCATTTTCCATGCATTTTATCGCGCTATCTTGCACACCGCATCGCACTGTTTTGTTCACATTACTTGCATTTTGAATGCATTTTATCGCGCTATTTTGCGCATCCCGCTATTTTGCGCTGTGACCATTACTTGCATTTTCCATTCATTTTATCGCGCTATCTTGCGGACCTCGTCGCACTGTTTTGTGCACATTACTTGTGTTTTGCATGCATTTTGTCGCGCTATCTCGCGCACCTCACCGCACTGTTTTGTTCACATTTCTTGCATTTTGTATGCATTTTATCACGCTATTTTGCGCATCGCGCTATTTTGCGCTGTGACCATTACTTGCATTTTCCATGCATTTTATTGCGCAATCTTGCGCACCTCATCGCACTGTTTTTTGCACATTACTTGCGTTTTGCATGCATTTTGTCGCGCTATCTTGCGCACCTCATCTGTAATAACCCGACCCTCGCACATGCTTTCTGTTATATTCTGAGTCCTCGATTGATACTTTTAAATGCTTACTGTGTAGTTCCGTGAAAAAAATTATGATTAGGGAAGCGGATTCCATGTCTGTGCATGTTTATCTGTCTCATAAGGAAACTATTGTCACCATTAACACGTTTGAATTAGAAATTGGAAGCCTTAACAGCTTAATTAGCTGAAATTGATTATATATCCGTAATCAGCATAATTTTTAGGTAATATTGAGCATGTTTGCGAAATTTTAATTTTGGAAAGATTAAACGATCCATTTTTGTCTTATATGCCTTACTTATGCCTTACTTATATATATATCTCTAAGCCTTTAGGAGCCTTGATCAAAAAACAAACAAACGTGAATAGCATTTTTGGGGGAAAAAGAGGAGAAATCGGGGGAGAAGGGATTCAACAAGAAAGCTTGGCAAAATTGTTAGAGGTGTAGGATTGAATTCAAGGTAAGCTCAAATCCTTCTTGTTATGGCCACTTAGGGTTTGTAATTGATGTGTATGTTTGATTCATGTCTAATTCATGCTTGATTAATAAGGGTTTCTCCCTATTGGTTGCTTAGGCATCTAGATTGGGTGTGGTATGAAATTATACTTCAATCTATGGTTTTCTATCACCACTTCATGGAATTATGCATATATTATGTGTTATGTTTCAAGGATATGAAGAACTTGAATCCAAGAATGGAATTAAAGAGGGAGATGGCTTGTTGAAGCTCCTAATCTTGTTTAATTTATGATACTCAAGGTAGAATCCATGTTATAGTGATGTTTGGTGGGAATATTGCATTAATCTAACCTTGGGTTGCATGTAAAAATGGAGTGAATACCAGGTTGGGACTCGAATGGAAGTCCAGAATTTCAGAAATTCGCTTGGTCCGCTCGAGCGTAGGAAAGCCCGCTCGAGCGGGAAAAACCACCTCTCAACAGTTTTGTGCAATTTACAGTCTGCTCCAGCGGCCGAAGTTACGCTCGAGCGGAGGACTCATTTTCAGGAAAAATTAAATGTTTGTTCAGCTTTGAGTGCTTGTTTCTCTGGTATTTTTAGAATATTTTACAGATGATTTTAAAGCGGTTGTAAGCATGCAAGGTGTAAGACTCAGGAAATGCTTTTTAAAAAAAGAAACTAATGTATTAATTGTGTGCAGGGCACATTCCAGAAGGAAGCAACACGCCACCTCAACACTGTGAGTAGTAGTACCTACGTAATGTTATGTAATCATGTCAATGTTTCAAGGCATGTAAGGCAATTATGTTAATGTCTCAAGTATGTATGTACTTATGCATGTTTAAGATATGTTGGTGTTAAAACAAGTTTCAAGTGTATTACAAGGGCCTCGTGCCATATGTTCAAGGGCCTCGTGCCACAAGTTTCAAGTGTATTACAAGGGCCTCGTGCCATATGTTCAAGGGCCTCGTGCCACAAGTTTCAAGTGTATTACAAGGGCCTCGTGCCATATGTTCAAGGGCTTCGTGCCATCATGTTTCAAGGGCTTATAGCCACATGCTTATGTCACAGGATTAGGCCTAGGGCCATTATGAATTAAACGCAGAATCAGACAAACCATGTGCATGCTGCATCTTTCTATGTATTAATGCATTTATGTTTCAAGTTAGACGTCGTTCATTATGTATTACTACTCATTGAGCTCGGCTCACTCTCTATTATGTCTGTTTCTGTAGGTTATCTGTCAGGGGGTCAGTCCTAACTTTGACGCTGTCCCTTTTGTCAACCTTTACATGTTCAGGCACCATACCAAGCCATTTATTTTTGTGAAGCTGCTAAGATATGGGTCTGCTTTTGAGAGCCACTTACGGATGTTGTAATTAACTTTTATATTCCTTTTGTTATGCCAATTTATCGGGCTAGGACTGTAAATGTATATGTTATACACGATATCCAAGGATATAGTTTTAAACTTTATCCGCTTTTGATGATGTATGTAATGCATGAGATCCTGGCATATTAGAAATAGCTCAATGGAGTATGCTTGTATTTTTGTTATATTAATATTTTATGCTTCCGATAAGGCCCCGTACGGTGTGTACACCAATTTTTATGTCAGGTTTTCCTAAGGTCATGCCCAAACCTTTAGGGGCGGGTTATGGGCTGTGACATCATCGCACTGTTTTGTTCACATTACTTGCATTTTGCATGCATTTTATCGCGCTATTTTGCGCATCGCGCTATTTTGCGCTCTGACCGCTACTTGCATTTTAACGCGCTATCTTGCGCACCTCATCGCACTGTTTTGTGCACATTACTTGCGTTTTGCATGCATTTTGTGGCGCTATCTTGCGCACCTCATCGCATTATTTTGTTCACATTACTTGCATTTTGCATGCATTTTATCACGCTATTTTGCGCATCGGGCTATTTTGCGCTATGACCATTACTTGCATTTTCCACGCATTTTATGGCGCTATCTTGCGCACCACATCGCACTGTTTTGTGCACATTACTTGCGTTTTGCATGCATTTTGTCGCGCTATCTTGCGCACCTCATCGTACTGTTTTGTTCACATTACTTGCATTTTGCATGCATTTTATCGCGCTATTTTCCGCATCGCGCTATTTTGCGCAATGACCATTACTTGCATTTTCCATGCATTTTATCGCGCTATCTAGCGCACCTCATCGCACTGTTTTGTGCACATTACTTGCGTTTTGCATGCATTTTATTGCGCTATCTTGCGCACCTCATCGCACTGTTTTGTTCACATTACCAGCATTTTCTATGCATTTTATCGCGCTATTTTGCGCATCGCGCTATTTTGCGCTGTGACCATTACTTGCATTTTCCATGCATTTTATCGCGCTATCTTGCGCACCTCATCGCACTGTTTTGTGCACATTACTTGCATTTTGCATGCATTTTGTCGCGCTATCTTGCGCACCTCATCGCACTGTTTTGTTCACATTACTTGCATTTTGAATGTATTTTATCGCGCTATTTTGCGCATCGCGCCATTTTGCACTGTGACCATTACTTGCATTTTCCATGCATTCTATCGCACTATGTTGCGTAACTCATCGCACTGTTTTGTGCACATTACTTGCGTTTTGCATTCATTTTGTGGCGCTATCTTGCGCACCTCATCGCACTGTTTTATTCACATTACTTGCATTTTGCATGCATTTTATCGCGCTATTTTGCGCTGTGACTACTACTTGCATTTTCCATGCATTTTATCGCGCTATCTTGCGCACCTCATCGCACTGTTTTGTGCACTTTACTTGCGTTTTGCAGGCATTTTGTGGCGTTATCTTGCGCACCTCATCGCACTGTTTTGTTCACATTACTTGCATTTTGCATGCATTTTATCGCGCTATTTTGCGCTGTGACCATTACTTGCATTTTTCATGCATTTTATCGCGTTATCTTGCGCACCTCATCGCACTGTTTTGTGCACATTACTTGCGTTTTGCATGCATTTTGTCAGGTTATCAGTCGCACCTCATCGCACTGTTTTGTTCACATTACTTGCATTTTGCATGCATTTTATCGCGCTATTTTGCGCTGTGACCATTACTTGCATTTTTCTTGCATTTTATCGCGCTATCTTGCGCACCTCATCACACTATTTTGTGCACATTACTTGCATTTTGCATGCATTTTATCGCGCTATTTTATGCATCGCGCTATTTTGCGCTATGACCATTACTTGCATTTTTTCGCGCTATCTTGCGCACGTCATCGCACTGTTTTGTGCACACTACTTACGTTTTGCATTCATTTTATCGCGCTATCTTGCGCACCTCATCGCACTGTTTTGTTCACATTACTTGCATTTTGCATGCATTTTATCGCGCTATTTTGCGCTGTGACCAGTATTTGCATTTTCCAGGCACTTTATTGCGCTATCTTGCGCACCTCATCGCACTGTTTTGTGCACACTACTTGCGTTTTCCATGCAATTTATCGCGCTATCTTGCGCACCTCGTCGCACTGTTTTGTTCACATTACTTGCATTTTGCATGCATTTTATCGCACTATTTTGCGCTGTGATCATTACTTGCATTTTCCATGCATTTTATCGCGCTATCTTGCGCACCTCATCGCACTGTTTTGTTCACATTACTTGCATTTTGCATGCATTTTATCGCGCGATTTTGCGCATCGCGCTATTTTGCGCTGTGACCATTAGTTGCATTTTCCATGTATTTTATCGCGCTATCTTGCGCACCTCATCGCACTGTTTTGTGCACATTACTTGCGTTTTGCATGCATTTTGTCGCTATATCTTGCGCACCTCATCGCACTGTTTTGTTCAAATTACTTGCATTTTGCATGTATTTTATCCTACTATTTTGCGCATCGCGCTATTTTGCGCATCGCATTGTTTTCTGCACATTACTTGCATTTTGAATGCATTTCAATCCCGCTATATTCCGCATCACACTGTTTTGTGCCTTACATTTCAATTGCGCTCTCTTGCGCACCTCATCGCATTGTTTTGTGCACATTAATTGCATTTTGCATGCATTTTGTCGCGCTATTTTGGGCATCGCGCTATTTTGCACTGTGACCATTACTTGCACTTTGCATGCATTTTATCGCGCTATCATGTGCACCTCATCGCACTGTTTTGTGCACCCTACTTGCATTTTGCATGCACTTCAATCGCGCCATTTTGTGCATCGCACTGTTTTCTGCACCCTACTTGTATTTTGCACGCATTTCGATCGCACTGTTTTGCTCGTCGCGTTGTTTTGGGCACCGTACTTGCATTTTGCACGCATTTCAATCGCGTTATTTTGCGCATCGCATTGTTTTCTGCACATTACTTGCATTTTGCACGCATTTCAATCCTGCTATATTGCGCATCGCACTGTTTTGTGCATTACATTTCAATCGCGCTATCTTGCTTAGCTCATCGCACTGTTTTGTGCACATTACTTCCATTTTGCATGCATTTTATCGCGGTATTTTGCGCATCGCGCTATTTTGCACTTTGACCATTACTTGCATTTTGCATGCATTTTATCGCGCTATCATGCGCACCTCATCGCACTATTTTGTGCACATTACTTGCATTTTGTGTGCACTATTTCGCGCTACTTTACGCATCACGCTATTTTGCGTTGTGACCATTACTTGCATTTTGCATGCATTTTATCGCGCTATCTTGCGCATCTCATCGCACTGTTTTGTGCACATTACTTGCATTTTGCATGCATTTTATTGCGCTATTTTGCGCATCGCACTATTTTGCGCTGTGACCATTACTTGCATTTTGCAAGCATTTTATCACGCTATCTTGCGCACCTCATCTCACTAGTTTGTGCACATTACTTGCATTTTGCATGCATTTTATCGTGCTATTTTGCGCATCACATTATTTTGCGCTGTGACCATTACTTGCATTTTGCATGCATTTTATCGCGCTATCTTGCGCACCTCATCGCACTGTTACGTGCACCCTACTTGCATTTTGCATGCATTTCAATCGCGCTATTTTGCGCATCGCACTGTTTTGTGCACCCTATTTGCATTTTGCATGCATTTCAGTCGCGCTATTTTGCGCATCGCCCTGTTTTGTGCACCCTACATGCATTTTGCATGCATTTCACTCGCACTATTTTGCGCATCGCACTGTTTTGTGCATTGCATTTCAATCGCGCTATCTTGCGCACCTCATCGCACTGTTTTGTGCACATTATTTGCATTTTGCTTGCATTTTATCGCGCTATTTTGCGCTGTGAACATTACTTGCATTTTGCATACATTTTATCGCGCTATCTTGCGAACCTCATCGCACTGTTTTGTGCACATTACTTGCATTTTGCATGCATTTTACCGTGCTACTTTGCGAATCGCGCTATTTTACGCCGTGACAATTTCTTGCATTTTGCATTCATTTTATCGCGCTATCTTGCTTACCTCATCGCACTATTTTGTGCATATTACTTGCATTTTGCATGCACTTTATCGCGCTATTTTGCGCATCGCTATTTTGCGCTGTGACCATTACTTGCATTTTGCACGCATTCTATCGCGCTATCTTGCGCACCTCATCGCACTATTTTGCGCACATTACTTGCATTTCGCATGCATTTTATTACTATATTTTGCGCTATGACCATTACTTGCATTTTGCATGCATTTTATCGCGCTATCTTGTGCACCTCATCGCACTGTTTTGTGCACCCTACTTGCATTTTGCATGCACTTCAATCGCGCCATTTTGCGCATCGCACTGTTTTCTGCACCCTACTTGCATTTTGCACTCATTTCGATCGCACTGTTTTGCGCATCGCGCTGTTTTGGGCACCGTACTTGCATTTTGCACGCATTTCAATCGTGCTATTTTGCGCATCGCATTGTTTTCTGCACATTACTTGCATTTTGAATGCATTTCAATCCCGCTATATTGCGCATCACACTGTTTTGTGCATTACATTTCAATCGCGCTATCTTGCGCACCTCATCGCACTGTTTTGTGCACATTAATTGCATTTTGCATGCATTTTGTCGCGCTATTTTGCGCATCGCGCTATTTTGCACTGTGACCATTGCTTGCACTTTGCATGCATTTTATCGCGCTATCTTGCGCTCCTCATCGCACTGTTTTCTGCACATTACTTGCATTTTGCATGCATTTTATCGCGCTATCTGGCGCACCTCACCGCACTGTTTTGTGCACATTACTTGCATTTTGCATGCATTTTATCGCGCTATTTTGCGCTGTGACCATTACTTGCATTTTGCAAGCATTCTGTCGCGCTATCTTGCGCACGTCGTCGCTTTAGTTTGTGCACATTACTTGCATTTTGCATGCATTTTATAGGGCTATTTGCGCATCGCGCTATTTTGCGCTGTCACCGTTACTTGCATTTTGCATGCATTTTATCGTGCTATCTTGCGCACCTCATCGTACTGTTATGTGCACCCTACTTGCATTTTGCATGCATTTCAATCGCACTATTTTGCGCATCGCACTGTTTTGTGTATTACATTTCAATCGCGCTATCTTGCGCACCTTATCGCACTGTTTTGTGCACCCTACTTACATTTTGCATGCATTTCAATCGCGCTATTTTGCGCATCGCACTGTTTTGTGCATTGAATTTCAATCGCGCTATCTTGCAGACCTCATCGCACTGTTTTGTGCGCATTATTTGCATTTTGCGTGCATTTTATCGCGCTATTTTGCGCTGTGAACATTACTTGCATTTTCCATACATTTTATCAGGCTATCTTGCGAACCTCAACGCACTGTTTTGTGCACATTACTTGCATTTTGCATGCATTTTACCGCGCTACTTTACGAAATGCGCTATTTAACACAGTGACAACTGCTTGCATTTTGCATGCATTTTATCGTGCTATCTTGCTCACCTCATCGCACTATTCTGTGCACATTACTTGCATTTTGCACGCACTTTCTCGCGCTATTTTGTGCATCGCTATTTTGCGCTATGGCCATTACTTGCATTTTGCATGCATTTTATCGCGCTATCTTGCGCACCTCATCGCACTATTTTGTGCACATTACTTGCATTTTGCATGCATTTTATTACGCTATTTTGCCCTGAAACCATTACTTGCATTTTGCATGCATTTTATCGCGCTATCTTGCGCAGCTCATCGCACAGTTTTGTGCACCCTACTCGCATTTTGCATGCACTTCAATCGCGCCATTTTTCGCATCGCACTGTTTTCTGCGCCCTACTTGCATTTTGCACACATTTTGACCGCACTATTTTGTGCATCGCACTGTTGTGGGCACCGTACTTGCATTTTGCACGCATATCAATCGCGCGATTTTGCGAATCGCATTGTTTTCTGCACATTACTTGCATTTTGAATGCATTTCAATCCCGCTATCTTGCGCATCGCACTATTTTGTGCATTCCATTTCAATCCCGCTATCTTGCGCACCTCATCGCACTGTTTTGTGCACATTACTCTCATTTTGCATGCATTTTGTCGCGCTATTTTGCGCATCGCACTATTTTGAACTGTGACCATTACTTACATTTTGCATGCATTTTATCGCCCTATCTGGCGCTCCTCATCGCACTGTTTTCTGCACATTACTTGCATTTTGCATGCATTTTATCGCGCTATCTTGTGCACCTCATCGCACTGTTTTGTGCACATTACTTGCATTTTGCATGCATTTTACCGCACTATTTTGCGTTGTTACCATTACTTGCATTTTGCAAGCATTTTATCGCGCTATCTTGCGCACCTCATCGCACTGTTTTCTGCACATTATTTGCATTTTGCATGCATTTTACCGCACTACTTTGCGAATTGCGCTATTTAACACTGTGACAATTTCTTGCATTTTGCATGCATTTTATCGCGCTATCTTGCTCACCTCATCGCACTATTTTGTGCACATTACTTGCATTTTGCATGCATTTTACCGCACTACTTTGCGAATTGCGCTATTTAACACTGTGACAATTTCTTGCATTTTGCATGCATTTTATCGCGCTATCTTGCTCACCTCATCGCACTATTTTGTGCACATTACTTGCTTCTTGCATTCACTTTATCGCGCTATTTTGCACATCGCTATTTTGCGCTATGACCATTACTTGCATTTCATATGCATTTTATCGTGCTATCTTGCACACCTCATCGCACTATTTTGTGAACATTACTTGTATTTTGCATGCATTTTATTACGACATTTTGCGCTGTGACCATTACTTACATTTTGCATGCATTTTATCGCGCTATCTTGCGCACCTCATCTCAGCGTTTTGTGCACCCTACTCGCATTTTGCATGCACTTCAATCGCGCCATTTTGCACATCGCACTGTTTTCTGCACCCTACTTGCATTTTGCACGCATTTCGATCGCCCTGTTTTGCGCATCGCGCTGTTTTGGGCACCATACTTGCATTTTGCACGCATTTCAATCCCGCTATATTGCGCATTGCACTGTTTTGTGCATTACATTTCAATCGCGCTATCTTGCGCACCTCATCGCACTGTTTTGTGCACATTACTTCCATTTTGCATGCATTTTATCGCGCTATTTTGCGCATCGCGCTATTTGGCACTGTGACCATTACTTGCACTTTGCATGCATTTTATCGCGCTATCTTGTGCACCTCATCACACTGTTTTGTGCATATTACTTGCATTTTGCATGCATTTTATCGCGCTATTTTGCGCATCGCCATATTTTGCGTTGTGACCATTACTTGCATTTTGCAAGCATTTTATCACGCTATCTTGCGCACCTCATCGCACTAGTTTGTGCAGATTACTTGCATTTTGCATGCATTTTATCGCGCTATTTTGCGCATCGCGTTATTTTGCACTGTGACCATTACTTGCATTTTGCATGCATTTTATCGTGCTATCTTGCGCACCTCATCGCACTGTTATGTGCACCCTACTTGCATTGTGCATGCATTTTAATCGCGCTATTTTGCGCATCGCACATTTTTGTGTATTACATTTCAATCGCGCTATCTTGTGCACCTTATCGCACTGTTTTGTGCACCCGACTTGCATTTTGCATGCAATTGAATCGCGCTATTCTGCGCATCGCACTGTTTTGTGCATTGCATTTCAATCGTGCTATCTTGCGCACCTCATCACACTGTTTTGTACGCATTATTTACATTTTGTTTGCATTTTATCGCGCTATTTTGCTCATCGCGCTATCTTGTGCTCCTCATCGCACTGTTTTGTGCACATTACTTGCATTTTGCAGGCATTATATCGCGCTATTTTGCGCATCGCGCTATTTTACGCTGTGACCATTACTTGCATTTTGCATGCATTTTATCGCACTATCTAACGCATCTCATCGCACTGTTTTGTGCACATTACTTGCATTTTGCATGCATTTTATCGCGCTATTTTGCGCATCGCGCTATTTTCTGCTGTGACCATTCCTTGCATTTTGCATGTATTTTATCGCGTTATCTTGCGCACCTTATCGCACTAGTTTGTACACATTACTTACATTTTGCATGCATTTTATCGCGCTATTTTGCGCTTTGACCATTACTTGCATTTTGCATGCATTTTATCGCGCTATCTTGCGCACCTCATCGCACTGTTATGTGCACCCTACTTGCATTTTGCATTGCGCATCGCACTGTTTTGTGCATTACATTTCAATCGCGCTATCTTGCGCACCTTATCTTACTGTTTTGTGCACCCTACTTGCATTTTGCATGCATTTCAATCGCGCTATTTTGCGCATCACACTGTTTTGTGCACCCTACTTGCATTTTGCATGCATTTCAGTCACGCTATTTTGCGCATCGCCCTATTTTGTGCACCCTACTTGCATTTTGGATGCATTTCGCATTGTTTTCTGCACATTACTTGCATTTTATCGCGCTATTTTGCACATCGTATTGTTTTCTGCACATTACTTTAATTTTGCAAGCATTTCAATCTCGCTATATTGCTTATCGCACTGTTTTGTGCATTATATTTCAATCGCGCTATCTTACGCACCTCATCGCACTGTTTTGTGCACATTATTTGCATTTTGCGTGCATTTTATCGCGCTATTTTGTGCATCGCGCTATTTTCCGCGGTGAACATTACTTGCATTTTCCATACATTTTATCGGGATATCTTGCGAACCTCATTGCACTGTTTTGTGTACATTACTTGCATTTTGCATGCATTTTACGGCGCTACTTTGTGAATCGCGCTATTTTATGCTGTGACAATTTCTTGCATTTTGCATGCATTTTATTGCGCTATCTTGCTCACCTCATCGCACTATTTTGTGCACATTACTTGCATTTTGCATGCACTTTGTCGCGCTATTTTGCGCTGTGACCATTACTTGCATTTTGCATGCATTTTATTGCACTATCTTGCGCACCTCATCGCACTATTTTGTGCGCATTACTTGCATTTTGCATGCATTTTATTACGCTATTTTGCGCTGTGACCATTACCTGCATTTTTCACGCATTTTATCGCTCTATCTTGCTCACCGCATCGCACTATTTTCTGCACCCTACTTGCATTTTGCACGCATTTCGATCGCATTGTTTTACGCATCACGCTGTTTTGGGCACCCTACTTGCATTTTGCACTCATTTCAATCGCGCTATTTTGCACATCGCATTGTTTTCTGCACATTACTTGCATTTTGCATGCATTTCAATCCCGCTATATTGCGCATCGCCCTGTTTTTTGCATTACATTTTAATCGCGCTATCTTGCGCACCTCATCGCACTGTTTTGTGCACATTACTTGCATTTCGCATGCATTTTATCGCGCTATTTTGCGCATCGCGTTATTTTGCACTGTGACCATTACTTGCATTTTGCATGCATTTTATCGCGCTATCTTGTGCTCCTCATCGCACTATTTTGTACACATTACTTGCATTTTGAATGCATTATATCTTGCTATTTTGCGCATCGCACTATTTTGCGCTGTCACCATTACTCGGATTTTGCATGCATTTTATCGCGCTATCTTGCGCACCTCATCGCACTGTTTTGTGAACATTACTTGCATTTTGCATGCATTTTATCGCGCTATTTTGCGCATTGGGCTGTTTTGCATTATGACCATTTCTTGCATTTTGCAAGCATTTTATCGCGCTATCTTGCGCACCTCATCGCACTAGTTTGTGCACATTACTTGCATTTTGCATGCATTTTATTGCGCTATTTTTCGCATTGCGCTATTCTGCGCTGTGACCATTACTTGCATTTTGCATGCATTTTATCGCGCTATCTTGCGCACCTCATCGCACTGTTATGTACACCCTACTTGCATTTTGCATGCATTTCAATCGCGCTATTTTGTGCATCGCACTGCTTTGTGCATTACATTTCAATCGCGCTATCTTGTGCACCTTATCGCACTGTTTTGTGCACCCTACTTGCATTTCGCATGCATTTCAGTCGCGCTATTTTGCGCATCGCCCTGTTTCATGCACCCGACTTGCATTTTGCAAGCATTTCAATCGCGCTATTTTGCGCATCGCACTGTTTTGTGCATTGCATTTCAATCGCGCTATCTTGCGCACCTCATCGCACTGTTTTGTGCACATTATTTGCATTTAACGTGCATTTTATCGCGCTATTTTGCACATCGCGCTATTTTGCGCTGTGAACATTACTTGCATTTTGCATACATTTTATCGGGCTACCTTGCGAACCTCATCGCGCTGTTTTGTGCACATTACATGCATTTATCATGCATTTTACCGCGCTACTTTGCGAATCGCGCTATTTTACGCTGTGACAACTTCTTGCATTTTGCATGCATTTTATCGCACTACCTTGCTCAGCCCATCGCACTATTTTGTGCACATTTCTTGCATTTTGCATGCACTTTATGACGCTATTCTGCGCATCGCTATTTTGCGCTGTGACCATTACTTGCATTTTCCATGCATTTTATCGCGCTATCTTGCGCACCTCATCGCACTATTTTGTGCACCCTACACGCATTTTGCATGCACTTCAATCGCGCCATTTTGCGCATCGCACTATTTTCTGCACCGTACTTGCATTTTGCATGCATTTCAGTCACACTGTTTTGCGCATCACGCTGTTTTGGGCACCCCACTTGCATTTTGCACGCATTTCAATCGCGCTATTTTGCACATCGCATTGTTTTCTGCACATTACTTGCATTTTGCATGCATTTCAATCCCGCTATATTGCGTATCACCCGGTTTTGTGCATTACATTTCAATCGAGCTATATTGCGCACCTCATCGCACTGTTTTGTGCACATTACTTGCATTTTGCATGCATTTTATCGCGCTATTTTGCGCATCACGCTATTTTGCACTGTGACCATTGCTTTCATTTTGCATACATGTTATCGCGCTATCTTGTGCTGCTCATCGCACTGTTTTGTGCACATTACTTGCATTTTGCATGCATTATATCGCGCTATTTTGCGCTGTGACCGTTACTTGCATTTTGCATGCATTTTATCGCGCTATCTTGCGCACCTCATCGCACTGTTTTGTGCACATTACTTGCATTTTGCATGCATTTTATCGCGCTATTTTCCGCATCGCGCTATTTTGCGCTCTGACCATTACTTGCATCTTGCAAGCATTTTATCGCGCTATCTTGTGCTGCTCATCGCACTGTTTTGTGCACATTACTTGCATTTTGCATGCATTATATCGCGCTCTTTTGCGCTGTGACCATTACTTGCATTTTGCATGTATTTTATCGCGCTATCTTGCGCACCTCATCGCACTGTTTTGTCCACATTACTTGCATTTTGCATGCATTTGGTCGCGCTATTTTGCGTTGTGACCATTACTTGCATCTTGCAAGCATTTTATCGCGCTATCTTGCGCACCTCATCGCACTAGTTTGTGCACATTACTTGCATTTTGCATGCATTTTATCGCGCTATTTTGCGCATCGTGCTATTTTGAGCTGTGACCATTACTGGCATTTTGCATGCATTTCAATCGCGCTATTTTGCGCATCGCACTGTTTTGTGCATTACATTTCGATCGTGCTATCTTGTGCACCTTCTCGCACAGCTTTGTGCACCCTACTTGCATTTTGCATGCATTTCAATCGCGCTATTTTGCACATCGCACTGTTTTGTGCACCCTACTTGCATTTTGCAGGCATTTCAATCGCGCTATTTTGCGCATCTCACTGTTTTGTGCACCATACTTCCATTTTGCACGCATTTCAATAGCGTTATTTTGCGCTTGGCGCTGTTTTGTGCCCCCTACTTGCATTTTGCACGCATTTCAATCCCGCTATTTTGCGCATTGCACTATTTTGGGCACATTACTTGCATTTTGCAAGCATTTCAATCGCGTTATTTTGCACATCGCACTGTTTTGTGCATTACATTTCAATCGCGCTACCCTGCGCACCTCATCGCACTGTTTTGCGCACTTTACTTGCATTTCGTTTGCATTCTATCGCGCTATTTTGAGCATCGGGTGATTTTACGCTGTGACCATTACATGCATTTTGCATGCATTTTATGGCGCTATCTTGCGCACCTCATCGCACTGTTTTGTGCACCCTACTTGCATTTGGCATGCATTCCAATCGTGCTATTTTGCGCATCGCACTGTTTTGTGCATATTACTTGCATTTTGCATGCATTTCAATCGCGCTATTTTGCGCATCGCACTGTTTTGTGCACCCTACTTGCATTTTGCAGGCATTTCAATCACGCTATTTTGCACATCGCACTGTTTTGTGCATTTCATTTCAATCGCGCTATCTTGCACACCTCATAGCACCGTTTTGTGCACTTTACTTGCATTTTGCATGCATTTTATCGCGCTATCTTGCGCTCCTCATAGCACTGTTTTGTGCACATTACTTGCATTTTGCATGCATTTTATCGCTATTTTGCGCATCGCGCTATTTTGCGTTGTGACCATTACTTACATTTTGCATGCATTTTATCGCGCTATCTTGCGCAATTCATCGCACTATTTTGTGCACCCTACTTGCAATTTGCATGCATTTAAATCGCGTTATTTTGTGCATCGCACGGTTTTGTGCACCCTACTTGGATTTTGCCTGCATTTCAATCGCACTATCTTGCGCACCTTAGCGCACTGTTTTCTGCACATTTTATCACGCTATTTTGCGCTGTGACCATTACTTGCATTTTGCATGCATTTTATCGCGCTATCTTGCGCACCTCATCGCACTATTTTGTGCGCATTACTTGAATTTTGCATGCATTTTATAACACAACTTTGCGCATCGTGCTATTTTGCACTGTGACCGTTACTTGCATTTTGCATTCATTTTATCGCGCTATCTTGCGCACCTCATCGCATTGTTTTGTCCACCCTACTTGCAATTTGCATGCATTTCAATCGCGCTATTTTGTGCATTGCACTGTTTTGTGCACCTTACTTGCATTTTGCATGCATTTCAATCGCGCTAGTTTGCGCATCACACTGTTTTGTTCACCCTACTTGCATTTTGCATGCATTTCAATCGCGCTAGTTTGCGCATCGCATTGTTTTGTGCAAATTACTTGCATTTTGCATGCATTTCAATCGCGCTATTTTGCGCATCGCACTATTTTGTGCATTACATTTCAATCGTGCTATCTTGCGTACCTTATCGCACGGCTTTGTGCACCCTACTTGCATTTTGCATGCATTCCAATCGCGCTATTTTGCGTATCACACTGTTTTGTGCACCCTACTTGCATTTTGCAGGCATTTCAATCGCGCTATTTTGCGCATCGCACTGTTTTGTGCATTTCATATCAATCGCACTATCTTGCGCACCTCATCGCACCGTTTTGCGCACTTTACTTGCATTTTGCACGCATTTTACCGCGCTATTTTGCGCATCGCGTTACTTTACGCTATGACAATTACTTGTGTTTTGCATGCATTTTATCGCGCTATCTTGCGCATCTCATCGCACTGTTTTGTGCACATTAATTGCATTTTTCATGCATTTTATCGCTCTATTTTGCGCTGCGACCATTACTTGCATTTTGCATGCATTTTATCGCGCTATATTGCGCACCTCATTGCATTGTTTTGTCCACCCTACTTGCAATTTGCATGCATTTCAATCGCACTATTTTGTGCACCCTACTTGCATTTTGCATGCATTTCAATCGCGCTAGTTTGCGCATCGCACTGTTTTGTGCACCCTACTTGCATTTTGCATGCATTTCAATCGCGCTAGTTTGCGCATCGCACTGTTTTGTGCACATTACTTGCATTTTGCATGCATTTCAATCGCGCTATTTTGCGCCTCGCACAGTTTTGTGCATTGCATTTCATTCGTGCTATCTTGCGCACCTCATTGCACTGTTTTGTGCACATTACATGCATTTTGCATGCATTTTATCGCGCTATTTTGTGCATCGCGTTATTTTACGCTGTGACAATTACTTGCATTTTGCATGCATTTTATCGCGCTATCTTGCGCACATCATCGCTCTGTTTTGTGCACATTACTTACATTTTGCATGCATTTTATCGCGTTATTTTGCGCATCGCGCTATTTTGCGCTGTGACCATTACTTGCATTTTGCATGCATTTTATCGCGCTATCTTGCGCAACTCATCACATTGCTTTGTCCACCCTGCTTGCAATTTGCATGCATTTTAATCACGCTATTTTGCACATCGCACTGTTTTGTGCACCCTACTTGCATTTTGCAGGCATTTCAATCACGCAGTTTGGCGCATCGAACTGTTTTGTGCACTCTAGTTGCATTTTGCATGCATTACGATCGCGCTATTTTGTGCATCCCGCTATTTTGTGCACCCTACTTGCATTTTACAAGCATTTCAATCGCGCTACTTTGCGCATCGCACTGTTTTGTACACATTACTTGCATTTTGCATGCATTTCAGTCGCGTTATTTTGCGCATCACACTGTTTTGGGCATTACATTTCAATCGCGCTATCTTGCGCACCTCATCGCATTGTTTTGCGCACATTACTTGCATTTTGCATGCATTTTATCGCGCTATTTTGTGCATCGCGCTATTTTGCACTGTGACCATTACTTGCATTTTGCATGCATTTTATGGCGCTATCTTGTGCTCCTCATCGCACTATTTTGTGCACATTACTTGCATTTTACATGCCTTTTATCGCGCTATTTTGCGCATCGCGATGTTTTACGCTGTGACCATTACTTGCATTTTGCATGCATTTTATGGCACTATCTTGCGCACCTCATCGCACTATTTTGTGCACCCTACTTACATTTGGCATGCATTTCAATCGCACTATTTTGCGCATCGCACTGTTTTGTGCATTACATTTCAGTCGCGCTATCTTGCGCACCTTATCACACTGTTTTGTGCCCATTACTTGTATTTTGTATGCATTTTATCGCGCAATTTTGCACTGTGACCATTACTTGTATTTTGCATGCATTTTATCGCGCTATCTTGTGCACCTCATCGCACTATTTTGTGCACATTACTTGCATTTTGCATGCATTTTATCACGCTATTTTGCGCATCGCGCTATTTTGCGCTGTGACCATTACTTGCATTTTGCATGCATTTTATGGCGCTATCTTGTGCTCCTTATCGCAGTATTTTGTGCACATTACTTGCATTTTACTTGCCTTTTATCGCGCTATTTTGCGCATCGCGTTATTTTACGCTGTGACCATTACTTGCATTTTGCATGCATTTTATGGCACTATCTTGCGCACCTCATCGCACTGTTTTGTGCACCCTACTTACATTTGGCATGCATTTCAATCGCACTATTTTGCGCATCGCACTGTTTTGTGCATTACATTTCAGTCGCGCTATCTTGCGCACCTTATCGCACTGTTTTGTACCCATTACTTGCATTTTGCATGCATTTTATCGCGCAATTTTGCACTGTGACCATTACTTGTATTTTGCATGCATTTTATCGCGCTATCTTGTGCACCTCATCGCACTATTTTGTGCACATTACTTGCATTTTGCATGCATTTTATTGCGCTATTTTGCGCATCGCGCTATTTTGCGCTGTGACCATTACTTGCAATTTGCATGCATTTTATCGCGCTATCTTGCGCACCTCATCGCACTGTTTTGTGCACCCTACTTGCATTTTGCATGCATTTCAATCGCGCTATTTTGCGCATCGTACTGTTTTGTGCATTACATTTCAATCACGCTATCTTGTGCACCATATCGCACGGCTTTGTGCACCCGACTTGCATTTTGCATGCATTTCAATCGCTCCATTTTGCGCATCGCACTGTTTTGTATACCCTACTTGCATTTTGCAGGAATTTCAATTGTGCTATTTTGCACATCGCACTGTTTTCTGCACCATACTTCCAATTTGCACGCATTTCAATCGCGCTATTTTGCGCATCGCGCTGTTTTGTGCACTCTACTTGCATTTTGCACGCATTTTAATCGCGCTATTTTGCGCATCGCACAGTTCTGGGCACATTACTTGCATTTTGCATGCATTTCAATCGCGCTGTTTTGCGCATCGCACTATTTTGTGCATTACATTTCAATCGCGCTATCTTGCGCACCTCACCTCACCGTTTTGCGCACTTTACATGCATTTCGCATGCATTTTATCGCGCTATTTTGCGCATTACGTTATTTTACGCTGTGACAATTACTTGCATTTTGCGTGCATTTTATCGCACAATCTTGCGCACCTCATCGCACTATTTTGTGCACATTACTTGCATTTTGCATGCATTTCAATCGCGCTATTTTGCGCATCGCCCTGTTTTGTGCATTACATTTCAATCGTGCTATCTTGCGCACCTCATTGCACTGTTTTGTGCACATTACTTGCATTATGCATGCATTTTATCGCGCTATTTTGCGCTGTGACCATTACTTGCATTATGTATGAATTTTATCGCGCTATCTTGCACACCTCATCGAACTGTTTTGTGAACATTACTTGCATTTGACATTCCTTTTATCGCGCTATTTTGCGCATCGCGCTATTTTACGCTGTGACCATTACTTGCATTTTGCATGCATTTTATGGCGCTATCTTGCACACCTCATCGCACTGTTTTGTGCACCCTACTTGCATTTGGCATGCATTTCAATCGCACTACTTTGAGCATCGCACTGTTTTGTGCATTACATTTCAATCGCGCTATCTTGCGCACCTTATCGCACTGTTTTGTGCACATTACTTGTATTTTGCATGCATTTTATCGCGCAATTTTGCACTGTGACCATTACTTGCATTTTGCATGCATTTCAAACGCGTTGTTTTGCGCATCGCAGTACTTTGTGAATTACATTTCAATCGCGCTATCTTGCGCACCTCATCGCACCGTTTTACGCACTTTACTTGCATTTTGCATGCATTTTATCGCACTATTTTGCGCATCGCGTTATTTTACGCTGTGACAATTACTTGCATTTTGCGTGCATTTTATCGCACTATCTTGCGCAGCTCATCGCACTGTTTTGTGCACATTACTTGCATTTTGCATGCATTTTATCGCGCTATTTTGCGCATCGCGCTATTTTGTGCTGTGACCACTACTTGCACTTTGCATGCATTTTATCGCGCTATCTTGCGCACCTCATCGCATTGCTTTGTCCACCCTACTTGCAATTTGCATGCATTTCAATCGCGCTATTTTGCGCATCGCACTGTTTTGTGCACGTTACTTGCATTTTGCATGCATTTCAATCGCGCTATTTTGCGCATCGCACTGTTTTGTGCATTACATTTCAATCGTGCTATCTTGCGCACCTTATCGCATGGCTTTGTGCACCCTACTTGCATTTTGCATGCATTTCAATCGCGCTATTTTGCGCATCACACTGTTTTGTGCACCCTACTTGCATGTTGCAGGCATTTCAATCGCGCTATTTTGCACATCGCACTGTTTTGTGCATTTCATTTCAGTCGCGCTATCTTGCGCACCTCATCGCACCATTTTGCGCACTTTACTTGCATTTTGCATGCATTTTATCGCGCTATTTTGCGCATCGCATTATTTTACACTGTCACAATTACTTGCAATTTGCATGCATTTTATCGCGCTATCGTGCACTCGTCATCGCACTGTTTTGTGTTCATTACTTGCATTATGCATGCATTTTATCGCTATTTTGCGCTGTGACCATTACTTGCATTTTGAATGCATTTTATCGTGCTATCTTGCGCACCTCATTGCACTATTTTGTGCACCCTCCTTGCAATTTGCATGCATTTCAATCGCGCTATTTTGCGCATTGCACTGTTTTGTGCACCCTACTTGCATTTTGCATGCATTTCAATCGCGCTATCTTGCGCACCTTGTCGCACTGTTTTGCGCGCATTTTATCACGCTCTTTTGTGCTGTGACCATTACTTGCATTTTGCATGCATTTTATCGTGCTATCTTGCGCACCTCATCGCACTATTTTGTGCACATTACTTGCATTTTGTATGCATTTTATCACGCTACTTTGCGCATCGCACTATTTTGCACTGTGACCATTACTTGCATTTTGCATGAATTTCAATCACGCTATTTTGCGCATCGCACTGTTTTGTGCATTACATTTCAATCACGCTATCTTGCGCACCTTATCGCACGAAACTAGCACGAGACTCTCTATTTGAAAACTAAGTCCAAAAAGGAACTTTTCTCACACTTAAGCTTGAAAATAGGCCATCGGTGGCCAAAATCGTGAAACAGTCACGAGAAGGACCCTGAAACACATCAAACACATCGATAAGGACCAATGTAAATTTTCTAAATTTACGAAACTAACACTGGACTTTTCATTTTGAAAACTAAGTCAAAAAATGCACTTTTTTCATACTTATGCTTGAAAATTGGCCATCAGGGGTGAAAATCGTGTAACAGTCACGAGAAGGCCTAGGGAACGCCTGAAACACCTCGGGAGGGACCAATGGAAGTTGTGGAAATTACAGAAATAGCACGGGACTCCCCGTTTGAAATCTATGTCAAAAAATGCACTTTTTTTAAACTTAAGCTTGAAAATAGGCCATCGGGAGCCTAAATCAATTAATTATCGCGAGAAGGTCCGGGGATCAAACACCTCGGCAGGGACCAATGTATGTTGTGAAAACTTACGGAACTGGCACGGGACTCCCGATTTGAAAACTAAGTAAAAAATTGCACTTTTTTCACACCTAAGATTGAAAATAGGCCATGGGAGGCCAAAATCATGTAGCTGTCATGAGAAGGCCCATGGAACACCTCAAACACGTCGGGAGGTACCAATGTAAGTTGTGGAAACTTACGGAACTAGCACGGGACTCCCGGTTTAAAAACTAAGTAAAAAAAATGCACTTTTTTTACATTTGAGGTTGAAAATTGGCCATCGGGGGCGAAAATAGTGTAACATTCATGAGAAGGTCGGGGAAACACCTCAACCACCTCGAGAAGGACTTATCTGAGTTGTCAAAACTTATAGAATTAGCACTGGACTTCCGGTTTGAAAATTAAGTCAAAAAAGGCACGTTTTTCACCCTCAAGGTTGAAAATAGGTCATCGGGGACCAAAATCGTGTAACAGTCACAGGAATGCTCGGGGAACACCTCAAATAGCTCGGGAGGGACCAATGTAAGTTTTGAAAACTTACGGAACTAGCACGAAACTCCCGGCTTGAAAACTAAGTGAAAAAATGCACATTTTTGACACTTAAGCTTGAAAATAGGCCATTGGGGGCCAAAATTGTGTAACAGTCACGAGAAGGTCCATGGACACTTACAGAACGAGCATGGGGCTCCCGGTTTGAGAACTAAGTTGAAAAAGACACTTTTTTCACAATTAAGCTTGAAAATAGGCTATTGGGGGGCCAAAATCGTGTACTAGTCACAAGAAGGCTGGGGGAACACATCAAACACCCCAGGAAGGACCAATGTAAGTTATGAAAACTTACAGAGCTGGCATGGGACTCTCGGTTTGAAAACTAAGTCAAAAAATGTACTTTTTTCACACTTAAGGTTGAAAGTAGGTCATCAGGAGCCAAAATTATGTAACAGTCATGACAAGTCCTGGGGAACACATCAAACACCTCGGGAGGGACAAATGTAAGTTGTGGAAACTTATGGAACAAGCACGAGATTCTCGGTTTGAAAACAAAGTCCAAAAAGGAACTTTTCTCACACTTAAGCTTGAAAATAGGCCATCGGGGGTCAAAATCGTGTCACAGTCATGAGAAGGCCCGAGAAACACCTCAAGCACCTCGGGAGGGACCAATGTAAGTTGTAGAATCATATAGAACTAGCACGGGATTCCAAGTCTGAAAACTAAGTCCAAAAACCCACTCTTCTCACACTTAAGCTTGAAAATATGCCATTGGAGGCCAAAATCCCAGGGAACACATCAAACACCTCGGGGGGGGAACAATGCAAGTTGTGGAAATTTACTAAACTAGCACAGGACTCCCGGTTTGAAAACTATGTCAAAAAATTACCTTTTTTCACACTTAAGCTTGAAAATTGGCCATCAAGGCCAGAATTGTGTAACAGTCACGAGAAGGCCCAGGGAACACCTCAACTACCTCAAGTTGGACCTATCTAAGTTATGGGAACTTACAGAACTAGCACTGGACTTCCTGTTTGAAAACTAAGTTGAAAAATGCACTTTTTCACATTTAAGCCTGAAAATTGGCCTTCGGGGGCCAAAATATGTGTAACAGCAATAAGAATGCACGCGGAACACCTCAAACACCTCAGGAGGGACCAATGTAAGTTGTGGAAACTTATGGAACTGGCACAGGACTCCCGGTTTAAAAACTAAGTAAACAAAAATGCACTTTTTTCACACTTGAGGTTGAAAATTGGCCATCAGGGGCTAAAATAGTGTAACAGTCACGAGAAGGCCCGGGGAACACCTCAACCACCTCGAGAGGGACCTATCTGAGTTATGGAAACTTACATAATTAGCACTGGACTTCCGATTTGAAAATTAGGTCGAAAAAGGCACGTTTTTCACACTTAAAGTTGAAAATAGGTCATCGGGGACCAAAATCATGTAACAGTCACGAGAATGCTCGGCGAACACCTTAAACAGCTCGGGAGAGACCAATGTAAGTTGTGGAAACTTGTGAAACTGGCACGGGAATCCCGGTTTGAAAACTAAGTCCAAAAAGTCACTTTTCTTACACTTAAGCGTGGAAATAGGCCATAGGGGGCCAAAATCGTGTAACAGTAATGGGAAGGCCCCGGGAACACATCAAACACCTCAGGAGGACCAATATAAGTTGTGAAAACTTACGGAACTAGCATGGGACTACCGACATGAAAACTAATTCAAAAAATGAACTTTTTTCACCATTAAGCAAGAAAATAGGCCATCAGAGGCCAAAATTGTGTAACAGTGATGAGAAGGCCTGCGGAAAACCTCAAACACCTCGAGAGGGACCAATGGAAACTTACCAAACTAGCACGAGACGCCTGGTATGAAACTAAGTTGAAAAAGGCACTTTTCCAAACTTAAGCTTGAAAATAGGCCATTGGGGGCCAAAATTGTGTAACAGTCACAAGAAGGACCGGGAACACCTCAAACACCTCGAGAAAGACCAATGTAGGTTTTGGAAACATACGGAACTGGCACGGGACTCCTGGTTTGAAAACTAAGTCCAAAAAGGTATTTTTTTCACACTTAGGCTTGAAAACAAGCCATCGGGGGCCAAAATTATGTAATAGTCATGAGAAGGCCACGGGAACACATCAAACACCTCGAGAGGGACCAATGTAAGTTGTGAAAACTTACGGAACTAGCACGGGACTTCCGGTTTGAAAACTAAGTCGAAAAAGGCACTTTTTTGACACTTAAGCTTGAAAATAGGCAATCGGGGGCCAAAATCCTGTAACAGTCACAAGAAGGCCTGGGGAATAACTCAAACACCTCGAGAGGGACCAATGTAAGTTGTGAAAACTTACAAAATTGGCACGAGACTCCCGGTTTGAAAACTAAGTCAAAAAATGCACTTTTTTCACACTTAAGCTTAAAAATAGGCCATCGGGGGCCAAAATTGTGTAACAGTCATGAGAAGTCCTAGGGAACACCTCAAACACCTCGGGAGGAATCAATGTAAGTTGTGAAAACTTACGGAACTAGCACGGGACTCGCGGTATGAAAACTAAGTCAAAAAATTCACTTTTTTCGCACTTAAGGTTGAAAATAAACCATTGGGGGCCAAAATTGTGTAACAGTCCCAAGAAGGCTAGGAGAACACCTCAAGCACCTCGAGACGGACCAATGTAAGTTGTGAAAACTTACAGAACTAGCGCGGGCCTTCCGGTCTGAAAACTAAGTCGAAAAAAGCACTTTTTTCACACTTAAGCTTGAAAAAGGGCCATCGAGGGAGAAAATCGTGTAACAGTCACGAGAAGGCACGAGTAACTCCTCAAACACCTCGGGAGGGACCAATGTATGTTTTGAAAACTTATGGAACTAGCACGGGACTTCCGGTTTGAAAACGAAGTCGAAAAAGGCACTTTTTTCACACATAAGTTTGAAAATAGGCCAACGGGGGACATAATCCTGAAATAGTCACAAGAAGTCCTGGGGAATACCACAAACACCTCAGGAGGGACCAATGTAAGTGGTGGAAACTTACAGAACTGTCACAGGACTTCCAGTTTGAATACTAAGTCGAAAAAGGCACTTTTTTCACACTTAACCTTTAAAATTGGCCATCGGGGACAAAAATCGTCTAACAGTCACGAGAAGGCCCGGGAAAGACTCAAACACCTCATGAGGGACCAACGTAAGTTATGGAAACTTACGAAACTAGCATAGGACTCCCGGTTTAAAAACTAAGTCAAAAAAGGAACTTTTCTCACACTTAAGCTTGAAAATAGGGCACCGGGGAACAAAATCATGTAACAGTCACGAGAAGGCCCGGGGAACGCTTGAAACACCTCGGGTGGGACTCCCCGTTTGAAATCGATGTCAAAAAATGCACTTTTTTCAACCTTAAGTTTGAAAATAGGCCATCGGCGGCCAAAATCGTGTAACAGTCACGAGAAGGCCCGGGGAACACCTCTACACGGACCATTGCAAGTTGTGAAAACTTACAGAACTAGCGCGAGACTCCCTATTTGAAAACTAAGTAGAAAAAGGCACTTTTTTTACACTTAAGCTTGAAAATTGGCCATCGAGGGCCTAAATCGATTAACTATCACGAGAAGGCCCGGGGAACATCTCAAACACCCGGGAGGGACCAATGTATGTTGTGGATACTGACGGAACTAGCGCGGGATTCCCGATTTGAAAACTAAGTCAAAAATTGCACTTTTTTAACACTTAAGGTTGAAAATAGGCCATCGAGGGCTAAAATCGTGAAACAGTCTTGAGAAGGCCTGGGGAACACCTCCAACCTGTTGGGAGGTACCAATGTAAGTTGTGGAAACTTACGGAACTAGTACGGAACTACCAGTTTGAAAACTAAGTCCAAAAAGACACTTTTTTCACACTTAAACTTGAAAATTGACCATCGGGGGCCAAAGTCATGTAACAGTCACGAGAAGGCCTAGGGAACACATCAATATAAGTTGTGGAAACTTACGAAACTAGCACAAAACTCCCAGTTTGAAAACTAAGTCAAAAAATGCACCTTTGTCACACTTAAGCATGAAAGTAGGCCATTGAGGGCCAAAATTGTGTAATAGTCACGAGAAGACCCGCGGAACAACTTAAACACCTTGAGACGGACCAATGTAAGTTGTGGAAACTTACAAAACGAGCACAGCCCTCCCGGTTTGAGAACTAAGTCGAAAAAGACAATTTTTTCACAAATAAGCTTCAAAATAGGCCATCGGAGGGCCAAAATCATGTAACAGTCATGAGAAGGTCGGGGAACACATCAAACACTTTGGGAAGGACCAATGTAAGTTGTGAAAACTTGCGCAATTGGCACGGGACTCCCGGTTTGAAAACTAAGTAAAAAAATACACTTTTTCCACACTTAAGGTTGAAAGTAGGCCATCAGGAACCATTTTCATGTAACAGTCACGAGAAGTCCAGAGGAACACCTCAAACATCTCGGGAGGGACAAATGTAAGTTGTGAAAACTTACGGAACTAGCACGAGACTCCCGGTTTGAAAACAAAGTCCAAAAAGGAGCTTTTCTCACACTTAAGCTTGAAAATAGGCCATCGGGGGCCAAAATCGTGTAACAGTCATGAAAAGGCCTGGGAGACACCTCAAACACCTTAGGAGGGACCAATGTAAGTTGTAGAATCATACAGAACTAGCACGAGATTCCCGGTTTGAAAACTAAGTCCAAAAACTCACTTTTCTCACACTTAAGCTTGAAAATAGGCCATCGGAGGCCAAATTCCTAGGGAACACATGAAACACCTCGGGAGGGAACAATGCAAGCTGTGGAAACTTACAAAACTAGCACGGGACTCCCGATTAGAAAACTATGTCAAAAAATGAATTTTTTTAACACTTAAGCCTGAAAATAGGCCATCGGGGCCAGAATTGTGTAACAGTCATGAGAAGGCCCAGGGAACACCTCAACCACCTCGATAGGGACCTATCTAAGTTGTGGAAACTTACAGAACTAGCACTGGACTTCCTGTTTGAAAACTAAGTCGAAAAAGGCACTTTTTTCACACTTATGCTTGAAAATAGGCCTTCGGGGGCAAAAATATGAGTAACAGTAACGAGAATGCATAGGGAACACCTTAAACACCTTAGGAAGGACCAATATAAGTTGTGGAAACTGACGGACTTGGCACGGGACTCCTGATTTAAAAACTAAGTCAAAAAATGTACTTTTTTTCACACTTGAGGTTGAAAATAGGCTATTGGGGGAAAAATTGTGTAACAGTCACGAGAAGGGCCGGGGAACATGTAATGACCCCAAAATGCGTATAGGAAGTCATCCTTATTTAATTTGGGGTTAATGTGTTTTAATTTAACTATATCTATTGGAATTGAAGAACTATCTGTTGAGTTATGATTTTAAAACTAGAATTGACGACCTTTACTGTAACGATCGAGAATTTTTTTTCCTCCGCTCGAGCGGGGGAGTTGACGCTCGAGCGGACTTTTGGGGTCCTAGTAATTTTGCAGGCGGACTAAAATTCTGGGAGTGGTGATGTAATAACCCAACTCTCGTACATGTTTTCTGATATATTTTTAGTCCCTTGTCCTGCGCATTTAAATGCTTATTGTGAACTTCCATGTTAAATTAAGTTAATTAAGTGAATCCAATGTTTATGAATGTATATCTTTTTAACATGAAAAGTATCTGTTACATTTAGAATGTCTGAATCAGAAATTGGAAGCCTTAAAGGCTTAATTATCTGAATTTGATTATATATATGTGATCAGTATAATTTTTAAGTAATATTAAGCATGTTTACGAAATTTCAATTTCGGGATGATTAAATGATTGGATTTTATCCTTATTCACATTTTATATAAGTGTCTATGCTTCTTGAACATTGACTTATACCCATTTCAAGAAAATCTCGTGTGAGAGAGAGATTAGGGAAGAAAAGGGCTTGAAAGGAAGTTCTTCAAGAAGAAGGTTAAGAAACCTTGTGAGGGTTATAGAATTGGAACTCAAGGTATGTTAAATTTACTCTACATAAGCTCTCTCTTGATCATGTATGAAATTCTCCTTTTCATTTGTGAGGAAGGGTTTGTTAGTTTCATATTTTTACAATTAGGGTTCGTAATTGAGAATTGAGTGTGATTCATGTTTGATTACAAAGTTATTCTCATCAATTGGTTGCTTTGAGATCCAATTTAAGTGTTGTGTGGGATTGACACTTCAATCTTTGGTTTCCATGCCAACCCATGAAATTATGCCTATGTATTGTGTTATGAACTTAAGAGTAATGATCTAAATTATATTAGGCTGATTATATGTATTGTGATTCCTATTCACATGATTTCTAAGCAAAATCTAGCAAGTTATGGATGTATTTTAAGCCTTGCTTTAAGTGAACAAGAGAGGGTTTTGGATGAATTTTTGGGTGAATTTTGGACTGTCAAACAGGGCCCAGGCCGCACGTGTAGAGAATAGGGAAAAAAAATAGGTTTTCATTCTGTTTTTGGGTGCTCGAGCGGCCGGGTTCTTCCGCTCGAGCGGAATTGGGCCACACGAGCGGCCATCCCTGTTTCAGCATACACTAGGTAACTTTGAACAAGCATATCTTTTGCCTTCGGACTCCGTTTTGAGTGATTCTTGAGCCTAAAATCAAGCCCTGGAAGTCTAGTTTCCAATGGTGGTGGTCTCACTCCCAAATTTTAAATACAGAAATAGTTATGCCCAAATTAGTGACGACTGTTTACTTTCTGTTTACCAATTTGTACCGTTTCTTCGTCTGAACCTTTCTCCTGTCGATTCCTCCTATCTTATGAGGCATGGATTATAACCTATGGAGGACTAATGAGTTTAGAACCGCCATAGCTATTGAGTGAGGAATAAAAAGAGATTGGTTTTATTCTCATAATCTGTTATGTGCATTGTGTTTGTAGGTCGAGACGAGGACATCGTTCCACCGCTATCAGAGACCTACCACTGTGAGTAATAGTACGGTTGTTACTAACGTCTTATCCTTGTAAGTGATTACACTAACAGTTATGTCAGCTGGAAATCAATGTGAATGTTGAAAGATTTACATACGTCGGTATGACTTTGGAATCATTTTGTTCTGTCAATAACGAACATTAACTCTATGTTATCTATAGACGAACTATGTCGTCTTTTAAGAATAAAGGGAATTTATGTTCATCTTAGAATGATGAAATTTGGGTGCATTTAAGATCATTCTAGGTTGCCACTAATGAATCAAGATTATTCTGTTATATGACACATGAACTTGAGATCGTTCAGATCCTATGACATAAATGCAAAGGTCTAATGTTATCATATAACCCACGTTAGAATGTGAAGTGTCCTATCCTCATGAAATGCAATGGAATGGCATGTATGCACTTTATTAATGGTATATTCGCTCTTGATCCTCGTTAATGTGTATGTTCTGCTATTTACGAGACAACTATGCTGATAGTTAATATGCACATTCTGTTATCTGCAAGTTAGTGGCATTAATTCATGATGAACAAGTGAAATGTGGGTACATTATGAAACTACAGTATTTATGTACCTTTGGAATCGCCCAATCTGTTAATGGTTGCTGTTAGCACTTTGTTAAATGTAACTTAATTATGCTAACTCATTTGAATGATAAAAAGAAACCGTGTGCCTCTGTATGACTATAAGACTAGTCTGTTCTGATGATATATGTGGTTATTCCGTTATGATGTTCATTTCGTTTATATTATGACATGATGAGACTTATTGATTTCTGGTATGGAACAAAGTGCTGTACGGAACTAAGTGCTACACTTTAGTGGGAGCCACCTCTAGAATCCGTGCGAGCCACCTCTTGAGTCCATACATATATGAACTGGGCTTAAAGTCGTTCTATTATTTCTGGGCTTAAAGTCGTTCTGTTATTTCTGGGCCAATGGTTGTTCTGATATTTCTGGGCCTATGGTCGTTCTGTATCTGTTAGGCCTGTGGCCGTTTTGTACATTACTGAGCTTAAAGCTACTCTGTTAAGCAAACTGAACCCATGGTTGTTCTGCAATTAATTACAGAAATAAGTTAATTATATATCTCTACAGTTATGCTTTATTATTCAAGTTAACCATTACATTATTTATATACTATTATTCACTGAGTTTCGCTCACTCTGTATTTTGTCTGTTTCCGTTGGTAATCAACCGGGAGGCCGGTCCTAACCCTTAAGGCTTGTCTCTGTCTTGTCAACCTCAGGGTGTCCAGGCACATAGATGAAGCCCGTGCATTTTGTAAAGTTTTGCTATGTTTTGGTTATTGCTTCGGTTGTGTATCTATGGTTGAATGTATATAACCCGTTCTTCATTAATGTTTTTATTATATGCCCAATCGTGGGGTTGGTTCTACGTATGTGCGTGTATGTGACTGAAGCTCGGGTGTGTGTTCTCTCTATATTATTTACCTAATGTGATGTTTGTGATCCTGGCATAATAGTAGTAGCTCAATGGAATAGATTTTTGTGTTATCAGGTGCTTCCGTTCAGGCCCCATATGTTACTTATGTCGTTTTTATGCCTGTCTGTTTCTGAGGTAGTCATGCCCAAACTTTTAGGGGCGGGTTTGGGGCGTGACATGTGATTTACCACTCGAGCGTAGAAGTGGTCGCTCGAGCGGACGACTTTGTTGGTCTCCGCGCTCGAGCGCAAGGTTGGGCGCTTGAGCGGGTCGCCTGGTTAAGTTTGAACTTCTGAGGCATGTGGGCTCATTTTTGACATTCTTATTAGTGTATTTGGAATGTTCTTCTCTTATTTTGGGGTATTGATTGAGGTGGTGGTATGATGGTAAAGTAAGATTAGACCAAAGAATATAATTCGGATAGTTATTCTATGATCAGCTGTCACTCATTTGCCCTTTTCTTTTTGCATACTTTGAATTTGAATGTGAGGTTAGAACCATTGGAAAGCTTATTTTCGGGGCTTCAATTTGGACACAAAAATGACCTAAAACGGAGTTCGGATAGGAGAGTTATACCTGTTTGAAGTTTTGGAATCTGTGCTGGGAGCAGGTACGCTCGAGCGTGAAGGGGGACGCTCGAGCGGGTTTCGCGAGCACAGCAGCGTAAAAACGGGATTTTTGGATCAATTCTTATATTTTCTTCTTCCCTCTTCCTTCCTCTCTTCCGAGGTCCGAAAACCTAACCCTCAAACCTTTGATTTCATCCATTCTCACCAACAATCCACCATGGATCGTGCATCAAGGATGAAGAAGAAGTGAAGATCAACTTTTCCAACCGATTAGATTTTGAGATTTTCGAGAGGACGCTTTCGATCTAGCTTCTTTGCTTCCAATCTTGAGGTAGGGGGTTCTTTTAGCCTTGAATGTTTATGATTCAAAGTGATTTTGTGGCCACTTTGGGATTTTTTTGACATTTTGGAATTTTGAGTTGATTATGGGTTAGAAACATTAATGGCATGTTGTTTACTTACAAATGGGGTTTCCACTCCAATTTTCAAAGGATGTTGAATGTTTTTAACATATTGATAAATAGTAATTGTTGATTTAAAGATTTAACTAAAAAAAGGGGAAAACCCCTAATTTTCTTTAAACCCTAGGTTGATTAATGATGATAACCAATGATTTGGCCCAAATTGGAAGTAGAGTAATGAAATTGAGGAATTGAATTATATGTGTTCAAGTTTAATTGGAATATAGAAATGTTGAAAATTATGTTTAAAAATTTGCGAATGAACTACGTTATGAACATTGTAATTCATGTTATTATGTGAAGGGAAAATTGGGGAAATAGTCTATGACTGACATGGATGATATGAACTTGGTTTTGGAATGTTGAAATGGGATTCAAGGATTTATTTTGAATTATGTTAAACTACAAATGGTGTTGATGAACTAAATGTTGATTTTTATTGAAATTATGTTGTGTTGAATAATGTTGAATTGAATGGTATTGTATTATGATGAATTGTGTTTGAATTATTATGGATTGTGTAGGGTCAGCTACAGGGGCAGACCAAGCATCTGAACACTGTGAGTAATAGTACGGAAATGTACATGTTATTTACCATTGATAATTATTGTCACTAATGCTCTGTTCCTCGTAAGTGATACATGAACATTTATGACAATTGGAAGTCAATGTGAACGTTGAAAGATTGGCACACATCGGTATGACTTTAAAATCATTATGTCCTGTCAATAGTTAATAAATGGAACTATGGTATTCCGGTATCTCTGCAATTATTCAATCGGTAAAATGTGTTTACCTTTCGTTAATATTTATCAAGAACATTCTGTTAAACTTAAGTTAACTGCATTAACTCAGGTGAATGATGCAATGGTTACCAGTAATACTCTATTAGTTGCAGGTCAACCATATTAACATATATGAATGATTAAATAAAGATGTATGTTACTGATTAATAGCTCAAGTGAACCATGCCATTTCTTAATGAATAAAGAGACTTTGTGTTCATCTTCGAAGAATCAGAATAATTGGAAAGTTATGTAAATCCATATGAACTCAAAGTTATTCAGAATCTAGGACATGAATGCAAAAGTTTAACATCATTATGTGACCCACATGAGAATGTGAATTATTCTATGTTGTTAAGCGCACGATAATGACATGATATAACAAGAAATGCTCTATTACATTATGAATTAATGAATGATTATCCATATATGTAAAAGTATTCATGGCATCCTTAGCACAAGGCCCTTACCCGGGGGTAATAATACCGTGGTCTTATGGCCCTTGCCCAGGGGTAATAATACCGTGGTTCAAGTATGTTACGAGATATCTCTTGCCATCGACGGTCTTGTACAGATGGTACCACCGACGGTCTTGTACGGGTGGGTTATGTTTTGCCATCGACGGTCTTGTACGGATGGTACCACCGACGGTCTTGTACGGGTGGGTTATGATCAAGCATGAACTCTGATTTCTATTTCTGATTCAAGCATAATTAAGAATATGTATGAATATGTTTCTATTTATCCGTTCCATTTATGCTATGTTATAACATGAAATGAATTGATCGGTCTTTAAGACCTAATGATTTCTGGTATGGAACAAAGTGCTACACGGAACTAAGTGTTACGACGTGAGTCACCTCTAGAATCCGTGTGAGACACCTCTTGGGTTCATACAAGTATGTTCAAGGGCTGTATGCCAACATGTGTAAAGCTTAATGTTAATACTTTCAATGGCTTAATGCCATTCTGATAAGGGCTCAATGCCACTCTGTTCAAGGGCTTAAAGCCATTTTAGTTAAAAAGGGGCCTAAGGCCGTTCTGACATTAGTATAGAATCAGATTAACTACCTGTCTTTTATATTATATACGCTCTGCTTTGCATTATAATTCAAGTTGAACATTGAATTATTCAAGTACTATTATTCATTGAAGTTATCTCACTCTGTATTTTGTCTGATTCCGTAGGTCATACGTTTGGAGGTCAGCCACAACTCTTAATGCTCGTCTCCCATTGTCAGCCTCTATGTGTCTAAGCATTTGGGTGAAGCCTACCCGTTTTGTGAAGTTTTGGCTTATATTTTGACTGTCCATAATATGTTGTAAATTCTAATGTTTTTTTGTTATACGCTCAAACACGGGCGGGGTTGTATATGTGTATGTAACTATTATTATCTGTCTGTTTGTGATCCTGGCATGATAGTGGTCGCTCAATGGATGTAGCTCTTTTCTTGCATGTTATTATATAAAATTTACGCTTCCACTCAGGCCCCATATGTTATATATAACAACTTAAGTGTCCGTTTCTGAAGTGGTCATGCCCAAACTTCTAAGGGCGGGTTTGGGGTGTGACAGAACACCTCAAACACCTCAAGAGGGACCTATCTAAGTTGTGGAAACTTACAGAACTAGCACGGGACTTCCGATTTGAAAACTAAGTCGAAAAAGACACTTTTTTCACACTTATGCTTGAAAATAGCCCTTCGGAAGCCAAAATCGTGTGACAGTCATGAAAAGGCTTGGGGAACACCTCAAACATCTCGGGTAGGGAGCATTGTAAGTTGTGGATACTTACAGAACCGGCACGGGTCTCCCGTTTTGAAAACTAAGTCAAAAAATATACTTTTTTCACATTTAAGGTTGAAAATAGGCCATACGGGGGCCAAAATCTTGTAACAGTCACGAGAAGGCCCGGGGAACAACTCAAACACCTCATAAGGGACCAATGTATGTTGTTGAAACTTACGGAACTGGCACCGGACTCCAAGTTTGAAAACTAAGTTGAAAAATGTACTTTTTTTCACACTTAAGGTTGAAAATAGGCCATCGGGAGCCAAAATTGTGTAACAGTTATGAGAAGGCCCAGGGAACACTTCAAACACCTTGGGAGGGAGCAACGTAAGTTGTGGAAACTTACGGAACAAGTACGGGACTCCCGGTCTTAAAACTAAGTCAAAACTGAACTTTTTTTCAGACTTAAGCTTGAAAATAGGCCATCGGGGGCGAAAATCGTGTAATAGTGACGAGAAGGCCCGGGAACACCTCAAATACCTCGGGAAGGACCAATGTAAGTTGTGAAAACTTACGGAACTAGCATAGGACTCCCGGTTTGAAAACTAAGTTAAAAAAATGCAATTTTTTCACATTTAAGTTTGAAAATAGGTCATTGGGGGCCAAAATCCTGTAACAATCACGAGAAGGCCTGGGGAACACCTCAAACACCTCGGGATGGACCAATGTAAGTTGTGAAAACTTAGGGAACTGGCACGGGACTCTTGGTTTGAAAACTATGTCAAAAAATGTACTTTTTTCACACCTAAGGCTGAAAATTTGCCATCGGGGACAAAAATCATGTAACAAACATGAGAAGGCCCGGGGAACACCTCAAACAGCTCTGGAAGGACCAATATAAGTTGTGGAAACTTACAGAACTAGCACGGGAATCCCAGTTTGAAAACTAAGTCCAAAAAGGCATTTTTCTCACACTTAAGCGTGAAAATAGGCCATCGAGGGCCAAAATCGTGTAACAATAACGGGAAGGCCTAGGGAACACATAAAACACCTCGGGAGGGACCAATATAACTCGTGGAAACTTATGGAACTAGCACGGGACTCTCGACTTGAAAACTAATTCAAAAGTACACTTTTTTCATACTTAAGCGTGAAAATAGGCCTTCGGGGCCAAAATTGTGTAACAGTGATAGGAAGGCCGGCGAAAAATCTCAAACACCTTGAGAGGGACCAATGTAAGTTTTCGAAACTTACAGAACTGGAACGAGACTCTCGGTTTGAAAACTAAGTCCAAAAAGGTAATTTCTTCACACTTAAGCTTCAAAATAGGCCATCGGGGGCCAAAATCATGTAACAGTCATGAGACGGCCCCGGGAACATATCAAACACCTCCGGTTTTGAAATTTAAGTCGAAAAATGCTCTTTTTTCACACTTGTGCTTGAAAATTGTCCATCAGGGGTCAAAATCATGTAACATTCACGAGAAGGCCCGGGGAGCGCATGAAACACCTCGAGAGGGACCAATGTAAGTTGTGAATACTTACGAAACTAGCATGAGACTCCTCATTTTAAATCTATGTGAAAAAATGCACTTTTTTCACACTTGAGCTTGAAAATAGGCCATCGGAGGCCAAAATCGTGTAACAGTCAGGAGAAGGCCCGGGGAACACGTCCAACCCCTCAGAAGGGACCAATGTAAGTTGTGGAATCTTACAGAACTAGCATGGAACCCACGGTTTGAAAACTAAGTAAAAAAATGCACTTTTTTCAAACTTCAGCTTGAAAATAGGCCATCGAGGGCCAAAATTGTGTAAAAGTCATGGGAAGGCACGGGAAATAGCTGAAACACCTCAAGATGGACAAATGTAAGTTGTGGAAACTTACAGAACTAGAACGGGACTCCCTGTTTGAAAACTAAGTCAAAAAGGCATATTTTTCACACTTAAGCTTGAAAATAGACTATCGGGGCCCAAAATCGGTTAATAGTCACGAGAAGAGCCGGGGAACACCTCAAACCCGTCGAGAGGGACCAATGTAAGTTGTGAAAACTTACTGAACTAGCGCGGGACCCCCAGTTTGAAAACTAAGTAGAAAAAGGCACTTTTTTCATACTTAAGCTTGAAAATAGGCCATCAGAGGCCAAAATCGGTTAACAGTCATGAGGAAGCCCTGGGAACACATCAAACACCTTGGGAGGGACCAATGTAAGTTATGGAAACTTACGGAATTAGCATAAGACTCCTGGCTTGAAAACTAAGTCAAAAAAAGCACTTTTTTCACACTTAAGATTGAAAATAGTTCATCGGGAGTCAAAATTGTGTAACAGTCATGAGAAGGTCCAAGAAACACTTCAAACACCTCGGGACGGAGTAATGTAAGTTGTGGAAACTTACGGAACTAGCACGGGACTCCCGGTTTTAAAACTAAGTCGAAAAAGGCACTTCATTCAGACTTAAGCTTCAAATAAGCCATCGGAGGCCAAAATCGTGTAACAGTCACGAGAAGGCCCGGGGAACAACTCAAACATATCGGGAGGGAGCAATGTAAGATTTGGAAACTTACGGAACTAGCATAAGACCCCCGGCTTGAAAACTAACTCAAAAAATGCACTTTTTACACACTTAATATTGAAAATAGGCTATCAGGGGCCAAAATTGTGTAACAATCACGAGAAGGCCTGTGAAACACCTTAAACACCTTGAGAGAGGCCTGTAATGACCCCAATATCCGTATTAGAGATTACCTTTATGGCCTTATGAGTTAATGCATTTTAATTTAATGATATCTGTTCAAATTGAGGAATTATCTATTGAGCCACGGCTTTAAAATTGAAATTACCGACCTTTACAGGTTCAGAAATCACAATTGAGTACTTGGGTATGTTAATGGGAATTTTTAGAACTATTTGGGAAATATACTGCCAATTGAAGGCCTTAGAGGCTTATGAAACCAGAACAGAGGACATATTCATGATCAACACAATTTTTAGAGTTACTTGGGAACTTTAATTGAAATTTGATTTCGTGCGATTTGTAAGGCCACGTTTGGCTCTCCCTATTGTGTTAAGCCATGTGTGTGTTTATTTATATATATAGATGTGCCTTTAAGTGGTTGATCTCATCTTTTGGGAGGCCAAAATATCTAAAAAGAGAGAGAAGAGAACCGTGAGGGAGAAAGAGAGAAGAGAGACCAAGATTCTTGAAGAAAAGCTCAACAATCATGGGGGTTTGAAGATGATTGAAGGGAATTGAAGAAAGAGAAGGAAGATCACCCATGGAAACTTAGGGGAAATTGAAGAAAGTTAAGAGAAAGACAAAGATTAAACTAAGGTATGATCATCTATCTTGAATCCTTATGTTTAAAGCATCAATTATATGAAATCAAGAATGGATATGGAAGATGTGAACTTTGAACCCCAACTATGGCTATATTATGGTTTTGTGTTCTTGTGCTTGGGAATTGAGTAATATTTTGAGGTTATGATGTTTGATGGAGATTAATAATGTGAAATTTATCATGTATTAAAGGGTTTTGGGCTTTGATTTATATGAAATTGAGGTTTGATTTTGAAAATGAGAAGTTCCAATTTTACAGCCATTTTCGGACTGCAAACTACCCAGGGCCGCACATGCGGCTCTGTTTCCCGCACGTGCAGGAGACAACTCTATTCAGCCAACTTTGAATAAGCATATCATTTGCCTTCGGACTCCGTTTTGAGTTATTCTTGAGTCCAATGGTGGTGGTCTCACTCCCAAATTATAAATACAGAAATAGTTATGCCCAAATTAGTGACGACTGTTCACTTTCTGTCAACCAGTTTTGTACAATTTCTTCACCTGAACCATTTCCCATCGATTTCTCCTATTTTCTAAGGCATGGATTATAACTTATTAAGGAATAATGAGCTTGATACAACTATGGCTAATTGATTGAATGATCAAAGAGAATAAGTAAAGGATTGAGTATAATCTCATATTATGTGTTGTGCACTGTACTTGTAGGTCGAGACGAGGACATCGTCCCATTACTACTGGGAGCCGATCACTGTGAGTAATAGTGGTGTGACAATATGTTTCACTTACTTCCTATGATTATGATTTATGTATTGTTATTTGTGGATGGTCTATTCCATTGATGTTGTGGTTTGATTCAATTAATTGATATGCTTGAATAATGGCATTGATATGGACCTGAGGTCGTTCTGTCCCTAGTAATAGACGTGGGCCCGAGGCCGTTATGATGTGAATTGTTCTGTCCCAATTAATGCAGTGATTTGTTTGCCTTCTGTTAATAGTTATTATTAATGTTTTGTTATCCGCAAGACAACTATGTCGACTTGTAATAAACCATGGGAAAATCTTTGTGCACTATTGAGTAATAGTACTGTAGCAGTACATTTTGCTTACTGTTAATAGTTAATACTGACGTTCTGTTATCTGCAAGTTAACTATCTGAATTCATGATGACCAAATAGAACATATGTGTATTATGGAACAATGATATCATGGTGTTTCCGGAATCATTCTGTTTTGCTAATGATGGGCCCGAGGCCAATCTGTTGATATCTGTGGGCTTAAAATCGTTCTTTATTATATTTGTGGGCTTAAAGCTATTCTGTATTATATCTGTGGACTTAAAGCTGTTTTGTATTATATCTGGGCTTACGGCCGATCTGTATGATACCTGGGCTTATAGTCGATCTGTATTATATTTGGGCTTACAGCTGTCTTGTATCATATCTGGGCTTACAGCCGCTCTTTATTATATATGGGCCTGAGGCCGTTCTGTATAATCTGTTAGACCAGAGGCCATTTTGTATAATTTGTTAGGCCAGAGGCCGCTCTGTATAATCTGTTGGGCTTGAGGCCGCTCTGCATAAAGTGTTGGGCCTATGGTCGTTTTGTATTCTGCAGGGGCTTGAAGCTAGTCTATATTATATGTGAGCTTGAGACTGTATTGAAATATAGTTATGGATAAGACTTGTAAATGGTTGGTATCTGTCTATTTACTTTATCCAAGGTTCTGCTTATTCAATTAACCTTCTTACATTGCAATTATTCACTGAGCTTTGCTCATTCTGTTTTATGTATATTTCTGTAGGTGAGCCATCGGAGATTGACACTAGAGTTATACTGGGGTTCGCTTGTCTGCCAAGTCACTTGGAGTATGTCTCCACGTGGAGGCCTTAATTTATTGTTGGGAGTCATATAAATTATTAAGTCTTATGTAAGTGTGTGTGAGATCTATATAAATTTTGTGATTGTATATGTATATTTGGAAATGTATTTAAATGCTTAAATCCAATTAAACCGTCATGTATGAACAAGCTCAATGGATGTTGTCTTTTATTGATATTACTTCCGCTTAAGGCCCCGTATGCAATTAAATATTTTTCTAAATTTCTATTTTGAGGCCTATGTACAGGCTGGTCGTAGACAAAACTTTTAGGGGCGGGTTTGGGTCGTGACAGGGCCAGTGTAAGTTTTGGAAACTTACAAAACCAGGACAAGACTCCCGGCTTGAAAACTAAGTCGAAAAATGTACTTTTTTCATACTTAAGCTTGAAAATAGGAAATCAAGGGCCAAAATCATGTAACAGTCACGAGAAGGCCTAGGGAAAAACTTAAACACCTCGGGAGGGAGCAATGTAAGTTGTGAAAACATACGGAACTGGCAAGAGACTCCCGGTTAGAAAACTATGTTAAAAAATGTACTTTTTTCACACTTAAGCTTGAAAATAGGCCAACGGGGGCAAAAATTGTGTAACAGTCATGAGAAGGCCCAGGGCACACCTCAGACACCTCGGGAGGGACTAATGTAAGTTATGGAAACTTACGGAAGTGGCACGGGACACCCAGTTTGAAAGCGAAATCAAAAAATGCACCTTTTTCACCCTTAAGCTTGCAAATAGGCCATCGGGGGCCAAAATTGTGTAACAGTCATGAGAAGGCCCGGGGAATACCTCAAACACCTCGAGAGAGACCAATGTAAGTTGTGAAAACTTACCGAATTAGCACGGGACTCCCGGTATGAAAACTAAGTCCAAAAAGGCATTTTTCTCACACTTAAGCTTGAAAATAGGCCATCGGGGGCCAAAATCGTGTAACAGTCACGAGAAGGTCTCGGGAACACATCAACCACCTCGGGAGGGACCAATGTATGTTGTGGAAACTGACAGAACTAACACGGGACTTCCGGTTTGAAAACTAAGTTGAAAAAGGAACTATTTTCACACTTAAGGTTGAAAATAGGCCATCGGGGGGACCAAAATCCTGTAACAGTCACAAGAAGGCCTGGGGAACACCTCAAACACTTCGGGAGGGACCAATGTAAGTTGTGTAAACTTACGGAACTGGCACGGGACGCCCGGTTTGAAAACTAAGTTAAAAAATGCACTTTTTCACTCTTAAGCTTGAAAATAGGCCATCGAGGGCCAAAATTGTATAACAATCATAAGAAGTCTTGGGGACCACTTCAAACACCTTGGGAGGGACCAATGTAAGTTTTGAAAACTTACGGAACTAGCACGAGACTCGCGATATGAAAACTAAGTCAAAAAATGCACTTTTTTCACACTTAAGGTGGAAAATAGGTCATTGGGTGCGAAAATTGTGTAACAATCTCGAGAAGGCGCAGGGAACACCTCAAGCACCTCGAGATGGACCAATGTAAGTTGTGAAAACTTACAAAACTAGCGCGGGACACCCTGTTTGAAAACTAAGTCGAAAAGGAATTTTTTTCACACTTAAGCTTGAAAATAGGCCATCGGGTGCCTAAATCCATTAACTGTCACGAGAAGGTCTAGGGAACACCTCAAAAATCTCGGGAGGGACCAATGTATGTTGTGGAAACTGACGAAACTGGCACGGGACTCCCGATTTGAAAACTAAGTCAAAAAATGCATTTTTTTCACACGTAAGGTTGAATATAGGCCATCGGGAGCCAAAATCGTGTAACAGTCATGAGAAGGCCTGGGGAACACCTCAAACACCTTGGGAGGTACCAATATAAGTTGTGGAAACTAACGGAACTAGCAAGGGACTCCCGATTTGAAAACTAAGTCAAAAATGTACTTTTTTCACACTTAAGGTTGAAAATATGCCATCGGGAGGCAAAATCGTGTAACCGTTACGAGAAGGACTGGAGAACACCTTAACACACCTCGACAGGGATCAATGTAAGTTGTGAAAACTTACAAAACTAGCACGGGACTCCCAGTTTGAAAACCAAGTCGAAAAAGGCACTTTTTTCCACACTTAAGCTTGAAAATAGGACATCGGGGGGCCAAAATAGTGTAACAGTTATGAGAAGGCCCATAAAACACCTTAAACACATTGGGAAGGACCAATGTAAGTTGTGGAAACTTACGGAACTGGTACGGGACTCTCGGTTTGAAAACTAAGTCAAAAAATGCACTTTTTCACACTTAAGGTTGAAAATAGGCCATCGGGGGCAAAAATAGTGTAACAGTCACGAGTCGTCCCGGGGAACACCACAAACACCTTGGTAGGGACCAATGTAAGTTGTGAAAACTTACGAAACTAGCACGGGACTCTCGGTTTGAAAACTAAGCCCAAATGGGCACTTTTTTCACAGTGAATCTTGAAAATAGGCCATCAAGGGCCAAAATCGTGTAACAGTCATGAGAAGGCTCAGGGAACACATCAAACACCTCGGGATGGACCAATTTGATTTGTGGAAACTTATTGAACTAGCACGGGTCTCCCCGTTTGAAAACTACGTCAAAAAATTCACTTTTTTCACACTTAAGCTTGAAAATTGGCCATCGGAGGCCAAAATTGTGTAACAGTGACGAGAAGGCCTTTGCAACACCTCAAACATGTTGAGAAGGACCTATTTAAGTTGTGAAAACTTACAGAACCAGCACAGGAAACCCAGTTTGAAAACTAAGTCAAAAAAGGCACTTTTTCACACTTCAGCTTGAAAATAGGCCTTCCGGAGCCAAAATCCTGAAACAGTCACGAGAAGACCCGGGTGTAGACACCCCATTTTTGACCGACCTTAAGACTTGGGCACTACTGATGGTTTACTTGGTGGTGAAAGGTGCGCAGGGCAAAGGTTTGATTTCTTCGGCAAGAGGAGAGTCAAACCCTAACCTCACACCCCATTTCTTGATCAAAAGATTTTAGATCTTAAAACCCTCTCTTTCAAAATATTTTTGAAATAAAGTTCCTACAATGTTTCGAGGCTCACATTTTGTTAAATGTCGCGCTTTTTGGTAAACCGAGCCAGGACAAAGTGGAAATGAATGAAAGAGAGATGAAATCTTTGAAAAATCTTTCAAAACACCTTGCTTAGGGGTTTGAAGTTGAAGAAAATAGGAGAAGAGGGAAGAAATCCAGTTGGGGGAGAAAATGGGCATGGACCGTTAAGAGAGAGTCGAGCAGCCCTCGCTGAATCGGGGCTATTCATTTGAATACTTGGATTTCAGCTATGAGGCCATCACCATTGGAAAGCTTACTTCCGGGGCTTCATTTTTCCCTCAAGAATCTCCTAAAGCCAAGTCCGGACGGGGGAGATATGGTTGGTTGAAGTAGGGCATCGATCCGGTTGGACCGAAACTGCGCGACTTCACCAAAACAGGCATAACTTTTTGCACAGTTGGAATTTTGATACAAGGCTGGTGCCATTGGAAAGTTAACTTCTGTGGTTTCATTTTGGACACTAGAAAATCACTTTTTGGCCTTAGTAACCACTGGTCGACTAGTTTTCTTTCTGGGAGACCACTTTTTGTCCTGAAAAACCAAAAAAAGTAGCAGGGCGACCAGAAAAAGTTGTCGGCCGACCACTTTTTCTACTTGGCAGCCTTTTTGTATATTTTACAGAGTCTGTGGATGCCAGCTGTGCCACCTGGAGCGTAATGCCCCCAACGTGCGTATAGAAAGTTATCCTTATTTAATTAGGGGTTAATGTGCTTGCCATTGGAATTGAAGAATTATCCGTTGGATTATGCCTTTGAAACTAGATTGGTGACCTTTACCAAGCAACCTGAAAATTTTCCCTCCGCTCGAGCGGAATAGTTGGCGCTCGAGCGGAATTTTGGGGTTCCCAACAAATTTTGCAGGCGGCATGAGATTCTGCGAGTTGTGATTTCCCGCTCGAGCGGGGGATTAGACGCTCGAGCGGACTACCTTGTTGGTCTGCGCGCTCGAGCGCAAGGTTGGGCGCTCGAGCGGGTCTCCAAGTTGAGTTGTATTTCTGAGGCACGTAGGTTCATTGTGGACATTTTTACTAGTGTATTTAGAACCTCCTTATCTTATGTTGGAGTATTGATTGAGATGATAATATGATGGTAAAGTAAGATTGGATCAAAAACTTTAATTTGACTAATTCGTTTACGACCAACCGTCACTCTTTTGCCCTTTTCTTGTTCCACACTTGGAATTTGGATGTGAGGTTAGAACCATTGGAAATCTTATTCTCGGGGCTTCAATTTGGGCACAAGAACGACCTAAAACGGAGTCCGGATGGGGGAGTTATACCTGTTTGAAGTTTTGAAATCTGTGTTGGGAGCAGGCCCGCTCGAGCGGGAATTGGGACGCTCGAGCGGGAATAGCAGGTTTTTCGGGACAGCAGCTTTAAAAACGGGATTTTGGGTCATTTCTCACATTTTTCTTCTTCCCTCTTCCTTCCTCTTCGCCTAAGTCCGAAACCCTAGCCCCAAATCCTTGAATTCCTTTACTTTGCTCACGATCCACCATGGTTTTTGGCATCAAGGATAGAGAACAAGGGAGGATCGATGTTTTTACCCGATTAGAACTTAGATTTATGAAGGCTTCTTCTCAAGCTCACTTCTTTTCTTGATTATTGAGGTAAGGGTTTGAATACTCTTCATTTGAAGATATTGGGAGTTAATTAATGGGTTAAAATTGTGAATTATGAGTCCTAGGTGTATAATCAATGGAAAAGTTGGAATAAAAAGTGTTGGGTTAATCAGTTTGATTATTTCTTGAAATCTCCATATATTCTTGAAACCCTAGGTTGATTAAAGATGATAACTAAAGATTTAACCCAAATTGAAAGTAGAATAATGAAATTGAGGTATTGAATCATGTATATGCAAATTTAATTGGAATTTGGTGATACTTGGAAATTATGTTTAAAATTGCGAATGAACTTTGTTATGAGCACGGTGAATCATGTCTTAATGAGAAAGGAGATTGGGGGGAAGGGTTTGTTGATGATGTGGATGATGTAATCTTGGCTACGGAATATTGAATTGAGTCTTAGCAATTTAATTTGAATTATGTGGAATTATATTTGGTAGTATTGAGTTGAATAATGGTAAATAGTGTGGATTATCTTGGATAGTGACAATTATGTGGGGTTATGTCGATTATGTCGAATTGTGTTAAATGTTGTTGAATTGAATTGTGTAGGGTTATTTGCAGGGATGGACCTAGCATCTAAACACTGTGAGTAGTAGTACGCTTTACCACCGCTAATGCTTGTCATTAGTATTCTATTAATTTCGTTACTTATGTATGTAAATGATTCAAAGAAGATAAATGTTATATGTATGTAAAGGATTCAAGGAAGATAAATGTCATATGTATGTAAATGATTCAAGGAAGATAAATGTCATATGTATATAAATGGTTCAAGGAAGATAAATGTTATATGTTTATGTAAATGATTCAAGGAAGGTACATAAGTAAGAGAAAGAATGAAACAACCCTTCTATGATTCTGGAATTTTGTAAGACTCTGAAATAAGTTTGCTATGATAATGTTTGGGCTAAATGCCAATAAGTTTGATGCCAATACATGTAAGAGCTAAAGGCCAACAACTCTAAGTAATCAAGAAATGCTCTAGTTATGATATGTTACGTTATGACTTAATGAATGTTCACAAGTTTACGTATGTTCTAAGCTCAAGTCTGTTACAAGATTACGTATGTTATAAGTCAAGAATGTTACAAGTTAATATATGTGACAAGTCCAAGTATGCACAAGTTTAAGTAAGTTTATAAGTTCAAGTATATACAAGTTTAATATGTTATAAGTTCAAGTATGTTATAAGTTCATGTATCCTACGAGTCCAAGTATGCTATAAGTCTATGTATGTTACAAGTCCAAATATGTTACAAGTATACGCCTGTTACAAGTTCATGCATGTTGTAAATTCAAGTATATTTCAAGTATGGTCTAAGTATGATTTCAGGTAAATTACAAGTTCAAGTATGTTTCAAGTATGGTTTCAAGTATATTACAAGTTCAAGGATGTTTCAGGTATGTTTCATGTATATGTTACAAGTTTAAGTATGCTTCATGCCATTTTCAAGGGCTTTAATGCCAACATGTTTACAAGGGCTTTATGCCATTACAAGTTACAAGGGCTTTATGCCATTACAAGTTATGAGGCTTTATGCCATTACAAGTTACAAGGGCTTTATGCCATTACAAGTTACAAGGGCTTTCTACCATTACAAGTTACGAGGCTTTATGCCATTACAAGTTACAAGGGCTTTATGCCATTACAAGTTACAAGGGCTTTATGCCATTACAAGTTATGAGGCTTTTATGCCATTACAAGTTACAAGGGCTTTATGCCATTACAAGTTATGAGGCTTTTATGCCATTGCAAGTTACAAGGGCTTTATGCCATTACAAGTTATGAGGCTTTTATGCATCACAAGTTACAAGGGCCTCGTGGCACACGTTTCAAGGGCCTCGTGCCACCATGTTTCAAAGGCTTTATAGCCATTATGTTTATGTTGCAGGATTGGGCTTAAGGCCATATGAAATGAGAACAGGAACAGATTAACTACATGATCTTCGCATTTACTTATGCATTGTTATGTACTATGTTTAAATTGTGCATTTATGTATCATACTATTCACTGAGCCCGGCTCACCTCTGTTATGTCTGTTTCTGTAGGTCACTAAACAAGCGGTCAGTCCTAGCCAAGACGTTGCTTTCTTTTTGTCAACCTCCATATGTCCAGGCACTGTTTAAGTCATTTAATTTCTTAAGTTGTCGAGATGTTGGTTTGCTTATGAGTGTCCATCTAAAGTGGTTGTATATACCTTTCATGTTTGTTTTTGTATATGCCCAACTTTAGGGCTGGAACTGTAAATGTGTATGTACATACTCTGGGATATAGTTGAGACTTTATTTATCCGGTATAATGCATGTAATGAATGAGATCCTGGCATGTAGGAGTAGCTCAATGGAGTTTAATTGTTCTTTATTATTTATCTATTTATTTTTTTTTTGTGCTTCCGATAAGGCCCCGTATGTTAAATTACTAGGTTACATGTCCGTCTCTAAAGAGGTCATGCCCAAACTTTTAGGGACGGGTTTAGGGCGTGACAGGTTGTATCAGAGCACGAGTTGCTATCTCACACACGACTACATTGAGCTTTAGGATGTCTAGAAAAGACTTAGGCATCATGCATGACATCTTTCGTGCACATGAAAGGAAGTGATAGCAACGATTATGGTATATGTGATGACGCTAACCATAATGGTTATTATTCATGTCTGTTATACTTGTATATTGCGTGTAATTGCTATGCAGAACATGATAGGACCTGCAGATGGGATTAAATTAATGAAGCTGCGCGCAGCGGAAGTGTGGTGAAGATTCGAACTAGTCGGTAAGATGATTGATATGTAAAGATTAAATAAATATATATATATATATATATATATATATTACTAGTTGTTAGGCATTTGTGAGAAAGGATGACGATAAGTGACTTGGTGAATTGATTAAACTCTAAGCATGGAATATTTCTAAGAACAAAGGAAATACTATATGTGATAAAGGTAGAATTATTCCTTACCATGACACTGTTTGGATTTGTGGTTTTGAGAAAGTAGAGGTTATGCATATAATGACCTCCTTTAGTGAGTGTAATCTGTTTATGGAAACCTGTAAGCTAAATGTGCACTTTGAAATCTAAAATTGAATGCTACCATTTGTAATCTATTTTGTTACGTGTGAATTATAATCTGTAATCCATATTTTTCTACATGATATGTATAAGAACATCAAAGGTTAAGGTTTATGCAATTGTAGTGTTTTGACTTGACTAATGAAGAAGTACAAACATGTTGAGTTTTGGAAGATGAAATAATGAGAGACATTAGAATTATGGTAGTTGACAACTCTTGGAATAGAATATTTGATGGTTGATAGCAAGCATGGAACTAGTAGTCACGAGTTAGCATGTTGGCGTTGCTACCTGGAATGTTGCTAAACGCAAGTATTATGATTGTGCTCACCTAATGTTCGATGGACTTTTGCCCTTGTCCGGTTTATTTTGAGGTGTCTCCGTACTGAACCTACCATTATTAGTTAAGGAGGAGGTAGTTGTATAAGAATTAAGGCTGTTCCTTTATTGTAATTTGCAAATGAGTGGTCATTAGAATGAAACTTATGTGATCCGTATTAGTTCGAAATGTCATACTAACAATTACATTCGATATTCCTGGCAAGTATAACCTTGTATAAGTTGACCATGAACTAGACCTAAGGAATTAACGTCTTTGGTTGTTATTTTTGAACTGATAGTTGCTCATCATTTATTTAGATGAATTGCTTAAACGTGACGTATGGAATTTTTTTTATGATATAATTGTATCTTCCTTGTCGTGGCACTGTTTGGACCTATGATTTGGAAAGTTATTGTGATACGCACTTTGATAAGTTGTGTTTTGTATAACAGTTGAATCATGTTATGTATAATTGGCTGCAAGAGAAAGTTATGTCTACAGTGACCTATATAAGAAGTGAATTATTATATTTTGTTAAGTACACGACAATGACATGATATGACAAGCAATGCTTTATTTTCTGATATATTACGTTACGAATTAAGGAATGATGATTACGTTCGATATGATAAGTTTTCTGGATAATTTCCCAAGATGACTAAATATGTTACGAAACTCCGAATGTTCAAGATATGACAAGTTTTCTGAAAGAAATATTTCGCTATGTATGAATAAGTCCTTCAATTGATAACGGCCCTATGTTGAGCTTCGAGCTATACTGTCTTATTGTTCTAAGTTAGCTGGGAGACTGTTCTGTCAAAGTTTACATTAGTTTAATACTGTTGGAAATTATTTCATTATCTGATGTTTTTGAAAGGTCTGCTGAGTTTCTGAGTAATATCTCTGAACAACGTACTGTCTGTACTTATGAAGGATTTAAAGGACTTATGTATTACATATTCTTGGAGAATGTTTTGTCCATGCTAGGAACATTTGATTAACTATGGAACAAGAATATAATAACTCTTGGGTAAATGCATTATATGTTTGATGTCAAGACGTTGACTTTGAGATAAGCCAGTTTTAATTTTAAATTTGAGCCTATTAGAGATTTGATCTAAACTGATAAGTCTAATTCAGATACTGAGTAAAGAGCCCCAAAGTCGTGGGTCTAATTGTTATAAGAAGCATATACCTTTGAGGAATTATGGTAATGGGAGTTCCTAGTGAACTTGCCAGGTTTGAATTATGTTTGATGATTTATGAAATGATTGAGAAACGTTATATGTCCAGGACGAAACTAAACTTGTGACAAGGTGAATCAAGTTTGGAGGACCAAACTTCTTAAGGTGGGGAGAGTGTAATGCCCCCAAAGTGCGTATAGAAAGTTATCCTTATTTAATTAGGGGTTAATGTGCTTGCCATTGGAATTGAAGAATTATCCGTTGGATTATGCCTTTGAAACTAGATTGGTGACCTTTACCAAGCAACCTGAAAATTTTCCCTCCGCTCGAGCGGAATAGTTGGCGCTCGAGCGTAATTTTGGGGTTCCCAGCAAATTTTGCAGGCGGCTTGAGATTCTGCGAGTTGTGATTTCCCGCTCGAGCGGGGGATTAGACGCTCGAGCGGACTACCTTGTTGGTCTGCGCGCTCGAGCGCAAGGTTGGGCGCTCGAGCGGGTCTCCAAGTTGAGTTGTATTTCTGAGGCACGTAGGTTCATTGTGGACATTTTTATTAGTGTATTTAGAACCTCCTTATCTTATCTTGGAGTATTGATTGAGATGATAATATGATGGTAAAGTAAGATTGGATCAAAAACTTTAATTTGACTAATTCGTTTACGACCAACCGTCACTCTTTTGCCCTTTTCTTGTTCCACACTTGGAATTTGGATGTGAGGTTAGAACCATTGGAAAGCTTATTCTCGGGGCTTCAATTTGGGCACAAGAACGACCTAAAACGGAGTCCAGATGGGGGAGTTATACCTGTTTGAAGTTTTGAAATCTGTGCTGGGAGCAGGTCCGCTCGAGCGGGAATTGGGACGCTCGAGCGGGAATTGGGACGCTCGAGCGGGAATAGCAGGTTTTTCGGGACAGCAGCTTTAAAAACGGGATTTTGGGTCATTTCTCACATTTTTCTTCTTCCCTCTTCCTTCCTCTTCGCCTAAGTCCGAAACCCTAGCCCCAAATCCTTGAATTCCTTTACTTTGCTCACGATCCACCATGGTTTTTGGCATCAAGGATAGAGAACAAGGGAGGATCGATGTTTTTACCCGATTAGAACTTGGATTTGTGAAGGCTTCTTCTCAAGCTCACTTCTTTTCTTGATTATTGAGGTAAGGGTTTGAATACTCTTCATTTGAAGATATTGGGAGTTAATTAATGGGTTAAAATTGTGAATTATGAGTCCTAGGTGTATAATCAATGGAAAAGTTGGAATAAAAAGTGTTGGGTTAATCAGTTTGATTATTTCTTGAAATCTCCATATATTCTTGAAACCCTAGGTTGATTAAAGATGATAACTAAAGATTTAACCCAAATTGAAAGTAGAATAATGAAATTGAGGTATTGAATCATGTATATGCAAATTTAATTGGAATTTGGTGATACTTGGAAATTATGTTTAAAATTGCGAATGAACTTTGTTATGAGCACGGTGAATCATGTCTTAATGAGAAAGGAGATTGGGGGGAAGGGTTTGTTGATGATGTGGATGATGTAAACTTGGCTACGGAATATTGAATTGAGTCTTAGCAATTTAATTTGAATTATGTGGAATTATATTTGGTAGTATTGAGTTGAATAATGGTAAATAGTGTGGATTATCTTGGATAGTGACAATTATGTGGGGTTATGTCGATTATGTCGAATTGTGTTAAATGTTGTTGAATTGAATTGTGTAGGGTTATTTGCAGGGACGGACCTAGCATCTAAACACTGTGAGTAGTAGTACGCTTTACCACCGCTAATGCTTGTCATTAGTATTCTGTTAATTTCGTTACTTATGTATGTAAATGATTCAAAGAAGATAAATGTTATATGTATGTAAAGGATTCAAGGAAGATAAATGTCATATGTATGTAAATGATTCAAGGAAGATAAATGTCATATGTATATAAATGGTTCAAGGAAGATAAATGTTATATGTTTATGTAAATGATTCAAGGAAGGTACATAAGTAAGAGAAAGAATGAAACAACCCTTCTATGATTCTGGAATTTTGTAAGACTCTGAAATAAGTTTGCTATGATAATGTTTGGGCTAAATGCCAATAAGTTTGATGCCAATACATGTAAGAGCTAAAGGCCAACAACTCTAAATAATCAAGAAATGCTCTAGTTATTATATGTTACGTTATGACTTAATGAATGTTCACAAGTTTACGTATGTTCTAAGCTCAAGTCTGTTACAAGATTACGTATGTTAAAAGTCAAGAATGTTACGAGTTAATATATGTGACAAGTCCAAGTATGCACAAGTTTAAGTAAGTTTATAAGTTCAAGTATATACAAGTTTAATATGTTATAAGTTCAAGTATGTTATAAGTTCATGTATCCTACGAGTCCAAGTATGCTATAAGTCTATGTATGTTACAAGTCCAAATATGTTACAAGTATACGCCTGTTACAAGTTCACGCATGTTGTAAATTCAAGTATATTTCAAGTATGGTCTAAGTATGATTTCAGGTAAATTACAAGTTCAAGTATGTTTCAAGTATGGTTTCAAGTATATTACAAGTTCAAGGATGTTTCAGGTATGTTTCATGTATATGTTACAAGTTTAAGTATGCTTCATGCCATTTTCAAGGGCTTTAATGCCAACATGTTTACAAGGGCTTTATGCCATTACAAGTTACAAGGGCTTTATGCCATTACAAGTTATGAGGCTTTATGCCATTACAAGTTACAAGGGCTTTATGCCATTACAAGTTACAAGGGCTTTCTGCCATTACAAGTTACAAGGGCTTTATGCCATTACAAGTTATGAGGCTTTATGCCATTACAAGTTACAAGGGCTTTATGCCATTACAAGTTACAAGGGCTTTCTGCCATTACAAGTTACGAGGCTTTATGCCATTACAAGTTACAAGGGCTTTATGCCATTACAAGTTATGAGGCTTTTATGCCATCACAAGTTACAAGGGCCTCGTGCCACACGTTTCAAGGGCCTCGTGCCACCATGTTTCAAAGGCTTTATAGCCATTATGTTTATGTTGCAGGATTGGGCTTAAGGCCATATGAAATGAGAACAGGAACAGATTAACTACATGATCTTCGCATTTACTTATGCATTGTTATGTACTATGTTTAAATTGTGCATTTATGTATCATACTATTCACTGAGCCCGGCTCACCCTCTGTTATGTCTGTTTCTGTAGGTCACTAAACAGGCGGTCAGTCCTAGCCAAGACGTTGCTTTCTTTTTGTCAACCTCCATATGTCCAGGCACTGTTTAAGTCATTTAATTTCTTAAGTTGTCAAGATGTTGGTTTGCTTATGAGTGTCCATCTAAAGTGGTTGTATATACCTTTCATGTTTGTTTTTGTATATGCCCAACTTTAGGGCTGGAACTGTAAATGTGTATGTACATACTCTGGGATATAGTTGAGACTTTATTTATCCGGTATAATGCATGTGATGAATGAGATCCTGGCATGTAGGAGTAGCTCAATGGAGTTTAATTGTTCTTTATTATTTATCTATTTTTTTTTTTTGTGCTTCCGATAAGGCCCCGTATGTTAAATTACCAGGTTACATGTCCGTCTCTAAAGAGGTCATGCCCAAACTTTTAGGGGCGGGTTTGGGGCGTGACATGGAGGGCACAAACTGTATCCTTCATACACGTGTATGGAGGGATTACTTAGGGCTCTTAGCTTCCTCAAGAAGCTTGATAGTTGTTTCTCTATAAGAGAGAGGCTTCCTCTCCCTTCTCCAGGTTCTGAAGTTGGCTTAGGGCATATATATATATATATATATATATCCCCCTCTCTATGTTCCTCTCTCTCTCTCTCTCTCTCTCTCTCTCTCCATATTTTGTGCCTTAAAGTGCTTTGTCTCTTCACTTGTGCACACAACCGCCTAGCCAAGCACCACCCTTTTGTTCTGAGGCATCTTGAGGTTGTTTCTAGAGTTTTTGGTTTGCTTTAATCTCAAAAAAACCTACTGGAGTTGCAGCTTTGAAGAAGTTCATCAAGGGTGAGTTTTTGAACCTTAAATCCCCCTGTCTTGCTTAAGCTTTTAGCCTATCTTGCATGCTGTTTTGAGCTTAACTTATAACTGATAAAAGTTGTGTTTTTGCATGCCTTTGATCTTTGTTTGAGATCACTTTGGTGTTTGGGATTTTTTACCCTCTCTTAGGCCTTGTTTGGCCTCATTTTTGTGGCATCTTTGTGAGCTTTGGGACCACCTTGTATTGGCCTTCTCACCACTAAAATCTAGAGGGATTTTAGTGGTGGGGATGGTGTTTTAAGGTCCTAAGAAGGAGAGGGTCACCCTCTCTCCATTGTGTCCTCTTTACTTATCATATTTGCCTCATGTGTGAGCATGTTTATTAAGCTTGTGTTGGCTTATTCTTAGCATATATTTGGGGTTATTTCAGCATGCCTCAGATCTGTTTTGACTTGGTTTAGTCATTCCATGCATGCCTTAGACACTTGTAGTGTAAATCTTACAAACTAGTTTTGTGTGCCTCATGTTTGAGCATGTCTTTTAGCTTGTTTTTGGAGCCATCTCAGTAGGTTTTTGGTACTGTTTTAACATCCCTCAGATCTGTTTTGGGCTGGTTTGGTTGGCTCTTGCATGTTTAATACACTTGTAGTGCAAATCACACACACTAGCTGTGTATGCTTAATGAAGTAGCATGTCATTTTAGCCTATGTTTTGTCCATTTTAGCATGTTCTTGGGCTTATTTTACCATGTCATGACTCTACTTTGGTTTGGTTTGGTTGGCTTTTGCATGCTCTATACACTTGCTATGCAATCCCATGAAATAGTCTAACATGCATTATGTTGGCACATGTCTTTTTAGCATGCTTTTCCATGTTTAAAGTCTGATTTTGGTTGCCTTGGTCATCCGTGAGTTGCTTTGTATAGCTTTGGTTCAACCTAGCTTGTTTGCTTTGTGCATCGAGTCCACTAGCATGCATTACTTGGCTCATTTCAATGATTTGCCATCATTAGTTATGCTATTTCAGTCCATGTTTCATGGCTGTGCACTTGCATTTGTCACTCAATCAATGCGTTAGAGGGTTTGTCCCTTTATGCCTTAACATGAGCCATTGCATATGCATTCATGCCATAGCTTGCGAGCCATCATTTCAGTGATTATTTGGGGTTATTTTGCCATAATATAACTCTGATTTTTGGTGCTTAAGTCATATCATTTTGGTCCTAATAGGTGTAGTGTAATTCACCCTATTTGCCTTACATATTCCATGTCTTACGCCCCTTCATGCTAGCACATTTTGGTTTACATCCATACATGTTTTAGACTCATTTTAACATGTTCTAGAACTGTTTTGGGTTGCCTTTGACATATGCCTCATGCTTTGTATAGCTATAGTGCAATTGGCCTTGCTAGCTTTGTGTTTCGATGCTTCACGCATGCTATCTTTGAGTTATTTGGATGATTTGGCATCATTTAATACTTGATTTCAGAGCATATAGACTTGCAATGTCCTCACTTCATTCATGCTTTGAATGCCTTTAAGTGTTGTACATTATTGCCTAGTTTATGGCTTAGCTTGTATGCTTGCATGCTTGCATGCCTAGGTATTTGAGCCATCATCTCAACATGTTTGGGTCCTTATTTTGACCTACTTGAGCTCTGTCCATGCTTAGTTCATGCATTTGTGCCATGTATTGCATGCCTCCTTTGTAGTCCTCTTTGCTAGCTTCCATGCCTTAGGGTCCTAGAATGTCATACTTGTGTTGTTTGAATGATTTAGCATCATTTCTTACTTCACTCAGTGCACTTAGTGTTGTTACACTTCCACTTTTATCACTCCTTGAGCACTATTGAGAGTTGTGCTCTTTGGCCTACTTGATTGGCCAATGCATTGTGCATGCATGCTTTGCATTCTGGTGCTTTTATCTTGGTGTTTTGGCCACTGATTTGGGTGTGGCTGAGGCCCATCCATTTTGGTTTAAGTCCATTTTTCATTGAGTATACCATTGTAGTTCATAGCATTGAGTATGCCGTGTTGTCGCATGATTGATCATTGCATTGTGCATGCCTTGTTCATCTCATTGTGTATGTGAGTTTCTATGTGCATTGTGTATGCTAAGTGTCATGTGCATTGAGTATGCCATTGTTGGTTCGTAGCATTGTGTATGCTAGGTGCATGTTTGCATGTTCATCCCTTGCATGTTTGCATGACTAAGTGGCATTGCATTAGGATTGCATGCTAAAGTTGCATCGGTGCATGCCATGTTTGTTGCATTGTGTTTGGAATAGGAGTTAGTCCAAACACGGAAAACGAGGGACGTTTCATACTCGAAGTGATGAAACGTGCCTCAATTCCCGGTCGCCAACACTCTTGACTACCCATGACGGAGTTGTTGGCTTTAGGTGCTTATATGTGCATTCATTTCACAATGAGTTGTGCAATTCGGCTCCTCGACCATCATGCATCGAAATGCGTGATTGGTGGCCCGAGGGTCGAGGACTACCCTCCCTTGAGCTTATGCAATGATGGGGGGAGTGGTCGTGCACACATGTGTTGCGAATACTTTGCCATCTCTCTCTCTCTTGCCTTATGTTGCAGAAAACCAGAAACCAGAGGCAGAAACTGGTCAGCCGACTAGCTTTTCTGGAAGGCTGACCACCCCTTTTGGTTTCTCCCACAAAAGGTGGTCGGTAGGTGGTCTCCAAGGCCAATAGCTGGTCGGCAGCCTTCCCACAGATTCCCAGGGTGGAGTTTTAGCCTTCTGGAGCCTTGTGCAGTGTCACACCCCGAACCCGCCCCTAAAAGTTCGGGCATGACCACTTCAAAAACGGACACTTAACTCGATGTATATAAGATATGGGGCCTGAACGGAAGCATTTAATCTTGCATAACAGCGTACAAAACATCCATTGAGCCATCACTACTATGCCAGGATCACAAACAGAACATATGGCAAATAGACATACAGAGACATGCCTCGAAGAATTTAGCTATGTACACATACATATACAGACCCAGCCCTCAAGATTGGTGTATATCAGAAACATTGGAGGGTAAAAGAATTATATACACTTTAACCTTAAACAGTCCATCAGGGTACAAAACTAAAAGCTTAACAAAACTCTATAAAATGAGCTGCCTTCATTTTGGTGCCTGGACACTCTGAGGTTGACCAAGGAGGAATGGAAGCCATGGGTTAAGACTGACCTCCAGGTGGAGCGCCTACAGAAACAGACATAGCATAAAGTGAACCAAGCTCAGTGAATAGTAATACATAAACAATTTAACATTTAACGTGAATGGCAATGGACATGTATAAGTGCAGAGAGCATATAGTTAACTTATCCTGTAATTATTTCCAGTGTGGCCTTAGGCCTAAACTTTAAACATAATGGTTTCAAGCCCTTGAACAGAGTGGCATAAAGCCCTTATCAGAATGGCGTAAAGCCCTTAACAGAATGGCGTAAAGCCCTTATCAGAATGGCATAAAGCCCTTATCATGTATGTACGAACTCAAGAGGTCGCTTGCACGGATTCTAGAGGTGACTCCCATGGCAGCACTTAGTTCCATGCAGCACTTTGTTTCATACTAACGGATCAAACAGAATGGCCATAGGCCCGGATATCACAAATTGGCCATAGGCCTCACAAATGTTACAAAACAGCTATAAGCTTCACAACTTTCATAGAACGACCATAGCCCTTCTGACTTTCACATCGGCTTTAAGTCTAGTTCACATATGTATGATGGACTCAAGAGGTGGCTCGTACGGATTCTAGAGGTGACTCGCATGGCAGCACTTAGTTCCCTACAGCACTTTGTTCCATACTCGATAGGTTCACACATTCACACATTCACATAGATTCATAACTTCACAAATTCTTTTGATGTTTCCATAGCTTCACACTGTTTCCCTGAATCCCTCATATCGTGTCATAACATAGCAGAAACAGAACAGATAAATAGAAACAGGGCATTCTCGGTTCCTAAGATTACCATTATACCATAGTGTACCTACATTCCATTTTCTTGTCATGAACCAATACTGCTAACTCGCAGATAACAGAATGTTAACATTAACTATTAACAGTAAACAACGTATGACCTAATGATGCGTTTAGATTTCCTCACGGTTCATTGCAAATCGACATACTTGTCTTGCAATTAGCAGAACGTTCATTCTAACAATGATCCGAAGACAAAGATACCATTACATTAATAGGTCAGAACAACCAACTTCACAGTGTTAAGAGTTTGTATGCAATTCTTATACGGAATCATAGGTAACTTACAAGTTGATACATTAACGATGATCATGGACCTTAACCAAAATGCAAGGTAGGTTCAGAGTCGTACCGATGTACGCCAAAATCTTTCAATGTTCACATCGAAATCGTTGTTCAAGAATGATCCTAAGTTCCTTTTTATTCATCAAGCACGACATAGTTCACTTACGGAGGATAGACTATTAATATTAACTATTAATCAGAAGCATACACATTTATTTCATCATCGTTCGTGTGCGTTAACATAGTTAACCTGCAATTAACAGAGTGTTCATGGTGACCATTAGCTGTAAATAAAGCATACTACGACAGTACTACTACTCACAGTGTCGAGATGACGTGTTACTTCCTCCCAGGGTGTGTCCTGCACACGTTCAAAACTTGCTGATTAGTTCATTTTGCTTATCATTTTACTTTCTGTTTCATTTCACTTCGAAGGAGTGTATCATTATCAAAAGGCCTCAAATACATATTCTGATAATATTAGAGGATTCTACATGCAAAACGGTGCAAATAATATTTTTCAGCATGAGCCGCACGTGCGGCTGTGAGCCCCGCACGTGCGGTAGTTGGCCCCGCACGTGCGGCCTTGAGGTCCCGTACATGCCTTTTAGGCAGAACCAAACCACAAAATTCAGCATTTGCCGCACGTGCGGCAGTGACTCCCGCACGTGCGGCGATTGCCCTGTTTTGGTCTGAAATTTGCAACAAATTCTCATCCTTTGGGGAATGTTCTCAAGGCTCTAAAATGGATCCTTTCATTACTAAATCATGGTTCAAAAACATGTAAATCAAGGTACAACATACCATAATCTAACTTGAATTAAACCCATGAACACAACTCAATTGGTTTGAGCAAAAGTTGAAGCTCATCAATATAATTCCATTCTTGAGGCTCTTAACTTTACACACACATAACATAGATACACAAAGGCATGGCATACACATGAATACCAATTTGAGAAGTAAAGAGAAGAGACAAAATGTATGCTCTCACTAGATAACTTGAATTGGATCCAAAATGCACAAATGAGAGGATTATCATACCAAGTCTTCAATACACACATTTAGGACTTTCATTCCACTCTAGATCATACACATCAAGAGCTTCCTACTTCAAATTGAGGAAGAAGATTGGATTAGGGAAATTAAACTTACCTTAGCTTCAATTTCTCTCAACTCTCCCTTGTTCTTATCCTCTCTTCACTTTTCTCCAGGGAATATGTTATAAGAAAGTTCCTAAGTCTTGAGTTCATAGAGGCTCTTATAGACATACATATATAAAGGGTGAATAAAGACGAAAATCAATCGTTTAAACATCTGAAATTGAAATTCCACAGAAACGCTTAATATTACCTAAAAATTATGTTGATCACATATATAAAATCAATTTCAGATAAGCAGGCCCCTAAGGCTTCCAATTTCTGATTCAAACTTTATAGTTGCAACAGATACATTTCTTATCAAACAGATAGGCATCTTTAAACATGAAGTTCACTTTCTTAACCGTAATTTCTCATAGGATTTCACAATAAGCATTCGAAAGCACAAAACAGGGACTAAAAGTATATCAGAAAACATGTACGAGGGTCGGGTTATTACATGCAGTGTTCTGAGGTCAATTGCAAACAAAGGCAAGTCGGGGCGTCGCGAGGGATTTCCGAACAAGGCAATTCAAGCATGCATGCATCCTTCATCATCGAAGGCAGAGCTGAGGCAGTCCGTTTCATGTAGTTTGCATGGTAGTTTAATTGCTTACTTAGTAATTTGTTAATTAGTTAGAGTTATGTAATAATTAGCATTAATTTATTATTCATTGTGGTTTTGTAATTATTAGTTTAATTAGATTAGCTTAGATTAGCTAGTTGGTTATGTATTATTTATTCGGACCCTCCGTTGAGAGGGCACAATTGTTGTAATAAGTGTGTGTGTGTGTGATGCATGTCTTCCAACCCCACGTCTTTCTCCCTTTTACTTACCTGCTTACGATGGTTAGTTTTAGGGCATGTTTTAATTAGCATTCTTATGCTCGCATGTTTGCATCCATTCATCTGTCTTGCATGCACCGGGCTCGGCGCATCATACTAACTGCATTGTATTTTCAATTCCAAGTTGAATACATGTTATCTGTAGCATCTCATATGCCATCTTAGAATAGCCGAGCCTACATCTAGTTGCATTTTGTATGTGTTGCATTAGGCATTCTTAACATAGCTAGGATCATGCATTGATTTCTAACTAGTTTCTATTTTGGCTTAGAGTACTCGGTAAGTGTTTATGCTTTAGCATCCTTGCATGTGTGTGAGTGACTGCCATGATAGCATGCTTACCATGAGACTAACTGCTTATGTGATATAACTGCCTGAATGCCTGTGAGTGAAGGTTGGATTACTTGAGTTGGAACAATTCATTGATTGCGAGTTTTAAGCCCACATGAGAGTGGCAAATCACCATGTTTTCTAAGCCCACTTGAGGGCAGCAAAATCCGCATTTTAGCCTACTAGCGAGTAGCAAACCGCTTTCATAGACAAACATGAAATGTTTTGTTCCAATCCAGGCAATCCAGCCTATACTTGTTTGCTGCGCGCATCACATAGTATTTCTAGGCTAATACAGCGGAATAAGAGCGCATATGTTTTCAAAACAAAATATCATGTTTAGTAGTGGCCAATCTTTGATCGGGCAAGCGGGGGTGCTCATATCTGACCTTCCCCAATCATATCCAAGTTCCCGAGCCGAGGTAACTTTGGTGATGACGGACACGTGGCCTTAAGCAACGAGTCAGGGTTTCCTAAATTCTTCCAAAATAAAATATTTATGTGGCGACTTTGTATCTGGCAAAACAGTCCATGTTTGGCACTTCTTTCTAAAAATCAGTTTTTCAAAACGATTTGCCAGATTCGAACTCTTTGGTGATTTATCAATCTTGCATTGCACTTTGTGAGATTAGATTCTGAACCGTGACATTGAGTCCGAACTGTAGTGAGCCCAAATAAGCAAAACGAGATCTTCCCTAAGACGTTCGAACGCGTCTACACCGGAGAACACCTCAAACACCTCGAGGGGGACCAATGTAAGTTGTGGAAACTTACGGAACTGGCACGAGACTACCGGTTTGAAAACTATGTCAAAAAATACACTTTTTTAGTACTTAAGGTTGAAAATAGGCTACCGGTGGCCAAAATCGTGTAACAGTCACGAGAAGGCCCAAGGAACACCTCAAATAGTTTTCAAACCGAGAGTCCCGTCCTACTTTCATAAGTTTTCACAACTTACATTGGTCCCTTCCGAGCTGTTTGAGGTGTTCCTCAGGCCTTCTCATAACTGTTACACGATTTTGGCCCCCGATAGCCTATTTTCAACCATAAGTGTGAGAAAAGTGCATTTTTTGACTTAGTTTTCAAACTGGGAGTTCCGTGCCAGTTCTGTAAGTTTCAACAACTTACATTGGTCCCTTCCGAGGTGTTTGAGGTGTTCTCCAGGCCTTCACCTGACTGTTACACGATATTGGCCCCCGATGGCCTATTTTCTAACTTAAGTGTGAAAAAAGTGCCTTTTTTGACCTAGTTTTGAAACCGGGATTCCCGTGCTAGTTCTATAAGTTTCCAAAACTTACATTGGTCCATCTTGAGGTATTTGGGGTGTTCCGCGAGGGTTCTTGGAACTGTTACACGGTTTTGGCCCTCGATAGCCTATTTGCAAGCTTAAGTGTTCGAAAAGTGCATTTTTTGACTTAGTTTTCAAGCCGGGAGTCGCGTGCTAGTTCCGTAAGTTTTCACAGCTTATATTGGTCCCTCTCGAGGTGTTTGAGGTGTTTCTCGTACCTTCTCGTGATTGTTACTCGATTTTGGCCCCCGATGGCATATTTTCAACCTTAAGTTCGAAAAAAGTGTATTTTTTGACTTAGTTTTCAAACCGGTAGTCCCGTGCCAGTTCCGTAAGTTTTCACAACTTACATTGGCCCCTCCCGAGGTGCTTGAGGTGTTCCATGGACCTTTTCGTGACTGTTACACGATTTTGGCCCTTGAAGGCCTATTTTCAAGCTTAGGTGTGAAAAAGTCCCTTTTTCGACTTAGTCTTCAAATCGGTAGTCCTATGCTAGTTCTGTAAATTTCCACAACTTACAATGGCCCCATGGGGTTTTTGAGGTGTTTGAGGTGTTCCACGAGCCTTCTCATGACTGTTACACAATTTTGGCCGCCGATGGCCTATTTTAAAGATTAAGGCCTCGTTTGGGAACAGGCTAATTTAGTAACTTTTTGGCTATTTGGCTAACAAGGTAGGTAAAAAAAACTTGTATGTTTGGGATTAGTTTTTGGCTAATTACGAAAAGATGTGCAAAAAGTAGAGAGAAAAGAGAATCTTTGACTTTTTGGTATGAGTTGTTGGCTTTTTGGCTAATTTAGTAACTTTTTGACTAATTGGCTAAAAAAGTAAGTCCCCAAATGGGGCCTAAGTGTGAAAAAAGTGCATTTTTTCACTTAGTTTTCAAATAGGGAGTCCATTGCCAGTTCCGTAAGTTTTAACAACTTATATTGGTCCCTCTCGAGGTGTTAGAGGTGTTCCCCGGGCCTTCTTGTGACTGTTAATCAATTTTGGCCCCTGACAGCCTATTTTCAAGTTTAAGTGTGAAAAAAGTGACTTTTTCAACTTAGCTATCAAACTAGGAGTCCCATGTTAGTTCTGTAAGTTTCCATAACTTACATGGTCCGTCTCGAGGTGTTTGAGGTGTTGCCCGAACCTTCTCGTGACTGTTACACAATTTTAGCCCACGATGGCCTATTTTCAGGATTAAGTGTGAAAAAAGTGCATTTTTTGACTTTGTTTTCAAACCGGGTGTCCCGCGCTAGTTCCGTAAGTTTCCACAACTTACATTGTTCCCTCCCGAGGTCTTTGAGGTGTTCCCTGGGCCTTCTTGTGACTATTACAAGATTTTGGCCGCCGACGGCCTATTTTCAAGTTAAAATGTGAAAAAAATACATTTATTGACATAGTTTTCTAACTGGGAGTCCCGTGCAAGAACCGTAAGTTTCCACAAGTTACATTGGTCCCTCCCAAGGTGTTCGAGGTGTTCCTTGGGCCTTCTAGTGATTGTTACAGGATTTTGGACCCCGATGGCCTATTTTCAAGCTTAAGTTTGAAAAAATGCCTTTTTTGACATAGTCTTCGAACCGGAAGTCCTGTGCTTGTTCCATAAGTTTTCACAACTTACATTTGTCCCTCCCGAGGTGTTTGATGTGTTTCCTGAGCCTTCTCATGACTGTAACACGATTTTGGCCCTGATGGCCTATTTTCAAGCTTAAGTACAGAGATGTGCCTTTTTGGACTTAGTTTTCAAACTGGGAGTCCTGTGTTACTTCTGTAAGTTTCCACGACTTACATTAGTCCCTCCCGAGCTGTATGAGGTGTTCCTCGGGCCTTCTCGTGACTGTTACACGATTTTGGCCCCAGATAGCCTATTTTCAACCATAAGTGTGAGAAAAGTGCATTTTTTGACTTAGTTTTGAAACCGGGAGTCCCGTGCTAGTTCCGTTAGTTTTCACAACTTAGATTGGTCCCTCCCGAGGTGTTTGAGGTGTTCGCAGGGCCTTCTCCTGACTGTTACACGATATTGGCCTGCGATGGCCTATTTTCAAGCTTAAGTGTGAAAATGTGCTTCTTTCGACCTAGTTTTCAAATCAGGACTCCCGTGCTAGTTTTGTAAGTTATCACAACTTATATTGGTCCATCTCGAGGTGTTTGGGGTGTTCCGTGGGGGTTCTCGTGACTGTTACACAATTTTGGCCCCCGATGACCTATTTTCAACCTTAAGTGTAAAAAATGTGCATTTTTTGACATAGTTTTCAAGCCGGGACTCCCGTGCTAGTTCCATAAGTGCTCACAACTTACATTGGTCCCTCTTGAGGTGTTTGAGGTGTTCCGCTAGGGTTATCGTGACTGTTACACAATTTTGGCCCCCGATGGCCTATTTTCAAGCGCAAGTGTGAAAAAAGTGCATTTTTTGACTTAGTTTTCAAGCGGGGAGTCCCGTGCTAGTTCTGTACATTTTCACAACTAGCATTGGTCCCTCCCAAGGTGTTTGATGTGTCCTATGGGCCTTCTCATGATAGTCATCCGATTTTGGCCCCCCGATGGCCTATTTTCAAATTTAAGTGTGAAAAAATACCTTTTTGGACTTAGTTTTCAAACTGGGAGTCCCGAGCTAGTTCCGTAAGTTTCCACAGCTTACGTTGGTCCCTCCCGAGGTGTTTGAGGTGTTCCCTGGGCCTTCTCGTGGCTGTTACTCGATTTTGGCCACCGATGGCATATTTTCAACCTTAAGTTTGAAAAAATTGCATTTTTTGACTTAGTTTTTAAACCGGTAGTCCCATGCCAGTTCCGTAAGTTTCCACAACTTACATTTGTCCCTCCCGAGGTGGTTGAGGTGTTCCCCGGGCCTTCTCATGACTGTTACATGAGTTTGCCCACTGAATGCCTATTTTCAAGCTTAAGTGTGAAAAAAGTGCCTTTTTCGACTTAGTCTTCAAACCAGGAGTCCCGTGCTAGTTCTGTAAGTTTCCACAACTTACGTTGGTCTCTCTTGAGGTGTTTGAGGTGTTTCGCTGGTCTTCTCGTGACTGTTGCACAATTTTGGCCGCCAATGGCCTATTTTAAAGATTAAGTGTGAAAAAAGTGTGTTTTTTTACTTAGTTTTCAAACCGGAAGTCCCGTGCCAGCTCCGCAAGTTTCCACAACTTACATTGGCCCCTCCCGAGGTGTTTATCGTGTTCCTGGGGCCTTTTCATGACTGTTAATCGATTTTCGCCCCCGACGGCCTATTTTCAAGCTTTGGTGTGAAAAAAGTGCATTTTTCGGCTTAGTTTTCAAACTAGGAGTCCCGTGTTAGTTCTGTAAGTTTTCACAACTTACATTGGTCTACCTCGAGGTGTTTGAGGTGTTCCCCGAACCTTCTCGTGACTGTTACACAATTTTGGCCACCGATGGCCTATTTTCAAGCTTAAATGTAAAAAAAGTGTATTTTTTCACCTAGTTTTCAAACTAGGAGTCCTGTGGTAGTTCCAATAGTTTTCACAACTTACATTGCTCCCTCCCGAGGTGTTTGAGCTGTTCCCTGGGCCTTCTCATGACTGTTACACTATTTTGGCTACCGATGGCCTATTTTCAAGCTTAAGTGTGAAAAAAGTGCCTTTTTCGACTTACTTTTCAAACCGGGAATCCCATGCTAATTCTATAAATTTCCATAACTTACATTGGTCCCTCTCGAGGTGTTTTAGGTGTTCCCCAGGCCTTCTCGTGATTGTTACCCAATTTTGGGCCCCGATAGCCTATTTTAATGCTTATGTGTGAAAAAAGTGCATTTTTGGACTTAGTTTTCGAATCGGGAGTCATGTCCTAGTTCTGTAAGTTTCCACAACTCACATTGTTCCTCTCAAGGTGTTTGAGGTGTACGCCAGGCCTTCTAGTGATTGTTACACAATTTTGGGCCCAATGGAATATTCTCAAGCTTAAGTGTGAAAAAAGTACATTTTTTGACTTAGTTTTCAAATCAGGAGTCCCCGTGCTAGTTCCGTAAGTTTCTACGACTTACATTGGTCACTCCGGTGTTTGATGTGTACCTTGGGCCTTCTCGTGACTGTTACATGATTTTGGCCCCTGATGGCCTATTTTCAAGCTTAAGTGTGAAAAAAGTGCCTTTTTAAACTTAGTTTTCAAACCGGGAGTCCCGTGCTAGTACTGTAACTTTCCACAACTTACATTGGTCCCTCTTGAGGTGTTTGAAGTTTTTCTCGGGCCTTCTAGTGACAGTTACACGATTTTGGCCCACGATGGCCTATTTTAAACCTTAAGGGTGAAAAAAGTACATTTTTTGACTTAGTTTTCAAACCGAGAGTCCCGTGCCAATTCTGTAAGTTTTCACAACTTACACTGGTCCCTCCCGAGCTGTTCGAGGTGTTCCCCAGGAAGTCTTGTTTCTGTTACCCAATTTTGGCCCCCAATTTCCAACTTTCAAGCTTAAATCTAAAAGAAAAAAAAGTGCCTTTTGGGACTTAGTTTTCAATCCGGGAGTCTCGTGCTGGTTCTGTATGTTTCCACAAGTTACATTGGTCCCTCTCGAGGTGTTTAAGGTGTTCCCAGGCCTTCTCGTGACTATTATAAATTTTTGGCACCGGATGTCCTATTTTCAAGCTTATGTGTTAAAAAAGTGCATTTTTGAACATTATTTTCAAACCAGGACTCTCGTGCTTGTTCCGTAAGTTTCCACAACTTACATTGGTCCCTCTTGAAGAGTTTGATTTGTTTCGGGGGCCTTATCGTGATTGTAACACGATTTTGGCCCCAATGGCCAATTCTAAAGCTTAAGTCTGAGAAAAGTGCTTTTTTGGACTTAGTTTTCAAGCCGGGAGCCCCGTGCTAGTTCCGTAAGTTTTCACAACTTACATTGGTCCCACCCGAGGTGTTTGAGGTGTTCCCCGAACCGTCTCGTGACTGTTACTTGATTTTGGCCATCGATGACCTATTTTCAACCTTAACTGTGAAAAAAGTGCGCATTTTAGTTTAGTTTTCAAACCAGGAGCTCCGTGGCAGTTTCGTAAGTTTCCACAATTTACATTGGTCCCTCCCGAGGTGTTGGAGCTGTTCCCCGGGACTTCTTGTGACTGTTAATCGATTTTGTCGCCCGATGGCCTATTTTCAAGGTTAAGTGTGAAAAAAGTGTCTTTTTCGACTCAGTTTTCAAATCGGGAGTCCCGTTCTTGTTCTGTAAGTTTTCAAAACTTACATTGGTCTCGCTCGAGGTGTCTGAGATGTTCCTTGGGCCTTCTTATGACTGTTACAAAATTTTGGTCGCCGATGCCCTATTTTTAAGCTTAAGTGTGAAAAAGTGCATTTTTGACTTAGTTTTCAAATCGGGAGTCCAACACTAGTTTCGTAAGTTTTCATAACTTACATTGGTCCCTCTTGAGGTGTTCGAGGTGTTCCTCGGGAAGTCTTGTGACTGTTACTCGATTTTGGCCCCCCCATGGCCTATTTTCAAGCTTAAGTGTGAAAAAAATGACTTTTTCGACTTAGTTTTCAAACCGGAAATCCCGTGCTAGTATCGTAAATTTTCACAACTTACATTGAACCGTCCCGAGGTGTTTGATGTGTTCCTTGGGCCATCTCATGACTGTTACACGATTTTGGCACCCAATGCCTATTTTCAAGCTTAAGTGTGGGAAAAGTGCATTTTTCGACTTAGTTTTCAAACTGGAAGTCCCGTGCCAGTTCTGTAAGTTTCCACAACTTACATTGGTCTCCCTGGAGGTTTTTGACATATTCTCTAGGCTTTCGTGTAACTGTTACACAATTTTGGCCCTCAATGGCCTATTTTCAGGATTAAGTGTGAAAAAAGTGCATTTTTGGACTTAATTTTCAAACCAGAAGTCCCGTGCAAGTTCCGTAAGTTTCCACAACTTACATTGGTCCCTCCCGAGATGTTTGGGGTGTTCCCCGGGCCTTTTCATGGCTGCTACATGATTTTGGCCGCCCATGGCCCATTTTCAAGCTTAAGTGTGAAAAAAGTATATTTTTTGATATAGTTTTCAAACCAGGGGTCATGTGTTAGTTCCGTAAGTTTTCACAACTTACATTGGTCCCTTCCGAGGTATTTGAGGTGTTCCTTGGGCCTACTTGTGACTGTTACATGATTTTGACCCCCGATGACCTATTTTCACGCTTAAGTGTGACAAAAGTGTCTTTTTCAACTTAGTTTTCAAACCGGAAGTCCCGTGCTTGTTCCGTAAGTTTCCACAACTTACATTGGTCCCTCCCGAGTTGTTTGATATATTCCATGGGCCTTCTCGTGACTGTCACACGATTTTGGCCCCGAATGGCCTATTTTCAGGCTTAAGTGTGAGAAAAGTGCCTTTTTCGACTTAGTTTTGAAACCGGGAGTCCTATACTAGTTCTCTAAGTTTACATAACTTGCATTGGTCACTCCTGAGGTGTTTGTGGTGTTCCCTTGGCCGTCTCCTGAATGCTACCCGATTTTGGCTCCCAATGGCCTATTTCGAACCTTAAGTGTAAAAAAAGTGCATTTTTTTACTTAGTTTTCAAACCAGGAGTCCCGTGTCTGTTCTGTAAGTTTTCACAACTTAAATTGGTCCCTACCGAGGTGTTTGAGGTGTTCCCCGGGCCTTCTCGTGACTATTACACGATTTTGGCCCCTGATGGCTTATTTTCAAACTTAGGTGTGAAAAAAGTGCCTTTCTTTGACTTAGTTTTCAAACCGGGAGTCCCGTACTAGTTCTGTAAGTTTTCACCACTTACATTGGTCCCTCTTGAGGTGTTTTAGGTGTTCTCCGCGCCTTCTCGTGACTGTTACAAATTTTTGGCCCCTGATGGCCTATTTTCAAGCTTAAGTGTGAAAAAAAGTGCATGTTTTGACTTAGTTTTCAAACCAGGAGTCCCGTGCTAGTTTCGTAAGTTTCCAAAACTTATATTGGTACCTCCCGAGGTTTGTGAGGTGTTCCTTGCGCCTTCTCATGACTGTTACACGATTTTGGCCGCCGATAGCGTATTTTCAACCTTAAATGTGAAGAAAGTGCGTGTTTAGACTTAGTTATCAAACCAGGAGTCCCGTGGCAGTTCCGTAAGTTTCCACAACTTATATTGTTCCCTCCCACGGTATTTGAGGTGTTCCCCGGGCCTTCTCATGACAGTTAATCGATTTTGGCCTCCGATGGCCTATTTTCAAGCTTAAGTGTGAAAAAAGTGTCTTTTTCCACTTAGTTTTAAGACCGTGAGTCCCGTGCTTGTTCTATAAGTTTTTAGAACTTAAATTAGTCCCTCTCAGGGTGTCTGAGGTGTTCCCGGGCCTTCTCATGACTGTTACACGATTTTGGCCTCCAATGGCCTATTTTAAAGCGTAAGTGTGAAAAACGTTTATTTTTTGACATAGTTTTCAAACCGGGAGTCCCGTGCTAGTACCGTAAGTTTCTACAACTTACATTTGTCCCTCACGAGGCCTTTGAGGTGTTCCTTTGGCCTTCTCGTGACCATTACACGATTTTGCCCCAAATGGCCTATTTTCAAACTTAAGTGTGAAAAAAGTACCTTTTTTGACTTAGTTTTTAAACTAGTAGTCCCGTGCTAGTTCTGTAAGTTTTCACAAATTACGTTGGTCCCTCTCGAGGTGTTGGAGGTATTCCCCGGGCCTTCTCCTGACTATTACACGATTTTTGCCTCCGATGGCCTATTTTCAAGCTTAAGTGTTTGAAAAGTGCATTTTTTGACTTTGTTTTCAAACCTGGAGTCCCGTGCTAGATCCGTAAGTTTCCACAACTTATATTGGTCCCTTCTGAGCTGTTTGAGGTGTTCCCCAGGCCTTCTCATGATTGTTATACGATTTTGGCCCTCGATGGCCTATTTTCAAGCTTAAGTGTGAAAAAAAGTGGCTTTTTCGACTTAGTTTTCAAACCAAAAATCCCGTGCTAGTTCCGTAGGTTTTCACAACCTACATTGGTCCCTCCTGAGATGTTTGATGTGTTCGCTGGGCCTTCTCACGACTTTTAGACTATTTTGGTCCTTGATGGACTACTTTCAAGCTTAAGTTTGAGAAATTTGCCTTTTTGGACTTAGTTTTCAAACCGGGAGTCCCGTGCTAGTTCTATAATTTTCCACAACTTACATTGGTCCCTCTCGAGGTGTTTGAGGTGTTCCCCATGCCTTCTTGTGACTGTTACTCGATTTTGGCCCCCGATTGCCTATTTTCCACCTTCAGTGTGAAAAAAATGCCCTTTTCGACTTAGATTTCAAACTGGGAGTCCCGTGCTAATCCCGTAAGTTTCCCCTACTGACATTGGTCCCTCCCAAGGAGTTTGAGGTGTTTCCTGGGCCTTCTCTTGATTGTTATATGATTTTGGCATCGATGGCCTATTTTCAAGCATAAGCTGTTCCTTTGGTCATCTCATGACTATTATACGATTTTGGCCCCAGATGGCCTATTTTCAAACTTAAGTGTGAAAACAGTGCATTTTTCGACTTAGTTTTCAAACCGGGAGTCCCACGCTAGTTCTGTAAGTTTTCACAACTCAATTGGTCCCTTCTGAGGTGTTGGAGATGTTCCCTGGGCCTTCTTCTGACTGTTATATGATTTTGGCCCCCGATAGCCTATTTTCAAGCTTAAATGTTTGAAAAGTGAAATTTTTTTACTTAGTTTTCAAACCGAAAGTCCCGTGCTAGTTTCATAGGTTTTCACAACTTACATTGGTCCCTCCTGAGATGTTTGATGTGTTCCTTGGGCCTTCTCGTGGCTGTTAGACTATTTTGGCCCCTGATGGCCTATTTTCAAGCTTAAGTGTGAGAAATGTGCCTTTTTGGACTTCATTTTCAAATCGAGAGTCCCGCGCTAGTTCCGTAAGTATCCACAACTTACATTGGTCCCTCTCGAGGTGTTAGAGGTGTTCCCGTGCCTTCTCGTGACCATTACACGATTTTGGCCCTTGATGGCCTATTTTCAACTTTAAGTGTGAAAAAAGTGCCTTTTTTGGCTTAGATTTCGAACCGGGAGTCCCGTGCTAATTCCATAAGTTTCCTCTACTTACATTGTTCCCTCCCGAGATGTTTGAGGTGTAGCCCGGCCTTCCCATGACTGTTACACGATTCTACCACACCGAGGTCTATTTTCGTGCCGACGCATGGAAAAAGTGTCTTTTTCTACTTAGTTTTCAAACCGGAAGTTCCGTGCTAGTTCCGTAAGTTTCCACAACTCACATTGGTCCCTCCCGAGGTGTTTGAGGTGTTCCCTGTGTCTTCTTGTGACTGTTACACATTTTTTGCTCCCGATGGCCTATTTTCAAGCTTAAGTGTGAAAAAATTGTCTTTTTTGACTTGGTTTTTCAAATTGGGAGTCCCGTGCTAGTTCCATAAGTTTCCACAACTTACATTGGTCCCTCTTGAGGTGTTTGAGGTGTTCTCCAGTCCTTCTTGTGACGGTTACACGATTTTGGCCCCCGATGGCCTATTTTCAAACTTAAGTGTGAAAAAAGTAACTTTTTTGACTTAATTTTCAAACCGAAAGTAATGTGCTAGATCCGTAAGTTTTCAAAACTTACGTTGGTCCCTCCCGAGGTGTTGGTGGTGTTCCCCAGGCCTTCTCATGATTGTTACACAATTTTGGCCCTGATGGCTTATTTTTATGCATAAATGTGAAAAAAGTGATTTTTTTACTTCGTTTTCAAACCAGGAGTCCTATGCAAATTCTGTAAGTCCCTCTTGAGGTGTTAGAGGTGTTTCCCGGTCCATCTCATGATTGTTACATGACTTTGGCCTCCAATGGCCTATTTTCAAGTTTAAGTGTTTGAAAAGTGCATTTCTTGACATAGTTTTCAAACCAAGAGTCCCAAGCTAGTTCTGTAAGGTTCCACAACCCGAGGTGTTTGAGTTGTTCCCTAGGACTCCTCGTGACTGTTGCACGATTTTGACCCCTGATGGACTATTTTAAAGCTTAAGTGTGAAAAAAGTGTCTTTTTCAACTTAGTATTCAAACTGGAAGTCCCGTGCTAGTTCCGTAAGTTTTCACAACTTACATTGGTCCATCCCAAGGTGTTTGAGGTATTCTCTAGGCCTTCTCGTGACTGTTACATGATTATGGCCCCCGATGGCCTATTTACAAGCTTAAGCGTGAAAAAAGTGCCTTTTTTTGACTTCGTTTTCAAATCGGGAGTCCCGTGCTAGTTCCATAAGTTTCCAAAACATACAATGGTCCCTCCCGAAGTGTTTGAGGTGTTCCCCGGGCCATCTCGTGATTGTTACATGATTTTGGCCCCCGATGGCCTATTTTCAAGCTTAAGTGTGAAAAAATGCCTTTTTCGACTTTGGTTTCAAATTGGAAGTCTTGTGCTAGTTTTGCAAGTTTCCACAACTTACATTGGCCCCTTTCGAGGTGTTTAATGTGTTCCCTGGGCCTTCTCATGACTGTTACACGATTTTGGCCCTCGATGGCCTTTTTGGACTTCGTTATCAAACTGGGAGTCCCGTGCTAGTTCTGTATGTTTCCACAACTTACATTGGTCCCTGCCGAGGTATTTGAGGTGTTCCTCGGGCCTTCTCGTGACTGTTATACGATTTTGGCTCCCGATGTCCAATTTTCAAGCATAACTATTAGAAACGTGCATGTTTTGACTTAATTTTCAAATCGGGAGTCCCGTGCCAGTTCCGTAAGTTTTCAAAACTTACAATGGTCCCTCCCGAGGTGTTGGAGGTGTTCTCCAGGCCTTCTCATCACTGTTACACGATTTTGGCCCCCGATGGCCTATTTTCAAGCATAAGTGTTAGTAAAGTGTCTTTTTTTACTTAGTTTTCAAACTGGGAGTCCTGTGCAAGTTCCATAAGTTTTGACAACTTACATTGGTCCCTTCCGAGGTGTTGGAGATGTTCCCCAGGCCTTCTTGTGACTGTTACACGAGTTTGGCCCCCAATGGCCTATTTTCAACCTTAAGTGTTAGAAAAGGGCAATTCTTTACATAGTTTTCAAAATGGGAATCCCGTGCTAGGTTCGTAAGTTTCCACAACTTATATTGGTCCCTCCTGAGGTGTTTGAGGCACTACCCGGGCCATCTCGTGACTGTTACACGATTTTGGCCCCTGATGAACTATTTTCAAGCTTAAGTGTTCAAAAAGGGCCTTTTTCGACTTAGTTTTCTAACCGGAAGTCCCGTGCTAGTTTCGTAAATTTTCACAACTTACATTGGTCCCTCCCGAGGTGTTTGATGTGTTTCCGGGGCCTTCTCGTGTTTGTTACACGATTTTGGCCCCTGATGGCCTATTTTAAAGCTTAAGTGTGAGAAAAATGCCTTTTTGGACTTAGTTTCAAGATCGGGAGTCCCGTGCTAGTTTTGTGAGTTTTCACAATTTACATTGGTCCCTTCCAAGGTGTTTGATGTCTTCCCTGGGCCTTCTCATGATTGTTACACGATTTTGGCCCCCGATAGCCTATTTTCAACCTTAAGTGTGAAAAAAGTGCATTTTTTGACTTAGTTTTCAAACCAAGAGTCTCGTGCTAGTTCCATTATCTTCCACAACTTACATTGGTCCCTACCGAGGTGTTTGAGGTTTTTCCCAGGCCTTCTCATGACAGTTACACGATTTTTGCCCCCGATGGCCTATTTTCAACCTAAAGTGTGAAAAGTTCCTTTTTGGACTTAGTTTTCAAACCGAGAGTCCCGTGCTATTTCTGTAAGTTTGCACAACTTACATTGGTTGCTCCCGAGGTGTTTGTGGTGCTGCCAGGGCCTTCTCGTGACTGTTGCACGAATTTGGCCACCGATGGCCTTTTTTAAAACTTAAGTGTGAAAAAAGTGCATTTTTTTGACTTAGATTTCAAACCGAAAGACCCGTGCCAGTTCCGTAAGTTTCCACAACTTACATTGGTCCCTTCTGAGATGGTTGAGATGTTGCTTGGGCCTTTTCATGACTGTTACAGGATTTTGGCCCCCGATGGCCAATTTTCAAACTTAAGTGTGAAAAAAGTGGCTTTTTCGACTCAATTTTCAAACCGGAAGTCCCATGCTAGTTCTGTAAGTTTCCACAACTTCTATTGGTCCCTCTCGAGGTGTTTGATGTGTTTCGTGGGCCTTCTCGTAAATGTTACATGATTTTGGCCTCTGATGTCCTATTTTTAAGCTTAAGTGTGAGAAAAGTGACTTTTTCGACTTAGTTTTCAAACCGAGAGTGCCATGCTAGTTTATAAGTTCCCACAACTTACATTGGTCGCTCTCGAGGTGTTTGAGGTGTTCCCTGGGCCTTCTCGTGACTGTTACACAATTTTGGCCCCCGATGGCCTATTTTCAGGATTAAGTGTGAAAAAAGTGCATTTTTTAACTTCGTTTGCAAACTAGGAGTCTCGTTGAAGTTCCGTAAGTTTCCTCAACTTACAATGGTCTCTCCTGAGGTGTTTGAGGTGTTCCCCGGACATTCACGTGATTACTACATTGTTTTCAAACCAGGAGTCCCGTGCTAGTTCTGTAAGCTTCCACAACTTACATTGGTGCCTCCCGAGTTGTTTGATGTTTTCCCTGGGCCTTGTCGTGACTGTTACATGATTTTGGCCCACGATGACCTATTTTCACGCTTAAGTTTGAGAAATTTGCCCTTTTGGACAATTTTCAAACCGGGAGTCCCACGCTAGTTCCGTAAGTTTTCACAACTTACATTGGTCACTCCCGAGGCTTTTGATGTGTTCCCGGGGCCTTCTCATGTCTGTTACATGATTTTGGCCTCCGATGGCCTATTTTCAACCTTAAGTGTGAAAAAAGTGGATTTTTTTACTTAGTTTTCAAATCGGGAGTCCCGTGCCAGTTCCGTAAGTTTTCGTAACTTACATTTGTCCCTCCCAAGGTGTTTGAGGTGTTCCCTGGGCCTTCTCGTGACTGTTACACGATTTTGGCCCCTGATGGACTATTTTCAAACTTAAGTGTGAAAAAGGTGCCATTTTTGACATAGTTTTCAAAGCGGGAGTCCCGTGCTAGTTCTGTAAGTTTCCACAACTTACATTGGTCCCTCTTGGGCTCCGTTTGTTTTAAGAGGTAGAATGGAGGGGATTGATAGTGAGGGGATTAATAATGAGGGGACTGTTAGTGAAGGGATTGATAGTGAGTGGATTAAGTAGAATTGTGTTTATTTTGATGATAGTTGTTAGTGTAGAGATTGTTAAATTATTTTTATATAAAATAAATATAAAATAATAAAACAAATAAAAAAATACAAAAACATTAAACATTAATGTTTTAAAAAAAATTTCCAACATGTAAAAAATTTTTAAAAAATAAAAATAAAATAAAAAATTTCCGAAAAAATAAAACATATAAAATAATGATTTTTACTTAACAAAAAATACAAAAAAATTAAACATTAATGTTCAAAAAAAAAAATGCCCGACATGTAAAAAATAAAATAATAAATAAATAAAAATAAAAATTTCTAGTCCACCAGACTATTTTTTTAATACCAAGTCGTGGAGGCCCATCAGAATCCCCTTGGAGAGGCCTATCCTAATCCGGAGCTCACTATCAATCCCCTCTCTATCTCTCAAAACAAACACAATATTAGTGGGTCCCACTTCACTACCAATCCCAATCCCCTCTCTAACTCTCCAAACAAACGGGGCCTTGAGGTGTTTGAGGTATTCCCCGCACCTTCACGAGACTGTTACACAGTTTTGGCCCCCGATGGCCTATTTTGAAGTTTAAGTGTGAGAAAAATGCATTTGTTTGACTTAGTTTTAAAACCGGGAGTCCCGTGGAAGTTCCGTAAGTTTCCACAACTTACATCGGTCCCTCCCGAGGTGTTTGAGGTGTTCCCTGGGCCTTCTCGTGACTGCTACTTGATTTTGGCCATGAATGGCCTATTTTCAACCTTAAGTGTGAAAAAAATGCGTGTTTTGGTTTAGTTTTCAGACCGGGAGTCCCGTGGCAATTTTGTAAGTTTTCACAATTTACATTGGTCCCTCCCGAGGTGTTCGAGGTGTTTCCTGGGACTTCTCATGATTGTTAATCGATTTCGTCCCCCAATGGCCTATTTTCAAGGTTAAGTGTGAAAAAAGTGCCTTTTTCTACTCAGTTTTCAAACCAGGAGTCCTGTGCTTGTTCTGCAAGTTTTCAAAACTTACATTGGTCCCTCTTGAGGTGTCTGAGGTGTTCCCCCTGGCCTTCTCGTGACTGTTACAAATTTTTGGCCCCTAATGGCCTATTTTAAAGCTTAAGTGAAAAAAGTGCATTTTTTGACTTAGTTTTCAAATCGCGAGTCCTATGCTAGTTTTGTAACTTCCCACAACTTGCATTGGTCCCTCCCGAAGTGTTTGAGGTGTTCCCCGAGAAGTCTCGTGACTGTTACACGATTTTGGCCCTCGATGGCCTATTTTCAAGCTTAAGTATGAAAGAAGTGGCTTTTCGGCTTAGTTTTCAAACCGGAAGTCTCGTGCTAGTTTCGTAAGTTTCCACAACTTACATTGGTCCGTCCTGAGGTGTTTGATGTGTTTCCTGGGCCATCTCATGACTGTTACACGATTCTGGCCCCCGATGCCTATTTTCAAGCTTAAGCGTGAGAAAAGTGTCTTTTTGGACTTAGTTTTCAAACCGGTAGTCTCGTGCTAGTTCTGTAAGTTTTCATAACTTACTTTGGTCTCGCTGGAGGTGTTTAAGGTATTCTTTGGGCTTTCCCATGACTGTTACAAAATTTTTTACCACGATGGCCTATTTTCAGGATTAAATGTGAAAAAAGTACATTTTTTGACTTAATTTTCAAATGGGGAGTCCCGTGCAAGTTCCGTAAGTTTCCACAACTTGCATTGGTCCCTCTCGAGGTGTTTGCGGTGTTCCTCGGGACTTCTCATGACTGCTACACGATTTTGGCCCCCGATGGCCTATTTACAAACTTAAGTGTGAAAATAGTTCATTTTTTGATATAGTTTCCAAACCAGGAGTACCGTACTACTTCCGTAAGTTTCCACAACTTACATTAGTCCCTTTCAAGGTGTTTTGAGGTGTTCTTTGGGCTTGCTCGTGATTGTTACATGATTTTGGCCCCCGATGGCCTATTTTCTAGCTTAAGTGTTGGAAAAGTGCCTTTTTCGAATTAGTTTTCAAACCTGAAGTCCCGTGCTAGTTCCGTAAGTTTTAACAACTTACATTGGTCCCTCTTGAGTTGTTTGATGTGTTCCATGGGCCTTCTTGTGACTATTACACAATTTTGGCCCCTAATGTCCTATTTTTAAGCTTAAGTGTGAGGAAAGTGACTTTTTCGACTTAGTTTCAAACTAGGAGTCCCGTGCTAGTTCGGTAAGTTCCCACAACTTACATTGGTCGCTCTCGAGGTGTTTGAGGTGTTCCCCGGGCCTTCTCGTGACTGTTACACATTTTGGCCCCCGATGACCTATTTTCGGGATTATGTGTGAAAAAAGTGCATTTTTTTACTTCGTTTTCAAACCGGGAGTCCCGTTGAAGTTCCGTAAGTTTCCACAACTTACAATGGTCTCTTCTGAGGTGTTTGAGGTGTTCCCTGGACATTCTCGTGATTGCAACATTGTTTTTAAACTGAGAGTCTCGTGCTAGTTCTGTAAGTTTTCGCAACTTACATTGGTCCCTCCCAAGGTGGTCGAGGTGTTCCTTGGGTCTTCTCGTGACTGTTACACGATTTTGGCACCTGATGCCTTATTTTCAAACTTAAGTGTGAAAAAAATGCATTTTTTGACTTAGTTTTGAAACTGGGAGTCCCGTGCTTGTTTCGTAAGTTTCCACAACTTACATTGGTCCCTTCCGAGGTGTTTGATGTGTTCCCTGTGCCATCTCGTGACTGTTACATGATCTTGGCCCCCGATGGCCAATTTTCAAACTTAAGTGTGAGAAAATTGCTTTTTTGGACTTAGTTTTAAATCGGGAGTCCCGTGGCAGTTTCGTAAGTTTCCACAACTTACATTGGTCAATCCCGAGGTGTTTGAGCTAGTCCCCTGGACTTCTCATGACTGTTAATCGATTTCATCCCCCGATGACCTATTTTCAAGGTTAAGTGTGAAAAAAGTTCCTCTTTTGACTCAGTTTTCAAACCGGAAGTCCTGTGCTCGTTCTGTAAGTTTTCGAAACTGACATTGGTCCCTCTCGAGGTGTCTGAGGTGTTTCCCGAGCCTTCTCATGACTATTACAAATTTTTGGTCATCGATGGCCTATTTTCAAGCTTAAGTGAAAAAAGTGCATTTTTTGACTTAGTTTTCAAACAGGGAGTCCCGTGCTAGTTCAGTAACTTTCCACAACTTACATTAGTCCCTCCCGAGGTGTTCAAGGTGTTCCCCCGAAAATCTCGTGACTGTTACACGATTTTGGCCCCCGATGGCCTATTTTCAAGCGTAAGTGTGAAAAAAGTGGCTTTTTCGACTTAGTTTTCAAATCGGAAGTCCCGTGCTAGTTCCGTAAGTTTCCACAACTTACATTGGTCCCTCCCAAGTTATTAGATGTATTCCATGGGCCTTCTCATGACTGTTACACGATTATTGCCCTCGATGGCCTATTTTCAACCTTAAGTGTGAAAAAAAGTGCATTTTTTGACTTAGTTTTCAAACTGGGAGTCCCGTGCCAATTCCGTAAGTTTCCACAACTTATATTGGTCCCTACCGAGGTGTTTGACATGTTCCCTAGGCCTTCTCGTGACTATTACACGATTTTGGCCCCTAATGGCCTATTTTCGACTTAGTTTTCAAACCGGGAGTCCCGTGCTAGTTCTGTAAGTTTTCACCACTTATATTGGTCCATCTTGAGGTGTTTTTGGTGTTCCGTGCCTTATCGTGACTGTTACACAATTTTGGCCCCTGATGGCCTATTTTCAAGCTTAAGTGTGAAAAAGTGCACTTTTTGACTTAGTTTTCAAACCCAAGGTCCCTTGCTAGTTCCGTAAGTTTCCAAAACTTACATTGGTACCTCCGAAGACCTGTAAAGTGTTCCTTGGGCCTTCTCATGACTGTTACATGATTTTGGCCGCCGATAGCCTATTTTCAATTTTAAGTGTGGAAAAAGTGTGTTTTTAGACATAGTTTTCAAACTGGGAGTCTTGTGGCAGTTTCGTAAGTTTCCACAACTTACATTGTTCCCTCCCAAGGTGTTTGAGGTGTTCCTCAGGCTTTCTTGTGACTGTTAATCAATTTTGGCCATCGATGGCCTATTTTGAAGCTTAAGTGTGAAAAAAGTGCAATTTTCAACTTAGTTTTAAAACTGGGAGTCCCGTGCTTATTCTGTAAGTTTTCACAACTTGCATTGGTCCCTCTCGAGGTGTTTGAGGTGTTCCCCGATCCTTCTCATGACTGTCATACGATTTTGGCCTCTGATGGCCTGTTTTCAAGCTTAAGTATGAAAAAAGTTTATTTTTTGACATAGTTTTAAAATCGGGAGTCCCGTGCTAGTTCCGCAAGTTTCCACAACTTACATTGGTCCATCCTGAGGCCTTTGAGGTGTTCCTTTGGCTTTCTTATGAGTATTACACGATTTTGGCCCCAGATGGCCTATTTTTAAACTTAATGTGGAAAAAGTGTCTTTTCCAACTTAGTTTTCAAACCGGGAGTCCCGTACTAGTTTCGTAAGTTTTGACAAATTACGTTGGTCCCTCTTGAGTGGTTGGACTTGTTCCCCGGGCATTCTCATGACTATTACACGATTTTGGCCCCCCGACGGCCTATTTTCAACCTTAAGTGTGAAAAAAGTGCATTTTTTGACTTAGTTTTCAAATCAGGAGTCCCATGCTAGTTCTGAAAGTTTTCACAACTTATATTGGTCCCTAATGAGGTGTTCCCTGGGCCTTCTCATGACTGTTACACGATTTTGGCCCCCCATGGCCTATTTTCAAGCTTAAGTGTGAAGAAAGTGATTTTTTGACTTAGTTTTCAAACCAAAAATCCTGTGCTAGTTCCGTAAGTTTTCACTACTTACATTGGTTCCTCCCTAGATGCTTGATGTGTTTCCTGGGCATTCTCATTATTGTTGGACTATTTTGGCCCCTGATAACCTATTTTCAAGATAAAGTGTGAGAAATTTACCTTTTTGGACTTAGTTTTCAAACCGGGAGTTCTATGGTAGTTCTATAAGTTTTCACAACTTACATTGGTCCCTCTCGATGTGTTTGAGGTGTTCCCCATGCTTTCTTGTGACTGTTACACGATTTTGGCCTCCGATGGCCTATTTTCAACCTTAAGTGTGAAAAAAGTGCCTTTTTTGACTTAGATTTCAAACCGGGAGTCCCGTGCTAATTTCGTAAGTTTTCCCTATTGACAATGGTCCCTCCCGAGGAGTTTGAGGTGTTCCCTGGGCCTTCTCGTGACTGTTACACAATTTTGGCCATCGATGGCCTATTTTCAAGCTTAAGTGTGGTGTTCCCCGGGACTTCTCATAACTGTTACACGATTTTGGCCCCTGATGGCCTATTTTCAAGCCTAAGTGTGAAAAAAGTGACCTTTTCGACTTAGTTTTCAAACCGAAAGTCCCGTGCTAGTTTCGTAAGTTTTCACAACTTACATTGATCCCTCTCGAGATGTTTGATGTGTTCCCTAGGCCTTCTCGTGATTGTTAGACTATTTTGGCCCTTGATGGCGTATTTTCAAGCTTAAGTGTGAGAAATTTGCCTTTTCGGACTTAGTTTTGAAACCGGGAGTCCCGTGCTAGTTTCGTAAGTTTCCACGACTTACATTGGTCCCTCTCGAGGTGTTTGAGGTGTTCCCCGTGCCTTCTCATGATTGTTACACGATTTTGGCCCCACGATGTCCTATTTTCAACCTTAAGTGTGAAAATAGTATATTTTTCGACTTAGATTTCAAACCAGGATATCCGTGCTAATTCTGTAAGTTCCCCCTACTAACATTGGTCTCTTCCAAGGAGTTTGAGGTGTTCCCTGGGGCTTCTCGTGGCTATTACACGATTTTGGCCATCGACGCCCTATTTTCAAGCTTAAGTGCGAAAAAAGTGGATTTCAACAACTTACATTGTTCCCTCCCGAGGTGTTTGAGGTGTAGCTTGGCCTTCCCATGACTGTTACACGATTTTGGCACACTGAGGCCAATTTTCATGCTGACGCGTGAAAAAAGTGTCTTTTTCGACTTAGTTTTCAAATCGGAAATCCCACGCCAGTTCCGTAAGTTTTCACAACTCACATTGGTCCCTCCTGAGGTGTTTGAGGTGTTCCCTGGGCCTTCCCATGAAAGTTACACATTTTTCACCTCCGATGGCCTATTTTCAAGCCTAAGTGTGAACAAATTGTCTTTTTCGACTTAGTTTTCAAATCGGGAGTCCCGTGCTAGTTCCATAAGTTTCCACAACTTACATTGGAACCTCCTGAGGTGTTTGAGGTGTTCCCCAGTCCTTCTTGTGACTGTCACACGATTTTGGCCCCCGATGGCCTATTTTCAAACTTCAGTGTCAAAAAAGTGACTTTTTCGAATGAATTTTCAAACTTGAAGTCCTGTGCTAGTTTCGTAAGTTTTCAAAAGTTACGTTGGTCCCTCCCGAGGTGTTGGTGGTGTTCCCCAGTCCTTCTCATGATTGTTACACAATTTTGGCCCTCGATGGCCCATTTTTAAGCACAAATGTGAAAAAAGTGAATTTTTTTATTTAGTTTTCAAATCAGGAGTCCTGTGCTAGTTCCGTAAGTTTCCAGAACTTACGTTAGTCCCTCCTGAGGTGTTGGAGGTGTTCCTCGGTCCATCTCGTGACTGTTACATGATTTTGGCCTCTAATGGCCTATTTTCAGGCTTAAGTGTTTCAAAAGTACATTTTTTGACATAATTTTCAAACCGGGAGTCCCGAGCTAGTTCTGTAAGTTTCCACAACTTAAATTGGTCCCTCCCGAGTTGTTTGAGGTGCTCGTTGGGACTTCTCATGACTGTTACACGATTTTGGCTCCCGATGGACTATTTGAAAGCTTAAGTGTGAAAAAAGTGCCTTTTTTTTACTTTGTATTCAAACTGAAAGTCCCGTGCTTGTTCCGTAAGTTTCCACAACTTACATTGGTCCCTCTTAAGGTGTTTGAGGCATTCCTTGGGCCTTCTTGTGACCGTTACACGATTATGGCCCCCGATGGCCAATTTACAAGCTTAAGTGTGAAAAAAGTGCCTTTTTTGACCTAGTTTTAAAATCGGAAGTCCCGTGCTAGTTCCATAAGTTTCCAAAACATACATTGGTCCCTCCCGAAGTGTTTGAGGTGTTCCCCGGGCCATGTCGTGATTGTTACGTGATTTTGGCCCACGATTGTCACGATCCCAAACCGCCCCTAGTAGTTTGGGTGATGGCCAGTAATCCGAGATTACCGAAGGCCAACTTCCAAAATTCACACACTACAGAGTATAAATATATAGGGCTCACAAGTACGGAAGCGATACATACAAATCAGATTAGTCCATAAGAGCAGTGCATGAGTCAAATGGAATGGCATACATCTTTACACAGCTTTACAACTTGAATGCAATTAAAGTAAGGTCCAAAATACATATTACATTTCCTCGTTGCCGACATAACAAGAACACAAAACACACATCTTGATCAAAAGGCTTCTCAAGCCGACGTGTACGAAATACAAATATTACAAGCCGAGAAGCATGATTTTCAAGACTGCCGACATAATTACAAGTCAAGCCAGCATGACAAAAATCCAAAACAAGCTCGCGAATCACATCTAGGCGTCAACGCCTTCTTACTCATCACCTACATATATATAGAGAGGGTGAGCTTGGATACTCAGTGAATGGTACAAATAATAAAGGGGTTTGCATGAATAATAGCCGAAGTCCTTTCAAAACAACACAAGTCAAAACTTAATATAACAAGGGATGGACCTCGTCCATCTAACAAATCTTCAAAGCTTCAAGGGATGCTTACTAGCATCAACATATTACAAATGATAACATGCCGGCAAACATATCCACGCGGTAAACCGTCAGTGGTAAAACAAGACAAAGTAAGGGAGGTATCTCAAACAAGGGTGCTACAAAAGTTTAGAGTCCTCTAGCACAAGGGACTTTCAAGACAGATGTGCTGCGAAAGTTTAGAGTCCTCCAGCACAAGGGACTTTCAAAACGAGATGTGCTGTGAAAGTTTAGAGTCCTCCAGCACAAGGGACTTTCAAAATGAGATGTGCTGCGAACGTTTAGAGTCCTCCAACACAAGGGACTTTCAAGACAAGAGGTGCTGCGAAAGTTTAGGATCCTCCAGCACAAGGGACTTTCAAGACAAGAGGTGCTGCGAAAGTTTAGGATCCTCCAGCACAAGGGACTTTACGAGAAGATCATTAAAACAAGATAATCCTTGATATACAAAATAGGGACAATTATTCATGCTTAACAAATACTTTCAAAACAAAGCAAAGCAAAGTCTTTATCAAAACATGTAACATAGCTTTATTAAAAATACCACTCACCTAGTTTGTCAAATGTCGGGGTCAAGGCCAGTCCCAGTCCTACAAACACATGGCAAAGTCTATTGAATGCACTACTCAAAACAAGTCCAGCATGCACGCAAATGACCTCGACATTCTTCAAAACTAAGTCAAATCAAATCAAAACGCCGTTTCTTATTTCTGGAAAACAAGCTGGGCAACTACCAGGTCCAGGCCGAGGTCCCACACCTCATTGCCGAGGTGTGGCCCTGACGGCCACATTCAAAAGCGAAGTCGGGAAAACCTGGGTTTCCCTCTCTATAAACATGAAGAACATGAGCATGAAGAACATGAAGAACATGAACATGAGAAAGATGAATGCAAGGATCAAAACTTGCTATTACGAAAGTTGAGATTTCATGCCATGAATTCAAAAACATGGACCTAGGCACCCATACTCAAAGATCTTATCAAAACAAACACAAAAACATAAGCTTTAATGCAAGCTTTCGGATCAAACGAGGCTTCTCTCCAAGAACATATGAAAATCATTTTCTCTTTCTAAAACCAACTTTAAATCAATGTATAATGTGCAGAACAGGTTTGATCGTGCAATGCAGCTAGATGATCAATAAGAACAACAAGAGTAGGCTAGGATTCTGACCTCAAAACTCGAATCTAACGGTTTAAGCTCCAACGATCAAGCTTGGAAGCTCACTCTCTTACTCAAACTTCTCCTCCTTCCTCCTATAGTTTCTCTCACTCTAAAACACAAGATTTGATACAAAATGATATGTTCTCCTGACAGTCACTGACTTAATCCCTCTGCTAGGACACGTGGCATCGGCTGGTTGGCTCTACTCGAAAAGGTGACTGACTGATTAGACAAGACCATGACAAAGTGTATTCAACAAGCTAAACAGCAAGAGCACTCCGGCAAATAACGACATCGGCTAACAATAAGACTCCGTCAAGCAAGTGGCAAGGACGTCGGCTTGGAGGGACAACACTTGACTAAGCTATGCCACACCTTGGCCTAGATGTGCCACACCTCGGTCTAGGTCATACCATTCCAGGAACAAAATCGCTAGTGCAAGGGTCAAGGATCTAGAACGCCTAAATATTAACATCTCGGCCTAGATGATGCACATCTCGGCCTAGGCGGCGCGCGCCTCGGCTTAGATGGTGACATCTCGGCCAATATGCCAGGGTGGAGATGGAGGTCAACTGAAGGGATTCCACGACAGTTCTAAGTGGAAAAGGTTTCGAAGGTGTCTAGGCCCAAGATAACCTCGGTAACACACCAGGCAAGAACAAAGCGCGCAAGCAACATTCGAGCAAAACAAGACAAGATTTGCAAATGCACATATCAAAACAAGATCATACATAAATGTATGCAAGTATGACTAAGCTGAAATGAGGGTTGTTACAACGATGGCCTATTTTCAAGCTTAAGTGTGAAAAAAATGTCTTTTTCGACTTTGTTTTCAAATTGGAAGTCTCATGCAAGTTCCATAGGTTTCCACAACTTACATTGGCCCCTTCCGAGGTGTTTGATGTGTTCCCGGGCCTTCTCATGACTGTTACACTATTTTGGCCCCTGATAGCCTTTTTGGACGTAGTTATCAAACTGGGAGTCTCGTGCTAGTTCTGTATGTTTCCACAACTTACATTGGTCCCTTCCGAGATATCTGACTGTTATACGATTTTGGCTCCTGATGTCCAATTTTCAAGCATAACTGTTAGAAACGTGCATGTTTAGACTTAGTGTTCAAACTGGGAGTCCCGTGCCAGTTCTGTAAGTTTTCACAACTTACAATGGTCCCTCCCGAGGTGTTGGAGGTGTTCTCTAGGTGTTCTCATCACCGTTACACGATTTTGGCCCCCGATGGCCTATTTTCAAGCTTAAGTGTTAGTAAAGTGTCTTTTTTGACTTAGTTTTCAAACCGGGAGTTCTGTGCAAGTTCTGTAAGTTTGGACAACTTGCATTGGTCCCTCCCGAAGTGTTGGAGGTGTTGCTCGGGCCTTCTCATGACTGTTACACGAGTTTGGCCCCAATGGCCTATTTTTAACCTTAAGTGTTAGAAAAGGTCATTTCTTTGCATAGTTTTCAAACTGACAGTCCTGTGCTAGTTCCATAAGTTTCCACAACTTATATTGGTCCCTCCCGAGGTGTTTGAGACGTTTCCCGGGCCATCTCATGACTCTTACACGATTTTGGCCCCTGATGGCCTATTTTCAACCTTAAGTGTTAGAAAAGCTCATTTCTTTACATAGTTTTCAAACCAAGAGTCTTGTGCTAGTTCCGTAAGTTTTAATAACTTACAATGGTTCCTCCCGAGGTATTGGAGGTGTTCTCTAGGCCTTCTCATCACTGTTACACGATTTTGGCGCCCGATGGCCTATTTTCAAGCTTAAGTGTTAGTAAAGTGCCTTTTTTGACTTAGTTTTCAAACCGGGAGTCCTGTGCAAGTTCCGTAAGTTTCTACAACTTACATTGGTTCCTCCCGACGTGTTTGAGGTGTTCTCCAGGACTTCTCGTAACTGTTACACGATTTTGGCTTGCGATGGCCTATTTTCAAGCTTAAGTGTTAGAAAAGTGCATTTCATTACATAGTTTTCAAACTAGGAGTGCCGTGCTAGTTTTGTACATTTCTACAACTTATATTGGTCCCTCTTGAGGTGTTTGAGGTGCTCCCCAGGCCTTCTCGTGACTGTTACGCGATTTTGGCCCCCGATGGCCTATTTTCATGCTTAAGTGTTCGAAAAGTGCATTTTTTGACTTAGTTTTCAAACCGGGAGTCCCGTGATGTTTTCTTAAGTTTTCACAACTTACATTGGTCCCTCCCGAGGTGGTAGAGGTGTTCGCTGGGCCATCTCGCGACTATTACACAAGTTTCGTCCCCGATGGCTAATTTTCATGGTTATGTGTTTGAAAAGTGCATTTCTATGCATAGTTTTCAAACTGGGAGTCCCGTGCTCATTTCGTAAGTTTTCATAACTATATTGGTCCCTCCTGAGGCGTTTGAGGTGTTCGCTGGGCCTTCTCGTGACTGTTACAGGATTTTGGACTCCGATGGCCTATTTTTAAGCTTAAGTGTGAGAAAAGTGCTTTTTTCGACTTAGTTTTCAAACAGGGAGTCCTGGGCTAGTTTTGTAAGTTTCCACAACTTACATTGGTCTCTCTCGAGGTGTTTGAGTTGTTTCTCGGGACTTCTCGTGATTGTTACATGATTTTGGCTCCCGATGGCCTATTTTCAAGCTTATGTGTTAGAAAAGTGCATTTCTTTACATAGTTTTCAACCTAGGAGTCCCGTGACAGTTCTGTAAGTTTCCACAACTTACATTGGTCTCTTTCGAGGTGTTTGAGGTGTTCCCCGGGCCTTCTCGTGACTGTTACACAATTTTGGCCCACGATGGCCTATTTTCCAGATTAAGTGTGAAAAAAGTTCCTTTTTCGACTTAATTTTCAAACCGGGAGTCCCATACTAGTTTTGTAAGTTTCCACAACTTGCATTGGTCCTTCTCGAGGTGTTTGAGGTGTTGCTCGGGCCTTCTCGTGACTGTTACACAATGTTTGGCCCCAAATGGCCTATTTTCAAGTTTAAGTGTGAAAAACTGCATTTTTTGACTTAGTTTTCAAACCGGGAGTCCCGGGCTAGTTCTGTAAGTTTCCAAAACTTATATTGTTCACCCTCGAGGTGTTTGAGAAGTTCCTGGGCTTTCTCGTGATTGTTACAAGATTTTGGCCCCAATGAACTATTTTCAAGCTTAAAAAAGTACATTTATTGACATAGTTTTCAAACTGAGAGTCCCGTGCAAGTTTCGTAAGTTTCCACAACTTACATTGGTCCCTCCCGAGGTGTTTGAGGTGTTCCTTGGGCCTTCTCATGATTGTTACAGGATTTTTGACCCCGATAGCCTATTTTCAAACTTAAGTGTGAAAAAAGTGCCTTTTTGGACATTGTCTTCAAACCCGAAGTCCCGTGCTAGTTCCGTTAGGTTTCCACAACTTACATTGGTCCATCCTGAGGTGGTCGAGGTGTTTGAGGTGTTCCCTGGGTCTTCTCGTGAATGTTACACGTTTTTCACCCCCGATGGCCTATTTTCAAGCTGAAGTGTGAAAAAATTGTCTTTTTTGACTTAGTTTTCAAATCGGTAGTCCCATGCTAGTTCTATAAGTTTTCACAACTTACATTGGTCCCTCCCGAGGTGTTTGAGGTGTTCCCGGTCTTTCTCGTGACTGTTACACGATGTTGGCCCCCGATGGCCTATTTTCAAACTTTAGTGTGAAATAAGTGACTTTTTTGATTTAGTTTTCAAACTGGAAGACCCGTGCCAGTTCCGTAAGTTTTTCATAAGTTTTCAAAACGTATGTTGGTCCCTCATGAGTTATTGGTGGTGTTCCCCAGGACTTCTCATGATTGTTACATAATTTTGGCCCCCGATGGCCTATTTTTAAGCATAAATGTGAAAAAGTAAAATTTTCAACTTAGTTTTCAAGCAAGGAGTCCCGTGCTAGTTCCATAATTTTTAACAACTTACGTTAGTCCCTCCGAAGGTGTTGGAGGTGTTCCCTGGTCATTCTCATGACTGTTACACGATTTTGGCCTCTAATGGCCTATTTTCAAGCTTAAGTCTTTGAAAAGTGCATTTTTTGACTCAGTTTTCAAACTGGGGGTCCCGAGCTAGTTCTGTAAGTTTCCAAAACTTATATTGGTCCCTCCCGAGGGGTTTGAGGTGTTCCCCAGGTCTTCTCGTGATTGTTATATGATTTTGGCCCCCGATGGCATATTTTAAAGCTTAAGTGTGAAAAAAGTGCCTTTTTCGACTTAGTATTCAAACCGGAAGTCCCGGGCTAGTTTCGTAAGTTTTCACAACCTACATTGGTCCCTCCCGAGGTGTTTGAGGTATTCCCTAGGCCTTCTCGTGACTGTTACATGATTATGGCCCCCGATGGCCTATTTTCAAGCTTAAGTGTGAAAAAAGTAATTTTTTCGACTTAGTTTTCAAATCGGGAGTCCCGTGCTGGTTCCATAAGTTTCTAAAACATACAATGGTCCCTTCCGAGGTGTTTGAGGTGTTCCCTAAGCCTTCTCGTGATTCTTACGCGATTTTGGCCTCCGATAGCCTATTTTCAATTCAAGCTTAAGTGTGAAAAAAATACTTTTTTCGACTTAGTTTTCAAACTGAAAGTCCCATGCTAGTTCCGCAAGTTTCCACAACTTACATTGGTCCCGTTTGAGGTATTTGATGTGTTCTTCGGGCCTTCTCATGACTGTTACATGATTTTGGTCCCCGATGGCCTATTTTCAAGCTTAAGTGTGAGAAAAATGCCTTTTTGGACTTAGTTTTCAAACCGGAATCTTGTGCTAGTTTTGTATGTTTCCACAACTTACATTGGTCCCTCCTAAGATATTTGAGGTGTTCTTTGGGCCTTCTCGTGACTGCTGCATGATTTTGGCTCCAGATATCCTATGTTAAAGCTTAACTGTTAGAAACATGCATGTTTTGACTTAGTTTTGAAACCGGGAGTCCCGTGCCAGTTTCGTAAGCTTTCACAACTTACAATGGTCCCTCCCGAGGTGTTAGAGGTGTTCCCCAGGCCTTCTCATCACTGTTACACGATTTTGGCCCCCGATGGCCTATTTTCAAGCTTAAGTGTTAGTAAAGTGTCTTTTTCGACTTAGTTTTCAAACCGGGAGTTCTGTGCAAGTTCCGTAAGTTTCGACAACTTACATTGGTCCCTCTCGAGGTGTTGGAGGTGTTGCTTGGGCCTTCTCATGACTGTTACACGAGTTTGGCCCCGATGGCCTATTTTCAACCTTAAGTGTTAGAAAAGGTCATTTCTTTGCATAGTTTTCAAACTGAGAGTCCCGTGCTAGTTTCATAAGTTTCCACAACTTATATTTGTCCCTCTCGAGGTGTTTGAGATGTTGCCCGGGCCATCTCATGACTCTTACACGATTTTGGCCCCTGATGGCCTATTTTCAACCTTAAGTGTTAGAAAAGGGCATTTCTTTACATAGTTTTCAAACCGGGAGTCTTGTGCCAGTTCCGTAAGTTTTAATAACTTACAATGGTTCCTCCCGAGGTGTTGGAGGTGTTCTCTAGGCCTTCTCGTCACTGTTACACGATTTTGGCGCCCGATGGCCTATTTTCAAGCTTAAGTGTTAGTAAAGTGCCTTTTTTGACTTAGTTTTCAAACCGGGAGTCCTGTGCAAGTTCCGTAAGTTTCTACAACTTACATTGGTTCCTCCCGAGGTGTTTGAGGTGTTCTCCAGGACTTCTCGTGACTGTTACACGATTTTGGCTCGTGATGGCCAATTTTCAAGTCTAAGTGTTAGAAAAGTGCATTTCTTTACATAGTTTTCAAACTAGGAGTGTCGTGCTAGTTTTGTACGTTTCCACAACTTATATTGGTCCCTCATGAGGTGTTTGATGTGTTCCCCAGGCCTTCTCGTGACTGTTACGCAATTTTGGCCCCCGATGGCCTATTTTCATGCTTAAGTGTTCGAAAAGTGCATTTTTTGACTTAGTTTTCAAGTCGGGAGTCCCGTGATGTTTTCTTAAGTTTTCACAACTTACATTGGTCCCTCCCGAGGTGGTAAAGGTGTTCGCTGGGCCATCTCGCGACTATTACACAAGTTTCGTCCCCGATGGCCAATTTTCATGGCTATGTGTTTGAAAAGTGCATTTCTATGCATAGTTTTCAAACTGGGAGTCCCGTGCTCATTTCGTAAGTTTCCATAACCTATATTGGTCCCTCCTGAGGCGTTTGAGGTGTTCGCTGGGCCTTCTCGTGACTGTTACACGATTTTGGCCCCCGATAGCCTATTTTTAAGCTTAAGTGTGAGAAAAGTGCTTTTTTCCACTTAGTTTTCAAACCGGGAGTCCTGGGCCAGTTTTGTAAGTTCCCACAACTTACATTGGTCTCTCTCGAGGTGTTTGAGTTGTTCCTCGGGACTTCTCGTGATTGTTACATCATTTTGGCTCCCGATGGCCTATTTTCAAGCTTAAGTGTTAGAAAAGTGCATTTCTTTACATAGTTTTCAAACCGGGAGTCCCGAGACAGTTCTGTAAGTTTTCATAACTTACATTGGTCTCTCTCGAGGTGTTTGAGGTGTTCCCCGGGCCTTCTCGTGACTGTTACACAATTTTGGCCCACGATGGCCTATTTTCCAGATTAAGTGTGAAAAAAGTTCATTTTTCGACTTAGTTTTCAAACCGGGAGTCCCATACTAGTTTTGTAAGTTTCCACAACTTGCATTGGTCCCTCTCGAGGTGTTTGAGGTGTTGCTCGGTCCTTCTCGTGACTGTTACACAATTTTTGGCCCCAAATGGCCTATTTTCAAGCCTAAGTGTAAAAAAGTGCATTTTTTTACTTAGTTTTCAAACCGGGAGTCCCGGGCTAGTTCTGTAAGTTTCCAAAACTTATATTGTTCACTCCCGAGGTGTTCGAGAAGTTCCTGGGCTTTCTTGTGATTGTTACAAGATTTTGGCCCGATGGACTATTTTCAAGCTTAAGTATGAAAAAAGTACATTTATTGACATAGTTTTCAAACTGAGAGTTCCATGCAAGTTTCGTAAGTTTCCACAACTTGCATTGGTCCCTCCCGAGGTGTTTGAGGTGTTCCTTGGGCCTTCTCATGATTGTTATAGGATTTTGGGACCCGATGGCCTATTTTCAAACTTAAGTGTGAAAAAAGTGCCTTTTTGGACATTGTTTTCAAACCCGAAGTCGCATGTTCCGTTAGGTTTTCACAACTTACATCGGTCCATCCCGAGGTGGTCGAGGTGTTTGAGGTGTTCCCTGGGTCTTCTCGTGAATGTTACACGTTTTTCACCCTCGATGGCCTATTTTCAAGCCTAAGTGTGAAAAAATTGTCTTTTTTGACTTAGTTTTCAAATCGGTAGTCCCATGCTAGTTCTATAAGTTTTCACAACTTACATTGGTCCTTCCCGAGGTGTTTGAGGTGTTCCTGGTCTTTCTCGTGACTGTTACACGATTTTGGCCCCCGATGGCCTATTTTCAAACTTAAGTGTGAAAAAAGTGACTTTTTTGATTTAGTTTTCAAACTGGAAGACCCGTGCCAGTTCCGTAAGTTTTTCATAAGTTTTCAAAATGTGCGTTGGTCCCTCATGAGTTATTGGTGGTGTTCCCCAGGAATTCTCATGATTGTTACATAATTTTGGCCCCCGATGGCCTATTTTTAAGCATAAATGTGAAAAAATAAATTTTCAACTTAGTTTTCAAACCAGGAGTCCCGTGCTAGTTCCATAATTTTTAACAACTTACGTTAGTCACTCCGGAGGTGTTGGAGGTGTTCCCTGGTCATTCTCATGACTGTTACACGATTTTGGCCTCTAATGGCCTATTTTCAAGCTTAAGTCTTTGAAAAGTGCATTTTTTGACTCAGTTTTCAAACCGGGGGTCCCGAGCTAGTTCTGTAAGTTTCCAAAACTTATATTGGTCCCTCCCGAGGGGTTTGAGGTGTTCCCCAGGACTTCTCGTGAGTGTTACACGATTTTGGCCCCCGATGGCCTATTTTAAAGCTTAAGTGTGAAAAAAGTGCCTTTTTCGACTTAGTATTCAAACCGGAAGTCCCGGGCTAGTTTCGTAAGTTTTCACAACCTACATTGGTCCCTCCCGAGGTGTTTGAGGTATTCCCTAGGCCTTCTCGTGACTGTTACATGATTATGGCCCCCGATGGCCTATTTTCAAGCTTAAGTGTGAAAAAAGTACTTTTTTCGACTTAGTTTTCAAATCGGGAGTCCCGTTGTCACACCCTAAACCCGCCCCTAAAAGTTTGGACATGACCACCTCAAAAAAATGGGCATAGAACCTGATAAATATAACCTATGGGGCCTGAACGGAAGCACCTGATAAACAAAAATCTATTCCATTGAGCTACCACTATCATGCCAGGATCACAACATCATAAAAGTAAATAATATACAGAAAACATACATACGCATACATTGACTCCGCCCATAATTGGGCATATAACAAAGCATATTAATGAAAGACAACCGAAGCATAAACCCCAAAAACTCAATAACAAATACATGGGCTTCGGTTAGTGCCTGGACATATCGAGGTTGACAAGAGAGAGACGAGCGTTAAGGGTTAGGACTGGCTTCCCAGTTGATCACCTACAGAAATAGACAAAATACAGAATGAGTGAAACTCAATGAATAATAGTACATAAATAATGTAAAGTGTAACCTGAATAGTAAGGCATAAGACTGCAGAAACATATGATTAACTTCATTCCATAATCACTTTAAAACAGCCATGAATTCAGTTTTCTTAACAGAGTAGTTTTAAACCCAGTATGAGCAGAACTTCCATAGGTCTGCAGATACAAAATGGCCATAGGCCCCGAAATGCATATATATATATATATATATAACAAAACAGCCTTTTGGCCTAGAAGTATATATACAGAACAGCCTTAAGTTCAATCTTGCAACATAAACATGGTGGTTATAAGCTCTTGAAACTTGTGGCACTAAGGCCCTTGAAACATATGGCATAAAGCCCTTGTAACGTATGGCACTAAGGCCCTTGAAACATATGGCATAAAGCTGTTGTGACATATGGCACTAAGGCCCTTGAAACATGGTGGCTATAAGCTCTTGAAACATGGTGGCACGAGGCCCTTGAAACATGGTGGCTATAAGCCCTTGAAACATGGTGGCACGAGGCCCTTGAAACATATGGCTATAAGCCCTTGAAACTTGTGGCACTAAGGCCCTTGAAACATATGGCATAAAGCCCTTGTAAAGTTGGCATGAAGCCCTTGAAAGATTGGCATTAAGCCCTTGAAAGATTGGCATTAAGCCCTTGAAAAGTTGGCATGAAAGCCCTTAAAACAAAGAACTTGTAACATACATAAACTTGTAACAACATAAACTTGTAACATACATCAACTTGTAACATACATCAACTTGTAACGACATAAACTTGTAACATACATCAACTTGTAACATACATCAACTTGTAACAGCATAAACTTGTAACATACATAAACTTGTGACAGACTTATACTTGAAACATACCTGAACTTGTAACATACTGGAAACATGCCTGAAACATACTTCAACATCATTCATTAATTCAAACGGAACATATCATAACTAGAGCATTTCTTGTTGTGTCGTGTCATTATCGTACGCTTAACAATGAGAGACTAATTCACATTCTCATGAGGGTCACATAATGATGCTAAACTTTGCACTTATATCGTAGATTCTGGATCACTTCCAATTCATAAGCAACATGACAAATTAACTTCAATTCATCTGGATACATGTAGCTACTCTTATATTTACTCAGAATCCATTCTTCAAGAATGAACATAAATTCTTTTGGGTAAATGACTTACTTTACGTGCTCTCTTATCAATAGCATACACCTTTGTTTAATCATTCTTATATGTTAACATAGTTGCCTTGCCTTGTAATTAACATAGTCCTAATGGTAACTGTTACATCATTCCCATGAGTTGACATAATTTACGTAAGGTTAACAGGACATTCCTGATAATTAGTAACGAAAAGTAAGTACATTTTCGTTAAATTATAGATGACTTTATTGGTTTCACAATTTCACAGTTCGGCCCTTGGCCTGAGGGGTTCACACATTCACAAGTTCCTTTGATGTTTTCATAATTCCATAATGTTTCTCACATAACATACATAACTTCATAAACTCTTTTGAAGTTTCCATAATATCACAGTGTTTCTCACATAGCATTTATACATTTATGTCAACATAATTCTTACGACGAAGATTTAACATCAATAACGATAAATGGTTAAAGGTACATCAAAGTACTATTACTCACAGTATTCAGGTGCGTGGTCCGCCCTTGAAGCTAATCCTACACAAATCACGTAACCCAAACATAATCCATCATAGTACAACATCATTTAGTTCATTAACACCATTTACAATTCAACATAATTCAAAATAAACCCTTGAATCTTATTTTAACATTTCAAAATCGAGTTTATGTCATTCATATCCTTAATAGATTATTTCTCTAATTTTTCCTTTACATGATAGCATGAATTCCAACATTTATAACAAAGTTCATTCGCAAATTTTAAACATAATTTCTAAACATTTCCAAATTCCAATTAAACTTGAACACATCTAATTCAATATCTCAATTTCATTACTCTACTTTCAATTTGGACCAATAACCTAGGGTTTCAAGGAAAATGATGATTTTTAGCAAAAATTCAAACTTCTTAAATCACGACTTTTAATTCCAATTTTACCAATAATTCTACACCTAGGATTCACAATCCATCATTTAAACCCAACAATTAACTCCCAACATCACAAACCATAAAACCCCAAATCTCAAGTTGACACAAAATGCTCAAAACCATAGATTTTGTATTTATATACTCAAAATACCACAAATCCATCCATGAATGCAAGTATTGTAAGAGAACAAGGACCCCTACCTCAAGAACCAAGCAAGGAGCAAAGCTTTGAGAAAAATCCACCAAAATCTCGAAATTCCAATCGGTTGAAAATGTTCATCTTCTTGCCTTCTTCACTTCTTAGTGGAAGATCTTGCTCAAACCTAAGGGAAATAGAGGTATTTGGGGATCAAAACCCTAGGGTTTTCGGACTTAGGGCAAGAGGAATCAAGAGAGGAAAGGAAAACATAAGAAATGATCTCAAAATCCCGTTTTTAAGCTACTGTACCCGCTATTTCCGCTCGAGCGTCCCTATTCCCGCTCGAGCGGACCTGCTCCCAGCACAGATTTTGAAACTTCAAACATGCGTAACTCTCCCATCCGGACTCCGTTTTAGGTCGTTCTTGTGTCCAAATTGAAGCCCCGGAAATAAGTTTTCCAATGGTTCTAACCTCACATCTAAATTCAAAGTGTGGAAAAATAAAAGGGCAAATGAGTGAAGGTTGGTCGTAAACGAATTATTCAAATTAAAGTTTTTGGTCCAATCTTACTTTACCATCATATTATCATCTCAATCAATACCCCAAAATAAGGTAAAAACATTCCAAATACACGAAGAAGAACATCAAAAATGAGCCCACATGCCTCAGAAGCAAACTTAACCAGACGACCCGCTCGAGCGCCCAACCTTGCGCTCGAGTGTGCAGACCAACAAAGCAATCCGCTCGAGCGTCTACTCCCCCGCTCGAGCGGGGAATCACAACTCCCAGAATCTCAAGCCGTCTGCACAATTATTGGGAACCCCAAAAGTCCGCTCGAGCGTTAACTCTTCCGGTTGAGCGGAAGGAAAAATTCTGGGTCGTCACACCCGTGCTGGTTCCATAAGTTTCTAAAACATACATTGGTCCCTTCCGAGGTGTTTGAGGTGTTCCCTAAGCCTTCTCGTGATTCTTACGCGATTTTGGCCTCCGATAGCCTATTTTCAATTCAAGCTTAAGTGTGAAAAAAATACTTTTTTCGACTTAGTTTTCAAACTGAAAGTCCCATGCTAGTTCCGCAAGTTTCCATAACTTACATTGGTCCCGTTTGAGGTATTTGATGTGTTCTTCGGGCCTTCTCATGACTGTTACATGATTTTGGTCCCCGATTGCCTATTTTCAAGCTTAAGTGTGAGAAAAATGCCTTTTTGGACTTAGTTTTCAAACCGGAAGTCTTGTGCTAGTTCCGTATGTTTCCACAACTTACATTGATCCCTCCTGAGGTATTTGAGGTGTTCTTCAGGCCTTCTCATGACTGTTGCACGATTTTGGCTCCAGATATCCTATGTTAAAGCTTAACTGTTAGAAACATGCATGTTTTGACTTAGTTTTGAAACCGGGAGTCCCATGCCAGTTTCGTAAGCTTTCACAACTTACAATGGTCCCTCTCGAGGTGTTAGAGGTGTTCTCCAGGCCTTCTCATCACTGTTACACGATTTTGGCCCCCGATGACCTATTTTCAAGCTTAAGTGTTAGTAAAGTGTCGTTTTTGACTTAGTTTTCAAACCGGGAGTCCCGTGCAAGTTCCGTAAGTTTCCACATCTTGCGTTGGTTCCTCCCGAGGTATTAGAGGTGTTCCCTGGGCCTTCTCGTGACTATTACACGAGTTTAGCTCCCGATGGCCTATTTTCAAGCTTATGTGTTTCAAAAGTGCATTTCTTTATAAAGTTTTCAAACGGGCAGTCCCGTGCTAGTTCCGTAAGTTTCCACAACTTATATTGGTCCCTCCTGAGGTGTTTGAGGCATTGGCCGAGCATTCTCGTGACTGTTACACGATTTTTGGCCCCCGATGGCCTATTTTCAGGCTTAAGTATTCGAAAAGTGCCTTTTTTGACTTAATTTTCAAACTGGAAGTCCCGTGGTAATTCTGTAAGTTTCCACAACCTACATTGGTCCCTCCCGAGGTGTTCGAGGTATTCCTTGGGACTTCTCATGACTGTTACACGATTTTGGCTCCCGATGGCCTATTTTCAAGCGTAAATGTTAGAAAAGTGCATTTCTTTACATAGTTTTCAAACCAGGAGTCCCCTGCTAGTTCCGTAAGTTTCCACAACTTATATTAGTCCCTCCGGAGGTGTTTGAGGTGTTCGTCGGGCCTTCTCGTGACTGTTACACGATTTTGGCCCGCCGATGGCCTATTTTCAAGCTTAAGTACGAGAAAAGTGCCTTTTTTGACTTAGTTTTCAAATCGGGAGTCTTGTGCCAGTTCTGCAAGTTTCCACAGCTTAGATTGGTCTCTCTCGATGTGTTTGAGGTGTTCCCAGGGCCTTCTCCTGACTGTTACACTTTTTTCACACTAAATCTTGAAAATAGGTCATCAAGCGCCAAAATCGTGTAACAGTCACGAGAAGGCTCAGGGAACACATTTGGGGGGCCGAATATTGAGGACCGTAAAGAGGCTGAATGGCTGAACTTGGAAAGTTGGAATATAAATATAGTATTCGGCTTCGTCCCGCATATTCAAATCCTACCTTATTCGGTCAAAAGGCCGGCTGGGTAAGGGGCCGAGTGAAAGGCAGTTTGCTTTAAAAGAAGCCGAATGGCGAATTAAAGGTGGGTCTAGCCCTGAGGCCCAAGAAAGCAAAGATATAAATAGAAGAACATCAGCCATAAAGAAGTATGGGAGAACTATTATATTTAACTTAGAATACAAGTAATCTTGAGTGTCGAGACTGACTTGCCTGTTGGAGTGCAAATTCCGACACCCCCGACCGGAGTGTTTGTTCCTTTTCAGGTGACTAGCAGAGGATCACGAGCGTCCCCCAAGATCAGAAGAGTATTTCCAAACCACTTCTCCATAATTGGCGCCGTCTGTGGGAATTCTCAAACATATCCATGGCGGGCGTAACGTAAGACCCTCCAATAGTCACTGATGAAACCATGCAGAGAGACGACCTCACTCCAACAAACATGCTTGGACCAGAGACTATCCCCGTAAGACGTGCTCTGAACTTCTCCTCACCCTCGACTTCAGAGCATGAGGCAATGCAAGCAATCGTGGAACAAGCAAAGCAAAACAAACAAAGGTTAGAAAACATGATTGCTGAGAACGAACGTCTCCGTCAGGACTTGGCTTTGGAAATGGCGAAGTCCAAACAAGCTGTATGCCAAGATCTGGAACGACCTCTGAGGACAGGTGTTTGACGACCTCGATCCTGACAACAAGACACTGACAGTGACTCCGACTCATTATCCCCGGAACCTAAGAAGAAGGGACGATCTGAAACCTACAGTTCCTCTGAGGAGAGTCCACGTATAAGGCATAAACGCAGAAGAAACAACTCAAATGAAGAAGACCAGCATGATCCCTTTGTACGACTGATTGCCAGAGCGGTTCTGCCCAAAAAGTTCAAAGCTCCGTCGTTCACTCTCTATGATACAAAATCAGACCCCACCGATCACATCCGTCACTACAAGCAAGCCACGACATTGCATGTAGTCGACGAGGCCCTTATGTGCCGAATATTTCCCAGTAGTTTGGAACCATTGGCTGTTAGGTGGTATTATAAACTGGAGCTGGCTTCGATCAAAAGCTTCCATCAGTTATAGAAATCCTTCAGGGCCAAATCCATCACCAACGAGGTCCAGCTGAAACAAGCCGACTCTCTCTGGGCAATGCAAATCCAGCTAGGAGAAACACTAAGAGCATATTCGGCGCGCTATTGGGAGTACTTTAATCTTGTTGATGACGCTTGCAACGACTCCATGACCATTACCGCCTTCAAAATGGGTTTGCATCCTGACAGTGCTCTCCGCAGTTCTTTGACTAGAAGACCCCCAAAATGGTCTGGTCGTTGATGAAGAAAGTTGAAGAATACTGCTGTAGACGTCCCCGAACGTCCCAGGAGGGAAATCCCGTTTTGTTCATTGGGCTCACTACAGTTCGGACTCAAAAGTCACGGTCCTGTATCTAATCTCGCAGAGTGCAATGCAAGACCGATGAATCATCAAAGAGTCCAAATCTGGCAAATCATTTTAGAAAACAGATTTTTAGAAAGAAATGCCAAACATGGACTGCTTTGCCAGATACAGAGTCGCCACCTAAATATTTTATTTTGGGGGAATTTAGGAAACCCTGACTCGTGTCGAAGGCCACGTGTCCGTCATCACCAAAGTTGCCTTGGCTCGGGAACTTGGGTACGTTTGGGGAAGGTCACTTTGTGAGCACCCCCGCTCGCCCGATCAAAAATCGGCCTCTACTAACTATGATATCGAGTTTTGAAAACATTATGCATTCTTATTTCGGTTATTAGCCTAGATTTACTACGTGATGCGCACAGCATACAAGTATAGACTGGATCGCCTGAATTGGAACAACACATCTCGTGTTTGTTTGTTTTGAAAATGGTTTGATGGTGCTACCCGCAAGTAGGCTAAGACGTGGATTTGCCACCCTCGGGTGGGCTTAGAAAATGTGATGGTTTGCCACTCTCAAGTAGGCTTAAAACTCACAGTCAATGCATTATTCCAATTCATATAATCCAACCTTCACCCACAGGCATTCAGGTAGGTATATCACACAAACACAGCGCCTCGTGGAAAGCATGCCATCATGGCAGTCACTCACACACATGCAAGGATGCTAAAGCATAAACACTTACCGAGTACTCCAAGCCAAAACAGAAGCTATGTTAGAAATCCATGCATGATCCTAACTATGCTGAAATGCCTAATGCAACACATGCAGGAATGCAACTACAATAGGCTCGGCTATTCTAAAGATGGCATGTGAAATGCTACAACTAACAAGTATTCAAGTCGGAATTGAAATACAATGCAGTTAGTATGATGCGCCGAGCCCGGTGCATGCAAGACAGATGAAAGAATGCAAACATGCTATCATAAGTATGCTAATTGAAACATGCCCTAAACTAACCATCATAAGATGGTAAATAAAAGGGAGAAAGATGTGGGGTTGGAAGACATACATCACACACACGCACACTTATTACAACAATTGGCCCTCTCTCGGAGGGTCTGAAAGAATATTACACAACCAAAATAAATAACGAATTATTACACAATACTAATTACTTAACAAATGAATTAGGTAAGCAAAGTAAACTAGCATGCTATGCTACGTGCAATGGACTGCCTCAGCTCTGTTCTGAATGATGAAGGATGCATGAATACTCGAGTCGCCTTGTCGGGAAATTCCATCGCAACGCCTCGCCTCGCCTTTGTTTGCAATTGATCTCAAAAACTTGCACAAAGCTCCAGAAGGCTGAAACTCCACCTTAGGAAGGCCACCGACCAGTTATTAGCATGTGAGACCACCTGTCGACCACCCTTTGTGGTGGAGACCAAAGAGAGTGGTCGGCCTGCCAGAAAATCTGGTCGGCCGACCAGTTTCCACCTCTGGTTTCTGGTTTTTCTACAACAAAGGCAAGCGAGAGAAAAGGCAATGTATTTTCAACAAATGTGTGCATGACCACTCTCCCCATCCTTGCACAAGCTTAAGGGAGTGTAGTCCTCGATCCTCGTGCCACCAATCACGCTTCTCGATGCATGATGGCTGAGAAGTCGAATTGCACGACTCGATGTGAAATGAATGCACATATAAGCAAGTAAAGCCAACAACTCTATCACGGACAGTCAAGAGTGTCGGCGACCGAGAATCGAGGCACGTTTCGTCACTTGGAGTACGAAACGTGCCTTGTTTCCCGTGTTCAGACTAAACCCTACTCCAAACACAAAGCAATGAGATGGCATACACAATGCGACTAACATGCAACCTAGCATACGCAATGCTATGGGCTAAAATGGCATACACAATGCACTTATGAAGACTATCATGCGCACATGAACTAAATGACATATACAAATGCAAGATGGACTCACACCAATATGAGTGGACCTCAGCCACACTCACATCAGTGGCCATATGATGGAAATGAGACAACCGAAATACATGCAAACATGCACGGATGCAAAGGACCGATCTTAAGGCACAACATGCAACTTTAACTAAGCATGGCAAGGATGAAGTATGGCATGCAAACACACATTTTCCAGCTCTGAAACATAATGTACAATGGTCCCGAATCATGTAAATATGTCACACAATGCATGCAAGATGGCTCGAATACCGAAACTAGTGAAGCAGGTTACACTAGAGGTACACAAAACAATGTATAAATGGAAAAACCAGCCCCAAACAGACCCTAGGAAGGTCTGAAACAGTGGGAAAATGGCCCAAAATGATGACTCAACATGCAAAGAAACGAAGCTCATGCAATGGTCCGAAAACGAGGCATTTATGCACAACTCTCAAACACGTTTAAAGAGTGGGAATCATAGGAATATGGCATTCATATAAGCTCTAAAATATGATGTATAATGACCCAAAGCATGAAAACACCTCAGTATATGCATGCAATAGACCTCAAATCTCAAAGCTAGGCATGGATATTGAACTACAAGCATGAAAAACAAGCATCATTCGATCATGAGACCCAAAAATAGAGTTGAGGCAGTCCAAAACATGCACAAAATCAGTTTGAGGAATGGCCAAAAAGTGCTAACATGAAGGGCCAAAACAACATGCACCATAGGCTAGTGAGCATGGTTTACACTACATGTATATGAAGCACATGAGAGGCCACCAAACCAGCCAAAAACTGAAGCATGGTATGCCAAAATATGACCAAAAACCCACTGAAACTCAGTCAACACATGTTAGAATGAAGTGTTCCTTTGAAAGGCCAAGGAGAGGGTTGTTCTACACATGTATGATGGACACACAAAATGGAAAAACTACCTCTAGATAGAGGTTATGAGGGCCCTAAAACTCACTGAAAAGGGCCTGAAATGAGTCTAGGAAGCATGCAAGTAAAGGCCCCTTTGGAAGGCCTTGAAGAGGATTACTCTACACATGCATAATAGACATTCAACATGAAAAAAAGGGCTCTGGGCAGAGCCAATGCAAGTCACAAAACTCACAAAAAGTGGCCTGAAACATGGCTTTGAAACATGCAAATAGAGGCTCCTTTGTAAGGCCAACAAAGCTAGTAAACAAAACAAGGGGTGAGAGGGTCACCCCTCTCTGATTTTGAGGCTCAAAAACATATGTTAGCCACTGAAAATCCACTAGATTTCAGTGCCTAAAAGGCCAAACCAAGGCCAACACAAATGCTCTAATGCATAGCTCAAACACAAGAGGAAATGAAGCATGCAAGGGGGTAGATGGCCCCCAACAGAAAAATTTCCTTAAAAAAACATGTTTAGAAGCTCAAAACAAGACTTTTTTCAGTTTATGACAAAGCCTAAATATGCTTGCAAATAGAACTAAACTATGAAGCAAAATAAGGCTACAAAGAGGGAAATAGAGACTTACCCTTGTAGAGAAGAAGGCCAACAGCTTCTGGACCAAAATAGGAACTCTTCAACCTCTGAAAATGAGCTCCTAGGTGCTTAGGTTGACCATGGAGGTGCTGTGCTTGGAGGTGTAGTGCAATTGGGCCAAGAACTAGGAGTTTTGGACACCAAAAGAGAATGATATAGAGAGGGAGAGGTGTATGCCTTAGCCAAAATTTCTCAACCTTGGCTCATGAGAGAGAGGCTCCCTCTTGTAGAAGAGGAGGTCCATAGCTTCTCTAAGAAGCTTGGAGCAAAGAGGCCAAGCTTCTAAAGGAAGCTAAACCAAAAGGGTCAAGCTTCTTGAGGAAGCTAGACCAAAGGGGTCAAGCTTCCTCAAGAAGCTCAACAAAAGGTCAAGCTTCTCTTAGAAGCTAAGCAAAAGGGACCAAGCTTCTTTAAGAAGCCAAAACAAGAGGGTCAATCCTTAGAGGATGGGGCAAATGCCTCCCAGCTGGCACAGCTGGATAGCACTCAAAGAGACAAAAAAGCAGTAGGCTGGCCGACCAGTTCAAGTGGTCAGCCGACCACTTGCCCTGGCCAGCCAGCCAGGGGTCAAAAGGTTCAAGTTGAAAAGGTGGTCGGCCTACCCATATTGGTGGTCTCCCAGGTGAATGCAACTCAATGGTGGTATGGGAGACTAGAAATTATGGCTCAAAAGTGCGGGAGACCACTTACCTGTCAAGAAAAATCGGCTGACTGGGAAAAGGTGGTCTCCAAGAAGAAAAGGTGGTCTCCCACCCTACTACCACCTTTCTAACAATGAAACTAGGGTCCATGCTAAAAATGAACCCACACCGATGCGAAACGAAGGTTCGAGGGCCAAAACGCGCAGCTGGGGGCCCCGAAAACTAACTATTAAGCATCGAACGTGGCGTGCAACCACGAAGGTGGTCTCCTGGGCCACAGTGTCCCTCTAAGGAGAGGAAACAAGGTGTGTGCCAAAAACTGGAGCAAACAGAGGTAGTTAGGCGGTCCCGAACCGAGGCCCACAGCCGACGGCTCTGAAAACCAGAAACTGGTGTCCAAACGGGAAAAATGGCCTACGACCACGAAACATAGCCTACAGCCACTGAGAGATGGTCTACGAGACCTCTCCCTTCCTTTAGGAAGAGAAAATAGAGAAAACAGGATCTGGTTCTCAAACCGAGGCAAGTCACGAAAAGGTTCCAAAGCCCGGAGGCAAGGCTCTCAGCTGAGACTTTGCAACCTCAGAACGAGCACAATATGCAACATCACCGAGCGCTCAGTTGGTGACGTCTGAGTCTTAAGGTCGGTAAAAAATGGGGTGTCTACAGTTGCCTCTCTTTGACAGAACTCGAAAGTCATAAATGACGAGAGTGAACGTCAAAGCCCAGAGACGACCCATTTTTGACAAGGCCGAAGACTTAGACAAACAGGGAAGATAAAAGAGATGCGCCCGCAGGCATGCCCGCAGGCGGGGGGCAAAATGCAAAATGATATGCACCAAGTCAAACGTAACTCATGATCATGCAAAGCAGCAAACTGTAATGAAGCAAATATTCACAATAGATGCAACAGTTTTAAGTAAGAATGCAAAGCAACAACTACATTTCATGCAGTAAGAATGTAAGAGAATCACAATTCTCGCTACGTCTCACACGGAGAAGATACAATACCAACGCGGTTCGTCTAGTCGCACCAGCTTCAAATGAACCATACATACAATATCGTGCCAGCAAAAGAGAGAAACTTAACAAGCACAACATAGTTAGCAACACATGTTCAACACTACATCGAATGCAGACAAACATGGTGCCGATGGGAAAGTGCATCGCAATGCGAGAGAAGCGCGCAGACAATGCAAGTTAAGCATGGAGGTATGACAATACCGGTGAAATGTGTATCACAATACCAGTGAAACGTGCACCACAATGTAAGCGATGTTCATAACAATGCGAGTGGCATGCATAACAATGCTGGATAAGTGCGACTTTACGAGCATGTTTAAAACAAAACATTGAGCAAAGAAATGCAAGCTTCGACGAGGACAACTCAAATCGTGACCTCCAATTTACCTCCCGAAAGGGTCACAACGTATTCAAAAAGGATACACCTCGCTCTCGCGAGTAACGATGAAACACGCATCGAACGTTGGAGTTGAAGTTCCCGCGGAGGGATTTCGTGCTGAAAAGTGCACTTTCCTTGTGCTTTCTCGAGTGCCGGAGACTCCGATCACCACCAAAATTTGCAGGGAGCTCAAAGAGGCATTGGAGACCACCTTGGGAGGGCCACCGACCAGGTTTGGAGACCACCGACCAGGTTTAGTGAAAGGGGTGGCCGGCCTACAAGAAAAGGTGGTCGGCCGACCACCTATCCAAAAACAGGGGCAGTTCGGTACTTTTGCATTTCTTTCTTTAAATATACTTGGCCAAACACTTTTTGCTCACAACTTCAGGTCCGAAATTAGCTCCTCCTCCTTCCTAGACCATTTTCTCCCTTAGATCTACGCTCTATGTGCGTTTTCCAATGCCCCACGCAAAGTTGTTTCGCGAAATCTTTCAGTTTTCTTCACTTTGGACTGATTAAAATTTGATTTCGGAGCTTCTTTACCCATTTTCGCCACTTGAGGTAAGTTTGTCTCAACATTTGGAACATTTTCTCGGGAGTTGACTTTTGTTGACTTTTTCATTTCCTGAGAGTTGACTTTTGTTGACTTTTTCCAATTTTGGCTCATTTTGCTCATTTTTGCTCCTTTTTGCAGATTTCTCGAAATGGCAGGTCATTTTCCTCAGGGCGGAGGTCCTCCAGGTGCCGGGGGTGAGCCAGACATTATGTCTTTACCTCCGAGGATTCAGCCATTTATTCCCGAGAGGTATGACCCTCCGGCGCACATCTTTCCTCGGGCCATTTTCTACCACTTCACCGATTTTGATGAGCGAGCACCTGTAGATCTATTACTGCGGGAGCTAGAGTCCCACCTCTCTTATCAGGCACGAGAGGTATGTACTTCACTTTTACATTTACTGCAATGTATTCTGCATTTTATGTGCATTTCATGCTTTTGCTATGTATTTTTTATCTACTCGTTCTGAACACGTTCACACACCATACTTCTACTTATTCTAGCATACAGCTCACAGCACTGTATTTTGTTAAGTTGACACGCAACTCAAGCACTCGAATTTCTAAACACACAGCTCACACTTTGATGATGAACACACAGCCCACTATTTGACGGCGAACACACAGTCCACTATTTTTTGAAATCTGAACACACAGCCCAAACTTGTTGATTATGAACACGCAGCCCACTGTTTTTGAAGTCTGAACACATAGCTCAAACACTTTATATTGAACACACAGCTCGAACTTTGAGATGAACACACAGCCCACTGTTTTGAAATTTGAACACGCAGCCTAAACTTTGATGTTGAACACATAGATCACACTTTGATGATGAACACACAGCCCACTGTTTTTGAAGCCTGAACACATAGCTCAAACACTTGACTTTCTAAACACGCAGCCCAAATTTTGAGGTGAACACACGGCACACACTGGTTGAGAGTTGAACACGCGGCCCAAACTGTTGTATTTCTGAACACGCAGCCCAAATTTTGAGGTGAGCACACAGCACACACTGGTTGCGAGTTGAACACGCAGCCCACTGTCTTTGAAGTCTAAACACGCAGCCCGAATACTTGAGGTGAACACACAGCACACACTGGTTGAGAGTTGAACACACAGCCCAAACTGTTGAATTTCTGAACACACAGCCTAAATTTTGAGGTGAACACACAACACACACTGGTTGAGAGTTGAACACGCAGCTCACTGTCTTTGAAGTCTGAACATGCAGCCTGAATTTTGAGGTGAACACACAGCACACACTGGTTGAGAGTTGAACACGTAGCCCAAACTGTTGAATTTTTTAACACGCAGCCCAAATTTTGAGGTGAACACACAGCACACACCGGTTGAGAGTTGAACACGCAGCCCACCGTCTTTGAAGTCTAAACACGCAGCCTGAATACTTGATGTTGAACACACAGCTCAAACTTTGAGATGGACACACAGCCCATATACTTTATGTTGAACACGCAGCTCACACACTTCAATTCTGAACACACTGCTCATATACTTTATGTTGAACACGCAGCTCTCACACTTTAATTCTGAACACGCAACCCATATACTTCATGTTCAACACGCAGCTCATGGCATTAATTTGCACACAACTCATATACTTTATTTTGAAATTGAATACATGTGTTCATTCTGAATGCAGGTATCTTCCCGTATTACACGAGGATATGGATCGATCATCGCCAGGGAGTGGTACGCAGAGCTCCCAGAGGCCGTTCGCGATCTGGTTGACCAGGCAGGGTTCGGACCCTTCTGCATGGGGATATCACATTATGCAGCGAGCAGGACCGTGATGGGCGCCCTCGTAGAGAGATGGTGGGACACCACCAACTCTTTCCATTTCTCAGCTACTGGGGACATGACGATGACCCCATTCGACTTTGCCGTGCTGACGGGCCTTGACTCGGGAGGCTGGCCGATCCCCTATGACGAGGATATGGGTGAGTGGGAGGCTGCCTGGATTAATCTGTTAGGAGCTTGCCCACCGGTTGACAGATCTTCGAGCCGAGTCCGGTACACTTGGTTTTCTACGCAGTTTAGGGAGACTGTGCCCGAGACTCCCGAGGAGATAGCACAGTACACTCAGGGATTTTTTATGTTCCTTTTCGGGACCACTCTGTTCTCTGATAGGGGGAACACCGTTGAACTTTATCTGCTGAGTGCTCTGGTAGACCTATTACAGGTCAGCCAGTATGACAGGGGTGGCGCCGGCTTGGCTACCCTCTACTGCTACATGAGTTCGACCTCCCGCGGACGGGGGAACACAGTTGGCAGCTATTGGAGAGCCTGGGAGGTACTTTCTGCCCTCTTGATTTACATTTCTACTTTTCATTATCTGTACACTGCACACACGGCACACTTTACATTATGTACTTTGCATTCCGCTCTCAGCATTCTGCATTCTCTGTACATTCTATATTCACATTTTACACTCAGCATTCTATATTCTGATGGCTATTGCCCGGTTTTCCATAGCTATGGGTTTTGGCGTACTTTCCGACGCTAGCCCCGGAGCTTGAGGTGGAGGTGCCTCTCATGATTCCTTACTCGCTCATATTTGAGGGCCAGTACCGGCCGAGAGCTCGGGAGACTCTTCCCTACCTACGACAGATTTTTGATACAGTGCGGACGACCGAGGTAATTCAGAACTCTCGGTTCTTCATGTTTTTATCTTTAATTCATCTTGCACATTTACGATTTCTAATCGACTTATGCATTGCTTATCCGCAGATCACATGGCAGCCCTGGGCGCCCTTGGGTGGAGATACCCGATTTCAGTTTACTGGAGGATGGGCTGCTTCTCGGTACAGGATCCTATTTGAGGGGCCTGTTGGTAGGGCCTGGTTTCTAGGGGACCGCTTCATGCACCAGACTATGGGCTTCCCCGAGCAGAGTGTCCCCGCAGCACCTCCGAACGATATGCGGTCTACTGGGGGCTCACTCCCCAGGATGTCGATAGCGCCATGTTGGGTACCGATGTACTTCTATATTTGGAGGAGGGGGAGTACGCGACTTACCATCATACATACTTGATGCCTCCATTGACAGGTGTCCGTACTCCCACGAGGAGGTCTGCTGGCATGCCATCATCGAGCTGGGCCCGGGCTGCAGATATTCCTTCGACCAGCAGGGCCGGCACATCGAGAGGTGGGGTTGGACTGGTCCCCCTTATTCCCCCGACTTATCATCACGCCGGATGGCCAGATATCCCGACTGAGTTGACAGGATGGCGATACGGGACTTCCTACCCGATTCCGATAGAGCCTCCTATGCCAGATCACCGATATGTCAGAGACCTTGACTCGCCACCGGTATGCTTTACAGCTTTGATTTATCACTCAGATACTTGGACATTCATTCATTTACTGATGACTTGCACTTGCATCTGCAGCCTCCCAGCGAATATACTGAGGGGTTGCTCGGGATGGTGGCCTCACTCGAGGGCATGGTCCTGCGGAGAGAGACGCAGTTGTCCATTGTCGGTGTCCCGGTACTCTTTAGTTTTCTTACATTTATCATACTTCTGATGACATGCCGAACTTGAACATTTCACTGCATTGATTGACTGTATGTGTAGAGCACATCTGACACACACCACATTCATGTACTGTATTTGCATACACCCACTCTATGTAGTTTTCTTGCATCTGCATCTGATATACATACTTTGGCTGATGTATTCAAATTGCGCTCTTTCTTTTCAAATGCCTCCACTACATACTGGGCCACAGGCCGGGCCATCCAAGCCTTCTCAGAGAGCTGGGAGAGGGGGTTCGACTCGCGGCCGAGGCGAACGCAGAGCGCCTATCATAGAGGAGGAGTCCAGTGAGGAGAATGAGTCTGCGCATTCGCAGTTAGAAACATCCGCTGACAGAGAGGGTGACTCTGGTTCCGGTTCCGGTTCTGGTTCCGATAGTGGAGATGATGTCGAGGAGGGTTCCGAGGATGGCAGCTCTGATCTAGATGATGATGATGGTGCAGAGGTTGTTCTGCAGAAGAGGATGAAGAGGGCCTCTTATTCCTGCAATTGATAGCATTGATGCAACTGTTCCTTGCTTTATTTGGCTTTTTTACTAGTAGTTGTAGCACATTGTACATTATTAGGCAGTTTTATTTTCTGAAAAACTTGTACCCTTGTTGTAAAATGTTGTAACAAAGGAAAGCATGATGGAATGAAACAACTTTTGTTCAAAAAAATGTTGTATTTTATGTTCTTAGCATCGTATCGCATCATTTTGCACGAAAATGAGATTGAATAGAATTGTGCATTGAAAATTGCCAAGTTAGGTAGTGAACCGACGCAACAAACTAAACAACTTAACTTACTAAGAAACGACAAAACCTTAGCAAGTTTACAACTCGATAAGCAAGACACAACAACGTTGAGTAAACAAAGAGTAACAACTCAATATATAAAACTCAACAACTCGACAAAACCTAACGACTCGATAAGCAAAACAACAACTTGATAAGCAAGACTTAACAACTCCTCGATAAACAAATGCATTTCAGACGATCTGGGTGACGGAACGTACCCGAAACTGAGGTAAACTCGAACCTTCAACACTCCTGATGCATGGAAATGCTAGGAACTCTCTTCTAGAAGCTAGGACAAGACCAAAGCCCTATTTCTCTCTATGGCCGACCACCTAAGGAAGCTGGCCGACCAGCTTTTTTCATTGGAGACCAAAGGGGTGGTCAGCCTACCAGAAAAGGTGGTCGGCCTACCAGAAAAGGTGGTCGGCCGACCACCTGGTTTGGCAACCACCAGTTTTTCGACACGTGTCCCCCGAACAGTGCCTTATCCTCTTTAAAAGTTCCAGCCTCGTTGTTCATTCATTTCATCTTAGTTTTGCATCAAAATGGAGGTGTTCCTCATCCAAAATCTCACAGCTTGGATTGCTTCTCTGGATGGCTCGGAAAAGTTGAACTTTTGGGGCTTCGGCTTGAATGCACTATTCACGCTGGGCCATACTCCGCTGCATCTTCCTTTCCTCCATGCCGCGGCAAGGTTTTGGAATCCGGTAACACACATTTTTGGCTTTAGCGGGCAAGAGATGTGTCCTACTTTCGAAGATTTCCAAGTTTTGATGGAATCCGAGCGCAATGAGGAAATCTTGCCTCAACTCCGATTTGGCCACGTCCAAGCCCTAGGACGAATGTGTGGCCTCACTTTGCATGACGCTCGATCATTGATTCACGACGGGGAGCTGGACATAGCAAGCTTGGTTCGCTGGTTTTCTGATGCTGGTGACCGCGGAGACCATCATTGGCAGGGCTATCGGCGACACACGCTTTGCCTATGCTTGCTATCTCATTTCTTGCTTGCCTCGGGCTCCAATGGATTCAGTGTCCGGTTGATCGAGGTTGCCCAAGGTTTGAAGGAGGGCAAGAGCTGCAATGCCATGACTTTGGCTGAGACATTGATGGGCTTAGACGCTTTTCATCGCCGGGAGACGGCTAGGCTTGCGGGGAGCCCACTACTATTGCAGGTAATGTTTCCCACCCAATCTCACATATGTATTGCTCACATCACTCGGCCGTCAGGCTCGGTTTTTCTCACAAAACCCTTTTCTTACTTTTCTCTCATCGTACATCTCTCTATTCTTTATTCTCTGATTTTTTATCCCTCCCCAGGTGTGGTCGATGGACAAGTTACAGATTGTGGAGTCTTGCCCAGCATACTTAGCTCGTGGCTACTTTTTTCGACAACGCCTGGTTGATGCCTTGGATGAGGGGTGGTGGTACAACTGGATGTGCAATTTGTCTGCAAACCGCATCGCTTGGCGCTGCCCTTGGCTCAATCTACCGACAATGAGTTACAACATGACCCGTCAACTTGGGATTCAATTTATTGGCATGACACACAGTGTCTTCTATTTTCCATTCTGGTTCCGGCGCCAGTTCGGACATGATTAGACTTGCGCGTCAGAGGGGATAGAATACCCTGCTGCATTCCCAGCCCGAGGCGCACAGCTTGCCTAGTATGCCACAGCATGGAGGACTAGAGAGCTCTTGGCCCCTCTCCCACTTTCAATTGCACTTTATCTGATGAGTGCTTGGATTGGCTCAATGAAGAGGCACAGGAAGGGCCCACTTTGGCATCAGCGACTTCGACCAGCTCTGGGAGGGGGCGCAGGAATACCTGACTTATCTATGCCCCAGATTTATTGCTTTATTAGTACTTTCAAGTTTTCTTTATGAATGTAATAAAAAGCAACTTCAATTTGTATGCAAGAGCAGGAGAACTCTGTATTGAAATCAATGAAATTGAAGGTTGTGGGTACTGAAAATTTTCTGCTTTGGTCCAAAAATGGTCTAAGTTGTAAAAAGAATAATTTTGAACAAAGTCACATTTTATTAAAACTTTTCAAAACCATTTTCGATATGGATCAGAACTGGACACGCCTAAAATCTGTCACAGAGATACACAACCTTGGATCCTAGCAACTGGAAAGTTGCCCCTAGTCTGAATAGTACCATAGGACTGAACAGCAACGGAAAGTTGCCCCTAGTTTGAAAAGCACTGCACCGGAGATCATAACCGAACTCTTGAATGCGGAATAAACAAAGATGGTCGAGATGATCAAATGGACAAAGTTGACCGGGGAAAAGTTTATGGCTGAACTTCAGGATGAAGTTGCCTATGTATCCCAAAGATGGGAATCAAGCCTTACGTAGTTCAGGCTCGGGTTCACTCGAGTATTTTCACTCTCCTTTTACGCTCTAACTTTTGCCAAGGCCGCCCTTTGCGGGTTTTCAACCTTGCGAGCTCAGTTTTTATAATTTCAAATTTTTTGTGCTCTGACTTTTGCCTAGGTCACCCTCTCGGGTTTTCGGCCTAACAAGCCTCTCAGGGGTAATATTTCTTCAACTTGTCCATGTTGATCGGCTGTGAGAACTCTAGGCCATCTAGGTCCATCAAAACCACAGCTCCACCTGACCAGATAGACTTGATGATGTAAGGGCCAGTCCAATTGGGTCTGAACTTGCCTCTAGGGTCGTGCATAGGAGCTCGGTTGTCCTTGATCACCAAATCTCCTTCTTTCAAATTCCTGGACTTAACTTTCTTGTTGAAAGCCTTGGCAATTCTGCACTGATAACCTTGAACATGGTGCAGTGCTTTCAGCCTTCTCTCATCAAAGAGCATAAGTTCTTCAAATCTGCTCTGCTGCCAATCTACTTCAGCTATTTGACACTCAGCCATCACTTATAAAGACAGAACCTCAATCTCGATAGGTAGAACGACCTCCATCCCATAAACTAATGAATACGGAGTCGCCCCAGTAGAAGTTCGAATTGACGTCCGGTAACCCCACAGAGCAAACGGCAGCTTATCTGGCCAATCCCGGTAGGTTTCCACCATCTTCTGCAGTATGTGCTTGATGTTCTAGTTGGCGGCCTCAACCGCTCCATTGGTTTGCGGCCGGTATGTGGATGACTTATGAAAAGCCATGTTGTATTTCTCCAACAAGTCAATCACTTCCTTCTTGAAGTGGGAACCATTATCTGAAAATGACCTCGTTTGGGACCCTATAACGACAGATGATGTTGTTTCTGATAAACTTTGGAGCATGCGACGCCTTCAACACCGCATAAGATTGGGCCTCAACCCACTTCGTGAAATAATCTATCGCGACTAGGATGAACTCATGCCCATTCGACCCCTTTGGAGTGACAGCCCCAATCACATCGATTCCCCAAACTGAAAATGGCCATGGCGAAGTCATATTGTATAGCTTCGACGGCGAAATGTTCATGTGGTTTGCATGGATCTGACACTTGTGGCATCACCGAACAAAGCCGATACAATCCTCCTCCATGGTGGACCAATAATAACCTTGTCTGAGGATCTTCCGCGCTAGCATTACCCCGTTCATATGCGTACCGCATTCCCCTCCATGGATGGCCTCCATCAGGCGTTTTGATTCTTCAGCTTCAACGCACAGCTTATGCATTCCCAGATGACCTCTCTTATACAATTTACCTCCGTAGATGATGAACTGAACGACCATTCTTCTGATTGCCCTTTTATCCTTGGCATTTATTCCTGGTGGATATGCTTCATTCTCTAAGAAATTCCAAATATCATAATACCAGGGGTTCTCATCTTGAACCTCATCTATAGCGTCAACCGACTCGTAAGCCGACACAAATTTCTGGTCGATAATGACTGGACGCATCCGGACTCCAAACGGGATGTCTATCATGGAAGATAGAGTTGCTAGTGAATCTGCGAACCTGTTGTTCTCTCTTAACAGATGAGCAAAGTTTAACTTCTCAAATCGAGGAATTAACAAGTCCAAGGTCTGGTGATACATAGTCATCTTTTCTTCTTTGACTTTCCAATCTCCTTTCGCTTGAGATACAACAAGGTTCGAGTCCCCGATGATGTCCAACCGTTTTGACCACAATTCCAGGGCTGCTTCTAGACCGGCAATGCATGCCTCATATTCTGCTTCATTGTTCGAGACTTTGAACCGGAGTTTGAATGCTAGAGGGATACGGGAGTTGTCGGGTGCTATCGGCAACACTCCTATCCCATACCCGTATTGGTTTGACGCTCCATCAAAGTACATCGTCCAAAATTCATCGTCGATATGAAGAATGGCCTCATCTAGGAATAAGTACTCAACTGCTTCACCTCCTTCCACTGGATGATCGGCTAGGAACTCCGCTACCGCTCTTCATTGACTGACTTGCGTGTCACATATTTCAGATCGAATTCGAAAAGAACCAGCAACCAACGAGCTAGCCTACCCGTAAGTGCCAGTTTCTCGAAAAGATATTTGATGGGATCCAGTCGTGAAACCAATATTACAGAGTGAGCTAACAGGTAGTGCCGCAGCTTCCTGGTAGCCCATACCAAGGCTAAGCAAGCCTTTTCCAATGGTGTGTAGCGAGTCTCATACTCCAGCATCTTCTTGCTCGGGTAGTAAATGGCTCTCTCCACTTTGTCCTCTGATTCTTGCGTGAGCATGCAACCCATTGTAGTCTCAGTTACTGAAAGATACAAAATCAACGGTCTCCCTTGCTCTGGCGGTGACAACTCGGGTGGATTTTGTAAGTATTCCTTGATCTGTTCAAAAGCAGCTTGGCATCGGCCGTCCCATTGGAATTTCTTTCCTTTCTTTATGAGGCCAAAAAGTGGTTCACAAGTCAAGGTTATTTTTGAGATAAACCGCCTTATGAATTTCACTTTACCTAGAAAGCCTCGCACCTCCTTTTCAGTCCTTGGTGGTGGCATTTCTAAGATGGCCTTGATTTTGGAAGGGTCGACATTGATACCTCTCTGTGTAATCAGAAACCCCAGCATTTTCCCTGCTGTAACACCAAACGTACACTTCTGAGGATATAGCCGCAACCGAAATTCTCTGATCCTTTGAAAGAACTTTTGCAAGGCGGTGTAGTGGCCCTCTCTTTCTTTGGTCTGGACAATCATGTCATCCACGTACACCTCTACCTCTTTGTGGATCATGTCGTGCAATATCATGGTCGCGGCCCGTTGATATGTAGCTCCAGCGTTCTTCAACCCAAACGGCATCACTCTGTAGCAGTAGGTCCCCCATGGGGTGGTGAAAGCAGTCTTCTCCTGGTCCTCGGGTGCCATTACAATCTGATTATAGCCTGAGAAACCATCCATGAACGAAAGCAAAGCATGCCCCGCTGTGAAGTCCACTAACTCATCGATATGCGGCAAGGGGAAGTCGTCCTTCGGACTAGCTCTATTCAAGTCCCTAAAATCCATGCATACCAGGATCCTACCATCCTTCTTCGGCACCAGAACGATGTTGGCCAACCAAGTTGGGTATTCGGATACTAGCAGGAAACCTGCGTCAATTTGCTTGGTGACCTCTTCCTTAATCTTGAGAGCCCAGTCCGAGCGGATCCTTCTGAGTTTTTGTTTAACAGGTCTGGCCTTGGGGTCAAGAGGGATCCAGTGCTGTACAATCTCAGGATCGATTCCAGGCATGTCTTCGTAGGACCACGAGAAAACATCTTTGAAATCTTTTAATAAAGCGACTAAGCGCTCGCGTTCCTCCGAAGACAACGTGGACCCGATCTGGACCAGCCGCGGGTCCTCCTCAGTACCAATATTCATAGTAGTGATTTCATCCATTAAGAGTTTAACAAATCTTTCCCGCTCTTGTTCAATTAAGCATTGCAAAATCGGAGGAATTTCTTCCTCGTTGTTTTCATCAAAATTTTGAAAGTCTGAGTTAATGCAATAAATCAAGGGCACAGAAAAGTACTCAGAAACCACAGCCACATCATTCTCATTAAGCACATCCAAATCATCCGATTCTTCAGTTACAACAGACTCAAAAGAGAAAGAAAAAGACGACTTGGACAGGACTGTGGTATTCGGGTTCTCACCCCCCGGAATACCGGACTCAGACTTAGTCGAGCTGGAACCTGATTCTGACTCAACTGACTCAGTGGAATCAGATTCCGGCTCACTACCTGACCTGGTGCTGCTTGACAAAAATCCCTCTTTAGATTGCCAAATGAGAGAGGGTGCGATAGATGCATCCAAAATGTTTACTGGTAGGCCCGCAGCCATTTCATTCCTGATCACGCATATCGAGAAGTTATCCCCCAAGCACTTCTGTTCGATCGGAGGATCTGAAAGTAGACACGCCAGCGCTACCCCCATTTCACTTTCGGCGTCCTCAGACTCCACTTTCTTACTCTGCTCAACCTCAGCTAATGGGTCCGTCTGCTCTTCGGCAACGTCATCCCTGGATAACTGTAGGTCAAAGAAAATCTCAAACCCTGGCACACGGTGCTTCTCTTCGTTTATCCACGGCTCTGGGAAGCCAGAAAATGGAAAGTCCTCCTCTCGGACAAACCGTCCGTTTAGGGTACCCTGGATGGGTCGATGCATTAGCTCAAAAGGCTTCCCCGCCTGCTTTGCTCTGGCTCTCCCAGCCATCTCCTTACCTTTCCTTATCCAATCCTCTTTGGTGGGCAGATAACCCAAGCCAAAGGTGTGTGGGTTGTGTGGCACTTCGGCCAACGCTGCAACGCCCTTCCGACCGCTTTTTCCCAATCCCATCCCGGGGATGTGTTGAAGCTTATTCATGAGATATACTGATTATGTGCTAACATACACCCCCTCATTAATAGCTAAGATGTTCTGCACGGCCCGGGCCTCAGCCAGGGTAAAACCCGACATGAACACGTCCTCCATACCGTGCTCAATTTCCAAAACTGGCTTAGATACTTCTGGCGGTGGATGGATCGACGAATTTCCAAAAACGATGGCTACTCCCTTCCCATGGGGGTATTTCACCATCTGATGCAAGGAGGACGAAACTACCTCTACTTGGTGCAACCACGGCCGCCCCAAAAGTAGATTGAAGGTCGCAGGAACTTCTAAGACGTGAAAGTCTACCTCATGCTGTCCCGGCCCAACCTTGGTCTGAATTTTCACTGTCCCCATTACTTCTCTGCTTGTGTTATCATATGCCCGAATCACTTGGGCTGTCGGCACAAAGTCCGCGGTCTTTATACCGATTGTATATGCAGTCCTTGCTGGGCACACATTGATGGCGAACCCTGTGTCGACAAGCGCCACGGGTATCCATTTGTTTCTGCACTCCACAGAGATGTACAGTGGCTTGTTACGGTTCGCACCCTCAAGTGGCAATTCTTTGTCAGAGAAAATCAACATCGGGGTAGCCCTTTCCGGAAAAACTAAGCCCACCAGCTGTTCAGGCGTGATATCTATTGAGAGCTTGGCCTTGTCCATGGCCGATAAGACAGCTTGTCGATGCACTCGCGATGCCATAAGCAGTCCCCAGATGGAGATGTCTGCCTGTATCTTTTTCAACTGCTTCAGTACAGCCTCTTCTTCGAGTTGCTTCTCTTTCTATTTCTTCACCTCCTTATCTTTCCCAGATGCCTCTGGCTGATCTAGATGTGGGGGCTTGAAATACCGCCCGCTTCTAGTCATATGATCGACTTCGCCAATGTACCTGGTATCGTCTGGCTGGTTGCTACCCCAATCCTCATCCGTGTGGGCAAGACACAGATCATCGTCTTCCCACCACGTTCTGTCGGTAGCCGACAGACACCTGTCCGGCTCCAGTACAATTGTACTCGCAGTACTTTCTGTCCACATGCTCGCAGCATTCTCTACCCTCGTGCACACAGCACTTTCAGTCCCCTCAGGGGCCTTAGCTTTCCTAATTCTCTCAGAATCCCCGAACCTTTCTTGTTCCAACTGCGTCAGCACAGCTGGCTGTTCAACACTTCCCGCATTCACAATGCCCAAGTCCTGAGCAAAATTCTTAGCACCGGCGTTCTCCGGCGATGCATTCTGATTTCTGGCCCTTCCGGCCACAATTGATGTTCTTGCCCCTGCCAAGCCCCGTTCCAACTGAGTTTCGTCGACAACATCTGGTACGTCATCAAGCCACCCGGTGACCTCTGCTGACTCCTCAAAATCTGGCCAGTTGACTACCATGCCCTCTGGATCTTGTTCATTACAAAATTGGAGCTTAGCAAAGTCCCCTTCCACAGCTGCCAAGTCATCTATCCTCTGACCAGATTCATCCCCCTATATCACACAAAGCTCTGCCCCTGCCGACAATTCCACATTTGGCCTAACCTGGCCTACTGATAGAATGTAGTCACTTGGACTGTATACCTCCTCAGTAAAACTCCCAGATTCCTCAAATTCTGACTCAACAATCCCATTCTCCCCTAAAATCTCCCCTGTTCTGTCTTTGATAGTCACCACCATTGGTTCGGGTTGGGTTCTGGAGATGTCCAACATGCACAAGTCAGTGCAGTCAAGAAAGAGCACCTCCAGCTTGGGTAGGTGGGACGGGGTGATATATATGCTAGGATCGTAAGACACGACCCCAGTCTGGATAAAGTTGATACGTTTGGGGGGTGGAGCTTGGTTGTGTGGTGGGAGAGGGTTTGTTGTGACATTGGGTTTTTCTGGAGGCACAATCACCTGCTTGTCAATGAGATCTTGAATCTCATGACGCAATCTAAAACATTGGTCAGTGTCATGACCATGTTGTTGGTGATATGCGCAGTATTTTGCTGGGTTATGAGAGGGCGGGAGTGGATTTGGCAATGGCGTCGGCTCCAGGGGCTTTAACTGCCCTTTCCTGATTAATACCCCCAGAGCCTTGGACAGGGGCATATATAATGGGTTGAAGGTTCTCTGGCCTCGAGGTTGGTATTTGGTGGTTTGTGTGTTGCTTCCGGACGCGCCGGAGAAAGGTGTAGTTGCCATGGGTCTTGGAGGGGGAATGGTGGTGACCATGCTTACTTCTGAAGCTCTAGCATTTGCGGCATTGCTGGTGCCTGTATTGTTGTTACGATTGAAGGTTCTTCTGGGTTGCTCTCTGTCATTATCAATCAAGCCCTGCTTCAAGGCATCCTCAATCTGTACTCCCATCTCATGCAAATTTGAAAAGGTAAGGAAAGGGAGCACGATCATTTTCTGCATCAACTTAGGCTGGAGATTGCGCACAATCATCCATATTTGATCTTTATTAGTAGGCCTTAGGGTCATCATTGAGGCCTTCGCCCTCCACCTGGCTACGAACTCTGAAAAGCTCTCCTTAGGCTCCTGCCTTGTTGTCTCAAGATCACGGGTTGTAATCTCGATTTGGGTGTTATAGGAGTACTATGTAATGAAAGCCTCGACCATTTCATCCCAGTTCCGCTTAACATTGTCTTCTAATTTTGCGTACCAGATAGCGGCCACACCCGACAGGGTCCGGCCGAATAATGAAAGCTTCTGTGGTCTGGTGAGGCCCATTGGCTGTAGTATATCTGAGAACAACCAGAGATGCACCATGGGATCCCCAGATCTGTCAAAGCGATCGATTTGTGGCATTTTGAACCTATCTGGCAGCGTCACAGCCACGTCAGTGTACCCGTCCTCAATGTCTGGATGGACTTTACCCCTTGGGATTTCTTGAACAACTTCTCAAGCTTGCTCAATTTCAATGCTGTAGGGTCGACCTCGAATTCGAAGGGAGAGTCCGGTAGGTTGGTAGGTGTTTTGGACAGCTGGGGTAAGATTGGGGGCAGAGCCAACCCTATCGGAATGTTCGTACCCTCTTGGACATTTGGTGTTTCCCCGGGTGGTGGAGTAGCTTGATGCGAAGCAGATGCTCCGTTTTGCTGTTGCAACCTGGTGATTAGCTCGACCTGCTGGGCCATGATCGCAGCCTGCTGCTTGGTAAATTCCGCTTGGTGGACAGCGTCCTACTGCATAAGTTTCATACTTTCTTGGAGTTGACGCATCATTGCCTCCATCCCTAATGTGTTCTACTGATCCATTTGACCGACTGGTATATCTATCTCTATGGCAATAATTGAGACCTCAGCCTGACTGTCCACTGATGGGGTAGACCACTACTCTGGCAACCTCTGCTCAGATACACTGCATTTTCTCGACCTCCGTCTGATAACCGGGGGTAGAGAGTGGAACACTGGTTATCCGTCGACTAGATCCTCAGATCGATTGAGTCGGCGACCTCTTGTCCAGAGTGAGTGGAGAATATCTGCTTGGTCTGAAGCAATTGTGCTAAACTACCTAGCAAAAAGATAAATAAAGCAATAATAAGGAAATAAACAACTAGACAAACGGACAGCATAACGGCTTTAAATAAATACACAACACACAGTTGGGCATCACAACACACAGTCGATAAGCTGAAAATACTATTCTCAAACACTGATCATTATCCCCAAACCACTGCTCCCAAAAACTGAATCTGATACCCGCAGATAATTGATTCCCAAAATACTGAATTGGTGCCCGCAGGCCTGATGCCCAAACTTGCAAACTGATACATGCATTCCTATAGAGACGCACTCTAAAAGCACATAACAAGCAAGTGAGAGCCAAAACACCCTATGTTGGGGTAGGGTTTCCCTGTCCTATTTTGTCAGGAGCTAAGGTTTCACTATGCACGCAACGGTTTCAAACAACCTATAATCAGGTAAGTAACCTATCCTAGCTTGGAATGGTCACTATGGATTCCGAATATCCACTAGGTCGAATGGTCAAAAAGGGTGCCCCGGTAAAATCGGGGTTTGTGTTCCCGTCGTGGCAGAGCCCGCAACCGGTCAGCCTTATGGCACGCTTCGCAAAGTGAGCCTCCGACAAACCGTTCAGGAATAGCATACAGCAAACACGGTGTCCTAGGCGCACCAATGCAAATGCAATGCAAAGAAACACATAAGTGTAATCAAAACAAGATATCATGAGTTCGAGTTAAGTTCTCAAACTCCCCAACAGAATCGCCAGAAACTGTAGACGTCCCTGAATGTCCCAGGAGGGAAATCCCGTTTTGTTCATTGGGCTCACTACAGTTCGGACTCAAAAGTCACGGTCCTGTATCTTATCTCGCAGAGTGCAATGCAAGACCGATGAATTATCAAAGAGTCCAAATCTGGAAAATTGTTTTGGAAAACAGATTTTTAGAAAAAAGTGCCAAACATGGACTGCTTTGCCAGATACAGAGTCGCCACCTAAATATTTTATTTTGGGGGAATTTTGGAAACCCTAACTCGTGCCGAAGGCCACGTGTCCGTCATCACCAAAGTTGCCTCGGCTCGGGAACTTGGGTACGATTGGGGAAGGTCACTTCGTGAGCACCCCCGCACGCCCGATCAAAGATCAGCCTCTACTAACTATGATATCGAGTTTTGAAAACATTATGCATTCGTATTCCGGTTATTAGCCTAGATTTACTACGTGATGCGCACAGCATACAAGTATAGACTGGATCGCCTGAATTGGAACAACACATCTCATGTTTGTTTATTTTGAAAATGGTTTGATGGTGCTACCCGCAAGGAGGCTACGACGTGGATTTGCCACCCTTGGGTGGGCTTAGAAAACGTGATGGTTTGCCACTCTCAAGTGGGCTTAAAACTCACAGTCAATGCATTATTCCAATTCAGATAATCCAACCTTCATCCACAGGCATTCAAGTAGGTATATCACATAAGCACATAGCCTCATGGTAAGCATGCTATCATGGCAGTCACTCACACACATGCAAGGATGTTAAAGCATAAACACTTACCGAGTACTCCAAGCCAAAACAGAAGCTATGTTAGAAATCCATGCATGATCCTAACTATGCTGAAATGCCTAATGCAACACACGCAGGAATGCAACTACAATAGGCTCGGCTATTCTAAAGATGGCATGTGAAATGCTACAACTAACAAGTATTCAAGTCAGAATTGAAATACAATGCAGTTAGTATGATGCGCCGAGCTCGGTGCATGCAAGACAGATGAATGAATGCAAACATGCTATCATAAGTATGCTAATTGAAACATGCCCTAACTAACCATCATAAGCTGGTAAATAAAAGGGAGAAAGGCATGGGGTTGGAAGACATACATCACACACACGCACACTTATTACAACATTTGGCCCTCTCTCGGAGGGTCTGAAAGAATATTACACAACCAAAATAAATAACGAATTATTACACAATACTAATTACTTAACAAATGAATTAGGTAAGCAAAGTAAACTAGCATGCTATGCTACGTGCAATGGATTGCCTCAGCTCTGTTCCGAATGATGAAGGATGCATGCATACTTGGGTCGCCTTGTCGGGAAATTCCATCGCGACGCCTCGCCTCGCCTTTGTTTGCAATTGATCTCAAAAACTTGCACAAAGCTTCAGAAGGCTAAAACTCCACCTTGGGAAGGCCACCGACCAATTATTAGAATAGGAGACCACCTGCCAACCACCCTTTGTGGTGGAGACCAAAGAGGGTGGTCGGCCTGCCAGAAAATCTGGTCGGCCGACCAGTCTCCACCTCCGGTTTCTAGTTTTTCTACAACAAAGGCAAGCGAGAGAAAAGGCAATGTATTTTCAACAAATGTGCCCATGACCACTCTCTCCGTCCTTGCACAAGCTCAAGGGAGTGTAGTCCTCGATCCTCGTGCCACCAATCACGCATCTCGATGCATGATGGCTGAGAAGTCGAATTGCACGACTCGATGTGAAATGAATGCACATATAAGCAAGTAAAGCCAACAACTTTATCATGGACAGTCAAGAGTGTCGACGACCAAGAATCAAGGCACGTTTCGTCACTTGGAGTACGAAACGTCCCTCGTTTCCCGTGTTCAGACTAAACCCTACTCCAAACACAAAGCAATGAGACGGCATACACAATGCGACTAACATGCAACCTAGCATACGTAATGCTATGGGCTAAAATAGCTTACACAATGCACGTGACATAACATGGTATACACAATGCACTTACGAAGACTATCATGCGCACATGAACTAAATGACATATACAAATGCAAGATGGACTTACACCAATATGAGTGGACCTTAGCCACACTCACATCAGTGGCCATATGATGGAAATGAGACAACCGAAATACATGCAAACATGCACGGATGCAAAGGACCGATCTTAAGGCACAACATGCAACTCTAACTAAGCATGGCAAAGGATGAAGTATGGCATGCAAACATACATTTTCCAGCTCTGAAACATAATGTACAATGGTCCCGAATCATGCAAATATGTCACACAATGCATGCAAGATGGCTTGAATACCGAAACTAGTGAAGCGAGTTACACTAGAGGTACACAAAGCAATGTATAAATGGCAAAACCAGCCCCAAACAGACCCTAGGCAGGTCTAAAACAATTGGAAAATGGCCCAAAATGATGACTCAACATGCAAAGAAACGAAGCTCATGCAATGGTCCGAAGACGAGGCATTTATGCACAACTCTCAAACACGTTTAAAGAGTGGAAATCATGGGAATATGGCATTCATATAAGCTCTAAAATGTGACGTATAATGACCCCAAAGCATGAAAACACCTCAGTATATGCATGCAATAGACCTCAAATCTCAAAGCTAAGCATGGATATTGAACTACAAGCATGCAAAACAAGCATCATTCGACTATGTGACCCAAAAATAGAGTTAAGGCAGTCTAAAATATGCACAAAATCAGTTTAAGGCATGGCCAAAAAGTGCTAACATGAAGGGCTAAAGTAACATGCAACATAGGCTAGTAGGCATGGTTTACACTACATGTATATGAAGCACATGAGGGGCCACCAAACCAATCAAAAATAGAAACATGGCATGCCAAAATATGACCAAAAACCCACTGAAACTCAGTCAACACGTGTTAGAATGAAGTGTTCCTTTGAAAGGCCAATGAGAGGGTTGTTCTACACATGTATGATGGACACACGAAATGGCAAAACTACCTCTAGACAAAGGTTATGAGGGCCCTAAAACTCACTAAAAAGGGCCTGAAATGAGTCTACGAAGCATGCAAGTAAAGGCTCCTTTGGAAGGCCTTGAAGAGGATTACTCTACACATGCATAATAGACATTCAACATGGAAAAAAGGGCTCTAGATAGAGCCTATGCAGGTTACAAAACTCACAAAAAGTGGCCTGAAACATGGCTTTGAAACATGCAAATAAGGGCTCCTTTGTAAGTTCAACAAAGCTAGTAAACAAAACAAGGGGTGAGAGGGTCACCCCTCTCTGATTTTGAGGCTCAAAAACATATGTTAGCCACTGAAAATCCGCTTGATTTCGGTGGCTAAAAGGCCAAACCAAGGCCAACACAAATGCTCTAATGCATAGCTCAAAACAAGAGGAAATGAAGCATGCAAGGGAGTAGATGACCCCCAACAGAAAAATGGCCTTAAACAACCATGTTTAGAAGTGCAAAACAAGACTTTTTTCAGTTTATAACAAAGCCTAAATATGCGAGCAAATAGAGCTAAACTATGAAGCAAAATAAGACTACAAAGAGGGAAATAGAGACTCACCCTTGTAGAGAAGAAGGCCAGCAGCTTCTGGACCAAAATAGGAACTCTTCAACCTCTGAAAATGAGCTCCTAGGTGCTTAGGTTCACCATGGAGGTGTAGTGCAATGGGGCCAAGAACTAGGAGTTTTGGACACCAAAAGAGAATGATATAGAGAGAGAGAGGTGTATGCCTTAGCCAAAATTTCTCAACCTTGGCTCATGAGGGAGAGGCTCCCTCTTATAGAAGAGGAGGTCCATAGCTTCTCTAAGAAGCTTGGAGTAAAGAGGCCCAAACCGAACCGAGGCACACGGCCGACAATTCTGTAAGTGTGAGAAAAGTGTTTTTTTGGACTTAGTTTTCAAACCGGGAGTCCCAAGCCAATTCTGTAAGTTCCCATAACTTACATTGGTCTCTCTCGAGGTGTTTGAGGTGTTCCTCGGGCCTTCTCGTCACTGTTACACAATTTTGGCCCACGATGGCCTATTTTCCGGATTAAGTGGGAAAAAAGTTCCTTTTTCAACTTAGTTTCAAACCGGGAGTCCCGTACTAGTTTTGTGAGTTTGCACAACTTGCATTGGTCCCTCTCGAGGTGTCTGAAGTATTCCCCGGGCCTTCTCGTGATTGTTACACAATTTTGGCCCCAAATGGCCTATTTTCTTGCTTAAGTATGAAAAAAGTACACTTATTGACATAGTTTTCAAACTGGGAGTCCCATGCAAGTTTTGTAAGTTTTCACAACTTACATTGGTCCCTCCCGAGCTGTTTGAGGTGCTCTTTTGGCCTTCTCTTGATTGTTACAGGATTTTAGACCCCGATGGCCTATTTTTAAGCTTAAATGTGAAAAAAGTGCCTTTTTCGACATGGTCTTCAAACCAGAAGTCCCGTCCTAGTTTCGTAAGTTTCCACAACTTACATTAGTCCTTCCCAAGGTGTTTGAGGTGTTTGAGGAGTTCCCTGGGCCTTCTCGTGACTGTTACACGTTTTTCGCCCCCGATGGCCTATTTTCTAGCTTAAGTGTGAAAAAATTATCTTTTTCGACTTAGTTTTCAAATCGGTAGTCCCATGCTAGTTCCATAAGTTTCCACAACTTACAATGGTCCCTCCTGAGGTGTTTGAGGTGTTCCCCAGCCCTTCTCATGACTGTTACACGATTTTGGCCCCCGATGGCCTATTTTCAAACTTAAGTGTGAAAAAAGTGACTTTTTCGACTTAGTTTTCAAACTAGAAGTTCTGTGCTAGTTCCGTAAGTTTTCAAAACTTACGTTGCTCCCTCCCAAGTTTTTGGTGATGTTCCCTAGGCCATCTCATGATTGTTATACAAGTTTGACCCCCGATGGCCTATTTTTAAGCATAAATGTGAAAAAGTGAATATTTTGACTTAGTTTTCAAACCAGGAGTCTCGTGCTAGTTCCGTAATTTTTCCCAACTTACGTTAGTCCCTCCTGAGGTGTTGGAAGTGTTCCCCAGTCATTCTCGTGACTGTTACATGATTTCGGCCTCCATTGGCCTATTTACAAGGTTATGTGTTTGAAAAGTGCATTTTTTGACTTAGTTTTCAAACCGGGAGTCCCGAGCTAGTTTCGTAAGTTTTCACAACTTACATTGGTCCCTCCCGAGGTGTTTGAGGTGTTCCCCTGGACTTCTCATGACTGTTATATGTTTTTGGCCCCGATGGCCTATTTTAAAGCTCAAGTGTGAAAAAAGTGCCTTTTACGACATAGTCTTCAAACCGGAAGTCCCATGCTAGTTCTGTAAGTTCCCACAACTTACATTGGTCCCTATTGAGGTCTTTGAGGTGTTTTCTTTGGCCTTCTCATGACTGCTACCCGATTTTGGCCCCAGATGGCTTATTTTCAAACTTATGTGTGAAGAAAGTACTTTTTTCAACTTAGTTTCCAAATCAGGAGTCCCGTGCTAGATTCGTAAGTTTTTGCAAATTACAGTTGTCCCCCCCGAGGTGTTGGAGGTGTTCCTCGGGCCTTCTCGTGACTGTTACACGATTTTGGCCCCCGATGGCCTATTTTCAAGCGTAAGTGTTTGAAAAGTACATTTTTTTACTTTGTTTACAAACCAAGAGTCCCATGCTGGTTCCATAAGTTTTCATAACTTATATTGGTCCATCCTGAGGTGTTCCTCGGGCTTCTTGTGACTGTTACACGATTTTGGCCACCGATGACCTATTTTCTATCTTAAGTGTGAAAAAGTGAGTTTTTTGACTTAGTTTTCAAACCGAAAGTCCCGTGCTAGTTCTGTAAGTTTTCACAACTTACATTGGTCCCTACCGAGATGTTTGATGTGTTCCCTGGGCCTTCTTGTGACTGTTAGACTATTTTGGCCCCTGATGGCCTATTTTCAAGCTTTAGTGTGAGAAATTTGCCTTTTTGGACTTAGTGTTCAAACCGGGAGTCCCGTGCTAGTTCCGTAAGTTTCCACACCTTACATTAGTCCCTCTCAAGGTGTTTGAGGTGTTCCCTGTGCCTTCTCGTGACTGTTACACGATTTGGGCCCCGATGGCCTATTTTCAACCGTAAGTGTGAAAAGAGTGCCTTTTTCAACTTAGATTTCAAACCGAAAATCCCATGCTAATTCCGTAAGTTTCCCGTATTGACATTGGTCCCTCCCGAGGAGTTTGAGGTGTTTCCTGGGCCTTCTCGTGACTGTTACATGATTTTGGCCATCGAAGGCCTATTTTCAAGCTGAAGTGCGAAAAAAGTAAATTTTTTAACTTAATTTTAAAACCGGGAGTGCCGTGCTAGTTCCGTATTTTCAACAACTTACATTGTTCCCTCCCAAGATTTTTGAGGTGTAGCCCGGCCTTCCCATGACTGTTACACGATTTTGGCCTACCGAGGCCAATTTTCATGCTGACGAGTGAAAAAAGTGTCGTTTTCGACTTAGTTTTCAAACCGGAAGTCTCGTGCCAGTTCAGTAAGTTTTCACAACCCACATTGGTCCCTCCCAAGGTGTTTGAGGTATTCCCTAGGCCTTCTCATGACTGTTACACGTTTTTTGCCCCCGTTGGCCTATCTTCAAGTTTAAGTGTGAAAAAATTATCTTTTTCAACTTAGTTTTCAAATTGGGAGTCCCGTGCTAGTTCCATAAGTTTCCACAACTTACATTAGTCCCTCCCGAGGTGTTTGAGTTGTTCCCCGGTCCTTCTCGTGACTGTTGCATGATTTTTGCCCCTGATGGCCTATTTTCAAACTTAAGTGTGAAAAAATTGACTTTTTCCACTTAGTTTTCAAACCCGAAGTCCCGTGCTAGTTCCGTAAGTTTTCAAAACTTATGTTGGTCCCTCTCGAGCTGTTGGTGGTGTTCCCCAAGCCTTCTCATGATTGTTACACAATTTTGGCCCCGATGGCCTATTCTTAAGCATAGATGTGAAAAAAGTGAATTTTTTTACTTAGTTTTCAAACCAGGAGTCCTATACCAGTTCCGTAAGTTTCCACAGCTTATGTTAGTCCCTCCTAAGGTGTTGGAGGTGTTCCCCGGCCCTTATCATGACTATTACACGATTTTGGCCTCTAATGGCCTATTTTGAAGCATAAGTGTTTGAAAAGTACATTTTTTGACATAGTTTTCAAACCAAGAGTCCCGAGCTAGTTTTGTAAGTTTCCACAACTTACATTGGTCCTTTCTGAGGTGTTTCAGGTGTTCCCTGAGGCTTCTCGTGACTGTTACACGATTTGGCCTCCAATGGACTATTTTAAAGCTTAAGTGTGAAAAAAGTGCCTTTTTCGACTTCAGTTCATGAATTAGGAATTAAACACATACCTAAAGTCATCAAGAACACTAATTCTAGCAATTTCTTAAGTTGTCTTCCTCAATTCTTCAATTCTCAAGCAAAATTCCAAGCTTCCAAGCTCTTCTCTCTAAAATTGAGTTTCCTCTCTTTCCAAACTTAATTGTCGGCAAATTTTTAGTCACACCCCCAACCCGCCCCTAAAAGTTTGGGCATGACCTATACGGAAATGAACACATACACTAGCATACATAGTATACGGGGCCTTAATGGAAGCATTAGAACTAAAATAATATACCAAACTCCATTGAGCTACCTCTAATTGTAACACGTCCGCGAGGGACCCCGCTACAGTTCGGACTCGATTTGTGTCACGGTTCTTAATCTGAACCAAAGAGTCCAAATCTGGCAAATCGTTTTGAGAAAATAGTTTTTTTAGAAAAAGAAGTGCCAAACATGGACTGCTTTGCCAGATACAAGGTCACCACCTAAATATTTATTTTGGGGGAATTTAGGAAACCCTGACTCGGTGCCAAAGGCCAAATGTCCGTCATCACCAAAGTTGCCTCGACTCGGGAACTTAGGTACGATTGGGGAAGGTCAGCTATGAGCACCCCCTCTCGCCCGATCCGAAAATCGGCCTCTACTAACCGTGATATCTTGTTTTGAAAGCATTATGTGTTCTTATTCCAATTATTAGCCTAGAATTACTATGTTATGCGCACAGCACAAAAGTATAGACTAGATTGCCTAATTTGGGAATAAGCATTGCATATCCATTTGTTTTGGAAAAAATGTTTTGGAATTTGCTACTCGCAAGTAGGCTAAAACACGGATTTCAATGAGCTATTCCAACTCAGACAATCCAACCTTCACCCACAGGCATTCAAGCAGTTATATCACATAAGCAGCTAGCCTCATGGTAATCATGCTATCATGGCAACACTCACACGCATGCAAGGATGCTAAAGCATAAATACTTACATCGTACTCCGTGCCAAAACAAAGAACTCGTTAGCAATCAATGCATGATCCAAGTCCATGTTTAAATGTCTAATGCAACGCATATGGAATGTCACTAGAGTAGGCTCGGCTAGTCTATGAATGACATGCGAAAATGCACAAGTAGCATGTATTCAAGTTAGATTTAAAAATACTAATGCAGTTAGCATGATGCGTCGAGCCCGGTGCATGCAATACTGATGAATGATGCACGCATGCATAGCATAAGGTGTGCTAAATTAAACATGACCTATTACTAACCATCAAAGCAGGTAAGTAAAAGGGAGAAAGAAGTGGGGGTTGGAAGACATGCACACACTCACCTACACTTATTACAAATTCTCCCTCGCTCGGAGGGACCAAAAGAATAATACAATTCGAATAATGAATTAACTATCCTAGCTAATTAATTATTACAGACCAACTAAATTAATTAAACAAATTAATTAATTTAAGAAAGCAAGAAGAAGGGCCTCGGGAAGAGGGCTCAATGCACGCGTATTCGGGTCTTGCTCGGAAGTCCACTGCCATGCATAGGCTGCCTCTGTTTTCCCTGCTCTGCCCCTCTGAAAACTGCCAAAGTCTTAGAATTGCTTCCCTGGATGTTGGGGAATGCCACCGGCTGGAGGGAATCATCATCGGCTGTGATTTGGTGTCGATCAGCCGAAAATGAATCCATCGGCCACAGATAGATTGCCGGTCGGCACTCTGTGCAGTCGATCGGCAAAAAGTTCCTGCAGAATCTGTTTGACAGCAGCAGAGGACAGGGCTTTGCATGGCAATGTAATTCAAGCAATGTATGCACCGACCATATCCCTTATCATGTTTATGGCTCAAAGGGACATGGTCCTTGGTTCTCGGACCATCAAGCGCGCATTTCAATGCGTGATAGCCCAAGAGACCAGGTTGGGCATTTTTCATTTCAAATGTAATGCAATGCACATAGTCAAACCAGGGGGCTTCTACCTCTATCATGACTCACTTCAAGAGGTGAGGCAATGCATGCACAATGCAATGCAACCTAGGCATGCGAGCTAAGGATGCAACATGGCAATGCAATGTGTACATGCGAGTATGCAAGAAAATGTGCAAGGTAAGCATGCAAACAAGCAAAGGATGGACTTAAGCATGATTTAGGCAGCCCTTACTAGGCCTAAAACAGTGGCCAAGGTGCTCAAAAATGAAGGACTAATAGGCACACAAACATTCATGCAAATGATCTCCAACACTTCAAGCATTAAGGAGCAATTCTCAAGCACACTCAAGAGGATGCAAACATGGACATATAGCATGCATTAAGCTCTAAAATCATGTTACAAGATGATGCCAAATCAATTTAAACAAGACAAGTAAAACATGCCACAATGGCCCAAGTGCTTAAGACAAGCCAAGGAGGCTTAAACCAAGGTCAAGTCCACCAAACCTCACAAGGCTAAGGGGACTTAAAACAAGTCAAATGCAGACTTAAACAAAGCCAAGGGTGCACTTAGATGGCATCTAAGTGGTCTAAAAGTGCAAGCATACTCCGAGGCCTAAACAAGGGGCAAAAGGTAACAACCTTTGAACACATTGAAGGAGGATTAAATGCAAGCATATAAGCATGTCATAAGGATTGAAATAACATGTTAAGAGGTTCCAAACCATTGAAATGATACAAACAAGGCATGCTATACACTTATATACTTAAGGCCAACAAGCCCAAAATGCAAAGGGGCTATACAATGCATGCCAAAGTCGACCCAAACAACTAAGGACAGACCTTAATCATGGCAAAATAAGCATGAAAGCTTCACAAAGCCAAGCCTAAAACATGCTAGAACAATGGTTTACAACCTAAGGCATGTTAAGACAACAAAATGGCATTACAAGGCATGTATGCTAAGCAAGCATGGTGTACCAAAACCAACTTAAAACAATGCTATTTCATGGCAAAATAAGCATAAATAACAGCTAAGGCATGGTCAACAAGAGCCTAAGCTAGGTGCTCCCTCAAGAGGCAAAAATGGTCTTTTCAAGGACAACAAGGAGAGGGGGTGGCCCTCTCCTTCTTGGGACCTCAAGGCACCATCCTTACCACTCAGGATTTCAGTAGTGAGGAGGCCCAAACACCAAAGTCCCGGAGCTCACACAAAATAGCACAAAACAAGGGCCAAACAAGGCTTAAGAGGGGTCAAACAACCCCAAAGCTTAAAACACTCTTAACAAACTATTTAGAGGCCTTAAAAATAGAACTTTTATGTGTTATATGCAAAGCCAAAAAATAGTTGCACGATAGGTAAAAGTAGTGTGCAAAAATGGGGTAAAAAGGACTAGTTTCTTACCCTTGAAGTCCTCCTTCACAAATGATGATCTTGTTGCCTCCTTGAGCTCAAATCCAGTCAAGAACACCAAGAACAACCCTCTGGTCCCTCAACAACCAAGAGAAGGTGTAACACTATGTGCTTGTGTGCAATAGTATGGACAACCACACACTAGACACACACAAGAGAGAGATATAGAGATAGGAAATATGTATCAACCCTAACCCTAATCCAGAGCTCCCTCTGAAATTTTGTAACCCTAATGCCAAGAGAGGAAGCCTCTTCTTATAGGCAATTCCCTCTTGTAAGGCTTCCAAAACAAGCCATCCAAGAGGGAAATCCCTCCATACACGTGTATGGAGGGGAACAGAGTGGGTGCCAGCTATCACAACTGGCACAAAATATCTACTAAAAGTAGATGAACAGTGATCGGCCATTCAAAATTGCCATTTTGGCAAAATAAATGGTCGACCGGCAACAAAGAGTGCCGACCGGCAATATACATTGCTGATGGCACAAAATCACTGGCCGGTGGCCTCAAGCCATGGCCGGTGATGTGTGGGGATGTCTCACAAGGCATTCCCTGCCCCTCCAAGGAAAAACACAAGTGTTTGGTGCAAAACCAGACACAACACGGTCGAGTCGAGAGATCCTGAGGCAAGGCGCACAACCGAGACCTCCGGGAACTCGAGACGAACACAAACAAGGGTAATCACCAAGTGTTCCAATGGTGACGTCCAAGTCTTGACGACGGTCAAAAATAGGGTGTCTACACTAATATGCCAGGATCACATGCATCAAGAACATTAGAATGAACAGTTACAAGCCAAAATTATACATTAAGCGTCAGTTACATACATACGTATACAGTCCCAACCCTAAGGGAGGGCAATTACAAAAACATTTCAGTCATGTTCAATCAACCTTAATGAGTAGTCAAAATACAAGTTAACATCTTAGCGAAGCTTCACAAAAATGAGTAATCTCGTCTAATGCCCGGACTCAGAAAGGTTGACAAAAAGAATGGACGTCCCGGGTTAGGGCTGACCTCCTGGTTGGTTACCTACAGAAACAGACATATCAAAAGGTGAGCCAAGCTCAGTGAATAGTAATACATAACTAAAGTAATGCCTAACTTGAATCATAGTAAAAGAATACATATAGATTCGTAGCATGTCGACACTTATTGATCCACAAATCATGTCTAAAATACTTTGGAAAGAGATGTGGACATAAATATGAACTAAATGCAACTTCCCAAATGATTCTGAAAATGGATCCCCGCTCGAGCGCCCATTTTGCCGCTCGAGCAGACTATACAATTTAACAAAAATGCTGGGAGGTTGATTTTTACGCTCGAGCAGGAATTCCCCCCCCCCCTCGCGGCTCGAGCGGACAGCGAAATGTCTGAAACTGCTGAGAGGTTAATTTTCACGCTCGAGCGGGACTTACCCCGCTCGAGCGGACCGTGCAATTTCTAAAATTTTGAAATTCTAATTAAGGTTCCAACCTGATATTCAAAGCTTCAAACATGTACTTTCATATACTATTACAACATTCATATGGCGAGTCTGAATCTGTACTTATTCATAATGGTCTTAGAACTTATCTAGGGACATATTGGCTTGAACATAATGTTTTGGCTTAAAGCCCTTGTCTAGTGTGGTACAAACTCTTAATCATGGTGGCACGAAGCCCGTAAACATAGTGGCACAAGGCCCTTGAATAAATTGGCATGGAGCCCTTGAATCATTTGGCATTAAGCCGTTGTAAATTAGCATTGAGCCCTTGTAAAGTGGCATTGAGCCCTTGAATCATTTGACATTGAGCTCTTGTACATTCTTGTATGAACTCAAGAGGTGTCTCACACGGGTTCTAGTGGTGACTCACATTGTAGCACTTAGTCCCGTGTAGCACTTTGTTTCATATCGTAGTTACTTATACCGTATGGCCAAAGGCCCATAATTTTAAAGAATGGAATCATTTCATCTTCCCCATTTCTTTATATATCCACATCAAAACATGAACATAATTACATATCGTATGTGAACAAGATGCTAATGACAATCATTAGCTATACATATGAAACATATAATGGTACTACTACTCACAATGGTGTTGAGATGACGTGCTACTTCCTCCCGGAGTGTGTCCTGTACACAATCAAAACTTGCATATTAGTTCTTCTTTTTCCTTGGTAAATTAGGTCCTGAATCGTTACGCTTCCAGTGAATTTATAACTATCTTAAGATCATCAAAACATAATCTAAAAATAGCAGAGGGTCGAGCACACAAAACAGAACAAATAATTCTTCTTCTTCTCCGCTCGAGCGGCCGTGACTCCGCTCGAGCAGATGTGCCCCTGTTTTGGCAGTTTGAAGTTTAACCAAAAAAAAACCAGCAATACTAACACATTTTACATGTAAAACAAGGAGGAATTTATGCAAAACATTGACCTAACCTTACTATAACATGAATTATCATCTAAACCACACAAAGTAAACATGTTAGAAGCTTCATCACTTTTGCAATGTCCTTATGTTCATAAAACATAACATCTTTTATATATATACCTTCATGGGGTTAGCATAAAACTAAAGATTGAAGTGTAACTTTCACATAACACCTAAATTAGGTGACAAAACAACCAATTGATAAGAAACCTCCTTTAATCAACCATAATTCATACATAATACAAACCCTAAGTTGTCAAAACAAGAAATCATCCTTCCTTGAGTCCAAGTGAAGGTTAAATGGGTTGGATGGAGCTTACCTTGATTTAAATCCCACAACTTTCCTCAATTTGGCAATCTCTCTTGTTGAATTTCGTTTCCCCCAATTCTTCTTCTCCACACTCTCTATTTTCTCTCCCAGGAGATGTTGAATGGAGAAGCTCTTAAGTCTTAACTCAATAATATACTTAGAGACATATATAGTCATACATAAAGAAAACATATATAAGGGCATATAAGACAAAATCCAATCGTTTAATTATTTCGAAATTGAAATTTCGTGGCCATGCTTAATATTACATAAAAATTATGCTGATCACATATATAAAATCAATTTCAGATAATTAAGCCCCTAAGGCTTCCAATTTCTGATTCAAATATCCTAAGTGTAACAGATACGATTCTTGGAGAACAGATAGACATCCTTAACTATGGATTTCACTACATACCCTTAATTCTCTTGGAATCTTACAATAAACATTTAAAAGCATAAAACAAGAACTGAAAATATATCAAAAAACATGTACGAGGGTCAGGTTATTACATTTTTGTGTCTAAATGAGATTAATTAACATTTCTCATAGATTAGCTTAGGGCTTTAATTAGGGATCAAGTTAGTTAAATAGAGCTTAAGACTTTTTTTTTTGGGGGGTGAATAAGACATAAATAAAGACAAGAAAATATACAAGATTACAAGGGTAATGCCCTAAGCCCTACAACAACTATACAGAGAAAGAACCGAACCCAAACCAAAGCAGGGAGAACAAAAAAGAAGCAGAACTCAAGCACAATGTTCAGAAGCCATATCCAAAGAGATCGGGGAAATGAACACTGAGAAAACAACCCAAAATAATGAAACTAGAAAACAAAAGAAGTGGTCCAGAACAAGCAGAACAACACTGCCGAAAAGGACCAAAGACCAAATAAAGAGCATCTAATATGCAGCAAAAGGTTTCCAGGCGCAAGCCACAAAACCAAATCCAAACCAAACATGCAGTTAAAAAGATGTAACACAACACTGTGCTAACAAAACAGAGCAAAATACTACCCCTAGTACATCCAACAAGGGTGGGCAAAAACTGTGTAGCAAATGACACTAGACATAGACAAAGTAATAACATAAAACAGCTAATATTCAATCTAAAACTCCAGAAGGCACTAACAACAGCCATTCCTTAACCCAGATTTCCATCGAGTTCCAGTCTGACTCATCTAGGAGGCGCATTCAGCAGCCAATCCCTCGAACCAACATTCATCAAGATCCTTGTCAATCTGCAGTCCCCTACTAGACAATATAGAAGGTCCTGCCAGCATAGGTTGGAAGATTGAATTCATTAGCAGTGATATACAGATTACAAAGTAACCAATACACATAATGATATATGAACTCACATCACTCAACCCACATTAAACTCACAACACTCTGTAACATCTAACAAGAGATAATTACAACACACTATATTTAGGCTCACATCACTCAACCCACACATACAGCTGCAGCACACTATAACCATCCTTAGCCTGCATATAAAAATTACAATATATATAATCATTAGTAAAAACATTTGTGAGGACTGATTCACTCAACCCACATTCATTTCAGGTAAATTTAGACCTTACATCACTCAATCCTCAATGAATCACAATCCATACATGCTGCTGCACAAAGAATAAACAATTAGAAACACTCATTTTGCTTTCAGACACTCAACCCTCATTTAGTGAACTCGTATCTCTCAGCAGCCCACCCATTCTGGGTGTATGGGGCTTCAAAACAGTAGCAGGTAAATTCCACTGGGCAATGTACCAGTCATCACCTGCATTTCTAGGCATATTTGTTATAGACAACAGTCTACCCCTTATCATTTGAACAATAGATTTAACAATCACTTCCTCAGGCTTGAGTTCCTGATTGAAAATCCTATTATTTCTCTCAATCCAGATCATGTAAACAGAGCATAACAAGGACAATTTGATGATAATCGATCTCAATGACCTCCTCTTCGTTTCTTTGGTAGCAAAAGGAATAATATGTGGCCATTGAAAATCAGGCCAATTCACATTGCATTTGACTTTAATTTCATTCCAGATTTTAGCAGTGAATATACAGTCAAAGAAGAGATGAGAATGATTCTCATTTAAATGTTGGCAAAAAGGACACATGGAATTAGGAGCAAGGCCAAATAGCTGAAGCCTATCACCAGTATTTAATCTCTCATGAATGGCCATCCAAACAATAAAACTGACCCGAGGTATCAAATTAGGCCCCCAAATAAGCTTATGCCAATCCACCTTATCAAACTTACTCCTCTAGTGATTCCAAGCTGACTGAATGGTAAACTTACCATCTGAATTGAGATGCCAAGTAGGTTGATCACGCATGGAGGAGTTAGGTCTACAACTGGTAGGGGTTAATGAAATCAACTCCCTAATTTCCCAAGAATTAGGAACAGGCCACTTCCAAGAATTCCCCTCCACAATCTGACTCACTTTAGTCTCACAATTAAGACAGGAGTCATAAAGAATTCTGTCCCAAAATTTGTTCCATAAAGGACCAAGGGGATGCCAATTGTCATACCATAAAAAAGTAGAGTCACCCCTTCCTATTTTATGGATGATAAGAAGAGATACAAGATCCCTCAAAGCCAGGATCTTCCTCCAGACCCAAGAAGAGTCATTTGGGACCCTCACTTTCCAAAAGCTCTTGCCTTTGAGTAGATAAGATTTAACCCATTGGCACCACATAGACATTTCTCCTCCAGAGAAGAGGAACCAGATATGCTTGGTAATAGCAGCCTTATTCCAAATCTCAAGAGATTTGAAGCCAAGGCCACCTTCATTTTTGGGCACACAAATTCTATCCCAAGCAATTTTGGCACTATGTTTCTTGAGAGCAGTACCAGACCAAAAGAAAGCTCTAAGTATACTCTTAATCTCTCTGATGACCTTTTTGGGAAGGATAAACATAGAAGACCAACAAACTCGCATGGAGAAAAGAATGGTCTGAATAAGTTGGCCTCTCCCAGCATAGGAAAGGGCTTTGTTGGTCCAACTTTTGATCCTATTAGTAATCCTCTCCGTAAGTTGTTGACAGTCAGAGGCCCTAAGCTTGGTAGTAATCAAAGGGACACCAACGTACCTAACTGGGAGAATACCTTCAATGAACTTAGCAATCCTAAGGATTCCCTCTCTTAAATCCTCATCACACCCAGAGAAATAGATATTGCTCTTACTAAAACTAGGGGTGAGACCAGACAAAGAAGAGAACTCATCCAGACCTTGCATTATTAAGTTAACAGTAGGAACATCCCCTTTACTAAAGATCATAAGATCATCAGCAAAGCAGAGATTCACAATCTTAGCTTTCTCACACCTCCAATGAAACTTGAAGAGGGGATGGCTGGATTTCTCATCAAAAATTCTAGCAAGAATCTCCATAGCCAAGACAAACAAATAAGGAGACATGGGATCTCCCTGTCTAAGACCTCTAGCACACTTGAAGTAACCATGAAGGCTCCCATTAATACAAATAGAAAATGAAGGGCTAGTAATACAGGCCTTAATCCAAGAGATCATGATGGGAGGAAAATCCATAGCTTTAAGAATGTCAATAATGAACTCTCATCTCACACTATCATAAGCTTTCATAATGTCCACCTTCATTGCACACCTGGGAGTGGGAGAACTCTTATGATACCCTCTCATAAGCTCTTGAGACAAGAAAATATTATCAGAGATCCTCCTGCCTTGAACAAAAGTAGATTGCACAGGATCAATGAGGTCAGGAAGGACCACTTTGATCCTATTAGCAATGATCTTCGCTATACACTTATAAATAGTGTTACAGCAGGAGATGGGTCTATAATCCCCAACCCTCACAGGATTAGGAACTTTAGGAATAAGGGCTATTATGGTGCTATTAACTTCAGAGAGAAGTTTACCAGACTCAAAGAAGGTTCTGATAGCTTGGGTAACCTCTTTCCCAACAATGGACCAAGATTTTTTGAAGAAACCTACCAGATACCCATCAGGGCCAGGGGCCTTGTTGGGTTTAAGGGACCAAAATACATCCTTAATCTCCAAGTCAGTCACAGGCCTAGCAAGAAGCAATGCTTGATCAGTGGAAACCTCAGACTTAACAAGGGAATTGATCCTATCAAAACCACCATAGTGGTCATTAATAGGAGTCCCAAATAAGTCAGAGTAGAATGTTATAAAAGCACTTTGAATATCCTCTGACTTATTAGAACAATGCCCATCCTGCAATTCAATTTTGAGAATTTTGCCCCTATTAATGTTACCCTTAATAGATTTAAAGAAAAATTTACTGTTACTATCCCCTAATTTCAACCGCTGAACCCTAGATTTTTGGTGAGCCAGACTCTCCTCAACAATAGTAAGATCAACATACTGCTTGTAGAGAGTCCTTTCATGGCTCTGCAAGTCAAGATTACTAGGATCCTTATCCAACTTCCATTGCACAGAATTCAACTCAGATCTGGTGGCCAAAACTCTAGTGGAGATATCATTGAAGTTCTTTTTGTTCATAGATTTAAACACAGGTTTCAGTTGTCGGAGTTTTTGGCAAACTCTGAACATAGGAACACCCTTAATATATTGGTTCCAAATCTGAGATACAGCAGGGAGGAACTCCTCATGATCCAACCAGAAGTCAAAAAAATTGAAAGGTTTCTTAAAAGAAACCACAACATCAGACACAGTAACCACAGCAGGTGAATGGTCAGAGATGGATGAGGTAAGGAAATTTGTTGTTGAGGTAGGGTAAAGGTCAAGCCACCCCTCCTTAACCAGGACCCTATCTACTTTGGTAGCAATATACTCACTACTCACTCTCTTGTTAGCCTAGGTAAATTGGCAGCCACCATAGGACAGGTCCACCAAATCAGATTGAATAATATGTGAATTAAATTCCTCTTTCTCTGCAAACCAAGAAGGTGAGCCCCCAAACTTTTCATATTGGTACCTAGTGGCATTAAAGTCCCCCAAGAAAACTAGGGGGCAATTGGACTGAGACTGGGAGATTTTGACCATGTACTCAAAAAACTCTTTCCTGATAGTATGTTTATTCTCAGCATACACAAAACAAGCTTTAAAAGCAAAGTTATCACCCAAAACAAGGATCTCACAAAAAATGAATTGAGCTGAGGATTCAATCAAAGTAACTTTACAAAAAACTGGATCCCAGCACACACAAATACGCCCAGTTTTAGTGGGTTGAGAGTTAGACAAAAATGACCAGTTATTAAAGCAGGAAGAAAAGATGGCATTTTCATTCACAGCTTTTATTTTGGTCTCCAAAATGCCCAAGACTTTAACATCTTCATTTAACAAAAATCTTTTAACTTCCTTATGTAGAGGAGTCATTGAAACCTCTAACATTCCATGATGCAATTTTAAAAGTCATAGGGACATGCAAAAAAGTAGTAACCTAAAAACCACTAAAGAACTTGGAGATTATCTTTGTTTTTTCCTCTGGCTTTTACCCTTGCCAGAGGAACTACCTTTTGCAGCTAATTTTTGTTGGATCTACTTCTTTGCTAGAGTGTTCTGTGCTTGAGTTGATGCCACCAGATTTTCCACTTTAGTAATCAGTTCAGTGTCACGGGGAAGGGCAAGCTTGGTTAGCTCCACCAGTTCCTTCTGAAATCCCTCCAGCTGTGCTATGTTGGGTGCATCAATCTCCCCATCACGGCTAGACTCAATTTTATCACTACCACTAGGCTCATTCAACCCATCTGGTCTGCTTGTTAAAACTATATTGTTACTATTGTCCAGACTAGCTTCTAGATTCTCTGTAATTTCTTCCAATTGCACCATTGCTTCCTCATTCTACACTACAGGTTCAAGTACAGGTTCAGGATCCCCCACCTTCCTCTTAGCCTTTGCTTTAACTGTGCTCAATCCAAGGTCTGGATTATCTTCAGTTTCTTTTTAGAGGTTAACCGAATGCTCAACTTGTGTTTTAACACATTTAGATGTGTTATGTCCAAAAGCTATGCAATGATCACACCTGGCTGGGAGACCCTGATATTCCACTCTAACTATAATGGTTTTTCCTCCACAACTGATATTGAACATAGCTGGTAAGCTGGAGGAGGCCTCAATTTCGACGCACACTCTAGCAAAGGACACTCTACAACCCTCCTCAATGAGATGGTCCATGAATAAAGGAACTCCCACAGCACTTGCAGTTCGACTCAGACCATCATTATCCCAATATTCCAAAGGTACATTGAATAGCCTAACCCACACATGAATTTTTGTAGCTTTCTCCCTAGTGAGTTTCATCATCCTGGTCCACTGTTTTAAGATTAAATTGAACCCCCCAACATACCATGGCCCACCCTCAAGGCCCAATTTACAACAATCTGGATCATCAAAGATAAAGAACCAGAATTCTTTCCCATTGGCTAAAATTTCTTTCAAACCCTAGTTTTTCCACATGCTGAGAGCACTATTCCTCATATAGTTGTAAGAAACACTCTTATCCAGAAAGTAACCTACTAGGCATGAATCCCATTTTCCCAGAGGATTAGGTCGAGGAGGTAACTCGACACTAACATACCCCTCATTTCGAATAGGTGGAACATACCTTAGAGGAACAGTAGAGCGAGTGGATGGTGCCGCAACCTCTGCCCAAGACTTGTGCTCCTTGCCCTGTTCTCTGCCACCACCTCTTCCCTCTCTAACTTGCGAGGAGCCTCCTCTATGAGTTTGAAACTCATCAAAGTCACTGTTGATTTCTGGGTGCAGATGATCCGAGAACTCAACTGGATGCACTTGTTGGTCTGAGTAATGGGTTTGGGTGCTTCTATCCAACTTAATCGCAGGATCCGATGGTAAGGTCACAGTATCACCACGAGCCCTAGCATCACTTCTATTACGGGTTACCACAATACTATCAAGTAGATTTTGAAATGATGGGTTAGCATCCTCCATTGATTCCGACCAACGAGGATTGGAGGGAATTTCAGGGGTAGACGAAACCTTACAAACACTTGATATTGTAGGATTCTTTAATCGCGCCAGTCGATCTGCAACTATCTGAAATTCAGCAGATAGATCCTTGTCTTTAACCCTCCGATCTTTCTGATTTAGGGTTCTCCCCAACCCTAAAACATCAATACACTGCTCAAATTCAAAACTACGATCCTTGGAGGCCTCCTTCGAAAGATCCATGTTTGCCGTACTCAGGACTTCAAACTTGTTACTAAGAAACCCTAACCCCCCATCGGCTTAACCAACCCTTGACCTTCCACAATAGAGTCATTCACACATACACTAATAGGAATTTCAAAAGTAGTTAAAGCATTAACTCCGATCATCGTATTCAATGAGGAATTGAAGCCCCAGAAACGCAAGTTTCTAGAGAGATACGGGAGCTTCTCACTCTAACCCATTATAAACGGATGAATTTGAATTCCCTTTTAATTTTTGAAATAGAGCTTAAGACTAATTCATCAAGGCTTAATTTAATTGATTTAATCTAGTTAATTTAATCTGAATCAAATTTTAATCAAACTTCTGACGTCATTAAGGCCTTCAATTTCAAAATATAATAGAAATCACAACAGATATTCCTACGGTTAACAGATATGAACCTAAAAATCATATTAAACACATAATAAGCATTCAAATTCACACAAAACACTTAAATAGCATTCAAAACCAATGATTAACATGGTTGTCACAAGATCAATATTGCTTACCAACAACAAAATGTTTACTAGATTTTATAATTCAGAATGGGAAAAGTGGATAATCAAATTAAAGTTACACACAGCTCCATAAAAGACAACTTTGAGGGCAGAACTTAATTTATATGACACAAAATACAACAATTGTTTGGTTGTGGTGATAAAAATACCTACACAAGAATAGTAAATATAAGTTGGATGCTAGAAGCGCACAAGGACCAAGCTTTCCTTCCACCACATGCCAGGTCAGGTTAAAATTTCCACAGCAAAATGTTTACTGGATTTTATAAATCATAATGGGAAAATTGGATGACCAATTTAAATCACACAGTTCCATAAAAGACAACTTTGACGGCAAAACTTAATTTATATGACACAAAATACGAAAATTATTTTGCTGTGGTGATAAAATACATATACAAGAATAAGTAAATATAAGTTAGACGCTAGTAGTACACAAGGGCCAAACTTTCATTCCCAACACCCCAGGTTAGATAAAAATTTCCACAGTGTGAAATAGCATGGTCTAAGCAATATCGTTTATCAAGCGCTTGTGCCGGTTGTAATGCATCTCCAAGAAGACCTTTGAAGCCCTGTCAACTATTTTACGCCATGTCTACATGAAAAGAAAAAATCAAAAAAAAAAAAACTAATAATAGTAATCAATAAAATGAAGAAATAAATAGAGGCAGTTCACAGTTAAACATTAAGTTGACATTGAACTGCTACAGTTCATAATAATTTAATGAATCTCAAGATGTAAATAGAAACTATTCCAATAGTTGATGAAATCATGATGGTGATGGAGTGGCGGCAGTGATGGCGTACCACAGCCAATCCTGCTATCTAATGTAATGACAGTCACATGCTGGTGCAATCATCATGACAACGATAACGATACAAATCAAAAAAAAAATGTGTACTTTCAAAATTTCAATCTTTTTTAACTATAAGTAAAATAAATTTTACCTAACCAACAAAGTAAAATGAATTTTCTCTCAAATTTCTAATCTCACCCTTCCCAAAACACTTGATGTACTAGGTATGTGCTTTAGGTCTTATCAATTTTTATACATTAGGATTAAAGTCTTGTGAGTGTATACAGCCTTCCGTTTGCATGCTGACCAACACCTAGGTTCAGTTTTCCCTAAAGGAAGTCTTTTTTATTAACTCCATTCTTACATTGTGCTAATCTAACATGTATCGCCCTTAATACCAGCCATGCTTCGCCGTGGAAAAAATCATAGCAGCCACTCTATGGGAACATTTACTCTGGTGAAAGTTTCCTGCAGTTGAAATGCAAAATGTCATGCTTTTTGGTAACTATACAGTGCCATTCCTAGGGAACAAAATCTACGTATATCCCATGATCTACGTATATCCCAAATTTTAGTTGACTTGTATAAATCTTTCTCAGCCAGGCTTAAAATATCACCCTAATAAGCCCTCATCTATAGACAGGGTTTTATTTCACATATTTTGGTCAACCAACTATTGCAGTAACATTTCAAATAAAAAATTAATTTGACAATGCTAAAGATCTAGTGATTCAGATAAAGTGCTAATGCTTCACACTTAAAATGTTGTTTGGCACTTGAATAAGGTCTAGAGGAGATTTAGCCCTCAAAATGGAAAAGAATTTGCTTAGGATTGGTAACATAACATGATAGAGATAATGAATTGTTCATTTTATTCAATTAAACCAGTACGAATTTGCTTTATGCCAATCAATTTTGCAATCAATATAATAATCAATTAGACACACAAAAGGATTCTTTTTTCTTTTTTTTTTTCTTTCCCTTCTTCTTCCTGTTGAAAATCAAAACGGACAAAAACCACAGGACCCTATAGCCAACCAATTCACCATTAGTAAGGGAAAAGAAAAATAAAAACAACCCAACCCTAACCCAGTTCATGTGCCTTAGGTGTTGAATCCTAAAACTTGTTACCATGTTTGTTATACCACTGGAAATTGGTGATGTTTGTTCCTGAATGGTTGGTTGAGTATCAAGCATCCATGATACTCTGTGAATTCACCACAAATTAAATGCGATCCACCACTGACTAGGAAATCACCAAAATAAACTTGAAATGTATTAAAGTGATGTAAAACGCATATTAATCAATTGATAGTGCAAGCGAATATGGATGCTTCTCTTATTTGACAAATTTTTTTTGTTACAACTAGTTTAATTCTCCTCCCGTACGAAATTGCTGGTCCATTTTAACAATTCCAAACATGCCAAAAAAATCATCTATGTTTTTTTATTTATTCTTTCTTTCAATTTGTAGGGAAAAAAGTACATTATTTATTGACCCTACTAAAAGGCATGAATGCTGAAAATTAACAAACAGTTGGGGATGGAACGATTATTTATAAATGAGATGACTTGAAGACCAATCCCATCCAAAATCCAATTTAAAACCAACTTAGAATTTGCAAAATCGTTGGCCACTGCTCGAGCCATGAAAATCCCTAGAGATTGGATGTCTGCTTCCACTTGAGGTCTCAGTGTTTTAATAGATGGAAACAAAGTTGATCGAAAACTCACAATTTTCATACAATGGAAGATTTTTTCTTTCAAGCTTGTCCCTTAGCTATCCTTCAGGTCAAAAGTTTTCCTATAAAAAATGGGATATGTTGTGGCTAAGATTTTTTTTTATACTTTGTTTGGATTTGACTTGCTTTCATATGTATTTTTCCTTCTAGTTGCTCCCAATATGTATTATTATTTCTTTTATGATTTTGCTAAGCAGACACAAAAGAGGAATAAAATGATTGATATTTGCTCCCAATAGGTATTATTTCTTCAATTGTGATTTTGAAGGTTGGAGCTAGTCCTCCAAGGCATTTGTGCATCAACTTCTCAGCACACCAAAATCCCATCCAATCAATTTCCATTTGATTCAAATTCTTGTTAGCCCTCCAACACATAGGAGAATAAAATGATTGATGTTGGCCCTCCAGTACTACTAAATCAATGACAGCCTAAGTTTTCTAATCCAAGATTAAATAGTCTGATTTAGAAGCCAAATTGAACACAAAAATGGAATATGCGATGCTGTAGTAAGAAGAGAATCAAATTCTACAAATATACGTTGAGAATTCAAACAACTAAATTTGGCACAATTAATATGTATATATGTAAATATATAGCACGTAAAAAGGAGATATTATGTATGTAGAATTGCTAACCTTGTCATTTGTGGCGAAAATGGACAAGTTCTTGAAATCCCTGGACCTGAGCCATGACCTCCCAATCCCAATCCCCAGCCGCCGAATCAGCGTAGACGACATTTGAGTGGATGCGGCCACAGTAGGAAGAAGCAACTTCGTCTCAACCAAACTGGCCCGGCGGCTTAAGGAGGAGGAGAAGGAGGAGGAGGAGGGGTTCTCACAGTACTGCTCATCATCACCAAAGTCATTTTCTCTGTGGTTTTTTTTTCGGTGGTGGCGGCATCGTTTTGCCAACTGCGAAAGCTCTTTCTTCGCGGTGGATCCCGAACCCACTTCCGCAAATTTCCTTAGCAGTTCATCTGATGAAGCCTTCATTAAATGCTGAACTTTAGCTGTTGCTGGTGCACTCCCACTGTCCATTCGAGAGAGAGAGAGAGAGAGAGAGAGAGAGAGAGAGAGAGAGAGAGAAACTGTAACCAAAACTTTTCAGAGAGCGATAGGCAAAAAGTGGATGTGAGCTTAATCGCAATGAGGAGAGAGGAGGATAAAAAGATGTAAGAGGAACATTTGTCACCGTTGCAATTTTGTGAGAGAAATGTACCATTGGGTGGGGACGGTGGTGAATATAGCCATTGCAGGGTTGGGAGAATACAAAACAATAACAATTTGGTGCCTCCCATATGCTAGTTCTCGCTCACAACTTAATGCTGACTACTACTCAATAAACAGTTATAATAGGGATTTCAAATAAATTATTAAGTATTTTATCAAATTTTTGTAATGATTTCGGTTGAATTTGATTTACTTTTGGAATTGTAATTCTAATAAAAAAAATTCAAAATTCTTTTCCAAATGTGTAACCAAACACACAATTCAAAATTCTTTTCAAAACTCATAACCAAACTCTTTTCAAAATATTATTTAAAGAAAAATTTTAAAAAATATTTTTTTATTTTATGTTTTAAAATCATAATTTTATTTTTTAAAATATTTTATTTTTTTTTAATTTCAAAAAAAAATTGGATGGCCATATGTTTCTAAACCATAACAAATTATTTGGCCAATACTTAAAAAAATAACAAAAAAAATTTCAAGACTCAAAATACAACTTAAAACTCTTTTCAAAACTCAAAATTCTTTTCAAAATTCAAAATTCAAAAACTCAAAAATATTTTCAAAACTCATAACCAAATAAATTTTTATTTTTTTAAAATTGAACTCGCAACTCCACACTTAAAATCACAATTTCATGCTTAAATCATAATTATAAAATTAAACTAAACGGATTTTACCCTTAACTCTTACAGTCACTAATATGCCTTGCACATTCTCTCTCTCTCTCTCTCTCTCGCTCTCTCATACAGAGATGAAATTAGGATTTTCTTACTACAGGGGTTAAAAGATAAATAATATTTTTTTACCATATAGACAAATACACATATATGTACAATATGATATATAAATTATATATATACACATAAAAAAATTTAAATATTATATAAACAATCTCTAATAGAATAAATAAATTTTTTTCTAGAAAAATAACAGAGAATAAAAGATGAGAAAAGAATGAAGTATATATCTTTTACACTACGATGCTATTTTATTTATAAAATAATACATATATATATATATGGGGATATATTTTCTGAGTACCAACACGTGGCTAAGGTGACGCCGACGTGTCAGCCGAGGTGCCACGTGTCCTGGTCATGACGCCGAGGTTATCTCAGCAAGGCCGAGGTTACCTCCGAAGATATTGGAATCCGAGATAGCGGATAAGGCACAAGAGTCCTAGAAAGGGGGAAGACTACAATTGGGAAAGGATAAGACTCTTAGGGAGTTTATCCCAATCCTACTGGGAGTCCAAGATTAATAGTAATCCTAAGTCCATTAGAGCTAGGCTCTTGTTGGGACAAAGATTGAATTAGCTATAAAAGAGAGGCACCCCCGTGGGTCTAAGGTATGCAATTTACGTTCTGAATAGTTAATTTAGCACTATTGATTATCTTTGAGAGATATACTGACTTGATCGTCGGAGTGCCCCCGAGTGGACGAACCACCGCCGAAATCTTCTCTTTCTGTTCCAGGTCAGCCAGGTGTCATCTATTTTGCCAGCTCTCTCCAGCTGAATACTGAGTTGGGCAGTGTGATCGGAAAATCACTCACACAATTTGGCGCCGTCTGTGGGAAAAAAAGGAGAATAGATGGCCAGTAACGGACAGAAGGAAAAGATTGGGGACGACACTCCTGCTGGAAGTGGGAGACCTATTGACCTTGATATCAAAGGAGACAAATGCAACGTAGAAACTCGTGACCATAATCACGGAGTGAAAGACGTCGGCCAGACTGGTGACGCACCAAAGAAACCAGATCGAAGTAGATACTACAACGAGGACGACCTCCAAGTTTGGAAGGATAGGTGCCTGCGGAGGGACGAAGAGGTAAAAGAGATGGCAAACAAATTTGCAGACCTGCAGTCGGTCATCAATTTCATGATGCAAAATAACGTCATGCAGCCACTGTTCCCGCTGCAGGACACGCCGATTCCAGCGGCCAATGCCCAAAAGGGAGGGCAGAAAACAATCCCCGTAGCCCCTCAGCACAACGGAAGCGAAAGATACTCTCACGGACCTTCTAGGGAAGTCAAACGAAGAGAGTCAAGAAGAGAAGAATCACGGAGGATGCATCGCACAAAGAAGGCAGGCCCAAAACGACATCAGCATGTTTAGGGGCAAGCACAGAAAAGGGCCGAAAAGGACTCACCACGAAGCTGAAAGTAGTGCACCAAAAAGACTGAAAGCAGGAGATAGCCGAGCTCTTAGGCGAAAAAAGGAGGACTTAAGAGATTACCTCAAAAGGAAGCAATAGAATGCCTAGGCCGAGGTAATCTCCCCAGATAAGCCGAGGACACCATTCTCGGTGGAATTAGACATGTTTGATGTGCCGAAGAGATTTAGTATGCCGAGGTTTCAAATATACGATGGTAAGTCAGGCCCCAACTTCCATGTTGGATTATATCTGAACTCAATGGCATTGTATAGTGGGAACGAGTCGTTGCTCTGCAAAGTGTTCCCTTCATCCTTCGGGGAGATTGCATCAGATTGGTTCCACAAACTACCGAAGGGAAGCGTGAAGACTTGGGAAGGCCTGGCTGAGATGTTTGTGGCCAAGTTCGTGACAAACAAGATGCAGCCATTAAGGGTGGACGCATTGATGGCTCTAAAGATCAGCAAGGATGAAGGCCTTACGGCCTATGCAAAAAGATACTATGAGGTGTTCAACCGAATACCCGAATGCAATCAAGAGGTGGCGGTCGTATCCTTCAAGAACGGCCTAAAAGACAACTGTCCACTACGAAAGTCTTTGGCAAAGACATTGCCAAAAAGTATGGAAGAGCTCATGGCTAGAATCGAGAAGTATGCCAGAGCCAAAGAAGACACGTCGGGGACTAAGGAGATAAAACAAGAGAAAGGAAACGGCTCGCCGAAGCGAGGCCGAGGTAACAATGGATCAAGCAAACAAGAAACAGAACTGAGGGCCACACAAGCAGTAACAACTGTGTTTCGAATCCCGATTCCCAAAGTTCTGGACCGGATTCGGAGCCAACCCTATTTAAGAACACCAGTGAAGGCACCAGGAGAGTTTATGGGATGGAACGTTGGCAGACATTGTGCTTACCACAATGAAGATGGGCACACGACTCAGGGTTGTAGAGCCCTGAAAACGCACTTGGAAGAACTGGTGAGGCAAGGCCATCTGAGAGACCTGGTCGATGAGGCCAGGACAAGGGAAGAACAGGCAAGACTACCTCAGGCACCAGCAGCTCCACCTCCCCCAACATAGCAGCCACAAGGACCTCGGGTAGTCAATGTAATTCACTCGAAGGTCAACGAGAACGAAATTAGGGGGGAGACCTAGAAGGTGAAGCACCTGCAACATGTCTACCAAGTCGGGGAGAAGAGACATTAGGCAGAGGAGCGCCAAGGACCAGTAGTGTCCTTTTCAGAAGCCGACCTTGAGATGGTACAGCATCTGCATAATGCTGCCTTGGTAGTATCCCTCCAGGTTGGGGAGTGCCAAGTAAAACACATCCTGACTGACCAAGACTACTCTTGCGACATCATGTACGTTCGATGTAACAAGGAGCTTGGCCTTCACCCAAATGATACGGAGCAATCCAATAGCCCAATGGTCGGGTTCAATGGAACGCCGACATGGCCACTATGAACAACCAGCTTGGAGGTGCAAGCAGGCACCAGGAAGGTAACAACAGAGTTCACCGTAATCGACACGCCCTCCCCTTACAACATCATCTTGGAAAGGCCTTGGTTGCATGCAATGGGGGCTGTTCCCTCAACACTGCATCAACTATTTCGGTTGCCAACAGAGCATGGGATTAAAGAGATAAAAGGAGACCAACTGCAGGCAAAAAATTGCTCCATGGCAGCAATGAAATTGTAACAAGCCTCACTCTACCCTAGTCATGCTTGTATATATTACATGATCTTGTCTTGATATGTTGCATCTTTGTAAACCTTGATTCGTCTTGCTTAAGTGTTTCTCGCATGTTTTGTACCTTGCTTGGTGTGAGTTTAGCCGAGGTCATCTTTAGTCTAGAACGTCCTTGGAACCACTTTGTTTGACCTCCACCTTCGCCCTGACATATTGGCCGAGATGTCATTATCTAGGCCGAGGTGTTCATCACCAAGGCGGAGATGTGTATTATCTAGGCCGAGATGTTACCTTTGCACCTAAGTGATCTTGTCCTGGAGTGGTGTGACCAAGACCAAGGTGTGGCACAGCTTAGTCAAGTATTGTCCTTTCTAGCCGTGATCATTGTTCCCCTACTTGCCGATGTCTTGTTCTTAGCCGAGATCATTACCCGCCAGAGTGCCCATGCCATCTTGCTTGTTGAACACACTTTGTCATAGTCTTGTCTTTTCACTCAGCCACCTTTTTTAGGAGAACTAACCCGGTAGTGCCACGTGTCCCAGCTGAGTGTGAAGTCAGCCAGCAGACCTAGAAATGTATCATTTGCTATATGTCTTTGTTTGTGAGGAAAGAGAAACTCTAGAAGAAGAAGAAGAAGTTTTAGAGTGAGAGAGTGGGCTTTTGAGCTTGATTCCTATAGATCAAACCGTTAGATTCGCGTATTGAGGTTAGATTCTTAATTTACTTTTGTTGTTCCTTATGTTTTTCTAGCTGCATTGCACGATCGAACCTGTTTTGCATGTTATATATTGGTTTAAAGTTGGTTTTAGAAAGAGAAGATAGTGTTCATGTGTTTTTGAAGAAAAAGTCTTGTTTGATCCGAAAATTTGCCTTAAGATTCATGTTTTGTGTTCGTTCTCGCAAGATCCTTGAATATGGGCACCTAGGTCCATGTTTTTGAATTCATAGCATGAAATCTCAGATTTGTTAATAGCAAATTATGATCTTGCATTCATCTTCCTCATGTTCATGTTCTTCATGTTCGACATGTTCTTCAAGAGAGGGAAACCCAGATTTTCCCGACCTCATTTCCTTGAATGTGGCCATCAAGGCAACACCTCAGCAACGAGGTGTGGGACCTCGGCCTAGACCTGGTAGTCGCCCAGCATGTTTTCCCGAGATGAGAAACAGTGTTTTGTTTTGACTTAGCTTGGTTTTGAAGGATGTCGAGATCATTTGTATGCATGTGAACTTGTTTGAAAGTGCATTCAACAGACTTTACCATGTGTTTGTAGGACTTGGACTTGCCTTGACCCCAACGTCTGAAGAGCTATGTGAGTGGTTTTTTTAATAAAGTTATGTTATTAAGTTTTGATAAAGTTTTGCCTTGCTTGTTTTGGAAAAGTATTTTGTGAAGCATGAATGATGATCCCTATTTTGTATATCAAGTATTAGCCTTGTTTTGAATGACAATCTTGAAAAGTCCGTACGTGCTAGGGGACTATAAGCATTTGTAGCACAATCTTGAAAAGTCCGTACGTGCTAGGGGACTATAAGCATTTGTAGCACAACCTCTGTTAATGTCACCCCCTTGAAACTTGAAAGCCTTGAAAGACTTAAATTATTGAGACTTAAAAGATTGTTAGATAAACATGATTTGCCCTTGGATTTTGTACAAGATGTGATGTGCCTTGATTTGATAAAGATTTCAGATATCATTCATGCAAATCCCTTTATTATTTATACCATTCACTGAGTATCCAAGCTCACCCCTCTCTATATATATGTAGGTGACGAGCAGGACGGCGGTGACGCCTAGATGTACTTGCCACTTGTTTTGGATTTTGCACTTTTGCAGCATCTTGAAGATTATGCTTCTTAGTTGTATTTCATTGTATTCTTGTATTTGATGGCTGAGAAGCCTTTTGGTCAAGATGTATTTTTGTACTTCATTTTGTTGTATTAAAGCTATGTAATGATGTATGCCATTCCATTTAACTTATGCACTGCTCTTATGGACTACCTAGCTTTGAATTTATTGCTTCTGCATTTGTAAGCCCCGTATGTATACTCTATTTGTGTGTGAATTTTGAAAGTTGGCCTTCGGTAATCTCAGATTACTGGCCATCACGGCACCATTCTACTAGGGGCGGGATGGGGTCGTGACAGAAATCCACCTGCAGCATTCGAGAACCAGAGAAGGCAGAGATTGAAGATGAGGACGTAGAGGTCCTAGAGGATGTCGGCAAGGAGCCAGCTGAGAAGAGTGAAGAAGCACTGAAGAAAATCCTCGTCCAGGAGGGGGATAAAGAACGCTTCTTTCTTCTCGGCTCGAGCTTAGCCGAAGAAGAGGAAAAAGAGTTGGAAGCTTTTTTGGCAGCAAACATTGAGGTGTTCGCGTGGACACCTTACGAAATGCCAGGCATTGACCCTGAGGTCACTTGCCATAAGCTGAACGTTGACAGGTCGGCCAAACCTGTAATTCAACGAGCAAGATGACCGACGTTGGTACACGTCGAAGCAGTGGAAGAAGAAGTAGACAGACTTCTCGAGGCCAAGGCCATTCGAGAGGTAAATTACCCGACATGGCTATTGAACACAGTAGTGGTGAAGAAAAAGAATGGTAAATGGAGGGTCTGTGTAGACTTTACCAGTTTAAACAAAGCTTGTCCCAAAGACAGCTTTCCTCTACCCAAGATTGACCAGCTGGTAGACACCACTTCGGGGCATGGGAGGATGAGCTTCCTAGATGCATACAGGGGGTACCATCAGATAGCCATGTACCCCCCAGATGAAGAGAAGACTGCGTTTATCACCCCCAAAGGACTGTACTACTACAGAGTGATGCCTTTCTGGCTTAAAAATGCAAGAGCAACTTACCAAAGATTGGTAACCAAGATGTTCAAACACCTGATTGGCGGAACGGTAGAAGTGTACATTGACAACATGGTCGCGAAGACCAAGGAACCTGAAGGTCATCTGGCCGACCTGAAAATAGTCTTCGACATCCTTAAGACATATCGGCTCCGACTCAATGCAGCAAAGTGTGCATTTGGAGTAGGATCTGGTAAGTTTTTGGGATATCTGTTGACTAGAAGGGGCATAGAGGCTAGCCTAGATAAGATCAAGGCCATACTGGATTTGAAGAGCTCCACGTCGGCAAAATAGGTGCAAATGCTAACTGGAAGGGGCGCAGCCCTGAATAGGTTCATCAGCAGAAGTTCAGACAAATGCAAACCTTTCTTCAACTTAGTGAAGAAAACCACGGACTTCCTATAGACCGAGGAGTGCAAAGCCGCTTTGGCCGACCTGAAGAAGTACTTGACCACAGCTCCAGTTCTTTTAAATCCAGAACTTGGGGAGGAGTTGTTCCTGTACTTAGCGGTTTCAGAACACGCAGTGAGCGCAGTGGTAATCCGAGAAGAAAAAAGGGAAGCAAAGGGTTGTTTACTATGTAAGCAAAACCTTGGCCGATGCAAAAACAAGGTATCTACCCTTAGAGAAATTGGTACTAGCTTTGGTAATGGCTTCAAAGAAGCTGAACCATTACTTCCAGGCCCATAAAATTGTGGTGATAACTGAACAACCCTTGAAGTCCGTACTGCAACAAGGAGACTTGACAGGAAGAATAGCCAGATAGGCAGTCGCCCTGGGCCAGTATGACCTGGAGTACAGACCCAGAACAGCAATCAAAGGCCAAGTTCTGGCCGACTTCGTGGCCGAGTTCACGCTAGAATCCATCGTACATCTTGGCTCCGTTGAGCCAAGATGAACGATATCCAAACAAGCAAGGAGAAGCCCAGGTAAAGGCGAAAGAACAAAAGAAAGAAGAAAAACTCAGACCCTGCAGCATTTACATCGGCGACTCCTTTCAACTGTTCGTTGATGGGAGTTCCAACCAACAGGGAGTGGGGGCAGGAGTAGTTTTGATATCTCCGGATGGGTAGATAATAGAAAAAATTGATTCGTTTGGGGTTCAAGGCCTCAAACAATGAAGCAAAATACGAAGCACTCATTACAGGGCTAAAGCTGGCAGTAGCAGTGCAAGCAGATGAGGTAATAGTTTTTTGTGATTCACAACTAATAGTTAATCAGACAACAGGCGAGTTTGCAGCTCAAGATGAACGAATGTCGGCCTACGCAAAGGAGGTCATCAGGTTGTCAGCCTTGTTTCAGAACTGCCGACTACTTCAGGTAAGCCGAGATGATAACAGCCATGTCGATGCCTTGGCCAACCTAGCTAATGCGGTATAACCTGGAAAAGCAAGGACCATAATGGTTGATTACCTGTCGGGCCTGAGCATCGAACCACTGACCACAAAGCGCGAAGCGATGTGTGCGGACATGGGACCAAGCTGGATGGATGCAATTGTTACATTCTTGAAAGAAGGAAAAATGCCAGACGACCACAAGGAGGCACACAAGATCAGATTGAAGTCGACAAGATTCAGTCTAACAGCAGAGGGACACCTCTACAGAAGATCCTTCACTGGACCCCTTTTGAGGTATGTACATCTTTCACAAGTTGAAGATTTTTTATATGAAATTCATGAAGGAATTTGTGGAAGTCACTCTGGAGGCAGAACACTTGCCCATAGGGCCATTACCCGGGGGTATTGGTGGCCCTACATGCAGAATAATGCAGAAGCCTATGTGAAGAAGTGTGAAAAATGTCAAAGATTCGCACCATTGATACACCAACCAGCTGCAGACCTGAACCTTGTATCGAGTCCTTGGCCATTTGCCCAATGGGGCATGGATCTCGTTGGGTAACTACCCCAAGCAACTGGGTAAAGGAAGTACTTGCTAATGGCAACTAATTACTTCACTAAGTGGATAAAAGCTGAACCCCTTGCCAAAATCCGAGATGTGGATGTAAAGAAATTCATTTGGAAATATATCATCACTAGATTTGGGATTCCAAGAGCAATAGTTGCAGACAACGGAACACAATTTGACAGTAAGCTAATTAAGAGCTTCTGTGCAAAGTTCAAGATCAAGAACTACTTTTCAACCCCAAGCTTTCCCCAGAGCAATGGACAAGCAGAAGCATCCAACAAAGTAATCTTGGAAGGGATAAAGAAGTGGCTGCAGGCAGCAAAAGGAAAGTGGGTGGACAAGTTGCCCAATGTACTCGGGGTATATCGGACTATGCCGAGAAGATCAACAGGGGAATCCCCCTTTGCCATGGCTTATGGCACAAAAGCAGTTATTTCGGTGGAGGTCGGCATCCCAAGAATCAGAACCCAGGGAATAGAGAACGGAACTAATGATATACTGTTAGCCCGAGATCTGGATCTTCTAGAAGAACGAAGGGAGAAAGCTGCGATTCAGCTCGCAGCGTACCAGCAGCAGCTTGCCAGAGCTTATAACAAGAGGGTTAACCCAAGGGAGTTCCAAGTCGGCGACCTGGTCTTGAGAAAAGTCGTCGGCAACAAAAAGGGTCCCAGAGAGGGGAAGCTTGGCCCAAAATCTCGGTACTGGGTAATGGGGCTTATCGGCTTAAAGATAATGAGGGCAAAGAGTTGCCAAGGCCTTGGAACACTTGCAATTTGAAATTTTTCTGTCATTAGAATTCCTTTGTTCTTTTGTCATTTGCCGAAGTAAATAAATAAAGATTCAGCTTGGTTTTCTTTTCAAGATACTTGACATTGTCTCTAGAATACATGTATAATGGGAACCCATGTAGAACTTAGGTTCACATGAGGGAGCAGAGAGAGATGAAATCATTGTTTAACACTTGTTGAAATTTGTGGACAATTTACAAGTTGAAGTTAAATTGAAATCATTGTTTAACACTTGTTGAAATTTGTGGACAATTTGCAAGTTGAAGTTAAACCGAAATCATTGTTTAACACTTGTTGAAATTTGTGGACAATTTACAAGTTGAAGTTAAACCGAAATCATTGCTTAAACACTTGTTGAAATTTGTGGACAATTTACAAGTTGAAGTTAAACCGAAATCATTGCTTAAACACTTGTTGAAATTTGTGGACAATTTACAAGTTAACGTTAAGCCAAGGTTAAACACTTGTTTAAATTTTATGAAAAAATTTACAAGATGAAACCAAGGTTATGCTAAGAAAAGTACTTGGGTACTTGCCGATGTCAAACATCAGTTTGTATAACCGAGGTGTGTCACCCCGAGAAGATTGCACGAGGACTGAAGTATATATTAAAGATATGCAAAAATATTCCAAGTATGGAGGCATACAAAGCAAGCATGCAAGCATTCAAAAGCAAAAGAGTTGTTGTATTAAAAACACATCGGCAATGTGGAGAAGTTTACAGTACTTCAAAAAAGAAAAACAAATTACAGGAAAAGAAGGGAAAAACATAAGGCTAAGACTTCTCAGCAGTAGCAGTTGGTTGAGTTTGAAGTTCAGACAATTGTTGGGAAGACATCTCAGCAGCCTTATCCGCCGCGAGCTCAGCATCAATTTCTGCAAGAGTTTTATCTATGCTCTTGTCGGCAAGGGGAACGACGGCCAATGTCTTCTCAGCCGCAGCATCTTTTGGGACCTCTTCACCCTCCTCATCTTGAGTCAAGTCCAGGACTTGCTCAATTAGAGAAGGGGACTTGGTCCCAGTAGTCTCCTTTGATTTCCTCACCAAAACTTCCTCCTCGGCCTCATCCTCAGAATCAGATTCGTTGTCAGATTGACTAGGAGGTGGAGTTTGAGGGAATGGCAGGGGAATGGCATCAGCGTTCCTCAAGGAGAAGTCCTCAGGGACATCAAGTTTCTTCAGCAAAGTCATCCAACCAAGGGAGAAACTCTTGTTGCATGCTTGCTTGACTTGCTTTTCATAGGCCTCCGTGACATCGGCCATGCCTTGGGCATACGCCTTCTTGTCAGCGTCCTTGATTTCGACCTCTTTGGTGGCCAAGGCATCTTGAAGCTCTTTTTGGGCCTGGGCCACTTTATCCTCGGCCTCCTTCAGCTGGGCTTGAAGGACTTTGTTTGTCGCCTCAGCAGCACCAACCTTCTCCTCAACTTCGTCTTTTGCTTTAATAGCGACCTCGGCCTGATCCTCTAGGGTCTTCATCTTGGATTGTAAGTTTTTATTGGTTTTTTGAAGGCTGGAGACCTCCCTCTTCTTTTCGGCTAGCTTCTCACGGTTCTTAAAAGATTGCATTGAGAAAGAGTGGGCATGCTGGATGGCCTAAAAGAAAACAGAAGTATTAGAAAATATTCTAAGTATGAAATGAACAAAAAGAAAGAAAAAGTACCAAGCAAAAACACTTACCTGAACAGAGCGCTGAAGCATCAGAACTCGGCGTTTCGCTCCAGATCACCTGTAAAAAGTAGAGCAGTACTAAGGGCAACGCCGACATTGATGTCATCGGCGCTATCACTAGCCATAATAGGCCTATCTTCCAGAGTGATTTCAGGGGCCCAAGGGGCATCAGGCTTTTTAGACCCCGAGGTCGTTGCAGAAGATGACCTCGGCCTTTTGGATTTGGTAGATTCGAATGGAAGTGTCAAGACCCAAACCCGCCCCTAAAAGTTTGGACCATGACCGACCTGTACATAGGCCTTAAAACAGAATTTTAGAATAATATTTAATCACCTACGGGGCCTTAAGCGGAAACATTACCAATAAAAGACATCATCCATTGAGCTTGTGCATACATGATGGTTTAATTGGATTTAAACATTTAAATACATTTCCTAATATACATATATCATCACCGAATTTCCATAGATCTCACACACACTTCATAAGACTTATTCATTTATATGACTCCCAACAATAAACTAAGGCCTCCACGTGGAGACATACCCCAAGTGACTTGGCAAACAAGCGAACCTCAGTACAACTCTAGTGTCAATCCCCGATGGCTCACCTACAGAAATATACATAAAACAGAATGAGCAAGGCTCGGTGAATAATAGCAACATAAGAAGGTAATTGAATAAACAAAACCTTGGATAAAATAAATAGACAAATACCAACCATGTACAGGTCTTATCCATAACTATGTTTCAATACGACCTATAATACAGAATGGCCTCGGGCCCATATATAATACAGAACAACTTTAAGCCCACAGATCTTACAGAATGGCCATAGGCCTAGCAGATACAGAACAGCCATAGGCCTAACAGATACAGAACGGCCCTTGGCCCTGAAATAACAGAATGGCCATCGGCCCAGAAATATCAGAACAACCATCGGCCCAGAAATAACAGAACGGCCATCGGCCCTGAAATAACAGAACGGCCATCGGCCCAGAAATATCAGAATGGCCATCGACCCAGAAATAACAGAACGGCCATCGGCCCAGAAATATCAGAACGGCCATCAGCCCAGAAATAACAGAACGGTAACAATATTCATTGACAGAAGACACATGAATTATTAGTCTCAGAGTTATACGGACGCACACAGATTCTTTTAATCATTCACATGAGTTAACATAGCCAATTTGCATTTAACAGAGTGTTAATAATGATTATTAACAAATAGATACTGTAGTTCCATAATATACACACATTCCATTATTCGTTATGAATCAATACCGCTAACTTGTAGATAACAGAGTATCATTAATAATTATTAACGAAAGACGCATGTATCATTACAGTATAGTCAATAGAGATAGCATAATTCATATCACAACGTGGGTCATATAACGATGGTAGACTTTTGTGTTCATATCATAGGTTCTGAACGACCTTGGGTCCATGTATAACACAACAGGATAATCTCAGATTCATTAGTGGCAAACCAAAATGATTTTTAATTCACACAGATTTCATCATTCAAAGATGAACATAAGTTCCATTTATTCATTAAGAAACGATATAGTTTGCTTATAGATGACAGAGGGTTAATATGCGTTATAGACAGAACAGAATGATTCCAAAGTCATACCGATGTATGCAACTCTTTCAACGTTCACACTGATTTTCAACTGACATAATGCTAATGTAATCACTTACAAGGAACAGAGCATTAGTAACAATAGTCATTAATAGTAAGTAAAATGTACATATGGCATACTATTACTCACAGTGATCGGCTTCCGGTAGTAATGGGATGATATCCTCGTCTCGACCTACAAATACATTGCACAACACATAATATGAGATTATACTCGATCCTTTACTTATTCTCTTTGATCATTCAATCAATTAGACATGGTGGTACCAAGCTCATTATTCTTTAATAAATTATAATCCATGTCTCAAAAAACAAGAGAAATCGATGGGAAATGGTTTAGGTGAAGAAATGGTACAAAACTGGTTGACAGAAAGTGAATAGTCGCCACTAATTTGGGCATAACTATTTCTGTATTTAAAATTTGGGAGTGAGACTATCACCATTAGAAACTAGACTTCCGGAGCTTGATTTTAGGCTCAAGAATCACTCAAAATGGAGTCCGGATGCAAAAGATATGCTTGTTCAAAGTTACTTGGTATATGCCGAAACAAGGGTGGCTGCTCGTGCGCCCACTTTGGCCGCTCGTGCGGCCAACCCGGCTGGTCGAGCGCCTAAAAATAAAATGAAAACCTCTTTTTTCTTCTTCATGTTCGCTCGTGCGGTGCCTGTGGCCGCTCGTGCGGTCTAGGCAAAAAACATTAGTCCGAAAATGGTTTTTGCTCCAACATTTAATATTTTCATTTTTTAAGCTTGATTCCAAGTCTAATTACTCAAAAACATGTAGAATTCCTCCCAAAACATAACAACCTAACACCATTCAAATGGAATTCCATCTTAATTACATCAATCTTGCTCAAAGTTAAACTTCAATCACATCTTTTCTATACATTCAAACTTCTACAATATGTGCTCCAAATCATGTAAATACATCTTACACATAGGTGATTCACATACCAAACCTTATTATTCCATGAATCATTCTTAGGATTGAACTCAACTCAAGGTTCAATTTCTTGAATTCAACCCAATCCATTCATAACCCAACACACTTGTTCATTTACATATGAAATTTCCAAATTAAACCTTGATTGATGGATTCTCTACAAGGTTAGTAGTTAGAGCCACATACCTTACCCAAATCTTTGTTCTTCCCTTAATCTCTTCAATTTTTCCAAGCTTTTGGTTGATCTTCTTCCTCTATCTTCTATCTTCTTCAATCATCTTCAAGCTTCTATGGATGTTAACTTCAAGCTTCCATGGATGTTGAGTTTCCTTAGGGAGAGGCTTTGCCTCTTCTCTCTCTCCTTCTCTCTCTCTCTCTCTCTCACGGTTTCCTCTTCCCCTCCTTAGATATTTTTCTTTTTTTTTTTTGACTTCAAAAGATGAGTTCACCCCTCAAATAACTCATACACGCCCAAATATATAATTATATAAGCTTTATCACAAATAAGGAGGGCCCAAACACGCCCTTACGAATCGCGCAAAATTAAATTTCAACTAAACTTTCCAGATGACTCTAAAAATCATGCCGATCAATAATATGTCCTCTGTTCCGGTTTCTGAAGCCTCTATAGCCTTCAATTTTGCAGCTCAAAATTAATCACCCAAACGTGCATTAACGGATCAGACAATTTAGAATTCCAATTAGTTTTCCCAAATAGTTCTAAAAATTCCCAATAACATACCCAAGTACTTAATTTTGATTTCTGAACCTGTAAAGGTCGGTAATTTCAGTTTTAAAGTCATAACTCAACAGATAGTTCTTCAATTCCAATAGATATAATTAAATTAAAACACATTAACCCCTAATTAAATAAGGATGACTTCCTATACGCATTTTGGGGTCGTTACAGGAAGTGTTTTAGCGGACCTCTTCGCGAGGACAGAGGCAGTTTTCTCACTCGGAGCCAGCTTGGAAATTGGCAAGGTATCCTCAGAATCGATCTGAGGCACCTTTGCCTTTGGCTGAGCCTTTTTTATTCGTTTTGGCTTTGGAGAAGGCTGGGTTTGTGTTGGTTGAGCGTTAACATTAGAGGGAATGCTGGCTAAGAGATCTTTAGCAACCGGTTTTGGGCAGCCCATCTCAGCAGGAAAAACGGTTCGTCGCCGACATTGTCGTTAGGATATCGGATCAAGTATGGAGCCGAGGTTGACGGCTTCTTAGCTAGATCTGAGGTTGATCCTTGGTCTGTCCGAGATGTGGACGCACCTTGTGGTGTTGTGGCAGAAGGTGGAGAAAGGCTTTTCTTCTTCTTTTTTGGGACGTCGGGAAGAACCGACTTATACGTCGGAATGAAATTAAGAAGCAGAGGGGTCTTCCGCTTGTGGACTGGCAAATTCAGTAGTTTTTTCAAGTCTTTGCTGGGGAAGAAAGACTGACGAAAGCCCTTTGGTGGCTGAGGGAGAACTGCAAAATAGAAAGAAGCATAGACATTAGAGCAAGAATGTTGAAAACTTTATGCAAGAAAGCAAGAAAACTTGTGAAGGATGGCCCTTACCAGCTCCTTCCCCGAAAGCTGTTCGACTTAAGGGATAAAGATGGACGTCATCGTTTGGCTGAAACTCCCAGTTACCCGAAACGATGAAGTAATCATCACCCGCTCCCTTGTTGAAGTCAGGGAGGTCGGCAACAATTTTGTATTCCGTGGACCTCGGCTTAAGGTAATAGATGAGGCCTTTTTCTGATTTCAAGCGACACATGGTATAACAGAACTGGAAGTTGGCAAGAGTAATCCTAGCATTCTCTTGTTTTGCTAAGGCTATGGTACCGTTAATAACTCGGTAAGAGTTGATGGCAAGTTGCATTGGGTTCAACTTATAGAAATGAAGGATTTGACGGAAAAAAGGGTCAAGTGGAAACCTAAGTCCACACTCAATAAACGCAACCACTGGGAAAGGCATGAGGTTTTCATCGAGCATGATAGAGTCATTCTCCCCAGCCAACCTCAGATGAACATCGGCCGGGATTTCGAACTCCTGCCTAAAGTATCCTAATTTTTCCAGGGTGTTTACCCTATGTTCCCACATACCCATGACGTCGGCTTAAATGGAGATATTGGATTTTAGGAAGAAGTATTTTTGGAGGGTTTAAAGGACCTTAGCTAAAAATCTACAAATATGCTATGATAAGGGTTTGTATGGATCTAGAAGGAATTCGTTTCAGTTTTTCCTAGAAATTGTGGGTTCTACAAACAAGTCCCAAACCTAAAGCTATGGAGATGAAGATTGAAGGAACGAATCTGGAAAACAGAAAAACAGGGATCCGTTTCAGAAACAAGAATGGTGATGAAGACATCAAGAAATCAAGACAAAAAGTTTGCACAAGTGTATCAGGCCAAGAACAGTGGCAGAAACCAACAAGTATGTGAACAATGCGAGTATTCAAGACATGGGCAAAGAGCAAAATTATGAAATAAACATGCTCAGATACATGATTCACGAATCAAATATTCGAATAAAACAGCAATGGCAACTAATGATGAAGCAAAATTTCATGGAACACAACAAGAACTGAAAACCAGGAGGAATGGTGACTTATCAGAGAAAAGAAACCCATGCTTGAGATCGCCGAAGTCAGAAGAACGGCGGCGGTAGAACAGATTGGCAAGAACCATGCCGGAAGAGGTGAACGGTAGCGATGGCAGAGCTTCAGAGCTTGAAAAAATGGAGGATTAGAGGAAGCTAGAGAGAGAAAAAGTTCTGAATGAAGACAATGAAAAGTGAAAAAAACAAAAGGGGGAAACAAGTTTTGTCAAAAACTTGAAACGGCGAAAAAAGAGGGCAATTAATGCGCCTGGAACAGCGAATGCGTCAGACGGCGCATGTAGGCGCGAAACGACTTATAAGCGCGTCCAGAGTACGATCCAGTAAGGAGAAAACACGTGGCTAAACGATTGAGTTGTTATGCATCACAGCTCATATGCATGAAGAAGCTCTTGGAATTCTTGATCTCTGAAAAAGACATATCGGCCTGTGATAATGATCTCGGCTAGGCCGATGTACTGGCAGAAATGAATGATATAGGTTTCGTCACCTCAGAATACCGAGGTAATAGAACCTAGGGGTAGTTGTGGGGATATATTTTCTGAGTACCAACACGTGGCTAAGGTGATGCCGACGTGTCAGCCGAGGTGCCACGTGTCCTGGTCATGACACCGAGGTTACCTCCGAAGATATCGGAATCCAAGATAAGCGGATAAGGCACAAGAGTCCTAGAAAGGGGGAAGACTACAGTTGGGAAAGGATAAGACTCTTAGGGAGTTTATCCCAATCCTACTAGGAGTCCAAGATTAATAGTAATCCAAAGTCCATTAGAGCTAGGCTCCTGTTGGGACTGGGATTGAGTTAGCTATAAAAGAGAAGCACCCCCATGGGTCTAAGGTACGCAATTTACGTTCTGAACAGTGAATTTAGCACTATTGATTATCTTTGAGAGATATACTAACTTGGTCATCGGAGTGCCCCCGGGTGGACGAACCACCGCCGGAATCTTCTCTTTCTGTTGCAGGTCAGCCAGGTGTCATCTATTCTGATAATTCTCTCCAGCTGAATACTGAGTTGGGCAGTGTGCTCGGAAAATCACTCACACAATATATATATATATATATATTTAGAAGTACTACGGAAAATAAAATTTTCCCAGAGATAGAGGGGTCATGACCCTTTATAATCTTCTCCTAGTTCTATCCCAGCACACATACACTCACCTCATTCTTTTAATAAAAAAAACAAAATAAAAAAAATTATCTTTATATTTTTAAATTTATTTTATTTTATTCAAATATATTTAATATTTAATATACAAATTCTATTTTTATAAAATTGATATTGTTCTAAAAATATATTTAAAATTTTAAAATGCAACTAATATTTCACATATTTAATAAAAATTTAAATTAATAATCTAAAATATATAAAAGTTTATAGAATTAAAATAATTTGTATGATTTAAGTTAATATAAATAATAAATTACTTTTCTAACTAATATATATACATATATATATTGGTAGGAGAAAATGTTTAGAGTAATACAAATGTAAATAAAAATAAATTAATTCAAACCACGCAAATAATAACTCAAACCAAAATAATAATATAATAAAAAAAATAGTGGCCATGTTTGATCCCACACATAAAGTAAGACTTGCACCCACACAAACTAAACTTACACTTCACATAGACTAGACTTGTATCCCTACACATATTAGACTTGCACCCCACACCCTACATAGATTAAACTTGTGTCCTACATAGATTAGACTTGCATCCCTACACAGATTCAACTTGCACCCCTCACAAATTAAACTTGCACTCCACACTGACTAAACTTTCACCTCCACACAAATTCAATCTACACGCCAACACAGACTAGACTTGCACTACTACACAGATTTGACTTGCACACCCTACGCATACTGAATATGCATCCCTACATAGACTAAGCCCTCGTTTGGCAAGTGGTGATTTTAGTCAAAAAGTCAAAAAGTCACTAAAAAAACCAAAAAGCCAACAACTTATACTAAAAAGTCAAAGATTCCCTTTTTCTCTCTACTTATTGCACATCTTTTCATAAAAAATCAAAAACTCATCACAAACATACTAGTTTTGTTAATATCATATTTTAGCTAAAAAGTCAAAAAGTTACTAAAAAAGTCTGTTCCCAAACGAGGCCTAAACATGCGTCCCACATAAATTAGATTTGCACCCTTACACAAATTCAACCTGCACCCTTCATAGATTTAATTGCACCCTACACAGACTAAACTTGCACTCCCATATAGATTTGACTTGCACGCCAACACAGACTAGACTTGCACAACTACAAAGATTTGACTTGCACACCACATAGACTAAACTTTCACCCTCACATAGATTCGACTTGCATGCTAACACAGACTACACTTGCACCACTACATAGGTTTAACGTGGACACCACACATACTAAATTTGCACCTACACATAATGAACATGTACCCCCACACATAATGGACTTGCACCCTACAAAGTACTTTAAAAAATATATATATACATCTGAGTTATTTATAAATGAAAACGATATTACAAAAATGTTTCTAATATTTTATATTATTTTTTTAAAATTAATTTTTAAATAAAAAATATTATTTTGTCTACGAAGAAAAAATGTAGAGACTAATAAAAATATTAACTCAAATTATATAATTAATATAAAAATAATATTCAAACATACAAATATTATTTTCGTTAAAAAAAAATAGAATCATATGAAAATGAAAACGATATTTTTTTTTTACCAAGCTACTTTTAATTTTTTTTAAAAAAAATAAAAGACAAAATTTAAAAATTCAACCAAATAGTTTACGTTTCAAACTTAAAAATAGTTACAAAAATTAGTTTAAAAAAAATTAATCGCACAGCATATTTCAATTTTATAAATAGTTATAAAAATAGTAAAAATTAGTCACGGGAAAAAAAAAATTCACATCATATTGTAGACACCTCATTTTGACCAGCCCTAAGACTTAGGCGCTTTCTTTTGATTACTCAATGATGACAATTAGAATGTGTTTCTCACAAAATAATCAGTAAGAGAGCTTGGAATTTGAGCTTTATTCCTAACCCTAAGCCTATATCGGTCAAGTGTTTAAGCCCCGTGGGACACCCAGAGTGAAATGGGACCAAATTGGAGCAAAACAAAATCGAACCGGAGCAAAAAGGGACAAAATCCACTCTAGCCGGTCAACCGGTAGCACCATTGCGGGCACGACCAATGTGATCGCGGGTGCAACTTGCCTTACTGCGGTCGTGACCTATTCACATTGGGTGAGTTTTTTTTACTATGTGGGGGCACTTTGTGATGTTATTTCTTACCTATTTTTGCACCAAATGCATGCTTACTCATCCTCCATTGACTAGTGCTTGAGCCAACGAGGATAATGCTCCATTTTAGTGCCCAATTAACTCCATTATCTTCTCTAAATGATCCACTTTGTCTTCCACCATTGCTCCACTAGCATTGCCTATATAATGAGAGCTATAGTCTTGAGTTTCAGGAGATGAATTAGAAGAGAAGTGTAGAGAGAATACTAAATTTGAGTTAGAATTTGAGAGAAAAAAAAAAAAGCCTTGAAAGCAAGAGAGTTGTCTTTCCAAATTAGTGAAGTTATAAAGCCTCTATACATCTCATATTTCCTTTCAAACACCACTCAAGAACCAAGTCCTAAAGCTTTGACCAAAGTAAGAGTAGTGTCATGCCCCAAACCCGCCCCTAAAAGTTTGGGCATGACCTAATTGGAAACAAACATTAAATCTAATATACATACATATGGGGCCTGAACGGAAGCATTAAATATCATAAAATAACATAAAATAAAATAAAAAAACTACATCCATTGAGCGATCACTATCATGCCAGGATCACAAACAGTGAATCAGATGATAAATATATACATACACATATACAACCCCGCCCCTTGGTTGGGGCATATAACAAAAACATTGGAAACTTCAACATATAATAGGCAAACAAAGAATAAGCCAAAACTTGGCCACTTCACAAAAACGGGTAGACTTCACCCAAATGCTTGGACACACAGGGGTTGTTAAAGGAAGATGAGCATCGAGGGTTATGGCTGACCTCCAGATTTACTACCTTCAGAATTAGACAAAATACAGAGTGAGACAATCTCAGTGAATAATAGTACTTAGATAACCCAATGTTCAACTAGAACTACAATGCAAAGCAATGTATATATATAATGTAAAAGACAGGTAGTTAATCTGATTCTGTACTAATATTCAAAACAGCCTCGTTGGTTCACAACATCACAGATTAGCCCTTGGCCTGGTGGATTCACACATTTACACATTGGTCCTTAACCAGAATGGCATTAAGCCCTTATCAGAATGGCATTAAGCCCTGTAATACACAGAACGACCATCGGCCCAGAAATGACAGAACAGCCTATCGGCCCAGAAATAACAGAACGGCCTAGCGGCCCAGAAATAACAGAACAGCCTATCGGCGCAGAAATAAATATGTATGGACTCAAGAGGTGGCTCGTACGGATTCTAGAGGTGGCTCCCACCAAAGTGTAGCACTTAGTTCCGCACAGCACTTTGTTCCATACCAGAAATCATTAGGTCATAAAGACCGAATAATGTATATTATGTCATAACGTAGCATAACCGAAACGGATAAACAAAAATAGAATAGCCTTAGTTCCTTAAGAATTCCATTATGGAATAGTGCTTAGTTACCGATTAACACAGTTATCTTGTGTATAGCAGAATAAGACTCATACTATTACAGAGAGCATATAATAACATTAAACCTTTGCATTCATATCGTAGGTTCTGAATGATCTCGGGTCCACATGTAACACAACAGAACTATTTCAGACTCATACGGATGCACATAGCTTATCCAATTATTTTGATCCCTCAGAAATATCCATACTCCAATGATTTATAACTGATCGGCCTCAGGCCCATTAGTAGCAAAACGGTATGCTTTCACAGTTACACTAAAATCATTATTCCAGAATGAACATAATTATTAATAAGTACAACGTGTTTCACAGCTTGGCCCTCGGCCTAATAGGTTCACAAATTCACAAATTCACCCATTGGCCCTCGGCCCAATAGATTCACAAATCGGCCCTCGGCCTCATAAATTCACAGTTCACAAGACTTTCGATGTTTCCATAGGTTCATAGTTCACAAGACTTCCGATGTTTCCATAATTTCACAGTGTTTCCCAAGTAGCACACATATTAACATAGTTTCTTGCGATGAACATAACGTTCATAACAATAATTATTAACGATAATAAAGGTACTTCATTACTATTATTACTCACAGTGTTGTTGCAGAGCGATGTTTCCTCCCGTCGTGTGTCCTACATACGTATATAACACACATTAGTTCCCTTTTTCCTTGTTAAACCATTTCTTGAGTCATCACACTTCAATTGAATTTACAACCATCAAAAAGACTTCAAACATAAATTCCAAAAATAGCTGAGGGTTAAGCACGTAAAACGGAGCGAACAAATTTTCCGACCTGGGCCGCACGTGCAGCCATCCCCTCCGCACGTGCGGACATGGACTGCACGTGCAGTCCCTCCTCACCGCATGAGCGGCCATAGGCAGAATGCAAAATCTCATTTTTTTTGCCCATTGGTAGGAAATGGATTGGATATTTTGGACTTAGCTTGAATTCAACGGAATAGTGGATGATTAGAGGCCTTAATTATGCAATTAAACATGATCTAGTTAGGCATTAGGCTATAGTTGGAATGAAACTTAATGTAGAACAAAGTTCCAAGTTTTGGGGTGTACTAGAGTACTTTTCCACAATTTCATGGATTATGTTTGAAAAAGTTGTATATCTTTCATTTCCTAAGGGTGGCCGGCCATGTGCAAGAAATTTTGTGGGATTTGTTTTGATTTCCTTGTGTACAATTTGTATATTATTTGTAGATATTTTTGTGTACAAAAGATTTAATAAGTTTAAAGGTACAACATGTATGTATTTATGTATAATAGTACTAACTTGGGGTCAATTTGTAATTTGATAAAATGTGAGGGCTTTGGTTTTAATTTATGAATTTGAACATTTAATTAAGTGTAGTATTTAAGGTCTAGAAATTTAATTCGGTTAAAGTTTCTTTGTTTTGAATTAAACGGTGAATTGTACTGAGAATCAAAAACCTAGGATTTCTGTGTGAAATATTTACTTAGAAAATTAATTTAATTATTATTAGGGTTTTAGAAATGGTTCCTGAGTTTCTGGGTTCAATTTAGGCTTTGCAAGTTTTCGACTGGCGCATTTTTTCGATTCTAGGGTTAAAATTAAAATTAATTAAGAAATTGAGGAACTATGAAGAAATAATTTAAAAGTAAGGGTTAAATAAAATATTGCAAAGATCGGGGGCCTCACAACCTATCCCCCTTAAAGAAATTTTTCCCTCAAAATTTAACTATATATTGTTTTCAAATAGTTGTGGATAGTTTGCTCTCATTGTGTCACACCCCAAATCCAGGCATGACCGGCCGTGGCCCACAAGGACTTAGCCCAAGGCACACGTAAGCCTAAACATGAACCCAAAAACCAAAAAGAATAAATGTGATGATAGCCTAGAAATAAATAAATCAACACTCAATCCAGTGAGATACCACAAGTGAAAACAAGTCATAACCAACTTCCTAAAAATATATATATACTAAATGGGACACAAACCGCCCACAAAATAAAATAATTCTAAATAAAACCCAACCACAATGTATGCACAAAACTCGACAAAGCAACCTAAAACAAATTAAATAAATGCCCTAGAGGTCCATGCAATTGAGTCCCCGCTACGCCATGAGTCGACTCTAAGTCCTTCTAACACCTGGAAATGGTAAACAACTAAGTCAGCTGATAGCTCAGTGAGTAGCAACATGGATAGTAAATACAGTTTTGAAAACAGGGTTCAATTCCAAAATAAGATATATATCACAGAAACTAGATTGGCATACAGTTTGGTAAATACAATCTGTTTCAAAAAGAAGGTTCCACAGTTCAACACTTAAAATACTCATGTCTCGCAAGAACATGATAAACAACATTTTCCACTTAAAACAGATTATAACATCATGAACACCAATAATTTTCTGGGTACCAAGAAAAACAAATAATCTGCCACACAGTTCTCAAGGCTATAAGCCCCGTTGGATCCAATACCGAACTAAGAGTCATCCTCAGGGTGGCACCTGGGTCTTTTCTCAAAGACGATCCGATTGAAGGTCACCTAGTTATTTTTAAAGGTCTTTTCCTTACAATCGTTGAGCACTAGAGTCATCACGGCCCAACCCGGATCTGTTCCCTAGTGGCCAGAGTCACCACACACAGTGGAATAATTTCCCTGGACTAAATACACACATGGTCTCAATAATCAATACACATCAGTTTCGCAAAATATGGTAGTTCATCATTATAAACATGAGACCAAAACAAATAGTTTACAGTATGCCAAGTTCACACATGTTTCAGAAATAATTTGATTCCATTGATAATATAATAATTTATCAAAACAGTTTAGTCTTAAAACAACAATTTAATTTTCCAACAGTTCAGGGTAGGGGAACATCTACAAAAATATGTAGCATGAAACTACTCACCTAAAAACGAAATAATATAACCATCGAATAGAGTGTAAAAGTCCAACTAGTGCCCTGAACCAAGTATAAAAAAAAAAAAAAACTACACGTCACAACTAATTTAAAAATACTAAAAAAAAAGGAACTAAGTAACCTCAACTAAAGCGCACTAACACGGCTCAACCCAACTCACCGTTACTCTTAAATATTACCTAAGTTCATGTTATTCAAGGTTTAAAATCACCCAAGACATGGGTTCCGATCAAAACTTAATTAATTGTGACTTTAAGATAAAACAGAATTTCAAACAAGCCTTCCCAACCTATTCGCTAACTTTGAAAATTACAAAACCCACTCCACGCTATTCGAAAAATTCCAAAAACCTCCAGATATCAACTAATATATCCTAGTTTCAAACCCAATTGGTTTCACTTGATTTTCTTATCAAAACAATTATCTACAATTTATTATATCCAAACAGGTTGTTTTCTGCAGCACTTTAAAGAAATTGACGGTTCTCTTAATATACACGAGCAATCAATGCAAGGCCAAAAACGTACGAAACTAGACTCGTAACTGGTTCTAATGACACTAATTTGATAATTTTTGGATTTATACCCAAAGAGAACAACACTCCCGAATTTACTGTTTCGGACTGGTTTCCTGGACAGATTTGGATACCTCAATTTATATGAATTTTGACTCCCAAAAATTATGAAAAAATTCAGATATGCAATTCAATATGTAATTGATCTACTGTAAAAATTTCAGATTAAAATTCATCCGTTTGATTGGTTTCTTGATTTTTAAAGTTTGCGATTATGTGCAGAATTTTTGGACTAAGATTCACACCGATTCTTTATACATGAATTTAACTCCTTAGATTTCTTAACAGTATACATATATACATTATACATAAATCTACAACCTCTCCATCAATGTACTAAATAATAATAGAGTAAGGATAAAGAACAAAAACAAAGAAAAGAAGAAAGATGAAGGCCTACCACACCCAAAAATTACTCCTTGTTTGCAATCCCCCTTTTTTTTTTTCTTCTTTTCTCTCAACTTCTTTCTCCCCGTGGCTGATGTGGCTACTGCTATAGAATGTATTAGGAACCTAGGGTTTTTCTTTTCTTTTTCTTTGTTGTACATAACATAAATGACTCTAGACAAAAATGTCCTTTGTTTTATTTTATTTTTTTTTATCTCTCCATTAATTTAAATAAAATACAACTACTATTAAATCAAAATATGCTTACTAATTTGACACTTAATTTTATTTTATTTATTTATTTTTTAAAATAATAAATCTTGCCTTTAAATTGAAGACTTTCACCATAAATTTATTTTAGGTTTTAAAATTAATTAAAAGACCCTCCAAATATTTAATTTGCACTTTAAGATTCACCATCAAAATATTTGAGATTGTAATATTATTATTGTTATTATTTAATTATTTACTTAATTTTTATATTTGGGTTCGCACACATTGAGTTCTCAAGCTCCCAAGTGGATTCCTCAATGCCTCGATGATGCCCAAGTACCTTTATCAAATGGACTGCCTTGCCCCTAAGGTTCTTCTCTTGTTTGTCTTGAATTGCTATAGGCCCCCTTCAAAAGTTGCATCTTTATGAAGGTTAATTTCCTCCCAATTGATGATGTGCAATGGATCAGCAAAGTACTTCCGTAGCATAGATATGTGAAAAACATTGTGTATTCTGGCTAACTGCGGAGGTAAAGCCAGTCTATTTGCAACTTCTCCAATTTGTTGTAATACTTTGAAGGGTCCGATATATTGAGGCGAGAGCTTCTCTCTTTTTCCCAAACGTATGATTCTACGTCAAGGTTAAACTTTTAAAAACACCTGATTACCGACTTAAACTAGAAAAGGCCTTCTTCTTCTATCTGCATAACTCTTTTGGCAGTCCTAAGCTATCTTCAACCGTTGATAGATATGTTTGACTTTCTTAGTGGTTTCTAGAACAAGTTCAGGTCCTACTAGACCTGCTTCACCCACTTTAATCCAACAGATTGGTGATCTGCAAGGTCGCCCATTTAATGCTTCAAAAGGTGTTATCCTAATACTGGCTTGGAAACAACTATTATAGGAGAATTCAATTAAAGGTACGTGTCGCTCCCAACTTCCTTGAAAATCCATCACACGAGCTCTTAGCATATCTTCGACGGTTTGGATGGTGCTCTCAGATTGCCCATTTGTCTGAGGATGGAAAGTCGTACAAAAACACAACTCAATGCCCAGGGCTTCTTGTAGACTTCCCTAGAACTGGGAGGTAAAACTTGGGTCATGGTCTAATATACAGGTCACCGGGATTCCATGTAACCGAATGATCTCTCGAATATAGAGGTTGCACAAGGACTCCAAGGTGTGAATTATCTTGTACGGTAGAAAATTTGCGATTTTCGTCAGACGGTCCACTATAACCCAGATAACATCATGGCCCCTTAGGGTTTTGGGTAACCCAATCATAAAATCCATCATTACATATTCCCACTTCCATTTGGATACTAGTAGAGGCTGTAACATTCCTCCTGGTTTCTGATGTTTTGTTTTCACCAATTCGCATAAAAGGCATCTTGCCACAAACTTAGCCATATTTTTCTTCATACCACTCCACCAATATTGTCACTTCAAATCGTGGTGCATTTTACTCCCTCATGGATGTACCACAAGGGCCAAGTAATGAAATTCCTTGAGTATTCTTTCTCTAAGTGTCTTTTTACTTGGTACAAATAGCCTGCCTTGGTATCTTAATTTCCTATACAAGTAAATTGACCAATTGGGCACTGTTTCCCTTGATCTTGATCTTGATCTTGATCGTGATCTTGAGCGTCCATGACTTCATTTACTAACTTAGACATCACATTTTTGTGCACCAAGGTATGCCTTCCCATCTTGAACCTTCACTTGAACTCCAAATTCATTAAGAATTTTAACCATATCCCATTCTTTTACCATCAATCTAGCTATCTTTCCCTTACTCTTGCAACTCAACGCATCTGCAACTACGTTAGCCTCGCCGAGATGGTATGAGAGAGTAACCTAATAGTCTTTGAGATACTCCATCCATTGTCTCTACCTCAAGTTTAGGTCCTTCTGCATAAACGGATACTTTAAACTCTTGTGATCTATGAAAATCTTAAACTGTTCTCTATACAAGTAATGTCGCCATTGTTTTTAGTTAAAAGCCATAGCCACCAATCCAAGTCATGCGTTGGATAACTTTGCTCATGAAACTTTAATTGCCTGGAACCATAGCCTACTACCTTCCCATTTTACATGTGTACATAGCCTGACCCTTTCTTGGATTCATCACAATACACGCGGTACCCTACATCTTGTTTCAAAATGATTAATATTGGTGTGTTAGTTAATCCGAAGAGCATTACTATAACTCGTAGTGACCGTACCTAGTTCGAAACACAGTCTTCGATATATCCTCATCGTTGACTCGTAGTTGATGGTAACCTAGCTTGAGATCATTTTTTTAAATAAAATTTTGAACGTCTAAATTGATGAAAAAGGTCTTCAATTCTTAGAAGCGAATACCAGTGTCGAGAGGAGGTACTCTAAGAGTTCCACCATTCACGCCTTGCAATACATTCGGGAGGTATAAAAATGTACTATGACCTTAGCCGCTAGTTCTGGTGGAGTGGAATGAAAAAGGATGTAGCTGTGTTTGTGTCGAGGTGCCTTACTTATCAACAAGTGAAGGCCGAGTATCAGAGACTAGTGGGTTTTTTACAACCCTTACCTATATTCGAGTGGAAATGGGAGTATGTTACAATGGATTTTGTTGTGGGTCCTCTAAGGACCCAATGGGGTAACGATGACATTTGGGTGGTAATTGATCGGTTAACTAAGTCAGCGCACTTTGTACCTATGCACATGAGTGACTCGGTAAATTATCTTGCGGACCTTTATATTAGGGACATTGTTCAACGTCATGGGGTCCCCGTGACTATTGTTTCAGATAGAGATTTGTGTTTTATGGCTCGATTGTGGCAGAGCCTACAAAACGCTTTGGGCACAAAGTTGACTTAGTACCACTTATCATCCTTCGACTAACAAGCAATCAGAGCGTACCATCCATATCTTTGAGGATATGCTTTGGAGTTGTGTTCTTTTCTTTAAAGAGTTGTGGGAGAGGACTTGCCTTTAGTAGACTTTGCCTATAACAATAGCTTTTAGGCAAGCATTGGCATGGCACCCTTTGAGGCCTTAGATGGTCAACCATGTAGATCTCCCATAGGTTGAGCCGAGGTGGGTGATACATTGATGATATGTCCTGAGTTAGTTCGCGAAACGACAGAGAAGGTTGTGCTTATTCGCAAGAGGTTGGTCATGGCTCAAAGTCGTCAGAAGAGCTATGCTGATCGTAAGAGGAGACCGTTATTCTTTGAGGTATGAGATCATGTTTTCTTGAAGATATCACCAAGTCTTGCGTGGCAAGACAATTCCTTTGGTAACGGTGTTGTGGAAACATCACAGGATTGAAGAAGCAACTTAGGAATGTAAGGCAGAAGTCCGTGAGAAATATTTGGACCTATTTGTCGATGTTTAAACTTGTATTGAAAATCTTATCATGTTAGTGTAATATAAACATTGTATATGTTTGGGAATGTGAATTGTATATTCATTATCAAAAATTTTGTTATCCTTGTCATGGGAATGATTGACCGATGAATGGTCATGGTGACGAATTTGATCTACAGTTATGATTGTAATTGGTTTAGACTTGGTTTTAGTGTCGATTTAAAATTTCGGGGATGAAATTCCTTAAAGGGGGAAGGTTATAGCGATCCTGATTTGGACCTGACCCATTTATTGCTTTTGAATCTGAGAAACCATATCCGTGACGGTTGTTCTTTCCGCTTCATATTTGGTTTTGGCTTCACGGGTCAACACCATCCTTGTTGGTGTCGACACTACCTTCTTTTCTTGGTCTTGTTCTGCTCCAAGGGTTGACACTAGCCTTGGAAGGGTCGTTACCTTCGTCATGTTGTGTTCCTGGATAGTTACTGAAATTTAGGGTCGACACCGGCCTTTAGTGGTGTCAACACTTGCCTTTTGTTGTTGGCCTCTGCGGTCAATACCAGTCTGGGAGGTGTCGACCCTTGTCTTCAGCTGAAACTGGAATTTGCTACTGAAATTTGGTGTCGACACCTCTGGTCCGAGGGTCGACACCCTGTCTATAGCCAACATTGGTGTTTTTCCATCTCTTCTTGAGGGTCGACGCCTCTGGTCCTAGGGTCGACCCCTGTGTTATTTTTTCCATCTTTTAGTCTGGTTTTTTGGGCCCTACTTTTTGGGGGGTTTTTGACTTATTCTTTTGGGTTGACTTTAGGACTTTACTTTAGCCTAGTACTATAAATAGGGTCCCCAATTACCCTTTTCTTCACTTTATCTTCTTTTTTCTCCTCTAAAATCATAAATCTCTCTCTCTCTCTAAGACTCACTTTTTCGCAAAGATTTTCAAATCTACTCACGTAGAAGCATCTCTATTCCTTGCTCCTTTGAGATTAAGTGTAGAGCTTGCCGAGGGCTTCATTTTGATCGGAGCAAATCTTTGTTTCGTCTCCATCGACTTTTGGATTTTTCTTCCTTCTTCCTCTTCTAAGCTTGAGTTAGGAATTCTTCACACCTTCTTATAAGTTTCAACTTAGTTATAAGTTATTTCTAAAACAATACTGTGATTTTGGGATTTGAACAAAATTCTAGGGTTTTGCTTTTGAAATCAAAATAGGGTTTTTTTTTAAAAATAGAATGATGGGAAAGGTTGTGGGGATGAGATGATGATTGTTATGTGTGGAAAATGGTGGACTTCCTCACTAAGAGGTGATTTTGGAAAGAAAATGAGATTTTGCTCTAAAACTATGAGTTTTGGCTAGTGTTAGAAAACATTGAAAGATGATGTTGGTTTTTTGTAAAATTTTGGCACAAAATATTGATATTAATGGGAGTGGTGGAGTTGGATATGTACTATCACTCACATTTTGAAATTTGGAAAGTTTATCTTATGGAATTTATTTATCTGTTTAGAGATATCTGTTTGGTCTATCGGTGAAGGATAGTTATGATTGTTGTAGACATTGCCTGAGAACTAAGAGAATTAAAACTGTTTTCTCATCCATTTGCATTGAGCATTGTTGCATATTATCACATTGAAAATGTATACTGTTTTAAGAAAAAGATGAATACTGGGTGAATCTGGGTATGGATGTAGTTACAAATGTTAAGTTGGCCTGTGTGTCTTTGGTGAAAGACTAGAAAACCACAATGACAAAGAGTAGTGCTTGTATAGCCTGCTAACAGAGACGTACCTGGAGATTCACAATGTTGTATTCACAATATTGTTTGTAGTGAAAACAGAAAGGTTGTTATGAATTGTTTGTAACCTGACATTGTATGGTTTTAAAAGAAGTGTAAAACGTTTTGGCTTGAGTATGGCATATGCATTCATCCTATAACTTTGCTGAGATTCATATATTGTGCTAAATCGTTTCTTCTAGGCTTTGGCTCACCCTATGTAGGAAAAACATTTCAAGTGCTGATGATATGGCTCCGCCAAGATAATAACTTAGGAGGACTTGAAGCAAAAGCTTCATTTTGTTCATTTGTGTATTTATTTTTGTACAAGCCTAGGGCTTTATTTGTATTGAGTTTAAACTCACTTTTGATGTAACCAAGCATTGTTTTGGAAAGCTGTAAGCTTATAGGGCCTGTCTTAATTGCTTAACTTATTTTCATATCTTTAACAATGTAACACATGCTATAGATTCAAAGTTAGGGCTTATAAATGTATAACTACATGTGCTATTCTTTGTAACATGAGATCATATAGAATGGAAGAGATTGTATAATCAGAATGATGTGTTTAATTATGAGTGTTCATGGATAGTTTTATTGTAATTATTTTGGGGCGTTACAGAAAACATGGACACCATTACGACACATCTGAAAATATGAGTTCAAATCTCTAATAACATGTATTTGAAAAAGGAAATAAAATGAGAGATGATGATATGGCTCACTTGTTTGCTAGATTGCTATGGCTTGGACAAAGTCTTCTCTCTTTTTCTTTCTCTCCCTTGAAGGTTACTCTTCACTTCCTTTCTCTCTGCTTCAGCTATGTGTAGTGTGGGTGTGTGTTTGAGTATGCAAATGCTAAGGGGGTGGTGGTGTATTTATAGGAAATTTGGTGTGAAAAGTCCAAAATGCCCTTGATTCCAAAGGAATTGAGTAGTCTTTGGATTTAGTTAGAATGTAATGGAATGAGGGGTGATGAGGGTCCTAATTGTGTACTTAAACAGGTTCTAGTTAGGGTTATCTTTAATTAGAACTAAGCTAGTAACAAGTACAAGAAAAGTTCCCTAGATTTCAGAGTCCTAGTCAAAAGTCTTCCCTAAATTCATGAAATTTGTTTAAAAAAGGACACTATAATGTTTATTTATAGGGTGGCCGGCCATCTAGTATAGATTTGAGGGACTTTTTCTCATTTATTTGTATACAAACTCTTATATATATGTGTATATTGTAGATATTTTGAAAAAAATATTATAATATTGGGGGTGTACTTTTATATGTATAAAAAATGATTTGGGCTCAAAATGTAAATAAAGTAAAATGTGTGGCGTTGGAATTAATTAGAATATCTATTTCAAGTGTAGTATTAATTAAAATAATGTTAGGAAAAATAATTTGGTTCGAATGATCTTACTTTGAATTAAAAGATACATAACCAAATGAAAATGATAAAAATAAAAAATTTGGATTTTGAGTTACTAATCTAAAATTTGAGAGTTAAATAATTAATACTAGAGTGTTAGAAATGATTTCTAAGTTACTGGGATCGATTAGGATTTGTACGGGTTCATCCGTGATACGTTTTCAGTTCTAGGGTTAATTTATTGAATAAACGGGGATTAAGGGGTTTTATTCTAATAATGCAAAAGTCAGGGTGTTACTAGGATTTACAAAATTTACGAGTCTCGCATTATATTGTCGAAAAAATGATGACGTCATCTTTTTTACATAAAAATATATTTTTTACATTATTTATTTTTGTATTTTTACACAATCGGTATTAATTTTGGTTCATTAACCATACTAAAACGAAGTCAATATAATTATCTTAACATTGTGATACTCACCCAAAAAAATTGTTAAAGTTGTGGGAGTTAATATTATTTTTAAACTTCAGGAAATATGTGCAAGTTATTCTTAAATCCATATTTTACAACTTATTTTGAAGTAAAATTTGAAAATAATTATGTTATGAGTCATTACATATTTTAAAAAAAGAGTAGTGGATATGACTATAAGCAAAACCTATGGACGATTGATTGGTCACACTATTTGATAGATAGAACCTCTAAGCATGACACGCGTTGCAACTCACGAAATTTTTTTGCCACATAGCCTACAAAACTGCCACGTAAAAGAAACTAGATAAATACAAACTGTATCCCAATTAATTACTACTTGTTTAAATAATAAAATTCATCATTTTTATTTTAATTGTAATACCCAATAAGGCATGTGTCACTATAAATGGCATGGAATACTCAAAGATCATTAAATAACTTCTCACCAAGTAAAGTTTCAACATGAATGAAAGTTTTTAAATGCTATGTTATATTTTTTAATGATTTGGACAATTCAGTTTATAAAATACCTTGTATTTGTCATTTATAAAAATAAAAAAATAATACTAATAAATAAATAAGTTAATCTAATATTCCTCGTGTGTGTGTGTATAATTTTCGTCTTATCCATATAGCAAGGTCCTCAAGCTGAGGTACCACACGGCATTAGCCGAGATGTAGGGATGATCCACATCAGGGTCAAGATAAACGGTGAAGAACAAGAGTCTTGGCAGGTGTTGGCTCCTAGATTGGATAACATGAGACTGTTTTGAGAGGTTAATCTTAATTTAACTAGGGCAGAGGGAATCCTAGGTGATTTGTTATTCTTAAATGGTATAAGAGTTTAACATGAGGATGATCACTATGAGAGATAGAACACTCTATATATCATAGGCACCCCATGGGTTTGTTTAAGCATTCTAGTTACAATGCCGAATGATCTTGAGAGATTTGTTTACTAACTTTATTATCGGAGTGTCCTCCCGGTTGATAAGCAATTGGATTAGTCATTCTACTCACTTTCTCATACTTGGATCTAGGTTGAGTCCTCTACGGCTTTATTCCCGAAATTCCCGTTTGACAAGCAAACAAGTTAGTTATTCTGCTCACTTTTTCAGGCATGGATCTAGACTGCATGCTCTACGGCTTTGTTCCCATAAATTCCAGGAGGAAGATCAAAATTTAGTTGTGTGGTAAAATTTTAGCACACACACATCACTTATTCAATTTATTGCACTTGTTATAAACAAACAAACAAACAAAAAATTGATAATTTCTTTTTAAAAACACATTGATCGTTCAATTTTTAGAAGGCAAATGTAATAAATTGAATAAATTGCGATTGTTAGATTGACTATTTTTTATTTATTAATGATGATATATACAATGGTCTCGACAAAATAAAGACCATGTTTGATTTGGTTTTCAAAATTTGTTTTAGAAATTTTTTCAAAAAAACATTTATCATTTTTACATTATTTTATATTTTCAGAGACTAGAAATAAATTGTTTTTTGATATTTACTTTTATGAAATTAATTTTTATTTTTTCATAAAAATTTCAAAAACCAAACAAGGCCAAACAGTTTACATCATTAAAATAGGATCTATAATGAACTTGTGAACATGAACAGCACTGCCCAATCCATGATGTGCTCTACAAAAGTTAGATCCTATAAATAATATCACATATTTCTCTAAATTATTACCAAATATGGAAAACAAACAGTTACCTCCCAATCCCAACAAGATCCTGCACCGACGTCACATGTTTGCACAGATGTCCCAATGTCCACCAACACGTGTCTAGTTTTGGTGCCATGTGACGTGGTAAGCCTGCACTAAATCATCTAGGTAGGTGTATTTAAAGTTGGTCCACCACCAATGTCTTTGCCATTGAATTGATTGAAAGTGTGTTGATTTTTAAGAATTGAGATTAGGAATTACAGAGAAAGAGAAAGAGAGTCTGAAAATGCAGGCAGCAAAGAATGCAGCAGCGTCCGCCAAGGAGACGGTGGCCAATGTTGCCGCCTCTGCCAAGGCTGGCTTGGACAAGACCAAGGCCACCATGCAAGAAAGGGTTTTTTTTTTCTTCTGTTTAAATATGCTCATGGCATGCTTTTATTAAAAGAAAAATAAATATTAAATGATCTATATGCCAAGCTACTACCATATCAAGTCTAATCTGATATATTTTAGGCTTCGTTTATTTCGCCAAAAATATTTTACAAAACCAACCTTATTGTCAAATTGTCCTTTACATTCAAGTGACAAACTAAAATTTCTATGGATTAGTCTCATGAGCGTCACAGATTAACCATGGTATGGGTGCACGCGTGTGCAATATGCTGTGGAGTGCACGTTTCATTGAATTAATTTATGTAAGTTGAATGCATGATCAGTTTATGGTAACAATATATGGTGATTTCACCATATCTATATAAAAAAAAAAAATTAGGGTTGAATTTCAGAGAACTTGACAGATCCGTAATATCTACTACGGATTTGTCAAGTTCTCTGAAATTTAACCATAATTTTTTATATTACTGATCAAATCATATATCATTCACCTCTCCAAAAAAATTAATAATAAAATAAGATGATTTGATAATCATAATTTTTTATTTTCTTATGTTTTGTTAGTGAATATTGTATATATATTATTTTCACTATATATATATATACTAGCATATACTTGTGCCTGAAGACACGGTGTAAATAATGTTAGGATTATAATGTAATTGTAATCCCAATATTATTTAAATTTATTTTTTAATTATACAAATTCACAAATTTATTATAAAATTTTGGAGTTCTCACAAAGCTCCTCACAAAAATTCACTTTTGCTTATATAATATATAGCTAGATAGATAGATGTGCTTGACATACATACAATTTTCACGGGCATACATACAATATTTTTTTTTTGCTTATATAATTGTATGGAAATTGTATGTATGCCCGTAATGTCCTAGTGTATTACGGGCATACATACATTGTATGGAAATGTGTGTAAAATATATTGAACAAGAAGGAGAAAATAAAAAAAAAATGAACAAATAGAGAGAAAAATAAAAATGGGAGAAAATAAAAAAATAAAAAGAAAAGAGGAAGGAAGGTGGGATCATGGGATCATGGAAGGATGTGTGAGAAAAGAAAAAAAGTAAGAGAGAGAAGCGGAAAAGTAGAAAATGTACATGTAAGATATTTTTTGAAAAACATATCTCAGACATTGTTTTATAACTTGAGTTGATCTGAGCCATCAACATGTCCTATTAGGACAAAAATATGTTGAAGATTCAAAAACTGTCTTGCTTTATTTTATAGATATTAAGGCCAAGTTTGGCAATCCTAAAAAAAGTCAAAAAGTTAAAAAGTTACTTAAAAAGTTAAAAAGTTATCACTATTTACCAAAAGTCCAAAATTACGGCACAACTCCCAATCCTAATTTTCCTCTACACACTAATTTATACAATTTTTTAATACACATTTTTCCATAAAAAGTCAAAAAGTTAACCCAAACATCTAAATTTTTTTCCTCAATTTTTTAGTCCAAAAAGAAAAAAAATACAGTTATTTAGGACACCCGAAACAACTCCAAAATGTCATAATTAGCTTTATGATATTTACATTTGGCAAAGGCTTTTTTTAGCTTTTTGGGCTAAATTCACAAAATGACAAAATATGCTAAAATAGTCAATAAGACAAAATGTCACATCAAATTCATAATCATTTCACTTTTTCCCTCACAAACATCACATCTAATAACAAAAAAATTCCTACTATCCTTCCACACACAAATATTTTAATCTTTAAAATAGCCAAAAACTAAAAAGACCTACTAAAATAGCAACTTCCTTGACACACACATATTTTTCTTGTTGTCTACCTTTACCTTGCCTATATATAGGCATTTTCATTATATTGTAAGATACACACAATATTGAATATATACATGATATATAGGCCTCTTCATTGTATTATACATATAATATAATGTTCTTTTTCTCTCCTTCAAAACAAAAATGATAGAGATAGTTGGGATAGGAATAAACTAGTGGATAGAGAAAGAGATCATTATAAAGCGATACTGAAAATAAAATATGGCAGCCGGATAAGTTGAGATCCGGTGAGTGACCAAGGCAAGGTTGTTGCCACACGCCGATGAAGTGGAATTATTAAGCAGTTAACCTAGATCGAATACTATGTTACAATATCTAAAAGAGAAAAAATATATATTATATTACGTGTATATTTAATATTGTGTGTATCTTACAATGCAATGAAGAGGCCTGTATATAGGCAATGTAAGTGTGGGCAACAAGAAAGTTATGAAAGTATCCTAATATGCTAAAATCTAATTATAACATTTAATATATATATATATATATATGCAATATTCACTAATACGTTAGTCTACAAAAAGAATTGACAAGTATGATATACTATTTAAGGAAAGAAAAAAAAAACAAATGTGATAAGATGAAATTATTACAAATCGAATTGATCTAATTTTTTATATAAAATATATACACATAAAACTTTATAAAATGAATGATTTGTATTCTTAGTGGTCCCACAAATTCTGAAGTTAAGATTTGAACTTGATAGAAATTGAACCAAAAAAAGCATATCTAATGCATCACCAATTTATCGTAACTATATATTGAGTGCATAATTATTTTGACTCCGATTTTTTCACACAATTTCAAAGTATGTAAACAAAATATAAATTTTTATTGATCCAAAATAGTGGAGCACACAATTTTGGGTGGTGTCAATATTTTTTTTAGATATATTTTGGATCAGTCTCAATTTATTTTTCAGACTTTAAAAATAAGAATGAACAAATTTTTTTTTAATTATTTTATGGAACTACCTTTTCCAAAACAAATGTTACTGCTATGGAAGTTACTCAAAAAGTGTTCGGAATTTCCTTGTACGAGTGTTCAGAATTTCCTTGTACGCGGTTTCGAATGGATAAATTTGTTATCTTATTAAAAATATAAATAAAGTATTTTCATCATTTAAAATTTAGGAATTTATTTTGGGTGTAGATTTGCATTGTTTTTAAATTTATAATGTAAATTTTAAATTTTAAACAAATTGTTGAAGTAATTTTTCTCCAAATTGAAAGAGAGAACAACACTTGAGATAGTTGGTGTCAGGTGCAGGTTGCTCATCTAAATGGATTCACACAATTTTGTAAAGAGTAGCGCTACTCTAACTCAAAAGTTAGATCCACTTTCAAATCTGATGATGTAAGACAACTATTTCTTATATCTTTTTAAATCAATCATCTCTTTCACATCATTGAGTCTGTAAAATTATTTTTCTTTTGTGAGTGCCTCAGAAAAATACTTTTATTTATTTATTTATTTGTTTAATAGACTGCAGATTCAAAATTGATTAATAAATGTTTTCATTTGTAAAACTATTCAAAATTGCTAATTTTTTTATTCATTCGTCAAATTGTCCCTCAATTATCGAAGTGTCTAAAAATTGAAATAAAACTGCAAAGGCATCATGTTGTTAGTAAAAGACTAATAATCATTAGTGAAGTTGTGTTAAAGAGAAAAAAAAAACATGAATTTTCATAAAAGAACATTAAAAAAAATTAATAATCAACTAGTGGAACACAACATGGCTTCCAATTAATAGCATTGAAATATATTTTTATTGACCAATTAGAATTACCTCCCAGAATCTATAATTGTCTCAAAAGATTCAATAAGTATGCATTATTGGATCTTTAAAATAACACTTTAGAAGATCTTATAAATAGAACATTTTTGCATAGAAGATGTAAGCCAAATATTGGACATTTTAGAAAACCACTTTGCAATAAATTTACTGAAAAATAAGTTTTAAATTGTTTGGATTCTTATTGCTTTTTTTTATATAAAAATAAAAAAATAAAAAAGAAGCACCCAGAAGAAGAAGATGAAATTGGGAACTTTATATGTTTAGCACAATCCAGATATTCGGGCTTCTAAATCTGAAGCATGTTCATGCTTGCTCTGTGATTTACTTGGTTAGTTGTTATACCATGTACACAAGTTAACAATTCAATGACTGGGTTTTTATTTAATCTGCATTGATGACTGATGATTGATGATGTAGGTGGAGAGGGTGAGTGCACATGACCCAATGCAAAAGGACATGGCCATGCAGAGAAAAGAAGACAAAATCAATCAAGCTGAGTCCAACAAGCAGGAGGCGCACGAGCACAATGCCACCGCGCGACAATCAGCTGCAGCCACTACCAGAGTCGGTGGTGGGACCCAAAGTTACACCACTGGTGGGGGAATGGGGATGGAAAATTACTCTACTAGTGGTCCAAACATGTCTGCTGGATATGGATATGGTACCAGTCATCATGGCACCAGCAACATGACTGAGGGGGGCATGGTCGGGTCACAGTACCCTCTTGGGGCTGACATTGGTGCTGCTACTGAGAACCCAGTTGGGGGGGGCTAACACTACTGCAATTGGTTTGAACGCTAGAAGCACTGATGATGTATACCCTTTAGATGTTGACATTATTGGGGCTAGCTTGAACCCGATGCATAACACCAATGCTGGGGTTGGTGACCGTGGTGGTGCCCCAACCTCTGGTTATGGCACTGGCGGTGCATATAATTAGATGATTCACATGGTTTTGTCCATAGCCCCACTCTACGTGCATGATCTTGTGTGTTTAATGGTTTGTGTTTCTGTTTTTGAAGCCTTAAGAGTTTGATGATTTTGTGCTTAGTTGGCTGAATAAATGTACAAGGATATGATATGAGGTCCCTGCAGTTTACTTACTGTTATCGTTTAATTTTATTGGAAAATTTATAAATGAATGAAAATTAATTGATCACCAGCATCTGCTTAATCTTGTCCTCTTTTGAACTAAAAGTTAGCACAACAGTTCGGCCACCTCCTTCCCTAATCATGACATTCTTGATCACTATTGCTTCCAATTCCTCCTTCACACTAAAATTAACGAATTCTGGTTTCAGTCTAATGACTAAACTTTCGTTAAGCCACCCATTGCCAATCTCCTTGGCTTTGATGCTAATGATTCCTTCCCTTTCACCATATCCGCGTATGACCTCAACTTACCATCTGACCCTTGATCCTTCCTTCCGCCAGCACTAGGTGCTCTGCTTATAATTGTCTGGTCATGCGTTGGATTTTTCACCACAACATCGTCTTTCCCATACTCTATATCTTTGACTGTTAAAACTTTATCATCAATCCAAATCCCATTAGCTTTTTGAACTGCGATTCTTGCTACAACCGGACAATCAAATCTGACAAAACCAAATCGTGAGTTTGACGTTTTCCTTCTCTTGTTTGGAATGAACATATCTTTCACTACTCCAAATTTGGTGAAAAACTGAAATAGTCCTTTAGGATCCATCATGTTTGGTAAGTTATCCATGAACAAAGTAACAGCCTCTCCCTTGCTTCCCCCCCCCCCCTTCTGAATTGCTGCTAAGTATGTTGGTGCTGGTTGTTGGTGTGTGATGCTGATTTGAGCTACTGTTATAAGGCTACTCTTGGTGGTGCTGTTATGAGGCTACTATCCTGGTGTGTGCTGCTGATATGAGCTGCTGACATGCTGATTGTTGCTTTTTCTTGGCCCAAAGTTATTTCTTGGTCTCAGGTGTGACAATGCTTTGGTGTATTGGTGCTGTTGATGTATTGCTGCTTTTGTTCTGTTTTTTTGTTCTTTCTTCTGTTGGTTGCTTTTGATTGGTTTCTCACCAATCTTGGGTCAAGTGCTAGCAAATGATTTTGCTTCCTTTGCGATGCCAACCTAGTTAGGATTGTTGAGGTTAACTTTGATGCTCAGTGCAATTCCCTGCTTTGTTAATGTATTTTTGCATGTATTGTATTTTTTTCATCAATAAAGTTTTATTTTGCTGATCAAAAAAAAATTAAGGACGTAATGTAACACTAATTTTATTTATTTAGTCATTATAGTGATTCACATGATATAACATGACACGTGTGAATTATAGATTTGATAAAATTGTGGTTTTATATTGTAAATCACAAGTTACTATCTTAAAAGAATGGTTTTTTTAAGTGTTTTATTTTGATGGGTAAGTAGAGTTATAATTATATTAAGAAACTGGCTTATTTTCTACTTATAAATGTACATTTAATTCTTTGTTCAATCAACTTTATATCACTTGAAGGTTTTGCATAACATATCCTAGTATGTTTTATTTTTCGTATTATATTATTGTTTGTGAAAATTATGAAAGTTGACGATCTTGGCACTATAAAAATTTAGGGACAAAATTATTTTTTAGGAACTAAATATTTTTGTTGCGAAAAGTGTCGTAATTATATTTTTAGTAACAAAAGTTGGACATTAGTAATGAATTATTATCCTTTTGAGACCAATTTTTTTGTCTAAAAAAATAAATCATTTTGAAACCAAATTATTTTGTCCCTAAAAGTCTATGTATTAGTGACATTTTTAAAATTTTGTCGTTCAAAATCTTATTTTTGACTTTTCGGGACGACCTTTTAGCGACTATCCTCACGACGATAGAAATTGATTCCTAAATATCTTTTGCAACAAAATTTTCACTTTTAGAGACCAAAACATTTAGTCTCTAAAACTTTTATGTGTTGCATGGACTATAAACTCTTATATGTCACTGTAGGAAAAAATGTCTTTATCGGCTTTTAAAAAATGCCACTATAAGCTGTAAAAGCAACGTCAAAGGTTATACCAACGTTTATAGTTTACGTTGCTGATGCTGCTATCGTCTTGAGTTTAATGTGTTTTATAAACGTAACTAGATAATTATAGTCTTGAGTCTAAGGTGTTTATAAACATCACTAGATAGTTATAGTGATGTGTAGACACCCCATTTTTGACCGTCCTCAAGACTTGGACGTCATCGTTTGAACACTCGATGATCATCCATGCTCGTGTTCATTTTGAGTTTCCGGAGGTCTCAGCCGCGCGTCTTGCCTCAAGATCTCTCGACTTGTCTGTTTTGTGCTTGGTTGTGGACCAAGGACTTTTGGTTTTGCTTCTAAGGGAAGAGGGTGGCTTGTTGGCCATCCCATCAACCCATCGGCTAAGGCTTGATGTAGACACCCCATTTTTGACCGTCCTCAAGACTTGGACGTCACTGTTTGAATACTCGGTGATCATCTCTGTTCGTGTTCGTCTTGAGTTCCCGGAGGTCTCGGCTACGCGCCCTGCCTCAGGATCTCTCGACTTGACTGTTTTGTGTCTGGTTTTGCACCAAACACTTGTGTTTTGCTTTGGAGGGCAGGGAATGGCTTGTGAGACATCCCCACACCTCACCGGCCATGGCTTGAGGCCACCGGCCTTGTTTCCTTGCCACTGGCCATTGGTGATGGCCGGTCGGCACTATTGATGGTCGGTCGGCATTGTGTTTGGTCGGCCGGCCACCGTTTTTGATCAATCGGCCACTTGTCCTGACCGAGACCTTTTCTTGAGGGAGCTTGACCCTTTTGAACCTTTTTTTAGCTTCTCCAAGAAGCTTGATCCTTTTTTAGCTTCTCCAAGAAGCTTGACCTTTTTGAACCCTTTTTAGCTTCTCCAAGAAGCTTGACCTTTTTTTTAGCTTCTCCAAGAAGCTTGACCTTTTTTTAGCTTCTCCAAGAGGCTTGACCTTTTTTTAGCTTCTCCAAGAAGCTGGACCCTTTTTTAGCTTCTCCAAGAAGCTTGACCTTTTTTTAGCTTCTCCAAGAAGCTTGACCTTTTTTAGCTTCTCCAAGAAGCTTGACCCTTTTTTAAGCTTCTTGAAGAAGCTTGAACCTCTTGACCCCTTTGCCTAGCTTCTCTAAGAAGCTTGGCCCTTTTGATCCAAGCTTCTAAGAGAAGCTTGGCCTTTTCGCTCAAAGCTTCCAAGAGAAGCTTTGCCCCATTGGTTTCTCTATATAAGGAGAGCCTCTCCTTCCATTTTAGGGGTTGAAAAAATCGGATATATATCACATATATATCACTCCCTCTCTATATCTCCCTCTCTCTCTACATTTGGGTGGGTTATAGAGGGTCCAAAAGGGCCTTGTTCTTGGCCTATTGCACACCACTTCATAGCCACACACTTCCATCATCACTTGGAGGTTCTTAGAGCTTGTTTTCAGAGGTTGAGGACTAGTTTTTGAGACCTAAAGGCTGCTGGTTCTTGCTGGTCTTCAAAGGTAACTTCTTACCCTCTTTATTCCCCGTTTTTGCACACCCTTTTAGCCTGTCTTTATTTCGGATTTGGGCTTTGTGTATAACATAAAAAAGTTCCTTTTTTTTTGTGTTTAAGATACTTCATTAAGACCACTTTTGTGTTTGGGGTCGTTTACCCCCTCTTAGACCTTGTTTGGCCCCATTTTGTGCTATTTTTGGTGAGTTTCGGGACCACCTTGTTTGGGCCTCCTCACCACTAAAATCTTGAGGGATTTTAGTGGTGAGGATGGTGGTTTGAGGTCCTAAGAAGGAAACGGCCATCCCCTCTCCTTGTTGTCTTCAAAACTTGTCATTTTAAGCCTCATGTGTGAGCACCATTTTTGAACTCATGTTGGCCATGTATTAAGTAGTATTTGTGCTTATTTTGCCATGATATAGCACTGTTTTAAGTTGGTTTAGACACACCATGCATGCTTAGCATACTTGTCTTGTAATGCCATGAAATTGCCTTAACATGCTTTGTGCTTTGAGACTTGTTTCTAGCATGATTTTGGCTTAGCTTTGTGAAGCTTTTATGCATATTTTGGCATGATTTAGGTCTGATTTTGGTTGTTTGGATCATCCATGACTTGCTTTGTATAGCTACCATGCAATCTAGCTTGTATGCTTTGAGTGTTGGCTCCTCTACCATGCTCCATTTGCATCATTTCAGTGGTTTGGCACCATTAGCTATGATATTTCAGTCCTTTCTCTATGCTTGTATGCTTGAATTTGATGCCTCTTTAATGCTTTAAAAGGTTGGTGTTTCATGCCCCATGTTTCGACCCTTGTGTATGCTTCCTTGTGTAGGCCATTTAGATGCCATCTAAGTGTGTTTTGGGCCTTGTCTCAACCTACATTGGAACTATTTTGAGTCCCCTCAGCCCTTTGGGACTTGCTTCATATAGCCATGGTTTAAGCCCCTTGGCTTGCCTTGAGTTTTGAACATAATTGCATGCCTTGCTTGCATTGATAGGTTGACTTGGCATCATCCCTCATGTATTTTTCAGAGTTTAATGTGCTTGCCATTTGTTCGTAATAGTCTCTTTTAAATGTGTTTAAAAGTTGCTACTTTGTGCTTAAGTGTTGGACCATGTGTGCATGCATGTTTGTATGAACATTCGCCCTCATTTCCATAGCATTTGACCACTGTTTTGGGCTTATTTGAGAGCTGCCCAAATTAGTCTGAGTCCACCTTTTGCATGTTGCTCAAATGTTGTTACATTGCTTCATGCCTTACATGCTTGTTTGCTTAGGTTGTGTGCCTAATGTACATTACTTGCTAGCATGCTCATATTGCATATTTAGCTCACATGTTTAGGTTGCATTTGGCATGCATGCCTTGCCTCTTGAATCACCATGATTGAGGTTGGGTTCCTTATGTGTTTGTATGCATTACATTTGACATTAAAATGCACACTTTGACTCTTTGGGCCATCACGCATTGAAATGCGCGATTGGTGGTCCGAGAATCGAGCACCATACCCCTTTGAGTCACAAACATGATAAGGGATGTGGTGGTGTATACATTTACTTGAAATGCATTGCCATGCCATGCTTTGCCCTCTGCTGCTGTCAGCTGCAGGTTTCAGCAGGAAGAATTGGCCGGCCGGCAGTGTTGGGTGCCGACCGGCAAAACATGTTTGGCCGAGAGCATAAGTTTGCGGCCGGTGACCATTCTCCAGGGCCGGTGGTATTCCCACTTGGCCGGTGGTGCTCCACAGCACTCAGAGAAGCAACCTTGGGAGTTGTGCAATTTTCAGACAAGCAGAACAGTCAAAGCAGAGGCAACTTGTGCGTGGCAATGGATTTCCGGGCAAAGCCAATCCAAGCTTACATGCATCCCTCTTCCCGAGGCCATTTTACTGCTTTAAATAGCTTAATTAATTTGTTAATTAGTTAAGGGTTTGTAATATTTAATTAGCTTGTAGGTTAATTAATTTGTATTATTCTTTCGATCCCTCCGAGCGAGGGCGAATTTGTAATAAGTGTGGGTGCGTGTGTGCATGTCTTCCAACCCCCACTTCTTTCTCCCTTTTACTTACCTGCTTTTGATGGTTAGTATTAGATCATATTTAAATTAGCATACCTTATGCTATGCATGCGTGCATCCATACATTTGTCTTGCATGCACCGGGCTCGGCACATCATACTAACTACATTGTATTTCTATTCCAAGTTGAATACGTGTTAGTTTCAGCATCATCATATGCCATCCATAGATTAGCCGAGCCTATTGTAGCTGCATCTTGCATGTGTTGCATTAGCCATCTTAACATGAACTAGGATCATGCATATGATTACTAACTAGTTTCTGTTTTGGCTTGGAGTACTCGGTGAGTGTTTATGTTTTAGCATCCTTGCATGCGTGTGAGTGTTTCCATGACAGCATACTTACGATGAGGCTACTTGCTTATGTGATATAACTGCTTGAATGCCTGTGGATGGAGGTTGAATTATCTAAATTGGAATAATGCATTAAAACTGTGAGTTTTAAGCCAACTAGATAGTGGCAAAACCATCTTTTCTAAAAGCCCACTTGAGGGTGGCAAAACCTGCATTTTAGCCTACTTGTGAGTAGCAAACCATTTTCAAAACAAACATGAAATGTTTTGTTCCAATTTAGGCGATTTGGTCTATACTTGTTTGCTGTGCGCATAACATAGTAATTCTAGGCTAATAACTGGAATAAGAACACATAATGCTTTCAAAACAAGATATCACGGTTAGTAGAGGCCGATCTTTGATCGGGCGAGAGGGGGTGCTCATAGCTGACCTTCCCCAATCGTACCCAAGTTCCCGAGCCGAGGCAACTTTGGTGATGACGGACACGTGGCCTTTGGCACCGAGTCAGGGTTTCCTAAATTCCCCCATAAAAAAATATTTAGGTGGCGACTCTATATCTGGCAAAGCAGTCCATGTTTGGCACTTCTTTCAAAATTTGTTTTTCTCAGAACGATTTGTCGGATTTGGACTCTTTGGTTCAGATTAAGAACCGTGACACAAATTGAGTCCGAACTGTAGTGAGGCCCACAGGCGCGTCTACACTTTTCTTGCCATCGGCCATAAGTGTTGGCCGGTCAACACTCTTTTTGGTCGGTCGGCATTTATTTTGGTTGATCAGCCATATTTTTTAATCGAGACCTTTCCATCTGCTTTTTGCAGATATTTTCTGCCAGCTGTGACAGCTGGTGGGCATAATTCTCATCCTATATAGAGAGATTTGTTTCAAGACTCAAGCTTGTTGAACAAGCTTGAGAATTGAAATTCTATAAGAAGAGAGCCTCCCCTCCCTTTCCAGAGGTTCTGAAAATTGCATATAGAAGTTCTATATCTCTCTCTCTATATTCCTCCCTCTCTCTCTATATTTGTGTGAGTTTGTGCTTGAAAGTGCATTTTGTTCATACTTTTGCACTAGAGCACCTAGTAGAACACCATCCTTTGGTTGCTAAGGTCCTTAGGAGTTGGTTTTAGAGTTCTTGGAGTGGTTTTGGTCAGAGAAAGTTGCTGGAGTTGTGTTCTTGAAGGTGTTCTTCAAGGGTGAGTAAACTACCTTTTAATACCTCATTCTTGCTTAAGCTTTTGGCTATACTTGCATGCTGTTTTAAGCTTAACTCTAAACTACAATAAGTTCTGATTTTGTATGCTTAAGATGATTGTTTAAGGTCACTTTTGTATTGGGGGTTGTCTAACCCCTCTTAGGCCTTGTTTGGCCTTGTTTTGTGCCTTTCTTTTTGGGCTTTGGGACCTTCTTATTTTGACCTTCTCACCACTGAAATCCAGAGGATTTTCAGTGGTGGAAAGGTGGTTTTGGAGTCTTAAATAGGAGAGGGACACCCCCCTCCCCTTGTGTCTCACATGCTAGTATAAATGGCTTATAATGGTAGCATGTTTGCTTAGCATGTTTTGGCTCCATTTCAGCAAGTATTTGGTGTTATTTGGCCATGCTATACCTCTGTTTTAAGTTGGTTCGATAGCCCCTTACATGCATCATGCACTTGTCTTGCAATCCTCTCATTTGCCTTAACATGCATCATGCATTTGGACCATCATGCTTGCATATTTTGGCTCAACTCAAAGGAACTTTTAGTCATGTTTTACCATGTTTAAGCTTTGTTTGGTGTTGTTTTAGTCATGCATGCACTGTTTTGTATAGCCTTGGTTCAATCTAGCTTGTTAGCTTTGAGTGTCCAAGTCATTAACATGCATTGCTTGGATCATTTTCATGATTTGGCATCATTTCATATGAGATTTCAGTCCATATAGTGTGGCCATGCATTCACATTTGTCACCTTTTCCATGCATTGGGGGGCTTGAGTTTTATGCCTTAAGAGTGGGTCATTGTGCATGCCTCCATGTTTAGGTCTTTGGGATGCCATCTAAGTGGGTTTTGGGGCTTATTTTGACATGCCATAATTCTGATTTTCATTGGTTAAGTCATGCCATGTTTGATCTTAATAGCTGTAGTATAACACCCCTTGTTAGCCTTGCATGCCTCATGCCTTTTGGACTTTTGTTCTAGCTTGTTTTGGCCTTGGTCCATGCATGTTTTAGACTCACTTTGATATGCTTTAAGACTGTTTTGGTTTGCTTAAGCCATTGGCTTCATGTTTTGCATAGCCTAGTGTAAGTCTCTTTGTTATCTTCAAGTTTTGAGCCTCTTGCATGCCATACTTGTGTAGTTTGGATGGTTTGGCACCATTCCATGCATGATTTCAGAGCTCATAATGCTTGTCGCATGTTCATACTTTCCACTCTTTAAGTGCTCTTAACAGTTGGTGTCGTGTTGCCTTGTTTATGAACCTAAGTGTGTACATGTTTGTATGTGCTTTCATGCTTCCAATTCATCACTTTGGCCACTGATTTTGGGCATGACTGAGGTCTTTCCATCTTTAGTTTAAGTCCATTTACCATGTTGTTCAAAGTTGCTGCTTTACATCATGCTTGCATGCTTGTCCATCTTTGCATGCCATGCATGTTTGTATGTTTAGGTTGCATTCTGCATGCTTGCTAGTTTGCATTTTGTCACATGCTTGTTTAGGTTGCATTGCATTTGGCATGTTTGTTACCTTAGCTTTGTGTGCATATCTGAGTCATATTACATTTGGCATGCTTGTGTTGCATGCATTGCATCGTGTTTGGTTTGGGGTGTCAAACCAAACACGAGGACCGAGGGACGTTTCGTACTTGAAGTGACGAAACGTGCCTCAATCCTTGGTCGCCGACACTCTTGATCCAACATGATAGACTGTGAGGCATTTGTGTGTTTTTGTGCATTCATTCCATATTGAATTGTGCAATTCGGCCTCTTTGGCCATCATGCATCGAAATGCGTGATTGATGGCTCGAGAGTCAAACACTACACTCCTTTAAGTTCCAAACATGATGAGGGGTGTAGTTGCACAACATTATCTTGCAAATGTATTGCCATGCCCTTGTTTGTCCTCTGCTGCAGCAAAAGGAGCAGTTTGTAGGAAGAGATGGCCGATCGGCTATCTACAGTGCCGATCGGCTAACAGTATTTGGCCGATATCTTCAAAAGTGGTCGATGACCCCTTTCCCTTAGCCGATGGCATCTCAGAGTCTCCATGAGGTGGTTCAGGAGCATCACAAAGGTTTGTACAGTTTTCGGAGGTGCAAAACAGTGCAAACAGAGGCAACATGAGGCATGGCAACGGATTTCTGAGTGAGGTCGATCGAGCATGCATTTGTCCCTCCTCTTGAGGCCGCTTTAACTGTTTTGTAACTTAGTTAATTTGCTTAATTAGTTAAGAGTTTTGTAATAATTAATTAGCTAGGGTAGTTGATTATTTAGTTGGTTTGCATTATTCATTCGGACCCTCCATCGAGAGGGCGAATTTTGTAATAAGTGTGTGTGTGTGTGAATGTCTTCCAACCCCATGTCTTTCTCCTTTTTACTTAACCACTTACGATGGTTAGTTCTAGGTCATATTTCAATTAGCATTCCTATGCTCGCATGCGTGCATCCATTCATCTATCTTGCATGCACCGGGCTCGGTGCATCATACTAACCGCATTATATTTGAATACATTTACTTGAATACGTGTTCAACAACATGTTATCAAGTTACATCTCATATGCCATCTTAGAATAGCCGAGCCTATCTTAGTTGCATTTTGCATGTATTGCATTAGCCATCTTAACATAGCTAGGATCATGCATTGATTACTAACTAGTTATTGTTTTGGCTCGGAGTAGTAGGTAAGCTTTCACGCTTTAGCATCTTGCATGTGTGAGTGTTGCCATGATAGCATGCTTACTATGAGGCTAACTGCTTAAATGATATAACTGCCTGGATGCCTATGGGTGAAGGTTGGATTGCTTGAATTGGAACAATTCATCGAAATGCGAGTTTTTAAGCCCACTTGAGAGTGGCAAAATCATGTTTTCTAAAGCCCACTCGAGGGTGGCAAATCCACGTCTTAGCCTACTTGCGAGTAGCATCTTCAAACCATTTTCAAACAAACAAACATGAGATATTTTGTTCCAACTTAGGCGATCTAGTCTATACTTGTATGCTGTGCGTATCACATAGTAATTCTAGCTAATAAATCGGATTAAGAACATGTGTTTTCAAAAACAAGATATCATGTTAGTAAAGGCCGATCTTTGATCGGGCGAGCGGGGGTGCTCATTGCATGACCTTCCCCTCTCGTACCCAAGTTCCCGAGCCGAGGCAACTTTGGTGATGACGGGCACGTGGCCTTAGGCACGAGTCAGGGTTTCTTAAATTCCCTTAAAATAAAACATTTAGGTGGCGACTCTGTATCTGGCAAAGCAGTCCATGTTTGGCACTTCTTTATTAAAAATCAGTTTTCCAAAATGATTTGCCGGATTTGGACTCTTTGGTGATTTATTGGTCTTGCATTGCACTTTGCGAGATCAGATTCAGAACCGTGACATTGAGTCCGAACTGTAGTAGCTAATGAACAAAACGGTTTTCGCGCCCATTTCGCGCAAGGAGCCGGAGAGTTCTCGGGCACGTCTACATGACGTTTTACAGATATCAATATATTATGCCATCCAATAAAATAATTCTTTGATAACTGATGACACCATATGACGAGATACAGTGGTGTTTTTCTTCAAAAAGTCACCATTTATTTGAATATGGTGACATTTATAAAACGTCATCTTTTCTTTCTTTTTTATTATATTTAAAAAAATTCATAATTTAACTAATATAAAAATGTGTTGTTGAGTTGCTTATTTACATTCCATTCAATCTAGTTATTTGATAAAACATCAAATTTGATATTCGGTAAAAAAAATAAATAAATTTAGGTAAATAAGTCATAAAATATACCAACCAAATGTATAGATTTACAAGGGGCGTGCCCCATACCCTGCCTAACTAAGCAAAAGAAGAAATAAAAGAAAACAAAGACACCAACAAACTAAGAAAGAATGATCTAGACATTAACAAAACTAACCAAAAAACAAACATAGAAAATATCTCTAAAGCAGTCTTGAGAAAAAGAGGCTAGTGGAGGCCCAAATAGCCACAACAAATGACGAATAAGGCAGCAAAGATTAGCCAACAGAGTCATCAACGAAACCAATCTAACAAGACAACTAAACTATCCTCTAAATGAGCCAAAAATGAAGAAAAATATAAATAAATAAGTAAATAAAAATCCTACCTGTTCAATCATGATATGGGTGATCACCACATACTACAGATATATGGGGGGTTTGAATAGGAGACAAAAAGGGGTCCATGTACAGCCCGCATGGGATAGGGAATAAAGCAAAGAAGAAAACAAATAAAAACCCATGTATAGCCCACATGGAAGAGCAACCAAAACTAGGAGGAAAGAAGCAGCAAATCCATAGTTCAAAGAGCTGACTAAAAACAAGCAGAAGCCAAGCTTTCCAACTACTTGGAGTAGCCCATTTATGACCTACGTAGCAAATAGTTAGGAAGAATTTTTTTTATTTTTATTTTTTATCAGGAAAGAAGAAGGGAAACTTTATTGATGAAAAGCAAGCAAATACACACATCAACTTACATCAATAAATGACGGAAGTGCAAAAAGCATCATAACTATCACTCCACAATCCCAACTAGGTTGACACTAATGAGGAAGTACAATCATATGCTAGCACTTGACCTATGGACTGGCGAGAAACCAATCCAAACCAAAACAAAGACAAAAAAACAGGAAAACAGAAATAAAAAACCAGCCAGCCACATAACAGTCACAACCTCCCAGTAGAAGCAATACACCAGCAAACTTTGACATCTCACCTGCTTGAGGTTTGCAACATCATGCACTTAGTAATTCACCCCCTTCATACTAGACTCAACCTATAAAGCAATTCTAACTTTCACCAGCTCCCCCATTTCTGCTAGATCAGCATGACATTTTGCAAATAAACATTCATTCCTTAGTTTCCATACAGACCACAGCATTGCCAAAGGGACAACCTTCCAAATCTCCAACTCCTTCTCCCTTCATTTCATACCAGACCACCATTGCAACAAAACACACAAAGAGAACTTACAGATCCTAGTGTTACCCATTTTACATCCCACCAATTCACCAAATCAGACCATGAATTCCAGACCAAAGGGCATAACAGCAACACATGATTTGTTGTTTCCACCTCTACCTTACAAAACACACAGAGAACTTACATTGTCATTCAATACTCCAATCCTATGCATAAAATCTACAGACTTTATTCTCCCTCTCTAAGCTAAACAACTGAAGAACTGAACCTTTGAAGGTGCTGAATTTTTCCACAGAAACTTTGACATGTTGAGCATTGGCCCTTTCACTGACTCCACACTTTTCCATACCAAAGCGATAGACAACACACCTAAACTATTTGCCATCCATGAACAGGCATCCTCAGCTGTATGATTTAGATTAGGTGCCTCTGATCACAATACATTAAGCCTTTGAACCTCCTCCTCCTCCCAAGCTAAGAGTGGTCTTCTAAACTCCAGCTTACAATCTCTATCTTGCCCTTTTCTTTGATAGAAAAACTGCAATGAGCCTTTCTTCTCCATTGAGAGACTGAACAATCTAGGAAACTCATTCCTCAGACTTCTACTATTAAACCACCTATCAGTCCAAAAATGAATCCTCTCTCCATTCCCTATGATAATCTTGAAATTTTGTGCAAACAACCTAGCCACAACAGGATTTGATGAAACAGAGGATACAATACCCTTCCACACACTAGACACCATATCAAATTCCACTGCTATTGGGATCTACCTTCCCCCAAATCCATCATATCTGGTACAGACCACATGTTTCCATAATGACTTTTGCTCTCTACCATACCTCCACCATAACAATAAACAAACATTAACAATAACTCAAGTTTCTCACACCCAACCCACCTTAGGCTTTACTTTTGCATACCTCATTCTAACTTACTAGATGAACTTTCCTTCTAATCTGAGAACCTCCCCACAAGAAGTTAGATTTGATCCTCTCAATTGTTTTAGCAATTCCCATAGGCATTTTAAATAATGATAGAAAGAACATAGGTAGACTTGACAAGACTGATCTAATTAGGGTCAATCTACCAGCAAAGGACAAGAACCTCCTCTTTCATGATGCTAACTTCTTCTTAAACTTTTCCACCAGAGGTTGCCATGTACTTCTTCTCTTTGGGTTTGCCCTTAAAGGTAAGCCAAGATAAGTAAGTGGTAATCTTTGACTAAGGCAATTGAGCTTTTTGGCAAACTCCTTGACCACCACCTCTTCCACACCTATCCCACAAACAATACTTTCATGAAAATTTATATTTAGACCTGATGTTACAGTGAAGCACCTTAGTTTTCTTTTAATCATAACGATTTTCTCCCATTCAGCTTCACAAAAAATTATGGTGTCATTTGCAAATTGTAAATGAGAAATTTTTAGCTCATTAGGTCCAACTGAAGCTCCTCTTATCTGCCCCCTTTCTTTTGCTTTCTCTAGTAAGAGATTTAAACCTTTAGCCACTATATTAAAAAGGAAAGGTGAGAGTGGCTCACCTTGTCTTAACCCCTTCTAAGGAGAAAATTCTGCAGTGGATGACCCATTAACAAGCATTGAAATCCTTGATGTAGAAATATACAACTTAATCCACCCCACCCATTTTTCACCAAAACCAAAGTTTACCATCATTGATAACAAAAATTCCCAATTAACTGAATCATATGCCTTCTTAAAATTGAATTTAACAATGATTCCTTTTTTCTTTGTCTTTCTCTAGCAATCCACTACTTCATTTGCAATTAAAACTCCATCAAGAATAGATCTATTTCCAAGGAAAGCAGTCTAAACTTCCCCTATAAGTTTAGGTAGCACTTGTCTTAGCCATCTAGATAGTACTTTAGCCAACACTTTATAAATTGAGCTAACCAAACTAATAGGTCTATATTCACTCAAATCAGTGGGGTTTTCCTTTTTGGGAATCAAAGTGATGAAGGAGCTATTTAGCCCTTTAGCCATCTTCTCATTACTGTGAAATTCTTGGAAAAATTGAATAAACTCACATTTCATTATAGACTAGCATTTTTGAATGAAAGACAGATTGAAACCATCTGGCCCTGGGGCCTTATTTCCATCGCAAACTTGAATGGCTACCCAAATTTCTGCTTCACTAAACTCTGCCTCCAATGCATCCTTTGAATCAGCTAGACTAATGGATAAGAAGGAAACCTGACAATTTAGGCCTAGACTTCCAATTTTCATTAAACACTGCGAAAATGATTCACCACTACTTGCCTCACCATATTTTGAGTGAAGAAATGGGTTGTCATGGGTGTGCTTGTTGGGTAAACAACCCCCCAATGGCCATGCATGCAAGGACTCTTTTACCATGCCTTTTCTCCAAGCTCTCCCTCTCGTTTTGGTCTATAAATGTAACACAAGCTTCCCCAACTCCCCACTTAAAATTTTCTGCTGGAGCTAGAGAGTAGAGAGGGAGAGAAAGAAAAAAGAGAAAGAATGACGAACGAAGGAGAAGAAGGACTCATCACTTGAAAGGACTTCAAAGCTTCACTAAGGTAGGATACTTAGAAATACTCCACTTCTTTAAGTTTTGGAAAATGAATGCAAAACAATCTGAATCTGTTTTCACTTCAAAACCATGAATAAATCACTTATTTACTCTCTTGAAAATCTGAAGCTACTGGTGTTGGTCTAATATGTTTTCATGGTGCTTGAATATCGGAAAAATTATTTGACAACATTTCGTGGCCAAAACACATTTTTTTAATTTCATTGCTTTTTGGAGGCAGCAACAATGCTGACTTTACCAAGTCACCATTTATTCTACAAAATGAATTTCTAAGCGATTCAGATTGGAAAAGTTAGGTTTTTAAGTTACCTTTCAAATGCCGTTGGTGTCATAATTTTTTATTAAGAATTGAGAGAGATATGTCTGTTTTTTGAAAATGCAACGAATCTAGAGCTACCTATTAATTTTAACTTGTTTGGACATCTTCTAGTGACCAAATGACTTCGAGCCCTCTTCAAAAATGTTCCCAACTTGATAATCTATAAATCCACCAAAAATCAAAATTTTTTAATATTATTTACTATCATTTCAATATTTTTATTTGAGATGACAGTTTGCTGGAAACTATTCAGTATCTGAAATCAAGTTAGTGAATCTGGAGCTACCTACTATTTTTAATTTATTTGGACATCTTCCAGTAGCCCAATGACTTTGAGCCCATCTTCAAAAATGTTCCCAAATTGACAATCTATAACTCCACCAAAAATCAAAATTTTTAAATATTATTTACTTTCATTTCTATATTTTTATGTGTATTGCCTCGTTTTTACATATTTTGTCTTGCATGCACTTAAAAACGCTTGATCAGTTGGAATGAATCATGATATGTGTATTTTCATCAAGAGCTGTTATAACCGTAATATAGGGAAAATGAAATGGGTGGTTTTGGACCATATATACGCAGATGAATACAAGGAAAAGGTATGCCGATGTTTTGTTGGTACAGGGTGCGCTCTGGTTCTAAGGAAATGTGATTATTTAGCTTGTGAAGCCTTGATATGGCTCGAATCGTATTCTGACCTCACGGAGTTGATTTTGGGATAAGGGTGGCAGTGTGGGTTTCACACAGAGGGAGTACCTCTGGAAGGCTGATTCTCTTGAGACGGACTACTGATGATACGCCCAGAGTATCTAACTCAGCATGTAACATCCTTAGGTCTAGTGCCTCGAGATCAAAAGGAGGTGCAGAATAGTCCCTGAGTATGGCACTCCATGGGGAGTCACCGTAGGTTTACCAAATTTACAATTAATTGAGATTATGCTATGAACTCTATGATAACCGGTCATTTGCATTGTGAATATATTCGTGATGAATTATGTCTATATATATAAGTTGTTCTCGCTACACTGTTATCTTTTTTATGATGATTGTATATTTTTAAATGTTGTTAAATAACTCCACTGTGTTATTATTGCATAAGTTTTCAAATTGTAAGAAGTGGCTAGTTTTTGGGTTTCTTGTATCCTATTGGGCTTTGCAGCTCACAGCATTTCATGCCAGGTGAAGAAGAAAGAGAAAATCTAGGGAAAGGTTTTGTTGAAGATATCGAAATTCAACCATGGTTCACTTAGATCCGTCTTAGCCTGGCCATTAAGGCTTGTCTTGCCCACATTCTTATCTATTTTGATGAAATTTTATGTATTAATGTAACGATATCTGAAGAATTGTGTAAGAAATCAAACATTTGGGGTTGTAATGAGATTAAGTTTTGGAACGTACTTCTTTAACTGTTATATTTGAACTTAATACTTAACCATGTTGAATTATTTATATTAAAATATGATGCCCAAAAGTGGGGGTGTCACAAAACAAATAGTCATATCAGACCAGAACAGATAAAACAGATGGTCATACATAATCAAAACAGATAACCATGAAGGTTAGACAGATAGTTCCAAGAGTTGGAACTGATAGAGATCTCTAATAATAGAAACAGATGATAAAGGATGCCACGAATACATTTTAGAAAAGGATAATCGTTTATTCATTTACATAAATTATAGTTCAGAAACATAACATAACTTGTAATTTAGAAAATACTTTTAAACAAACATAGCTTTATTAAGTTATTACTCACAAATGGCTTCTCACACAGATTGGTCAGAACATGGCGTATAACTTATACAAAATACCAAGTACAATTTCTCAAAACATATTCGATTTGTTTAATCGGTTCTTAAACTTATTCGGAACGTTTGCCACGTGTTCATTAAGTCGTTTCTAATTGTCCTTAAATCTTTTTCTTAATCATGATATGCAAATGAGTTTCAAAAATGCAATTGAAACATGCAAATGAAGGCCCATGCATCAGAAAAATAAAAGGAAAACAAAACAGCAATCTGTCCTAAAAACCGCACGTACGGAGGTCATGGCCGCACGTGCAGAACCATCACCGCACGTGCAATTAAAGTACTAGCGACATGAAGCAGGGGAGGCTGTTCTGCACGTATAGGGCTTCACGCCACACATGTGATTCTAGGTTCAAAGTTGTCCGAAAAACACCTTCAAGCTTGAAACTCAGTCTTTTCAAAAATAGGCTCCAAATTCATGCATTAGAACTCAAAAATTCTTAAGAAACAACCTTGAACTTGAATTTCTGTCATCACATTCAAAACATAGCCTTGAAACAAAATCCAAATTTCTAATTAAGGAGTCAAAAATCTTGAGTTAAATGTTAAAACCATAAAGCATACATTTAAGGGTTCCAAAATCAATTTCCATGGAAAATTCTTTTCAAATTTTAGGAACCATGCAAGAAAATTAGTTTGTGAACATGAATGTCATGATTTGATGCCATGTCAAGATTATGAACTAATTCCTCTCAATTCTTCTTTATGATGTACATGCATGTTTTCTAATTCAAATTACACCATAAAACTTTTAATTAAACATGAATTCTTCATAATTAAACTTAAATTTCAAAGGATCATGAGTGTAGATGCTTCTAATTCAAGAAATTTTGGTGGAGATCCTACCTTGAGATGATGAATCTATGGAGAATCAAGCTTCAACACTTAGCTCCCTATAATTTCTTGAGCTTTTCTTCCTTGGAGCTCTTCTCACTCTCTCTCTTTCTCTCTCTCTCTCTCTCTCTCTCTCTCTCTCTCTCTCTCTCTCTCTCTAAGATGAAGTTTCTACAATACCCACTCAATCTCTCTCTCTCTCTCTCTAAACTCTTCTTCACCTTATAAATTGATGATTACTAGAATTAGGAAGTCCATTAGGTCACTAGCCTTAATTAAGCTTGATTAATTTTAAAGTAATGCCAATGAACCTCACTAACCAAATTAAATCAAACCTAATCATACATTAATTAATCCTTCAAAACCTAATTTAAATTAATCATATTAATGTGAATTAGGCTCAAATCACCCATCCAAATATTTAATTCTAACCTTATAATTTTCTGATTCAGACATGTTCATATACATGTTTTCTACACACATTACAAAATAAATCATATAACTCATATCACATATGACACATATTATCACATAAGCACATAAGTAAATGCAAGTCAAACAATTAAACATGATTAATTAAATAAGCAAGGAGGTGGTTGTTACAATTCTTTTTATTTTTTTGCTCATATTTTCTTTAAAAAGTCAAAAAATTAATTTAAATAGTCAATTTCCAAACGGGGCCTAAAAATTATAGTGTAAATTGAGAAAAAAATAAAAAATATGAAGGGCTCATTAAACAATTATTCTTTTGAAGAAATTTCATATCAACATTCTTTGGGAAATTATTTATCTATTAGTGACAACAAATTTGAAATTACATTCCAAATGAAAAAAAAAAAAAAACTAATTACTCACGAGCGCTACACTACACCTAGGGGTGTAAATCGGTCCACCGGCCCACGGTCCATCTAAAACCCGCTTGCGGCTCGACCCAGCTAGGCCTACCCAAGCCTAAGCCCAGCTCGAAGCCCCTCAATTGGCCGGGCTCGAAACCCAACCCACTGGCCCACTCAAGACCCGCTCCAAGGCCCGACCAGTCTAAAGCCCAATGTATTTTCAAGTTATTTTGGTAAAAAATAAATAAATAAATAGTCGGGCTCGGCCTAGGCCCACTCGATAGCCCCCTTGAGGCCCGAGTACTCCCTGGTCCTAGGCTTAGGCCTAGGCTGAGATTTTGCACGAGTGGACCACCTTAGCCTGGCTCGATGATTTTCTACGGGAACTCGCTAAATCAGACACCGGGACAAGCCAAACCATTTTTACACACCTAACTACACAATTTCTCCTTTTTGTCTTTCTTTTCATCATTTCACTACCTTTTTTTTTTTTTTTCGTCTCTTCCATCGTTTCACTCTCTTTTCTTCTTCTTCTTCTTCTTCTTCTTCTTCTTCTTCTTCTCTCTCTCTCTCTCTCTCTATTATTTCACTTATTCTCTCTCCCGTCTCTTTTTTTTTTTGTTTTTTACTTTTTTTTTAATTTTCATAAATTATACATAAATTTTAATATAAAAATCTGAATTTTATAAAATTGATATCATTAAAAAGATAATTATAATATTTGTAAATTAAGATTAATATTAGATATACAAATTTAAAAATTAAAAATAATTAAAATAAATAAAAATTTACATTATTTTGAAAAAATAACATAATTAAATTTGTACTATGCACTTGCACCGACACAGTTGTTAGTTGCATTGGGGCATAATTTTTATTTGCACACAAAAATAGAGAATAAATTAAAAATTAAATAAACTATTCATTAGTGCAATTATTGTTGTAAATTCATTTTATGGATAACTTTCTAAAAAATTTAAAACTAGTTTCATGAAAAAAATAATTTGTGCGTGGCTGGATTCACATCCGAGCATAGATTGGACTTACACTCATGTACAAAGTAGGCTTTAGTTATAAATATGTCTTTGGTTATGTTTTAAATGTGTTTATTTATGATCCTTTAAATTATGACATAAAACGATTTTATTATAATATTTTGTGGTATCAAAACTTGCATATGGTATGTGAGTAGTGTAAAATTAAAACCGCTTCCAATTTCATTTAAATCCAAATCTCAAAATTTCAAAAAATGAACATATTAACAACAATTTAACAAGGAAGATTTCAGAAACAACGTAAAAAATTTAACAACAAACATGCCTCCTCTACATCATATTGCTTAAATTTTCTATATAAAAATTATATTTGTTAATTATTATTTTTTTAATCATATAGAAATATGAAAATTGTCAAGCCCCAATTTTCTAAACCCCAAAAGGAGAACTTGATGAGACATGGAGATCACACATATGAATAAAAGAGATAAGTGGTTAACCAATTATCCAAAAAGTATGACAAAACTATCTAATTTTGGTTAACCAATTACGATTCCATTTCCCTCATGAATCATCCTACAATCATACATGGACCTGGGGCTGATGTGAGCCCGTGGGAGCTTTTTCCGAGTCTTTCTCAATGATCTGAACCGTTCATATTGTAGGGTTCGTTGAATTTATCATCCATGGAAAAATCAAGTTAATCAGAAATCTGTAACACCATGATCAGATACAAATTGTTTTACAAAAATTATCAAGATAATGTCAACTTTTTAAAAACAAATGTGCTCTTGTTATAAAGTTATAGATTTCTAATCAATTTGATTTTTTTCATGGATGATCTATTCAACAAATTCTACAATATGAACGATTCAGATAATCAAAAAAGAGTTGAAGAAAACCTTTACGAGCTCACAGCAGATTGCTGCTGTGACCCCAGGTTCCCATCAATACATACACCTCCCAACCCATATGAATGACAATAATGGTTCGGGCAATCATGGTCGGGGTTAAATTAGCCGCTAAAAAATAAAATAAGATAAAAAAATTAATAAAATAAAATGTCATATTCAAATCATAATTATTTTATTTAAAAGTCAAAAAAGTTAATTCAAACAAACTTTTTAATTCCAATTTTAAAAAATCCCAATTATAAAAAGTCAGCTAAATTTTTTTTTATCATACAACAACAGATGAACTAGTTCCATAATACAGACCCAAATAAAATGATGAGCATTACAATCATAAAATGGGCTTAAGCCAAAACAAGTAAGGTTATAAACCCGTGAACAGAAAGAAAGCGTCCCCCGTCCAAACCTGTAATGTCAGGTTTTTTTTTTGAGTAATATCAAGAGAATAACATTAATATAAAAATATAGTACATATAAAAACCTGTAATGTAAGGGTGAGCGTCAACATGCTCACTGAAAAATCTACCAACAGTACTATATAAGAAAAAAGAGAAATTACAAATCAATTGTAAGACTGCAAAAAAATTGCAAAATGAAAAAATTTATCACTTCTATTATTGTAAGAGGAGCTAATTTAAGCCCACTAAATTATTTAGGCCCAATAGCCCAAGATTAGTGGGCCCAAATTTATCGCAAGTCCAAGATTGGTGGGCTTGGATTTATCGCCGTCAAACGGGCTGAATGGCTCTAAGCCTCGAAAGGGTTCGGATCCACGAACCTAGAGACTTACTCGGGCCCGGACTCGAAAGGGTATTAAGCAAGCCTAGAGATCCGAGGCACTCGGACTCGAAAGGATTCGGACCCACGAATCTAGAGATCCGAAATACTTGGCTTCGAACGGATTCAGACGCAATCTAGAAGTCGCTCCGTTAATGAGTCTCAGAACACTTGCGGGCTCGGAGCTTTCCGGGATCTACGCACCAGAACCATGGGCGTAATGGAGTTCGAACAAAGGACCCGATCCCGAGGACGGTGAGTGGAGATAAATTCACTCTTCGGTTAAACTAGCCTATACCTAGGTCGAGGTGGCACGACCCCGGGGGGTCCATGAGACTCGGCAATATTTTGCGGCAGGACGTCCTCTGGGACTACCCCTGACCCTTTGGGATGATTGGGGATCATTGGTTAGGTGTGGCTAAGAAGAAGGGTTCGCCGAGGGAGTGATCTCCTCTTCGGGGTTTTCTCATCCTCGGAGAAGTCACCTCCTCGGAGGAGTCACCTCCTCGGAGAGGTCACCTCCTCGGACAAGGTGGTTAGAGAGAATATCTCCCATGTGCCTTGCACATGGGCTCCATCCTACATCATGAGGTGCCTATAAATAGCACCCACCCATAGCTTTACAAGAAATGGATTTTGGAGATTTTTAACTCTTGGGAAAGAACTAATTTCCCTTCTCCATTATCAACCTTGAGAGTGAAAGTGGGAGATCAATGGGAGAGCCTTGCCATTATTCTATTCTCTAGCCATTTTGCCTTCTTCTTCACCCAATCTCTTATCTCCATCATCTCCTTTGTTGTCGTGTTCCTAAGTTGAGATTATTGAAGAATCTAAGCCTCTCATCATATTCTAGAGAATTCGATCTTCGAATTTTCCAACTCCTTTCTCGAACCCTTCCTACAATTATTAAAGTTGGTAACTTTACTATTGATTTGAAATTTATTTTGAAAACATGTACTGAATTGTAATTTTTCCTAACTATAGCAAAATCATATAGGCTTACTAGCCTAAACATCAGGACTCAACGACCCAATCCATATAGCTTCGACAAGGAGGAATTATCCTGTTTTTCAGCCACACTGTGAGTTTTTTCAATTATATTGATTGCTTTATGTAATACATGGGAGAAAAAATAAGAAATAATTGGTATGTAATCAATTGAATTGCAAGCACATATAATCGCGTAAGATATGGAGCGGACCTATGTAATGATTTTTCCTCAACAAAGGACAAAACTCAATAGTGTCATTATTTAACACCTTAACTTAGTTTCGAAATCAAATAGTGAACTTTCACTCGCACTTAGTTAATTTTCCAAGTTCCATACTCAACCAAATCTCTTTGCGTTTGGAAGTAAATTTTTTCATTGTATTTGATCAAATCCTGAACCTTGTTTCTATAGTTATACAACAAGAATGCCACACAACAATAATCATAAACTGTATGATTTATCTCTGAACATTTGAGGTATGTAAAGAGAAGCTTGAGATGGCAGTGAATGTGATGTGGTAAATAATTTAGTCGCATCAAAACTTAACTAATATAATATTCATAAGAAATGAAAAGGAAACGAAAATTTTTAAATAGAGAACGGAAAACATCCATTTGACATCAAAAGAAGGAAAGGTTTCAAAACACAAAGTCAAACATTTTCTTTATATATAGTATAGATTATCAGGTGACACATGTGATACGTGTGCAATTCAGATAAATAAGAATAAAAATAAATAATAAAAAAATTAATGTCATATATAACATATAAGTTGCTTAATTGTTAAGTGTATTGTTAATGAAATTCAAGGTCTTAGGTTCAAATCTTACTATAATATAATAATTTTTTATTTTAACATATAATAATATGCCACATGGCATGAGGAGAAGGTTTAGAGGTTTGGATACCAAATTTAATGTTCACATATATAATAGTATAGATATAGAAGATAGATAGATAACCTTAAATTGTTTCCACCTTAATAAGCTTAAATAATTAATTCTCAATTAATCGTTATAAAAATATATATTTGTCATTTATATAAAAGTCATTATAAGAATCTGCACTTTTAGCGATCACTTTTCGCGACCAATATAAAAGTTGGTAGCTAAATGTTACTTTTTGGGGACCAAATATTAATTAGTCGCGAATGAACATTATTTTTGGCGACCAAATATGAGTTGATCACAGAAGGTCATATTTTGGCGACCAAAAAATGAGTTGGTCGCAGAAAGTGGTATGCTTTTGGCGACCAACTACAAATTTGGTCGCGGAAGGTCACATTTTGGAGACCAAAAAATAAGTTGGTCGCGGAAGATTAAAAATAAGTTGGTTGTGGAATTGACTATCAAAATTTTAGTCGCAAAAAACTTATTTTCCCCTACAAAATTATTTTAGTTGTCGTATATTGAGTTTTGGCTACTAAAACAATTTAGTCGCCGAATGGAAAAAAAAAAAAAATTCCTTTGGCGACCAAAAATGGAGTCGTCAAAAACTTATTTTCAACAACCAAAAAAAAAATTAGTCGCAAAATTAGTACTTTTGGCGACTAATATTTTAGTCACCGTTGATTGAGATTTGGGGACTAAAAAAGTTTGTCAGTGAAAGTACCTTTTTCTGCGACTAATCTAGTCTTTTGGTTGCCAAAAGTTTGGAAGGAAAATTTGAAACGTAGAGGCGGGAATTGAAATTTTTTTGCGACAAAAAAATTTGGTTGCCGATTGTAAAATGACGTCGTTTTATATATTACTTTTAATATACATGACACTTTCAATGAAAGTGTGAAGGAAAAAATCAAATTAATATTTTAATCACACCTAATTTAATTAGGTATGATAATAATTATTTTTTATATTACTTTTCAATTAATATTAAATAATTTTTTTGATTATAATTTTTTTTGAATCACACCTATAAATTTTTAAAATTTTATTTTCACACCTAATATTCTCACCAACAATGATACATCCCACCAATTTGGGAGCACTAATAAACCACTAATGAGGTGGAAATTCAAAAAAAAAAAACTTAAGGCCAAAACATCACATCAATCAGTGAGACCCACTCTCTAAAACTTCTTATTACTCCCAATTTAGAGCTCCCAAACATTTTTCTATTCTCACATCCTTATTCTGAATAAACAGGGAGCATCGTTCAAACCAAAAAAAATTGGCCCTAATTTCATTCTCACTTGCCCCAACCCTAGTTCTCTCCTCACTCGTTCTCTTTCTCGCAGTGTCGCCACAGATGACAACACCTGCGTGGGCAGAACTCCTTCCGGCGTCCAGGTAACCATCCTCCTCTCTTCTCTCTCACTCTCTCCGTCTCTCCCTCAATCTCCAGCTTCATGCGACTCTACCCTGTTACTCGGTCCGACTCATCTCCCATTACCGCTGGTGAGAGCTCTCTCTCTCTCATCTTCCGGATGTCCACGCACCACCGCTTTACCGACCCTTCTTTTCGGCCGCCGCCGCAGAGCTACATTCCAATGCTACTCCTTTTCATCTACTGGTACAACTCTTCACTTGTATATAGCATAGATTTATAGATTTGCAGTTTCTTGTAGGATAAAGATGCGAAAAAAAAGGCGTTCATATGTGTATTATTTGTTCGGATTTATGCCGAATCAACAGATTTGATTTTCAATTAATGAGAATTTATTGCCGATGATTTCAATTGCAACACAAGCCTACATACTTATTTGAATGCCATAGGAGTTTTTGTTTTTGATTGCCAAACTTAATTGCTTTAGGAGTTGGAATTGTTTGAAGTTTGCTTCTGTATATATATGTATATATGTATGTAGGTGAGGCTGGAACATGAAGAGTGCTACTGTAATTATTATAAAAATGTTTGATGGCTTTTATTTCAAATAAGTGGCATGTTGATGGTCAGTGAGATTTTGCAGGTCTGGTTTATTTGACACTATTTAGTATCAAATGCAAATGAGGATAAGGAAGTCTGTGTAACCAAAAGACCAAAAGTTAGTTGGGAATGATAATTGTTACAGTTTTACTATATTGTTAATTAGAATGTGGTTAGTAGTTGTTAGGTTAGGGTAGGTTAGGTTAGTTTAGTTACGATACAACTGATGTGTATATACTCTGTTACATTCAAAAAATGAAGACATAAACTTCTATAACTATTGCTGAGATTTCATTTGTGAATACCTGATACTAATTATTAATGAAAACCTTGCTTTGTGCTTTTGAAAATGCAAAACATGTGTCATTTATTAAAGATGTAGCTGCAACTCAACAATCGGAGCATTTGCCTCATCGTTTGAAAATGCTTCAAGTGAGAAGTAAGGTGTTGAATGAGCTCTCTACTGCTTAAATTCTGAGGTGGAATCATTGCATTGGACATGTTTCGAAATGAAGATATTTTTATTTTAAATAGTTAAAAACACATCGCAATACAACCTAGAAAGCAATTGATATACTTTGATTCCTCAACTCAATTAGTAGTACCTCCAGAGTCCTCGTATCCATTATTTATCCATTATAAAATAGTAAATAAATAAATATTGTACTATTTTATAATGTCAAAATGAGTCCACTTGACATCTTACAATTGAATATTGTCATGATTGGCCATAATGTTTTCCTCTTTACATAAAAACTTTACTGAGTGATTTTTGAGCTGTTGTTTTGATGGTAATGGTCGTATGTGCCTATAAAATACTGAGAAAGCTACAAAATTTAGGATAAATGAATAGAACTTAGCTTCAAAGTGAGACCTTATCAATTTGTTAGTTGAGTTTTAATTATGTTTCCTATGTGTATATATTGAAACTACTATTTTATAAAAACATTCTAACATTATATACCATATCGATTTTTTTTAATAAAGAATATGAGTTTTGTTATTAATACTTGTATTGATGATCTTCTTAGACCGATTTCATGATTCAGTTACATTCTTAGTAATTTTTATTTTAAAGAACCATCAGCTATGATTGCTACTGAAAGTACATAAACAAACTCTGCTGCAATGTGCATGTATACACATTTCACAAGAGTTGGCGTTCCACTCGTACTTTTCAAAACCAGTGATGCTTGGCAAACTTGGTAACTACTTATTTTACGGTCGTGAGCAGCATCAAACTTGTTTGGTTTCTGTTTCTGGTATCTCACTTATCAAAAGAAGAAGTGGGAAATAAGGGTCTTGTTTCATCTATCATTCCATTTTCTGCTTCGGTATATCAATTTCTTTACCAAACTGGATGTATTCTCAAAAAGACGGTTAAATTGTGATGTTTGATGCAATTTTTGGATGGTCCCACTAAGGTGGAGTTGAGACTAGAACTTGGGGGCCATGATATCCAAAGTTCTAGAGATATATTTGTGGATGCGGAAAAGAGCTCTTTAACAATCAGAGTACAGCACTCTAGGTCTCTCAAGACTCTGATGGAAACTACTTGTCTGTACAAGAACCTGCTGAAACAATATGGTCTGTGCAATCAATCATATATGGGTGTTCTTAGTCACCAATCATTACACATTTGAATTGAAGTCTATTTGTTCCTCAGGTATATGGATGATGATCAACTGGTAGTTAATTTGAAGAAACAAGACCCAGATTTAAAATGGCCTGATATCATCGAGTCCTGGGAGTCCCTCACTGTAGGAGTTATGCAGCTCTTGAAAGGAACATCAATCTACTTAGTTGGGGATTCATCAGAAATCAATGAAAAAATTGCTCGAGAGTGCTGTTGGTCTTGGGTATTGCCTTTCATTCTTTGCATTCAAAGGACAAAAATTGCTTGTGGATCTATTTGTCTAATGAGATAATCTTATCAATGTTTCCATTCATGTTGTTCCTTTTTGTTGCTGCTCAGTTTGTGAGAGCTGAAATGCTTCCAAGTGGCTATTTCATCTTTTCATCTTTGTTTTATCTTTATTTTAAATGGAATTTAATTATTGTTTGATGATTTAGTGAAGTTACAAGAAAGGAAATTTGTTAATTATTGTTCCTAAGCTTTTTCTTTTTTAAATGTTATTGTTCCTTAATTGTGGTTGGGTTGAATGAATTTTGTTCGATATTGGATTGAATGTTTATAAACAAAAATTGATTGTTCTAAAAAAAAAAAAAGTGATTTGGCGACTAAAAAATTGGTCGGCAAATTCTATACTTTTGCGACTAAAATCATTGGTCGGTAATTCCTTATCTTTTGGCGACTAAATTGTTAGTCGGCAATTCCTCGACTTTTGGTGACTAATTTATTTGGTCGTGAAACGTGACAATTGGCGACTAAGATATTTGGTCGGGAAAATATTACTTTTTGCGACCAAAGTGTTCTACTGACAAAATGGATTAGTCGCAGTAATGATATATTTAGCGATCAAAAATTTTGTCGGCAAATCCAACTTTTCCCGACCAACAAAAATTTTGGTCGCGAATTACTTTTGTCGACCCTCAATTGGCGACCAAAGTAGCGACCAAAAAAATTAGTCGCGGATAACTTTTGCCAATTAAAAATGGGTTTTAGCGACCAATTTTTTGGTCGGCAAAAGTGTTATTTCTTGTAGTGAGAGTGTCACGACCCAAACCTGCCCCTAAAAGTTTGGGCATGACCTAATCAGAAACGGGCATGTAACCTGGTAACATAACATACGAGGCCTTATCGGAAGAACAAAATATAAAAAAAATAAATAAATAAATAACGATACAAATAAACTCCATTGAGCTACTTCTACGTGCCAGGATCTCATACATCACATGCATCATAGTGGATAGGTAAAGTCCCAAAATATAACCCGGAGCATTGGTTATATATATACACATATACGGCCCCAACCCTGTAATTGGGCATACACAAAACATGAAAATTACATACATCAACCTTAGATAGACACTCAAAAACAAGCCAACATCTTAACAGCTAAACAAAATAAATGGTCGTGTATAGTGCCTGGATACACGAAGGTTGACAAAAGAAAGCGGACGTCAAGGCTAGGACTGACAACCTGATTGGGGACCTACAGAAACAGACATAACAGAAAGTGAGCCGGGCTCAGTGAATAATAATACATAAATAAAACGATACTTAACTTGAAACATAACACATATCAATGCATATAAAAATGCAGAGTTGACATAGTTAGTCTGATTCTGTGCTAAGTACATCACGGCCTTAGGCTCAATCCTGCAATATAAACATAATAGCTATAAGCCCATGAAGCGTGGTGGCACGAGGCCCTTGAACCATGTGGCACGAGGCCCTTGAAACATATGGCACGAGGCCCTTGAAACATGGTGGCTATAAGCCCTTCAAACATGGTGGCATGAAGCCCTTGAAAGATTGACATTAAGCCCTTGAAAGATTTGTATACCAATCAATTCATATCATGTCATAACATAGCATAAACAGAACGGATAAACAGAACCCAAGTCATATATATTCTTAATTATGCTTAATTCACAAACAGAAATTAGAGTTCATGCTTGCTTATACATGGTACATCCAAGAGCACTAACAATTAATATAACATATTTGATCGTGTAACATACTTGACCTTGTAACATACGTGAACTTGTAACATACGTGAACTACGGTATTATTACCCCCTGGGTAAGGGCCTTGTGCTAAGGATGCCTTAAATACCTTTATAAGGATGCCTTGAATACCTTTACATAAATGGACAATCATTCAGTGATTCAAAACATAACATGTTAGAGATTAGGGCATTTCTTGCCATATCATGTTATTATCGTACGCTTAACGAAGATAGAATAATTGACATTCTCATGAGGGTCACATAAAAATGTTAAACTTTTGCCCTTATGTCGTGGTTTCTGAATAACTTCCAATTCACACAAATACTCATAGCTTTCCAATTATTCTGATTCTTCGAAGGTGTCTACACTTGATAGCCTATAACTGTCTCATATTTATTTAAAATCCGTTCTTCAAGGATGAACATAATTTCTCTTTATTCCTTAAGAAATGGCTTAGTTCATTTGGTCTATTAATCAATAGCATATAGAAGCATACACCTTTGTTTGATTGTTCAACATAGTTGACTTGTAATTAAACCGTCTGTTACATCATTCACATGAGTTAACATAGTTAACTTAAGTCTAACAGGACATTCCTGATAATTATTAACAAAAGGTAAGCACATTATACAGATTGAATGATATCAGAGATACGTGAATACCATGGTTCCATAATGCTTATACGTTCCCTTGGTTCGTCGTGAATCACTATAGCTATTTTGCAAACAACGTTAGTATTCTTTATCAACAGTAATAAAATGTACTTCGCAATAATGCCCTTAGATTTTCCAATCAACATACTGTTAACATGCTTATAAGAATCATTAACGATAATTGAACGTACAACTACCGTACTACTACTCACAGTGGCAGGTCTCTGATAGCGGTGGAATGATGTCCTCGTCTTGACCTACAAACATAATGCACATAGCAGATTATGAGAATAAAACCAATCTCTTTTTATTCCTCACCCAATATCTATGATGGTTCTAGACTCATTATTTCTCCATAGGTTATAATCCATGCCTCATAAAATAGAAGGAATCGATAGGAGAAAGGTTCAGGCGAAGAAACGGTACAAATTCAGTAAACAGAAAGTGAATAGTTGTCACTAATTTGGGCATAACTATTTTTTTACTTAGAATTTTGGAGTGAGACCACCACCATTGGAAACTAGACTTCCGGGGCTTGATTTTAGGCTCAAGAATCACTCAAAAAGGAGTCCGGATGCAAACGATATGCCTATTCAAGGTTACTTAGCATAAGCTGAAACAGGGGTGGCCGCTCATGCGCCCACTTTGGCCGCTCGTGCGGCACAATTCCGCTCGAGCGCCCAAAAACAGAATGAAAACCCATTTTGTTTCCTCTTCTCTGCACGTGCGGCCATGGCCTCCGCACGTGCGGCCTGGGCCCTGTTTGGCAATCCGAATTTCATACAAAACCCCATGTTTGGTGATCATCAACAAGGTCCAAAATAGATTCTTTAACTACTAAAACATAGCTCAAAAATCATGTAAATAGGGGTACAAACATACAACCATTTGCACATGGATTTGATCTTCTTCACTCTCTCACCATCACAACCCATTTCTCTCACAAATACATACACAATTCATCTCTCACATAATTGGATGCAAGCATGTAAAATCATAAAGAGTATGTAATTTCCCTCCTATGGTTCAAATTAACACAACTACAACATGATGATCATACTTCTTCAATTCCATAAGTGTCAAACACACACACATACCACAACACAACTCTTACCTTACTTGAACACCCAAGAAATTCATACCCCAATACAAGAAGAGGAGTTAATTAAATTGAAATTTACATACCTTGTGCCTAGATCTCTCAAATTCCCAACCTTCTTTAATGATCTACCTCCCTTTCCCTTCCTCACTTGCTCCCCTAAACAAACCCTTATTTTTCTCCAAGAGGTATTTCACGTTTTTTGATCAAGGCTGAAGAGGACTTAGGTGTGTATATTCATAAATAAAAGCATATAGGACAAAAGTCAATCGTTTAATCATTCCGAAATTGAAATTTCGTAAACATACTTAATATTACCTAAAAATTATGCTGATCACAGATATATAATCAATTTCAGATAATTAAGCCGTTAAGGCTTCCAATTTCTGATTCAACCATTCTAGATATAACAGATACTTTTCTTGTTAAACAGATAGACATCCTTAAACATGGATTTCACTTACTTAACCTTAATTTCTCATGGGATTTTACAGTAAACATTTAAAAGCACAAAACGAGGACTGAAAATATATCAAAAAACATGTGCGAGGGTCGGGTTATTACACTCTCCCCCTTTAAATAAGTTTGGTCCTCCAAACTTGTTGTACTATGCAGATCTGTTATAGAAGCTCATGTAATTCTTCAGTCCAAACAATTCACAGGTTAACTAGAGATTCCTCACTATTAATGTAAAAAAAAAAAAAAACCTCAGTCTTACCCGCTTATTCCATTCTGCTATAGATGTTCAATTCATTTCTCCGTGCGAACCATACACAGGGGAATTCAATATTTATCACAGTTAGTCAAAAGTCCTTGTCATAATAAACATCTTATTGTTTTAATCAATTAGTTGTTGTGTAAAAAATAAAACATCCGTTCCATATCTTTATTTCATACGATCCTATGTCGAATGAGATGAAACTACATGAATTCACTACGGAGTATTCCCAAATACAAAACATACAATCGGAAGTACAGAAATATAGTAGATTTCGTTTCTCTAGGTACAGAGTTCATACATTTCACAGCATACATTAATTTCAATCACAGTATGTTCTTTACTATGTTCGTACCTAGATTGACCCGACATTAATAGTTTATATACAGATCTCATTACTTAGTAATTCTCAATAGGAGTCACTTAGAGATAAGCTGATAACCCAAACTGTACATTACTCCGACAAACATACTAAGTCGCGTAGGCATGTAGCCACTAGCTTTACAATTGTTCTTAGTATTCTCTATGTCCAAAAACATATCAAAGTCATATCGTTACCTTGCTTCAAAACTATATCTAGTACTTTGACAAGGTCAGAAAAATGGGAAAAAGGATCCTAGTCAATATCGTTAATTCTTCATAGTTTCACTTTTAAACATATTAGCACAAAGGGAACCATATTCCAAATCAAATAATTACAGTGTTACCAAGGCAAATAACATACAGCTTTGTAAATGCATACAGACATAGTTATGTCATCATAAGTCCAAATCTGAACAAAGGAACCACTTAAAACCAAAATCAGAACTCGAATTCAAAATCATGCTTAACTACTTAATCGTACCATAAGGTGTAACATCCTCTCTTAATAAGCATTTCTTCTTGTTACAGCACAAATTAATTTGGCCATCTAATATCAGAGTTAGAATTCTTATCCAGATAAGTTCAATAGGACAGTAAATCGATTCAAAATCACGTTGAACATATTCTACAACTCTGAATAAGCAAATCAAAAGAGGTAAATGTCCAGTACATATCGTTAACTTACCATCCATACTTCCCTCACTTTCCCATTAGAAGTTGTCAGTAATTTCTCGGCTTACAAAATCATCTTAGTTATAACTTGTTTCAAAATCATAGTTCATAGTTCGTGACCAACTCGGTGCAAGCTTAATAGTCACTTTCCTTATCCATTTTAGCCATCAGCAAGCACAAACTTACATTCAATAAACCTCTCACATAATTCTAAGGAGAATCACTGCGTACATAACTTTCTCTTACAGCCGGTCACACTCGATATAATTCAACGATCATACAAACACAACGTATCAGAATACCCAATACAACAACTTTTCAAAATCATAAGTCTAAATATTATTAATATGTAGTGGTTAAGCAATTCATCTCAACAGATGATAGGTAACTATCAATCCAAAATAACAACTGATAACATAAGCATATAAATTGCCTTACCAGTCGTTGTCCCTTTTCATTCTATTTAACCTGACGGGGGTAGGATCCTTCGGGTCCTCTACCCTTATTCTCGCCATGTTCTGCACAACAATCACAATATACACAAGGAATGTCCAATCGACATAGATCAGAATCGTTAGCGTTAACAGATTACATTTAACATTGCCATCATTTTCTTTCATATGCATTAAGAATGTCATGCATGATGCCTAAGCCTTTTCTAGACATCCTAAAGCTCAATGGATTCGTGTGTGAGATGGCAACTCGTGCTCTGATACAACTTGTCACGCCCCAAACCTGCCCCTAAAAGTTTGGGCATGACCTAATCAGAAACGGACATGTAACCTGGTAACATAACATACGGGGCCTTATCGGAAGTACGAAATATAAAAAAAAAATAACGATACAAATAAACTCCATTGAGCTACTTCTACATGCCAGGATCACATACATCACATGCATCATAGTGGATAGGTAAAGTCCCAAATTATAACCCGGAGCATTGGTTATATACATATACGTATACAGCCCCGGCCCTGTAATTGGGCATACACAAAACATGAAAATTACATACATCAACCTTAGATGGACACTCAAAAACAAGCCAACATCTTAACAGCTAAACAAAATAAATGGTCGTGTATAGTGCCTGGATACACGAAGGTTGACAAAAGAAAGCGGGCATCGTGGCTAGGACTGACCACCTGATCGGGGACCTACAGAAACAGGCATAACAGAAGTGAGCTGGGGTCAGTAAATAATAATACATAAATAAAACGATGCTTAACTTGAAACATAACACATATCAATGCATATAAAAATGCAGAGTTGACATAGTTAGTCTGATTCTGTGCTAAGTACATGATGACCTTAGGCTCAATCCTGCAACATAAACATAATGGCTATAAGCCCACGAAGCGTGATGGCATGAGGCCCTTGAACCATGTGGCACGAGGCCCTTGAACCATGTGGCACGAGGCCCTTGAAACATATGGCACGAGGCCCTTGAAACATGGTGGCTATAAGCCCTTGAAACATGGTGGCATGAAGCCCTTGAAAGATTGGCATTAAGCCCTTGAAAAGTTTGGCACTAAGCCCTTGAAAGATTGGCATTAAGCCCTTGAAAGATTGGCATGAAGCCTTTGAAAGATTTGTATACCAATCAATCCATATCATGTCATAACATAGCATAAACAGGACGGATAAACAGAACCCAAGTCATATATATTCTTAATTATGCTTAATTCACAAACAGAAATTAGAGTTCATGCTTGCTTATACATGGTACATCCAAGAGCACTAACAATTAATATAACATATTTGATCGTGTAACATACTTGACCTTGTAACATACTTAAACTTGTAACATACGTGAACTTCTAACATACGTGAACTTCTAACATGCGTGAACTACGGTATTATTACCCCCCGGGCAAGGGCCTTGTGCTAAGGATGCCTTAAATACCTTTATAAGGATGCCTTGAATACCTTTACATAAATGGACAATCATTCAGTGATTCAAAACATAACATGTTAGAGATTAGGGCATTTCTTGTCATACCATGTTATTATCGTACGCTTAACGAAGATAGAATAATTCACATTCTCATGAGGGTCACATAAAAATGTTAAACTTTTGCCCTTATGTCGTGGTTTCTGATTAACTTCCAATTCACACAAATACTCATAGCTTTCCGATTATTCTGATTCTTCGAAGGTGTCTACACTTGATAGCCTATAACTGTCTCATATTTATTTAAAATCCGTTCTTCAAAGATGAACATAATTTCTCTTTATTCCTTAGGAAACGACGTAGTTCATTTGGTCTATTAATCAGTAGCATATAGAAGCATACACCTTTGTTTGATTGTTCAACATAGTTGACTTGTAATTAAACCGTCTGTTACATCATTCACATGAGTTAACATAGTTAACTTAAGTCTAACAGGACATTCCTGATAATTATTAACAAAAGGTAAGCACATTATACAGATTGAATGATATCAGAGATACGTGAATACCATGGTTCTATAGTGCTTATACATTCCCTTGGTTCGTCGTAAATCACTATAGCTATTTTGCAAACAACGTTAGTATTCTTTATCAACAGTAATAAAATGTACTTCGCAATAATGCCCTTAGATTTTCCAATCAACATACTGTTAACATGCTTATAAGAATCATTAACGATAATTGAACGTACGACTACCGTACTACTACTCACAGTGGCAGGTCTCTGATAGCGGTGGAATGATGTCCTTGTCTTGACCTACAAACATAATGCACATAGCAGATTATGAGAATAAAACCAATCTCTTTTTATTCCTCACCCAATAGCTATGATGGTTCTAGACTCATTATTCCTCCATAGGTTATAATCCATGCCTCATAAAATAGAAGGAATCGATAGGAGAAAGGTTCTGGCGAAGAAACGGTACAAATTCAGTAAACAGAAAGTGAATAGTCGTCACTAATTTGGACATAACTATTTTTTTACTTAGAATTTTGGAGTGAGACCACCACCATTGGAAACTAGACTTCCGGGGCTTGATTTTAGGCTCAAGAATCACTCAAAACGGAGTCCGGATGAAAAAGATATGCCTATTCAAGGTTACTCAGCATAAGCTGAAACAGGGGTGGCCGCTTGTGCGCCCACTTTGGCCACTCGTGCGGCACAATTCCACTCAAGCGGAAGAACCTGGCCGCTCGAGCGCCGAAAAACAGATTGAAAACCCATTTTTTTTCCTCTTCTCCGCACGTGCGGCCATGGCCTCCACACGTACGGCCTGGACCCTGTTTGGCAGTCCGAATTTCATACAAAACCCCATGTTTGGTGATCATCAACAAGGTCCAAAATAGATTCTTTAACTACTAAAACATAGCTCAAAAATCATGTAAATAGGGGTACAAACATACAACCATTTGCACATGGATTTGATCTTCTTCACTCTCTCACCATCACAACCCATTTCTTTCACAAATACATACACAATTCATCTCTCACATAATTGGATGCAAGCATGTAAAATCGTAAATAGTATGTAATTTCCCTCCTATGGTTCAAATTAACACAACTACAACATGATGATCATACTTCTTCAATTCCATAAGTGTCAAACACACACACATACCACAACACAACTCTTACCTTACTTGAACACCCAAGAAATTCATACCCCAATACAAGAAGAGGAGTTAATTAAAGTGAAATTTACATACCTTGTGCCTAGATCTCTCAAATTCCCAACCTTCTTTGATGATCTACCTCCCTTTCCCTTCCTCACTTGCTCCCCTAAACAAACCCTTATTTCTCTCCAAGAGGTATTTCACGTTTTTTGATCAAGGCTGAAGAGGACTTAGGTGTGTATATTCATAAATAAAAGCATATAGGACAAAAGTCAATCGTTTAATCATTCCGAAATTGAAATTTCGTAAACATACTTAATATTACCTAAAAATTATGCTGATCACAGATATATAATCAATTTCAGATAATTAAGCCGTTAAGGCTTCCAATTTCTGATTCAACCATTCTAGATATAACAGATACTTTTCTTGTTAAACAGATAGACATCCTTAAACATGGATTTCACTTACTTAACCTTAATCTCTCGTGGGATTTTACAGTAAACATTTAAAAGCACAAAACGAGGACTGAAAATATATCAAAAAACATGTGTGAGGGTCGAGTTATTACAGAGAGATAGACCATTCATTTTTTTATGACAAACATCTAATGAATTTGATTTTTACAAGATAAATGACTCGTATCATTAAAATAAAATCCTTAATAAATCCACAATCGAACTGTTCAGTTGATCCCTAAATCAACTGGAATAAGTATTTAGTGCCAGTTGGCCAAGGTTGCGCCGAAGCTAGACAATCTAAACAATGGCTTCTTAACAATTTTTAATCAAAATTAAAAAGGGAAATGATGATTAAATGAGCTCCTAAACAACAAATCTCACAATCACAACATATTAAACGAAATTAATAGTGAAAAAAACATGTACTTACCTGGATTAATTCTAGACACTTCCCAGACACAAGCTGAAGCCCCTAGGAAATAAAGTTGATAAACCAAAAGAACACAAAAAATGGTTAGTGTGAATAACACAACATTTGTTCGCACGTGCGCGCGCGTGTGTGAGAGAGAGAGTACCTAAGCTTACGCAAGCCAAGTAATCTAACTTTGATAAATCTAGCATTAAGTAGTCCATTTTCATCGATGTCGCAGGTAATTTTGGCATAGTTAATCACATCTGATTTGTTAGGTCCTTGCTTGTTGTCAATTTCGCGAACAAGCTTAGTTTAATTGAGTTGTAATTTTTTCTTGTTGTTTGGTCTTCCCACTCGAGCAGCCAAAGTTGCGCTCGATCAGAGTTTGCACCTTCTCAGTAGTTTGGCTTGTCTGCAAACATACTGGGAGGCGTGTTTTTGCGCTCGAGCGTAAGTTCCAGTGCTCGAGCGTAAACCTGTTTTATCCCATGCGTTTTAGTGATTCTGCTCAAGGGGCAAGTCCTGTGCTTGAGCGGGGTTCGCAGCCCCTGTTTTCTATATATATGTGTTTAAGTCCATTTTTAGGTTTAAGGATTCCAAATCTGTTTCGAAGGGCTCTAGGATTTTCTTTTGGGGCTATTTTGCTAGTTTTCCTTTAATGTTTGCTTGAGTATTTGTAACAACTCCGACCCAAGATTAACGATAATCCATGATTTAATGTGCCTAATAAGATATTAAGACCAGATTTTGAATTAATTGCATATATGGTGCATTATTTATGTTTTTATCTGTTCATTGTAGGAATATCTGTTTGAGATTCTGCTATATTTTGCGAATTGAAGGCCTTATCGGCATCGGATTTTGAAATTGATCTAATTTATGTGTTATGTGGAATTTATAGAATTTTATGGTAGGTTTAATTGAAATTCGATTCGGAACAATTAAATTAGATTAAATTAATGCCCATTTATTTTAACCTCAATTAACTATACTTTAACCAAGCCTATTAAGCACCAATTGAGCCCCACTCATCTCTTTTCTTTCATTTGAGCACATTCAGCCTCTTCAAGGAAGAAAAACGCGAGAAAGGAAGAGTATGGAGGAATTGAGCTCAAACAAAGAATTGGCTAGGGAATTGAAAGAGAATTGGAAAATTGAGCTAGGATTCATCAAGAGCCCAAAGAATTGAAGACTTTAGATAAGAAACCAAACCTTTAGTCTTGAAATTGAGTTGATTCACCCATGAATCTAAGTGAATTGAGCTAGGAAATGTGTGAACCAAGCTTAAGAAGTAGGAAGGAAGAACAATTCAAACATGCATGTACATTTCATTGTATTTGGAACATGTTTACTAAGAAATTCTCTCATGCATGTCTTGACTTCACCTTAATTTTGTGGAATCATCAAGTTTCATGATGTTTTGTAGCACTTGATCATGTTTTAAGAAGTTGGAGTTTAAGGAAATTCATGCATGCCATGTTCATAAAACATTCATAAAGTTTAAGTTGAATTTTTGAGCAATTGGCATGCTTTTGGGCCTTGATTTCATGAAATGATCTTCAAAGCATGATATTTTGTAAGTTTCTAAGTGTTTTCTAGAATTTTGGCCCAAGAGGATGAGTTTTGAAGTGTTTAGTTGGAGGTTGAAGCTTGGAGATCAAATCTGAAAATTTCAGAATTTGAATCCATGCTCGAGCGTAGGAGTTCACGCTCGAGCAAGCACCCTGAGTTTGTGCACTTCCGCTCGAGCGACCAGAATCTCTCTCAATTGTGAAATACATGTATCCATAAGTTCTTATGTTTTGCAGCACGCTCGAGCGACAGACGTCACGCTCGAGCGAGGGTCTGAGTCTCATGCTCGAGTGTGGATTGAGTGTCCGTTGAGCGTGAAAAACTAGCAATTAGTACTTTTGCCAAGTTTACAGTACGCTCGAGCGAAGTAATTCACGCTCGAGCAAACCTTCACATTTTGCATGTCCGCTCGAGCGAGGAAAACCATGCTCGAGCGTGGACCCTGTTTTCCGAAAGTTTTGAAAAATATTTTCAAGTGCATTTTTGCATCCTCATTGCATCTTAGGCATTCCTAGGCCATGATTAAGACCCCATAATGAGGTTAAAGGCTAGAAATACGCTCAAGACAAATGAAGTAAGTTATGTCCAATTCGAATATGTGTTTCAGGTATGTGTTTGTTATGTGTTAATGTAGGTCACGTGCCGTAAACCGTTTGATTAGTCTACTCTATCTGTCTGCACCGAAGCCAACTGTGAGTAATAACTTAGTAAAGCTACGTTTAACTTTATTTATTTTCTATACGATGAAATAAGATCTGTTTTCTGAAATGTTATGTTCTGTATAATGAATGACTGTCTAATTTCTGGCAATGTATTCGTGGCATCCTTAGCATCATGTGATATCTGTTAGCTGTTACCTGGTATCGGAGGTTCCATTATGGAACTTAATATGTCCGCACTCTGTTACCCGTACCGGAGGCTCCATCATGGGGCTCAGCATGTTTATTCTCTGTTACCTGGATCCAGAGGTTCTTTTATGGAACTAGTTATTTATAACCACCCTATGTTCTGCATATGTTTTGTGTTTGTTCTGTTAGCGCTAATAGATGTACCACGTATGATCAAGTATGAGCTCTAATTTCTGTATATGATTTGAACAAGAATACTAAAGTGAATATGAATATGACTCTGTTTATGAATCTGACTTATGATTTCTGAATCTGTATGGACTTTATTCATTAAAACCCCTTTTACTCCGTTATTATTCACTGGGCTTTCGCTCACTATTTTATATTATGTATGTAGGTGAGCAGGCGCGTGACCAGGCCCAAAGTTGACGGCCTACGTTTCAGTTTTTATCAGCCAACCTTTGTGCCTCCCGAGGAGATTCCAGATAAAGTCAAGTTTTATGACTGTTTTTGTAATCATAGTAGACTTGGTATATTTTGTTAAGTCTTGGGCATGATGACTGACATTATACTCCTAGGAGTGATATGTAAATATTGTATCTTCTGACATCATTCGTAAGTCTATAAAAGTTTTAAATTATATGTCTTATGTATGTCTCCACAACTCAATGGACCACTTATATTTTGTACATTAGCTTCCGCAGCCCCTAAATATAAGTTAATCTGTCAAGAGGCCTCTAGTAATCTAAGGATTACTGGCTGGTTACGATGCTAAACCCATAAGGGTGGGTTTGGGTCGTGATAGTATTAAAGTCACATGGTTTGACAATTCACATCAAAGGGTTGCTTGAGTAATCATCTTCAAGAGTGTTCTTCTTCGGTAGAATCTGGAGATTCAAGCATGGAGCGTTCGAAGGTGTTCGAAACTGTGCGCAGTCGTTGAATCGACGTGGATGTTGTGGAATCAACATCAATCTAATCAATTCTGAGACGAAGGTTGCGGTGGAAGAAATACAAATTGTTGAAGACAAATTGACAGAATTTGGGTAATTTGTTTGGTTGTTTTGTATTCTTTCTTTCCTTCACAGTGGATTGATTTGTGACATTTCGCCCGTGATTTTTTTATCACAATTGGAGGTACTCCAATTGTGATTTTTCTACGTAAAAATCGTTTGTTTCTACGTAAAAATCGTTTGTGTTGATTTATTATTTTTTGAAACAACAATCTAAATTACTATCGTACGGGCTTGATGATTTAGATTGTTAGTTTTAATTGTTTGGGAACTGGTATAATTAATCTTGAGCTGAATCACGAATCACCTAGGTTTTTCAATTGGTATCAGAGCCGGTCACTCTTTGTTTTTATCAAAACTTTAGGAGTGTGATTTTGTGTGATTGGTGATATGGATTCAATTCATGAAGTTAACTCGACCCATAGACCTCCGTTATTTGATGGTACAAACGATTTTTATTGGAAAGCTCATATGAGAGCATTTTTAAAATCTATCAATGAGAAAGTTTGGCACTGTGTGATATATGGGTGGAGTGAACTTGTTGTCACTATTGATGGTGTTGATATTTCCAAACCTCTTGATAAATGGGATGCATTCGATTATCAAAATTCGAGTTGGAATAGTAAGGCTCTCAATTCCCTTTTTTGCTCCATCACACCTGAAGAGTTTCATCGTATTTGGACTTGTGCGGTAGCAAAAGAGGCTTGGGATATTCTTGAAACTATTCACGAGAGTACTACTTCTGTTAAAAGGTCAAAACTTTAATGTCTCACCTCTGCTTTTGAAACTCTTTTTATGTGTGATAATGAGACGTTTGATGATTTTTATGCTAAACTTAGTGACATCGTGAATTCCTATTTCACACTCAGTGAAAAAATCCCTGAAACTAAAGTTGTTGGAAAAAATTTAAGGTCTTTATCCGAGAGGTTCCAATCAAAAGTTACAACTATTGAGGAGGCTCAGGATGTTGATACCCTCAAGCTTGATCAGTTGGTTGGAAACTTGCAGATTTATGAAGCGCACTAGATTTCTAAAAAAAAAGCAAAAAGATAGTGTGGCTTTTATTAGTGCTCATGAGACTCCTAAGACCCCTGAGATTGAGTTTGATCTAGAGTCCAAAATGACAGCTATGATTACCAAACAATTCAAAAAAAATTTAAAGCAAAAGAAGTCTAATTTCAAGGATCCTAATTCAAAAGATAAGGGTAATGAAAAACCCATAACTTTTCCACCAAAAATTGCTCCAAAAACTGAAAAGAAGACTGTGAAGGGGCAAGGTGTCATGTGTTACATTTTTAAAAATAGAGAGCCTTTGGACAAATTTGGCTCCCGAAGTGATGAAGGTATTTTTCTAGGGTATTCAACCACTAGTAGAGTTTTTCGTGTCTATAACTTGTGAACTTTGTCTTTAATGGAATTGATCAATGTGGTTATAGATGACACAGGTTCTTCGACTTCAGTGATAAATGAGGAAGAAAATGGTGAGTCTCCAATCCTGGATACTGAACCACAAAGTCAAGGAGAAGCAGAGATCCAAGCTCAAGAAAGTGAGTCAGCACCAACTTCTAAGGTATGTCCGAGTCCAAAGAGTGCACAAAAAGACGCCACTTCTGATGCTCCTGTTACTACAAGTTCAGAGTTCAAACCATCAGCAAGGGTAAAACTGAATCATCTGACTCAACAAGTGATTGGAAGTGTTGCAGATTGAATGAAAACCCGAAGACAAATTCGGGATGAGGTATCTAATATATGTTATGTTGTATTAATTGAACCTAAGAATATAAAAGAGGCCTTACTAGATGATAGTTGGGTCAATGCTATACATGAAGAGTTAGGTCAATTTGAATGTAACAAAGTTTGGACTCTTGTTCCCAAACCTAGAGACATGAATGTGATAGGTACCAAGTGGATATTTAAAAATAAATCTGATGAGAGTGGTACTGTGGTTAGAAATAAAGCTAGGTTGGTTGCTCAAGGCTATACACAAGTAGAGGGTGTTGATTATGATGAAACGTTTGCCCATGTTGCACGTCTCGAATCTATTTGTATTTTACTTGGTGTTGCATGTTTTCTTGGCCGTTGACCGGTTGACTGGCCGGTTGATCGGCCAGACATCCGATAACACTAATCTTCGTGTTGTAATGATGAACAGTATCTCGCTTGTTGTAGCGATGAACAACAGCGAGGCTGATGCACGTCCATGTTTGATAAACAATATCACTAATTTAGCTAAAAAATGATTTTAGCTACTTTGATGCAGATGTTCTAAGAGCAGGGTGGGAGGTGGTGGTGGTGAAGAAATCAATTGCACCACCAAATCGAAACCCAATCGGAGCCGGACTCAGCCTCGACATCGTCTCTTAGAAAATCGTCAACTCCTGGCTCTGTCATCCCCACCTTCTCCAAACCTCCACCTTGCCTCTCTCCATTAATCTGGTACAACTTCTCCTCTCTCTCTCTCTCAAATTTATTTGCCCTAAGTTGTACTGGATCATTTCTAGGGTTTGTTTATACTTTTTGTAGCATTAGCTTTTGGTAATTGCTATTTGGGGCAAAATCTACTACATACTAACAACCTATGTGTATGATGTTATCAGAAGTAACTGTAGGATATAGAGGGTTATTTAGATAAATATAGTAGTATATTATTCAAAACTATGCTTGAGTAAAATTTTTGAATAAAATGTTTATTTGATATGAATCACCCCAAGAGACAAGCTTGTTTAAGCATATATCTATGTAAAAGCTTTAGTAATGGCTGAGTGATAAATTTCAAAGTCACAAAATAGCTTTGAAAATTGAGTAAACATTTGAATGTCATTTGATTTGAGATTTGGTAGTTTTTTACTCGAATTTAATAAATTTGATATGGGTAAAGGGTAAGGGCTGGAGATGCCCTAAATCACTCAAGCTTGGGTTGGATGTCTCCAAAATTTTAACATAATCAAGATCAGAGCATGTAATATGTCATGTATTCGAACATCGTTATCTATATGAGAATTATAATATTTTCACGTTTTTATGTCTGATGTGTGGGAGCGTGTTGAGGATATACTCGAACAGTTTAAACGAGTTGTGGCTTCCTGATCTGCACCCAAGGCCCCTTAAAAAATACTTTTACCAAATTTGAACCTCTGTGTACACCTCTATATCAAGTAAACTGTAAAAAAATGGCATCACCTGCGTGAGATCTTTGTGGTCTTGGCTCCTTAAGAGATGGTCATCGAAATGGCTTTTTGACCGTATTATCAAACAGTCCAATTTTAAGTTTCCTTTTTCTTCTAAGAGTTTCTCTTCATTTTACAAGCTACTCATGTGACCTACAGACAATGCGGCATGCCACAGGTTTGTAGACAGTCCTCGTTAAATTTAAACACAATAGGATCAGTAACTTTTCCCTCATTTCTCTTTTTCATTTTAAGTTTCTGTTTGCCTATAGAATGAAGCAACAGATGGTGACAAGAATATCATATGGACACTTGCAAGAGATGAAAACTTAAATTTTATAGCAGCACACTGGGCTGATCTCCACAGTCCTCTGTACAATGCGCTACCAACAGATATTTTTCTCTGAGGCCACTTGTACCTCTCTTTCTGTGTTTCTAATGACAAGTCTAATGTTAAAGTGAAGACTAAAATCCTTCAAACTGGTGAAATCATCGAAATAGTTGGTGATTTGCTCATTGCAGCAGATGGGTGTCTTTCTTCAATCCGAAGAAGTTTTTTTACGGAATTCAAGTTGAGGTTTGTAGAATGACACAAAAATGCTTATGGCTGTGAAGTACTCTGTGATATATAAATTTAATTAGCCATTATAATTAACTTGTGCAGGTACTCAGGTTACTGTCCATGGAGAGGAGTATTAAAATTTTCAGATAATGAGCATTCAGAAACCATGATAGGCATTAGGGAGGCATATCCAGATCTTGGGAAATGCTTATACTTCAACCTAGGTTACAGAACACATACCATGCTTTTTGAGCTTTTGCACAAAAAGATCAACTGGATTTGGTATGTCAATCGACCAGAGCCAGAACTTGAGGTGATTCATTGCTTATTCTTATCTCATGTAAACATATTTTCTTTTTACCCTACTATGATTGAATGCTAACCAAATCATGAATTTTATTTTGGCTCGAGTGAAATCCCTGAGAGTGAGAATTAAATAAGATGAAAATAAAAAGGAAGTTTTGTGTAATGTTTTAGATTTTGCAATGTCAACCAATTCACACCCTTGGAGGATGATGATTAGCCTGTAACTGTTGCTGGATAGGCTAGAAATTCATAGGAAATTTGACCTGGAAAGACTGCCAGACATAGATTAGTGTTTTGAAAAACAAATTGGTTAGACAGTGTAAGGATATTAAAAAACAAATTGGTTATTCACTCATTTCGAGAAGAAAATACAGTTTAAGGATGTTGGATCAATTCAAAAATAAATTTAAGCAATTCCTTTACTTAACTTAAAGCTTTGAATTAACTAATCCAAGGGTTAATTATAAACTCTAATAATTTCACTTTTTTTTTCACAAACATCACATTTAATCACAAAAAAATCCAATTATCTTTCCAAACACAAAAAAAAAATTCTCCAATAATATCCTGCAACTCAAACAATCTACAAAAAAAAACACTTCCCAAACACCTACATAGACAAATTAGACTACCTGAAATTACCTGATACATCTATATCTTCAATGAAAAAGTTAAGAGAGAGACAGAGAGAGAGAGAGTATGATCCTGCTGAAGTCATTCAAAATGCTTTGCCTAAAACGCCTCTGATCTCCATTTCTCCATTAGTTTGTGTCGCAGATAATTGGCACCCTACTCCAAAATCATTTCCGCTTGGTTGCCGAGAAAAAAGATTGCTTTTTTTCCCCTCAATTTTCTCAGGAAACAAACGGACGAGATGAAACGAATTTCAAGCCGGTGCCAAACTTACCTGCGACATAAAACGATGGAGATTGAAGATCGAAGGAGCTTCGGCAGGACATCATGCCCGACTTCAGCAGAATCAAGCTCTCCTCTTCTCTTCCGCGGCGATCTGTGAGCGGCTCTTCTACACTTCTCTGGATCTAGGGTTATGGAGTTATTTATCTTGTGGAAAAATCAATTTACACAAGGCTCCCTCTGCACCACTTATTTATTTATTTTTTAAAATTACAATTCTATCCCCCAATAAAAATTATCCTTTTTGATATCACACAACTAAGCATCTTAGGCCCTGTTTGTTTTCAAAGATATAGAGGAGATCAGGATTGAGATGGAGGTGGAGGTGGAGGTGAAGGTGGAGATGGAGATGGATATGGAATCTATTAATATTTTGTTCATTTTGGGAGATAGAAAAGAGATCGAGATAGAGGTCCAAATTATGATGGGGTTTGAAAGGGGCATTGAGATAGAGGAGGTGTATGTGATATTTAGTTCACTGGCTTCGGTTTTTTTTTTTTACATGTTGGGCATTTTTTTTTTTTTTTTGAACTTTAATGTTTAATATTTTTATTTTTTTTGTTAAGTAAAAATCATAATTTTATTTGTTTTAATATTTTATATTTTTTTATAGGGCAATAATTTAACAATTCTCACACTAATAACCATCATTAAAACAAATACAATTTACTTAACCCTCTCATTATCAATTTCCTCGTTATCAATCCCCTCTATTTTATTTCTGAAAACAAACAGAGCTTTAGAGCATCTCCAATGGTATTTGCTTTTATAGCATTGTCATTGTCAAATTATAGCAATAGTACTCTAATGGTCACATTCTATTTTGGCAAATCTCAACCAATTTTTCCTCAAATTTTGTAGGTGTTATTTAGATATAAGTTTTTTAGTATTTTTTTTATTTTTATTTTTGTCTTTTGTGACCTTTTTTAAACTTTTTTTTAAAAAAAATTAAATATTTACATTGTACCCTACTAGATAAATATAAAAAATTGAAAAAATTAATTTTTTTATTTTGTTTATATAATTCACCTCATCAAAAAAACACCAAACTACAAAATTAAAAAAAATATATTATTAACTACATTAAAATTGCATAATCCACTACATTACATTGCAAAATAAAAATTATATTTAAAAAGAAATAAAAAAAATTACATTGACTAATAAATGACATTGCAAAATTAAAAAATATATTTTCCCATAATTATTCATCAGGAAGCAGGAAAAAATAGTAATTTGGGTTGCTGATATGTGCGGACCATTTTGCGAAAATCTCATTTTTGCGCATTATGTAATATGCTTTCGTCTGAGGGTCCAAATGAGAAATATCCGTAGTCATTATCAAATATTCTTCATTTTTTATCTCAAGTTCTTTCATCTTTTGCAAATGTTCTTCTTTTTTTATCTCAAGTGCTTTCATCTCTTGCAATGCTTGAACTCTTTTTTATTCTCTTTCAGGTTTTTTCATTTTCTTCTCAACAAGGTATTAGTTAAATGTCTCCAACAAATTATTAAATTTGTAAACTTCAGCTTCAATAGCTTGACTTTTTCAAAGCAATTCTTTTGCAGATTTCCTACCCATAGGCCTTTTACCCCTTGTAGAGACACTACCCTCACCAATTGGATTATTACTAACAGTTGGATTGTTACAAACATTTGGACTATTATTGTCTTCAAGAGAAATGCAGTTATCCATAGGAATTCGAGAGCCGAATCAGGGGAAAATGATACATGTATCCTTGACTTCATTGTGCTCGTAAAAGTTACATCTTGTCATCTGATATTATTTGCAAGATTGGCCAACAATGTTCAATAGTAAATGTTTGTTTTCATCTTGATGGTATAAAAGTTTCGCTTGAAGCATCTGTATCAATAAAATATTAAATTAATTAATTAGTTAAATTTTATATAAGACAAAATAAAAAAAAACTAACATAATAAATGAAGATGAAATCTTATTATATCAACTTGAGACATTCCACTTGGGTATAGATTTTCGACTTGCACTAAATACCTACGAAATTTGTTGCAATATTTCATGATTACACCCCATCGAGATAAGATAAACACTTATGTTCTTGAGTGATCATTCTGTAGCGATCAATAATTTTCAAAAATTCTTTCCCATAAATGAGCATGAGATTGCGAATTCTCAATAATTGGGTCTTTAGTAATATGACATCAAGGTTTACAAATTGTCACATCTTCTTGAGTGGTGAATGAGTTTCCTCTCTTTGTTTTTAATGAATCTTCCATACTGATTGTGTAAAAAAATAAAAATAAAAAAATAATGTGGATTGAAAGTTGTGAATTCAAATTGATATTGGTTTTTTATATTGTAGAGAGTAAAAATATGACATTTTTTTTATTCGTTTAATTTATAGCCGTTAAAAAGAGCCATTTCAAACATTTCCGAATTGGAGGACGAAAAGAGTCGTTGCTCAATGTGCATTCCAATGACAAAATAAATAATCCAACAGTTCAGATGAACCCTCTGGAATCATTTGAACCCATCTCCCAAGTCAGCTTTCTCTTTATCTATCTCTCTGTCTCTCTCCATTGCAGAGTAGCAAGGTGTTGCATATGTCTCCCTCTCTTTCACCGTTCTCATCTCTCTTCCTCTCTTTTACCGTCTTCATCTCTTCCTCTCATACTCTCTTCCCTTGTCTCTCAGCTTCTTTATCACCACAACCACCACCACCACCACAACCAACAGAACCACCACCATATCCACCGTTGATCTCTAACCCTCAAACCCTAAATTTCTTTCTTCAACCCTCTTCTCCACCACAACCCCCTGTCTCCAAACTCTCTGTTTCTCTAAGATCAACTATCTTCTTATTTATTTCAATTGCCTCTCTCTGTTTCTCTTTCTTTTCATCCTTTAAACCATCTCCCTTAAACCTTTCTTTCACTCTTTCCTACCCTTATCTCCGATCACCGGTCATCTTCCTCTCTATCTCTTTCTCTCTCACTCTATCTTCACTCCGGAATGTTCAGATTAGTGAAGATCAGAGAGAGAGATAGAAAGAGAAATCGTGGAGCCTTGATGAACTTTAGCTTTGGATCATAGATCGCAGATCACGAACTTCGGATCTCAAATCACCTCCTCTTCACTCGTAGATCATCTTCTATATTCCACCCTCTCTTTGGATTGTAGATCGTGAACTTCAGTTTCATCTTCCTCATCGAACAAAAAATTTGAAACCTTCTGTGAGAAACTAAAACCCTAAACCTTTATCTTCGATTTGTCAGTGAGAAACCCTAAACCTTTATCTTCTATTTCTTTGTAAGAAACTGAAACCGTTGAAATCACTTAAAGAAGAATATGAAAACGAAGAAGATGAAACCCTTGAAATCACTTGAAGAAGAATATGAAAACAAAGAAGATGAAACCCTTGAAACCGAAACTCATCCAAATCGGCTTTCTGAAGAAAATGAAAACGAAAAAGATGAAGCTAAAGCTTCAGAGTGCCTCAATCATCTGAAATTCATCAAGTCTCTTTAAATCTAGGTATTTATTGTTTAAAATTTGCTGAATATTTATTGATTACTGCTTGGATTGCTTGAGATTTGTTGAGATTATTTGAAATTTGTTTGAGATTGCTTCAAATTTATTTGAAATTGCTTAAATGTTGTTGTTATTTTAGTCAAATTCTGTTTAAAAAAAAAAAAAAATTGTTGATTTTTTTTTTTTAAATGTCAATTGCCAAAACTGTTTAAACAAATTGGTGAGTTTTGCTTTAAAAAAATTTCTTGAATTTCGCAAAATGAAAAAATTCATCGCCTTTTTTCTTTTTTCTTTTTTTTTTTTTTGAGCTTTTTCTAGAAAATGATGAGAAGGGGAGGGAGAGAAGGAGGAAGGGAAGGAAATTAGTTGGTTTTGGGTGAATTGGCAGATTTGGCATTTGCCAATTTTGACAACTGTTATATCTCACTATTGGAGAACCTCTTTTTTCCTCAAAGTTGCTATATTATAGCTTTGGCAGCTCTAATGGAAAATCATTGGAGATGCTCTTAGTAAACATCCAGTGTCGGCCTTATCATAAGGGTAGTCAAGCCTAAGCTTTAGGTAAAATTGGAAAATTTTAATTTTTTTATATAATATAATATGCTTATGTGATTTATTATTTATTTATTTTGAATAAAAAGGTCCAAAACAAAACAAAGTGCCTAAACTTTATCTTACACGTGCGCGCACACACACACACACACAAAAATAGGGAAAATTATTTATAAGTCCTATTAGGGAGACTTATGCTACATATGGTCCTACTGAAAAACTTATGTTCCCGTAAGTCCTGTGTGAAGTTTGTTGACACATTTACCCTCAATATTAGTTATTAATATCATAAATAATGGTAAAACCATATATAGGAAATTGAATGTAACCATAGATCATATTTATATGAATGTGAATTTGAATTTCAAAATACACATTTGAGAAACGTAACGTGACACGTACATAAACGTAACGTAACATGACACCCACATAAACATAACGTGACACCTACATAAACGTAACGTAACGTGACACCTACATAATCGTAACGTGACGTGTCACGTTACGTTTCGCAAACTTACTAGGTTTTTGATTTTTTAAATTGAATGTGATCTATGATAACATTCAATTTCCTATATATGGTTTTGCCATTATAGTAGATAATAGTATATTAATACCATTTATTTACAACTCATAGGATCTTGTGGAATACATTCCTATCTAAATAGGACTTGAAACTCTATAAGAAATTATACAGGACTTAACATAACATAAGTGTCCGAAATAGGACTTATAAATAAGTCTCCCAAAACAACATTACAATTTTATTTTTTTTTAGATGGAATGGGAACAGTTGAGTTATAATGGAAGTGAAATAATTTTTCCTTGATTGTAGAAATATTCCTTGATTGTAGAGATATCTCTCTCTATATTTTGATTGACTCTCTCTCTCTCTCTCTCTCTCTCTCTCTCTCCATTAGAAAAAGCTCTTTTTCTCTCTCTCTCTCTAAACTATTCTTCAAAGCTTGATTAATCATCAACAATTCTATTATTCTTGATTCACTATCTACACTAATTTGTAATTCACTATCTGCACTATTCTTCAAGACTTGATTCATCATCAACAATTATGCTATTCATCATCAAAAAGGCTTGATTCATCATCAGGTCCTATTGTTCTACCCCTTTAATATTTTTTTTTTGTATAATTTTTTTTTTCATTTCTAGTGTTGTACTCATTTTTTTTATATAGAAAAAACAAAATATGTCTAATAGAAAATATGAATCTGAATATGAAAACTTAAGAAAAAAAATAGAAAATATTATTTAATCTAGAAAAGGAGCTCTTGATAAATTCATTAAAATTAATAAAAATAAAACAAAAAATTTAGACGAAAATTCTGTAAATGAACAAGTAATTGATCCAAAAGACTTAGAACATATTGAAACCATATAAAAAAAGAGATGATAGTAAAAAAAATTTAGGCAGAAGTTCCATAAATGAATGAGTGATTGATCTAAAAGAGTTCAAACATAATGAAACCATGCAACCAAAAAGATTTGTTAGCAAAACTTGAATATAAAGATTTAAACATATATTTTTGCATCTCAAAAAGCTAGAAAAATAAATTTTGAATAAATATTTTATTAAAAAAAATTATTATATGAAAGGCCTCATTTTTAATTATTTTTTTAGGCCACAAATTATCTGGACTCAACCCTGTACACACCACCAGCAATCGCCACATCCATAACATCCTATCGTGACCGGAAGAGGAGATAAGTTGGAGAGGGGGTTGCAACTGGAGGAGGGATGTGGAAAGCCCTCATATAAGGAGGATAGGTGGTTAAAGTTGCAGGTTGTGTAGGCTACAATGACTAGAATTGAGGTTAGAGTTTGATTTGAAGATATCAAGTGCATTTTGGTATTATTAAGGTTTCGTTTGAGGAGTATGATTTTTAGTTAAAATTTTACAAAAATTACTATTAAAAGTTACATCATTTTAGTCATGACCCAACCCCTACCCCAAGGGATTAGCGAGGTGACCAGCCAGTAATCTGAGATTACCGAAGGCCTACTTAGGCAAAAATATGGTTATAGGGGCTTGCCGAAGTATACATATTAAAATAACGTTTAATGAGCTGTGAAGACTTATATGAACCAAAAGAAACTTCCATAATTACATATAAGTAACACCAAAATATCTTACATACAAAAAGAGTCAAAAGATAAGGGTTAAACCCTACAAATGGTAACATTTTCATCACACTTCATAAAACAACTTATTTACATAATAAAAGGGTTAACTCCACAAAATACAAGAAGCCTTGGGGCTTGACACGTTCGGAACCTCGACATAAGGCACAAAGGTTAGCTTCACAAAACGGAGTCTAGACAGACACCCCTAAGCTTGGTCTTGCATACAATCACCACATATGTCACGTCCCAAACTCGCCCCTAAAAGTTTGGGCATGACCTGTTCAGAAACGGACATTTAACCTGGCATACATAACATACGGGGCCTGAACGAAAGCATTAAATACCATAAAATACAAGTAAACAATCTCCATTGAGCTACCACTATCATGCCAAGATCACCAACATCATAACAGGTAAATAACATACAGAAACATGCACCTGGGCATCAGTTATATACATACACATATACAGACCTAGCCCGATGATTGGGCGTATAACAAAAAAAACATTGTGGAAGAAAGTGTTATACACATTTCAACCTTAGGCCAATGATTAGAGTGCAATGCCAAAAGTTTGTTAAAACTTCACAAAAATATGAGTGGCTTCATCTAGGGCCTGGACGCACAAAGGTTGACAAAAGAGGGCGGGCATCATGGGTTAGGACTGACCTCCCGATTGGTTACCGCAGAAGCAGACATAACAAAGAGTGAGCCAGGCTCAATGAATAATAGTACTTAAACAATTCAATGCTCAATTTAAAACATAGTACATATCAATGCATGTATAAATGCCGAGATCATGTGGCTAATCTGATTCTGTACTAATTTCAGAACGGCCTTAGGCCCAGCTTTTAAACATAATGGCTTTAAGCCCTTAAACAGATTGGCATTAAGCCCTTAAACAGAATGGCAATAAGCCCTTAAACAGATTGGCATTAAGCCCTTAAACAGATTGGCATTAAGCCCTTTTTATGGATGTATGAACTCAAGAGGTGTCTCGCACAGATTCTAAAGGTGACTCATACTGTAGCACTTAGTTTCGTACCGTACTTTGTTTCATACCAGAAAATACAGATTGGCCATAGGCCCAGCTATCATCAGAGGCTAGTTTCGGAGTCTTACAGAATTTCAGAGTCATATGAAAGTATCCACATTATTTCCATCATTCATTCACATTCTTTGAATCAATCACATAATTACAAAATTAACATGCGATGACAGAATGCTATGGCAATCATTAGCTGTACGTTAAGCGTACTACGGAAGTACTACTACTCACAGTGTTGTGACGACGTGCTAGTTCCTCCCGGAGTGTGTCCTGCACACATTCATAACTTGCAAATTAGTTCATTTCTCTTTGTTGAATCATTTCCTGAGTTATTTCACTTCACTGAATTTTACAAACATCAATAGGCATAAAATACAAATTCTAAAAATATCTGAGGGTCAAGCACGCAAAACGGAGCAAACCGTTTTTTTTCAGCATGGGCCGCACGTGCGGCAGTGAGCCCCGCACGTGCTTTTTAGACAGTAGCCAAAGTGCCCAAAATTCCTCATTTCCCGCACGTGCGGCCATGACTCCCGCACGTGCGGCTGGAGTTCCCGCACATGCGGCCATGACCCCCACACGTGCGGCGATTTGCCTCAATTTCCAGTCCGAAATTCTCATAAAGCCCCTCTTGAAACACATAAGGTAAGGTTCAAAGTAGGCAAATACAACACAAGAATTAGGCTCAAAATTACATGAAAACATAATCTTAAACCTACCTGGGCCCTTATTCATTTTAATTCCATAATCATAATCAATCACAAGTCAATTCTTTTAACATCATATGTCCATTGCCATGTGGGTTCAATTGGAACAAGAGTAAAGCATAATTTCCTCCACATAGTTCAAGTCAAGCATCAACACAACAATGATAGGTACAATTGTCCAATTGAATAAGTATCTTATACAAAACTTTAATCACCACCCTAGTTCTCCCAATTGAAACACATATCTTGAGTTCAAACTTAAAAATGGAAGAGATAGAACATAACTTCTTACTAGATAGCTCAAATGGAACTAAAATAATTAAATGATGAGATTATCATGTTAACTAACCAACACACACATACAAGACTTCCATTACAACTCTAAATCACACAATCAACAAGAAATTCCTATTCTAAAACAAGAAAAGGGGTGGATCTAAGTGGGTTAAACTCACCTTAAATTAATACTCTTGAATTTTTCTCAATTCCCCAATCTTTGTTCTTGAAGAGTCCTTCCTCTTCCTCCAAACCCTTCTCTACTCTAACCTTTCTCTCATAAGATATTTTTTTTTTTAAGATTCTAAGTTCCTTATTCAAAGAGGCACATAAATATATAAGGTTGAATAGGACAAAAATCAATCGTTTAATCATCCTAGATTGAAATTTCACACCAATGCCTATTATTACCTAAAAATTATTCTGATTCCAAATATAAAATCAATTTCAGATTATCAAGTCTCTAAGGCCCTCAATTTTTGATTCAACATTCTAATCGTGACAGATACTTTTCTTATTAAACAGATATGTATCCATAATCATAGGGTTCACTTAATTAACCTTAATTCCTCATAAAATTTCACAGTAAGCATTTGAAAGCACAGAGTAAGGGACTAAGAATATATCAGAATCACATATGAGGGTCGGGTTATTACAACATACATATATAAAAGGTGAGTTGGAACCCAGTGAATAATAACAACGTAAAGGGATAATGAATGATATCCAAAAACGTAAAAAAATCAATTTAAAGTATCAAAAATATAAATTCCTGAATCAAAGTTTCATAACATATCGAAGTCATACTCATATTTGTAATCAAATATTCATGGTACATCCATTAGCAAAACAAAACAGATGGTCATAGCAGACCAGAACAGATAAAACATATGGTCATACATAATCAGAACAGATAACCATGAAGGTTAGACAGATAGTTCCAAGAGTTGGAACCAACAAAGATCTCTAATAATAGAAACATATACTAAATACATTTCAGAAAAGAACAATCATTTATTCATTTACATAAGTTATTAGTTCAGAAACATAACATAACTTGTAATTCAGAGAATACTTTTAGACAAACATAGCTTTACTAAGTTATTATTCACTGATGGCTCCTTAGACAGATTGGTCAGAACAAAGCGTATAACTTACACAAACATACCAAGTACAATATCTCAAAACATGTTCGATTTGTTTAATCGGTCCTTAAACTTATTCGGAACGTTTGCCACGTGTTCATTAAGTTGTTTCTAATTGTTCCTTAAATCTTTTCTTAATTATGATATGCAAATGAGTTTCAAATATGCAATTAAAACATGTGAATGAAGGCCCATGCATCAGAAAAATGAAGAGAAAACAAAACGGCAATCTATCCTAAAAACCGCACGTATGGAGGTCATGGCCGCACTTGCAGAACCATCACTGCACGTGCAATTAAAGTAGTAACGACGCAAAGCAGGGGAGGCTGTTCTGCACGTACAGGGCTTCATGCCGCACATGTGATTCTGGGTTCTAAGTTGTCCGGAAAACACCTTCAAGCTTGGAACTCAATCTTTTCAAAAATAGGCTCCAAATTCATGCAGTAGAACTCAAAAATTCTTAAGAAACAACCTTGAACTTGAATTTCTACCATCACATTCAAAACATAGCCTTGAAACAAAATCCAAATTTCCAATTAAGGAGTCAAAAATCTTGAGTTAAATGTTACAACCATAAAGCATACATTTAAGGGTTCTAACATCAATTTCCATAGAAAATTCTTTTCAAATTTTAGGAACCATGCAAGAAAATTAGTTTGTGAACATGAATGTCATGATTTGATGCCATGCATGTCAAGATTATGAACTAATTCCTCTCAATTCTTCTTTGTGATGTACATGCATGTTGTCTAAACTCTTCTTCGTCTTATAAATTGATTACTAGAATTAGGAAGTCCATTACGTCACTAACCTTAATTAAGCTTGATTAATTTTAAAGTAATGCCAATGAACCTCACTAACCAAATTAAATCAAACCTAATCATACATTAATTAATCCTTCAAAACCTAATTTCAATTAAAGTAAAATTAATCATACTAATGTGAATTAGGCTCTAATCACCTATCCAAATATTTAATTCTAACCTTATGATTTTCTTATTCAGACATGTTCATATACATGTTTTCTACACACATTACAAAATAAATCATATAACTCATATCACACATGGCACATATTATCACATAACCACATAAGTAAATGCAAGTCAAACAATTAAACATGATTAATTAAATAAGCAAGGAGGTGGTTGTTACAGTTCTTTTTATTTTTTTGCACATATTTTCTTAAAAAGTCAAAAAAATATTTTAAATAGTCAATTTCCAAACGGGGCCTAAAAATTATAGTGTAAATTGAGAAAAAAATAAAAAAATATGAAGGGCTCATTAAACAATTATTCTTTTGAAGACATTTCATGTCAACATTCTTTGGGAAATTATTTATCTATTAGTGACAACAAATTTGAAATTACATTCCAAATGAAAAAAAAAAATAATAATAATAATAATTACTCACGAGCGCTACACTACACCTAGGGGTGTAAATCAGTCCACCAGCCCATGATCCATCCAAAACCCGATTGCGGCTCGGCCTCGGCCTGCCCAAGCCTGAGCCCAGCTCGTCACCCTGGGCATTAGCCCGTGTCGTATGTTTTAGGGCTTGGCCCAGCTCAAAGCCCGTCGATTGGCCTAGCTCGAAGCTAGCTCATTGGCCCACTCAAGACCCGCTCATATTTTCAAGTTATTTTGGTAAAAAAAAAAATTTAAAAATAAAAAAAATAGTTAGGCTTGGCCCAGGCCCCGCTCGCTAGCCCACCCGAGGTCCAAGTACTCCCTGGTCCTGGGTGTAATGGCTCGATCTCAAATACGTATCGGATTGGTGTAAATTGGTACCCATCACCTTAAAGTTTGTATGGATGTTGGACTTTTGGCATTGATGGGTTGGCAAATAAACCTTAAATGTTATAGTTGAGGACCCTTGGGTGATGTTTGGAACCTTGATTTAAGCCTTAATAAGGTATTTAGACAAGATTAGATCGAAAGTCCCAAATTTGAGTTTTTGTTTTTGACTAACCTTTACTCTTTTGCCCTTTTCTCTTTCCACACTTTGAATTTGGATATGAGGCTAGAACCATTGGAAAGCTTTTTTTCGGGGCTTCAATTTGGACAGAAGAACCACCTAAAACGGAGTCCGAACAAGAGAGTTATGTCTGTTTCAATTTCAAGTTTCTGTGATGGAAGCATGCTCGCTCGAGCTAGCTTTTCTTCGCTCGAGCAAACTGTGCGATTTTCAGAGATTCTAGGAGCTTCTTTTCTCTGCTCGAGCCAAGCTTTCTTTGCTCGAGCAAAGGGCACAAATTCAACATATTTAAAAATCATTTTTGGTCCACTTTTTCTTTATTCTCTCTTGTCTTTCTCTCTCTTCTTCCTCTTTTTTCCACCATTGTTGTGGGTTTCAAGCTTTCAAGCTTGAGTTTCATATCCTTTCTTTCACTTTTCAACCCATGTTCCTCATATAAAAACGAAGAGCACGCCTAGGGCTTTCTATCTATCCAAGCGGATCATATTTTTGTTGAAGTTGAAATTTCGGATTTCTCTCTCTTCTTGCTTAAGGTAGGGATTTTCCTTGCTTTTATTCAATATTTTCTTGTGGATAGATGTGTGATAATTTCTATTGCATAAAACCCTCATTTTGAGGAGATTTTTAAAATGGTATGTGAAGGAAGCTAGGGTTTTTAATTTATGGAAGTGGAATTGATGATTTAAGTGGAATATAAAATGTTTGGGTCATGAAAATGTGATTGTGTCAAATAGTAAAAAGCCCTAATTTATGTTTAACCCTAGTTATCAAATCTATATTGGGAATGAAGGAAGCTTCAACTGACATTTGATTTATGAAATTAAGTTTATGTTTTGTAGAGATGAGAATAAATAATGATGATTAATGGTTGGAAAATAACTATGTTGAAGAAATTAAGATGAGTATTAAATTAATTAATCGGGGATAATTTATAATGATTATTGTGTCGCCCCAAAATTTAAGGACATCATAATAAGATTTAGAATTTAAAATTAACATTGCCACCAATATTACTAACATCCATTACTTAACAACCCAGAATTTAAAGTTCTTACATCACAATTTAGTCTTAGTACATAAAAGAAATGACACAAATATAAAAAAGAAAACTAGAGAAAAACTAGAAATTTTAGAAAATAGTTCATGGAACTTGGCACTCCTCAAGCTAACCAAGACTGAGTGTCGCCTTGCAAGGCCTCGATGTTTCTTTCGGTTTCTTTGGTACCTGGCATAAAACGCCAGGGTAATGGGAATGCCAGTGAACGACGAGCTCAATAAGATACTACAACCCGAAAATACCCACCCTGATAATAATACTCACAATTTATGAATAATGTGTAGTAACAAAATAACAAGTAACATTTAGTAAGCATAAAAGGAATGTTATCAGTTGAAATAATAACAATAGATAATAATAAATCAATTAAAAAAGTATAATAAACGGAAGCAGTATTTCATCATAAGGAATATGCTTACCTTTCCTTTTAAATTTTCATAGATTTAGTTTATCGGATAAATTTAAGTAACTCCTCGCGGAGTACTATTTCCACCCAACCGCTAAGCAAGGGCCACGGGCAATTCTGACTACCCCTTGGTCAAATATTTAAATGTTACTTACTGTAACTACCAATGATGTCCACGTACTAGGGTTACGTACCCGAGTCATGACATCACGGTCTGCCCTAAGGGAACGGTCTATGTTGTGACACCCGCACCACCAACCTTATATCACCTACACCGATAAGAGCCGAAATACCTTCTCGTGCCATGTTAGGGTTTACAATTCACTTGCGTAAGATTCTAAACCGGGCTCACCCCATCACTTTCAAAATTTAATGTATCATTGGTTAAATTTCGTGTTTCTTTACTTGTTGAGATATTCACAATAATTCAACATTTAATTACCAATAATGTTATACCAACTCATTAAAATTCCCAACATAAAATATTACACATGCCACACAATAGTAAACAAATGTACAAAATTTAAATAAATAATTTATTTAAACCATGGTATGAAATAATAATGTAGATACCAAAAAGAAGAAATAAATCATAATCACACACATGCATGGATTTTTAATCTACAAGATTAGATTAGCACAATATTAAATTTTAGTCCAAAGAAACAATTGAAGAGATAATTTTTTTGATTCCTCCTTGATCTGCCAAAATTTTTAGAATGTATATCTTGCAAATAAAATTATAAATAAATTACTTATACAACTCTAAAATTCATATAAATCTACAAAATACTCAACAAACATGTTGTGGTCATTTTTTAGAAATCATTTTCCAAAAATAAATTATAAATAATTCTTAAAAATTCCAAGAATGTTCATGACACAGATTCATCACATTTTCTTAAATTAATTCCATACTTAAATTTATAAATCAATTCCATAATATAAAAATTTATTATGAACCTAGACTTCTCAAATTTTATTTTTTGCTTAGAAATTACCAGATTTGGTTTAATATAAAATTTTTAATGATTTTTCAAACACATAATAAAATCTGCCTATAGCTCCATATTTGGTTAAAAAAATTTACAAATTCGTATAAAACTCCATAATTGTTGAAATTTTTTGTGGATGAACTAGACATTGTTATCAACAATTTGTAGAAGAAATATTCTTCAAATTTTGAGTATAAAATTGTCTACAAATTCGTACAAATATTCTGGCAGATTCAAGGACCAAATAAATTCTTCAAATCACTCTATAATGGTATGAACTACACATGCAAGCCTATTTTTACAATAATACCATGATTTTAAAACTATCAATATCTTCAAATATTTGATATACACATAACAAAATTTACATACATACATATAAAAATTTCTATCTATAAATTAGTCATTTTATCATATGAATAAAATCTAAAAATTTCAACAATAAAAAAAAAATGAGAGGATTGGGAGGGTTTTCTTACTTAGTTGTAGGATTGAAATAGAATAATGAAATGGTAGGAAAATATGCAACCTCAACCTGCTCCTCTTCTTCCACAAGAATTCCCTCTTTTTTTTTTCTTTTTTTTTTTTTCCGATTAGTCTACGAACACAGTGTGTATAAACACTGTGTGGTATGAATATATAGAGGCCACTTCTCTGAGGCTCTCTCTCTCTCTCTCTCTTCATTCTAAGCCCTCTTTCCCTCAATTCCAAGAGCATAATGAGCTCTTCTTCCCTAAACAAACATGCAAACCAACATGTGGAAAGTCTTGCCACAAAAATCTGCAAAGGTTTGATTTTTTTTTTTTTTTTTTTTTTGTGTGTGTGTGTGTGTATTTATGGGAGTTTCTAAAAATTGATATACTAAGATTTTTAACTAAGGTATTTAGTAAGAATAATTATCATATTGAATCCTAATTAAAATAATTTATAAACAACAAATATTGAACACCCACAAAATTATTATTCTTAATAATGTCTTTGTTAGTGATTGAATTGAGTCAATTTAAAACTAACTTTTACACTAATATACATTTCAGATAGACTCTGGATAAAATTAATTAATTAATTAATTTTTTTTTTTTTAAAAGAATAATTAAATGTGGGTTTTTACAATTATTGTGTTGTGAAATTGAGTATGAAGACTTGATAATAATGTGGAAAAGTAAAGAGACCATTGGAATATAAGAATTGAGAATGCTTCTAAAAATGCGCTATATGCTCTTAGTTGATGTGTTATTGGACGAATTTTGTGATAAAAATAATGAATGTTGTTATAGGTTTTGTCTGGTTGGTAACAACGAATGATTTATTGAATACTAGAGAATGTTGTAGAACATAATGAGTACGTGTTATTGAGCTAATAGGTAATGGAAATGATGAATGAATGTGTTGGTCTTGCCCACAAATCATAATGAGTAATGACTTAAGGAATTGATGGATTGTGATGTTGCCTTGGGGTCCATTTCCCGCCATATTTGAGTCGGCAAAGCGTGGCGCTTAATAAAGGCTCCGCTTTCCTTCCGGAGTAGCGCTTGGTAAAGCGTGTGGGCCGATGAAACATGTAAAGGTTCCGCATTCCTTCCTGCTTGTGACTGGTAAAGCGTGAGGTTCCGCGTTCCTTCCGGTTCCTGACCGGTAAAGCATGTGGTGTGATGACGAGGCTTGGTAATGGAGCTGGTGTTCAATTGGATTGTGTGGAATGATTGTAATGAGATTTGTACATGTGTTGAGATAATGGAAAGTGAATAATCTTAATTGGGTAAAGTTGAATATATGGGATTGTGTGGGTTCTTCTTATGTGGATTATAATGGGTTATGATTTTGTTGTGACATGTAGAAGAATGACTTATTGTTATGTTTATACCTCTAGGTAATGTTAGCAAGAGATTCTTGAAAAGACTTTTTTTTAAAATATATATACATATATTTGATTGATACAGAAACAAAAGAAAGAGTTTTTCTTTGAAAAGTTTTCATGAATTTCTTTATGAGAATGTTATTACCTATATGTATTGTAATTTGAGTATGAAAAGAGCACAATGAATTTATGTTTATATCACTCTTTAGCATTTCATGATCACATGTATCTAGGGACCTTATTGTTTAGAATCAGGGAAGATTCTTACTGGACTTTGTATTCATCCCAATTATTTTAACCATTTTCAGGAACAAAGTTTGGAATGCTGGATTGAGGATTGAAGAGTCTATTTTCTATTATATGTCATAGTGTAAATGAGAGATGCTTGTTGTAATGAGAGATTCATGTGTATTCCAATGTGAATTTTGGCATGTATTATGGTTGTATTTATTCAAGAGAGAATAATATAATTGTTACTACATGTAATGGGTATTTGTGATTATCATTGTAGTTAATGAAATGGACTTGTATTGAAGGTTTTAGTTATATTTTTGAATAATAAAACTTGGGACGTGACACTGGGCTTAGGTTTTAATTTTACACTACTCACATACCAAGAACTCGTTGAGATTTGTACCTGGCTCGATGATTTTTTACAAGAACTCGTTAAATCAGACGTTGGGCCAGGCCAAACCATTTTTACACACCTAATTACACAATTTCTCCTTTTTGTCTTTCTTTTCATCATTTAACTACCCCCCCTCTTTTTTTGTTGGTGTTGTTGGAAAATTTGAATTTAATTTACTTCAATGGTTGTGTCTCTTGAAATGAAAGGGTGTGTCTTTTTGAAGGATCACAACCTTTTTGAAGAGTCACTTAGAAGTATTTTTATTCCATGTCCCTCACTTCATTTTGGATGGTGAATGGCCATTCTTCTTCACTTTGCATTTTTTCTTCATTTTTCTTGAGTCTAATTTTCCTATAAAGAGAGTTCATAAACAAAAAGTTCGCTAGGCTTGCAATAGTAGTGCTGCTAGTGCAAGACATTGATCGTTGTATCCTGGGAGATAGACGTCCATTGAATCCTAAGTACCGGTGGGAGGACGAATCTGTCTTAAGGAAAGAGTGTCACACACTCGACTCGATCAGGTTTTATTTTTTTTTATGTACTGTAAGTTTAATCACGTTATTATGTTGATTTATTTCAGTTTTTGGTTTTGCCCAAAAAGCGTTTGCATAATTTTAAATTATATTTTCCATTTAGTTTGGTACTATTTTTCTAACAATCTTAAGACAGATTCGGTCCTATTTATGGTTTTTGGGAAAATATAATTGATTTATTATGTACTTCGATGGCACTGCAATATTGGTGGAGAATATTGGAGACTTACCAATTTGGGTGGGCTCATTATGATTATACTTTCTTGGTTTAGAATATACATAATTGTTCTTTTTCCTTTTGATGATTTGTTCAAAAACGCGCTCCAAAATTGATGATAATAACTAACTGAAATTGAAGTGAGAAAATTGGAAATGAAAGCATCAAATAGTAGAGTGATTAAAAAGTATACTCACTGGTTGTTGATGAATCTAAGTTTGGAGTAAGTTTCGGATCGAGGAATGTTATTGCAGTTATTGGGTTGAAGGAGGAAAAGCAAAATTGAGACACAGGTTAAAAATCTGAGAATGTTTTAATGCCATTATGGGTGTGCGTTAGAAGAACCTGTTTGTTAGATTTCATGAACAGTATATGATTTGGTTTTGTATTTATATATTATTTTCTATGTATCATAATATATTAGATCTTTATTGATGTAATCTATTTGTGAAAAAAAAAAAAAAAAAAAAATTGTATTTTGAGTCAATTGGGTTTGTTCCAAAACTTCACTCATCAATTCACAAATTGGTATTTTTGTTTGAACAGTCACGTTGGTTCAGATGAAAAAGGTGCACACCCTTTTAAGCACTTTTTATTTAAATAAATTGTTCAACATGTATTGCAAGTTTGGAATAACAAACCTGCCCAGTACTTATTTAATAGAATTCCTGAGAGGTATGGAGTTTCTTGGAACACTATGGTGTCCGGGTATGTTCGAGGGGTATAAGGGCACATTTGCTGGGTTCCAAGAAAGTAAACAATTACTTTCTTCCAAATCAGCCGTGTAGCCCCACTTTTCTGGCTCACTTACCATTGTAGGCTAGGCCGGGAAGCCCTTGACCTTGGCGAGAACAAGATCGCTGACTTTCCACTGCTTGCGAGCAGCAGCGGCGGCCACTGCAGATGTTCTACCGCCACCCTTCCTGTGACTTGGCACCATTCAGAAGATAAATTGCAAGGCTCAGATTCATATTGGGATCATGCGTTCTTCAAAGAACGAAATTAGAAGTTGTGTCGGCGAAGTGGTGGTGCCGAAATTGCCAGTTCCTTCGTTGAGAATGGAGAAACGAATCGGCATGTTGGTGATCCGTACAAAGGTGACGCTTCATTTAATAATGGTTACGACCCAAATTGTTTAACCGTTGTGAATTGCGTTTGGGTAATCCTATCATCCAAATATCAAATTTAATGGTTTTGTTGATTTCACTTCCGGGAAAGGGTATGACCCCAACAAAGAATACTTTGTTAAGGAAAGTATTTCTATTGGCTTTCATCTTGTTCAATGTGAGTTTCTATAGAAGAAACTGATTCTGGTAAATAAGACCACTATGTTAAAATATATATCAATATATTTATTTATTTGTTCCAAAGGCAATTGTGAGTAAGTTGCAAATCCATGTTAAAATGGTAATTTATTCTCTTGTAGCAAATATGAATAGTTGCATCTTTTTCCTGATGAGTCCTACGTATTGAAATACGGTTTTGATCATTGGGTTTTGATTTTTAAATTTAAAACCATGTATATGGTGAATTGATAATAGAAATTAAATTTTATTTGACAGTTTGTGAAATTTTTAATTAATTCGTGATTGTGATGATAACATATCAATGGATTTCTTGTGGGGTATTATTTCGAAAAGTATATTTCATGTGTAAATAATCCTTTTGTTTGATTGTGATAGTAATATTAACAATCGTTAACACTAGAAAAGTTTAAACATGATAATTGAAATAATGGTGTCATTCCATTTATTTGGAAGTAGATTGAAGAATCTTTTATGTTGATTATTAGTTTGTTAATAATCAAGTTGAAAGTTATTTTTAAAGTAACTTTGAGTTTGTGACATAAATGTCATCAATCATTATTTTACTTGTATAGTAGAATTTGTTTAACCATGAACCATAATATTAATGTGGGCGTTTATCTTTTGAATGAGAAAAGCTAATTCAATTTTCTTTGTCCCAAATATTCATCAAAAATGAATTATTAGTTGTGACAGTGACACTTGTCTGGGAATGAATCACGTTGTTTGTGCTAATTTATGTGTTATCACAAATGTGGGGGAAGTGAGATTCCATGTCTACATATGTTGTAGAGTTGACAATCAATTTATGTTGTCATTAATATCAATTTGGTATGCGGTGTATTATAAATGGATTTCAGTATTGATAAAAATGTGAACTTATGTGTTTTGACATAAGAGAAATTCTAATTATTCTTTGGAATAAAGACTAAAATTGGTGTGGTGACTGATAACTCCGTAATGAAATATTATAAATTAAAATATTTCATGGGTGAAAGACACTTTGGTAATTGTCGACGTAGTCACCAATACTGGATAAGACAAACAAGATGTAAATGTATTTATACAGTGATATTTATATTCCATGTTGAGATTGGAATTAAGGGTTGCAGTAAACAAAAAGAAATTAATCATGGCTAAAGAAATGTTATTTGACAAAATGTTGTGGCCACAACTGGTTTTAGTCATTTCTTCTTTGTACTGCAAAAGCAAGTTATGAAGTCTAATTGTTTTTAGACAAATTAGTATTATGACTATATTCACAAAATAGTGTACATCTTGTTATTTAATTCAAGCACGCCAATTAATGATATATTCTGATATATCTCAGAATTGTGGGGGTGTATTAATATTTTGTATAATTATACATCAACAAGAGGAATTAAGTTTCCTTAGAATGTTTAAAATGTGGGGGTGCTTGGAGGATTTTACCAAAGTAACGGTTCCGATAATAGGTCCACAAAGAATCTCAATTCTTTATATAGGACAAAGTTGGAGTAGAAACAACAATGGTTTCATTAACTCCTAAGGAACAACTCTATGTTTATTATTTAAATGGGAGTGACATAGAGTAACGATAAGTCTCGATGTAATCAAAGACTTGACACCGTATGACATTTGCTTTTAGTTGTGAATATTGTCTAATGATAATATAATAGATTCACTAACTACTCAATGATATCTAATTGAGAAGGTCAAACGGACAAATAGCGGCCGCTAAACAAAAAGTTTGACCAAAGGGCAAATGAGGGAAAGTTTATCGAGGGGAATGTGATTAAAGCCTATTATATCAGAGTCATCATAATGGTAACCCTACTTAGATGACTAGAGATCCCAAGAACTAAGTTCAAAGGGACAACTAAGTTATGTGTGGCTCGCCAGAAATCACTAAAGTCAGTCTAACTCCTATCCATTCCTATGATGAGAGTGATATCTGCAACATGTGTTGAATGCAGAGAACTTAGGGTAAGCTATGCTTTTAATGATTACTTATATCTTGGAAATCCTAGAGGGGTATCTTTCAAGAGGAGTATTTAAGAGACTCGAAATAAGGATCACCTATATGAGTGTGAAGGGGCCGCTTCTATGAGAATTGATAAGGCTAAATTCTCTAAAGCACTCAAGAAACACCAGGACTTGCCCAAGGCCAAAACGGGCACAACCGTGAGAACTAAGTTGTGTTTGAAGATATTCTGTGTGAATTCTATTGTCTTGGCTTACACAAACGGCTGAACAGTTCAAAGCATCACGTCCACTGATTAGCTAGTAAGTCCGATAGGCTTTCACTAGGGAATGTTCAAAGCCGAAAGCTACCTATCCCGATGCAGGATATTTCCATAATGTACTCTCTCTTTGTCTGCATGTTGTTGCATGTCCTTTCCGTAAATTTTATTCATGTGGGGGATTGTTGGAAAATTTGAATTTAATTTACTTCAATGGTTGTGTCTCTTGAAATGAAAGGGTGTGTCTTTTTGAAGGATCACAACCTTTTTGAAGAGTCACTTAGAAGTATTTTTATTCCATGTCCCTCACTTCATTTTGGATGGTGAATGGCCATTCTTCTTCACTTTGCATTTTTTCTTCATTTTTCTTGAGTCTAATTTTCCTATAAAGAGAGTTCATAAACAAAAAGTTCGCTAGGCTTGCAATAGTAGTGCTGCTAGTGCAAAACATTGATCGTTGTATCCTGGGAGATAGACGTCCATTGAATCCTAAGCACCGGTGGGAGGACGAATCTGTCTTAAGGAAAGAGTGTCACACACTCGACTCGATCAGGTTTTATTTTTTTTATGTACTGTAAGTTTAATCACGTTATTATGTTGATTTATTTCAGTTTTTGGTTTTGCCCAAAAAGCGTTTGCATAATTTTAAATTATATTTTCCATTTAGTTTGGTACTATTTTTCTAACAGATGTCTCTTCCATCGTTTCACTCTTTTCTTCTTCTTCTTCTTCTTCTCCTCTCTCTCTCTCTCTCTCTCTCTCTTTCTTTCTCTTCATCATTGCACTTGTTCTCTTTCCACTCTCTCTTTTTTTTTTTTTTTTACTTTTTTTTAAAATTTTCATAAATTATACATAACTTTTAATATAAAAATCTGAATTTTATAAAATTGATACCATTAAAAAGATATTGATAATATTTTTAAATTAAGATTAATATTAGATATACAAATTTAAAAATTAAAAATAATTAAAATAAATAAAAATTTACATTATTTTGAAAAAATAACATAATTAAATTTGTACTATGCACTTGCACCGACACAGTTAGTTGCATTGGGGCATAATTTTTATTTGCGCACAAAAATAGAAAATAAATTAAAAATTAAATAAACTATTATTAGTGCAAATATTGTTGTAAATTCATTTTATGGATAACTTTCTAAAAAATTTAAAACTAGTTTTGTGAAAAAATAATTTGTGCGTGGTTGGATTCACACCCGAGCATAGATTGGACTTGCACTTATGTACAAAGTAGATTTTAGTTATAAATATGTCTTTTTGGGTAAGTAAATAAATGTCTTTGGTTATGTTTCAAATGTCGTTTCAAATGTGTTTATTTATGATCCATTAAAATATGGCATAAAATGATTTTATTATAATATTTTGTGGTATCAAAACTTGCATATGATATGTGAGTAGTGTAAAATTAAAACCGTTTCCAATTTAATTTAAATCCAAATCTCAAAATTTCAAAAAATGAACATATTAACAACAATTTAGCAAGGAAGATTTCAGAAACAACCTAAAAAATTTAACGACAAACATGCCTTAAAAAACCCCTCTACATCATATTACTTAAATTTTCTATATAAAAATTATATTTGTTAATTATTATTTTTTTAATCATATAGAAATATGAAAATTGTCAAGCCCCAATTTTCTAAACCCCAAAAGAAGGACTTGATGAGACATGGAGATCACACATATGAATAAAAGAGATAAGTAGTTAACCAATTATCCAAAAAGTATGACAAAACTATCCAATTTTGGTTAACCAATTACGATTCCATTTCCCTCATGAATCATCCTACAATCATACATGGACCTGGGGCTGATCTGCTGTGAGTTTGTGGGGGCTTTTTTCGAGTCTTTTTCAATGATTCGAACTGTTCATATTGTAGGGTTCATCGAATTTATCATCCATTCAAAAAATCAAGTTAATCAGAAATCTGTAACGCCATGATCAGATTCAAATTGTTTTACAAAAATTATCAAGATAATGTCAACTGTTATTTTTTTAAAAACAAATGTGCTCTTGTTATAAAGTTATAGATTTCCAATCAATTTGATTTTTTTCATGGATGATCTATTCAACAAACTCTATAATATAAACGGTTCAGATTATCAAAAGAGACTCGAAAAACACTCTACGAGCTCACAGCAAATTGCTGCTGTGACTTAGTGACAGCAGCACCCTAGGTTCCCATCATACATACACTTCCCGAACCGTATAAATAACAATCGTGGTTGGGGCAATCATGGTTGGGGTTAAATTAGTCGCTAAAAAATAAAATAAGATAAAAAATTAATAAAATAAAATGTCACATTAAAATCATAATAATTTGATTTAGAAGTTAAAAAAATTAATTCAAACAAACTTTTTAATTCTAATTTAAAAATAACCCAATTATAAAAAGTCAACTAAATTTTTTTTTTATCATACAACAACAAATCAACTAGTTCCATAATACGGATCCAAATAAAATGATGAGCTTTACAATCATAAAACGGGCCTAAGCCGAAACAAGTAAGGCTATAGACCCGTGAACAGAAAGAAAGCATCTCCCGTCCAAACCTGTAATGTAAGGTCTTTTTTTTTTTTGTGAGTAGTATCAAAAGAATAACGTTAATATAAAAATATAGTACATACAAAAATCTGTAATGTAAGGGTGAGCATCAACATGCTCACTGAAAAATCTATCAACAGTAATATATAAGAAAAAAGGGAAATTACAAATCAATTGTAAGACTCTAAAATAGTTGCAAAATGAAAAAATTTATTACTTCAATTATTAAAGTTGGTAACCTTATCACTGATTTGATATTTATTTTGAAAACGGGTACGAATTGTACTTTTTCCTAACTATAACAAAATCATATAGACTTACTAGCCTAAACATCAGGACTCAGTGACCCAAAATCAAATAGTGAACTTTCACCCGCACTTAGGTCTCGTTTGGAAATAAATTTTTAGTAATTTTTTTGTTAAAATATAATGTAAAAAATATTAATATGTTTGGGATAATTTTTTGATTTTTTACGAAAAGATATGCAAAAAGTAGAGAGAAAATGAAATTTTTAACTTTTTAGTATATGTTGTTGACTTTTTAATTTTTTTAATAATTTTTTGACTTTTTAATTAAAAAAATCACTTACCAAATGAGGCCTTAGTTGATTTTTCAAGTTCCATACTCAACCAAATCTCTTTGCGTTTGGAAGTAAATTTTTTCATTGTATTTGATCGAATCCTGAACCTTGTTTCTATAGTTATACAACAAGAATACCACACAACAATAATCATAAACTGTAGAAGCTTGAGATGGCAGTGAATGTGATGTGGTAAATAATTTAGGCCAAGTTTGGGAAGACTAAATAAGTGTACTTTTTGACTTTTTATGAAATATGGGTTGGATTTGGATTGGGTTTGAAGTGATGTGTTAGAGAGGTGATGTGACTTAAATGAGATGATGTGACTTAAATAAGATAGTGACTTTTTGACTTTTTAAATTTTTTGAAAGATGCCAAACTTGACCTTAGTCGGGTCATCAAAACTTAAATAATATAATATTCATAAGAAATAAAAAGGAAAGTACAATTTTTAAATGGAGAACGGAAAACACCCATTTGACATAAAAAGAAGGAAGGAAAGGTTTCAAAACACAAAGTCCAACATTTTCTTTATATAAGTATAGATTATCGGGTGGCACATGCCCTACTTGTACAATTTAGATAAATAAGAATAAAAATAAATAATAAAAAAATTAATGTCATATGTAGCATATAAGTTGCTTAAATGTTAAGTGTATTGTTAATGAAATTCAAGGTCTTATATTCAAATCTTACTGTAATATAATAATTTTTTATTGGAAAATGTTTTAGGACCACAATTTTTGTGGCCACAATGGTTCAAAACTGCCAAAACGACGTCGTTTTGAGCACGACGTCGTTTTGACATGTTTTGCACTCAAAACGACGTCGTTTTGGCAGTTTTGAGCCATTGTGGCCACAAAAATTGTGGTCCTCTAGCATTGTTGGTTCACATATATAATAGTATGACTATAGAAGATAGATAGAAGATATATAGATAACCTTAAATTGTTTCAACCTTAATAAGCTTAAATAATTAATTCTCAATTAATTGTTATAAAAATATATATTTGTCATTTATATAAAAGAAATATACCATTCATTTTTTTATGACAAACCTCTAATGAATTTGATTTTTACACAATAAACGACTCATATCATTAAAATTAAATCCTTAATAAATCCACAAGTCGAACTATTGTTGATCCTTGAATCAACTGGAAATAACTATTTAGTGCCAGTTGGCCAAGGTTGCGCCGAAGCTAGACGATCTAAACAATGGCTTCTTAACAATTTTTTAATCAAAATTAAGAAGGGAAATGATGATTAAATGAGCTCCTAAACAACAAATCTCACAATCACAGCATATTAAATGAAATTAACAGTGAAAAAAACATGTACTTACCAGGATTACTAGACACTTCCCAGGCAGAAGCTGAAGCCCCTAGGAAATAAAGTTGATAAACCAAAAGAACACAAAAAATGGTTAGTGTGAATAACACAACATTTGTTCGCACGTGCGTGCGCGCATGTGTGAGAGAGAGAGAGAGTACCTGAGCTTGCGCAAGCCAGGTAATCTAACTTTGATAAATCTAGCATTAAGTAGTCCATTTTCATCGATGTCGCAGGTAATTTTGGCATAGTTAATCACATCTGATTCATGTAACATCATGAATTTTAAGCCTATGCATACCATTAAGATTGTAGGATTTTCAGGATCCTTATCGTTGTAACAGAATTTTTTTGTATGTAATTCCTTGATTTCACCTGGTCTAATTTTTGTGATACTAACATATTGGTCCGGTCTTGGAGAAATTAAAGCTCGAATTTCCATTTGAAGACCTGCCCTGTTCTCAAATGCTGTGAGTTTACCTCCCATTTGACAAACTATGGTGGTGAGTGCTCTGTGTGTTTGTGTGTGCGCGTGTCTGTGCGTTTGCAAGATTGAGTGTGATAGTGGAGAGACTCACTTATATGCAAGTGTTTGGTGCCTCAGAAAGAACCCTACGAAATCATTCCGCAAGGCAAGAAATTTCCATGTTCATGCTTTATAGAACTTCCAAGCATTAACTTTCGACAATTATCAGTTGGGCTGTTTGCAATAACTTAAATAAGTCGATTTATAATTTTTTTTTTATTGTAAATTATGTCAAATTTGTTTACTTTTACAATCTATCTTGTGTTAACAAATCTAAAAAGTAATTTAAAAAAAAAAAATTAAAGAGGCAAAAATATTTTTTTTTTTACTTTTTTAAAATTTAATGTTTTTTTTACTAAAACTCAAAAAAAAAAAAAAAAAAAAACCCTGCATTGTTTAATTTTTTTTTTTTTTGGTCAATTGATAAAAGCGCAATTACAAGTATGAGAAATATTTAGAGGGAGTTACGGGCCAGCCCTGCATAGGAAATTTATTATCTGCTAGGTCTTGCCCAATTTAATGAAGTCATTTTTCCAATTTTAGCCCTAGCCCAAACCTGCTACCCAGAACGCATCCTCAGCAACCCGCTACCTATCTTCTTCGTCTCTCCAACAATTTCTCCAGTCGGCACATGTCCTCCTCTGTTGCCTTCAACCATCGTCGTCCTCCATCACTTTCAACGCTGCTCACTTCAACGATCGTCGTCCTCCATCACTTTCAACGCTGCTCGCCTCTATCACCATTGTTTTCCGTCGCCTTCAACGCTGCATGTTGTTGTTGTTGCTATGTTGGAATTTTGATATCAATACAGCAATAAATTTATCACTAATTTTGTTTAATATGATGTTGTTGTTGTTGTTGTTGTTGCTGCTGTGCTGGAATTTAATAATAATATAGTGACAAATTTATCATTTTTGTCAATGTAAAGAGATAAATATGCAAGAGGGTCAATTTATCACTTTTGATATGTAACGCCCTCAAAATAATAACAATAAACCCATCAAATAAGACATTCATTAACATATGAAATAACCACATTCTTCTATTCATCAGTGTTTCATTACAAAAGTATTACATGTTAACAACAAAAGCAAAATGCCCTACGGGCTTACAGCTTTCCAAGTTAACACTTGGTTACATCAAAAGAGTACTAACTCATACGCGTTAAGCCCTAGGCTTGTATTTACATGTGATACATCAAAAAGTAAAACGACAACATTATGTCCGCCTCAAGCCTCCCAAGCTATGTCCTTGGAGGTGGCATGCTTCCTGCACCTGAAAATGATATTCCCATATAGGGTGAGCCACAGCCCAGTAGAAATACACTAAACCAACCATGAATAATGACTAAAATATTAGCAATTGATAGATGGCCAACACTGATACAATCACATAAATCACATATTTATGTCAACCGACTAATAAGTCCAAGTCACTTTTCATTTTCCCTTTTTCAACGGGTAGGCATATAAGCACTTCCCACATTCTCAACAGATATGTATAACAACAATATCCACAGATAAGCATATAAGCTATATCCACATTCTACAACAGATATGTATAACAACAATATCCACAGATAAGCATATAAGCTATATCCACACTTCACAAAGATAAGCATATGAGCTCTATCTTCACTTCTCTAGACAAGCATATGAGCTGTATCTACGGAGTTCATCCCCTATCTTCTCCCAACACTATCCGGTTTAGAGGTACATCCCCTATCTTCCCTTAAACCGCGGAGTACATCCCCTATCTCCTCCTCTACACAAAACGTATACAAACACAATGGTTCTATATACAATCACCCAATACATACAGTTAATGTATTCTATCAACCGTCAAGTTCCATGACACATTTCATTGATTAGTTTCAGTTTGCCTAATCATCATGCATTGTCTACAACAATCACGACTATCCTCCACCGATAGCCCAAGCAGTTATTTCTAAACAGAAAATAAATGCACAAATAGATATTCAATCAACATTTCTTTTCCTCATTTCTCACCATTAATTATCCCAATTAATTAAACAATGTAATTAGGCCATTTTCCATAATTACCATTTCAACCCTTAGGTCCCATTTTCATCAATGATTTAACATCAATTCCATTTCTCTATGCCAAACATGCATCTAGGTTTATTATGAGTAAAACCCCAACTTTTGTAAATTAGCACAAAAGCCCCAAACTTTCACAAAATTACCAAACCAACCCCAACATCTCAAAATACCAAAATTTCAAGACAAAATCCATAGAGAGGAGTAGGATATCCCTACCTCAAATTCGGAGTCCCAAAGGAGAAGACGACAAAACTCAACGTGCTCCAAAACCCGAGATTTTCAGATTAAAATGAAGCCCTCGACGATCAACAACTTTTTTGTAAAGGCCAAAGGTGAGCAAATCACTCCTACTAGATCAAAACCTAGAGAGAAGGTAGAGTCTAGAGTGAGAGGCTCAACAATGGTGATTTTGGAAAAGTAGAAGAGAGAAGAGAAAGTAAAAAGTGATTTGAAAAGTCACAAATTTCGGGACTTAAACCCAGTCTCCCGCTCGAGCGTAAAACATCCCGCTCGAGCGTCACTCACAGACTCCCGCTCGAGCGTCCAAACTTCCGCTCGAGCGCCGAATGCACTCTCCCAGCATTTATACAGAACCAGGCCTCCGCTCGAGCTTCCAACTCTACGCTCGAGCGTCACTCAGACAACCCCGCTCGAGCGGCCAATCCCACGCTCGAGCGTACAACGCTGCACAGGAAAATACTGAATGGGTGTAATCTCCGCTCGAGCGCTAAAACCCCCGCTCGAGCGTACAGGCCAAAATCTGGGCAACTAGTTTTGGTTTCTAAACTCAACCAACCTGTAACAAACCCGCCCAACACATCCTATAACTCAAATACAAAGTAAGAAAGGATGTAAACAAGATAATAAACAACTACCAATATCCACGGACACATGTCCGGATCACGGTATAACAAGGGTAAACCCGGGATCGCTATATGATAAATAATCAAAATCAATTTGTGATCCAATCATCATTCAATAATCACTAACACTGTACAACCAAAACAACCAAAACATTGATGGAATAATAGCAGATAATTCAACAAATTTACAAATTTATGAGTGATAATCAATAATAATCAATGATAAATTAGAGTGATAAATTTATTACTAATGAATTTATTTAGGCAAATTCTTTCAATTTGTTTTAGATATTTTTTAAATATAGAAATTATTTTTTTCTAGATTTTTTATCAAAATAATTTAATAATCGAATCACTAACCATCTTCAGCACTATATCATCAAAAGAGTTTTGAGTTGAGTTCTGAATTGTGTGTTTGGTTATGAGTTTTAAAATTAATTTTTGAATTGAGTTTTGAATAATTTTGAATTGTGTGTTTGGTTTTGAATTTTAAAAAGCGATTTGAAAATTTTGCCTTTGAAATCATGATTCAAAAAACAAACCAAACGGAGTCTTAAGTTTTAAAATTACAAAATAAAAATAAATTTCACATCAAAAATGCTACTTGAACTAGAAAGAATTATCTAATATTTTTTAGGCATTAAGAAATTTGTGATTAGTGGAGAAGATGGTGCTCACAATTTTGTGTTAGGGTACTATGAAATACCAACCTTATAAATATAACTTTTAAATAATTAATTCAAAAAGGATATATATTTTTATAAAAAATAGATTTGTAAAATAAATATTAAGAGATTTAAAAATTTAAAATACAAATGCATAAATAATATGTCACATCAAAGTGCAACAACAGATCTATATTTGGTTGCCATTGGAATAAGTCAAGGACAATTCATTGTATTTGACTTTTATATTTGGTGGTGTCTTTTGGCAGTAAGTTAAAAAAGTTTATTTTTTTAATTTTTTAATATTTTTAGTTAAAAAATTAAATTTTTTAATAAAAAAGTCAATTTTTTTGTCAAAAGTGTCACAAAAAAAAATCAAAAAATTAATTTTTTTATTAATTTCTCAAAACACCCCTAAAAGACAATTATGTATAGAATAATAAATGAATTCTCTTACACAAAGAACACGGTCGAGAGCTGATGTATGTTTATAATCGTAAATAACAAGCCTAATCTAATCAGGGCCGGGCTAAGTTATTAGGGATTTAAAACGAATTTGTAAATTGTGTCTTTTATATATTATTATTCAAAAAAAAAAAATATTCGTTTGGATAATATAAAAAGGATAAAAATTTATTTTCATTGCATTACAATTTAACAAAATTTAGAAAACAAATATATATATATATATATAATAGTTGAATTTCAATTAGTTGAATTGAATCTTTATTTTTTAGATTACCAATGCTATAAGAACTAAAGTTAATTGGAGATAAGAATGAGAATTTTCAATACAGCTCAAGCAATATATATAATTAGCAAGTTAGGGCAGGATATTTTTCAACATAAATCCAAGTATAATACGACTCAATAACGTAAATTATTAGTTATATATTTTATTATTCACTAAAGGATGTCATGGCATTTTTTTAATCTTTTATTTAATTTCATCTAACTGAATAAAAAGTATGTAAAATAATAATTAATGTTAATATCTTTTTTTCATTTAAGATATGTATTTTTTTGTTACCTATTTTAGAGTCAATCTAGTACAAAATATATAGTAATAAGGTACAATTTTTTTAATTAGAAAAATGCAATTGAATTAAAATCAAACATTCTATGAATAATTTCATTTTAGTAAAAATAAATTTTATTAAATTCAACTTGGTAAATATTTAATCTTTCCATACATTTACTAAGTTATTTTTAATTAAAAGTGAAAGTTTTCACATTAAACATCAATCGGACATGAATAAAAATAACACCATACCACAATATGAAAATAAATAAATTGAGCTAATATTAAAGTAATTATAAAATAACAAACATAATACACCCTCCTAATTAAAAGCCTTAAATTTTGTTCAAAATTAAAAACCGAAACCGACCGCCTTAGTCGCATCACCTTAAGCCGGCCTGAATCTAATCAAAGTACAAAGGACAAGGAGTCTCTGGTGGATTAGTGTTACCATTGTTATATTTTTTACACAAATTGTTGGACAATCTTCACTGTATTTAAAAAGATTAAATTCTGTTGTGTACAAAACAACAACAAGAATAAAAGAAATAGAGAATAGGAGAGAATTTGTTTGATTACAAAAATCAAACTCGAAATAAAATAAATAAATAAAACCACAGATTTTATTTTGTTACAAAAACAAAAATAAAATCTGATTAAATAAACATAATAAAAAACAGAATAAAATTAAACAACTTACTTGGTTAATTTATTTGAATAACTTTTCTGATCAAGTCCAGTGTTTAACACTGTGTCCTTAAGACATATTCGTCCTCTCCACGGTGCTTTCAGAATTTGGACGTCTATCTCCCAGGATGAAATGATCTTACCACAAACAATAGCAGCACTACAAATTGTTTGCCTTACGAACACACTAAGTGTTTAGACTCTTTCTTTCGGAAATAAAATGCAGCAAGATGAAGAATATAATTTGCAGAGGATGGAGTACGAAAAATTTGAGTTAAATCCAAATGGGAGGCTAGTCTATTTATAGATGTAAAGGTGGCTTTTGGTTTTGAATTGAACAGGTATGAAACCTGTTAGATTCAAATTTAAACAGATTTGAATCTGTTTATTCAAAAAGATAGAAACGGGAAGGGCTCTGTTTGGATGAGCAATAAATCCAAAACAGTTTAATTCTGTTTGAAAACAGGAAGGGCTCTGTTTGGATGAGCAATAAATCCAAAACAGTTTAATTCTGTTTGAAAACGGGAAGGGCCCTGTTTGGATAAACAATAAATCCAAACCAGTTTAATTTGAATTCTGAATTTTATTTTAATAAAAAATAAAATTAAATTCAAATATTTTTTGCCCAAAAAAATTAGAAGCCCCACCCCACACCTACGCCCGACCGGATGGCGGCGCGCATGTGGTGATTTTTGGGTCCAATGGGTCTAGCCCATAACCTCTCTCTCTAAAACACTTGGGTACCCCTTGGGGCACACCCCAAGTATCTCACCCTAAGCCTTATAAATCCTTTCAAAATTTCCCACCAAATCAATGTGGGACAAGCCAATTTACAACTTTAAGGAATTTTCACCATAACTCCATTTCTATGGAGCACACTTTGGCTTCAATTTCCCATTCACTCGGTAATGGTTTTGAGCAACCAAATATACCACGTGAATCACAACGCGGCATAGAACACGTTACCACTTTGACCCGAGTAAATCGATGCTCGGAACCCACCTAAAAAAATAAACCAAACTTAAAAAAAAATTCTAATTTTACCCAAAATTTTTCCACCATTTCCAACACAAACAATGTTAGATATACAAATATAAAATACAGAAAGATTGGCCCCTCTCAAATTGTAATTCTAGCTCCGACCAGTATGGATATTGCTGCATCTTTCAACTGGAGGATTAATTTGATTGGTTATTTCTCACATTCCGGGAAAAAGTTGAAGAATTGCTTTGCTTTTGCTTGCTGTTGGATGGAAGCAACCTCGAATATCACCAAAAAAAAAGATAAGCCCAATTTTCGGGCTAGAGGCGACTTGACTGAGTCAACATCACCTCCTTACACTTCTTTCTTGTATTTTTTATTTTGTAAGGTCAGTGGGCTCATTTTTAAGTCCAATTTTGATAATGTAAACCGTTCATATTTTAAGATTTGTTCAGCATATCATACTTGTAAAAAATGAAATTAATCGGATATCAGAAAGTATGTGTTCGGAAAACTGTGTATTAAATTTTAAAAAAAAATAGTTTTTAGTTCAGTTGTTCCGAACACATGCATTCTGATATCCGATCAACTTGATTTTTTACAGGTATGATATACTGAACAAATCTTAAAATATAACGGTTCGGATTATCAAAATTAAGCCTAAAAGTAAGCCCAATGATCCTGCAAATAAGAAATAATGTAAGAAGGGGAGCCTTGCTCAACTTGAGTCAATTGGTTTTCTGAAGAATTGCTTTGCTTTTCCATGTGGTTTGATGGAAGCAACCTCGAATATCACAAAAAACAGATGAGCCCAATTTTCGGGCCATTTCCCTAAATAAGTCAAATTATCAATTCAATTTTTAAATTAAGCTTAGTTTTGAAAGAATTTTTAAAATAGGCTAAAACGTGATTCACAACCACGTTTTCAACGTCTGTGTGCCTGTCCTGTGTGAATATTGGGAAGTCTTAAAAGCGTGGTTACAAAACGCACTTTTAATTAATAATACGCAGTTACAAAATGCGTTTTTAATTAAAAAAAAATTCTTCTGAAATCGCTGTTCTGAACCACGCTTTTAACTTAATTTTTTTTTCTTCTGAATGCGCGGCTGTGAACCACGCTTTTAACCAAAAAAAAATTTCTTATGAAATCGTGGGTATGAACCACGCTTTTTGGCAAAAAAAAATTTCTTCTGAAAGCGTGTTTGTGAACCACGCTTTTATACATAAACACACCAATTATTTAGTTTCAGTTTAACTGAACTCTGAAGAAGAAATTTTTTTTTTTTTGTTTTGTTTCTGTTGTCATTGTTTTGGTGATAATGTATTTCAGAATAATTTTTTTGGTTAAAATTGTTTTACTAAAACCGTTCTCATGTTAATTTTTTTTTTCTTTTCTTTTGTCTTTATTTTGGGTTAGAAGGTGTAATTCATAATTTTTTTTTGGCTTTACAAAAGTAAATTTATTTTGTTTTTTCTTGTGTTTGTTTTGGGTTAGAAGGTGATAATGTAATTCATAAATTTTTTGAGCTTTAGTAAAGCCATTTTGATGTAAATCTTATTTTATTTTATTTTCTCTTTGTTTTGGGTTAGAATGTATTATTCAGTAATTTGTTTGGGCTTTAATAAAGCCGTTTTCATTTAAATATATATATTTTTTCTTTTGTCTTTGTTTTGGGTCAGAAGGTGATAATGTAATTCAGAAATTTATTTTCGCTTTACTAAAGCCGTTTTCATGTAAAGTTTTTTATTTTTTATTTTTTTCTCTTGTTTTTGTTTTGGGTTAGAAGGTGTTATTCAGAAATTTGTTTTGACTTTACTAAAGCCGTTTTCATTTAAATAATTTTTTTTTTCTGTTGTCTTTGTTTTGGGTTAGAAGGTGATAATGTAATTCAGAAAACCTTGAGGAAAAAACACATAAGTCTCCCACAAAAATACATAGGTAGTACAGACATAAGTCTCCGACAACAATACATTCTGGACACCATGAACTGAACACACAATACATACATAAACATAATAGTTAGACAGACAAATATTAGCCAGACAATCTGACAAACTCATTATGGAAACACTTAGTCTAACACAGACATTATATATTAATGTATGACCTAATATTGCCGAAGTGTAGACATTAACACCTAATTCGCGCTTAAATCGGTAGGTGGCTCAGAGTCTGAATAATCCGAAAGCTCAGCGTCAGAGACAAACTCAGGATCCTCCATGATACCCTTGATTGCCACAACATTTGGTTCTGTTCTGTTCTTCTAGGCATCCTTCTTAACTATGTATAGCTGCATATCGCGGGCTAACCTACGGCGCATTTGAGAAATCTCACGTTGTAGTCTTTCACATAGTCGATCAACATTATCAAGATCTTCCTTTTGGATCTAAACAGAACGTGCTTTTGGCACATTCAGTCGATTTTCCCGACATTATCTTTCCATTTGCACTCGCTCTATAAATAGTGCGGGCCACTTCAGAAGTCTAGCGTCTGCTAAACCATATCCTGTTTGATTATCTGATGGATCCATACATGAACCTCTTTGAACTGGATAATACTTGGGCATCAAAAAATGTTGCTTCCCAAACCTATCACGATAACCACAAGCATAATCTAAAATAGGTACTCCCACTCCCTCCCATGAATCGTCTTCAGTATCGCCATGTCCCCTTCCCCCTTCTCGTCGTGAACTGTCACCCCTTTGCAAGTTGCTACCACCTTTACGATTCCCACTCCCTCCCATGAACCATGTAGCCATGCTAATTTTTTAAAACAAATGAATGATAATTTCGTAGGGCGAAATGAGTTGTAAGGTTGTGTCTTGACCTTTAGTCGTTTATATAGTTGGTTATGAACAGTTTTAGAAAGATGCCCCTGCATGACAATCCCACATATACGAACAAGGTATGAGTTGTCACTAGAATGAAAAAATAGAGAAAAGCAAATACTGTGTACCAAGTCACGTGACTTGACAATCTATCTGCATATACCGACAAAGTAAGGGTATGGTCACTGTAAGGTAAATAAGTTAATTCACTGTTGACATGTGACTTTCTGAATTGAGAATCACTGTAATAAAAAAATCGAGCAAAAAATTGATAAAACCAAAGCCTGTGCACTAACTCACATGACTTGACAATCCATCTGCATATACCGACAAAATAAGGGCATGCTCACTGTAAGGCAAATCAGTGAATTCACTGTTGCCATGTGACTTTATGAATTGAGAATTCCACATATATCAATAAGAGATGAGTTGTCACTGTAATAAAAAAATGGAGCAAAAAATCGAGAAAATCAAAGCCTGTGCACCAAGTCACATGACTTGACAATCCATCTGCATATACCGAGAAAATAAGGGCATGCTCACTGTAAGGTAAATCAGTGAATTCACTGTTGCCATGTGACTTTATGAATTGAGAATCCCACATATATCAAATTGGCGTTGAGTTGTCATTGTAATTAAAAAAATCGAGCAGAAAATCAAGAAAACCAAAGCCTATGCACCAAGTCACATGACTTGACAATCCATCTGCATATACCGAGAAAATAAGGGCATGCTCACTGTAAGGTAAATAAGTGAATTCACTGCTGCCATGTGACTTTCTGAATTGAGAATCCCACAAATATTAATAAGAAATGAGTTGTCACTGTAATAAAAAAATCGAGCAAAAAATCGATAAAACCAAAGCATGTGCACCAAGTCACATGACTTGACAATCCATCTGCATATACGGACAAAATAATGGCATGCTCACTATAAGGTAAATCATTGAATTCACTGTTGCCATGTGACTTTCTGAATTGAGACTGTAATAAAAAATGAAGCTTATGTAGACAATGTTGTGTTTCACTTAGCTATGCATCATTCATTGTTACGACCACACGTTCGTGTACTTCATTGAAAAGTAAGACTATTTGAATTATTTGTTGTCATTTGGGTACAAGTCAAGTTTCTTACATTTTTGGCCTTGTGTTGATTGCTATTCTATACTAAGAGAATCGTCAATTTCTTGAAAAAGGCGCAGAAAACAATCTGTTTGTGTATAATTAATTGTAAATAGTGATTTTGACAAGCAAATCAAGTAAAACCAATTGGGTTTTAAATTTAGTTCCCCAACTGGACCAACCACTTAGCTTTGAGCTTGTTTGTCCAGCCCTCCAAGTTTAGTTATCTGTCAACCCCACATTCCTTACTAGAGTCATTATTTTGACTGGACTTCCAGGAATTGGAAGGCGACTCTTTCTTCTTTTCTGATGGAGATTGAAATTCTTTACGTACATGATCCCTATTTCACGAGCCCCAGTTAAGGGAAGCTTTTCACCGAGCTACCTGTTTTGTTTTCTGTGTTGTTGAAGGCGGTAGTTCGTTCGTATGAACTTTATTAGTCCCCCAACTGCACCAACCACTTGGCTTTGAGCTTGTTTTTCTAGCCCCCCAAGTTTAGTTATCTGTCAACCCTCCATTCCTTACCAGAGTCATCATTTTGACTGGACTTCCAAGAATTGGAAGGCGACTCTTTCTACTTTTCTGATGGAGATTGAAATTCTTTACGTACATGATCCCTATTTCACGAGCCCCAGTTAAGGGAAGCTTTTCACCGAGCTACCTGTTTTGTTTTATGTGTTGTTGAAGGCGCTAGTTCGTTTGTATGAACTTTATTAGTCCCCCAACTGGACCAACCACTTGGCTTTGAGCTTGTTTGTCCAGCCCCCCAAGTTTAGTTATTTGTCAACCCCCCATTCCTTACCAGAGTCATCATTTTGACTGGACTTCCAGGAATTAGAAGGCGACTCTTTCTTCTTTCCTGATGGAGATTGAAATTCTTTACGTACATGATCCCTATTTCACGAGCCCCAGTTAAGGGAAGCTTTTCATCGAGCTACCTGTTTTGTTTTATGTGTTATTGAAGGCGCTAGTTCATTTGTATGAACTTTATTAGTCCCCCAACTGGACCAACCACCTGGCTTTGAGCTTGTTTGTCCAGCCCCCCAAGTTTAGTTATATGTTAACCCCCCATTCCTTACCAGAGTCATCATTTTGACTGGACTTCTAGGAATTGGAAGGCGACTCTTTCTTCTTTCCTGATGGAGATTGCCATTCTTTACGTACAGGATCATTATTTCACGAGCCCCAGTTAAGGGAAGCTTTTCACCGAGCTACCTGTTTTGTTTTATGTGTTGTTGAAGGCGCTAGTTCGTTTGTATGAACTTTATTAGTCCCCCAACTGGACCAATCACTTGGCTTTGAGCTTGTTTGTCCAGCCCCCCAAGTTTAGTTATCTGTCAACCTCTCATTCCTTACCAGAGTCATCATTTTGACTGGACTTCCAGGAATTGGAAAGCGACTCTTTTTTTTATGGAGATTGAAATTCTTTACGTACATGATCCCTATTTCACGAGCTCCAGTTAAGGGAAGCTTTTCACCGAGCTACCTATTTTGTTTTATGTGTTGTTGAAGGCGCTAGTTCGTTTGTATGAACTTTATTAGTCCCCCAACTGGACCAACCACTTGGCTTTGAGCTTGTTTGTCCAGCCCCCCAAGTTTAGTTATCTATCAACCCCCCATTCCTTTACCAGAGTCATCATTTTGACTAGACTTCCAGGAATTGGAAGGCGACTCTTTCTTCTTTCCTGATGGAGATTGACATTCTTTACGTATAGGATCCCGATTTCACGAGCCCTAGTTAAGGGAAGCTTTTCACTGAACTACCTGTTTTGTTTTATGTGTTGTTGAAGGCGCTAGTTCGTTTGTATGAACTTTATTAGTCCCCCAACTGGACCAACCACTTGGCTTTGAGCTTGTTTGTCTAGGCCCCAAGTTTAGTTATTTGTCAACCCCACATTCCTTACCAGAGTCATCATTTTTACTGAACTTCCAGGAATTGGAAGGCGACTCTGTCTTCTTTCCTGATGGAGATTGACATTCTTTACGTACAGGATCCCTATTTCACGAGCCCCAGTTAAGGGAAGCTTTTCACCGAGCTACCTGTTTTGTTTTATGTGTTGTTGAAGGCGCTAGTTCGTTTGTAAGAACTTTATTAGTCCCCCAACTGGACCAACCACTTGGCTTTGAGCTTGTTTGTCCAGCCCCCCAAGTTTAGTTATCTGCCAACCCTCCATTCCTTACCAGAGTCATCATTTTGACTGGACTTCTAGGAATTGGAAGGCGACTCTTTCTTCTTTCCTGATGGAGATTGACATTCTTTACGTACAGGATCATTATTTCACGAGCCCCAGTTAAGGGAAGCTTTTCACTGAGCTACCTGTTCTGTTTTATGTGTTTTAAGTATTCACATAATTCAACATACATTAATCCATTCATTAAACCAAAACATTCATTAACTCATTGCAATTCAATAAAGAAAGTCATGAACTAATAAATGTGCAGTTATAAATGTAGTTATTTCATAAACTTCAAGTTCATAAAACAAGTACTTGAAATATATCCGTACGTTAGATGAACAACAACATTGTCTTACACTCCAGTAACAAAGATATGAGACAACATACAAACATATATGAAAGATAAAGGTATTTGATTTCTCATTCCTCATCTGACATGTAGTAGTCAGAGAGATATTTTTCATTGTTTAAGACATTATTTCGCTCAATCACTGTCAAATCTCTGTTGCTTGCTTCTGCCATTTCGGTGGCTAGCTGAAGCATGAAATGTCGACATCTCTGCATCAACATTCGGTTGTTCTCCTTCTTAATTCTGCTAACTACTTTTTCATAGTCACTCACATTTCGTCTAGCCATGGTCAATGAACGACGATAAGGTACCAGTGCCCCAAAGTTACGTAGATCATTAAACAATCCTCTTGCTCCATTACCCTGAACACCCATTCTGCTCGGATACCAGCATAATAATCCTTCAGACTCGAGTACTTTTTGCTCTTGTAGTCATAAGTAAATGGAGGTAGCAGCTACACTTTCGGATTTCTTTGCTGGCGTGAACTTCCTGCCCCTCTTGAAGACATTGTTCATAAAATAAACAAACAAATAATAATAGTAATTGTAGATATATTACTATTGTTATGACTTGAACAAACATCATACTGGGGGTGTCGCTATTTATAGACATCATACTGAGGGTTAACTAGAGATGATCTAGTGACAATAATGCATGCTGGGGCACTATGGAAGAAATGATACACGTGATATTATTTTATGTTATTCATTTTATGCAATCCTGAGTACCCGTGACTTTGTGTACCTGTGATGTAGTCACGGACGTGGTTGTCAGATAAATCATAATTGTAGGCCAGAGGATGATAATGCAATCCCTTCATATTCGAGCAGTGAGTTGTCAAATAAAACAACATGCAGTGAGTTGTCACATCGCCACATCAAACTATTTTTTCATGCTTACTTTTTTAATACAGTAAGTAGTCACTTGGAATTGACGATTTCAGTACAAATTGGTGTTTTCAAAAAATTATAAATGAAATTAAATGCTTAAATTTTTTTAGTTTTAAAGTAATATTCTTCATAAACAACTATGAAATAGAGTGCAAGTAAATACACAACCGTCCAACTCACTTCGACCTGCAAAACTATCGTTGTTTTTTTCACCGAAATAATAAAATGGTCACCTGATATGTAAACACGATTGGAACTTTGCAGCCTATATTTTATCTTATTTTCACTTAATGAACTTCACAGTCATCCAATTTTCTCCTCTTTGCATTTTCTGCTTCTTTTTATATTCGGTAAATTACACTTTACTCCTTCAGTCCATCACATAATTGTTTATCAACACTATTGTCATGTGGTCGTATTGATGTGACTTAGATGAATTCTGAAATGTGAGAAAAAAAGAAAGCATTTATTTGCGCTGCAGAAAGTCACATACATCACGTAATGTGAGGAAAAAAGTCACAAACTATATAAGCATGACGAAGTCAGAAAGTCACATGCATTACTGCATCACTGCATAAAGTGACATGCATCACTGCATCACTGCACAAAGTCAGATGCATCACTGCATCGCTGCACAACGTCAGATGCATCACTGCATCGCTGCACAAAGTCACATAGCATCTGAGGAAAAAACAAAGCATCCAAATTATTACGTTTGTTCAAGTCACTGGCGAGCATCACTGAGAAATGTTGGACGTATCACTGCGCCGAGCTACAATTTATTATCGTACCATACCTACTGTGCCCTTGTGAATTATGTAATTCATTAAAATTTTGAGGGGGTGTCATAACAAAATAACAATAAATTAATAAATATGTCAATACACCTAAAAAGTAAAACAAATTTGTGAAAAAATATTTCAAAAAATTTAAAAATATTTTAAAGATTTTTAAATTGTAATTTCACATTTATTTTTTTTAAAAAATTTCAGGCAGAGAAATTTGACTAATTCGGACGTTTAGTCGGTTGATCAGCTTGGTTCTTTTCATTTTTCATAAAATATTTTTCAGAAAATTCTACTTTCTTAATTTTCGTGTTTTTTTTCCGAAGTTTTTACTGATTTTTTAAAATATTTTAAGCAATTTGACTAATTCAGACGTTTTTACTTCTTTTTTTTTTTTATGTTTTTACTTTTTGTTTTGAAATAACAATAAATTATGCAATTCATAAAAGTCGAAGTGACAACTCCTATCAAGTTGATGCATAGTTGTTCAGGTCATAAAAGTTGACGTGACAACTCTGATGCATAGTTGTTTACAATAATTTCATACATACAGCTACCATGTGTATATATGGTATAAATATCGCATCATACCACAACAAAAGTTTTACAGCTATTTCGAGCGATATCATCATGAGATATACGGTGGTTGATCTATATTCAGCAATGGGTCGCTATTGGGTTGCAGATGGAGATGAATTTGAATACCCATTAAATCCAAATTTGCGTTACACACGTGCCACCGTCAATACCATGAGAGCTGAGTGAGAATTTCGCAAAACTCGAACAAACGTTGTCGTTGAGCTATGTCGTGAAGTTAATCATAAATTTCCTCGCCGGTTAGCCATGCGTATGTCAACTGACACTCCACAGTTGTTGCAAAGGGCATTGCATCGTATCCGCGACGAGGTTAATCGCATGACCCAACGTTTGCAAAGGTCCTGTCACGCCCCAAACCCGCCCTTAAAAGTTTGGGCATGACCCGTTTGAAAACGAACACTTAACCTGTAATAAATAACATATGGGGCCTCATCGGAAGCATAAAGTAGGAAAATAACAATACATATAAATTCCATTGAGCTACATCTACATGCCAGGACCTCTTATACATCACATTTATCATGGAAAATAGATAAAGCTCTAAACCACATGTTGTGGCATCGGTGATAAACAACCATATGTACAGACCCAGCCCCATCATTGGGCTTATATAAAAATCATTGAAGTTCTACCTCTTTAACTTTAAATAGGTAATCAAAATTAAGCCAACATTTCAATAGACTTTATAAAAATAAATGGCTTCGTGCAGCGCCTGAACCCACGAAGGTTGACAAAAGAAAACGGGTGTCATGACTAGGACTGACCACTTGGTTGGTTACCTACAGAAATAGACGTTAGACAGAGTGAGCCAAGCTCAGTGAATAGTAATACATAAATAAAACGATGCTTAAATTGAAACATAACACATAGCAATGCATATAAAGATGTAGAGTTCACATAGTTAGTCTGATTCTGTGCTACGTACATGACGGCTTTAAGTTCAATCTTGCAACATAAACATGGTGGCTATAAGCCCTTGAAACATGGTGGCATGAGGCCCTTGAAACATATGGCATAAAGCCCTTGTAACATATGGCACTAAGGCCCTTGAAACATATGGCACTAAGGCCCTTGTAACATATCTGACCTTGTAGTATATTCAAACTTGTAACATATACTTGAAACATACCTGAGCATACTTGAACTTGTAACATACTGGAAACATGCCTGAAACATACTTAAACATCATTCATTAATTCAAACGGAACATATTATAACTAGAGCGTTTCTTGTTGTATCATGTCATTATCATACGCTTAACAATAAGAGACTAATTCACATTCTCATGAGAGTCACATAATAATGCTAAACTTTGCACTTATATCGTAGATTCTGAATAACTTCCAATTCATAAGCAACATAGTAAAATAACTTCAAATTCATACACATAGCTACTCTTATATTTACTCTGAATCTATTCTTCAAGAATGAACATAAATTCTTTTGGGTAAATGACTTAATTCACGTGCTCTATTAATCAATAGTATACACCGTTGTTTAATCGTTCTTATATGTTAACATAGTTGTCTTGCCTTGTAATTAATAGTCCTAATGGTAACCGTTACATCATTCCCACGAGTTGACATAATTAACATAAAGTTAACAGGGCAAAGTAAGCACATTTTCATTAGATTACAGATGACTTTATCGGTTTCACAATTCCACAGTTCGGCCCTTGGCCTGAGGGGTTCACACATTCACGATAGCCTTTAGGTTTCATAGATTCACAACTTATCACATCGGCCTTCGGCCCTTTGGATTCACAAGTTCACAAGTTTGGCCCTTGGCCTCATAGCTTCATAATTTCACAAATGGCCCCTGGCCACATAGGTTCATAGTTCACAAATGGCCCCTGGCCACATAAATTCACAAGTCGGCCCTCGGCCTCATAAATTCACATATACACAAATTAGCTTTTGGGTTTCATAGGTTCACAATCCGGCTCTTAGCTTCATAGTTTCACAATTCACAATTCGGAAATTCATACTTCACAAATGGCCCTCGGCCACATCGTTTCATATTTCACAAGTTGGTGATCCATACTTCACAAATTCGAGATGCATATTTCACAAATCCTTTTTGATGTTTCCATAATTTCACAATGTTCCTCATATAGCATACACCTTTGATGTTTCCATAATTTCACAATATTTACGTAACATACATAACATACATGTCAACATAATTCTTATGACGAAGATCATAACATCAATAACAATAATCATTAATGGTTAAAGATACATCGAAGTACTACTACTCACAGTGATCGGTTCCCGGTGGTAATGGTATAATGTCCTCGTCTCGACCTACAATTACAGTACACAACACATAATATAAGGTTATACTCGATCCTTTACTTATTCTCTTTGATCGTTCAATCAATTAGTCATGGTGGTACCAAGCTCATTATTCTTTAATATGTTGCAATCCATGTCTTAGAAAACGGGAGAAATCGATAGGAAATGGTTTAGGTGAAGAAATGGTACATAACTAATTGACATAACGTGAACAGTCATCACTAATTTGGGTATAACTTTTTCTGTATTTAGAATTTGGGAGTGAGACTAGCGCCATTGGAAACTAGACTTCCGGGGCTTGATTTTAGGCTCAAGAATCACTCAAAACGGAGTCCGGATGCAAAAGATATACCTATTCAAAGTTGGCTGGACAAAGCTGCCCCGCACGTGCGGGTGAACAGTGCCGCACGTGCGGCCCTGGACAGCAGCAGTCCGAAAATGGCTGAAATTGTGGGACTTTTCATTTTCAAAAATCAAACCTTAATTACATGTAAATCAAAGCCCAAAACCCTTTAATACATGACCAATTTCACATTATTATTCTTCATCAAACACCATAATCTCACAATAAACAAATTTAATGATTTTACTTCTTCAATCAAGGAATTCTTAGAAAATCAAGGTTCATGGGTTCAAAGCTCACATCTTCTATATCAATCCATGATTTCAAGTAGTAGATGGATTCTATACAAGGTTAGTAATTAGAGCCACATACCTTACCCAAACCTTTGTTCATCCCTTAGTCTCTTCAATTTTCCCAAGCTTTTGGTTGATCTTTCCTCTCTCTTCTATCTTCTTCAACCATCTTCAAGCTTCCATGGATGTTGAATTCCTTAGGGAGAAGCTTTGCCTCTTCTCTCTCTCCCTCTCTCTCTCTCACGGTTCTCCTTCCCCTTTCTCTAGATATTTTTATTTTTTTGTTTGGTTCAAAATAGATGAGTTCAACAACTCATAAGGCATATATGCATATATAAAAGCTTCCCACAAATAGGAAGGGCCAAACACGCCCTTACGAATCGCACAAAATCACATTTCAATTAAACTTCCCAGATAACTCTAAAAATTATGCTGATCATAAATATGTCCCCTGTTCCGGTATCTGAAGTATTTAAGGCCTTTAATTTGCAGTATAAAGTTAATCACCCAAACGTCCATTAACGAATCAGACAAATTAGATTTCAAATTAATTTTCCCAAATAATTCCAAAAATTCCCATTAACATATCCAAGTACTCAATTTTGATTTTTGAACCCATAAAGGTCGGTAATTCCCATTTTAAGTCCATAACTGAACCGATAATGCTTCAATTCTAATAGATATAATTAAATTAAACCACATCATTTCATAGGGAAATAAAGATGATTTCTTATACGCATTTTGGGGTCATTACATCCTTCCCACCTTAAGAAGTTTGGTCCTCCAAACTTGATTCTCCTTGTCACAAGTCTAGTTCCGTCTTGGACATATAACATTTCTCAATCATTTAGCCATTCCCAATTTTATACAATCAATTTCAATGGAGGTTGCTCCCAAAATCACAAGTAATGCGTCTTTACTGACTGATTGGTAACCCACTTGATAGTAGTATGTAATAACATCAAAGTATCGTCTCATTATTCATAACTTGTACATTTTAATTTATTACTCCACAAATCATATCTTCCACATAATATGACAACTTAAGGGTATTCAGAAATGAATTCATTTCAAGTATTCGTTCGCATGCAGCTCATAAACTATCAAACATAATTCAAACTCACAAATAACCCCCATTATCATAATTCCTCAAAGGTTAAGGAAACATTCACGACATAATTGCATTTCAAAGGTATATACCTCGTACAATAATTAGACCCATCGTAGTAATTAAATTCTAACTCAACAACTTCATGGCTCTTTGTTCATTATCTGAATTAGACTTATCAGTTCAAATCAAATCTCTAAAAAACTCCAAGTGCCAACCTAAATTTCATATCAAGAAATTACATGTTCAGAGTAGAGGATTCGTAAAATCAAATACAGATCAAACCTTAATGGTCATACTTCCCACATTACAGTAAAGTAGTATTCATTTAAAATCCATGTTGGCTTAGAAGACCTCAAAGTCAACATCACGACAGCAAGCACATAATACATTTACCATGAAATTCTTATATTCTTGTTCCATAGGTAGTAAAATGTTTCTAACATGGACAAAAACATTTTCCAAAAATATGTAATACATAAAGTTCTTCAAACCCTTCATACGTACATACAATACGTCGTTCAAAGATATTACTCAGAAACTTATCAGGCCTTTCAAAGATATCAGATGATGGAATAATTCTCAATAGCCTTAAACTTATTTAAACTTTGACAGAACAATCTCTGATTTAACTTATAACAGATAGGCAGAATAACTTGAGGCTCAACATAAAGCTTTCATCAAGTATGCAACAATAAATTATCAATTAAAGAACTCATTCACGCATAGCAGAATATTTCTTTCAGAAATCTTGTCATATCTTGAACATTCAGAGCTTCGTAGCGTATCTAGTCATTTTGGAAAATTATCCAGAAAGCTTATCATGTCATAAACATGTCGGAAGTTCATAACATTTTGATCATTTCGAAAAATACTTACTGTTTAAAAACATGTGATCACAAATCATCCTTATAGTCTCAAAACAAAGAACATACAGTTTCGTAACTTCTCGCAACATACCAGACACTTGGTCATGTCGTCATAAGTTCAAGTTGACTAGTTAGTCATAAACTTTACTTAACCCCTTTTTAAATACAAAATAGGGATTAGTTTAACAGTTTGCATTAAAATGCAGAAACAAAATTCCAATTTTTTTTTTTTCTGTCATAACTTATCATTTTTTTTTTTTTACCGGTATCATATGGGCAGACTCATCATATAGGTGGGGTTCTTCATATTATTCGACCATTCCTTGTAAGAAATCCTGATTACAGATTACAGATTACGCATGAACAAAACAGAATCACTATATGTATAACTTTTTATCACAGCCAGTCCTTTTCAACATATTACAAAGTATCATGCGAAACTTATTTTAGCAACTATCAACTTACAATAACCTCTCGAACTCGCAGGTTTAAACATTGTTATAATAAGAAGGATGTGCCTATGTTACAGAAAGTGCACATCGCACATATTATCTTATGTGCGCACTAAATCATGTAAGCAAGTCATCTAAACAAATGCTTCGCAGATATTTATCAATTCTACAGTCACAATTAATAACACACATTTCACTTAGTCATAGGCATATAACTTGTCTTACCGTTCAACGTGAATTCTTACCACGCTTCCGCTGCGCAACTTTATTGATTTAATCCCATCTGCAGGTCTTACCATGTTCTGCATAGTAATCAATCACAATATATACAAGAAATGTATAATAGACATGAATAATAACCATTGCGGTTAGCGTCATTACATGTACCATTATCGTTGCTATCAATTCCTTTCATGTGCACTAAGGATGTCATACATGATGCCTAAGTCTTTTCTGGACATCCTAAAGCTCAATGGATTCGTGTGTGAGATAGCAACTCGTGCTCTGATACCACTTGTCACGCCCCAAACCCGCCCTTAAAAGTTTGGGCATGACCCGTTTGAAAACGAACACTTAACCTGTAATAAATAACATATGGGGCCTCATCGGAAGCATAAAGTAGGAAAATAACAATACATATAAATTCCATTGAGCTACATCTACATGCCAGGACCTCTTATACATCACATTTATCATGGAAAATAGATAAAGCTCCAAACCACATGTTGTGGCATCGGTGATAAACAACCATATGTACAGACCCAGCCCCATCATTGGGCTTATATAAAAATCATTGAAGTTCTACCTCTTTAACTTTAAATAGGTAATCAAAATTAAGCCAACATTTCAATAGACTTTACAAAAATAAATGGCTTCGTGCAGCGCCTGAACCCACGAAGGTTGACAAAAGAAAACGGGTGTCATGACTAGGACTGACCACTTGGTTGGTTACCTACAGAAACAGACGTTAGACAGAGTGAGCCAAGCTCAGTGAATAGTAATACATAAATAAAACGATGCTTAAATTGAAACATAACACATAGCAATGCATATAAAGATGTAGAGTTCACATAGTTAGTCTGATTCTGTGCTACGTACATAACGGCTTTAAGTTCAATCTTGCAACATAAACATGGTGGCTATAAGCCCTTGAAACATGGTGGCATGAGGCCCTTGAAACATATGGCATAAAGCCCTTGTAACATATGGCACTAAGGCCCTTGAAACATATGGCACTAAGGCCCTTGTAACATATCTGACCTTGTAGTATATTCAAACTTGTAACATATACTTGAAACATACCTGAGCATACTTGAACTTGTAACATACTGGAAACATGCCTGAAACATACTTAAACATCATTCATTAATTCAAACGGAACATATTATAACTAGAGCGTTTCTTGTTGTATCATGTCATTATCATACGCTTAACAATAAGAGACTAATTCACATTCTCATGAGAGTCACATAATAATGCTAAACTTTGCACTTATATCGTAGATTCTGAATAACTTCCAATTCATAAGCAACATAGTAAAATAACTTCAAATTCATACACATAGCTACTCTTATATTTACTCTGAATCTATTCTTCAAGAATGAACATAAATTCTTTTGGGTAAATGACTTAATTCACGTGCTCTATTAATCAATAGTATACACCGTTGTTTAATCGTTCTTATATGTTAACATAGTTGTCTTGCCTTGTAATTAATAGTCCTAATGGTAACCGTTACATCATTCCCACGAGTTGACATAATTAACATAAAGTTAACAGGGCAAAGTAAGCACATTTTCATTAGATTACAGATGACTTTATCGGTTTCACAATTCCACAGTTCGGCCCTTGGCCTGAGGGGTTCACACATTCACGATAGCCTTTAGGTTTCATAGATTCACAACTTATCACATCGGCCTTCGGCCCTTTGGATTCACAAGTTCACAAGTTTGGCCCTTGGCCTCATAGCTTCATAATTTCACAAATGGCCCCTGGCCACATAGGTTCATAGTTCACAAATGGCCCCTGGCCACATAAATTCACAAGTCGGCCCTCGGCCTCATAAATTCACATATACACAAATTAGCTTTTGGGTTTCATAGGTTCACAATCCGGCTCTTAGCTTCATAGTTTCACAATTCACAATTCGGAAATTCATACTTCACAAATGGCCCTCGGCCACATCGTTTCATATTTCACAAGTTGGTGATCCATACTTCACAAATTCGAGATGCATATTTCACAAATCCTTTTTGATGTTTCCATAATTTCACAATGTTCCTCATATAGCATACACCTTTGATGTTTCCATAATTTCACAATATTTACGTAACATACATAACATACATGTCAACATAATTCTTATAACGAAGATCATAACGTCAATAACAATAATCATTAATGGTTAAAGATACATCGAAGTACTACCACTCACAGTGATCGGTTCCCGGTGGTAATGGTATAATGTCCTCGTCTCGACCTACAATTACAGTACACAACACATAATATAAGGTTATACTCGATCCTTTACTTATTCTCTTTGATCGTTCAATCAATTAGTCATGGTGGTACCAAGCTCATTATTCTTTAATATGTTGTAATCCATGTCTTAGAAAACGGGAGAAATCGATAGGAAATGGTTTAGGTGAAGAAATGGTACATAACTAATTGACATAACGTGAACAGTCATCACTAATTTGGGTATAACTTTTTCTGTATTTAGAATTTGGGAGTGAGACTAGCGCCATTGGAAACTAGACTTCCGGGGCTTGATTTTAGGCTCAAGAATCACTCAAAACGGAGTTCGGATGCAAAAGATATACCTATTCAAAGTTGGCTGGACAAAGCTGCCCCCGCACGTGCGGGTGAACAGTGCCGCACGTGCGGCCCTGGACAGCAGCAGTCCGAAAATGGCTGAAATTGTGGGACTTTTCATTTTCAAAAATCAAACCTTAATTACATGTAAATCAAATCCCAAAACCCTTTAATACATGACCAATTTCACATTATTATTCTTCATCAAACACCATAATCTCACAATAAACAAATTTAATGATTTTACTTCTTCAATCAAGGAATTCTTAGAAAATCAAGGTTCATGGGTTCAAAGCTCACATCTTCTATATTAATCCATGATTTCAAGTAGTAGATGGATTCTATACAAGGTTAGTAATTAGAGCCACATACCTTACCCAAACCTTTGTTCATCCCTTAGTCTCTTCAATTTTCCCAAGCTTTTGGTTGATCTTTCCTCTCTCTTCTATCTTCTTCAACCATCTTCAAGCTTCCATGGATGTTGAATTCCTTAGGGAGAAGCTTTGCCTCTTCTCTCTCTCCCTCTCTCTCTCTCACGGTTCTCCTTCCCCTTTCTCTAGATATTTTTATTTTTTTGTTTGGTTCAAAATAGATGAGTTCAACAACTCATAAGGCATATATGCATATATAAAAGCTTCCCACAAATAGGAAGGGCCAAACACGCCCTTACAAATCGCACAAAATCACATTTCAATTAAACTTCCCAGATAACTCTAAAAATTATGCTGATCATAAATATGTCCCCTGTTCCGGTATCTGAAGTATTTAAGGCCTTTAATTTGCAGTATAAAGTTAATCACCCAAACGTCCATTAACGAATCAGACAAATTAGATTTCAAATTAATTTTCCCAAATAATTCCAAAAATTCCCATTAACATATCCAAGTACTCAATTTTGATTTTTGAACCCATAAAGGTCGGTAATTCCCATTTTAAGTCCATAACTGAACCGATAATGCTTCAATTCTAATAGATATAATTAAATTAAACCACATCATTTCATAGGGAAATAAAGATGATTTCTTATACGCATTTTGGGGTCATTACAGGTCCGGACTAATGAAGACCACAAATGAGCATGCCGAAGATGGGTTAATGGATGATGCACACCAGTACTTCGCCTGGAGCATGGATGTTATGTATGAATCTGATATTGAGATGTCAGATGATGATGATAATGAATGAAATTGTTTGGATGAACGACCAAACCATTTCTGTAATGCATGCAATTTGTAATGGTTACCTACGACTTATCAATGAAGGGAGATATTTCAATTGTTTTCGAATAGTTCTTGTAATTCTACCTTTACTTTCTGTCCGTTATTGTTATTTTGAAGAACGCTACTTGAACTAGACTTTCATGATTTCATGCATTATTGATGTGGAATATAATAATGATACTTAATGAACTACAAGTTCATATAACAAATAGTTGAAATACACGTTTAAGCTAGATGAACAACAAATATATATGTCTACATTTTGTTTGGTTATCATTGGTTTGTACATGAAAAAAAGACAGTAAATGCAATCATTCAGAAAAGTGAAAGAAAAGGGAAAACAAAATTATGTGTTTGTTTAGATATTTATTTTGTTTCCTTTTTATTCATATTTCTTTCCACAACTATCCATTATGCAATGTTTACATTTTTTTCCCATATTTTTTTTGTATAAAATTTTTACTAACCTGTAGCAACACAAGTGGTCCTCCAATCTCCCTCGTTAATAAAATCCTATCAATTCTTATCCTTTTTTTTCTGTTTTCCTTTTCATTTTTATGGAAATCATCAAAACAAGTAAGAATAAAAAATTGTAAAATTATATTTTTGGAATAAATAAGTATGACACATTTACATCATCTGTACAAGTTTGATTTACAAAAACTATACCAAAAACTATAAATAAAATAAACTATACGCTCCATATCACACCCGCTAATGCCCTAACCTGCCCCCAATCCCACAACCCCGACCGTGGACCTCCCTCCTCGGTCTCCTGCGGTAGACTCTCTGAATATCTGGCTCCCCCAATCGTAAATGTGTATCCTGTGGAGCCTGTGAGTGTGACCCCCTCTACTGCATGTGCTGCCCCTGATCCTGTCTGTGGCCGAAGATCGGATATTGCTGTGAGCTGTGAAACTCCATCATCTGGTGCAACTGTATCACGATCTGCAGCTGGACCTCGACCTCTGCCTCTGCCCGCACCCCGACCTCGACCACGACGTCCGCCACGACCAAAACCTCGGCCTCTCCTGCGCGCTCTGGGGGGGGCTCAATATGGGCCTTATCGTCAACGTAGGAGATGTCAGTGAGAACTGACCGGACCCGATCCGGCACGGACTGGACCCGACCAAACTGTCGGAGGACACGATGGGGGAGATGCCACTCAACCACGTCAAAACAAATAAGTGGCACTCTCGCCATCCATATCTCCTGACCCAGTCGACAGTAGTCGGGGAGCATGCCGAGGACCCCAGCGTAAGGTTGCCAGAAAAACTACAATGACGACAAATAAATTAAATTTTGCTCGTGAACTCAAAACATATACAATGAAGAAGACAACTAAAATGCAATCAAAAAATTTCATACCTCGCCCTCGATCATTCGGTCCAGCTGGTCTCTATAAACTACCACTACGTGGGTCGAGACGACCTCGTGGCCCATGTTAACCCTCCATCAGCTACCTCGCGGTCCAAGGGGCAACTGCATGTCCCCCTCATCCATAGGAAGCTCACCAGGACCAACCGGTTGCCGCCTAGACGGGGCAATGCGAATCAATCTCTCCCATGCCCAAATCTGCAATAGTTTGAACACAATTCCAATACTGATATATGGCATACAATATGAATTGACATGTAATAAAATTCTTCCTAACCTGTAGCAACACAAGTGGTCCTCCAATCTCCCTCGTACCCACCTGAGCTGCTCGACATAGCATCCTATACAAGCATGCCAAAGCCGCGCTACCCCAGCTGTACTGCCCAATCTCGTCAATGTCAGCAGTGGCAAGTACATCAGCTTGAGCAGGTTCTGTGACTTATCAGGGAGAAGTACCCCCCAATAAGCCACATAATATATGCTCGGGTATGCTGCTGTACCAACTCATCTGGAGCATGATCTGGAAGATGAGCAAATTGCTCGGCCAGCCACCTGACCCTCAATCTACCTGCCTGTAAATCTGCTGGTATAGGTGCTACTCCCAATAGCTCAGCACATAGGGCTATCCACTGCTCCGTCGTGAAAAATGGGTCAACTCTAGTAACTGCTCGGCCATCAATCCGAAGACCATATAGGACGGATACGTCCTGCAATGTGACAGTGGCCTCCCCGATCGGGAAATGGAATGTATGAGTCTCTGTGCGCCACCTCTCGACGAGAGCAGTGATGAGTGCGTGGTCTAGTCAAATGTGCCCGATACGATAAACACCATAGAATCCCGCGCGTAATACATACTGCAAGACTCTATGGTCCAACGGATGCTCCCACAATCCAGAATCTGCCTGACGGCATGTCAACACGGTGCGTGCCTCATCCTGCACAACAGAATGACCAGTTTAAATAATAGCATTATCACGAAATATACAACAAAATGCAATGTATTTTAATTGTAAGCGTAAAGTCCAACAAACGTTATTGCATACCGGACGCTCCCATATACTGTCAGCCCGATGTGCCTGTCTGAACAGTGGAACCTCCTCAGGTACATGTGCCATGGAGCCTGTACAACTGAAATATTAGATCATCCATATCAAAATCTCATTTAATCATAACATAATAACAGAAAAATTGTAATTATTGATTTTGTACTTAACGATTTAAAATACAATGAAGTAAATCTTATGGGTGCGAGAAAAGACAAATTTATGTGCCACTTACATGGAAGCAATTCGAAATTAATGATTACATTTATGGCATATTTGACAAAACTTAAATATTGATTTTGTAATGCTAAAAGTTTGAATAAATTATAAATTTTGTAAATTACATAAAAAATTTGTAATTGTGAACAATGACTGCAGCATTCCAATTTTTAAAATTTTAATTTATAATAGGTTATTTTTTTTTAAAATTTGTAAATTTTTTAAATTATAAAATGTGAACGATGATTGCAGCATTCGATATTAAATTTATTCAAAAATATGAAATTTTGAAATGGTAGAAGAACTACGTGATTAAGTATAGAATCTTGTAATACACATTTTGAATCAAGTACACAGTGAAAAACTAGTACACATTTTCAATAAATTATATAAGTTTGAATAAATTATACACATTTTCAATTTTGTATTACACATTTTGAATCAAGTACACATTTTGTAATACACATTTTAAATGTACGACCCCGTTTACAAATAAAGAATTTAAAAAGACATAATTAAATGATCTATTACAAATAAAGAATTTCAAAATGATATATTACAATATGTAAGTATTACATAGTCTTCATCGACCAAGTCGCGCTGGACATGTTCGCCTGTCATGACCTGTCTGCTGGCACTGACTGCAACGAGCTGTCAAACGCCTGTCTGATATATCCATCTCATTCGGAATATGAGCCATAGATGTACGACCCCGTTTTACTCTTCTCGCAGACGAAGTACATTAGGCATTAAGGTCCACTGCGGATCATCCCAATAATCTTGATGCGGTATTGGATTGAATTTAGTTTCCCAAACCCTCATGTATACAGGAAGCCTATATACTGGATCAACGTACTCGAATGGATTGTCACCGCATTTAGACATTACAGCGAACATATGGGAACATGGATAGTGTCTTATCTCATATTTCCCACAATTGCACGTGGGTTGATTCATCCGCACAATCTGTCTATGGCGACCTCGTCCACGGCGAAAAGATGTATGTACCTCAAATACGCGGCGGGGCCTATAAGACAATATTGATACAAACTAATCAAGTTCATGTTTTTAGGTGTAATTAACTTAACAACATAATAATAACAATTTTTTCACATTACAAACTAACCTGTCATACGATATCAACTGGAAAGTATTTTCCCTTGCGATACCCTCCTTGATAGTTTTTTGCATCTCTCTAGGGTATTGGAACTCATTCCTTACATCTGTTTTAGCTTGGGCTCCCATCTCGTCAAAATATTTGACGAGCCGTCGAAATGTAAATTCAACCATAGCTAAGATAGGTAAGTTCTTTGCACCTTTGAAGACGCTGTTGAAGCACTCTACATTATTACTGGTCAATACCCCCTAGCGATATCCACCGTTATATGCAAGGGCCCAGTCCTTAGGATTCATCTTGTGAACCCAATTGATGGCTTCTTGGTTAATAGCCTGTATCTATTCTAAGTAACCATTACACTTTCATCGTTGATTAGCACTTGCTGCTTTCCATAGAAGTTGTTTGAGCTCCTTATTTTTGAACTTTGTGTTAAAGTTACTACAAATATGTCGAAGGCAGTGCCGATGATATCCAACACATTGGAGCGAGGGATTTAGCCAATGCCGCCTCACAGCAGCTAAAATACTCTCAGCTCGATCAGATATTAAAGTCACTCCCTGTCAGTCCAGGACAATATGTTCTTTGATATTTTGAATGAAGAACGACCAAGACTCCAAACTCTCCCTGTCGACAACAGCAAATGCAAGCGGTAATATTTTGCCATTGGCAGTGACAATCGTTGCTACAAGCAACACACCAGTGTATTTACCGTATAAGAATGTACCATCTATAGTTATAACAGGCCTACAATATCTAAAGCCATCGATGACGGGTTTGAAAGACCAGAAAACAAAGTGGAAGATGGGTATAATGGTTGTATGCCCGGTATATCTATGCTTCCATTTGACGATGGTGCCAGGATTAGATGTCTATAATGCATGCATGAATTTAGGCAACTGCCTATATGATTCATCCCAATCACCGAATATCATTTTAATTGCCTTTGCCCTTGCATGCCACGCCTTCTTGTATGATATACTATAGTTCATGGTCTTTTTGATATCTTCGATGACATTCTTAATTGGCATATCAGGTTCATTCTACATACGACAATCAAATATGAGTTGGATTATTCGGGTGTGAACACTATAAACAAACAAATATGTATATATATGTAAACATTTATTTTTTATACTAACCGCAACTTGTCCCAAAATATGAGAAGCAATGTAACTGGAGCTAATATTAGTGTGGTCCCTGTTCATTCGTGGGTATAAACAATGGTGAGGACCCCTGTACTGCTTTATTTCAAAAAGACCATGTTTCCTACTAAGAGATGCACGCAACCACCAACTACAGTTGTGCTTGCAAGCAGACACCCAAACGTCTCGCTTAAAGGTTACGACCTTATACTCTCGATTATTTGTTGCATGGTACAATTTTACAGCATGTACAAGTTGCTTCTTATCAACAAAAACCATTCCTCTGTCCAACTCTGGATTTTCAGCGCTCCAATTCCGGTTACGGGGAACGACATCACGGGTACTAATGTCAAAATCATCACCCATGTGAATGTTGTCATAGAAAGAGATTTCAACTCTAGGTGGAATGGGGGCATTTTCAGGGTCAATGGGAGCCTCGACATCATCTTCTTCATCATCATCATCATCTAATCCGCCCAATAAATTTTCTTCATCACACATTTCATTGTCACCATCGTTTAGGGCGACATCAGGACCGTACATGTCACTGTCAACAAACTGCACATTGTTCACTGTTTCTGCCATATTACCAGCAACTTCAACCGGAGTGCTATGATGGCTGCATGTGGGCATATCTTGTGTGTTATTGTCAAATTCATAATCATATCCACCACGTGAACTTGATTCTACACCATGGCCCTCAAATGACTGTTGTGTGTAGCCTAGTGGATAACATTGATCTGATTCATACATAGGAGATTGAAATGTTGTTGTGTCAATCCCATGCGTCAGCAATGTAGTGAATGGACGAGAATCCATCTGTGTCATGTTCGGGATATTGTGTACAACCTCTTTATCAATGTAGACTTCCAAACAATTTGGTGCTTGAAAACTTGCACCGATACTTAATACGGTGTTCAACGCCCCATCGTCATTGATCGGTAATATCTTGTATTTGCTGTGTGCTTGCCACTGGCGATAAGGATATCTACATTTGAAGGTCAATCGGACACTTTCCCCGTAACTTGCCACCTTTGACATAAACATCTCCTCCAAATTGCTAAGCGTGGTGCCAATTTGCACCGTATATATCCCTTTCGGCTCAGCATCATATGAGACGCCTTCATTGGGATCCCGAATTATGTTTCTCCCCCAGTAGAAAATAATTAGAACAGTCTCCATATACTTGCTTCAATTAAGACAAAAAACATTAAAATAGCAACAATATACTTATATCTGCTTGTACTTGTAAAAGAATTATATGAATTTTAACTCATTCAATTACAATTACTTGTGACGCAAAAACTTTATTTAAGTAATCAGCAATTGTAATCCAACAATCATTATTGATTTTTTAATTAAAATATGAGTTAAAATAATGATAATGCTTTAGATTTTTTAGCTTTTTAAGAAACAAATCTTACAACACATACAAAATTAACATCATGCTCTTGTGTTATGCTTTTTACATTATTTATTAGGATTAAGATCATGCTCTTGTGCACATTAAATGTAATTCAGCTAAGTTTTAGGTCTGAAAATCTTTTATTAATTTTGGATTAATTTTGTATAAATTATAAAGTAACAACATTTGTAATCATTAAATAAATGTAATTGATATAAGTTGATTTAGGTAATTGATAAATTATAAATCTAAGTAATTTACATAAACTTGTGAGTGTAAGTTGTTAATCTTGTTACTTTGAGTGTAGGTAAACTTATGAGTGTAGGAAAATCCAACAATCTTATGAGGTAGGTAAACTTATGAGTGTAGGTAAACCTAACTTTACATCAAAGTAACAACCTACATCAATGTAACAATATTTCTAATTTACCTAAATTTCTAATCATTACATAAATTATGAGTGTAGGTTGTGACTTTATATAAATTATAAAGTGTTGGTAAACTTGATTTATACATAAAGAAATTTGATTTATACATATTCGTGACCACGCTTGTAAGTAAAATATGTAAAAACGTGTTTTCAAAACACATTTTGAACAAAAAATCAAAAGAAGCACTCACTCTTCTTTGTCTCACACACACACACACACTCACTCTCTCTCTGTCTCTCTCTGACAGACACACCCACAACACACACTCACATCAAACATATAATTTTTAATATATATAAATTTTATTTTATAAAATTCAGAACAATTAGTTTTTTTTTAATTTAATTTTTCTTTTGGAAAAATTTATTTTTCCAATTAGTTTTATTTTTTTTCCAATGAATTTTTTTTTTCAAAGGTGGGGGAATAACTGTCATAAACATAAACCTCAGGGGGTGTCAGTGTAATTTACCTAAGTAAAAAAATTACATTTTAAGAATTAAAGTAAAAAAATAATCATTTTATATAGTTGATTATTATTTGCTATTATCAATTATTATTATATATATTTAATATTGGTCTGAATTTTACAAAATAAAATTTATATATATTACAAATTATATTTGTTTGATGTGAGTGTGAGTGTTGTGGGTGTGTGTGTCAGAGAGAGAGAGATAGAGAGAGTGAGTGTGAGTGTCTGTGAGAAACAAGAATGAGTGCTGGTTTTAAATTTTTTGTTGAATTTTTACATTTTGCTTAAAAGTGGTTATTATCCACGGGTCAATAGTAAAACCGTGGTTTGCAACCACGTTTTCTGAAGATAAAAAGAATTACTTAACGAAAGCATGGTTATGTATAAATCAAATTTCCTTAATCAGATTTACTTTAAAAAAATAATTACTTAAAAATTTATGTATAAATAAAATTTCCTTAAAAGCGTGATTTGTAACCACGTTTTGTTAATTAAAAGCGTGGATTGGAAGGCGCTTTTAAGATTTTACAAATTGTCCGCGAGAGGGCCACAAAAACGGTGAAAGCGTGGTTTGTATCTGCGTTTTAGCTTAGTTTAGGAATTCTGTCCAAACTAAGCCTACTTTGGGAAATAAATTACTATTTTGCCTTAATTTGGGAAAAGCCCCTAATTTGGGCAATGATTTAATCGTACGCATGTAAATGGTAACAATTTAAAAAACACTTATTTTGAGGATATTTTGATAAATCTTGATCTATTTTTTTAGTATTTCGATAAACTAGACATATATATCAATAATTTTGAATGTGAAGACATTACGAAGATTCTTCTTTTATTTTCTGTTCATATAATTTTATAGTATAATTTGTATCAAGTATTGTATTTATTCAGTGCGATTGGACAAAATTGGACAAGTCATACAAAAATCTTAAATCATAGTGTAACTTTTTCTATGAAATTATTATTTTTTTCATTGAGTTGAAATAACTCGACTGATTTTGTATGACTTGTTCTTAATTTTTATTTCAAACATTGTTCACGTAATTTTTTAAAACTAGTGGTCCAATTAGTGAGATTTAAGGACAATTAAAGAGAAGTTACTTTTATTTGCTCAAGCTTTTGCCATTAGGGACCTTAATGACAAAGTTATTTGGTAGGTTATTTCCTAGGAGATTATTCCCTTAGAGAAATAACCTCATACGAAATAACATAGGAAATAACTTAGGGAAATAACGTAAGAAATAACCTAAATAAAAAATTAATGAGCTTTCATAATTTTAAGCAATATAAATAACATAACAAAAAAAATTATCGACCTGAACCGAGTCAAACTTGAGTTTCATTAATATTAATGAGCTCTCATTATGTGTTAAAAATTAGGTATGCTCTTTTCAGGTCTCAAGTTGAACTCTCAGTATGTGTCATGTTTATAAGTATTAATTGAGATTTGTCGGATCTACGTAGAAGGGACGTTTGGTGTGGATTGTAAGATTAGTCCATAAATACGTAAACTGATTCAGACATTCGACTATCATAAAAAGTTAAAACTTAATTGAATAAACATAATGCAGGCGCATAGAGAATATGTAATGATCCCGGTTTCCCTTCCTTTAATTGTTGTATCCGGACTTAGGTTCCATGGTGTTGGCTATTGTGTATATCTTGTTTGCATCCTTTACTCTTTGTATTTGAGTCTTGGGTTGTGTTGGGCAGGTTTGAAACAGGTTGGTTGAGCTTAGGAACCAAGTGTAGTTGCCCAGATTTTGGCTTGTCCGCTCGAGCAGAGCTTTTGGCGCTCGAGCGGGAAAATCACCCATCCAGTATTTTTCTCTGCAGGGTTGTCCGCTCGAGCGGGAGTTTGGACGCTCGAGCGAGAGTTTGTGTGTGATGCTCGAGCGGGGAATTGGACGCTCGAGCGGGGACCTGGTTCTGCAAAAGTGCTAGGAGTGTGTATTCGCCGCTCGAGCAGAGGATTAGACGTTCGAGCGGGAGTCTGTGAGTGGCGCTCGAGCAGGGGTTTCCACGCTCGAGCGGGGCGACGGGTTTAAGGCTCCGTGTTTTGACATTTTAAAATCACTTTTTCACATCTCTTCTCTCTCTTACTTTTCCAAAAACTCCATTATTGAGCCTCTCTCTCTAGAACCTTGCCTTCTCTCTAGGTGTTGATCTAGTTGGAGTTGTTTCCTCACCTTTGGCCTTTACAAAAAAGTTGTTGATCGTCGAGGGCTATCTTTTGATCTGGGAAACTTGTGATTTGGAGCATTTTCGTTTTCATCATCTTCTTCGTTGGGTGTCAACTTTTGAGGTAGGGATTCCTACTCACTACTATGGGTTTTGACATAGATTTTTGGGCATTTTGTTAAATGGTTTGATTTTGAGATCTAGAGTTTCAAAATGTATAAAAGAGGGTTGTGTTATTTTGATTCTAAAATGTGTATTTTGGGTTTCAAAATAGTATTATGGTTGTTGGTTGATGAAATATAGACCATTGGGTCATTATTGGAAAAAAGGGAAGGATGTCCTAATTTGTATATAAATTAATTGGTATAATTAATTTGGGAAAGTTATGGATTTATGAAATTGAGTTGTAAATAATGAAATTGGTTCATTATGTGGCAGCTTAGTGGAGTTGGATTTGTTAATCGCTCACTTTTGAAAACAGTGATAATTTATCTGTTAATATATTTATTATCTGTCTAGATATAATTGCTTTGGGCTACCGGTGGAGAGTAGTCGTGATTGTTGTAGACAATGCATGTTGATTAGGCAAACTAAAACTAATCAATTGGGTGTGTCATAGAGTATGCCAGTTGATAGAATACATTAACGTTATGTATTAATTGATTGTGTGTATGACCAATGTGTATATACGTTGTGTGTGTGGGAGGAGATAGGGGATGTACTCCACGGTTTAGGGGAAGATAGGGGATGGACCTCTAAACCGGATGTTGTTTGGGAGGAGATAGGGGATGGACTCCACTGATACAGCTCATATGCTTGTCAGATAATGTGGTGATACAGCTCATATGCTTATCTATGGAAGTGTTGATACAGCTCATATGCTTATCTTTGGAAGTGTTGATATAGCTAATATGCTTATCTGTTGAAATGTGGATACAGCTTATATGCTTATCTGTTGAGATGTTGATACAACTAGTATGTTTATCTATTGTAAAATGGGAAACGTTTAATATGAGTCACTGTCTCATATAAGTGGTTGGCCAGGCTCTGAGCCGTTGATGTAAATTGTGGAATTAATAAGAAATGGAAAATGAAATGAAACATGGACATAGTGGTCATGTAATGGAAATGGGTTATGAATTGATGTATGGAATTAGAACATTTATCAATTGCTAATGTCTTAGTTACTGCTCATACTGTGTTTAGCATATCTCTACTGGGCGTTGGCTCACCCTATATGGGACATTATTTTCAGGTACAGGTAGCATGCCACCTCCAAGGACGCAGCTTGGACGGATAAGGGAGTTGAAGACTCCTTTTGTTTATTTTGTTTATATTACATGTACATCAAGCTAAGGGCTTATTTTGTATAGAGTTAGTACTCTTCTTTTGTGTAACCAAGTGTTGACTTGGAAAGCTGTAAGCCCATAGGGCATTTGCTTTTGTTGTTAACATGTAATATTGTAGTAAGAACTACTCTGATGAATAGGAATGGTTGGTTTCTTTTATATCAATGTATATCTAAAGTGATGGGTTTTATGTATTATTTTTTTGAGGGTGTTACAGAATAAGTCAATTGGATAATTCAAGTGGGTAAACATTATCGAGAATGAGTCATTTTATAAATCAAATATTTTAATTTTTTCAAACATAATTTTTAAACAAATTTTTTTATTTATATCAAATGTTTTGATAATAGCATTTTCCAGGACGACTTCAAAGGCCTTTTTTGGCAAAGAGGTAAAAGTCATTTTTTGACTTCTAATTTTTTGTGGATCACCTCTAATGTTTATATCAAATTTTTTTTTGTAAAAAGTCATTTATTTATATCAAATTTTCTGACTTCTAATATTTTGGTAATTTTTTGGCAAAGAGGTAAAAAGGCATTTTTAGTATTTTTTTACACGTTTTTCCAACAAATTTTTTTTTTTAAAATACAAAAAATTAGCTTTTAACTTATTTCCTAAAACAACCCAAAAAATTGTTTGTACTAGTTATAGTGGCCTAATGATGAAGCTGAAGAGATAAGCGAAAGAATAACAAGATTTAACCATATCGACAGGATTAAGAAGCAATCAGAAATTAAATTTTCAATTCAAAAAATATAGACAGGATTCACAATTCAAAATTCAAAAACCTAATTTGTAAAAAAATAGATAGGATTTACAGTTCACAATGCAATAAATATATATAGGATTCACAATTCAAAACCCAAATTCCTGAAACCATAACCTTAATTTCTGATTTCACAATTGAAAACCCTATAAAATATATTTGTAATTCACAATCAGAAGAACGTTGTCGACGACCATCTTGGGTTTCACACAGACTATTTGCGGCGAAGGACACAGCCACCCTCTCACAACTGAAAATTTTATCCCCCTTTCCCTTAAATTTTCTCCTCATTTTCTTTTGGCTGAACTTGCTTTTCTTTTATGCCAAACATCCCCTTATACTTTCCATAATAGAGAAAGAAAAAATGATATAATGATCAGTTGGATCTATGGACTCGGGATAATTAGTACTAGACTAACCATGACAACTTTAAACATAGTTCCTTGTAATTCAATTTTGTATGACACTGATATATATTATATGATTCTATTTTTATTTTTATTTTTAATATATCATAAATATTGTTAGGCTGTGCTTAATTTATTGGAATGAAAATAAAAGGGAATGTCATGATTATTCCTTAAATATGTTTTGATTAAAAAGAAAAATTTGTGGAAAGTGAAAGTGAAAGAAAAAAAAAATAATAATTTGGAAATTTTGAAAGAAAGCGATAGAAAATTTTGAAATTTTAATTATAGATAATTTTTATATAGACAAAATTAGATTTTCTTGTGTTTTGCCATGTTTTTTTCCAAGAAATTATAAAGTTAGTTACGATAATAATATACAAGAAAATTATTATTATTATAGATAATTATTTGTTCCTAAAAAAAATCATATAACATTATTAAAAAAATTTAACTTATCATAAATTTCTTAAACCCTAATTTCTGAAACCATAACCCTCATTTCTAATTTCACAATTTAAAACCCTAACCCTAATTGAAAAATGATTTCACATTCATCAATTCAAAACCCTAATTCAAAACCAAAACCCTCATTTTTTATTTCACATTCAATAGAAAACCATAACCCTCATTTTCTCACTTCAAATATAATATTTAAATTTTTCTAAACAGATTCAACATTCAACAGATTTCACATTCAATAGATGTCACATTGAACAGAAATCTAATTTCACATTCAGTAGAAATCTGATTTCACATTCAACAGATTTCACAATTATAAACAGATTTCACATTTCTAAACAGATTTCACAAAATTTTAAACAGATTTCACAGTTCAAAACCCTAATTTCTCAAACTGTAATCGTAATTTCTGATTTCACAATTATAAACCCTAACCCTAATTTATTATTTCTGATTTCACAACATTTTCACATTCATGAACCCTATTCTACCAACATTATACCCACATTCATGAACCCTATTCTACCAACATTATACCCACATTCACATTTTCACAAACACAAAAAACGCATTAAAGTAGATCAACAGAGAGAGACAGAAGCCATACTAACGAGAGAGAGCACAGAGAGCGACAGTACTGAAGCAAAGGGAGCTTGAGCACAGTGACAGAGAGAGAGCAGGAAGAGCGAGAGAGAGAGAGAGCAGGGAGCCAGAGAGAGAGTAGGCAGCGAGAGTGAATGTAACAAGTGTAACAAGCGTGATTGCAAAACACGGGGCTGGGGAGATTTTATGTAAGTTTTAAAAGCGTGGTTACAAACCACGCTTTCACGTAAAGAAAAAAAATCATATAAAAAGCGTGGTTCACAAACATGCTTTTAGAAGAAAATTTTTTTTGCCAAAAAGCATGGTTCATAACCACGTTTTCAGAAGAAAAAAAATTTAAGCTAAAAGTGTGGTTCATAACCACGATTTTAGAAAAAAAAAATTTGGTTAAAAGCGTGGTTCACAACCGCGCTTTCAGAACAAAAAAAATGTAATTTAAAAGCGTGGTTCAGAACAGTGATTTCAGAAGAAAAAAAATTAATTAAAAGCGCCTTTTGTAACCGTGCTTTCTTAATTAAAAACGCGTTTTGTAACCACGCTTTTAAGACTTCCCAATTCTCACGCGGGACAGGCGCACAGACATGAAAGCGTGGTTGTGAACCACGTTTTAGCCTATTTTGGGAAATCTTTCAAAACTAGGCCTAGTTTGGGAATTGAATTGATAATTTGGCTTATTTAGGGAAATGGCCCCTGTAGACGCCCCCGCGTGAGGCCTTCGTGCTACAGTTCGGACTCAATTTGTGTCACGGTTCTTAATCTGAACCAAAGAGTCCAAATCCGGCAAATCATTTTGAGAAAACATATTTTTAGAAAAGAAGTGCCAAACATGGACTGCTTTGCCAGATACAGAGTCGTCACCTAAATATTTTTTAAGGGGGAATTTAGGAAACCCTGACTCGGTGCCAAAGGCCACGTGTCCGTCATCACCAAAGTTGCCTCGGCTCGGGAGCTAGGGTACGATTAGGGAAGGTCAGCTATGAGCACCCCCTCTCGCCCGATCCGAAGATCGACCTCTACTAACCGTGATATCCGTTTTTGAAAACGTTATGTGTTCTTATTCCATTTATTAGCCTAGAATTACTATATTATGCGCACAGCAAACAAGTATAGACCAAATCGCCTAGATTGGAACAAAACATTGCACATCCGTTTGTTTGGAAAACAATTTGAAATTTGCTACTCGTAAGTAGGCTAAAAAACACAGAGTTCAATGAGTTATTCCAACTCAAACAATCCAACCTTCACCCACAGGCATTCAAGCAGTAATATCATGTAAACATATAGCCGCATGGCAAGCAGATTGTCATGTTAACATTCACACTCATGCGAGATGCTAAAGCATAAATACTTACATCGTACTCCGTGCCAAAACAAAGAACTCGTTAGCAATCAATGCATGATCCAAGTCCATGTTTAAATGCCTAATGCAACGCATACGGAATGTCACTAGAGTAGGCTCGGCTAGTCTATGAATGACATGTGAAAATGCACAAGTAGCATGTATTCAAGTTAGATTTTGAAATACTTATGTAGTTAGCATGATGCGCCGAGCGCGGTGCATGCAAGACTAATGAATGATGCACGCATGCATAGCATAAGGTATGCTAAAGTAAACATGTCCTAATATTAACCATCAAAAGCAGGTAAATAAAAGGGAGAAAGAAGTGGGGGTTGAAAAACATGCACAAACGCATCCACACTTATTACAAATTTGCCCTCGCTCGGAGGGTCCAAAAGAATAATACAGTCCGAATAACAAACCAACTATCCTAGCTAATTAATTATTACAGACCAACTAAATTAATTATTACAGACCAACTAAATTAGTTAAGCAAATCAACTAATCTAAGAAAGTGATAAATGGCCTCGGAAAGTGGGTCCAGCGCAATGCATGCTCGGTTCTGCTCAGAAGTCTACTGCCATGCACAAGATGCCTCTGCTTTCTGTTTGGCACCTCTGAAAATTGCACAAACTCCAAGGTACACTGTTTGAACACTGTAGAACCCCACCGGCCAAGGGGAATGGTCACCGGCCGTGGGTTGGTGGTCATCGGCCACAAATGAAGCTATCGGCCACATACTTTTGGTCGATCGGCACTCTGTAGTCGACCGGCCAAATCTTCCTGCAGAGCCTGTTTTGACAGCAGCAGAGGGCAGAACATGGCATGGCAAGATATTTCAAGCAAATGTATGCACCAACACACCTCTTATCATGTTCATGACTCAAAGGGGTGTGCTCCTTGGTTCTCGGACCATCAATCGCGCATTTCGATGCATGATGGCCCAAGAGACCAAGTATACATTTTGATTTTAAATGCAATGCAAACCAAAACAAACATGTGAGGAGCTCAACCTCAATCATGGATAACCAAGAGGCAAAGCATGCATGCAATGCAACCTAAGCATGTTAACTAGGCATGCAACATGGTAATGCAAACAAGCATACAAGGCATGTGACAACTATGCTAGTTACTCAAGCATGCAAGTATGCAAAGCATGCAACATGTTAGGCAATTCCAACTAAGAGAAATGCATGCCAAATGCAAAGTCACTTAAACATGCCACAACACGTGATAGGCCAAGCATGCAATCAACACACAAGGTAAGCATGTCACAACATGCAAGAATGGACTTAGACTAATTTAGGCAGCCCTCAAACTAACCTAAAATAGTGGCCAAAATTCTATGGAATGAGGGGCAAATACACATACAAACATGCATGCAAATGGACCAACACTTAGGCATCAAAGAGACAACTTTTAAGCACACTTAAAAGAAGATAAAACATGGATTAATGGCATGCACATAAAGCTCTGAAAAACATGTTATAAAGGTGCCAAACCAAGTAAATAAGGCAAGCCAAGCATGCAACAATGGTCCAAGACTTAAGGCAAGCCAAAGGGGAGGTAAACCAAGGCTAGGTCAACCAAGCCTCACAAGGCCAAAGGGACTTAAAATAGGTCTAATACAGACCTAAACAAAGCTAAGGATGTACTTAGATGGCATCTAAGTGGTCTAAAAATGCAAGCATACTCCAAGGCCTAAACAAGGGGCATAAGGCAACAACCTTTAAACACATTGAAGAGGGATCAAATGCAAGCATATGGGCACATCATGAAGTCTGAAATAACATGTCAAGTGGTTCCAAACCACTGAAACAAAGCAAGGATGACATGCTAGAAGGGCCAAAGCTTAAGGCATACAAGAGGGATTGCATGGTAGCTATACAAAGCAAGGCATGGATGACTCAAATGACTTAAAACAGTCCCTTAGCACATCAAAATATGCATATAAGATTCACAAAGCTTGGCCAAAACACAAAAGCATGGTAGTCTAAATGCTATGCATGTATTGAGGCAAATCATGGCATTACAAGGTATGTATGCTAGACATGCATGGTGTACCAAAACCAACATACAACAATGCTATATTATGACATAATGAGCCTGAAAATAAGCCAAGGCATGGTCAATACATACTCAAACTATATGCTCCCTCAAGAGGTCAATACATACTCAAACTATATGCTCCCTCAAGAGGCTAAAAATGGCCCTTTTCAAGGACAACAAGGAGAGGGGGTGGCCCTCTCCTTCTTGGGAACTCAAGGCACCATCCTCACCTCTGAAATCCCTCAAGATTTCAGTGGTGAGGAGGCCCAAACACAATGATCCTGGAGCTCAACCCAAATGGCACAAAATGGAGCCTTTCAAGGCTTAAGAGGGGTCAAACAACCCCAAAGCTTGAAACACCCTTAAGCAACTACTTAGAGCAAGTAAAAACACAAATTTTATATGTTATACACTAAGCTCAAAAATAGATGCAAGATAGGTAAATAAGCTATGCAAAAATGGGAGAAAAGGGACAAGTTTCTTACCCTTGTAGACCCTCTTCACAAATGGTGGACCAGCAGTCTCCTTAGGTCCAAACCAGCTTCAAAACTTCAAAAACAACCCTCTAGAACCTCAGTTCCAAGAGAATGGTGTAGTAGTGGGTGTTTGTGTGCAATACTAAGGCCTAAAACACACACAAATACACCAAGAAAGAGAGATATAGAGATAGGATATATACAAACCCTAACCCCAGAATTCAAAGCTCTGAAAAATAATGCCTAACTTGTCTAACTTGTCTAACCCTTAAACAAGAGAGAAGAGCCTCTCTTTTGTAGACAAAATGGTCTTGTAAAGCTTCCAAAGGAAGCTAACAAGAGGGCAATCCCTCCATACACGTGTATGGAGGGGGTGAAAGTGTATGCCAGCTGCACAAAAATATCTGCAAAAGCAGATGCACAATAGTCGGCCGGCCAAAAATACAATTGACCAAGAAAAGATAGCCGGCCGGCCATCTATAGTGCCGGCTGGACAAACATTTGGCCGGTGGAAGCAAAACACAGCCGGTGGCCTCAAGCCATGGCCGGTGATGTGTGGGGATGGCCCACAAGCCATTCTCTGCCCCTCCAAGGCAAAACACAAGTGTTTGGTGCAAAACCAAACACAAAACAGTCGAGTCGAGGGATCCTGAGGCAAGGCGCGCATCCGAGACCTCCGGGAACTCAAGACGAACACAAACAAGGATGATCACTGGGTGTTCAAGCGGTGACGTCCAAGTCTTGAGGACGGTCAAAAATGGGGTGTCTACAGCCCCCAATTTTCAACTGGAGGCGGCTTCACTTAAAAGGTAAATTATCAATAAATTTTAATAATTAGACTTAATACTTATTAAATTTTGACTTAGTTTGACATCTTCAAAAAAAGATAAAAAACCAAAAAATTATTAAAAAAATCAAAAAATTATCCTACCTTCATGCATTGGGCGGCAAAAATGTGTCTGAATTTGCAGAGGGTAAAAATACAATTTTGCCCTTGCTTTTTATTCCTTCTTCTAACACAGATATATCACAATAATATATCCTCTCACCCAAAGTTCCCCTTTCCTTCTCCAACCTTCATTCGTCGTTGAAGAAGCAACACAGTCCCTTAGTCGGAGAAACAAGTCCACTCCATCACACTCACACCAGCGACTGCTGGAGATCCATTGCACCCTTCATCGTGCAGCACCGCCACAGCCGTGGAAAAGTCTTACCTTAACTCGATCGCGTGACAACAGTAATTGATGGCTATCGGACCATCCGTCGCCCAGATCTGCACCACTACTGACCAAATCTACACCGCTCCAGCCCATTTCCCCCTAACTACAAGGTAACATCTTTTCCATGCAAATGAATTTTTGCATTTGAACCAATACCGTACAAATCCCCCTTTTGTCTAAGCAAAGCAAATTAGTACCTAACAAAAGAAAATAACCTGTTATTTTTCTTTACTTTTATAAAATACCTTTGAAGCACCATCAACAGATAGCAAAGTTTGAGAGGCAGGAACATGACCAGATGTCCACTATCCCCACTCACGGTTTGTTATCTGCATAGAATGTTTGGTACTACAGAAGAAATTTGATAAGATATAGAAAGGTAAATAAAAAATACAGGATTGGAAATTGAAATACAGATTTTTATTATAGCAGATTTGACATTCTCAGGATAATGCAATTCAATTAAACATTAAAAACTTACATCTTATTCCTAAAACATTCATTAACATGACTCATTCTAGGATCCTTGTACCAATCAGCTAGTATGGAGTGTTGATGAAAATTAATCTCACGCAACTAGGGATGCTGTGGTAGTATATATGTATAAAGTTAAGTTGCAGCCACTGCTAGTTTATATATATATGTATACACATACTGACACACATACAGTGTACCTACACTAGCTGTGATTTCCTAAATTGTTGTTTGGAGAGTGAAAATTGATATGCCAAGTGGTCAGTGCTGCGAGAATGCTCTGACCCTCCTCGGCGCAAGCTATGGAACAGGGCATCTGGAGGATTTTTGAGGCCTGAAGACCTAGATTTCTGGTTCCCCTGATTCGAAGCTTGGGATCTTTATTGTCTCCAATGTTTTTCGTACTTTCTGTATTGCAATTTCTATGTTTTTTTCTTCGATAGTTGATCTGACCACTTGTTCATTTGGTTTGCAATTGAGTCTTTTTCCTTAATTTCATTGCAATCGGTATTGGGTCATACATTTATGATACATAGCTCATGTCTGTCTGTATGTAATTGTACTTGAACTGGGTATTTTTTTGTTATCATTTTTTTAATAGTTTTTACATTTTTTATAAAAAAAATATAATATTTAAGGTTTGTTTAGGAAGAACGTTTGTAGTCTAATTTTTTGGCCTTTTATCTAATTTAGCTCTATTTGAGAATTTTTTTATATGTTTTTTTTTTATTTTTTTTCAATTTGTTTTTCAATTTTTTCAATTTTTCCACGTATACCACAATTATTGTTGCATTGTAGTAGGCAAATGGAGCAGTCCCAAACGCAGTCGACGCCTTCCAAAACTTTGCGCAAGCGCGGTGGTAAACAGACGCAGCAATAGTCCGCAAATGTGCATAAAGCAGCTTGGGACTCCGACACAGTGCGGATTTTCTTGCAACTTGTTATCAAAGAGTTGGACGCTGGTTTCAAGGAGAGCTTCCATACAATAACAATGCATGGATATAAAGCCATCTGCAAGGCCTTCCAGGAGTGTACAAATAAGGTCCATGACATCAAACAACTGCAAAACAATTACGTATTGCTAAAAAAAGATCGGCAGTCGTGGTCACGGTTGATGGACAGCAGGCATGGGCCAACCGGCATAAGTTACAATGAAGCGACGGGTTTGATACAAACATCTGACGACTAGTGGACGCATTATGAAAAGGTAACATTTCCAAATTGTTTTACTTACATCCAACATGATACTCATGCATATATTAGAAGCATTATTTTATGTAACTATTGATTAATATTTTTATTTTAGCAAAAATGATGAAAGCCTTATCAGTCATTATATTCAATGAAAAGCAATGTCACTTGGTTGGACAGACAAATTAATGTAAGATAGATTGAAAATTTCAATCGTTTGGGGGTGAGCTTTATGAGTTTCATTGGCCATGTACTACTTCTGTATGACTAATGTTAGGCATCTATTTTTCACCCCAAGTAGCTTTGTTACACTTGCCAACTTGGCTCTTTATCTCTCTGCCCCCCCCTTAATGTCTAACTGTTTTGTGAAATTTTTTTAAAGTGTTTTGTGATTTTGTGTGGCCAAGTACTTTTGTTAGATATTATTTGGACTCCAAATTGCGTTGTTGTGGGTGTGAGTGTGCATGCACGTATGCGGTTAAATTGACACCTATTTTGGACTCCAAACAGCTTTATTATATGACGTTGGCAAGTTGCCAAGCTAGTTTCTGTCAAAAAACTCTGTCTTTGGTACTTCTGTCTGGGTGTTTTTATGGTTGTGAATGTGAATGGGCATGTACTAGTAGTGTTCTGTCTATAAATTGCTTCTTTGTTCTGTCTTCCTTACTCAACTCTATGGCACAATTGAATAAGAAAACATAGTTATGATTGGAGCAAACGCAAAATATATTATTCACTTCATTGGTTTAATTTGACAAGAACATTGAAAATGAAATATCAGCTACACATCAGACATAGGAACTTCAATTGAAACACCAACAAGACACAGAACATGTGACATACACACTGGTAGGTGTCACCCTATTCAACCCTAGGATTTTAAAATTTTAAACTTTTGGATGATAGATGTTTCAATAAGGAAACATTTCGGGATGTTCCATCCAAAATGTTTGCTATCTAAAATTATGCAAGACAGTACTGTATTGTAATTGGGAGGAATGGAGCCTCATTTGTCTGCAAGTTCAGTAAAAGTTACTAACCAAAACGTGTGTTCTTACATATGTATCATATGTAAGAACAGTACTGTATCATATTCATATTCAGAGTTTTAACTATCATCCTGGATAGATAGAAGTTCATTTGTCAGCAAAGTAGCATGGTTGCAATAGTATTCCTGGTGAGACTAGTAATGACCATAGTTAATTGACAAGCCATTTCCATGATCGCTCATCAAAAGGGTGCACCAACTCATTACCTTCTTCTGAATCAATATGACAATGACATCATCTCAATGACAATGACATCATAAATCGAAACTATCTAATCTTGAACCAAATATTTGTTACTTAAAATGATTTCAATTTCATGAATTTACCTCATAAATGAAAAACAATCAGACATGCCTGAATTGTTTTGACGTAAGTATCATTGTTTATGCATTTTGAATTGGCATCACAGTTGCGAACAGATATAAGGAAAATGGAACATAGATGTCAAGGGTAGAACCTAACATTAGAAAGCATGTTGAAAACTCCTTAAGAGCTCGAACCTGAATAAATTGGAAGGAAGAAATATCGACCACTATTAATAAGCATCTCTGCATAAACAACAAAAGCTAAGAAGGGACATGATGAGAAGAACTCACAATTCTCAAACAAAATAAAAAATATCAGAACAAAAAGTTTGACCAAAGTGAGCCTGCAAAGCTACCTTTTCTACTGCTTTTGTATCTTTTATAATATTCATGACATTTGGAGCATCCAAAACCTCTCTCAAGCTATGCTTGTATAAGAATGTTTGATATTCATATGATGGAACGATTTCTCTTGTACAAACTTTGTAAAATAGTAACATATAACTATTTTGTTATACTCTCAGCCTCAGATAATTAGTATAACGAAGGAACCTTCTAATTGTAACACTGTAAGATGTTGAAGATAATTTTAGAATTTAACAAGCTTAGTTTTTTTTTTTTTTTGGTATGACTTAGCAGCAGGTTCACTCACACACCATGAAATATAAATATTTCAAATCGTATGCTACATATTTTGCAACCATTGGCACCTAATCCTGTGCAATTTTTTGGGTTTTTCCCAGGCTGACAAGAATGCAATCAAGTTTAAAATGAAACCGTTGGAGCACATGGACCTCATGTCAAGGGTGTACGAAGGAACTACGAAAACTGGAAAATATGCATGGACACCAAGTGCAGCGTTCGAACCTGTTGCAACCGATGACAGTACTTCGCCGATGGATGAAGAAGATTGCGTGGACAACAACGGTTTGCCCCCTTTCCAGCCTGTCGTGCAGCGTGAAGACACTGTCCACCACACTTCTACGCTAGAGGATGACATGCCAGTGACCGTACACGCTGCGTCATCGGCAATTAACGCTGATGAGACACTTACAAGTGGCGGGAGCAAACGCAAATTTAGTCGCATAACACACCCACAATGAAAAAAGGGCAGAGTAAGGGAGCTTCGCTGTTGGCGAGTAGCATGGAAAACCTTGCATCTTCAGCTAAATTACAACAACGAGAAGTCCGCGTGCGTCATGATTAAAGAGATTTGACATAGGACCTCATTGACAAGTGTATGACAAGGTTGTACTCGCTGGAAGGGCTAGATCCGCAAGACCCGCTAATTGTTTTTGGTTTGACAGTACTGGACAACCCGGGAAATCAAGCTGTAATGGTGCGAATTCCGATAGACACGGCTGTCATTAGCTGGCTACGAATGAAGAAGTCCCAAAGTATGGGTGGCCCATCAGCGACAAACTCCAGAATGGGTGGTGGTTGGTTCTGAGACTATCCAGCATTTCTGTCATGTTGCAACCAGTTTGTTTGTTGCTATATTTTTTTTTCCTTTCGAACAAACAGTGTGCCATTTTTTCTTCTTTCCCAAAAACTGTAACATTGTGCATGGAATTTTTAAGACTTTATCAATCGCATGGTTTGTGTGATGATGTTGATGTTGTAGTATATGCTTGCAGTTTTTTGGTGAAACAGGTTTTCTTTGGCCACTTGAGTTGCAATTTGTGTATTTTGCATTATGGGAACCTCGCCCTAGATTGTATTGGTGGGCAGCCTCAATGTATTACATGTTTTTTCTCATGCCTATAATTTATATTTGCAGTTGGATTAATGAATTATATGCAACAAGAATGCTTTTCTGATATCCGCTTTAAATTATACAACATATACAGCATGACAGTGACATATATGTGTGATATATTATTTAATTTTTTAATAATTAATAGTTTGCATGGTGATAGTATATGAAAATCTTTGATTTACATAGTAACATGTTCGTGATTGTGTTGAGGGTGCAATTGATAGCTACTTGTACAACTAGATTGTTGTGCTGGTATGTTCTTACATTATGAAACAGTAAAGGGCTTTGATATGCATCTTTGGCTGTTGTGAGTGAGTAGTAGACATTCATATACTTCATGATTTTCTACCTCAATATTAGTTGTGGAGGACTCTGGACGACTGTTGGTTATAGCTGTGGAGGACTGTGGGGGACAAATGCTACAGATTATAGATATAATAGTAATAGAGAAAATATTAAAGTGTGGCAATTGGTAGTTTGTCTTCTAGTTGGGGGAGGATTTGATGTGTCAAATGTTAATAAAGTAGAAGCTAGCCTTAGAGAGAAGGATGTAGGTGTTGTAGATTGCCTTGAGAGAACTGAGTGTGCTGCACTTTTCATTATGGGAATCTCGACTTGTTTTACTACTTTTCAGTGAATAATTTTTCAGTGCATACTTTCAAGAGGTTTGTACATATTCCTCCAGATTTTTGAATTATTATATTTATTTGTTAAATTTTTTAAATCCACTTCACAAAATTTTTAGCTCACAAAAAAGTATAGTGTGCCAAACTAGAACTCCTCTGTTTAGCTTTGCATTTTTGTTTTTCTTTTTGATTTTTATCTTTTATTATTTTTTTATTTTCAGATTTGCAATAGAGCTGAAAATTAAAAAAAAAAATTGATATAATTTTGAAAAAAAGATCATTAAAGATTTTTTTAAAAAAAAAAGTCAAGGAAAAAATTGGAGTTGCCCACACTAAACTGGAGTCCTCCAGATTTTTTCAATGATCATTATAGATATATATATATATATATGTACTTATTTTTTTTAATTACTGAAACGGTTAAAATTGTAAAATTTATTAGGAAACCCATTGTGGTGTTGATGACACACCTACACTGTGCTTTGATCCCCTCTTTTCGCATTTTATAATTTTCCTTTTTGCCATTACATTTTTCTTCTTCAACTGTTTTGAAGACTTGAGTCATCCAATTTTTTTTTTTCAAGCGTAATTTTGTTCCCAATTAGTGTTAATTTTATTTTATTTTTTTAGATTTTTTTTTCCCGTTAAATTGTCTTATTGTTTTTGTAAATTCATGTTACGTGTGTCTACTAATTTAAAAAGTTGACTATAAAATATGAACAAAAGGTAGATAACACAAAAATTATGCAACAGAACAAAATAGAATTTTCTGAACACTGTTTTTTTAAAATTACACCAAAACAAGGTGTCTATTTTTTTTTAATTTTTTTTTTTGGGTGCACAACATACACTTTTCTGAACATAAATAATTTTTTTGGGTGAACCAAAAAAAGGGAATGATAGACGTAGGCCCCTTCATCCTTGTCCCAACTTTCACAAGCAAGTGTACACATGAAATGCAAGAAAATGTACCCACCACCACCTTGTCTCATCTCTTCTTTCCCTTTTCATTTGTTTATATTCTTGTTTGTTGACAGTGTGGTTCTCTCTCACACTCTCTGTACCTTAAACTCTTTCACTTTCCATAGTTTTTGCAGAAGGTGTGTGCTTACATTTTTACACATCACTCATTCAGATTGTGAAAAATTCTTGATAGTCAAACTCGTAGCGGCCGTCGTATTGCCTTCAATTTTTAATTTTTTTTTTTTTTATTTTGCGTTCCATTTTTTACAAATGGGGGACGATGCTAGTCCTAATCACATCGTGCATAGTAGTACATCCCGAGAAGCTGTTGCTGAAATTGAGCAGGAAATTATGGCCGAAACTGATCACAACTAGATAAATGTGTGGAACAGTGCAGCTAGATATTATTACAACCATTATCACAAAGTCCCTCGAAATACATCAATACTTTCGGGACGTTTATGGATGTATGAGTTGTTTAACGGGCACCAAGGCCAGTTTGAAGATGCTGTCAGTATGACAAAACTAGTCTTCTTGTTGTTTTGCGACGCGCTTCATAGTTTTGCGTTGACAGTGCCACAGCGGGAGCATGGCGTTCCACTGGAAAAGAAGGTAACCATTTTCATTTGTGCATTGCAGGGAATGTCTTCGAAAGATTTGCAAGAACGGTTCCAACACTCAAAGGAGATATTGTCACGCAATTTCCATGAGGTTATGCAAGCTATGATACCATTCACATCGGTTCATAGTAGGAGTCTTACACCCGAGCAAGTGCAACAAGGAGGCCACCCACATTCATGATCACAACGGCGGTACCGGCCATTCAAGGTGACACTTTCTATAAAATTTTAAATATCACAGTGCCGACATATACCCTGAATTTTTATTTATACGTTCTGAAAAATGGTGCGTTGCGTAGGACTGCATCGGTGCGTTAGACGGCACGCACGTGATGGCTCATGTCTCGCAAGAGTACGCCACTTCGTACTATGGCCGGAAAGGCGTGTCAACACAGAATATACTGGACGTATGTTAATTCAATTTGTGCTTCACGTTTGTGTTAGCCGGTTGGGACGGGAGCATGCACGACGGTAGGGTGTTGCACTATGTCACAATCGAGCCTAAACATCGCTTCCCGCACCCCGCACCTGGTAAAAATTATTAAACATTTAATAAAGTAGTATAATTTAAAAATAATAGAAGACAAATTACGACATCATACTTGCTCTCGTACGAAAAATTGATAAAATTACTATTTCCAGTTGCTAATTGATTTTAGATTATGAATACTCATTCATAATAATTAGGAAATAAACAATATTATAAACATATCGGTACGATTGATTTCATATTTTCTTCAAGTGTACACTTTTTATATGTGTTTTATTTAATACAATGAATAACATTTCAATACTAGTAAGGCAGGCTACCTAGCCCCATACAAGGGGTATAGGTATCATCAAAATGCCCATCGGAATCGAACACCACAGAATGAGTTTGAACTGTTCAATAAGGCACATTCGTCATTGCGTAGTTGTATCGAGCGGACATTCGGTGCTTGAAAGTCGAGGTGGGGGGCATTGCGGAATATTCAGAAGTTGAGTTTCTCTAATCATCAAGTGACCTTTGTATGTGCGTTGATGGCGTTACATAACTTCATACGCCAACACAGTCGAATTGATGAGGTCATGTTGGCTATCCCAGACAACACCGAATACGTGGCCCCGGAAATGTCCGACCACGATGAATACACACGGGTTGCTGATGTGATTGAGAAATGGGACTCCGACCTCGCAATGACTGCTGTAAGAGCGAACATTACGTACCAACTCAGATGGCAACTGAACACGAATATTAGAAACAATAATGTTGGTTAAATTTATAATGTGTGTAACTGAGATTCAAATTTATATTATCATATATTTTTTAAAACGTTTGGTTTTAATATTTTGATGTCTTCGGTACATTACATTGTGAACGAATTTTATTTTTACAGGAAGTATGTCCAATCATTAACATATAAAATACATGAAGGACGTATGTCAAATAATTTTGTGATTCTTTAAAAAAAAAAATTTAGATGCACCGTCTATAAACAAAAATCTGTGTTGAAGAAATTTGAAAAAACACATAACACAAAAATAACACAATAAATTTGTTTTGCTTGTCTGAATTTTTAATACTTTTTAGCAGGAATTTTATATATTTTTCTATCCATTTTTATGTTATATATGTCCAAAAAACAATGCTAAAAAAAAAAAGAAAAGGAAAAGAATAAAAAAAAAAATGTTCAACAACTTACAACATCACTGTGCATGACTAGCTAATAAAAAAGGAAAAGAATAAAAAAAAAAAAAGGAAAACGAAAAGAATAAAAAAAATGTTAAAATGAAAACAATTAAAAAAAGGAAAATAATAATAAAAATTTTGTTAAAAGGAAAAGAATAAAAAATAATGAATAAAAAAGGAAAAGAATAAAAAAAAATTAATGTTAAAAGGAAAAGAATAAAAAAAAATAATGTTAAAAGGAAAAGAATAAAAAAAATAATGTTAAAAGGAAAAGAATAAAAAATAATAATGAATAAAAAAGGAAAAGAATAAAAAAAAATAATGTTAAAAGGAAAAGAATAAAAACAAAAAATAATGAAAAAAAAAAGAAAAGAATAAAAAAAATAAATAATGCGCAAGCACTGTGCATGACCGTTGCACAGTGTTTCCCATTAGGAAATGAATAAAAATAAAAAATATTGTTAAACAACAAATATTACCCTTGCACAGTGTTTGCATTGACCAATTAGCTGGACCAATCATTCACAGGCACGGTACCCAACAAGCTGTAACACGTCTTCCTGATGTTGTGTCTGTTGGGAAGGGCAAAAGAGTCATTTTACAATTTGTAATAATATTATATTACACATTTTTTCGTAAAAAGACATAAAATTATCCCAAACAATCATCTTTTTTTCTTCAACTTTTTAGTCCCAAAAGTCAAAAAGTACACTTATTTAGGACACCCTAAACAACCCCTAACTATTGATTAATCAATTGTTAATTAATCAACATGCTAGCATCACTTCCATAAGCTTTTGTAATGTTATTTCAACTTGGGTGGAATGAAATTCAGGTTAAATCAGGATCACTCTCATGTTTTTTTTGTTTTTTATGTTAAGATGGGTCGATCGATTCGCCATCACAAAATCATTAATTAGCATAACAAAAAAATAATTGTAAACTTGGATTTCAAATAAGTCTTCCGAAGATTCCACCTCTTATCAATGATTTGCTAATTATTTATTATCTCTTAAATATTTGATAAGGTACAATGAATTAACATATTATTATAAGATTCATACACTTAGCTTACACACCAAAACATACATTTCTCTCCCCAACTATATAAAATATTTGATAAGGTACAATGAATTAACATATTATTATAAGATTCATTCACTTAGCTTACACACCAAAACATACATTTCTCTCCCCAACTATATAAATCATAACTAACGTATGCCAAAATTGAATGAATTTTCTTAATCACCAAGTGTAAATTGTATACTTTAAACTAATCAAATAACACCTTTTATCCCTCTACTTTAAAGTTGTCGATATTTATCATTAAAATTCAGAAATTTTTTGTAAGTTATAATTTTTGTTGTAAAACTATTTCTATTTCTAATGATAAACACTAACAACATTAACTATGGAATCACTTTGGCACAATTAAAATGTTTTTCATTTAAAAAATACAATTAACCCATTAAAAAAAATTAACAATGACTAGGTGACTAAAAGCACTGAAGAACAAGCCATGTTAATCAAAAAATCTGTAATTAGGTGCATGAAGCACCTTAACTTAATCTCCGCACAAACAAGCACGAGCAAATTGATCACCAAACCTGTCTCTTTCACTTTTCTTTTTTCTTCTTATGCACTTTTAAAGGATCATGGTTGCTTCTACTACCTCATATCCATTCACTTTCATTAAGGAATTAATTAATCAAATAGGAATTAAAATTAGTGGTGTCTGTACACCTGATGGGTGAATTGTTAAAATTGAAAGAAAGTATAAAATTTGCTTTAAAATTTTTTGTGATTAATTAAAGGAAGTTACAAAAAGAAATTTTTTTACAAATTGTGATATAACTTTATTGAATGTTCTGAACTATAGTACATAACAAATGTCACGACCTGATCCTTGTACCCAAGGATTAAGTATCGTGATGGCTAGAAACTAAAATTATCTCCGACCAATTCTTAAACAAATTACTAAACGCGAGCGGAAAAATATTTAAATGAGGGTACCAAAATAATTATCGGAGCTTCTATTTTTACAACAAAATTTATTGAGCAAACAGGCCGATATTTACATATGAAAAATAGAATTATAAATACTATAAAAGTGCTATATGTGTCTATGTAACGCCCTCAAAAAAATAACATTAAACCCCTCAATATAGACATGCATTGATATATAAAAACTCCACATTCTTCTATTCATCAGAGTTCTATTATCAAAAAGTATTACATGTTAACGAAAAAAGCAAATGCCCTAAAGGCTTACAGCTTTCCAAGTTAACACTTGGTTACAACAAAAGAGTGCTAACTCATTTACACATTAAGCCCTTGGCTTGAATATACATGTAATACATCAAAGAAACTAAACAACAAAAGTCTGCCCGCCTCTAGCCTCCCAAGCTACGTCCTTGGAGGTGGCATGTTACCTGTACCTGAAAATGATATTCCCATATAGAGTGAGCCACAACCCAGTAGAAATACACTAAACCAAATATGAACAATGACTAAAAGATTAGTAGTTGACAGATGGCCAACACTGATACTTTCCCTTATCACACTTTACGGTTTCATGACATACAAGTCCATGTTACAATCCATTTTCCAATTCTTTTCAATTCTCAATTTATAACCATGGCTCAGAACCTGGCCAAACAACTTATATGAGACAGTAACTCATATTAAACTTCTTCCCAATTCATATTAGATAAGCGTACTAGCTATATCAACACATCAACAGATAAGCATACAAGCTATATCATCACTTCCATAGATATGCATAAGAGCACTATCACACTTCCAAAGACAAGCATATGAGCTATGTCAACACATTACTAGATAAGCATATGAGCTCTATCTATGGAGTCCATTCCTTATCTTCTCCCAACAACATCCGGTTTAGAGGTTCATCCCCTATCATCCCTTAAACCGTGGAGTACATCCCCTATCTCCTCCAACACGACACAATGCATATAAACAATAATTATACACATCATCACACAATACATAAATTTAATGTATTCTTTCAACCGTCATACTCAATGACACATTCCAGTGATTAGTTTCAGTTTGCCTAATCATCATGCATTGTCTACAACAATCAAGACTATCCTCCACCGATAGCCCAAAGCAGTTATTTCTATACAAAAAATAAATGCAACAATGGATATATAATCAACATTTCAACCAGGTGAGTGATAAATAGTCCAACTACACCCTTTAATTCCGTACATTTCCAAATCAATTTCTCATTCCTCATAATTAATTATGCGAATTAATTAACCAATGTAATTAGGGCATTTTCCATAATTAACATAGGTTCCATTTTCATTAATGTTTTAACATTAATTTCACTTTTCCATGCCAAACATGCATCTAGGTTTTATATAGTTAAAACCCCAACTTTTATAAAATTACACAAAGGCCCAAACTCTCTCAAAATTACCCAACAACCCCCAACATATCGAAATGCCAAAATTTAAAGACAAAACTCATAAAGACGAGTAGGATATCCCTACCTCAAAAGATGACTCCCAACCAAGAAGGTGAAGAAGACGAAAATGCTCCAACCCACGAATTTCTCAGATCAAAAGATAGCCCTCGACGATCAACAACTTTTTTGTAAAGGCCAAAGGTGAGGAAATCACTCCTACTAGGTCAATACCTAGAGAGAAGTCAAGGTTTTAGAGAGAGGAGCTCTCAAGATGGGTTTTAGAAAAAGTAGGAGAGAGAAAGGAAAGTAAAAAGTGACTTAAAATCACCTAGCGAATAACTCATATACGCATGACCCGCTCGAGCGGAGAACACAACGCTCGAGCGCCAAGAACTAAAATCTGGACACACTTGAGCGCAATAAGGCCCGCTCGAGCGCCAAGACACAAGAATAAAGCACTTCCGCTCGAGCGCGAAAACCAGTCCGCTCGAGCGCGAAAACCACTCCGCTCGAGCGTAGATTTCCCCCTCCGAGAACTTATACCCAGAAAGTACTACCCGCTTGAGCGCCAACAAACCCGCTCGAGCGCTACTGCTCGAGCGTAAACAAACCCGCTCGAGCGTAAAAATCACATCTGCAGAAGTTTTGCAAGAACACGAAATACTGGAGGTGTGCAATCCCCGCTCGAGTGCAAGAAGACCCGCTCGAGCGGATCGCCTAAAAACTGGACAACAAGGAATTGAAACCAAGGCCTAACCAACCTGTAACAACCCTGCTCAAAACATCCTAAAACTCAATCAAGTGGAATTAAAGGACGGCAACAAGATAGATACCACTACCAACTTCACGGAACCGAGTCCGGAATACAATAGAACAGTAAAGGGACAACCGGGATCGCTATAGTCTATCTCGTAACCCCGCGTCTAAGACTTTTCAAAAGTTATTTCTGAATTGCATTGTTTCCTGAAAATTGGTAAACAGCTATAAACACTTAGCAGAGTGAGAAATATTATACTAAGAGCATAAGGGCATAAAATCACCATGGATAATTATTGGCTAAATCAAGCTTGATATTAAAATACATAGTATATAATACGGAGATTATTTGACATATAATACAGAAATCATATAAACGAAATAATCATAACCACGGTACAGAACGGAACAGAACAGATGTATGGACTCAAGAGGTGGCTCACACGAACTCTAGAGGTGGCTTCCACCATAGTGTAGCACTTAGCTCCATATAGCACATTACTCCACACTAGAAATCATAACCACAGTACAGACTAGAACAGATGTATGGACTCAAGAGGTGGCTCGTACGAACTCTAGAGATGGCTCCCACAATAGTGTAGCACTTAGTTCCGTACAACACTTTGCTCCATATTAGAAATCAGAGTGTCAGTGGATCCATGACAGACAGGGGGTCACAAAGTGACTAATCAGATGGCCAATGGTTATTTAGGTCCCCCAAGGCATGGGACCTCCGTGGTGGTACTTACCAAAAATAAATATTTATATAATCATAGTAAAGTAATTATTAAAAGTTAAACAAACATATCCATGGGTTTCAATTTAAGCAAGTAGGGTTCAGAAAATAATCCACGTAATTAAAACATTAACATAACCATAAAGCATAAATTATATAAAATAATTTGTGGTAACTCAAAACATTTGTAAAATTTATTATGATGACTCAAGGTATACTATAACTCACTTTAAAATTAATACCTCACTCTTTCTCCTTTACTTCTAATATTTCTTTCCCTTTCCTTGCTTCTGTTTTTCCTTCCCCCCTTTCCTTGCTTCTGTTTTTCCTACCCCCAAATCTTGAGCAATTCCCTCCCTTTATATAGAATGGCAAGAGTGGGCACCAAGCACATGGCTGCCCACGCATCTTGTCCTTAGCCATTAATTAATTCATGCGTATCTTGCCTTATATATATATAATTCATTACACTTTATCTCATATTTTATTTTTACGGAATATTTAAATTAAATATTTAAGATTTTTCTTATTTACAATTAAATAATATTAATATAAAATTTAAGGAACAACTTAAATTTTCTAATTATTACAATCTTTCCACCTTTTAAAATTTCGTCCTCAAAATTTGTTGTGTAAGCTATCCGCTGCGCACTCTGATAAATAAATAAATATATATATATATATATTAAGAATAAATTTGATGATTAATCTAATATAAAATATTACTAAATCATTACCAAAAATATATATATATATATATATCAAGAATTCTAATTTGAACTTACGTGATTCGAATCAAATTTCCAGAGCCATCTACAAAAGCGTGATTGTCTTAAGATTTAATATTTTAAATTATTTATCACAACATAAAATATAACTTTATTACTATTATACTACTACCAAAAACAATTTACTGTTTATTCATCAAAAACTATTTTGGGACCAAAATGAGAAACAATAAGTGATTTTAAAAACTTTTCACTGGTTTTGTGAAAGATTATAGATTTGAACCCATTTCTAAAAAGTCAAATAATTTTTTTTTTCAAATGCTACGGAACATATAATACATAATTTTTTTTTTCGTAATTGTTTTTTTTTTCTTCAAATTATTTAGCATATACATGAACGATATACACAATTATATATAAAGTAATAAATAACTCATCTTAGCTACACAAATATTTAATTTAAATACTACCTATAATCTAACTAAACGTTTCCCCCATCCTATTTGCGCATGTGTCTTATGCTCTAATGATTTTATAAAAATAATTTTAAAAACCTAGGCTGTAATACCACTTGTCATGACCCGCTCCCTGTATCCAAGGGTTAAGCATCGTGATGGCCAGTAATTGAAGTTATCTCCTGCCAATTCTTAAACAAATTACTAAACGCGAATGGAAAAATATTTAAATGATGGTACCAAAATAATCATCGGAGCTTCCATTTTTATAACAAAATTTAATGAGCAAACAGGCCAATATTTACATATGAATAATAGAATTATAAATACTATAAAAGTACAACGTGTGTCTATTCTGTAATCCCGTGTTTAAGATTTTGCAAAAGTTATTTCTGAATTACATTGTTTCCTGAAAATTGGTAAACAACTATAAACACATGACAGAGTGAGAAATATTATACTAGGAGCATGAGGGCATAAAATCACCATGGACCATGGATAATTATTGGCTAAATAAAGCTTGATATTAAAATACATAGTATATAATACGGAAATCATTTGACATATAATATACAAATCACATAAACGAAATAATCATAACCATGGTACAGAACGGAACAGAACAGATGTATGGACTCAAGAAGTGGCTCGTATGAACTCTAGAGGTGGCTCCCACCATAGTGTAGCACTTAGTTCCGTACAGCACATTGCTCCACACTAGAATTTATAACCACGGTACAGACTAGAACAGATGTATGGACTCAAGAGGTGGCTCGTACAAACTCTAGAGGTGGCTCTCACAATAGTGTAGCACTTAGTTCCGTATAGCACTTTGCTCAACACTAGAAATCAAAGTGTCAGTGGATCCATGACAGACAGAAGGTCACAAAGTGACTAATCAGAGGACCAATGGTTATTTAAGTGTCCCAAGGCATGGGACCTCCTTGGTGGTACTTACCAAAAATAAATATTTATATAATCATAGTCAAATAATTATTAAAAGTTAAACAAACATATCCATGCGTTTAATTTTAAGCAAATAGGGTTCAGAAAATAATCCACGTAATTGAAACATTAACATAACCATAATGTATAAATTATATAAAATAATTTGTGGTAGCTCAAAACATTTGTAAAATATATTATGATGACTCAAGGTATAATATAACTCACCTTAAAATTAATCCCTCACTCTTTTTTCTTTACTTCTAATATTTCTTCCCCTTTCCTTGCTTCTGTTTTTCCTTCTCCCAAATCCTGAGCAATTCCCTCCCTTTAAATAGAATGGCAAGTGTGGGCACCAAGCATACGGCTGCCCACGCGTCTTGTCCTTAGCCATTAATTAATTCATGCTTATCTTGCCATTTTTTTTTTGTTTTTTGTTTTTTTTAATATATGTAATTCATTACACTTTATCTCATATTTTATTTTAACGGAATATTTAAATTAAATATTTAAGGTTTTTCTTATTTATAATTAAATAATATTAATATAAACTTTAAGGGACAAGTTAAATTTTTTGATTATTACAATCTTTCCTCCTTTTAAAATTTCGTCCTCGAAATTTGTCATGTAAACTATCCACTACGCACTCTGATAAATATATATATATTAGGAATAAATTTGATGATTAATTTGATATAAAATATTGCTAAATCGTTGCCAAAAAAAAAATCAAGAATTCTAATTTGAACCTACGTGATCCGAATCAAATTTCTAGAGTCATCTACAAGAGCGTGATTTTCTTAAGGTCCAATATTTTAAGTTATTTATCACAACATAAAATATAACGTTATTACTATTATACTACTACCAAAAACAACTTATTATTTTATTCGTCAAAACCTGTTTTGAGGCCAAAATGAGAAACAATAGGTGATTTTAAAAAAAATTCATTGGTTTTGTGAAAGATTATAGATTTGAACCCATTTCTAAAAATTCAAATGATTTTTTTTTTCAAATGCTACGGAACATATAATACATAATTTTTTTTTTTTGTACTTTTTTTTTCTTCAAATTATTTAGCATATACATGAAAGATATACACAATTATATACAAAGTAATAAATAACTCATCTTAGCTACACAAATATTTAATTTAAATACTACCTATAATTTAGCTCAACGTTTCCCACATCCTATTTGTGCATGTGTCTTATGCTCTAATGATTTTATAAAAATAATTTAAAAAACCTAGGCTCTAATACCGCTTGTCACGACTCGCTTCTGTATCCAAGGGTTAAGCATCGTGATGGCCAGTAATTGGAGTTATCTCCGGCTAATTCTTAAACAAATGACTAACACGAGCGGAAAAATATTTAAGTGAGGGTATCAAAATAATCATCAGAGCTTCTATTTTTATAACAAAATTTATTGAGCAAACAAGCCAATACTTACATATGAAATAGAATTATAAATACTATAAAAGTGCTATGTGTGTCTATTCCGTAGCCCCGCGTCTAAGATTTTCCAAAAGTTATTTCTGAATTGCATTGTTTCCTGAAAATTCATAAACAGCTATAAACGCATGGCAGGGTGAGAAATATTATACCAAGAGCATAAGGGCATAAAATCACCATGGATAATTATTGGCTAAATCAAGCTTGATATTAAAATACATAGTATATAATACAGAGATTATTTGACATATAATACATAAATCATATTAACGAAATAATCATAACCACAGTACAGAACGGAACAGAACAGATGTATGGACTCAAGAGCTGGCTCGTACGAACTCTAGAGGTGGCTCCCACCATAGTGTAGCACTTAGCTCCGTATAGCACATTGCTCCACACCAGAAATCATAACCACAGTACATACTAGAACATATGTATGGACTCAAGAGGTGGCTCGTACGAACTCTAGAGGTGGCTCCCATAATAGTGTAGCACTTAGTTCCGTACAACACTTTGCTCCACACTAGAAATCAGAGTGTCAGTGGATCCATGACAGACAGGGGGTCACAAAAAGACTAATCAGAGGGCCAATGGATATTTAGGTCCTCCAAAGCATGGGACCTCCATGGTGGTACTTACCAAAAATAAATATTTATATAATCATAGTAAAATAATTATTAAAAGTTAAACAGACATATCCATGGATTTCATTTTAAGTAAATAGGGTTTAGGAAATAATCCACGTAATTAAAACATTAACATAACCATAAAGCATATATTATATAAAATAATTTGTGGCAACTCAAAACATTCGTAAAATATATTATGATGACTCAAGGTATAATATAACTCACCTTAAAATTAATACATCACTCTTTCTCCTTTACTTCTAATATTTCTTTCCCTTTCCTTGCTTCTGTTTTTCCTTCCCCCATTTTCTTGCTTCTGTTTTTCCTACCCCCAAATCCTGAGCAATTCCCTCCCTTTATACAGAATGGCAACCGTGGGCACCAAGCAAACTGTTGCCCACGCGTCTCGTCCTTAGCCATTAATTAATTCATGCTTATCTTGCCTTATATATATATATATAATTCATTACACTTTATCTTATATTTTATTTTTACAGAATATTTAAACTAAATATTTAAGGTTTTTCTTATTTATAATTAAATAATATTAATATAAAATTTAAGGGACAACTCAAATTTTTTGATTATTACAATCTTTTCTCCTTTTAAAATTTCGTCCTCAAAATTTTTCGTGTAAGCTATCCGCAGTGCACTCTGATAAATATATATATATATATATATATTAAGAATAAATTTGATGATTAATCTGATATAAAATTATAGCGACCCCGGTCTTTTCCCGTTTGATTATTGTATCCGGACTTAGGTTCCGTAGATCCTGTCATTGTATAATTGTTGTTGTTGTTGTCCCTTATTTTCTCTTTTGGAATTATAGGATGTGTTTGGGCAGGTCTGTTCCAGGTTGGTAGGGTTTAGAAACCAAGTGTTGTTGTCCAGAATTTTGGATCTTCGCTCGAGCGAGGAGTTTGTCGCTCGAGCGAGATGTTGTTTTGGTTCTTCGCTCGAGCCGGGGTTTGGTAGCTCGAGCGAGAGTTTGCGTCTGGTTTGGACCTGTAGCTTTGCATTCTTGGCTCGAGCGAGCTTTTCTTCGCTCGAGCGAGTTAGTTCGTTCTTCGCTCGAGCAATAGTTCCTTCGCTCGAGCGTGAGTCTGGTTACAGACCTGAGGGTTTGAGTTTTTCGCTCGATCGAGTTTTCTTTCGCTCGAGCGAGCTTTTGGGTTGTTGGCTCGAGCAAGGTTTTCTTGGCTCGAGCGTAGCTTTTCTGTGTCTGGTTGCTCGAGCGACCAAGTCTTCGCTCGAGCGAGCCTGTCAGGTTTAAATAGGCAGCAACGTGTTTCAGATCAGTTTTTCATTCCCTTTCAGATTCCAAAACCCTAGGTACGAGTTCTCTCTCCCTCTACACACCTTCTCTCTTAGGATTGATCTACTTGGAGTGAGTTTCTACCTTAGATCCTTTATTAAAAAGTTAGAGTGGGTCGAGGGCTTCCATTTAATCTGAATTGTTGGTAGTTTGGAGCACTTTGGAGTTTGGGCTTTCATCTCCATCTTCTCTTTTGGGGCTATTTCTTCGAGGTAGGGATTTCCTACTCCATCTTATAAGTTTTGTTCTAAGTTTTAGTATTTTGATATGTTGGGGATACTTTGGTAATTTTGGAAAAAACCCGAGTTGTATAAATTAAATTAATTTGTATAATTAATTTAAGGGAATTGGGGAATTTATTGATTAAATGGTGTAGTTGGATAATTTAAATCACTCGCCTATGGAATTGTTGATATATTTATTTCCAAGTCTAGAAATAACTGTTTTGGGCTATCGGTGGAGGATAGTCATGATTGTTGTAGACAATGCATGTGGATTAGGTATAACTGAAACTAATCACATTAGTTGAGTCATTAATCTTGACGGTTGAATTAATACAGACATTATGTGTATTGATTGTGTGATGTATATGTTATGTGTTTACATACTTTGTTTTGTGTGGGAGAAGATAGGGGATGTACTCCACGGTTTAGGGGAAGATAGGGGATGGACCTCTAAACCGGATTTTGTTTGGGAGGAGATAGGGGATGGACTCCATTAGCATCACTTTTATGTGTGCTTATCTATATTGAAGTGTTTTATTGATACAGCACTAAAATGTGTATCAAACTGGAAGTATGAAGTGTTTTGTTTTGAGCTTGAGTCTCATTTGTTTGTTGATATTGGAGGAATGTGAATATGATATATTTAATTCACTGTGGTAAGTTTGGCCAGGTTCTGAGCCATGTTGATAAAGTTGGAAAGTAAAACGTGTCTTAGACAATAGTGTCATGAGACTGTAAAATGGAGTAATTGATTATCTTGGTTAACCATCTGTTGAATGCTATTGCTTTATTCATTGCTTATATGTGGTTTAGTATATTTCTACTGGGCTGTGGCTCACCCTATATGGGAACATCATTTTCAGGTTCAGGTGATAAGCTACCTCCAAGGACTTAGCTTGGAAGGGACTTGGATTTTGAAGACTATTTCTAGTTAATTGACTTTATTTATTAGTACATGTAAACATCCAAGCCTAGGGCTTTTCTTGTATTGAGTTAGAACTCATCTTTTTGTATCCAAGTGTTGGCTTGGAAAGATGTAAGCCTGCAGGGCATTTTATTCGATGTTACATGTAATGCTTTTATTTAGTAATACTCTGATGAATGAATTAATAAATTGTTTTCTTTAAATAATGCATGTCAATTGTATATATATAATGGGTTTATTTTGAGGGCGTGACAAAAATATTGCTAAATCATTACCAAAAAAAAAAAATCAAGAATTCTAATTTGAACCTACGTGATCCAAATCAAATTTCTAGAGTCATCTACAAGAGCATGATTTTCTCAAGGTTCATATTAAATTATTTATCACACATAAAATATAACTTTATTACTATTATACTACTACTAAAAAAAACTTACGGTTTATTCGTTAAAAACTGTTTTGGGGCCAAAATGAGAAACAATAGGTGATTTTAAAAACTTTTCACTGGTTTTGTGGAAGATTATAGATTTGAAACCATTTCTAAAAAGTCAAATGATTTTTTTTTCAAACGCTACGGAACATATAATACAGAATTTTTTTTTTTTTTTTGTAGTTGTTTTTTTTTTTCTTGAAATTATTTAGCATATACATGAAAGATATACACAATTATATATAAATTAATAAATAACTCATCTTAGCTACACAAATATTTAATTTAAATACTACCTATAATCTAGCTCAACGTTTCCCCCATCTTATTTGTGTATGTGTCTTATGCTCTAATGATTTCATAAAAATAATTTTAAAAACCTGGGCTCTAATACCACTTGTCACGACCCGTTCCCTCTATCCAACGGTTAAGCATTGTGATGGCTAGTAACTGAAGTTATCTCCGGCCAATTCTTAAACAAATGACTAAATGCGAGCGGAAAAATATTTAATTGAGGGTACCAAATTAATCATCGGAGCTTCTATTTTTATAACAAAATTTATTGAGCAAACAGGCCGATATTTACATATGAATAATAGAGTTATAAATATTATAAAAGTGTTATGTGTGTCTATTCCGCAGGCCCGCGTCTAAGACTTTCTAAAAGTTATTTCTGAATTGCATTGTTTCCTGAAAATTGGTAAACAACTATAAACACATGGCAGAGTGAGAAATATTATACTAAGAGCATAAAGGCATAAAATCACCATGGATAATTATTGGCTAAATCAAACTTGATATTAAAATACATAGTATATAATATGGAGATCATTTGACATATAATACAGAAATCATATAAACGAAATAATCATAACCACAATACAGAATGGAACAGAACAAATGTATGGACTCAAGAGGTGGCTCGTACGAACTCTAGAGGTGGCTCCCACCATAGTGTAGCACTTAGCTCCGTGTAGCACATTGCTCCACACTACAAATCATAACCATGGTACAGATTAGAACATACATATGGACTCAAGAGGTGGCTCGTACGAACTCTAGAGGTGGCTTCCATAATAGTGTGGCACTTAGTTCTGTACAGCACTTTGCTTCACAATAGAAATCAGAGTGTCAGTGGATCCCTGACAAACAGAGGATCACAAAGTGACTAATCAGAGGACCAATGGTTATTTAAGTCCCCCAAGGCATGGGACCTCTTTGGTGGTACTTACCAAAAATAAATATTTATATAATCATAGTCAAATAATTATTAAAAGTTAAACAAACATATCCATGGGTTTCATTTTAAGCAAATAGGGTTCAAAAAATAATCCACGTAATTGAAACATGAACATAACCATAAAGCATGAATTATATAAAATAATTTGCGATAACTCAAAACATTCGTAAAATATATTATGATGACTCAAGGTATGATATAACTCACCTTAAATTTAATACCTTACTCTTTCTTCTTTACTTCCTGTAAATCAAAGTACAAAACATGCAGCGGATAAAATGTTTAGATCATACCTCTTTGATGATAGAACCTCGTGGATAAATCACGTGCTTCCAGAGTCTGATAAACCAACCCAGCAGTGAAGTGATATCACAGATTGAATATCACCCACACAAATCACAGTGCAAATGACTTGATCGTTGTTTTTGGGAGAGAGTCAGTATATGGTTAGAAACAGATCATACGTTGTTTCTCTCTTAATTACCCATAACCATATATCAGATATATAATATATTATTATATCTATCCATATCAGTTAAAACTGATAATATCTGTATCTTGAGTGGTTATCCTAAATAGGTTTGAATTCAATTCCAAAACCTATTTGGATAGGATTCCAAATTCAAATTCAAATGGTCATGCCACATGGGCGCCCATTACTAACATCTCCCACTCGCACATGAGTTGGCATGACACTGCCACATCTCTATCTCAATCTCCCAAAAATAAACAATCTCATACTAGCCACTGCACCGTGCGACTGCTGAGAACACCTGCATGTGGGAGCTCTATACTAGAAACTCAAAATGAGCCAGCATAGAGACATCAACCCAAAAGGAACAGAAATAGTGTCTCATATACCCCAGACCCATCTAATTACACCGGTCCAAAAAAAAACATCTCTAATCCCTCAAAAAGAGCATGTTTGACCCTCTCAATTCTTGCAATATATTCACACTCAATTCGCCTCTCATACAGAGCGATATGAGTTGCCGGCAGTGAATATACAACAGTGGTGTAATACTAGATGATCTTCCCTTTGCACTCATGCCATTTAGTTTAGGATTGACCGCTGTAGACACCCCATTTTTGACCGACCTTAAGACTTAGACGTCACCACTTGAGCGCTTGGTGATATTGCATAAAGTGCTCGTTCAGAAGTTTCAGAGTCGCGGCCGTGAGCCCTGCCTCCAGACTTCCGAACCCTCTTCTGTGCCTTGCCTCGGTTTGCGAACCAGACTCGGTTTTCTCTGTTTCTTTTCCTGAGGGGAGGAAGAGGTCCTGTAGACCATCTCTTAGTGGCCGTGGGCTACATTTTGTGGCCGCGGGCCATTTTGCCCATTTCGGAGTCCGGTTCCCGGTTTTCGGAGCCGTCAGGCCGTGTGCCTCGGTTCGGGACCGCTTAACCATCTCCTATTGCTCCGGTTTTTGGCATACTTCCTTTTTGCTCCCTTTTGAGGGACACTGGGGGCTGAGAAGCCCACTTCGTGGCCGAATGCCACTTTCGGTGCTTAACAGCCCATTTTCGGGACCCCGAACTGCGCGTTTTGGTCCCCGAGCATTCGTTTTGCAACGGTTTTTGTTCATTTTTGCAGGTACCTCTGTTTTATCACCGGGGAGGTCACTGAAGGGTGGGAGGCAAGCAATTGTTGCAGCAACCAGTTATACATCCCCCGACGCCCTCCGGCGCCCGTTTTTCGCACTTCCGGGCTAATGTTGAACACCTTGGGCCCATTTTCTCGAACTTTGAACCACATATTTGTGATGTACACACATGAGAGGACCCTAAAAGTTCATGGCCGGCCATTAATTCAACTTGACCCTTTTGACCCCCTCCTTCCGGGCTAATGTTGAACCCCTTGGACCCTTTTTCTTGAACTTTGAACCACATATCTGTGATGTACACACATGAGAGGACCCTAAAAAGAGGTGGCCGGCCAGTAATTCAAATTGACCCTTTTGAACCCCTCTTTCCGAGCTAATGTTGAACCCCTTGAACCCACTTTCTTGGACTTTTAACCACATGGTTGTGTTGTACACACATAGGAGGACCCCACCAGTTGGTGGTCGGCCAGAAAATATGATTGACCCTTTTGACCCCTAGCCGGCCGGCTAGGGGGTGTGGCCGGCCGGCCACCTGCAACAAAAGTACCAGGCCGGCCGTATTCCTTGCACTGTGCACTTTACAGCTGTGAGGCTTTATCCCCCAGAAAAGATCTTTATCCGGGGGATATTTTGTGGGGGAAAGTTACTCTCCTTTTCCCCCACCTTTACACCCCCTTGTTGGCCTATATAGCAAGCAAGCCTTGTAGTATTTTGGGGTTAGAAAACTTTACCTTCAAGCACATACAAAACTCCATTTCCATACCTCTCATTTCTTGAAAAATCTCTAAGTCCCTAAGCACCATTTCTTCTACACCACCAAGCTCTACCACCACCACCTCATTTCCAGCAACAAGGAAGGTTTCTCAAAGGCCAAAGAAGCTGCAAATTGATCCAAGAAGCAACAAAAGTTTGAGTCTTCAAGGGTGAGTAGCTTTCCTTCACTTTGACCCTTTTTCTTGATCTATTTGTAAGCCCCACTTTCTTTTTGTTTCAAGCTCCGGCCCTAACTGAAAAGGGCCCTCTTTTGAGCTCATCTTCACCTTTCATTAAGGGCTCAACCCCGTTTGAGCCCTCCATGATACACTTGCTTCATTGATCCTCTTGTATGTCATAGTTTTGCATGCTATTTTTGGCCCATGAGTAATCTGTTTTTGAGCATGTTGTAAACTGATATTAGGCTTATTTTGAGCCCCTCTTCAACATTGAAGAATAGCTCAACACCATTTGGGACTTCCATGTTATACCTACCTTTATACTCCTCTTTTCTTCCCCATTCTTGCATGCAATGGCAGCCTACCATGCTTTTGTTTTTGGCCATTTTACAGTTCTGAAAAAGTCCTTATTTTGGTCCATACTTCATGTTTCATTTAGGTCCTTCCATGGTTTGGGACCTCCATATGCCACTTCATGTTATATCCCCCTTTTGGTCCCCATTTTTGCATGCTTTGGCAGCCTATCATGCTTCTGTTTTTGGTCTTTTTACAGGCCTATAAATAGTCTTATTTTGACCTTCTTAACATGTTTCATTAAGGGTCTTTGGCTGTTTGGTGAATGCTTTGCATACTTTGTGTTATAGCCTCTTTTGAGCCTCATTTTGCATTGCATTTCTAGCATGTTTGTATACTGTTTTGGAGTTTTTACAGTTCTGTAAATATGCTTATTTTTGGTCCCTCTTCAATGTTGTAGAAGGGAATGTTTCAGTTTGGGCTGTGCATATACCACTTGCCTCTTTGGCCACCTTTTGGCCCTTTTTCTTGCATAAAAGCTTAGCCATGTCTATGTTTGTTTTTGGGTTTTTTACAGTTCTGTAAATATGCTTATTTTTGGTCCCTCTTCAATGTTGTAGAAGGGAATTTTTCAGTTTGGGTTTTACATATACCACTTGCTTCATAACCTCATGTTTAGGGCCATTTTTGCATGCCATTGTTGCCCTATCTTTGCTTGCTGTTTGGCCATGCTTTGTACTAGTAAAATGCTAATTTTGGGGCTGCCTTGCTTCTGTCTATTCATTGCATATCCATATTGTGCATGTTTGGTATAGCTATAGGCCATTTCGGGTCCCAAAATTCATGCTTCGGGACTATTCCATGCATTGGGTGTGTTTTCGCCTCACTTCGGGGCTGTTTTCCCCCACATTTCATTACTGAAAATCCATTAGCATGCTTGCATATCATTTTCCATGTCATTGCATTGCATATGCCATTGCCTCGGTTTGCGTGCCCGTGTGCACGCATTTCGAGGCACTTCGTTTTCATCCATCGGCATCCTATGTGAGTGTGGCTGAGGCTCTCTCATGTTGGTATAAGCCCATATCACGTTTTCATGCCATTTGCATTGCATATATCATTGCCTCGGTTTGCGTGCCCGTGTGCACGCATTTCGAGGCACTTCATTTTCATTCACCGGCATCCTATGTGAGTGTGGCTGAGGCTCTCTCATGTTGGTATAAGCCCATATCACATTTTCATGCCATTTGCATTGCATATACCATTACCTCGGTTTGCGTGCCCGTGTGCACGCATTTCGAGGCACTTCGTTTTCATTCATCGGCATCCTATGTGAGTGTGGCTGAGGCTCTCTCATGTTGGTATAAGCCCATATCACATTTTCATGCCATTTGCATTGCATATACCATTGCCTCGGTTTGCGTGCCCGTGTGCACGCATTTCGAGGCACTTCATTTTCATCCACCGGCATCCTATGTGAGTGTGGCTGAGGCTCACTCATGTTGGTATAAGCCTATATCATGTTTCCATGTCATTACATCGCATTCTACCATCACCTCGATTTGCGTGCCCGAGTGCACGCATTTCGAGGCATATCTTTTTCATAGCACAGTGCATACTAGGTTGTATCTTAGATTGCATTTTGTCATTTTCTCGGTTTGCGCGCCCGTTTGCACGCATTTCGAGGCATCTCATTTTCATAGCATTGTGCATGCTAGACTGTATCTTAGTTGCATTTCATGCATATCATGCATATTGCATCGTGTCCGGAATAAGAGTTAGCCCGGGCACGGGAAACGAGGTACATTTCGTACTCCGAGTGACGGAATGTGTCTCAATTCCCCAGTCACCGACACTCCGGATTATCCATGATGGAGTTAGGTTTTAGCTGTAGTTTCATGTGCATTCATCCTATATTGAGTTGTGCATTTCGACTCCTCGGTCATCATGCCTCGGTATGCGTGATTGGTGGCACGAGGATCGAGACATGCATATATCCGTGCAAATACATTGCTATGCCCCTTTCCTGCTCTCTGTTGCAGCAAAACGAAGAATCAGCAACTTTTTGGGGCTTGGCACGCATTTCAAGAACAGGTGTAAACAGAGGCTAATTGGGGCATTCCGGTGGATTTCCGCGCAAGACAACCCGGACATGCATCATCCATCAGAAGCAAGGCAGTCCCAGGCTTGCACACCAGTTTTACTTGTTTTCTTAGTTAATTCGTTAATTAATTAGGATTCTGTAATATTTTGGACTGTAATATTCTTTTATTCGGGACTGTAATATTTGGACTGTATTATTTATTCGGACCCTCTGCGCGAGGGCACAACTGTAATAAGTGTGGGTGAGTGTGATGTATGTCTTCCAACCCCACGTCTTTCTTCCCTTTTATTTATCTGCTTATGATGGTTAGATTAGGGCATGTTTAAATTAACATACAGTATGACAGCATGTTTGCATCATTCATCTGTTTTGCATGCACCGGGCTCAGCGCACCATACTAACTGCATCGTACTTTCAATTCCAAGTTGAATACATGGTAGTTGTAGCATTTCATATACCATCTTAGAATAGCCGAGCCTGCTATAGTTGCATTTTGCATGTGTTGCATTAGACATTTCTGTATACTTAGGATTCATGCATGATTTCTAATAAGTGTCTATTTTGGCTTGGAGTACTCGGTAAGTTTTTATGCTTTAGCATCCTTGCATGCGTGTGAGTGCTGCCATGAATAGCATGTTTACCATAAGGCTATGTGCTTATCTGATATAACTGCCTGAATGCCTGTGGGTGAAGGTCGGGTTACTTAAATTGGAACAAATCATCAAATGTTTCAAGCCTACCTGCGGGTAGTAAACCATTTTCAAAAAACAAACATGAAATGTTTCATTCCGATTCAGGCGACCCGATCTATACTTGTATGCTGTGCGCATCACATAGTAACCTAGGCTAATAAACCGGAATAAGAACTCACAATGTTTTCAAAAATTGATATCATGGTTAGTAGAGGCCGGTCTATGACCGGGCGAGCGGGGGTGCTCACGAAGTGACCTTCCCCAATCGTATCCAAGTTCCCGAGCCGAGGCAACTTTGGTGATGACGGACACGTGGCCTTTTGGCACCGAGTCAGGGTTTCCTAAATTTCCCAAAACAAAATATTTAGGTGGCGACTCTGTATCTGGCAAAGCAGTCCATGTTTGGCACTACTTTTTTCAAAAATCAGTTTCTCAAAACGATTTGCCGGATTTGGACTCTTTGGTTCAGATTAGGAACCGTGACATTTAAGAGTCCGAGCTGTAGTGACCCCAAATGAACAGAACGGGACTTAACCCTCCCGGTGCGTTCGGGGGACGTCTACAGTTTCTGGCGACTCTGCTGGGGATTTAGAGAGCTTGACTCGAACTCTTGATATCTGTTTTTTACTACACTTGTGTGTTTCTTTGCATTGCATTTGCACTGGTGCGCCTAGGACACCGTGTTTGCCATCTGCTATTCCTGAACGGTTTGCCGGAGGCTTGTCTTGTCAAGGCATGACCATAAGGCTGACCGGTTGTGGGCTCTGCCAGTATGGGAACACAAACCCCGGTTTTACCGGGGCACCCTTTTTGACCATTCGACCTAGTGCATATTCGGATCCATAGTGACCATTCCAAACTAGGACAGGTTGCTTACCCGTTTATAGGTTGTTTGAAAACCGCTGTGTGCATAGTGAAACCCTAGCTCCTGACAAAATAGGACAGGGAAACCCTACCCCTTCATAGGGGTGTTTTGGCTCTCACTTGTCTGCTATGTGCTTTAGAGTGCGTCTCTACAGGAATGCATGTATCAGTTTGCAAGTCTGGGCATCAGGCCTACGGGCATTACTATCAGTATTTGGGAGTCAGCTTTACCTGTGGGTATCAGACTCAGATTTAGGGCAGAATTTTGGGGCAGAATTCAGTAGAGGGCACACTCTTTCAACTATGCGCGTATCTGTTCAGATGGAATTAGGCTAAGATGCTGTCTGTTTTCTCTTTTGCTAGGTAGTCTGGGAACCATAGCTTCAGAAGGCTCCGATATCCCCGAGGTTTATCGAACTTGTGCTGATAGACTTTGTCAGGTCAGAGACTCAGTTCAAGGGCAATCAGTGTTCCTTTGCCAGAGGCAGGGTAAAAGTGCTAGTCGGGCACAAATCACCGGTTCAGCAGTTACCAGGTCAGCGGCCCTTATCCACCCCACCAGTGAACAGTCAGGCTGAGGTCTCAGTTTTTACTGCAGGGATAGATACCAACCAGTCAGATGGATCAGCCAAACACATCAGAGATGGAGGCAATGATGCGCCAGATGCAAGAGAGTATGAAACTCATGCAGCAGGATGCTGCCCGTCAGGAGGAATTTGCCAAACGGCAGGCTGCAATCATGGCCCAGCAAGCCGAGCTCATCACCAAGTTGCAACAGCAAAGCGGCGCGTCTGCTTCACAACAAGTTCCTCCCCCAGCAGGAGTTCCAGCACCTGGGGAGACGCCAAATGTCCAGGAAGGTACGGACATTCCGGTAGGGCCGGCTCTGCCCCCAATTTTACCTCAACTATCCAAAACACCTACCAATCTACCGGACTCTCCCTCCGAGTTCGAGGTTGACCCCACAGCGTTGAAGTTGAGCAAGCTTGAAAAGCTGTTCAAGAAATCCCAGGGGGTAAAGTCCATCCCGGGCATTGAGGACGGGTACACCGACGCAGCTGTAACTCTGCCGGACAGGTTCAAGATGCCTCACATCGACCGTTTTGACGGGTCAGGAGATCCCATGGTCCACTTGAGCTTGTTTTCAGATGTTTTGCGCCCGATGGGTTTGACAAGATTACAGAAGCTCTCCCTTTTTGGCAGGACCCTGTCGGGTATTGCAGTCACCTGGTATGCCAAATTGGAGGATTCAGTGAAACAAAGCTGGGAGGAGATGGCCGAGACCTTCGTCGCACAATATTCATACAATACCCAAATCGAGATTACGACCCGTGATCTTGAGACGATGAGGCAGGAGCCGAAGGAGAGCTTCTCAGATTTCGTGACCCTCTGGAGAGCCAAAGCCTCAATAATGACCATTAGGCCAACGGACAAAGATCAAATTCGGATGATTGTGCGCAATCTCTAGCCCAAGCTAATGCAGAAAATGATCGTGATCCCCTTCCCTACTTTCTCAGATTTACACGAGATGGGAGTGCAGATCGAGGATGCTATGAAGCAGGGCCTCTTTGACCAGGAGAAGGAGCAGCCCAGGAGGGCGTTTTCCCGCAGTTTGAATGCGACCACCAGTGGTGATGCAGCTGCAAGATCTTCTGATGTGGGCATGGTGGCTACCACCGTATCAAAAACAGCTACCCCATTCACCGGTGCGTCCGGAAGTAGCTCACAAGGAACCAAGTACCCACCTCGAGTCAAAAGGGTTTTCACCCCGCTTTATATGCCTTTGTCAAAAGCTTTAGAGGCCTTAATCCGGAAAGGGCATCTGAAACCGTTGGAACAACGGCCCCTACCCGATCCTATCCCTGCAAAACATGATCAGACTAAGTACTGCGCCTACCATCAGCAAACAGGCCATACTACCGACGACTGCTTTCGTCTGCGCCATGATGTACAAGATCTGTTTGACAACGGGATCATCCCCGCGCCAGTCCAGCAAAGTCTATCGGCACTTGATAGGTGAACTTGTGGGGGGGATAATGCGATCTAATCAAGGAATGAACCACCTGCGGATGGCGTTCAGATTATTCCAGCTGTGGTGGATGGCATGCACTGTTTTGAGCAATGTACAAGTGCTGTTAATTTTGCGTTCTGACTTGGGTATTGGGTCAGTCTTGTTGTTTTATTTTGAGTCTGTCTTTTTGTTTTGAGTCAGTCTCTTTTTGTTTTGGGTCTATCTTGTTGTATCAAGTCAGTCCTGTTGTATAGGAGTCGGGTGATTCCGGGGGATGTTACCTCGGGCATCACCATTTTGTTTTGTGTCTGTGTTTTTCGTTTTGTTTTGAGTCTGTTTCTGCCAGGGAGCCAGTTGTACCAAAAGATTTGAATGAACAGCAGCAATTTTTGCACTTCTGTGTTCGCTTCTGCCATGTGCCAATTGTGCCAGAAAGTTTGAATGAAATGGCAGTGCATTCCACCCGCTCTCTTGTGCCCTAGAATCATTGCATTGACCTAAGTTTTTCAAAACTTTTTAAACACTGTGGTGAAAACGAAGAGGAAGGAATTCCTCGGGATTTGCAAAACTTTGATCATTTGAGAGAAAGAAAGGCATGCTAAGCCCTTAATGAATGAAATCATGCTTATTAGCGTGAGTACTGGGAAGGATCCTGGCTTGATCCAGACTGGTTTCACACTATCTTCAGCGCGAGCGATTTGTCGCTTTCTTAAAAAAATTTCAAAAACAAAATGTTTTGCGCGATCCTCCGAAGACCTGTATGGAATCGCTCTTGAGATTGAGCAGCCTAGGATCGCTCTCAGCCTCGAGACTCAACCCCTTTGCTTCCAAACCTTGAACTTGAATTCAGAAGGTTCAACGGTCAACTACGACGTGAGGCCTGTGTGGCCAGATTTGAAGCAGCCCCCGAACAAGAGGCCAGGAAAGTCAGGTCAAGAAGATCAGATCTCATCAGAAGAAGCTTACAAAGCAAAACAGCAGCCATTCTCCCGGATTCAGATGACTTCAGGATCTCAAAACCATTTGGCATGGACAAAGCTACACTTTTACCCTTGAGAGGCTCGCTGGGCCGAAAACCTGGAAGGGCGACCCAGGCAAAAGTTAGAGCAAGAGAAAAATACAAAAAAAAAAGAAGCAAAAAAAAAAAAATGCAAAAAAAGAGAACAAAAAAGAAAGATACAAAGAAAAGAACAAAAAAAGAGAAAATCAAAAAAGAGAAATGAAAAGAATTAAAAAGAAGAACAAAGCTCGCAAGGTCGAAAACCCGCAACGGGCGCCTTGGCAAAAGTTAGAGCCTAAAAAGGAGAGGTTAATACCCGAGTGTACCTTAACCCCGAACTACGTGAGGCTTGATTCCCATCTTTGGGATACGTAGGCAACTTCATTCTGAAGTCCGGCCGTAAAACAATTCGATTGTGTCCATGCGATGGTTCTAGTCATCTTTGTCTTCTCTGTATCTGAGGATTTGGTTGTGTTCGTTGCTCTGAGGACTACCTACAATGCGCTGCGGTGCCATCCAAACAAGGGGCAACTTTCCGTTGCCATTCGATGCGCTGCGGGGCCATTCAGACAAGGGGCAACTTTCCGTCGCCATTCAATGCGCCGTGGCGCCATTCAAACAAGGGGCAACTTTCCGTTGCCATTCAACGCGCCGCGGTGCCGTTCAAACAAGGGGCAACTTTCCGTTGCCATGCAGTTCCCCTCAAACAAGGGGCAATTTTCCATTGCTACGGATCCGAGGTTGTGCATCTCAAGAGTAGGTTCCGTGCTCATTGAGCAGTGGTCGTTCGCAAAAAAAAATAGTTTTTGAGAATTTTTACTAAGGTTGACTGATCTTCTCGAAAAGTACTCCATTTTTCAAAACTGGACCATTTCTTGGACCCCAAAAAGGGAAAATTTTCAGTGCTCATAGCCTAACTTGCATGATTTCAAATCAGAAAATCGAACAAGCACGTTAATCTAACTCTCATTTTGATCAAAATTATTTTAGAAAGCCAAAACAAAAAATGGTCAAATTGATGAACTAGGGGCACAGTTGAGTTAGGCTTCCTGTCTTTTCCTCGTTGTCAATGCATTTGCCAGAAAGGGCACTCTACTTGCCAGAAAGGGCACCGTATTCGCCAGAAAAGGGCACAACAAAGGGCAAAAAGCTCTCACATCCTCCAAGCAACGAGATATCAGGCAAAGTGCGAAGCACGAACTAGAATGGGGCAAGATATTCCACTCCATCATCTGGACAGATCTTATCACGTCCAAACTCCCCAGCAAAGCATCATCAACTGATGTTAGCTGCAGACTTGCTACACACCCAGTTGTAGCGCAACCTTTCCGTGGGAGGAATTCACTAGCTGTGAGTGGAAGAAATAGAATCTAGCAGAATGCTAGGGGCACGAGCCCATAATTTGCTGTTTATCCATCAACCACCCAGGGGAGGGATGAAAAATGAGAGATTGAAGAATAGAGAGATGTGCAATGAGAGAAAAAGTGAGAAAAGGGCTTTTTCAGAAAAATAGAGCTTGAGGGCCGAGTGACGTAAGGGTCACAAATGAGAGAGGGTGGGGAACAATACCCGGTGAAACAGGCTCCCGGTGAACGTCTGTGTGTCGTGTCTTTTGTTTTGTGTCTCGATTCTTGCTTTGAGTCGTTTCGAGTGTTACTCGATGTGTCTAGGTGGTGTGCCTTTCATTTCCTTGTTGAGTCGTTTTGCTGTGTTCAGTCATAGGCTCAATACTTGGTCGAAAGCTCATCTCTGAATTTCAAAAATAAAATCGTTTTGTGCTCCGAGTGCCATGCCATTCTCCACATTTGTACAAAACAAGATTCGTTCTTTCATAAAACCGCAGGGTTCAACCCAGGTCATGTCAAAACAATAAAATCAGGACCTACCTGAAGCTATATGGGTTCCAGACTGCAAAGCAAAAGCAAAAGAGGAAATGTCGAGCATCTGAGTTTGTTTCAACTTCAGTAAGTTCCGAGACTGCATTCCGTGTGTACCTCTTCAGGTTTTGCCAATGCTCCGAAGTACGAGTGTGCCTCTACCTCAAGCTCAAGATCAAGTCTGCTTCAAGCCAGAATGGCGATCAAGTGCTCTCCCTGAGTACCATTCCCTGCCAGAGGCATCTTGGCTATGTTTGCAATGAGTTCCTAGGAGACCAACTGCGACGGTGGAAACTAGAGTTCGAATGGCTGATGCCTAGAACATAAAGGTTCGGGATTTCCGGGACTAAAGTCTGGTTTAAATACCCAGAGGCGTGTCCTCGGCTTGAAATCTGTATGGAAGCCCCATAGGTTGAGATAGCGTGTATGCACCTCAATTCTGGATACTGAACCAACCTAGTCTGTGTAACAAGCCCGCAGGGGAGGGGGGACCTCGCTACAGTTCGGACTCTCGATTTTTGTGTCGCGGTTCTAAATCTGAACCAAAGAGTCCAAATCTGGCAAATCGTTTTGAGAAACAGATTTTTGAAAAAGTAGTGCCAAACATGGACTGCTTTGCCAGATACAGAGTCGCCACCTAAATATTTTAAAATGGGAGAATTTAGGAAACCCTGACTCGGTGCCGAAGGCCACATGTCCGTCATCACCGGAGTTGTCTCGGCTCGGGAGCTTGGGTACGATCGGGGAAGGTCAGCTATGAGCACCCCCTTTCGCCCGGTCCGAAGACCGGCCTCTACTAACCGTGATATCCGTTTTTGAAAACTTTACGTGTTCTTAAACCAATTATTAGCCTAGAATTACTATGTTATGCGCACAGCAAACAAGTATAGACTAGATTGCCTAATTTGGAAAGAAACATTGCATATCCGTTTGTTTTGAAAATGCTTTGAAATTTGCTACTCGCAAGTAGGCTAAAATACGGATTTCAACGAGTTTTTCCAACTCAAGCAATCCAACCTTCACCCACGGGCATTCAAGCAGTTATAACACATAAGCATCTAGCCACATGTTAAGCATGCTGTCATGGTAACATTCACACTCATGTGATATGCTAAAGCGGAAATACTTACATAGTACTCCGTGCCAAAACAAAGAACTTGTTAGCAAACATGCATGATCCAAGTCCATGTGAAATGCCTAATGCATCGCATACAAAATGTTACTAGAATAGGCTCGGCTATCCTAAACATGTCATGTGAAAATGCACAATTATCACGTATTCATTTTGGGAATTGAAGTATTGATGCAGTTAGCGTGATGTACCGAGCCTAATGCATGTAATACCAAATGCATGGATGCACACATGCATAGCATAAGGCATGCTAAATTAAACGTGCCCTAATCTACCACCGTAAGCAGGTAAATAAAAGGGAAGAAAGACGTGAGGTTGGAAGACATACACACACTCACGCACACTTATTACAGATTTGCCCTCGCTCGGAGGGACCAAATAAATATTACAAATTAATTAACTACGCAAGCTAATTAATATTACAAATTAACTAATTTAATTAACAAATTAAATGAATTAATTAAAGCAGGAAAACGCCTCGGGAATCGTGCCGCCATGCGCAAGCTGCCTCTGTTTTCCTTCCTTTTCTTCTCTGGAGGCTGTCAAAGCCTCAGGACTTCATCCTTTGACAGAGGGGATTACCACCGGCTGAATGAAACTTCCACCGGCAGTGTAGTATGGCCATCGGCACAAAATAGGGTCTGTCGGCAGAGAAAATCATGCCGGTCGGCACATTATACTGCCGGTCGGCAGAGTATTCCTGCAGAACCTGCAACTCACAGCAACAGAGGGCAAAACAAGGCATGGCAGCATAATTCAAGGTATGTATGCACCAACCATGTCTCTTATCATTGTGATGACTCAAAGGGACATGTGCCTCGGTTCTCGGACCACCAATCACGCATTTCCATGCATGATGGCCCAAAGAACCAAGTATGCAACTTTGATTTCAAATGCATGCAAACCAATCAAACAAATTAGGCCCTATTCCTATCACCAATTCAAGGGACAAGGCATGCATGCAAGATGCAATGCAACCTAGGCATACAAGCTAGGAATGCAACATGGCATGGCAAAGCACTTATGCAATCATGCAAGCATACATATGGCAATGCAAGTGGATGGCAAAGATGGACTTAAACATGAATTAGGCAACTCTAATAAGGCCTAAAACAGTGGCCAAAGTGCTATAAAATGAAGGCTAAATGACATGCACACACACATGTACATAAGGACCAACACTTAAGCACAAATCAAGCAACATTCAAGCGCACTTGAAAGGGACAAACATGAACAATTAGCATGCATTATAAGCTCTAAAATCATGCTAATACATGGTGTCAAACCAAGCAATAAATCAAGCCAAGCATGCACCAAAAGGCTTAAGTGTTCAAAGCAAACCAATGAGGCATTGAACTACACTTAACATGACCAAACATGGCATGAAAAGAGGGACCAAAATCAGAGGTCTAGCATGTTAAAACAAAGCTAAAGGACTACTTAGATAGCATCTAAATGGCCCAAATACAAAAGGCATATACCATGGCCAAAACATGGAGCATTGCAACACATGCTTTCAAAGCATTAAAGAGACATGCAAGGAAATCAAACAAGCATGGAAATGGGACTGAAATGGCATGTAGGATGATTCCAAATCATCAAAACATTGCAAAGATGGCATGCTACACATGCACATACTCAAGGCCAACAAGCCTAAATACAAAGGAGCTATACAATGCATGCAAAGATCAACCCAAACGACTATGGACAGAGCTAAAACATGGCAAAATAAGCACATAATCTTCACAAATACAAGCCTAAAACATGCTCCAACCAAGGCTAACAACCTAGAACATGTTAAGGCACAAATAAGGCATTACATGGCAACTATGCTAAACATGCATGGAGTTCCAAAACCAACTTGAAATCATGTTATATTATGGATATATAAGCATGAAAAACAAACCAAACATGCTCAACACACACTCAAGCATAGGCTTCCTCAAGAGGCCAAAATGTGTCCTTTTCAAGGACAACAAGGAGAGGGGGTGGCCCTCTCCTTCTTGGGACTTCAAAGCATCATCTTCACCACTGAAATCCCTCAAGATTTCAGTGGTGAAGAGACCTCAACACCAAAATCCCGGAGCTAACACAAAATGGTCCAAAAAGAGGCCTTTCAAGGCCTAAGGGTGGTCAACAACCCTCAAACAACAAAACACTCTTAATAAACAATAAAGAGGGCCTAAAAATAGAACTTTTTTATGTTATACAATAAGCACAAAAACAGCTCTAAGATAGGTATAAAATCAATGCAAAAATGGGGAATAAAGGTGTAAGTTTCTTACCCTTGTAGTCCTCTTCAACAATGGTGCTCCAATGGCCTCCTTGAGCTTGAATCCAACACCAAAACTTCAAAGCACACTCTTTAGAACCTCATCTCCAAGAGGAAGGTGAAACACTAGGTGTTTGTGTGCAATAGTGAGACACAAAACACCTAGTGTGCAAAATGAGAGGGAAAGAGAGATAGGTTGTGTATATCTAACCCTAACCCTAGAAAACCAGAGCTCTCCTCTGTATTTTTCCTCTCTCAAAAATGTCTAAAGCCCTCTCTTTTCCTTAGAGAGAGCTTCTCCCTATATGCCTCTTGTAAAGCTTACAAGACAAGCTTTGCAAGAGGGAGATCCCTCCATACACGTGTATGGAGGGGAGCAAAAGCAATACAGCTGTCCAAAAATATCTGCAAAAGCAGATGAACAGCAATCGGCCGGCAAAAAATGCCATCTTGGCCAAAAAGAGTGCCGGCCGGCACAAAAAAGTGCTGACCGGCAACAAAGAGTGCCGGCCGGCAAACTATATTGCCGGTGGCAGCAAAAACCAGCCGGTGGCATCTAGCCACTGTCGGTGATGGGTGGGGATGGTCTACAAGCCCCACTCTGCCTCTCCAAGGCAAGATGCAAGTGTTTGGTGCAAAACCAGACACTAAACGGTCGAGTTCGGGGATCCTGAGGCAAGGCGCGCGAGCCGAGACCTCCGGGAACTCCAAACGAACACAAACAAGGATAATCACCGAGTGTTCAAACGGTGACGTCCAAGTCTTGAGGACGGTCAAAAATGGGGTGTCTACAGTTGTCCCTCTTTGACAGAACTCGAAAGTCATAACAATGACGGGAGTGAATGTCAAAGCCCAGAGACGACCCATTTTTGACAAGGCCGAAGACTTAGACAAACATACAAGACAAATAAGATATGCGTCCGGAGGCAGGGGCAAAATGCAAGACAATGCACGAAGCCGAGCATAACTTATGATCATGCAAAGAAAGCTGTAATGAAGCAAACATGCGACAGTTTTAAGCTAACATACATCAAACTACACTACAATGCAGAAAGGATGTAAGAGAATTATGGAATTCTCAATACGTCTCACTCAGGAGATACAATACCTGTGCGGCTCGTCTGGTTGCACCAACTGCAAATGAACCGTACATACAATATCGTGCCTGCAAAGAAAACAAACTTAGCAGGTACAATATGGTTAGCAACATGCATGACAATGCAAATGTGGATGCAAAACGATATGCAATATATACAAAACAATGTATAAACAATGCAAATGAAGATGCAATGTAATTGAAACAATGCAAGCTACATGCAAAGCATTTGAATCGTGATCCAATCACGAGCGGTTCGAAACCACACCTATGTCAAATAGATTGATGGAGATAACAAGTCTGTCTACCATAGAACGGTCAACTGAACTATGAGTATTGTAGACAGACGCAAGAACAAGTATTGGGTGGAATTGACATAAGTGGGGAAACGACCCGCTAGAGAAAGGACTACGATCCTAATGCCGGATGCAAAAAAATTACACTACAATGTAATATGAATGAATATGGCACATAGGCCAAACCAAATCTTGCCTAGGAAAGGCATGTACACATACAAGCCATGTGTAACACAGAAAAGGTGCCGCAACCCTCAACCAACATATCAGCGTGGAATCGGCGTGATACACATGCAGAACTGTGTTTTAACATGAAAAATAAGGGCACATACCAGACCAAGCTCAACCTGGAAAGGCGCAAGCCATGGGTGGAAGGTGATGCAATGAATGCATGCAATCTACAATGCAATATCTACAAATATGCAATGGGATGGATATGGATACAATGGATATGGCATATAAGCCAAACCAAATCTTGCCTAGGAAAGGCATGTACACATACGAGCCATGTGTAACACAGAAAAGGTGCCGCAACCCTCAACCAACATATCAGCGTGGAATCGGCGCGATACACATGTAGAACTGTGTTTTAACATGAAAAGCAAGGGCACATACCAGACCAAGCTCAACATGGAAAGGCGCAAGCCATAGGCGGAAGGTGATGCAATGAATGCATGCAAGCTACAATGCAATATCTATAAATATGCAATGGAGTGGATATTTACAACATGCATGACAATGCAATGCAATGCGACCTACTGGGGAAAATGCAATGGATGCATGCGAGCTACAATGGAAATGCATGACAATGCACGATGATGCAATGACTATGATCGCAACTTTCCCTATCTTACCAACAGGGTGATATACTAGGTTGGTTCAGTATCCAGCACTGAGGCGTAGACATGCCGCCTCAACCTATGGGGCTTCCATACAGATTTCAAGCCAAGGGTAAACCCCTGGGTATTTAAACCAGACTTTAGTCTCGGAACTCCCGAACCTTTGCGTTCTAGGCATAAGCCGTTCGAACTCTAGTCTCCACCGTCCCAGTTGGTCTTCTAGGAACTCATCGCAAACATAGGTAGGTGGCTTTACCAGACCACCAAAAGTCGTTCGGGCACGACAAACACCAAAAGAATTGCACCTTCAGAGGATTTAGGGTCTCCTAGACCGAGATGCAAAATGTATGCATGACAATGCATGTTTTTGGTTTTTTTTTGAAATGCAAATGATGCACGTGATGCATGTTGCATGGAATGCGCGACTACACGCGGCTTAAGATGACGCAACTTATCAAAAGTCGTTCGGGCACGACAAACACCGAAGGACTTGCACCTTCAGAGGATTTTGGGTCTCCTAGACCGTGCGCATTTAAGGTCTCGCCAGACCACGCGTGTTTAAGGTCTCGCCAGACCGTCATGTTACAGGACGGTGTGATGCGCAAAATAGCGCGAATGGATACATGCAAGATGCAAGTGAGGTGCACAAAACAGTGCGATGCGCAAAACAGCGCGATAATTTGAAATGCACAAAACAGTGCGACAGTTTGAAATGCACAAAACAGTGCGACGGTTTGAAATGCACAAAACAGTGCGACGGTTTGAAATGCACAAAACAGTGCGATGCTAGGTGCGACACGCATGCCACACGGAGTGTAAGTGGGCTTAAATGCGCAACAACGCACGTATACCGGAATGCATGACAATGCATGGAATGTAAATGCAATGATGATGCATGAGAAATGTGCACGACAATGCAAAGGGGTGCGTGTTGCAACGCATTTAACACGTGCATAACAATGCAAATGTGTGGCGCACGACAGTGCGATGTAATGCACCGAAGTAGTGTGATGAATTCGTGCAACACACATGGGGCCACTTTTGAATTCAAAAGGATACAAAAAGGATACACCTTGTACGAATTCGAGTGTCACGCACTGGAGACACGGCCCGCGGTCAAAACGGAGGCCGGTTGAGCGTCGGAGGTGCACTTTCTTGCACTTTCTTGAGCTATGAAGACCCAAAACAATTCAAATGGCCTAAACAAGGCTGTGGGAACCCCACCGGCCGAAAGATGAGGCCACCGGCTGGCCATGAGTTCATTGACATCCCCGACTTACTGCCGGTATGTTCTACTGCATTTTGTACAGTTATTCAATTCAGTTTACTTGATATTCCACAGAATATTGATGCATCTGATACTTTTGCAGGCTTCTTCTGAGTACACCCGTCAGTCGTTGGCGATGAATGCCTCGATGATGGGGATGCTCCAGCGGACACTTGACCTCCTAGCCGTCTACAGCATATCGGTATGTTCTTCTGACACTGGCCTCAAACCATTCATACACTGCTTTGTATAATCTGATGCACGGCACAACACGTGATACACTGATCTCACAGCATCTGACACACTGCATACACTGCATTCTGCACTGTACTCTGTACTGATAAACTGCTCACGGCATTCTTACTCTGTACTCACACACTGCATTCTGCACTGTTAAACTGCTCACGGCGTACTGATGCATTTCCCTTTTTGTGTACTTTTTCAGCCTCCTTTCCAGATTCCCATGGCAGGAGGTGCTCCAGCTAGACCTTCTGTCCCTGCTCGGGGGAGAGATGAGGGGGGCAGGATATTTCCCCGTACCAGGGGAGGGCGTACTCATGTTGGGAGTAGCTCGCGAGCTCCAGTCCCGGATGATGACGACGACGAGGAGTCAGAGGCGGAGGCAGAGTCATCGGAGGAGGAGGCCGGAGACGGTTCTAGCTCGGGCTCTGACGACGACGCTGATGATGCTCTTGGACCCTCGTCTAGGAAGAGGACCAGGACGGACTGACAGCCCTTGGAGTGCTCGGCATAGATGCAGATTTTTGCTATCTTTTCTTCTTTCTTTGTACTTTTCTTTTTGTTGGTAGATAGATTACCTTGTACTGCCGCAGGCAGATTTTTGTTTCCAAAACTTGTACATTTGAAAAGATAATGAAATGAAACGGACTTTTTATCTGAAAAAGTGTTTACATTTACACATTTCATGCATTGCATCGTATCTCATCATGTTACACCTCAATGTAAATGAAATTGATTGGTTGTCTGAAAATTGAACACTTGCACTGTAATAATCAGATAACTTAAACAGCCAATAGCAAAATAACCCAAACAACCCACTGCCTGATCCTTGGACACACAGCCCTTGCTCTACTGGGGATTAGTCTGCATACAACCCATAGCACAGCATTCGGTTCATCCTGCACACAGCAATTCTCAAACAAACAGCCCAATCTGACAAGATGGACCTCAAAGATGGAACCGATTGGAGTCGAAACACGTTCAAATGTAGAGGATGGAACAGCATTCTGAACATAGCTGATTTTTGAAATCGAATGAGTTTTTTTCAAACCGGGATACCGAGCCTACAACCGAACACAGCGGGGAGGACTCAAATAAAGGGGTACACGACCTAAACACAACGAGACACGCTCGGAAGAGACTCAAAACAAAAGACGAGACCGTCAAATGAAAGAGACACGACACACAGACGCGTAAACGAAGATGGGAGACCTTGGACCGCGAAGAGCCAGTTCAATCTGGGTATTGTTTCCCACCCTTTCTCATTTGTGATCCTTACATCGCTCGGCCCTCAGGCTCGGATTTTTCTCTCAAAACCCTTTTCCTCACTTTTCTCTCGACTTACACCTCTCTATTCTTCATTCTCTCATTTTCCATCCCTCCCCGGGGTGATTAATGGATGAATAGGAAGTTGCGGGTTCACGCCTGATGCCGTTAGCTCACAGCTATTTCTTCCGGCGGGCAGAGCGCCCTTCTGGCAAGTACGTTGGTGACGGGGGAAAGACAGAACGCCTGGCTCAACTGTGCCCCTAGTTCATCATCTTAACCATTTTTTCGTTTTTGCTTTCTACTAAAACGGTTTTGATCAAAACGAGAGTCGGATTAACGTACTTGTTCGATTTTTGATTTGAAAATCATGCAAGTCAAGCATGTAAGCACTGAAAATTTTCCTTTTTGGGTCCAAGACAATGGTCCGATTTTGGAAAATGGAATAGTTTTCGAGAAAATAGTCAACCTCAGTAAAAATTTTCAAAAACTACTTTTGCAAACAGCTGATGCTCAACAAGCATAGAACTTACTCTTTGAGATGCGCAACCTCGGATCGGAGGCAATGGAAAATTGCCCCTGGTTTGAAGGGGGTGGGAGGCAACGGAAAGTTGCCCCTAGTTTGAATGACGGCTCACGGCGGCTCGTGGCAACGGAAAGTTGCCCCTTGTTTGGGTGGTGCCGCAGCAATCTGCAAACAGTCTTCATTGGCGATGGTCGAACTCTCAGACACAGAGATGACGAAGACGATCACAACACATATATGGACACAATCACCTTGAAGGGTGTTGGCCACTGGACTTTGAGGTGAAATCGAAACCATTGCATGGACTGAGACGCTTATGAAAGCGTTGGGGGCTGGACTTCATGATGAAGTTGCCTACGTATCCCAAACATGGGAATCAAGCCTTACGTAGTTCCGGTTAAGGTACACTCGGGTATTTTAACCTTCACTTTTTTTAGGCTCTCACTTTTGCCAAGGCGCCCAATGCGGGTTTTCGACCTTGCGAGCTTCTTTTCATTTTCTTTTGTTCGTTTCTTTTTCTTTTTCTTCTTTTTTTTCTTGCTTGCTTTTTTTTGCTTTTTTTTCTTTTTTTCTTTTCTTCTTTTTTCATTCTTTCTTTTGTATTTTTCTCTTGCTCTAACTTTTGCCTGGGCCGCCCTTCCGGGTTTTCAGCCCAGCGAGCCTCTCAAAGGGTAAAAGTGTAGCAAGTCCATGCCAAATGGTTTTTTTTGAAATTGATGCCTCTCTGTGTCTAGGAGAACGGCTGTTGCACTGATTTGCGGAGAATCCATCAGGGTTACTCCACGAGCTTCTTCCGGCGAGATCTACTCCTTCTGATTCGGCTTTGATGCTTCTTGATCGAAGGCTACCTCAAAACTGGCCACACGGGCCTTTCATGGTGTTTGTCCGTTGAACTTTCTGATCGTTCTGAACGGGTTCAAAGTCGGAAAACAAATAGGTTGAATCTTGAGGCTGAGAGCGATCCTAGGCTGCGCAATCTCAAGAGCGATTCCACACAGGTCTTCGCAGGGCCGCGTAAAACATTTGCTTTTGAAAGATTTTAAGAAAGCGACAAATCGCTCGCGCCGAAGATAGTGTGGAACCAATCTGGATCAGGCCAGGGTCCTTCTCAGTACTCACGCCGACAAGCATGATTTCATTCATAAAAAGGCTTAGCACGCCTCTCTTTCTCTCAAAATGATCAAAGTTTTGCAAAACCCGAGGAATTCCTTCCTCTTCGTTTTTATCACCGCAGTGTTCAAAAGTTTGTTTTTTTTTTTTTGAAAAACTTAGGTTAATGCAATGAGTTTGGCGCGCAGGAGAGCAGGCGAGATGTACTGTCAGCCCAATCAAATTCTCTGGTCCTTATGCTGAAAGCAAGCATGAAGTTGAGATAGCAACAGCTGTTTCAATTGGCTCTGTTGGTGCAACTGGCCCCTTGGCAGAAACAGACTCAAAACAAAAACAGATAATAATTACAAAACAAAATGGTGTTCGGGGCAACAACCCCCAGAACCACCTGGTATTATATACAACGGGGACTGACTCGATACAACAAGACAAACCCTTAAGCAAAAAAAAAGACTGACTCAAGACAAAGAGACAGACTCAAAACAAAAGACTGACTCGATATCCAAGCCAGGATTTACAAAACTCGGTTTCACCGATGCTCAAAAATGCGTGCCAGACGCTTCATCCAAAATGTACCAAATGTTGCCCACAGGCGGTTCACTTCACATACTCGCAGTATCTGAGCCTTCGAAATCCAACAACTGAGTGGTGACGGGCTTGCCTGAGGTAGGTGGTAGGATAACCTTGTTATCAATCAAATCCTGCACTTCATGACGAAGGCGGGAACATCCATCGGTACTGTGACCGGACTGTTGATGGTACGCGCAGTACAAGGTAGCGTCATGAGTGGTGGGGAGATTCTTCGGGAGTGGCCGGGGCTCCAAAGGCTTAAGATGCCCATTCTTCGCCAATATTAGCAATGCCCTAGACAAAGGCATGTGGAGGTCGTGAAAGGCTCTGCGTCCTCGGGGCAGGTACTTTGCAGTTTGAGGATTCTTGCCAGATGCGCTGGCGAAAGGATCGGCTGGCGCTGCCTTGGCTTTTTGAACCTTTCCCGGTGCAGGGGTGGGAGCTACTGGGACTGTCGGGGCATGACGGGGCCCATCCCGGTTTTCTGTCTGGCTTGAACTACCTTTGATCGGAGCGGGGAAAGCATCATCTACAGCTTTGGTCACTATTGCAGATGCTTGTTGCTTGCTCATTCCTCTGGCCTTCAGAGCCTCGACTGCCCACAGCAGTTGTTCAATAGGGTCGGCGTCTACCTTTGCCTTGTCCTTTTCCCTGGCCTCAGCCTGATCAAGGGTCGGGGTTGATACTGGCATGTCGTGGCTATAGCCGGAAGCCACCTCTGGCTGGCTGAGCTCTATCACAATCCGCCCCAGTAGCGGGGGCTCCTGTGGTACAAAATTCCCGGCATACGGTGCCGCTGGCGGTGAAGCCGACATTCCATAGGCGAGGTCTGCCACAGACCTTTGGAGATCGCCTATCATCCCCATCAATTCGAAGGTGGTGGGCTCACGAGCCTGGTATAACTGGGGAGCCCAGACCGGGTGCACAACGGGCGACCTGGGCGGATATGACATACTGATGCTGGCCTCATTCTGCGGAGTGGTTCTCTGCTCCGGTGCGGCTGCCATAACCACAATTTCTTCTGAACTTTGTGCCGCCATAAATCCTGCCTCAGCAAGGGGGGACACTGACTATTCTGTATCAACTCTGCAACTCTCTGAACTGAAAGAAAAACAGACAGCACTTCAGCCCAAACTGATCAAACACGGGTGTAGCCAAACAACTGTACCCTACTGCTGATCACTGTTCCCAGATTTCTGTTCCCAAAACACTGAATCCGATACCCGCGGATAACTGATTCTCACAACTGATACTGATACTGGTGTCCCCGGGTTTGATACTCAAACTTGCAAGCTGACATGTGCGTTCCTGTAGAGCAACACTCTAAAAGCACATAGCCAGTAAAGAGAACAAAACACCCCTATGTTGGGGTAGGGTTTCCCTGTCCTATTTTGTCAGGAACTAGGGTTTCACTATGCACACAGCAGTTTCAAACAACCTAACATCGGGTAAGCAACCTGTCCTATTCTTGGAATGGTCACTATGGATCCGAACATGTACTAGGCCGAATGGTCAAAAGGGTGCCCCGGTAAACCGGGGTTTGTGTTCCCATACTGTCAGAGCCCATAGCCGGTCAGCCTTATGGACATGCCTTGACAAGACAAGCCTCCGGCAAACCGTTCAGGAATGGCAGATGGCAAACACTGTGTTCCTAGGCGCACCAATGCACATGCAATGCAAAGAAACACATAAATGAGATCAAAACAGGATATCACGAGTTCGAGTCAAACTCTCTAAAATCCCCAGCAGAGTCGCCAGAAACTGTAACAAGCCCGCGGGGGAGGGAGGACCTCGCTACAGTTCGGACTCTCGATTTTTGTGTCGCGGTTCTAAATCTGAACCAAAGAGTCCAAATCTGGCAAATCGTTTTGAGAAACAGATTTTTGAAAAAGTAGTGCCAAACATGGACTGCTTTGCCAGATACAGAGTCGCCACCTAAATATTTTAAAATGGGAGAATTTAGGAAACCCTGACTCGGTGCCGAAGGCCACATGTCCGTCATCACCGGAGTTGTCTCGGCTCGGGAGCTTGGGTACGATCGGGGAAGGTCAGCTATGAGCACCCCCTTTCGCCCGGTCCGAAGACCGGCCTCTACTAACCGTGATATCCGTTTTTGAAAACTTTACGTGTTCTTAAACCAATTATTAGCCTAGAATTACTATGTTATGCGCACAGCAAACAAGTATAGACTAGATTGCCTAATTTGGAAAGAAACATTGCATATCCGTTTGTTTTGAAAATGCTTTGAAATTTGCTACTCGCAAGTAGGCTAAAATACGGATTTCAACGAGTTTTTCCAACTCAAGCAATCTAACCTTCACCCACGGGCATTCAAGCAGTTATAACACATAAGCATCTAGCCACATGTTAAGCATGCTGTCATGGTAACATTCACACTCATGTGATATGCTAAAGCGGAAATACTTACATAGTACTCCGTGCCAAAACAAAGAACTTGTTAGCAAACATGCATGATCCAAGTCCATGTGAAATGCCTAATGCATCGCATACAAAATGTTACTAGAATAGGCTCGGCTATCCTAAACATGTCATGTGAAAATGCACAATTATCACGTATTCATTTTGGGAATTGAAGTATTGATGCAGTTAGCGTGATGTACCGAGCCTAATGCATGTAATACCAAATGCATGGATGCACACATGCATAGCATAAGGCATGCTAAATTAAACGTGCCCTAATCTACCACCGTAAGCAGGTAAATAAAAGGGAAGAAAGACGTGAGGTTGGAAGACATACACACACTCACGCACACTTATTACAGATTTGCCCTCGCTCGGAGGGACCAAATAAATATTACAAATTAATTAACTACGCAAGCTAATTAATATTACAAATTAACTAATTTAATTAACAAATTAAATGAATTAATTAAAGCAGGAAAACGCCTCGGGAATCGTGCCGCCATGCGCAAGCTGCCTCTGTTTTCCTTCCTTTTCTCCTCTGGAGGCTGTCAAAGCCTCAGGACTTCATCCTTTGACAGAGGGGATTACCACCGGCTGAATGAAACTTCCACCGGCAGTGTAGTATGGCCATCGGCACAAAATAGGGTCTGTCGGCAGAGAAAATCATGCCGGTCGGCACATTATACTGCCGGTCGGCAGAGTATTCTTGCAGAACCTGCAACTCACAGCAACAGAGGGCAAAACAAGGCATGGCAGCATAATTCAAGGTATGTATGCACCAACCATGTCTCTTATCATTGTGATGACTCAAAGGGACATGTGCCTCGGTTCTCGGACCACTAATCACGCATTTCCATGCATGATGGCCCAAAGAACCAAGTATGCAACTTTGATTTCAAATGCATGCAAACCAATCAAACAAATTAGGCCCTATTCCTATCACCAATTCAAGGGACAAGACATGCATGCAAGATGCAATGCAACCTAGGCATACAAGCTAGGAATGCAACATGGCATGGCAAAGCACTTATGCAATCATGCAAGCATACATATGGCAATGCAAGTGGATGGCAAAGATGGACTTAAACATGAATTAGGCAACTCTAATAAGGCCTAAAACAGTGGCCAAAGTGCTATAAAATGAAGGCTAAATGACATGCACACACACATGTACATAAGGACCAACACTTAAGCACAAATCAAGCAACATTCAAGCGCACTTGAAAGGGACAAACATGAACAATTAGCATGCATTATAAGCTCTAAAATCATGCTAATACATGGTGTCAAACCAAGCAATAAATCAAGCCGAGCATGCACCAAAAGGCTTAAGTGTTCAAAGCAAACCAATGAGGCATTGAACTACACTTAACATGACCAAACATGGCATGAAAAGAGGGACCAAAATCAGAGGTCTAGCATGTTAAAACAAAGCTAAAGGACTACTTAGATAGCATCTAAATGGCCCAAATACAAAAGGCATATACCATGGCCAAAACATGGAGCATTGCAACACATGCTTTCAAAGCATTAAAGAGACATGCAAGGCAATCAAACAAGCATGGAAATGGGACTGAAATGGCATGTAGGATGATTCCAAATCATCAAAACATTGCAAAGATGGCATGCTACACATGCACATACTCAAGGCCAACAAGCCTAAATACAAAGGAGCTATACAATGCATGCAAAGATCAACCCAAACGACTATGGACAGAGCTAAAACATGGCAAAATAAGCACATAATCTTCACAAATACAAGCCTAAAACATGCTCCAACCAAGGCTAACAACCTAGAACATGTTAAGGCACAAATAAGGCATTACATGGCAACTATGCTAAACATGCATGGAGTTCCAAAACCAACTTGAAATCATGTTATATTATGGATATATAAGCATGAAAAACAAACCAAACATGCTCAACACACACTCAAGCATAGGCTTCCTCAAGAGGCCAAAATGTGTCCTTTTCAAGGACAACAAGGAGAGGGGGTGGCCCTCTCCTTCTTGGGACTTCAAAGCATCATCTTCACCACTGAAATCCCTCAAGATTTTAGTGGTGAAGAGACCTCAACACCAAAATCCCGGAGCTAACACAAAATGGTCCAAAAAGAGGCCTTTCAAGGCCTAAGGGTGGTCAACAACCCTCAAACAACAAAACACTCTTAATAAACAATAAAGAGGGCCTAAAAATAGAACTTTTTTATGTTATACAATAAGCACAAAAACAGCTCTAAGATAGGTATAAAATCAATGCAAAAATGGGGAATAAAGGTGTAAGTTTCTTACCCTTGTAGTCCTCTTCAACAATGGTGCTCCAATGGCCTCCTTGAGCTTGAATCCAACACCAAAACTTCAAAGCACACTCTTTAGAACCTCAGCTCCAAGAGGAAGGTGAAACACTAGGTGTTTGTGTGCAATAGTGAGACATAAAACACCTAGTGTGCAAAATGAGAGGGAAAGAGAGATAGGTTGTGTATATCTAACCCTAACCCTAGAAAACTAGAGCTCTCCTCTGTATTTTTCCTCTCTCAAAAATGTCTAAAGCCCTCCCTTTTCCTTAGAGAGAGCTTCTCCCTATATGCCTCTTGTAAAGCTTACAAGACAAGCTTTGCAAGAGGGAGATCCCTCCATACACGTGTATGGAGGGGAGCAAAAGCAATACAGCTGTCCAAAAATATCTGCAAAAGAAGATGAACAGCAATCGGCCGGCAAAAAATGCCATCTTGGCCAAAAAGAGTGCCGGCCGGCACAAAAAAGTGCTGACCGGCAACAAAGAGTGCCGGCCGGCAAACTATATTGCCGGTGGCAGCAAAAACCAGCCGGTGGCATCTAGCCACTGTCGGTGATGGGTGGGGATGGTCTACAAGCCCCACTCTGCCTCTCCAAGGCAAGATGCAAGTGTTTGGTGCAAAACCAGACACTAAACGGTCGAGTTCGGGGATCCTGAGGCAAGGCGCGCGAGCCGAGACCTCCGGGAACTCCAAACGAACACAAACAAGGATAATCACCGAGTGTTCAAACGGTGACGTCCAAGTCTTGAGGACGGTCAAAAATGGGGTGTCTACAGTCTGTCACCCCGTTGGAGAATAGGGAAAGTTCTGAATATGATCAGGAAGAAAGGCAACGTCCAAAGTGTTCTACGTGAAGAATCCTTGTCAGTATTTCAGAGCCTTCATACTGTAAGATTGAAGGTAAGTGTTCGGAGAGCACAAGGGGAGATCCCCATCGGAGAAGAGCGGTTCACCGCCACTCACCTCATGAGGTGCTTTCTAAAGCGCCGCTACGCTTGTTTATTGCGTTCATTAAACATCATGCATTGTATTGCATTGTACCTATCAAGTTTCTTTCTCATTCATGCACGATATTGTATGTACGATTCATTCAAAGAAGTTCGGTTTAAGACCATTTCTTTTGTGTATCTATCACACACATTTTCATTTTGTGTATCTATCACACACATTCTCATTTTGTGTATCTACCATGCACATATTCACATAGTGCATCTATCACACTTTGTGTTCATTTTTAGTATATCAATCATACTCTGCTCACATTGTGCATCTATCACACTTTGTGTTCATTTTCAGTATATCAATCATACTCTGCTCACATTGTGCATCTATCACACTTTGTGTTCATTTTCAGTATATCAATCATACTCTGTTCACTAAGTGCATCTATCACACTTCGTGTTCGCATTTAGTATATCAATCATACTCTGCTCACATTGTGCATCTATCACACTTTGTGTTCATTTTCAGTATATCAATCATACTCTGTTCACTAAGTGCATCTATCACACTTCGTGTTCGCATTTAGTGTATCAATCACACTCTGTTCACGTAGTGCATCTATCCCACTTTGTGTTCACTTTTAGTGTATCAATCACACTCTGTTCACATAGTGCATCTATCACACTTTGCGTTCACTTTTAGTGTATCAATCACACTCTGTTCACATAGTGCATCTATCACACTTTGTGTTCACTTTTAGTGTATCAATCACGCTCTGTTCACATAGTGCATCTATCGCACTTTGTGTTCACTTTTAGTGTATCAATCACACTCCGTTCACATAGTGCATCTATCCCACTTTGTGTTCACTTTTAGTGTATCAATCACACTCTGTTCGCATAGTGCATCTATCCCACTTTGTGTTCACTTTTAGTGTATCAATCACACACTCCCGCTTTGTGTATCTATCATACTTGTTCACTTAGTGCATCTATCACACTTTGTGCTCACCATTTTGTGTATCAACCACATGTTCGTTCTGTGTATCTATCACACATGCACACTGTATTTGCAGTGAGAATTCCATAATTTTCTTACATCCTTTCTGCACGAAGTGTAGTTTGGCTCGAGTTTACTTGCTTGCCTAGCATTCGCTTAAAATGTTGCATTTATTTCGCATAATTGCTTCATTACAGCTCTCTTTGCATGATCATGAGTGATAACCGGCTTCACGTAGCGTATAAGTCCAACTTTCAAAACTCGGCTTCGCGTAGCGTATAAGTCCAATCTTCAAAATCTTCTTGCATATCATTTGCACTTTGCTCCCTTTGCCTGTGGGCATGCCTGCGGGCACGTCTCTGTTTATTTTGTATGTCTGTCTAAGTCTTCGGCCTTGTCAAAAATGGGTCGTCTCTGGGCTTTGACATTCACTCTCGTCACTTATGACTTCCGAGTTCTGTCAAAGAGGGGCAACTGTAGACACCCCATTTTTGACCGACCTTAAGACTTAGACGTCACCACTTGAGCGCTTGGTGATATTGCATAAAGTGCTCGTTCAGAAGTTTCAGAGTCGCGGCCGTGAGCCCTGCCTCCAGACTTCCGAACCCTCTTCTGTGCCTTGCCTCAGTTTGCGAACCAGACTCGATTTTCTCTGTTTCTTTTCCTGAGGGGAGGAAGAGGTCCTGTAGACCATCTCTTAGTGGCCGTGGGCTACATTTTGTGGCCGCGGGCCATTTTGCCCATTTCGGAGTCCGGTTCCCGGTTTTCGGAGCCGTCAGGCCGTGTGCCTCGGTTCGGGACCGCTTAACCATCTCCTATTGCTCCGGTTTTTGGCATACTTCCTTTTTGCTCCCTTTTGAGGGACACTGGGGGCTGAGAAGCCCACTTCGTGGCCGAATGCCACTTTCGGTGCTTAACAGCCCATTTTCGGGACCCCGAACTGCGCGTTTTGGTCCCCGAGCATTCGTTTTGCAACGGTTTTCGTTCATTTTTGGCAGGTACCTCTGTTTTATCACCGGGGAGGTCACTGAAGGGTAGGAGGCCAGCAATTGTTGCAGCAACCAGTTATACATCCCCCGACGCCCTCCGGCGCCCGTTTTTCGCACTTCCGGGCTAATGTTGAACACCTTGGGCCCATTTTCTCGAACTTTGAACCACATATTTGTGATGTACACACATGAGAGGACCCTAAAAGTTCATGGCCGGCCATTAATTCAACTTGACCCTTTTGACCCCCTCCTTCCGGGCTAATGTTGAACCCCTTGGATCCTTTTTCTTGAACTTTGAACCACATATCTGTGATGTACACACATGAGAGGACCCTAAAAAGAGGTGGCCGGCCAGTAATTCAAATTGACCCTTTTGAACCCCTCTTTCCGAGCTAATGTTGAACCCCTTGAACCCACTTTCTTGGACTTTTAACCACATGGTTGTGTTGTACACACATAGGAGGACCCCACCAGTTGGTGGTCGGCCAGAAAATATGATTGACCCTTTTGACCCCTAGCCGGCCGGCTAGGGGGTGTGGCCGGCCGGCCACCTGCAACAAAAGTACCAGGCCGGCCGTATTCCTTGCACTGTGCACTTTACAGCTGTGAGGCTTTATCCCCCAGAAAAGATCTTTATCCGGGGGATATTTTGTGGGGGAAAGTTACTCTCCTTTTCCCCCACCTTTACACCCCCTTGTTGGCCTATATAGCAAGCAAGCCTTGTAGTATTTTGGGGTTAGAAACTTTACCTTCAAGCATCCATACAAAACTCCATTTCCATACCTCTCATTTCTTGAAAAATCTCTAAGTCCCTAAGCACCATTTCTTCTACACCACCAAGCTCTACCACCACCACCTCATTTCCAGCAACAAGGAAGGTTTCTCAAAGGCCAAAGAAGCTGCAAATTGATCCAAGAAGCAACAAAAGTTTGAGTCTTCAAGGGTGAGTAGCTTTCCTTCACTTTGACCCTTTTTCTTGATCTATTTGTAAGCCCCACTTGCTTTTTGTTTCAAGCTCCGGCCCTAACTGAAAAGGGCCCTCTTTTGAGCTCATCTTCACCTTTCATTAAGGGCTCAACCCCGTTTGAGCCCTCCATGATACACTTGCTTCATTGATCCTCTTGTATGTCATAGTTTTGCATGCTATTTTTGGCCCATGAGTAATCTGTTTTTGAGCATGTTGTAAACTGATATTAGGCTTATTTTGAGCCCCTCTTCAACATTGAAGAAGGGCTCAACACCATTTGGGACTTCCATGTTATACCTACCTTTATACTCCTCTTTTCTTCCCCATTCTTGCATGCAATGGCAGCCTACCATGCTTTTGTTTTTGGCCATTTTACAGTTCTGAAAAAGTCCTTATTTTGGTCCATACTTCATGTTTCATTTAGGTCCTTCCATGGTTTGGGACCTCCATATGCCACTTCATGTTATATCCCCCTTTTGGTCCCCATTTTTGCATGCTTTGGCAGCCTATCATGCTTCTGTTTTTGGTCTTTTTACAGGCCTAGAAATAGTCTTATTTTGACCTTCTTAACATGTTTCATTAAGGGTCTTTGGCTGTTTGGTGAATGCTTTGCATACTTTGTGTTATAGCCTCTTTTGAGCCTCATTTTGCATTGCATTTCTAGCATGTTTGTATACTGTTTTGGAGTTTTTACAGTTCTGTAAATATGCTTATTTTTGGTCTCTCTTCAATGTTGCAGAAGGGAATTTTTCAGTTTGGGCTGTGCATATACCACTTGCCTCTTTGGCCACCTTTTGGCCCTTTTTCTTGCATAAAAGCTTAGCCATGTCTATGTTTGTTTTTGGGTTTTTTACAGTTCTATAAATATGCTTATTTTTGGTCCCTCTTCAATGTTGTAGAAGGGAATTTTTCAGTTTGGATTTTACATATACCACTTGCTTCATAACCTCATGTTTAGGGCCATTTTTGCATGCCATTGTTGCCCTATCTTTGCTTGCTGTTGGTATAAGCCCATATCACATTTTCATGCCATTTGCATTGCATATACCATTGCCTCGGTTTGCGTGCCCGTGTGCACGCATTTCGAGGCACTTCATTTTCATTCACCGGCATCCTATGTGAGTGTGGCTGAGGCTCTCTCATGTTGGTATAAGCCCATATCACATTTTCATGCCATTTGCATTGCATATACCATTGCCTCGGTTTGCGTGCCCGTGTGCACGCATTTCGAGGCACTTCGTTTTCATTCACCGGCATCCTATGTGAGTGTGGCTGAGGCTCTCTCATGTTGGTATAAGCCCATATCACATTGTCATGCCATTTGCATTGCATATACCATTGCCTCGGTTTGCGTGCCCGTGTGCACGCATTTCGAGGCACTTCATTTTCATTCACCGGCATCCTATGTGAGTGTGGCTGAGGCTCTCTCATGTTGGTATAAGCCCATATCACATTTTCATGCCATTTGCATTGCATATACCATTGCCTCGGTTTGCGTGCCCGTGTGCACGCATTTCGAGGCACTTCGTTTTCATTCACCGGCATCCTATGTGAGTGTGGCTGAGGCTCTCTCATGTTGGTATAAGCCCATATCACATTTTCATGCCATTTGCATTGCATATACCATTGCCTCGGTTTGCGTGCCCGTGTGCACGCATTTCGAGGCACTTCGTTTTCATTCACCGGCATCCTATGTGAGTGTGGCTGAGGCTCTCTCATGTTGGTATAAGCCCATATCACATTTTCATGCCATTTGCATTGCATATACCATTGCCTCGGTTTGCGTGCCCGTGTGCACGCATTTCGAGGCACTTCATTTTCATCCACCGGCATCCTATGTGAGTGTGGCTGAGGCTCACTCATGTTGGTATAAGCCCATATCATGTTTCCATGTCATTACATCGCATTCTACCATCACCTCGATTTGCGTGCCCGAGTGCACGCATTTCGAGGCATATCTTTTTCATAGCACAGTGCATACTAGGTTGTATCTTAGATTGCATTTTGTCATTTTTTCGGTTTGCGCGCCCGTATGCACGCATTTCGAGACATCTCATTTTCATAGCATTGTGCATGCTAGACTGTATCTTAGTTGCATTTCATGCATATCATGCATATTGCATCGTGTCCGGAATAGGAGTTAGCCCGGGCACGGGAAACGAGGTACATTTCGTACTCCGAGTGACGGAATGTGTCTCAATTCCCCAGTCACCGACACTCCGGATTATCCATGATGGAGTTAGGTTTTAGCTGTAGTTTCATGTGCATTGATCCTATATTGAGTTGTGCATTTCGACTCCTCGGCCATCATGCCTCGGTATGCGTGATTGGTGGCACGAGGATCGAGACATGCATATATCCGTGCAAATACATTGCTATGCCCCTTTCCTGCTCTCTGTTGCAGCAAAACGAAGAATCAGCAACTTTTTGGGGCTTGGCACGCATTTCAAGAACAGGTGTAAACAGAGGCTAATTGGGGCATTCCGGTGGATTTCCGCGCAAGACAACCCGGACATGCATCATCCATCAGAAGCAAGGCAGTCCCAGGCTTGCACGCCAGTTTTACTTGTTTTCTTAGTTAATTCGTTAATTAATTAGGATTCTGTAATATTTTGGACTGTAATATTCTTTTATTCGGGACTGTAATATTTGGACTGTATTATTTATTCGGACCCTCTGCGCGAGGGCACAACTGTAATAAGTGTGGGTGAGTGTGATGTATGTCTTCCAACCCCACGTCTTTCTTCCCTTTTATTTATCCGCTTATGATGGTTAGATTAGGGCATGTTTAAATTAGCATACAGTATGACAGCATGTTTGCATCATTCATCTGTTTTGCATGCACCGGGCTCGGCGCACCATACTAACTGCATCGTACTTTCAATTCCAAGTTGAATACATAGTAGTTGTAGCATTTCATATACCATCTTAGAATAGCCGAGCCTGCTATAGTTGCATTTTGCATGTGTTGCATTAGACATTTCTGTATACTTAGGATTCATGCATGATTTCTAATAAGTGTCTATTTTGGCTTGGAGTACTCGGTAAGTTTTTATGCTTTAGCATCCTTGCATGCGTGTGAGTGCTGCCATGAATAACATGTTTACCATAAGGCTATGTGCTTATCTGATATAACTGTCTGAATGCCTGTGGGTGAAGGTCGGGTTACTTAAATTGGAACAAATCATCAAATGTTTCAAGCCTACCTGCGGGTAGCAAACCATTTTCAAAAAACAAACATGAAATGTTTCATTCCGATTCAGGCGACCCGATCTATACTTGTATGCTGTGCGCATCACATAGTAACCTAGGCTAATAAACCGGAATAAGAACTCACAACGTTTTCAAAAATTGATATCATGGTTAGTAGAGGCCAGTCTATGACCGGGCGAGCGGGGGTGCTCACGAAGTGACCTTCCCCAATCGTACCCAAGTTCCCGAGCCGAGGCAACTTTGGTGATGATGGACACGTGGCCTTTTGGCACCGAGTCAAGGTTTCCTAAATTTCCCAAAACAAAATATTTAGGTGGCGACTCTGTATCTGGCAAAGCAGTCCATGTTTGGCACTACTTTTTTCAAAAATCAGTTTCTCAAAACGATTTGCCGGATTTGGACTCTTTGGTTCAGATTAGGAACCGTGACATTTAAGAGTCCGAGCTGTAGTGACCCCAAATGAACAGAACGGGACTTAACCCTCCCGGGGCGTTCGGGGGACGTCTACAACCGCTTTCCCAGTTATGTCCCTTAAGGCCGAATCATGCATGACCGCAGGCAACATACCAAAGTAGCAGAACATCAACCCCTTACCTTATGACATAGTCAAAAGTCACAAAAGGGTACATAAATGAAAGTCATATCAATAATGACACGTAAGACTCACACGGTGAGGAAGCAGGGATCCATTCTCTCACCTCATTACTCGGTCGCCAAGCACATATAGTATGAATACATGCTACGGTGGAGTAACTCTTCCATAAAGAGTGATGTCATACTCGATACACCGTACAGATATTAGTCTAGTCGCTTTCTAGCGCCTAACCCGAATTCTCTATTTGCTCGCCTTCTAGGCGCCAAATGAGATCTCGCATCTGGCTAATCATAACAGGCACAACATGGAAAGTGGGTACTATCATCCCTGTTTGGTCTTTAACACGACCTCATCTTGGTTGTAACCAAGGCGACATGCATAGTGGATTATTTAAGCCTCTCTTGGCTCCAAATAAAAATAAGCCACTAGTCTCAACCTTGCTCGCTCCTAAGCGCCAAGGGCGATTGCTCGTGTGAGTGAGCCAATCTTGCCTGCTGACATCATCATTTGCTAATCATTATGACACAAACCATAATAGTGTCAAACATCTCATCATCTCAAAATAAGTGATCGATTTTTAAAAAATGACCACAGCTTACGCAATTATAGATTCCAAACATAAGCCTTATCAGCACCTCTTGCGATAAGTACATACAACAGAATCCACCATGTGCGCCTCACATGAAATGATTTAAGATCACTACCTCTTGCGCAATAACCTCTCTAAAGATATTTTGGTGACCAATTTGTGTTCATTCTTAATGCGCCCAACTAGCGCAGATGCGCCCAACTAGCGCATTGAATCTTACAAAGAGCAAATTAATATGCTTCTAGTAAAGCATTTTATCCACAGTCTAATGAGCAAGGTCAATGTCTAAACAACTCAGTTAACCATTTATCAAAGATAACACTTATCATGCCGAATACGCCCACATAGCGTACTTTAGGCTCCCACAACAAAGAAAAGATCAAGGAATATAGGTCATCTGTTTCTCCCAAAGATAATCTGAGGATTCACTCAATAGCTAAGGCTCTGGCTTTTACCGATAGGTAAGTCAATGGGTTTACAATTTTGTATCTAGAATCGTTCTAGGATATTCCTTATGTAAGTCATCGAAGACAAACCGAGAATTTTCCTAAAACAATCCCTAAGGATCGTACATCCGAGCATATGACTTACATCACCCATGTCCATCATATCTAAAATGGAGGACTGCCCACCCTAGGTGGCGACAACCTTTTAAATTCCTGGCTCATAATGACTAAGTAAGGAAAAAACTTCTTTTGGACCATTGATCATGCCTCAGTGGTCTTCATTGATCATCGTTGGCCTATCATGGCTTGACGAAATCTACGAACCACTGTTTGGATAACTGCTTTAGGCTGTAAAAGATTTATTGGAACCAGCAACCTTTTTGCGCTCCTAACTTTTCACCATAAAAGCAGAAGGTAAATCCTTACGGATCTACTTATCCAATTCTCTAATGAAAAATCGTGTCACAATGTCCACAAATCAATGTTCCGAACTTATGTCAATCATAGCCTAAGTCAAAATAACCTCACTCCCCAGGAGGAAGTCTTCTCATGGTCTACACTTTCCTCAATGGTGCGACCATTCGGTATGTAGCGAGCCTTATGCCTCAACAATGACTATCCAAATTACGCATAACTTTATAACAGTTTTGCGTCATAATGGAAAGTCAACCAAATTATAAAAATGGTTAATCCTCAAAGACTTTGTCTTAAACTGCGCAACATTGATCCACTTTCTAAAAACAGGGGACTAGAGCCTTTGGCATTATCCTAGGCTCTTTATCATCTTGCGGAGCAATCATGAATGTTTCCCTCTCAATCACCCAGTGATGACGTGGAAAATTTTCACATTTGCTACCACGCAACTAAGAATGTAGAGTATTCTGCTCTAATGGAGCAATCCATTAGTAGGCACATCGCTCCCACTGTCCCTAGGATATTAGAAATTTCTTTCCATTCTCAACTAGGCTACATAGAGCGCTGTGCTTGGAATTCTCCATCTTATAGAGTTCCAAAAACTCTATTCATGTCACCTTTACTAATAAAACTTTATGTGACTTAGTTACACTACCACAAAGCTGCTTACCTATATGCACATGACCCGGAGGGTTTGCATGACCGCATACAATAATGCGCCACACGACCCTTTGTGTTTACAAGACAGCATACAATAATGCGCTATAGAACCCTAGGTCTGAACTTCGCAATCTTATGAGAAGTAAAATAAAGATAAGCTGCTTAACGGTTACAGATCGCCCATAGATGGCTCTCCGCTAACCCATTACTCAAATGGAGTGTAAAATCTGATATGGAGGGCACTTAGTTAGGGATATAGGCAACAAACTAGTGCAATTTCCAATTGGGAAACATTTTGTGCCATTATCCACCTATCATTAACAATATTTAATTCCTTATCTCTACTACACAATTGTGTTGTTGAGTACTAGGAATAATCAATTTTCTAAGCACCCATCTCTCTTCACAGAGTTTTCTAAAAAAATAACTCAAATAGATATTCGCCACCTTGGTCAAAACTAAAAGCATGAAAGCTGTTATCTAATTGATCTCAACCTCATATGTGCAATGTCAAAAATCATCTCAAAACTTTTGACTTATGGGAGATCAAATAGTCTTGACTCAGATGCGTATCGTAATCTATAAATGTGTCAAGATTGAGGCTTAGCTATCATACCCTCACACATATCTAGTCACAAATATCATAGTGGACTAAATGCGCCAATACAAATGACCTTCTACGGCTTTCCTACTTACTTGTGCGCACCCATTGCGAACAAAGTTACACATTCACATGAGAGCAGGATGTCATAAGCGAGTGGGCTCGAGAAGGCCTACTCAAACCATCGTGTCATCATCTCATTAATGTGATTAGTATAATAAGCCACTAGTTCATGACCAATGTCATAAACTAATTCCAATCATCTTAATGTGTGAGTTCTCAAAGACAAGTTTTAAAGGTTTAGGCCCAACTAGGTAATGACTCACGACAAAGTCATATTCACTAGATCATAAAAGGGATGTCATGGAGATATCAAGTGCGCCTAAGTCGCAAATTTAACTAGTAAGTGCTAATCCCCTGCACCTTCAAGTCAATTTTATTCTCCATACACTTTACTGCATCTAGTTGAAAGATGACGATACTCATCTTGCCATATCTATTTCTCGCTTCATAGTTACTTGCAATTAATTCTACTATCCACAAGAAGGAGAGAATAAGCTATCAACTATGACAGCTCCAAAGTAACTTAAGCGCGAATTAGGCTAAAGAGTCTAATTCAACACAATGCTCTCACAAGTGATGCGTCAAATTCTTAGAGTCATAACAACCTTGTCGGCCTTGACCTTTTCATCACTATGCCGCAACGTTTGCGCTTAGTGTTAAACGTTATTAAAAAAAACGTTAGCCTAGCTAAGGAATTATACAAAGAAGCCCCTCCTCATGTCTCACACTCAAGTGTGGAAACAGTAAGTGTCCAGACTTAGACAAGTTGGCAGTGCTAATAGATTTTGCAGCCACTAAGCGCTAATCTTTTCACTTAGTGTTAATAGATTTTGCAGCTTCTAAGCGCTAATCTTTTAACTTCACGTGATATTTCAACGCACACTATTATAGTGCATGAAATTTTGCTCCATCCAACTCCCAATAATTGGGTAGAGAGCAAAACACTGCTCATACTGGCTACTCGTCTTACACTTACTGACTAATTTATTTAAGCTCGCATTTCTAGGATGACGTGACTCTTGAATGTTACTTCATCCAATGATGTAACATTATTTACAAATCAAATTACAAAGTCAATCCGCGTAGCTCATTAGTCAAGATCATATACTGATCTATTGAGGGCTTACTAATTTCATAACTCCAAAACTCGCCAACCAAAACTACGTAGTATGCCGCTAACCATAGCGCACACATTAGTTTTTATTGTGCCAAACAAGGCACCAAAACCACGGCGACTTTGAGTCATGTTTCCTTACTTTGGCTCAATTAAGGTTTGACCTAAAGTCTCCAAGACTTTTGCTCATCTAAAGAATGGGATTAGTTTGTTCACATTTGAACATCTCTACTAAGTCTAGGTTAATCAAATTAACTTCCATAAGTTAAATCAATTTAGAGAGAAATTCGCATTGGGATTAATTTGATTAGCATAATATAATTTTGCCGCAAAAAACTAAATTAAATAGTGACAATATTACATAAGTCGCAAGATCGAAAATCCGCTATGCTCGTAATCATCTCTTGCGCCACAGGTGACAATTATCCAAAATTTAATTTAATTTATGCGCAAAATATTGGTTTTCGGGAGTTAATCTACAAAGATTTCTCTCAACCGAATAACCTCCCACTGACTATGGCATATACAAAGCATGATAAATTCCATACAATAGCATCTTAATGTAAATTTACAAATAACTCATGCTATATTCATTTAATAATGGAATTCTAATAAATAAATAAATAAATAATCATGCTCCTCTAATTACAACATATTACAAACTCTAAAAAAAAAATATGCTGTATTAAATATTTAAATTATGCCATAACAGAAAGTACATCATCCTGAAATTTTCTGGTATTTTTTGGAATTTTCTGGAATTTTAAATAACTAATAAACACACATAAAATCAGAAATAAATATTTCAGAATCTGATAAAATGCTATAACTATACCAGTAAATAGTAAACTATATCAATAGTCTACAATAAAAAATTCAGCCCCAGAAATTTAATCATGCAACACTAGATGCATTTTAAAGCAAAAATAATGCATTATTATTTCAGGAAAAATATTTTTTATTTTCATAAAATTTTTAAAATTTTACAGAATGTAGAAAAATTAATTCTGAGTCTAACGGTACCAACCATGCTTAAAACAAAGCTATAATGAATAAATTATGGTCAATTAACGCAATTCAGAATTAAAAACAAACAAACAGAGCCTTAGAGCCAAGCCAGGCGGGAAAAACGACTCGGCTCAGCTCGGCTCGGAGAGCGGCTCGGCGCTCGGCTCCAGCACGCGGCGCGCGTGCGAGGCGCAGACGGCGTGCGCGTGGACAGCGCCGTTGACGCGCGCGTGATGGCGCGTACAGGCATGTCTGCAGGGGCGTCAGGCGCGTGTGGGCGCGTGGGCGCACGTGGCTGCGGCGTGGTGGCGCGTGCATTCCACGCGCCGCCTTCCAGGGTACTGACTGGTCCGATTTTTATATTGTCGGACTCCTTTTTTCAAAATAAAACCGTTTATGGTATGAAAAAGACATTAATGAACATAAAAAAAATATTTATGCTCTTAATCTAATCAAAGTAGATTTTTTTTTTCTCCTTTACAAACATTCATGTATATAATGTAAACATACACATGTAAAAATATACACATGATTAAAAAGAAATACGAAAATATCCATCATTGGCTCTGATACCAATGTAAATCAAAGTACAAAACATGCAGCGGATAAAATGTTTAGATCATACCTCTTTGATGATAGAACCTCGTGGATAAATCACGTGCTTCCAGAGTCTGATAAACCAACCCAGCAGTGAAGTGATATCACAGATTGAATATCACCCACACAAATCACAGTGCAAATGACTTGATCGTTGTTTTTGGGAAAGAGTCAGTATATGGTTAGAAACAGATCATACGTTGTTTCTCTCTTAATTACCCATAACCATATATCAGATATATAATATATTATTATATCTATCCATATCAGTTAAAACTGATAATATCTGTATCTTGAGTGGTTATCCTAAATAGGTTTGAATTCAATTTCAAAACCTATTTGGATAGGATTCCAAATTCAAATTCAAATGGTCATGCCACATGGGCGCCCATTACTAACACTTCCAATATTTCTTCCCCTTTCCTTGCTTCTGTTTTTCCTTCCCCTAAATCCTGAGCAATTCCCTCCCTTTATATAGAATGGCAAGTGTGGACACCAAGCACACGGCTGCCCACGCGTCTCGTCCTTAGCCATTAATTAATTCATGCTTATCTTGCCTTATATATATATATATATATAATTCACTACACTTTATCTCATATTTTATTTTTACGGAATATTTAAATTAAATATTTAAGGTTTTTCTTATTTTTAATTAAACAATATTAATATAAAATTTCAGAGACAACTTAAATTTTCTGATTATTACAATCTTTCCTCCTTTTAAAATTTCGTCCTCAAAATTTGTCGTGTAAGCTATCCGCTGCGCACTCTGATAAATATATATATATATATTAAGAATAAACTTGATGATTAATCTGATATAAAATATTGTTAAATCATTACCAAAAAAAAAATTAAGAATTCTAATTTGAACCTACGTGATCCGAATCTAATTTCCTGAGTCATCTACAAAAGCGTGATTTTCTTAAGGTTCAATATTTTAAATTATTTATCACAACATAAAATATAACTTTATTACTATTATACTACTACCAAAAACAACTTACTGTTTATTCGTCAAAAACTGTTTCGGGGCCAAAATGAGAAACAATAGGTGATTTTAAAAACTTTTCACTGGTTTTGTGAAAGATTATAGATTTGAACCCATTTCTAAAAAGTCAAATGAATTTTTTTTTTCAAATGCTACAGAACATATAATACAGAATTTATTTATTTATTTTTTTTTGTAATTGTTTTTTTTTCTTGAAATTATTTAGCATATGCATGAAAGATATACACAATTATATATAAAGTAATAAATAACTCATCTTAGCTACACAAATATTTAATTTAAATACTATCTATAATCTAGCTCAACGTTTCCACTATCCTATTTGTGCATGTGTCTTATGCTCCAATGATTTTATAAAAATAATTTTAAAAACCTAGCCTATAATACCACTTGTCACGACCCGCTCCCTGTATCCAAGGGTTAAGCATCGTGATGGCCAGTAACTGATGTTATCTCCGGCCAATTCTTAAATAAATTACTAAACGCGAGCGGAAAAATATTTAAGTGAGGGTACCAAAATAATCATCGGAGCTTCTATTTTTATAACAAAATTTATTGAGCAAACAGGCCAATACTTACATATGAATAATAGAATTATAAATACTATAAAAGTGCTATGTTTGTCTATTCCGCAGCCCCGCGTCTAAGACTTTCCAAAAGTTATTTCTGAATTGCATTGTTTCCTAAAAATTGGTAAACAGCTATAAACACGTGGCAGAGTGAGAAATATTATACTAGGAGCATAAGGGCATAAAATCAACATGGATAATTATTGGCTAAATCAAGCTTGATATTAAAATACATAGTATATAATATGGAGATCATTTGACATATAATACAGAAATCATATAAACAAAATAATCATAACCACAGCGCAGAATGGAATAGAACAGATGTATGGACTCAAGAGGTGGCTCGTACGAACTCTAGAGGTGGCTCCCACCATAGTATAGCACTTAGCTCCATATAGCGCTTTGCTCCATAACAGAAATCATAACCACGGTACAGAATAGAACAGATGTATGGACTAAAGAGGTGGCTCGTACGAATTCTAGAGGTGGCTCCTACAATAGTGTAGCACTTAGTTCCGTACAGCACTTTGCTCCACACTAGAAATCAGAGTGTCAGTGAATCCATGACAGACAGAGGGTCACAAAGTGACTAATCCGAGGGCCAATAGTTATTTAAGTCCCCCAAGGCATGGGACCTCCATGGTGGTACTTACCAAAAATAAATATTTATATAATCATAGTCAAATAATTATTAAAAGTTAAACAAACATATCCATGGGTTTCATTTTAAGCAAATAGGGTTCAGAAAATAATCCACGTAATTGAAACATTAACATAACCATAAAGCATAAATTATATAAAATAATTTGTGGTAACTCAAAACATTCGTAAAATATATTATGATGACTCAAGGTATAATATAACTCACCTTAAAATTAATACCACACTCTTTCTTTTTTACTTCTAATATGTCTTCCCTTTTCCTTGTTTCTGTTTTTCCTTCCCATCTTTCCTTGCTTCTGTTTTTCCTTCCCCCAAATCTTGAGCAATTCCCTCCCTTTATATAGAATGGCAAGCATGGGCACCAAGCACACGGCTGCCCATGCTTCTCGTCCTTAGCCATTAATTAATTCATGCTTATGTTGCCTTTCTTTATTTTTATTATATATATATATAATTCATTATACTTCATCTCATATTTTATTTTTACGGAATGTTTAAATTATATATTTAAGGTTTTTCTTATTTATAATTAAATAATATTAATATAATATTTAAGGGACAACTTAAATTTTTGAATTATTACAACACACCCCATGAACACCTAAACAATCTGACTTTAATCTTGTTGTACAGAGGGGGCATGGAATTGGGGGGGTGGGGGTAAAGGAGAATAGCATAGCGAATCTTACTTCGTTTAAAGCTTTCTTTTGTTTAAAATATTTGTTTGTTGTTAATTGGTGACTAATTAAAAGGAGATATTGTCCATGGGAAAGAAAACAACAATGGTGGGTTAGTGCCCTTTAGTAGTCTTCTCCAATGTAGATGTTTGGTTTAGTGCGAAAAAATAACATGACAAACAAAAACACTGCTGGTTTTGATGCAACCAGTTTGGTTTGGAGGTGTTAGTTTCACATATGGACAAAAGCATCTGCTGATTGAATTTTCCATGGGAGTCAGCCTAATCTTAAGTATTTGAGTGTTAATGTCAAATGGAGAGTGGCTCTGTGGGCCAAATCCAGCCACCCAAGTTTCTCTTACCCTAGGCATGATATTGTTCACTACCTTAGTCAACTCATATTCTGCTGTTAAGTGTGTTTGCCCCTGTTTCTGTTTGTTGCTCTGCTGTATCTGTGATGTATTATGCTTTTATGGTGTTTATGCTATTACCTGGTGCATTTGTTAATCTAGTAATCTGTGTTGGGACTGCTTGTGTCTGGTGAATATTATCACTTTGGTGTCTTTTACCTTGGTGCTTGCTCTTGTGCACCTGCTCTGGTGGTGATTGTTCTGCTATAGCACTGCTATCTTCATAGCTATGTTGTACTGTATCTGTTTGTGCCAGCTCTGCTGTTGTGTATTTCTATATCTGGAGCAGTCTAAGGTCTGCAGTAAAGGGCTAATAACTAGTTGGTACCTTGGTCTGCCATCATTTGCTGTGACCTGTTCTGTCATTGGCTGGTTGCTGTTTTGGTGTTTTGGGTGGCTGTTGGAGTCTACTGGTGTGCTAGTTTGCAGGCTTGGGTATTACCTGCTCCAGTGCTGGCTGTGTATCTATCTGTCTCAGTGCTAGTAGGCTAACTTGGGCTACACCTGCCTTAGTCCTGTCTGTGTTTCTATCTATCTATCTTGCTTTGCTGGTTTGCGTAACATCTTCTGGTCTGCCACCATTGGCTGGGAGCAAACTTTGCTTCACTTTGTACCTCTGTGCTATGTATCTACTAGATCTGCTATCTAGTTTTTGTGTATTTGTTGGTTCCTCACCTATTTAACCGTAATTTTTTTTTTTTTGGTCATTGTTCTTTGTGATTTGTGCATGACAACCAAATTAATGTATAAAGCAATTATTTTATTTTTTTCAATGTTTCATAACTGTAAAATCTCATTACTTTTGTTTTACACATCTGATTTTCATAAAATTTATGTTTACAAAATGTATTTGCTGAGATCTATTCAAGTGCAATCTATAGTAAATATCAAATTTAATTTCCCTGTCTGAGGGTTACAATAATATCTCTCCCTCTAATATGACTTCACATGGAATTGTTCATGTATGTGACATTTGCGTATGAATAAATGCCAAGTTACTAGTCAAATTGCAAATAGTTGGATAATTTGACTAGTAACTTTATTTTATTTTTTTACCCACCAAAAAAAAAAGTTACTAGTCAAATTATCCAACTATTTGCAATCGACAAATAAGCAAAACATCCTGATCGGTTATTACTATTTTGTTTACTTAACAAAGCAATGATAATCGAACCCCTAAACTTACTTAAGCTCTCTTCCATTACAGAGTAGTTTTCCATATGTTGTCCATTCCCATGTTCATCTTTGCTTGATGTATGCGGTTCGAATAATTGACAAGAGTTGGATGATGATAAAAGATAGGCTGAAAAGTAAAGAGTATCTAGAAGGTGTTCAGTCATTTATTGAGTTTGCTACGAAGAATTTAGGGGCCACAGGATGAAATTCATTGTTCGTGTGTTGATTGCTTGAATGGCACAAAATTTAGTCGACAATTTATACGGTTGCACTTGATTCAAAGAGGAATCGCATGTTCTTATTGAACTTGGGTGCACCACGGGGAACATGTTCCCATGTCTCATGATCTTTTACCATGCGAAACGATGATACTGAAAGCAATGGAGCTAGAATGACAGCCAAGCACGAATATTTGGGTGAACTTCCTACCATGTTCGAGAAGCCTCCGGCATTGTACACATTGTCCTCGGTAGAGAGACAAGGGTTTTTTGATTTCTTGAAATCAATTAAGTATCCTGATGCCTATGCGGCAAATATATCCAATTGTGTCACTGCGAATGGTGGTAAGTTAGTTGGCCTCAAGAGTCATGACTGCCATGCCCTTCGACAATGACTTCTTCCAATTGGGATGCGATGACACCTTCCTATCGAGATTGGGACCACATTGTTTGAGTTGGGAACATTTTTCAAACAGTTGTGCTCAAGAACAAATCATACTTATACTTTGTAAGCTTGAGAAGATTTTTCCTCCTGCTTTTATTGATATCATAGTCCACTTGGCAATCCATTTTCCTTATGAGGCTATGCTTGGAGGGCCTGTGCAATATCGATGGATGTATCCTATTGAGAGGTATAACTACGAGTCAGAACTTTTTTCATTTAAATATAGTTTAATATGACCATACTCACGAACAGGCTAATGTTTACATCTAGGATGCTCGGACTTCTGAAAGGATTTGTGGGCAATAAAGCTTGGCCAGAAGGTTCCATTACGGAGGGCTACATATCGAAAGAGTGTACGACGTTTTGTTCAATGTATTTGGATGGAGTTGAAATGGTGTTTATCCAAGAAGAAAGGAACTATGATGGGGGTGACAATGGCCCGGGGTAGGCAAATTTCACTCAAAATGTTCATCCTTTTAGTCAACTCCCAAGGGCAATTGATATGTCCAAAGTTGACCACGAATTGGCTCATTGGTTTGTCCTACACAATAGTTTGGAAGTGGACGAATATCTAGAGCATGATTCCTCATAAAATATGCACCATACATTTTGTAAATGTTTTTTTATTTTTTGAAGTCTTTATTATTCCAATTACTTATGAATTACATTGTATTAACTAGGGAACACAAGCTCTTGTTGCAACAAAAACATGGAAGTTCATGCAACATTGCAACTCGACAATGCAAAGAATTTCCTAAATGGTTCAAAGATCGAATAAGCTAAAATTTGTTAGTGTATAGTTTGCAGATAACGTTAAATTATTCTAAGTTGGAATTAACATGACATACTTTGTTGTGTAGATGAACCAATTGCAAAATCAAAAGTCACCCAAAGCAACCGACGAGATGTGGTCATTAGCTAATGGTCCTAATGCCTTGGTGAGCACATATTCGGGATGCATTTCTAATGGTGTCTGATTCCATACTATCGATCGTGATAACCGTTGTAAATCTCAAAATAGTGGGTTGGTAGTAGAAGGGGACCACCAAGGCCAATTGATAATGTTCTACGGCTACCTTTGTAAAGTGTGGGAAATGACATATTTGTTTGGACATCGGGTTGTTTTGTTCCAATGTGAATGGTATGACACTGGTAGTAGCCGAACTTTGCGTGTCGAACCACATGTTACAACTGTTGATGTAAGAAGTCGCTGGTATAAACATGACTCGTTTGTGTTCCCAAGCCAAATTCAACAAGTTTTCTATGTTCATGATACGAAGTTAGGGGCGAATTGGCGAGTCGTAGAAAAGTTTCAATATCAACGAATTTGGGATGTGTCAGAGATGGATGTGCCAGAATTTGATGAAGTGTTGCAAGAAGATGAAACGACTACTGTTGTACCAACTGAGCCTATTGATGATGATTTTGTTTTGCGTCACGATGACATTGAACCTGAAATTATTTCAATGGAAGTTTCTCAGTCCAATAAGCGTGTGCAACCCGAGGGTGTTATGGATGATGCTTTCATCTGTGATGACGATGATGAACTAACAATCGCGGGTGATGAAGAAGAAGAAGATGAGATAGAAAGTGATTTTGATATAGATACGGACATAGAGTTTTAACGTACGAGTTCAAAATTTCGATATGTGTTCTCTAAGTAGTTTGATGATGAACTTTGTTTCTTTGTCCTGCTTGTTTTGTTGATGTAATGGGGGAAATTAAGAATCAGGTTTTTGTTCTTCTCGTATTACATAGTTAGATGTTATGTACAATTCCTTAATTTTGTGCAATGTTCAACCTCTTAAATTGATGAACCTGTTAATTTGAATTTCATGCCTCATCTTGGTTTATGTACTTCCTTAATTCTGTGACAAGTGAACAGAATAATTTTTTTGTATTGTGTTATATGTTAATATTGTTAATGATTAACTTTTGTAAATAATCCATGTTTGTTATTCATGTATCTGAGGTTTATTATTCATGTAATTAGTTACTTAATGTAGGTAGCATGGTTCCTGGAATCAAGACGGGGCGGCGTAAGCGAGCAACAAGTGGCAACGTATTATCAGCCTCTAAAGCATGTCCACAAGAGATTGGCACCTCACTGACTTTCTCTAATGAGACGCAGCCACCAGATGATATATAAATAGTTGTCGAGGAGACACAACCAGGTGGCGTGGGTAAGAGCATTGAACTTAATTGTTTATGGCTTTTTTTTTGTTTTTTTTGCTTTTTGTTTTTTGTTTTTTGTTTTTTTGTTTTTTTGTTTTTTTTTTTTGTGATGCATAAGTCATAAAGTAAGACAATGAAAACCCAATAACGACAAAAAAAAAAAAAAAAAACAAACATTACTTTACACAAAACAAGGAAACTTACACAACAAAGAAAAACAAAAACAAAAGTTAATCATCGATAGCAGCCAACTACATCGATAGCAGCCAAATTCAAGCTATAGCAAAATTTACTAACACTTCACGCAGCCAAAGAGTAGTAGCCAGCAACAGCAGGTTGCAACAAAAGTAACAGGACCCACAGCCAGTGCCATTTTTTTTTTAGTTATTAGCAATGTTTGTAATTTGTGACTTGCTTCTCCTTTTGTACTAGGGCGAACAAGGTCAACTCGTGTACGAGGACCTACATTAGGCAAAGGAGTGCAGCAAAAAATAGCTAGGAAAAAAGGAGAGAAATTACATGTCTATGTCAAACGGGTGTTGAACGCAATCACATGAGGGAATGTGACCCCAGCAACGAATGAGTTGGGATTGCAAATTAAACGGTTGTACCCTCTTCAGAGCGTGCAGTCATGGAGAAAAATCGATCAGAGTACCAAAGATGCGGTCGTCCAAACGATGCTAGTATGAGATTCATTTTGCAATAATTTATGTTATTTGTAATTGCTGAAATTAAGTGATGTACTAATTCTCTTATTATGTTTGTAGGACAAGTTTGTTATCGGCGAGGATTTCGATAATGATGAACAAACTCAACAAATCCTCGATAGAAAGGCTTATTTGCCATGCATGGATTGGAGATACAATCTAAAGCAGGAGTTCCTCGAACTTGAGGAAACGGGTGTTGATGACCCCTATAGTTATTCGCCTAGTGGAGTGAGCTTGGAGGACTGGAAATATGTGATTGATGTGGCTTGGAAAGATGAATCTCACTTGGTAGCAAAATAATTAGAAACCCCATTCTTGAAATTAATTTATGCGTTAATATGTATAAATTCTTCAATAATTCTTCTTCTTTTTTTTTTTCTTCTTTTTTTCCAGAAATGCTCTAAAGTTGGTAAAGCAAATGAGGATGGAGATATAGATTTTCCTGAATTTTACAAGAAATCACACAAGTCCAAGAAGACGGGAGACTAGATTGACCCCAAATGTGGTGAGCTACATGTGAGTATTGAATGTTGAAACCAATTCTGTTGCATATCAATTAGTAAAGTTGTTTTAAATTCCTTTTGGCAAATACTTACTTGTTTTTTTTCCACGACAGGATGATATGGTAAATCTACAAGTGGTAGCCACCGATGCGGGGTTGCCATTGACCCACGAAGAACTATCAAGGCAAGTGCTGGGGGCAAAAAAAAATTACTTGCGTGGATTTGGGATAGGCCCGCAACCCTCTTCCACAGCTTGTAGTGCGGCACGAGCACCTGATAAACATATGGAGTCAATGAGAGTGGAACTTGAGGTTCTTCGTGAGGAGCGTCAAAGAGATCACGAGGAGTTGTTGAAGGAGAAAGAGAAGCGCCAAAGAGATCACGAGGAGCTGTTGAAGGAGAAAGAGGAGCGTCAAAGAGATCACAAGGAGTTGCTCAAGGAGAAAGAGGAGCACCAAAGAGATCGTGAGGAAATTATGAGGGAAAGAGAGGAGATGATGAAACAAGTCGAAGAAGAAAAAAAAGCACGGGAGGCACAATAAGTACAACTCAATCATCTGAACGATGTAGGGTCACGGCTCACAACCCTCTTGCAAGGTTCAAATGGTCATCCTACTATTCGGTAAGAAGAATTTTATTGATAAGCTACTGCAAGTTCTACAAAAATATAGATCATATTGACATACAATTGTTTTCTCAAGTTGCTATTCAAACCTATTAGACCGTTGATAATCGGGATTGTGCTAATTTTTTTTCCCCCCCTAATAGGTTTTGAGGCATAATGTGAGTAGACTTTGCAACAGACGACCTGGTGTTTTGATACATTATGCAAAGGACTTCATTTTGATTTCCATAAGGTAACCATATGATTTCAATGAAATATTAAGTTTCCCAGAATTGGGTACGATGAGCTTCTGAATATGAGGACAGTTACTAAATCAGGAGCCCCATCCAATTGAATGTCATTTGAGATTTCAGACTAATTGAATAAACCAAGTGAACTTGGAATGAATTTACAATTACTACAATATACCTAGTACAACTGGACTAATTTAATGTACATGGAAGCCATTATTGATTCATAGTGAAGTTACAATTACTACAATATACCACAGCCACCAAAAGGGTCTTATCAACCCCTAAAAAACAAGCAGTGCTTAAAGCCTGAATAAGATCTTCAAATTTTCCATGCTTGGGCACAATAATAGTTATTGGGGATGGTGGAGTATCTTCATCAGTGCTCATGATTGTCAAAGTCATTGTCCGTATCATCGTTGATGGTAATGGTAATGAGAGGTACATGAATGGATCAAAGATAACAGAGACCTTTTGGCAAACAAGACACACTAATGTGGACCTATATTGACCCTACAATGGCAAAAAATCAAGATGCATTTAATCAATAAGGATGAAAATTTTATCATCAAGAGTACCTAAAACCCAACTATTATCAACCACTCTCATAAAGAGCAAACAATGTTTCCATTTAGGGTTATAAACAGATTAAATTGTTATCTGTTCAATGTATGTCTAATCATTTTCTTTATCTACTACAAAAAAATAAGATATGTAAGACTGTTGGGGAAAATGTGAAGAAGTTAAAAGTAGTCCATTGTTCCTGATATATTCCAAAAGAAATTAATAGCCAAACTCTAATACATGCACGATTCTATGCAATAAAAAAAAATCAGTATGGACATATATGTGTCTGTAGACAATTTAACACATTGTAATTATGCAATGCTCTTATATTCAATCTGTAATTAAACCCTAATGGCCCTAATGGACTTGGATCAAATCAGATTTTCTTTCTGAACTACCACTCTCATAGCCATACAATAATGAAGGTCACTACCCAATGTTGGCCCAGTCAATTTGTGGTACTGAAAGGGCTTCACAGGGTACAGACCTAACAAAGACAAAATGGTTGCCACTGATACAAACCCACATCTTTACACTTGACAACATGAGCTTTTATTAGAGCATCAACCAAATGGGCTATTTTGGCCTATGACATATTAATTAAAAACCCCAAATGTAGAAACTATAGGATAAAAAGGAAGCATGCTTTGATCAAATTATTTGAGAAATACAAGTTTATCCAAGAGAAGATTTGATAATTTTCAATACTTAATTAAAAATCCCAAATGTAGCAACATGATTTGCTGGCTAAAATTCCTTAGTGGATAGTTATGCAATTCTAGCTTTGGGTTCATGTGGCAAGGATTATCTTCTTGTCTATTTTTCCAAAATCCAACTAATGAAGCTTATTGAGTGCCTTTGCCATGGTTTTAGTACATATTTCATTTGGCTAGTTGCCAATAAGGTGAGCTATACCCATTGAGGGAGATAAACCTCTGTCAAATTGCCTATGTGCCTGCAGCTACTTTCATTCTGCATGATAGATATTGAATACTAGGTTCAATAGAAGAGACCTGTGTTGCAAAAATTCAAAGCAGCGCCTAAACCACTCCATGGATGCCCCAGGTAGCTTCTTCATGTCAAATAGGACATGTGGGGACAGACGGAACGTAATTAGTAGGCGTAAGTTGGGAGTTGGCGTAAAAAATGCCATAAACTTAGCCGAAAAAGGCCTTTGAGGGCCGAAAATTGAAAGCAGCCCCCGAACCACTCTATGGATTCCACGGGTAGCTTCCTCATGTCAAATAGGACCTATGGGAATAGACGGGACGTAATTAGCACGCGTACATTGGGAGTTGGCGTAAAAAATGCCATAAACTTAGCCGAAAAAGGCTTTTCGGGGCCGGAAATTGAAAGCAGCCCCTAAACCACTCTATGGATGCCACGAGTAGCTTCCTCATGTCAAATAGGACCTATGGGGTCAAACGGGACGTAATTAGCACGCGTACATTGGGTGTTGGCGTGAAAAATGCCATAAACTTAGCCGAAAAGGCCTTTAAGGGCCGAAAATTCAAATCAGCCCCCGAACCACTCTATGGATGCCACGAGTAGCTTCCTTGTGTCAAATAGGACTTGTGGAGATAGACGGATCGTAATTAGCACGCGTACGTTGGGAGTTGGCATGAAAAAGCGTCATAAACTTAGCCAAAAAAGGCCTTTCGGGGCTGGAAATTCAAAGTAGCCCCCGAACTACTCTATAGATTCCACGGGTAGCTTCCTCGTGTCAAATAGGACCTGTGGGGTCAGACGGGACATAATTAGCACGAGTACGTTGGGAGTTGGTATGAAAAACGCCATAAACTTAGCCGAAAAAGGCCTTTGAGGGTCGAAAATTGAAAGCAGCCCTCGAACCAATATATGGATGCCACGAGTAGCTTCCTCATGTCAAATAGGACCTGCGGGGTCAAACGGGATGTATTTAGCACGCGTACGTTGGGAGTTGGCGTGAAAAATGTCATAAACTTAGTCGAAAAGACTTTTGAGGGCCGGAAATTCAAATTAGCCCCCGAACCACTCTATGGATGGCACGGGTAGCTTCCTCATGTCAAATAGGACATGTGGAGATAGACGGGATGTAATTAGCATGCGTACGTTGGGAGTTGGCATGAAAAACGCCATAAACTTAGCGAAAAAAGGACTTTGAGGGCCGAAAATTCAAATCGGCCCCCCGAACCACTCTATGGATGGCATGGGTAGCTTCCTCATGCTGAATAGGACCTGTGGGGACAGACGGGACGCAATTAGCATGCGTATCTTGGGAGTTGGCATGAAAAATGCCATAAACTTAGCCGAAAAACGCCTTACGGGGCAGGAAATTGAAAGCAACCCCCGAACCACTCTGTGGATGCCACAGGTAGCTTCCTCATGTCAAATAGGACCTGTGGGGTCAAACGGGATGCAATTAGCACACGTACGTTGGGAGTTGGCATAAAACGCCAAAAACTTAGCCGAAAAAGGGCTTTGGGGGCCAAAAATTCAAATCAACCCCCAAACCACTCTATTAATGCCACGAGTAGCTTCCTTGTGTCAAGTAGGACCTGTGGGAATAGACAAGAGGTAATTAGCACACGTACGTTGGGAGTTCGCGTGAAAAACGCCATAAACTTAGCCGAAAAATGCCTTTCGGGGCTGGATATTCAAGCAGCCCCCGAACCACTCTATGGATGCCACAGGTAGCTTCCTCATGTCAAATAGGACCTGTGGGTCAGATGGGATGTAATTAACACGCGTACATTGGGAGTTGGCGTGAAAAACGCCATAAAGCTTATAAATATATATTTTCTAGAAGCATGTCTACATATGTAGTTTTATGAATAAAATATATATATATATATATGTTTACACTTTAGACTAAACTTGACTTGGGGCTCATGCCTGACTTGGGAAATTTCTTTACACTTTAGACTAAACTTGAATAAACTCTCAACTCAACCGAACCCATCTGAATTGTAACCTATTTGAGACTTTCCTAAGTCTAACAATGGAATAACTAAAATTGTGGATTAACTAACAAAAAATTATAAAAATAGCACCTAATTTTGTGTGTTAAGTACTTATTAATTTAGGGAGTAAATGAGTATGTCAATGGTGTAGCTAAACTATGTGCTTTGGTCAGATTACTTTTCTGAGGTGTGAATGCAAACTCTCAAATAATATATCTATGCATTGAGTATCGTTTGATTATGAGAAACTGTACCAATGCATTTAACTAAACTTTTGTCTATAAGTTCTATTCTATGTAAGTCCATTCAATATAAATGTTATACATATAGCTTTGCATTGAATTCCAAAAGCCTAGAAGCACATTAAATTTTACAATAATGTCAAAAATCAAGAATTCAGACAAAAAAGAAAAAATAATATGTGATTCATATTCATTTTAAATGTGGACCTCACCATATTAGAGTTGAATTTAAAGCACACTATTTTTCTTGGTACTTTTTAGTGTCCGATAATGATAATTAAAAAAAAACATCTTTCAAATGTGAAATGCTAGGCTTTTGGGATAGGTTTACATAGGAGAGACAGATTTTAGAGAGAGGAACTAGATAGTGGCAGTTTTTGGATGGTTGTGAGCGGCCGCAAATGGCTTCCAGAACAAACTAGCTCTTGTTTCAGTGATGGTTAGTGGTTGTAGTTGTTGCCAACTTAGAAATCATACTTATGGCACTAGCCTCATTGGGTGTTTAGGGGTGTAAATGAGTCACGTCTTCACAGTTTGTTTGTATCTTCCTGTTTGTCTTTGTTGGTAGAAACCTACAAACAAGTGAATCTCAAACAAATGAAGACATGAAGCAAGTACCAAAATAGAAGGCTTTGAATTTATTTTCTGCACGTATTGTTGGTTTGAGATATATATATTTTTGACTTCACCTCCATCCTGGAATAGAAAATGATCGCAAGAGTTTGATTATAAGGTCAGTTTGTTCTTTCTCGAGTTGGAATATCCTTTTTCCTTCTTCATAGTTACTAATACCCAACTTCTCTCTATTTGCAACAAAATAGGAGCTAAAGTTAAAAAATATAGTTGATTACAAACCCGATAAAGCAACTTACAGAAGCAATAATCCAAATAATTTAATTGACAAGACTTCAAAAGTGGAAAACACCAAAGCATTATTCTCTGTTTACAATAATGCAAATTAGGATGCAAGAAAAATAGATGTTTTGTCCACAAAATGATAATTAAAATTTTATAATACTCTCTCTATCTCATTTTATGTTTCCAACTCCCCATTTTTGAAAATTCATTTTATGTGTCCTAGTTTGAGAAGTTAAAAAATTTTAACCATTACTTCCTTATTTCAAACTATATTTAAATACAATTTCAATTACAATTGACATTCTTGCAATTTTTGTTTTGTAGATGGCTATAATTTTTGTTTACAATGGAACTAATGGGTGTAATTTTTGTTTTGTAGATGGCTTTTGGCATTGACATGTGAATCTTCCATTTTTTTGTACGGAGAATAATTCACACTTTTGAATAGTTGGGAAGTTTTTTTTGTCCTTTGCTTTTTGTGTGGAATTTGGATGAATCGTACATATAGATTTTTTGGAGGGGTACATAATACTTTTGACATGGAACTTGTTTTTATTGCCGTGGTATATATAGATTACCTTTTGTCGTGGTACATATTACAATGGTAATTCGTACCATGCCAAATGGTCATTACAATGCATAGTATAGTAAAAATATTTTTTGTGTACGGAGGACATTGTTTTGATAATGTATTTGTTATGTATGACGCTATTATTTGTAATTGGAATATATATATAGTTGGTTTGTATATAAGTTTACATTAAAAGGTATTCTTTTTTGCTTGATGGTTGTAAATAAAATATGCGTTATGGAATAGGTGGTAATATATACATATTGTTTTGTTTGTATACCTATTACAGGTTGCGGTGGATACATACAGGTTGAAGAAAAATACATTAAAATGAAAAAAAAATGAAAACATAAAATGATGGTTTTGACAACAAAACCGTTGGTAGCCAAAAATGGAAATATTTTTAGTGACTAAAAAGTTAGTAGCGAAAAAAGAATTAAATCTTTTGGCGACTAAATATTTAGTAGCTAAAAAGAAAAACACTTTTGGCGACCAAAAATTTAGTCGCCAAAAACATAATAATTGTATCATAGGTGACAAAACCTTTGGTAGCTAAAAAAAATTAAACTTTCACTGACTAAACTGTGTAGTAGCTAAACAAAAAATCGGACTTTCCGCGACTAAACATTTAGTAGCTAAAACAACACTATTGGCGACTAAAAATTTGGTCGCCGTACATACTTGAAGTTTTGGCGACAAAAAATTTAGTAGCTGAAGATGTGATTTAAATTAAATTAAATTAGTATCCTTTGGGCGACTAATAGTTTAGTTGTCAATTTGCCTCATCAGCAACTAAAGCTATTTTGTCGCGAATACCTTTCACTTTTGCCCACTAAAACGTTAGTCGCCATTTTGTAGGACTTTTGGCGACTAAATTTTTTTTAGTCGCAAATACCTTCCCCAACAATCTTCTCGCGACAAATCTAGTGACCAAAATATTTAGTCGAGAAAATATTTCGGCGACTAAAAACCTTACTTTTGGCGACTAAAATTTAGTTGCCAAAAGTGCAATTTCTTGTAGTGGCAGGAATGGCCACTCGAGCGGAAAAATAACCCTGCCCGGGCGCTGCCCAGGACCCCCCAAGGGGCGTTGCCCCTTAGACCCCTGCGAGCTGACCGGGAAGTTCGATCTTCGACATAGTTAGCGAAGTGGCAACGTGATAGGATTAGAATCACAAACTCCTCTGCATAGGCACAATTTGGGTTGGATTCGTATCTTAATACTCATAGCCTCACTAAAATAAAAGAACGAATAAAATTACAACTAAAAGGAATTTTGTCAAACGAGATTGCCAAAAACAAAAACCTAACAAATATATTTGTAATTTTCATCCCAATCAGTATATTAAATTTTATTAGTATTAAAAGGACAAAAAATCAGTATATTGATAGATACTATACGTATCGATCGATATTTCAAACCACACAAGGTGGAACTTCTAATTTTCTTTTTATTTGAAATTATCAAAACGTACGTGATTTGAAAGGAAAAAAAATGGCATGGCAATATGAAATTATAGTAGTTATGATAGGGAACTTCATTAATTGTACATGCAGCACTTAGGAAACAAATGTTGACTTCTAGACTTTGACAATAAAGGATTGAATTTATTTTTTGCCAACTTTGTGACATTTTGTATAGCTTCTCCCTCAAACTTTACTAGCAGAGGAGGACCCTCCTAGGATTTGATTGGCAGACAAGAAACTCATTCATTTCTCCTTGAGAACTAGGATTCTCCCCACACTAAAAAAAAAAATTCATTTTTGTTTGGGTAAAAACAAAAATTATCATTTGGATTTTTAAATTTTCTTTTTGACTTTTTAATCATATGTAAAATTTTCAAAATGGTGGACAAATTAAATTTAACCGTAAATGTGGACATGAATCTTGAGATAAATAAAAATGTAATTTCTCATGCCTACAATCTTATGATAAGGAGCTCCATTAATTGCAACTGCTACATCTACTCCTTTAACTGTTTCACTTCTGCCACTTGCTCTGCATTCTGGGATCCACCTCCCACTGTAAATTCGTGATCTTTACTCCTAGCATCCATTGGATCAACTCTCTGTATTTGTTATGCTTATTTGACAGAGAAGATAAATTTTAGTGCCAATAATGCCCCCCCCCCCCTCCCTCATTTTGGACAAAAAGATGTTTTTGTTTTGAATGAATGTCAAAAAGAACAAAATAAGGTTTGGACACTTATATATTTGGGCAATTCATTTAGGCTTACAAAAATAAACCCACGTATTAAAGCCCAAATACTTATAATAACATCTAGATGCTAAAATTGATCCAAAACATGAATTAAATAGACCTAACTCTTAAGCCCAATTGTCAACAGGCCCAAACTCAATCAGGAGGGTCCACCATAAGCTATTTGAACGTCAGAATTCAAATCATCACTTCACTACTCTCATTCCCTCTGCCTTACTCTGTTCTTTGCCTCTTCAAACCTCCTGCTTCGAAACCCTTTTTTGCTCATACACTCCAATGGCACCCAAATGAGCTCAAACTAAAGAAAAGAAATAAGCAGAAATGTTACCTGTGCAATGTTTCCCAATTGAGTTCCAACAGCTACTCCATTAACACATCTTCAACAACTGCATTATTCCTCGCCGCGATAGTTTTGCACAAGGAAAATTGGGCCTTACTTTCACTGCAACCATTCCTGATGAACTTTCTCATTATTATCCTATTGTAGACACCGAAATGATGTTCTTCAATAAGGCGAAGCTGGCCTGACATCCTTTGGACTCAAGCCCTAACCCTCTTTGCTCATGGCAAAAACCTAACCATGATTGGAGACTTTGGGTCCAGCGAATGATGGTATATGATATTGATCTTTGGAGGGCTTTTGGTATTTATGATGCCATTAGATTGTCAACCTTTTCCCTAGACATGGACAAATGGGCCATCAGTGCTGCTGCCTGCTTTTGGTCTGTCTCCTGCAACTCCCTTATCCTGAGGTGTGGTATGATTTCTCCCACAATTCTTGATGTCGTTCATTTAACTGGCCTCCCTACTTCTGGCCAACATATCAGTGCACTTTCAACCCCAAAGGCACTTATCAAACTTGATACTGACCTTAGTTATGAAAAATTCCAGACTAAATATCAAAAGTTTGGCCTTAAACCCTCAGATGAAGAAAGAACAGCCTTTTACCTATTGTGGCTTTCTTAACACTTCATGTGTGTTTCTGGTTTTAAAATTACCAAGGAATACTTACTCTTGCCACATGTATTCAAGAAGGCATAGAACTGGCCTTTGCTCCTTTTCTTTTAGGTACCTTGTACAGAGGTCTATTCTCCTTAGTTGATAAGGAAATTGATCATAACTGTGTTGGCCCCTTCTAGCTTTTCCAAGCCTGGCTTTATGCCTATTTTCCTGAAATCAGGCCCACCACCTAAACTCCATACCTCTTAGTATGTGAAAGTTATGCTGAATTTTTTCTCTCATTTAGGCCAGCTATCTCCAATTCCTTCACCAAGGTGTTCACCACTCTCTATGAACTACTTATCGATAGAGATCCTCATCTTTTCATCCCTTTCCAACATTTTCACTTCACTTCATCTAGACTCACATATATTAATGCTAAAGCCCATACCCTAGATGATGACTGGAGACAAAAACAAAGAAGCTTTTGGGCTCAAATCCTTACTTCTAGATATATTCTAGTGGGAGGGTCTATCTCCACCAGTAGACTCTCAAACTGCAGCTTTGAGAGCTATAACCCTTGCCGATGGGCCAGGCAAATGGATTTATATCAAACTATTCCTTGCCCCTATTTCCACCCCACAATTCATGAACAAGTTGGGGTCAGACTTCAATTTAAAGACCATTCAGATGTGGAGGCTCTCTTAGCTGAGAATCAAAAATTATTTGATCACTTTAGCTTCTACTACTGCAACACCACACCTTACCTCACCACAAGATTCAAAGAATGGTGGCTTCTCATGAGTGCAATAATTTTTGACAAAGAAGTTCAAGTCTGCCTCTGGAATGTGCATCCTGACAACAGGAAAGGAGTGGAAATGAGCATTGGTAAATATTTGTGCTCCTTTTTTACTTATACTTGTTATTAAAATTTCTTTCCTTGGGTGTGTAGTGGTATTGACATGCCATGTTTCTCATGCAGCCAAGTCTCCTATCAAGGTCACTCCTTTGGCTATAGAGATGTCTACTCAGGCTGTTCTAGCTCCTAGAGAAAAAGGCAAGGCTCCAATGAACCCATCAAAGAAACCTGATGGCAATCCTTTAAACATAACTAGCAGTGAAGGGTTCACACCTTATAACCAAGGTGTTGAGATTGAAAGAAGGACTAAGAATAGACAAGAGAAAATTCAGGATATTCTGTCATCTCAGCCACGATTGGAGGGAGGTGCAGCCCTTGAGAGGAGGTCAAAAAGAAAACAAGAACAACCAGTTCTTCCTCAAGCCACTACTCTTGCTGCACCAGCGTCTTCCTCTTCTAGCAGTTCTTCCTCCCTTCCTATAATGGTATAATTTTCACTCAAGCCTTTGTTAAACCACTAAACATTATGTTTAATGTACTGACACTCTATTCCACATTCCTTTCTCTCTTTTAGATATACTTTCAGACATATAAGAGGAGAAGACTTCTCTCTCCAGCTGCATCTCCTTTTTCTCATGAGGAATTGCCTAAAACCCTGACCAATCTACCTATTTCTTTGCCTGAGAATGAAGAGTTTCCTGAAACTTAGATTAATCCTTTCTATGCTTGCAGACCAGACCAAACTAACCTCTCCTCAACCAAACCCAAAACATCAACATCCCTATCATGAAGAACAAATTAGTCAAGAGAGAGTAGGCCTAAGAGAATTGGCTCCTGAACTAGCCCAAATTCTGTCTGATATTCCTCAGGGAATAGCTTTAGGAGGCTTAATGGCCATCCCTCTCAGAGGGCTGCGCCATGGAACCAATGAAGTCATTATTTTCCCTGGGGTGGCCTCTTCCTCCTTAGAAGAATCAAAAATCCTTGGCCATACCAGAAAAACTCCAGCAGACTTGGGCCATGTCAAAGAGTCTCTCATTGACTTAACCAATAACCCTGACAGCCATATAGCTCCTGTCAACAGAAGTTCCCCTGTCCATGACCCTGTCTCTGAACAAAATGATAACATTCATCAAAACAATCATGTTTCATTCTACAACCAAGAGAATGAGGCTGACAGAGTTGACACTAAGGTATTGGACAATGAATCAACTTCAAGTGACATGAGAACTCCTCATGAGGTGCTTACACAACCCGTTCACTCCCCCACTACCTCTATCCAAATACCTTCATTCCATCCACTTTCACCAGTAGATGCCCCTTTACCAGTCCATATTGAAATTCCTATGAGTCAAGGGGTCTTGCCCAAACCAATCACTATGGACATGGGGGATCAAACTTCTCACATTCATGGTCCTATCAGAGAGACAAACCCAGATGTCCTAGCCACCAATACTTCCACTACTCAGACATTACCAATACAGGTAATACTTTTCTCATAAATATACATCTTACTTTCTCATATTTTCTATATGGCCTAATATTCTTTCTTTATACTGTCTTGCAAGTATATTTTCCCAGATATCACTGACTGCTGAAATGAGGGTGCAAACCACACCAACCTAAAATCCTTAAAGGGAGGCCTTGACCGTCTCCATCCTTCCCCACATTGAAGCTGCTACCATACCTTCGACAGAAGTAACAACACCACAAATTAGTTTCTATTTTATATTGTATGTTACTTTTTGTTCTTTCAAATTTACACCAGTTGTTAACTTCACTTTATTACTGTTACAGCCTGCAGTTGTCTCTCCTTCCACAATTAAAGACTGGCTTCTTGGCATTTCTACTGTATAAGAAACTGTTGACAATCTTTCTGTCGAAGAAAGAGTAAAACAATTGATTGGTGAAGATCAAAAATTGGTGGATCAGTTCTTCAACTTACTGGACCAACCCTTGGATGATCTGGCTCTTTTTCACACCACAGTTCTGACTAACTGCCTGGAGGCCATTACACCTCTAGTGCCTTAGCTCTTTGATCCAGACCAAGTACAAGCTTTCCAGAACTTCTTTTCAGAACTTCCACAATACTTAACAGCTATCAATTTATTTCACTTTGAGCCAAAAACTACTGAAACTTGAATGGATCAAATGAAAAAAGTGGTCACTGCTCTGACTGAAGCCTCCACCAGATCACAAGCCCTTAGTCTTCAACTTCCTAATCTCACAGCAGAAGAGGCCCAACTGGAAGCTCAACTAGCACTTGTGAGGGTTTAGAAAACTATTGCTAAACAAGAACAAGCCAACCTTTCTCAACAAATTCCAACTCTTCTTGTTCAAGCAGAAGGTGGCCCACTTGTCATTAAACAGGCTCAAGCCAAACTTAGGCAAAATAAAATTAGGCCCCAAACTTCCCTTCAAGCCTGGAGTAAACTTTCAATGTACTTTCAAAAAGATTAGGCCAAATGTATTTATTTTGATTGTACTCTTGACACAATCTTTAATGAAAGATCTCTTCTAGTTACTCTGGTTTCTTTTGGCTTGTCACATATACTCACTCTTATGCTTTTATGACTTATTCATGCATTCCCACATAGTTGGACAATATTTCTTTAGGTATTTACCATTAATAACTCTCCTGTGTGGTTCACCTTCCAAAGAAGCAAGATGATAAGCTACTCCTCTAAGGACCTTATGTATTTTAAATAGACCTTCCCAGTTTAGAGACCACTTGCCATATTCTAGGCTTTTTAAACCAATTGGTAAAATGGTTTTCCACACTAATTCTCCTTTAGAAAACACCTTACTTTTCACTTTCTTTTTATAGCTTCTCTCAACTTTCTTTTTCTGAGCTATCAAGTGATTAAAGGCCATAATTCTTTTTTTCTCTAAATCTTGCAACTCAATCAACATGGCTTCTGCATATTCATCGATAGGAATATCCAAATGCATGGCCAATCGATTAGACCTCACTGTTACTTTTAGAGGCAACACAACATTATACACTAACTCATATGGAGTTTTTCCTGTGCTATTTCTTTTTGAGTTTTTGTAAGCCTAAAGTCCTTCTGATAGGAGATTATGCCAATCCCTAGGATTATCCTCAATCATCCTTTCCAAAGTGTTCTTAATAATTTTGTTTGTTGCCTCAGCTTGCCTATTTGCCTAAGCATAATAGGGTGAGTAGTTTAAAATCTAAATGCCATATTCTATGGCAAACTCCTTAATTTATCCCCATTTAACACTGTGCCTTGATCAACAGTAATGGATTGGGGTAAACCAAACCTATGGATCACATTATTTTTTAAGAACTCAATCACTTGAGTCTGTGTCACTACTTTTAAAGGTACTACTTCTACCCATTTGATAAAGTAATCAGTAGCCACCAATAAGTAAGAATGTGCGTTTGTAGAGGCTGGAAAAAATTTTCCTATCAAGTCCATGGCCCATCCTCTGAAAGGCCAAGGTTTCACTACTGAATGAAGATTTATGGTTGGAACTCTTTGAATATTGCCATGCTTCTGGCAATTCTAACATCCTTTTGCATACATTATGCAATCTTTTCTAATGGATGGCCCAAAATAACCATACCTATTAATCAACCATCTCATTTTATCACCAACCTGATGGGCTCCACAGATTCCCTTGTATGCTTCAGCCATGGCTCTCACTTGGTCCGACTTACCAATACAAAGTAAAGTCAAACCATCATGGGCCTTCCTAAATATGTCATCTCCTATGACAATATAATTTAGGGCTGGATATCTTACTTGCCTATTACTCCCTTCACTAGGATTCGACAGGTGTCTTATTAAAGGAAACCTTCAATCTTCCTCTGTTTCTTCCAAAGTAAAAATAGGCAAGAAATTTCTACACCTATTCCTAAGTGCAGAAAAGTTTCTTCTTTTAATACGAATCACCCTTTCCTGAGCTCCCTTAGGTATTTTTAACCCAGAAGCTGCTTGAGCCATCTCATTGGCCTCTTTATTCTCTAATCTATATCTGTGTGTGAATATGACATGGTCAAAGAAACTGATTAACCATTTGACCTCAGTTAGATACTCCTCCAAAGCACCCATTACACACTTGAATTCTCCCAAGACTTGCTTAATGATCAACTATGAATCCCTAAAATCTTGAAGACTTCTAATTTTGAACTCTATGGCCAACTCTAGGCCAATTATCAAAGCTTCATACTCAGCTTGATTACAAGGCTGAATATGTTGTGCTTCCAACTGATGTGCAAATTGGTACATTTGCTTATTTGGAGCAATCAACACAATACCTGCTCCCACTCCTTCACCTCTCTTTGAACTATCAAACATCAACTTCCAAGGTTCATTCTCCACCATATTGATTTCATATAAGTCTAAATTGATAGATGTGAAAGGGTGTTCTGTCAGAAAATCAACCAAGGCTTGCCCTTTGACTACTTTTTGTGACACATACTTGAGACATTATTCAATTAATGCTAAGATCTATTTATCCTGTCTTCCTCTCAAGATTGGTTTAGACAATATATACTTAATAACATATGTTTGTGCTATCATAAACACTTCTGTGGGCAACATATAATGCCTCAGTTTAATGGCTGCAAAGTAAAGTGCCAAACATAGTTTTTTGATAGAGTTATGCCTAGTCTTGGCATCATTTAACCATCTACTTAAGTAGTAAATGGCTTGTTCATGACCCATATCATTTTCTTGAGCTAATAAACAACCAATTGACAGGTCAGAAGTTGAGATGTACAACTTCAAAGGCTTTCCTGCCATTTGGGGCATAAGCACTGGAGGGTTTGCCAAGTACTTTTTAAGTAAATCAAAAGCTTCTTGATGGCATGCTTCCCACTTAAATTCATGGTCTAACTTGATTTTTATCAAATGAGAAAATGCTAAAGTTTTCTTAGCTATATTGGCTATGAACCTTCTCAAAAAATTAATCTTTCCAAGAAAACTTTGCAGCTCTTTTTTGTTGGTTAGGGGTTTTGCCTCTAAAATTGCTTTGGCCGTATTAACATCCACTTTTATCCCGTTGTGGTGTACTAAAAAGCCCAAAAAATTTCCAGCAGATACCCTAAATGCACACTTTAGGGGATTCATTTTTAGTTTGTAAGTTCTCATTCTTTGAAATGTCTGCTGCAAATGTTCCAAATGTTCATCAAACTATCAAATTTGATGGCTACATCATCTATGTAGACTTCTAAATATTTTCCAATCAAATCATGGAGAATAAAATTCATTGCCCTCTAGTATTTTGCTCCTGCATTTTTTAATCCAAAAGGCATGACTACCCATTCAAATGTCCCTAAAGCACCAGGACACTTGAATGCTGTTTTGTGTGTATCCTCTAGGTTAATAAAAATCTGATTATACCCAGCATGACCATCCATAAAAGACAAAATCTTATTCTTGGCTGCTAAGTCTAGTAATAAGTTAGCCACCGATATAGGATATTCATCCTTGGGAGTTGCTAGATTCAGATTTCTGAAGTCTATACACACTCTTAACTTGCCATTTTTCTTCATAACATCGATAATATTAGACAGCCACTCAACATACCTGTTTGTTCTAATAAAACCTGCTTTGAGCAAACTTTTAATTTCCTCATCGACCAATAAGGTGACTTCATTAGTCATCCTTCTTGGTGGTTGCTTATGGGGAAGAAAATTTCCTTTAATTGGGAGACTATGCTCTACCAATGCTCTATCTAATCCAGGCATTTCTTCATAATTCCATACAAAGCAATCCATATACTTAGAAAGCAAACCAACTAGTTTGCTCTTACATTCATTAGATATCTTAGCATTTACATAGATGGGCCTCTTACAGGCCTTACTCCCTAAGTAATATTCTTCCAAAGGATCCTGCACATCTGTCTTGAGGTCATCAAATGTTCCAGTTGTACCTCCTTATAACTCAGACAGCTACTGTCCATAACACATTCTACCCAAGAACAATTGGGCAAACACTTAGGGCTAAGCTTACTCTCTAAAAAGAAATAAAAGAGCCTAGAAAACGTAGATCTAATTACATTAGCTGTCTCATCCAGCTTGTCTTCTTCTATCACTTGTACTTGCATTACTCTTGATCTTCAACAATCTCTTCTTTCACAAACCTTTTCCGCTCCTGCATCAGGCTTGGTTTGGACAATTCTTGGCCCATCTTCTTAAAACCTTCCTCAACAAAGGCCTTAAACTCCTCATTTGTCAAACTTTTTCCCTGGGACTTAACTTCTTCCTCATCAATCACAATTGGACCCAAATCCTCATCATACAACACAGCTTCTACGTTATTAACATCAGCAACAAAGGGATTTGCATCTGCCCAGTAAACTTCGATCTCTCCTTTACCACCACTGGTTAAGAAGATCAATGCTTGATGTAGAGAAAAGGATACACAACCATTAAGGTGTATCCAATCTCTACCTAGTAGCACATTATAGTTAGAAATGGAGTCTATTACAAAGAAAGTTGTTCCCATTGACTTGGAACCAACCTAAAGTTGTAAAGCCACTACTCCTCTCCTCAGATGATCCACTAACAAAATTACTTATGTTCACATCAGTAGGAAGCAAGTCATCGACAGATTTCCCAATAGCTTTCAGTGTCTTAGAAGGAACAATGTTGACAATGGCTCCATTATCAACCAACACCCTTTCCACTAGCACCCCGTCTAAATAAGCTCTGACATATAAAAGCCTTAGATGCCTGATGATCTTGTCTTCTAGCTTTTGTAGCACAACCTTTTCTACATCGACAGACCTAACCACCTCAATTGATCTCAGGGGCTTGGCTTGTGTCTCAACCATTGCTATCTGAACTGCTGGTTGAGTCAAATCTTCAACATCACCTGCTAACTTATCTGGCTAATTTGGCTTGGCCTGAAACCTCTGAGGAATGGCCATAATCATATTGCACTCCTTAGATGAAGGTAAAGAACCAAAGTGAATGGAAGCCAACTTCTCTCCAAAGTCATCGCCAAAACTATCTGATTTAGCTTCATCTTCTCTAACTTCTTCATTAACATTCATGCTATTAGTGACCATTTCCCGGTCCTGATCATCCTTCATTGCCATATCTTTCTCATTATTGTCATCTTCATCAGACATTAGATCCTTCTTAACTCTTTTAGCTTCTGCCTCAACAAAGCCTTCTCAGAAAGCTTCCCAATAGGTTTGTCATCTGCCTTTTCTGGCTCCATTTTCCTTTTCAAAATCTGAACTGGTTGTACTGGATGAGCTCTAGAAATTGCACCCTTCCCTCCAACAACAGGAACCAATCCATCTCTGGTCCATACTAGATCCTACCTTCCAGTTAGCCTATCCCCTGCAGGTATAGGCATCATAGCATGGAACCTTCTTTGTTCTCTTATTTTCTGAGTTCTTGTTTCTCCCATTGGTCTCTAACCATTCATGGGGAACTTTTGGTGAGACACTCGTTGCCACCCTAGATGAGATGGTACTGAAGACTTCAACATCCTTGCCTGAACTAATTACATTTCTGGCCTCACTCTTGGGCCGTTGTCATGACCCGAACCCGCCCCTATGGGTTAAGGACATAACCGGCCAGTAATCAAGGGATTACCTACGATCTCAAACCAAACAAGACGTAACTCATCAGAGTAAAGGGGCCAAATGGAAGCAAATTCAAAACTTTGTCCTTAGAGTTGTGCTTATATGGCACGTCATAACAAACCATGCATATACATGTTAATAACTCACATCAAAATATGTACTAACACAAAACTCTATACATACAAGATCATTCAAGTCTAGGTCAGCCAATCATACTATATACAATCATGAACCAGAGTCCTCGCCAACATGACAAAATAAAACAAGATAGCAAAAGGGCGAAGACGAGTCTCGTGCGTGAAACGTAAGGGCTGACTCTTCAAAACCTTGGTTGTTCCACACAAACTTCACTGAGGCTGGGTTTGGACCTCTCTTGGCTCACGTACAAACACATGAATGAACGTGAGCGAAAGCCCAGTGAATAATATCAAATAAAGAAGATACATTAGAACAACATACATCAAACGGCCTTGGGGCCAATTCATATTTCTATCTAGTATATATATAGATCAAGTGGCTGTGGTTCCAAACACATCGGACGGCCTCAGGCCCAATCCATTCATGTCAAACTGGCCTTTGGCCCATTTATCTTCCATTCATGCCAAATGGCCTTCAGCCCATCCATTCTTTCATTCATATCAAACTGGCCTTTGGCCCAACCATTCTTTCATTCATGTTGAACTGGCCTTTGGCCCAGCCATTCTTTCATTCATGTCGAACTGGCCTTTGGCCCATTCATTCTATCTTTTATGTCAAACTGGCCTCTGGCCCATTCATTCTATCTTTCATGTCAAATTGGCCTCTGGCCCATTCATTCATAGCGAACGGCCTTAGGCCCAACCATTTGGTATAGCAAACATTTGTCCACAATTCAAATCAACAGACTCATAAAACTTATAGAGGAATAAGTAATTGGACAAACAACATATTTCAAAATATCTTTGTTAAGATATTACTCACAGTGATCGGCTGGATGATTTGCCCTGGAGCTCGACCCTACACATTTCATAAACACAATGGGTCACAAACAATTCAATCCATTCTTAATTCACATATTCCTCTTTAGGCGAGATACATAACACATTTACAAAATTTCAGAAACAGGGGTCCCCACTCGAGCGTGGACTTTCCCGCTCGAGCGGACCCATAAGGTCTACAAAAGTGCTGGTTGCCTCGTTTCTACGCTCGAGCGTGAATTCAGACGCTCGAGCTGAAGGTCATTCTACATAGCTCCCCGCTCGAGCGTAAACTTCCCCGCTCGAGCAGACATCAATGTCTACAAAATATTCTGGGAGCTCGTATTTTACGCTCGAGTGGCGGTTCCCCCACTTGAGCGGGCGTCAAGAATTCTGGGTTTTCCAGAACTTGTTCTTAAGCTCAAATTCGACCTCCAAAGGTCCAAAACCCACAATTTTGGTTTCAAAACATGCAAATACAATATATATCATGAGTACACAGCGAGATGAGGTCAATTGCTCAAAATCATGGCCCAATTCTTCAAAATAAATCAACATTCCTTTAGTATAATTAAGGCTCATGCACTCAACCCTCATATAAGCTTCATATCTTCCATAATCAAGCGTGCATGTCAATTTTTGACCTCATTTCCATTTCAATTAGCACCAATGATGCTCATAAACATGAAAATCAACAAAACCATGTTTGCATGTTTGCTTCAATGCTCAATTTTTCATAATTCACATATTACATGCTAGATGATGTAATTTCATAGGAATTCTCTACATGCATGCACACATGGACTTCAATCTTAACTTAAACAACTCAACTCATGATCTAACTCACATTTAATCTTCAATTCACAAAATCACAACTCAAACTCATGAGTTAAGGGTTGATTACTTACCTTGGAGCTTTAATCTTCCAAACTCATGCTTAATTCTTGAGTTGGTCTTCAAATTACTCAAGCTTTAGGATCAAAACTTCAATTTCCTTCACCCTCTCTCTCTTTAGCCGACCCTCTCTCACTCTAAGGTGCAAAATCTGATTTTTGAACTCAAACCCATGAATGAGAGTGTCTAATGCCCTTATTAAAAAGCTCCCTTGGTCACACTTCTTTAATATTACATAAGAGCACCATTTCATTAATTTAATCTATTTAATCTGATCCGAATCGATTTTCAATTAGATTTCACCGTAGGCTCTAAAAATTACGCTAATCACAATGGCATAGTCAATTTCAATTTCTGTGGCCGATAAGGCCTTAAATTTTCAGTTTATAACAGTAAGTTGAACAGATATTCCTATGGTGAACAGATAGAAATTCAAAACCACATATATTCATATAAATAGCACACCCAATCATATCAGACACATAATCACATTCATAATAAGGACCGATTAGCATAATACGGAACAGGGTTATCACAGCCATGATACTGCTGTTGAAATCCCCCAAATGGTCTCACAAACTATTGTTGCCCCCCATATGGCCTTCTAGTCTGTTTTTTTGGGTGGATAAAAATTTTGGGTGGATAATTTCATAGGGCTTAAAACCCTTGTGTTGTTTGAGCATAGCCCTCACGTTACTTGATCCACTAAAGCATGGATAAACAAAAGCTCCTTGGAACAAGAACGGAGCATCATCCTTACCTTAGTTCTCTGCAGGACCAAATATTCCTGGGTCTATCCCATCATAGAACAGACACTCGTTGTCGAAAATCTGCAGGTCACCACTACCCATAGTGTTGAACCTCAGGCCAACATTCTTTCCAATTTTTTGAATTCCATCAATCACAATGGCCTTGGTTTTTTCTTTCTCAGTACCACATCTGAAACAAATGAACCTCTTGCTAGGTTCTTCCTGGACTTTTTTCCCTTTTGTTTCTTTTGCCATCTTCTCCATTCTGTCTTTGTGAAGCTTTTCTAACTCTACCAAGAGAACTCTAGGGTTTTTCCCCTCTTTCTTTTAATCATTCAATTGTAAGTCAATTGCTACCATATTGATTTCCACCATGCTTGGGAATGGGTCCTTGTCGACTGCCATGACCCTTTATCTTTTTCAGCATATTTCAACATTCCTTTTTTAATTAAGTCCTGCACACAATTTTGAAACGTAACACAATTATTAGTAGAATGCTTGAAAGAATTATGCCACTTACAGTACTCATTGCCAACCTTGTCTCTTTCTTTGGTAATGTTGTAGCGAGGAATCAAAGTTAAAAACTTGTTTGCTAACAACTCATCGAATAATGCATCTACTTTTGATAAGTCAAAAGAGTACTACCTATGTGACACAGCTACATTCTTTTTGGTTGGCTGTGTTGCTGGCATGCTCACAGGTTTGTTAGCTTTCCTTAATGTTTCACAAACCACAAGTTTTTTACCTATTACTTGAGCAACATCTATGTCAATATCCATGTCAAACTCAACCTCTTGGTAATAAGTCCCTAATGAGGCTGCACTTCTCTGTTGTTCTTCTCTGAGAATGGCCTCATAACTAGTTTCCCTTGAAGACAACTCAAATAGGTCCCTAAACATCATGTCTTCAAATTTTTTCCTAAGTTCAAAATCTAAACCATTCTAAGCTAGTCTTATAACTTCTATTTCAGGCATATACACATGACATCTGTTTTTTGCTTTCTTAAACCTATCGATGTATTGTTCTGCACTTTCTTCTTGGCTTTGTTTAAATTTTGACAAATCCACTATCGTCACTTCAGGCTCAGTTCTGAAGAACTGGGCATGAAACTGACTCTCTATTCTTGCCAAGTATGAACAGAATTTTTTGGCAAGTTAATAAACCATGTGAATGCCACTTTTGACAGAGAATGAGGAAAGAGTTTTAATTTTAAATTGTTATCATAGCTAAGTTCTCCATACTAGAGTATGAACCTGCCTGCATGCTCTATGGTTGATTGTCTCTCTTTCCCTGTAAATAAAGCAAATTCAGGAATCCTATAATTTCTTGGAATGGGGGTTGTTTTTATCCATGGAGGATAAGGACACCTAAACGTTGGTCTATTTGGCCTTCTCAAGCCTGGACCATACATTTCTTGTATGATGTTCATGATTTGCTGCCTATTGTTAATCTGGGGGTCTAAGTATTGCTGTTGTTGTCCCCCTTCTTGAACTTTTGGCTAGAAGTAAGGAAAATGGGGGGCAAGGCCCTCTAGGCCTTGGATGCATCATGTTGGGTTCAAAATATGGTTGTTGCATGGCATGATCTCGTGCATTCTGAGGCCTCACTTGATTAATTGGCCTATTTCTTCGTTCTGCCATAGCCTGATAACTAGGCCCATCAAATGCAAGAATACCATATGCAGGAGTACCATACATTTGTGGCCTTCGTTGCCCCCCAGGTCTCATTCCCATATTATTTAAGTTGTGATTAAACACTGAATTTGTGGGGTACTCCCTCTCAAACACAGGATTTATGGTCATTTCCTTCTCATATCTCTCTTGGAGTGTGGGAGGTCTATAAAATGATATAGGTTCACTTACATTTTCATGCTATTGAGGAGCCACAAGAGGTATAGGTTGTGCTTTATTTATCTGAGTCTCATCCCCAATCCTTCTTGATTGGCTGGGCTTGATGTTGGCTTTTTCAAACAAAGCTAACAAGTCATTAATCATCACTTGGTTCTCATATGCAGACATGGAACCAATTGCTTGCTGAGTGTGTAGCAGAAGAGCCCTTCTTGGATCAACAGGAGGGCAACTGGATTGGCCAGTTTTGGCCATATTTTGGACATTTCCCTAGCCTAGCTCCTGTCTAGCCACTGAATGGCCATCAGTTAAGTTGTCTTGCATTCCTTCAAGTCCACAATCTAACTCTTCTCCATCTTCAACCCTTTT